>NC_051310.1:141602865-142934115 GCF_015220235.1 Choloepus didactylus | reverse complement strand
CTGTCTCATGGTTCAATATTCATTCTTCCCCAACCAAATCCTTGGCGTTGGCAGACCAGACCTGCCTTGATTGGGAATTTTAACCTTCATTTGACCTTGGGCTCCACTTGTTAAGCCTGGGCTTCATCTTTTTCTGCCTTCCCTTTTCAGGCAGGAGTGCCTCTTCATTTGCCTTCATGGCTTTGTCACTTGGCTTTCAATTGCCTGTTTATTGCTCTCAGCATTTTGTTGAACTATATTCTTTTTAGGGATTCAATAGAGTTTAGAATAGGCATTCTATCTCATTGTCCTTACAGTTAGAATTTTCTCCATACTTTCCTAGCTCCAAATGTATAGCACCAGCTATAGCACTCCCTTTCACCTGTGTGCTAACCTCATTATCCATGAGGAAAGTCTTAACATTTGGACCAGAGGGCTTTCTTTGTTCCACCTACCACCAGTGATAGAGTCCTCATTGACAGCTGGAAGAGAAGTGACTCAGCTCTGAAAAACCATCTTATCACCTGCCTTTGTGGACCACTTCCCTGATACCAAGGGTTATAGGCTGGGTTCTCTGGGAAGCAGACTCTGAGATGGATATTAGTGTCCAGGATGTTTATTAGGGGGTGCCCTTGGGATCAACATCCACGACAGGAAAAGGAAGAAAGCAGATTTGGGGAGTGGTAGAAGTTATTTAAACTTCTTTATATTCCAACAATTGCATGATAAGTCTAGAAAACTTAGAAAATCAAGAAGTAAAAATCCCCTACAATCCCAACACTGCTAATCGTTTAAGGAACATTTTTATACATATTTATATAAATGCATACATAATTTCCCTTTTAAAAATGATTTCACACTGTATATATTGCTTCATAATCTACTTTTCTCCTTCATATATTATGAACATTTTCCATGACATTGGATAGAAATCTACTTTATCGTCTTAATGGCTGCATAGACAGGATTCCACACTACATGGGAGGCTGTATGGTAATGGCTAAGGGAGCAGAGTCTGGAGCCAGACTGCCTGGGAGTGAATCCCAGCTCTCGCATTTACTAGCTTTTGACCTGGGTGAGTTAATGAACCCCTATACCTCAGTTTTATCATCTGTAAATGCAAATGGTAATTGTAGTACCTATCTATTATGAAGGTGAGATGAGTTAATATATGCAAAGTGTTAGGAACAGAGTCTGGTGTTCAGAAAATGCTATGTAAGTGCTATTAGTTCTTTGTATGGAATTACCATTTACTTAGCCAATCCCCTATTTTTAGATATTTTCTCTCATAAACAATGTTCTGATGAATATTCTTCTTGGGGAAGGATCGAAACACTTATTTGCCTATTTTGCTCAGATAAATTCCTAGGATTAAAATTGCTGTGTTATAAGACCGGTGCATTTAAGACTTCCAAAATTTATTGCCAGTTAAGCCACCCAGACATTGCATACATTTGCAGAACTGGCAGTACTGTATGAGAGTATGAGAATGCCTGTTTCCTCATACTATCTCCAACCCAGGTCGTATCATTCATTTTAATCCTTGTCCATGTGCTAGGTGAAAATGAAGTTTTTCTTTGATTGCTGGAAAGGTTAAATTTTTTCATATCTTTATCTGTCAATCCCAATTCTTTCATCAACTGGCTACATACAGTTGGTTTATTTTTCCAGGGAGTGCTACCTTTTCTTTATGGATATGAAATGAGTATTTATCTATAAGGGTACTCTTTGTCCTATTTTGCAAGTCTTAAATATAAAGCTGGCTTGTGAGACTTGAATTTAATATTGAAGTTTGAGTTAGACATTAAAGACATTAAAGCTATGTTTGATATGGAAGAGGGCAATTGGCTTTTAGTAATCCTTTTAAGTAGACTGGTGAATCTGGGTGAAGGTATATGGGCATTCTTTCTACTATTCTTTCATTTTTTTGTAAGTTTGAAATTATATCAAAATAAAATGTTCCAAAAAATAAATAAGACATTGGTGAGTTACTGGTGCCTGGTCAGCACAGCCACTGAATAATACCTGACTATTCTCTTTCATGATGTTTGTGGCTGCTATATATAGAGAGACCTCATGGTCATCTCTGTGAGCAGCCTAAGGCAACAGACTATGAGCTACTCCTGCATCTGCTGGGACCAGCTGCCTGGAATTTGTCCCTCCCCTGGCTAGAACCATACTCCTATAGTCTGTTATTGTGTGCTAGTGTCCTGCTGGAAATGGTAAGAAACTAAGAAACTAACCTTAAGTGGCCTCTTTGGTTAGGGAGTCTCTCTCTTCCTGCTGGTGTCAGGAGGGTTGGAGGTAGCAATATAGCTTGAGTTTGCTTTCCCCATCCCTCAGAAATCTGTGCTTCTCGGACAAAGGCTCACTCAGAGGAAAAAGACCCCACTTGTAGTTCCATCTCCACCACTAGAAAGTTAGTCCTCTGTCAGACTAACTTACTCACTAGGTTATGCTGCAGAAACAAATTTGGGTCCCCAAATCTCTATAGCTTCATCCAACACGGATTCATGCTGCCTATCCCATCTGGGTTGTGGAGGTTTGAGGGTCAGGCAGTATGGGGGTGAGGTGAAGGCACAGCTCCACACATCACTCAGGGCTCTCTCCACTATGTCTTGGGCTGCCAGCCACCGAGGTGGGAGAAGAGAGAAGGCTGGGGAAATTACGTTCACTTTTCTCTGCTTTGGCTCTAAAGCATCACGTGTGACCTCTGCTCATGTTCCCTTGGCAGAACTAGTCACAGGGCCCCTCCTAAGGGCGAAGTGCCTGGAGAATGTGGGTTTGCCCATCAACTCTCCTTGCCATGAGAGCTGCTGTCCCAGCCCGTTCCCAGCATGAGTCTCTGACAACTTTCACCCAGCATTGTCATCAGACTATTCATAATATTCTGTTTAATGTTTGTATTCCTGCTAGACTAGAAGCTTTTGGAAGGTTGGGACCCTGTCTTTTATTCACCACTGGGTTTTTAATGCCTCTCGAAGTGTCCCACACTTAGTGCACCAAGAGAACTATGACTTCCAATGCCATCTGGTGGCAGCATATGTGTATTACAGGAGCAGTAACTTTTAAATCCTGTTGACTGAAGACTCAGACTCCAGTTCTTTGTGAGGTGGAGTACAGAGGCTGGAGGCATGGGGAAGTGGGATAGGGTGTTAGAAATGGAAGATATTCCAAAGCCTTAGGAGACAAGCACTGTAAGAGTGAGAATCTCTGGATATCATTGTTGTCCCATTGGTTCTGGCCCTACCTCAGCTTCACTCCCTCCCTAGTTTGGCTGGTGAAAGAGCTATGGAAGTAGGCTGGGTTTTCGGTGTTAGGAGACAAAATGAGTTAAAATGACATTCCAAACGAAACACAGAGCTCTATCCACAGCTACTACACTGCTTGCAAAATAAACCGGTTTACCACAACTTCAGCTCTCCCACCCACAGTAGTAGGGAACAGAAAAAACTAGTGGCCATTTGTTTATTTATTTTTATTTTTTAACAGTACATTACTTCTTTTGGTCCCATGTTCCAGTGGCTTTTGGCAAGGTTTGACAACATTCGAGGTAAATAACCATGTTAAGGAGGTGTCTAAAAAATTATTTGGCCCCACACCTTGAGATTTCTAAGTTCCAGTTTCATCTCTGGCTACCAGACACTGTACCAGAAGAAAGCTAATGACCCCAGGGGCAAACGTAGGGTTTCAAAGAGCAAAGCTTAATTGAAGGTAATAATGGGAGACAGGAAAAATGGGAGAGCAAACAGTAATGGAGAGAGTGCATTAGTGAGGTTTCTGCACTGTCACCCTTTACCCAGGGACTTGGAGCTCTTCTGTGGAAGTGGCCCCTTGCTCTCTGGGATCCATTAGCTCCTCAGGATACCCCATTATGTGCTTAGTCAGATGGAAACCGTGGGGCTTGGCTGCTGGCTCTGGGGAGGAGGAACCGGAGGCAAACATTTCCCAGAAAAAAGAAATTAAATAAAACTTAAACAGTGAAGAAAGCAAGAGGAGGCCATGCAACCTTTCCACTGTGTAGAATTTGAGAAGTTTGGCTTGTCTATGAGGAACTGATTTACCAAATTTGGAAATGGTTTTGGTTTGTGTGGTGGTGAATAAAGAATTATAAATGTGTGTGTGTGTGTGTGTGTGTGTTTGTGTGTACATACATGCTTTGTAATATATTTTCTAGGAACAATGGAGAAAAACTGTGAGAGAAAGTTCACTGAGGTGATAGACTTTTTGGAATGAGGGAGAATAATCTTGAATTTTTAGTTAATAATAACTAACATTTATTGGGCACTTGGTAGGTGCCAGGCACCAGACTAAGCGCTTCTAAATGGTTTATCCCTCTGGGCTTTGGGGGTGCACAGTGAGGTAGGTATTGCCAGGATCCCCATTTACGGAGAAAGTTCTGGAACTTGTCCAAGGTCATGAAGCTAGGAGGGGTGGGACCAAGCCCTCCTAGGCCTGTTGTCTCCCAAGTCCTGGCTTTCACAGCAGGTTTATGTGGCTACCGCTGTGTTCTTTCCTGCACCATGCATCCTAGTTCCTAGATCCCAGCATCACCAGTGTTCCTAGTGATCCATTTTGTCTCTCATTGCTTCCTCCCCACCTTTCTCTCTTGCCTAGTTAGTGATGTATTTAAGTTATAATCAATGTTCCAGTTTACTGAAGCTGCTATTATTGCAAAATACCAGAAATGGAATGGCTTTTATAAAGGGGATTTATTAGTTTACAAATTTACAGTTCTAAGGCCATAAAAGTATCTGAACTAAGGCATCAAACAAGAGGATACCTTCACTGAAGGAAGGCCAATGGCATCCAGAACACCTCTGTCAGCTGGGAAGGCACATGGCTGCCATCTGCTTGTCCTTTGTTCTTGGGTTGTGTTTCAGAATGGCTTTCCCCAAACTGTCTCTGAGCTTCTGTCTCTCTTAACTTCTCTCAGCTGTCTGCTTGGTTCTCCTGGGGCGTTTTTCTCCAGACATCTGGGAGTCCTCTCTTAGCTTCTCTGGGGCAAACTCTGGGCTTCATCTCTTAGCTCAGCATCTCTAAACATCCTTCTGTCTGTATCTCCCAGCATCTCCAAGCATTTCAACCATCTGTGTGGGTTCTTAGCTCTCTTAAAGGACTCCAGTGATCTAATTAAGACCTGCCTTGAATGGGCATGGTCCATGCCTCCATGGAAATAATTTAATCAAAGACCTCACCCACAGTTGGGTGAGTCACATCTCCATGGAAACACTCAATCAAAAGGTTCCACCCACCAAGAGTGGATTAAAAGATCATGGCTCTTCTAGGTTCCATAACAGTTTCAAACTGGCACAATTAACATCATCAAAATATATTTATTGGCTCCAGTGCTAAGGGCTGGAGATGTAGCCAGGTTCAAAGAGGGGATTGCTGTCCCCAGAGTGGTGTATTTGGCTACCCAATGTTTACATTACTGGTTCTTCTGTCCCTTGATTGTCACTTCTCCCACCTTCCCCACTTACTTCCAACCATTTTTCCTTGGCCTCACTCATACATCAAAACCCCTGAGGCCAAAAGGGTGCTGAGAGAACAGCCAGCGGCCCCAGTGAGAAAGTTCTTAGAATTCTTCCAAGAATTTACCAGCTTTACAGGCTTAGATGCTATCACTGAGAAGCTCAAACACCAAATTGAAGAGCATCCTCTTCAATGAAATGTGTAAAACTTTTGAGACTCAGACACTTAGTTTGCTGAAGATTAATTACTTTTCACTCTGAACTGGACAGGGAAAGCACAAAAGGCAATTCAGAGAACTAAAGAATGTAAATGTCATTTGAGTTCTAAATTTTCTTTCTTGCTATGAGAATAAACATCTGCACCTACAAACACAGGAAAGACTGAGCATGGCAGAAGCATCACCGCTGAATTGTGGAAGAGAGTACTCCAGGCTGTGCAGCTCAGTCAGGCCCTGGATTTGATGAGGGCGGGGTGGGTAGGGCTCAGAAGTCTTTTTACATTTTAGCATAGTGTAAGTATGCCCTGGCTGGCAGTGTTTGTGGAGTCAAACTGTTAGGATGACTGTAGGAACAGAGTTCAGGGCCAAGAGTTGGAAGACAGGGCCCAAGTTTCTGCTTTGTCACTAACTATTTATGATGCTAAGCATATTTCTGCCTCAGTTTCCTTATCCATACAATGAAGTGATAGGCACTGTAATCTGTTTCTCATGGGTTTTGTTAATTAAATCAATGAATCAAAAGTAGCAAATGATTTGGAAATATTCTGAATGAGGGCCTTAATAATAGGTAGATCTGATCCCATCAAAATTCTGCTTAACCAATTTTGGCGCATAGGATAAAGTGCCATATTTTAGTCTGGCATACAAGCTCCTTCATAACTCTGCTGCAAGTTCACGTCCCTCTACTGCCCACCATGCGCCCAACACTTACACTACACACATCTATCTGGAGTTCTTCATCACACCCCCTTTGTCAGTGCTCTTTGCTTTGCCTGGCTTCCCTAACCTTCCTAACCTCTGGGGCCAGACACTGAGTTTATACCCCTCTCCCCACCCCAGACTTCTTCCCTTATAAGGTGAATGAACTTGCACTAGTTATCTAGCTTTCTTGATTTCAGTTTCTTCATCTCCAAGTTGGGAATAATAATACTTCTCAGAGGCACAGCTGAAGGTTTGGGAGTGGGGAGGAGGAGAGAGGGAGAACAATTGCTAGCCCCTCTAGGACTATACTTAAGACTGTTGATGGGAGGATGTTAGAGGAAGCTGTGGGAAAGCTGAGTCTGCTTAATATGCATTTTCAGTGGTCAGAGCAAGAGACAATAGAGGGGGGTGGTCAAAAGATAAGGCCTTTTTAATGTGCTCACTCTTCTTGATGTTAAAACCTGCCTAAACTTCTGATATAATTTCCACATCAAGCTGACTTGATGATTAAAGAAGAGAAAGGTCATACAGCATTTGGCACAGTGCTTGATACACAGAGCTCAATAAACATTAATTATTGCTATTTTTAAATTAAATTGTTACATCAGTGCTCTCATGGCAATTTATGCATGACTTCTTACGATGTCACTTGTCTACTTGGGAAGTTGCTTGCCCTCTTTGCACCTCAGTGACCTCATCTGTAAAATGGGATTAACAATAGTTCCGGTCACTGGTGGTGTTGCCAAGATTACTTGAGATAATAAATAAAGTGCTCTGAATAGTAAGCGCTCCAAAAATACTGGCTGTTAGAGCTATTTGTTGTGAGGGAGTCAAGTAACACCTTTTGAGGGGTTGGGCCTAATCAACATTAGGTAAATTCAAGTGCTTGGGAAGAACAAAAACATTAAGACTCCCTCTAGTGAAAATAGGAAGAACTGTGGCTGATGATTGCCAGCTTCTGATCCTTGGGTATCTACTGAGTTGCTGATTTGGGGCACAGTTGCATGGGTCGTTTTCGTTGTGGGTCTTCTATACCTTGCTTACCTCCTGGGTTTAATTGGGAGATTTGGGGGAGAAACAGGAGGTTGCAAATAAATGAAAAATATTTCATGTTATAAGTTCTAGCCACAGTTGTGAGATTGTGCTTCCTTTCCCTCTGGCTGTGAAATTGCTTGTGAATGGGAGACTGTGGGCTGCTTTTCCAAAGGACATTCCAAATAAGGTTAAAGATGTAGATCATTATATTCAATTGAATCCCTTTAATAACCAGTAGTTATTCTGGGCAATGAGAATTGATTAGAAAGAAGAGACGTTGGAGACTGTGCTCACTTACACATATCTAACACAAAACATGCAGGAGGATTAAGGAACAGAGCTGGGTGGCAGTGTACACCTCAACCAGGACCATCGTGGTTTCTTAAACCCTCCTTATGGCTCATCACCTTTCCACTAGTCGGTCTTTTGATTTCCCCCTTTTTGAACTATTTCCCCTTGGGCAGGATGACTGGGAGGATGACTGACTCTGAGAGAAAGAGACCCAAGGGGACAGACAGTAAAAAGTCAGGCCAGGCTATGGAAGTGGAAAGAAGATAAAAGGAAGATTTTCTTTCCTCTTTCAGGAAGCTTTAGTTTTAGGAGCTGTGGAAGGTGTGAGGCTAGATCAATGCTTACCGGCAATCCATTTCTATCAGTCTCCATCTTGGCCACCTTTCTGTATTTGAAATCCAGGACAGTTGAGGGGTCTCTGAAGGTGTAAGGGAACAGAGAGCAATTTTCTTTTCAGATCTGGGATGGGGTGCTCTATGTAAGTAAGGTAAATTCTAATTTCTTCCTCAAAAGAGCTCTCCTAGGTAAGATTTAACCTGATCTTCAATAGAACAGGACAAGAATGAGTGCAACTTTCACTTAATGCCTGGGACTTTCTAAAAGTAGGGGGATGCACCAGGGGAGAGCCACTCCATACTGGTCTTAACTCAAAATAGGAGAACATTGGGGCATGGGATGTTGGTAGTATGGAACCAAAAAAGAGAGGTAGGCTGTTACTGTTAAGGCAACAGAAGAGAAAAAGTTAACACTTCCTATTCCAAAAACAACTTACCCTCCAGGGAAGCAAGGGCACATTTTTATAGGATTTCAAAGGGAAGAACACGAGTGGGACTGTCCATCAGGGTTAAGTGGGACACACGAGGATGGAGGTTCAGGAAGTAAGACAGAGACGTGCAAACTTGGTGGCCTTACAGTATTGTCTGGCTGAGATTTTTTTCGCCCTTTGCAGCTTCACAAACCCAGTGTTAGGGAAAGCCACTGCAAGGTGAGGATCCAACTCTCCAAGAGGCAGTGGCTACAGTATCCGGAAAAATGTGAAAAGCATATTTGACTCATGTGAATGTACATGTGAAACTAGAGGGGAAAAGGGTGCCTGAAAAAAATAGCAAGCTTCAAATAGATGTGTTCCAAAGTAAAGAATAGCAGACTAGTAATTGCAGACCAAAAAGCTTTTTCCTCTCAGGAGCCTGAACACGAATGCAGGCGTTGTTCCTCCTTCAGACACTCATCACAGAAGCATTAGCGCTTCAAAGCATTTAAACCTATTAGAGTGTGATCATCACAGCTCTTGACAAAGCCTCCAAATTATACCTTTTATAATTTTGTTATTCTTTTTTGTGCCACCAAGTCTTATGCTGTGAGCTAACTTAAGACAATTAACTTTATCAGAAAGAAAAGACTGGACTTGACTTTTCTCTTTCCAGATGCAAAAGTTGCCGTATCAGATGCTCTGTTAGCGTCACCCTCAGGCGCCATCTTCAGGCAGCTCCTAGTACTGCTGCTGAGATTCTTAGTTGTCTCAACTTCATGTGTGAAGGGAAGGGTACAGCAGCTTCTCCTTCAATGGCTGATAGGAATACGGCCCAAGTACAAGAATCTTCCAAGAAGTACTTTCAATGTGTTTTGCTGGAGATTTTATTATTTATAATAAATTAGTAAAAGGGGTTTTCTAATGCTTGACTTGGGGACTCTACATGGAAAGTTACTGGCCCGAAGACTCTATTCAGTTGAAATAATTGGTTTGACTCATTAGTCATTGTATTTACTGGCTAAATGAATACATTTATCAGGTGCTGTTTTAGTTTCCCAGATACTAAAACAAATACCATACAATGGGTTCGCTTAACAATGGGAATTCATGGGCTCATCTTTTCAGAGGCTAGAAAACTTGCTTCCTCTCGGGGTCAGTATCTGCTGGCTGGCTGGCAATCTTTGGGGTTCCTTTGCTTTTCTGTCACGTGGCAATGCATATGGCAGCATCTTTTCCTTTCTCTTGTTTTGCTGACTTCCTGTGGCTTCCCCTGTCTGACTTCCATTCTACTTATAAACGACTCCAGTAATCCAGATTAAAGGCCAACCTGATTCACTTGGGTCCCACTTTAACTGAAGTAAAATCTTGCATAGATGCTGTTTACAATGACCAGGAACATGTCCAAACTGGGGTATGCAATCAATTCACCACAAACGCTTTACTTAAATCCAAGGCAGTTCAGATTCCATTTCAATAACCTTCCAAACTTCGAATCTGGTCTTCTCCGCCAACTTTTCTTTTTTTAAACCAGAAGCTGGCAATAAGCTATCTAAATAATGTTCTTCATTTTCAGGTTTTGATTTTGATGAATAGGAAAAAACAAAGACAAAATATCAAGACCTTAACCTTAAATCATAACCTTAACAAACCACCTTCGGTTAATTGAAAACTGTCTAGAAATCTGATTATGTGATCCAAATTACCTCCCAGTTGTCCAGTGACCTCTTAACACTTAGCTTTTGTTTGCTGCCCCAGAATTAGACTTGGCTTGACTTTCACTTCTGCCAATTTCTGTGTGACTGTATCATTTAAGATGCTATCAGCTTCAAATAAAGAAAAACCTTACAGGAACTGGCTGAATCCACCTTTATTAACTCACTTAACAGAAAGTCCAGAGGGAGGAGAGTTCAGGGTTAGGTGATTCATTTATGCAGTGACATCTCAGGTATCAGGCTCTTTCCCTCTTTCTTCTCTGCCAGCCGTAGTGCCCTGGATTTTGTTCTCAAGATGGTGTCCATAGTTCTAGGCACCACATCCAGGGAAGAAAGCCTATTTCATCAATACATATGCCTATTTTTAAAATCAAGGAATCCTTGCTTTTCTAGAAGCCCCACCCCCTAGGACAATTTCCTTCCATGCTAGTGAGAATAGAAATTTACCATGATTACTTTAGATCAGTGATTCCCATCCCCGGTTGCACATTGGAATCACCCAGAGGGCTTTGCAAAACTACTGTGGCCTAGGCCTCACCTCTGGAGATGCTAATTTAATTGGACTGGAATGTTCTAATATGCAGCCAGGATTGAGGCCACTGGCTTGGTCTAATCAAGAGTCCCTTGCCTGGGCATGAGGGAGAAAGAGCTCAGCCACCCCTGAGCACTGTCCACCTGAAATGGTTAAAAATCAGCATTCTGATAAGGGAAAAGGTAGAGTTGGGTTGGCTATTTGGCTGGCAAATAAGCACATTATCCATCACAAATCAATTAATCTTTGAATCTTCAAATTTTTGCCTGGAAATGAGAATTACAGTATGTGTCTTGTTGTACATGCCTGCTGGGGTTGCAGCTCAGAAAACTGAGATGGAACAGGGGTAAGAATTCCAATCTTGCCTATTCCTCAGATCCCCAAACCTTGCAGAGAAACCGGTCTGTCTTTCCTTCCTTTCCTGGGGCCTCCCCTGCCCCCATTCAGGCTTCAAGTGTAGGTGGTAGTGGGGGCAAAGCTGTCCATGACTCCTCACTGCTCTTCTAAAGCTCTCTCTGTCCCCCTTAGTTCTAGTCAGCTTTATCCAGCAGGGGGAGAGAAACCAAATCATTTTTCTTGTTCATTTATACCGCACTCCTTAATAGTTACTTCTCTCTCTTGGGGAGGGTTCTTTGCGTGTGTGGAAGTCTAACATCTGATGTCTTTGCACCCAGAGGGCTTCATGGAGGGTCTCTGGAGTAAGATCTTTATAAGAGGTTTCCATTACAGGCTTGGAAGACCTTTATTATTTACACCTCAGCACTCTTCTTCCCTGGGGTGGGGGGTTGGTGGGCTGGGAGTGACACAAGGCAGCCTTATTGTTAACCAGGAATAGGCGTTCCATCTGAGACCCGAGCCCAGCTGCCTGTCCCACCCTCTCAGCCAGAGTTCTTGCTTATTCAAAGGCTTTCCCCCAGAGGTCCAGTTATCTTCCTTGCTTTCAACCCATTTTGGGTCACTTGGTGCTATTGTCAGTGATTTAACGTTAAAGATGGTACAGGAAAGACAACAAGAGGCATGCTAAGCTTCTAAGGGCATCACTCTCTAAAGGTTTCCCTGCCAGCAAATTTTAAGTGGTAGGAGCAGAAATGACAAACAGAGCTAGCATTTTGGGTTTCATGATGTGAAGAGTAAAGAACATTCTAGATGAGTGGGTACTGAGCACCCCTTCCTGGCAGCTGTTCCTGCCACTAGAAGTCTGGTTTGCCAGAATGTAGTGCTGTGATGTGGACTGTACCTGGACACTGGTTCTCAGGGCCTGGCTTCCAGATATGGATGCCCAGGCAGAGGAAGAAAGAACACCAGACCAACTCCTTCACACCTCAAGTTTGGCCTGGAGCAAAGAGCTTGTGGAGCCTGAGATGGCTAAATGCTAGCCCGTGCTTTTCAGACCTGGGCTGATGACTTCTTTTCTGGTGTTTCTGTCACCTTTACCTCTCATGCCGCAGCCTTTGGATGCTCTGCACTCAGCTATATGAATCGCTGCTAGGGTGTGCAATCAGGGTACCAGGGCTGGGAGGACTGCAGGGCAGGACCACGGGGATTGGGGCTCTACTGGGGCTGTGGTCTCCCAGCTGAGAGCTCACCACTGCACTGACTCATCATGAGTGTGGTTGAGAAAAAACCAGCAAGCTGGTGGCTCCCATCAGCCCCGTGGCTGCAAAATACAGGCCAGGGAGCCTGAGCTGGAAGGGGCTTCAGTTAGAGAAACCAAACTCTTTCTGCCTTCCTCCCACATCTCTTTTATGATATGGAGTTACAGGGGGCCAAGGAGGACCCTGGGCATTTCCCTCTCTAGTCCCCTGGGGGATGGTGAAACCAGGGCAGGAAACAGGGTAAAGGGCAGGAGCAGCATCTGTGTCCAGGGGCGTCTGGGACGCTACTGGTGGTCTTTCTTCTGCAGCTAAATCTGGGTCCAGCAGGTTCCCTTGCTGAGTAGCTCTTCTTTCCCAGAGAACTGGATTGACCTTCTTCACAGACTTCTAGCAGCATCTAGACCAGGGCCACTGCTTGCACAACTTGGGGGTGGGGGAGAGGAAAGGGATGGTGCAATCCACCATGTATTTATATTAGTAGCACCTCCTGGAGCATTGCAAAGGAACCCAAAGTCAGATGTCCCAGTCTGTGCCCCCCGACCTTGCTCCCAGGTGGATGACCCTTATACTGGCATCCTGAATCAGCACCTAGCACTATACCTGGCAAAAGGGACTTCACAGATGTGATTAAGGTTCTGAAACTTGAAATAGGAAGATCATCCTGTAAATTCAGGTAGGCCCACTCTAAACATGAGTGCTTAACCATAGAGAACCTTTCCCAGTGGAAGAAAGGTCAGAGAGAGGGCAGCCTAAGGAGGGTTCTGTAATAAATGTAGGGGCTACAGGCAAGGAAAGGAGAGAGGCCTCTAGGAGCCCAGGGTGGCTGCAGATGACAACCAGCAAGGAAATGGAGACCTCAGTCCTATAACCACATGGAACTGAATTCTGCCGAACCTGAAAGAGCGAAAAAATGGATTCTCCCCTAGAGCCTCCACAAAGGAGTGGCAGCCCTGCTAACACTGCCTGTAGCCCAGTGAGACCCCTGGCACTTCTGACTGTAAGGTAATAAACTTGTTTTAAGCCAAAGTTGTGGCAATTTGTTACAGCAATAATTGAAAACTAATACAAATGGCCATGAAAAGGAATATATTTTCTAACTGAGCATCATTTTCTTGCCTGTGGACCCCCCCACTCCCCCCAACAGCTGCCAGCGATGAAGTCCTCCACCGTGAATGGCTGTGTGGGGAGGATGTGCTTCCTTCTGTCCCTGTGTGCTTTTTGGCACATCTGTGTTTTCCCCTCTGCCCATTGTCCACTGCTGGCATCACCACCCAGTCCCACCTGCGGGACAGGTGTTGCCAGAGGTTGGCCTCTTCAGGGAGCACCTGTCAACTCTGCCGCCTCAGAGAGCAGTCCCGGTCCCTCACGCCAGCCAGCTGGCCCATACCCATCCCTCTGGTGCTCCTCTCCACTCCTCCACATTGCCCTCCTCAGGCCGTCAAGTTGCCTCAGCCTCCAGCTAAGGTCTTCAGATGCCGCTGGGTCCCAGGGAACCAGTGTCTCTCCTCCATTACAAACCTTGTCTCCCGGGGATGAGCTGGAAACAGCTTCTGTTCCCTCCCACCTGACTGCGCCTTGGCGATTCTCAACTTTTCTTCCCAGCAGGCGGTGGTGGCAGACTCTCTGTGGGGGCTGCCATATAGGAAACGCCAGCTGAGGGATAGCATGCCAGTGCCTCCTCTCCTCAGATCCTATGTGGGGAGTCCTATTATTATTTCTTTCCTTCCAACCCTTCCTACCCGACTTAGGACAACACCTGAGCATGGATGGCAGAGGAGAAACTACAGGCTGCTTAGTACTAGCTCTTCTTTTTCTCTCCCTTTCTTCTTTAGTTTGTTTTACAATTTGCTCTCCAGTGGTGGCAGGGGGCTTTCCTGTTCCCATGTACTGTAATCCTGGTGGTTATTATCTCGCAGTGTCCTCTGAATCTAGCAGTTTAGTCTAGACTCTAGTCTCTTTTTCTTATCAGTCTTTGTGGGATTGGTAGCAGAAAATGAAGAAAAGAGGTAACTTGATTACTCAAGTTTTTTTTTTTTAATGCAATTTTATTGAGATATAATCACATAACATACAGTCCTTCAAAGTGTACAATCAGTTGTTCACGGTATCATCATATAGTTGTGCTTTCATCACCACAAACTTTGAACATTTTCATTACTCCAGAGAAAAAAATAAAAAATAAAATAAAATAAAATAAAACATCCAAAACATCCCATTCCCCTCCTTCCCCCATTGTTCATTTACTTTTTTTTAAATAAGATTTATTCACACACCACACAATCATCCAAAATATACAATCAGTTGATCACATTACATTCATATAGTTGTTCATTGATCACCCTGATCTATTGTTTCAAACATTTTCCTTGTACCAGAAAAAGTGATTATAAGAATAAAAAAATAATAGTGAAAAAAGAACACCCAAATCTTCCCCACCTCCTGCCCTATTTTTCTTTTAGTTTTTTTGCCCCCATTTTTCTACTCATCCATTCATAGACTGGATAAAAGGAGTGCAATCCACAAGGTTTTCCAAATCACCCTGTCACCCCTTGTAAGCTACGTTGTCATGCAATCGTCTTCAAGAATCCAGGCCACTGGGTTGGGGTTTGATAGTTTCAGGTATTTACTTCTAGCTATTCCAATATATTAAAACCTAAAAAGTGTTATCTATATAGGTCACGAGAGTGACCTCTTGACTCCGTTTGAATTCTCCCAGCCACTGAAGCTTTATTTCATTTCATTTCGTGTCCCCCTTTTGGTCAAGAAGATGTTCTCAATCCCACGTGCGGGGTCCAGATTCATGCCCGGGAGTCATATCCTGTGTTGCCAGGGAGATTTACACTCCTGGGAGTTAGGTCCCATGTAGTGGGGAGGGCAGTGAGATCACCTGTCGGGGTGGCTTAGCTAGAGAGAGAGGGCCACATCTGAGCAACAAAGAGGGATTCAGGGGGAGACTCTTAGGCACAATTATAGGCAGGCCTAGCTTCTCCTTTGCAGTAACAGGCTTCTTAAAGGCAAGTCCCGTGATAAAGGGTTTGGCACATCAACCCGCCTGTCCTCAATATTTGTACGATTACTCAAGTTTTTGCATGCAAAAAACCTCCAGAAGCCAGTGAACGAATGTTGTGTTTTAGCAGCCAGGATGTTGGGAGGGCAGCTTTCCTAGGGCTTCTGTCTCCTCAGGTGCATCTAAGGGCTCCTTGCTCTTCTTAGTCATGCAGGTTGGATTTACTTTGTCCTTTGCTTCCTGTGGCCCTCACTTTCTCCATTCTAAGAAAAGAAAAGGATTTGTTGCATTTAAAAAAATCCAGTCCAACGACAAACAATCCAATTTTAAAAATGAGCAAAAGACTTGAATAGACATTTCTCCAAAGAAGGTATACAAATGGTGAAAAAGCACATGAAATGATGCTCAACATCATTAGCCTTTAGAAAAATGCAAATCAAAACCACAACGAGATACCATTTCATACCCACCAGAGCAGCTACTATTAACAAAATGAAAAATAAGCATTGGAGAGGATATGGAGAAACAGGAATTCTTGTTCATTGTTGGTAGGAAAGTAAAATAGTGCAGCTACTATGGAAAACAGTTTGGGGGTTCATCAGAAAGATAAGTACAGAACTACCATATGACTTGGCAATCCCACTTCTAGGTATATAACCCAAAGAATTGAAAACAGGAACTCAAACAAACATTTGCACACCAATGTTCACAGCATTATTCAAAATTGCCAAAAGATAGAAGCAACCCAAGCATCCATCAACAGATGAATGAATAAACATATGTTACATATATACACACACTGGAATATGAAATTCTGATGCATGCTACAACATGGATGAAACTTGAAGACACATCATGTTGAGAAAAATAAGCCAGATACAAAAAGACAAATATTGTATGACCTCACTGATATAAAATAATTATAATAAACAAAATCATAGAGTCAGAAATTAGAATGCAGGTTACCAGGGGCTGAGGTGGGGGTAGGGAATGGTAAATTGGTAAAGAATTTCTATTTGGGATGATGGAAAAATTTTGTTAATGGATGGTGGTGATGGTAGCACAATATTGCAAATGTATTTAACAGCACTGAATTATATATGTGAATGTGATTAAAAGGGGAAATTTTAAGTGGAATATTTTGTAACCAGAAAAAAAGTTTTAAAAGCCCATAGAACTGTACAATACCAACAGTGAACTCTAATGCAAACTATAGATTATGGTTAATGATACAACTATAATAATATTGTTTCATCAATTGCAACAAAGATACCACACTAATGCAAGGTGTTAATAATTGGAGGGGGATATATTGGAACTCTGTATTTTCTGCAAGATTTTTCTGTAAACCTACAACTTCTTTAATTGAAAAAAAATTATATTAAAAAATAGTATAGAACTGAATAAAAAAAATATCCAGTCCTAATGTATGATGGTTGATTCTTTCAGCCTGTAGCCTCCTCAGGGTTTGCTATTCGATTCCTCAGTGCCTGGGGGTGGTTCACTGGGGACAGAATCATGAAATGCTTGGATTTGCCAGCTCAGCTTTCAGTGGGATAAGCCCTGGTCCTAATTTGTACTTAGATCCTGAAAAGTTCCTTATCAAGTTTGGAATCAGAACTAGGAAGACTAAACAGAACCCCTCAGGGGGTCCTTTTGGGCTTACCCCAAAGAGAAATACCTGCTGGTCTTAGATTAAAAACATCTAGTGAGGTGTGTTAAAACTTCAACTTCCACATGAGACCAAGAGAAGAGATGTTTATTTGGTGTAGGATCTATATTTTCTAAACAATATATCTTCCACCATCAATTTGTTCAAACACCACAATTACATGGAACTTTGAATAGGAAGTAAGATATGGCAGGTCTGTATAGGTTAGAGTGAAATAGCAACACATCCCAAAATAATTTTGGCAGAGAATAAAAATATATATTGGGGGCCCCCCTGAGGAGCTGGGGGAGGATGCAGAGGTGTTGGACTTCCTCACCTGGATTGTTGCTGATGTTCTCACAAACACTGGGGACTGACAGCTTGATGTGCTGAGCTCTCTGTCTTGGGGCTTGCCCCTATGAAGCTTGTTACTGCAAAGGCGAGGATAAACCTGCTTATAATTGTGCCTAAAAGTCTCTCCCTGAGTGTCTCTTTGTTGCTCAGATGTGGCCCTCTCTCTCTAACTAAGCCACCTTGGCAGGTGATCTCACTGCTCTCCTCCCTACGTGGGACCTGACTCCCAGGGGTGTAAATCTCCCTGGAAATGCAGGATATGACTCCTGGGCATGAATCTGGACCCAGCATCATGGGATTGACAACAGTCTTCTTGACCAAAAGGGATTGCAAAATGAAACAAAATAAAGCTTCAGTGGCTGAGAGATTTCAAATGGAGTTGAGAGGTCACTCTGGTGGATATTCTTACGCAGTACATAGATAACACTTTTTAGGTTTTATTGTATTAGAATAACTAGAAGTAAATACCTGAAACTACCAAACTCCAACCCAGTAGCCTTGACTCTTGAAGACGACTGTATAATAATGTAGATCACAAGAGGTGACAGTGTGATTGTGAAAACCTTGCAGATCACACTCCCTTTATCCAGTGTATGGATGGATGAGTAGATAAATGGGGACAAAAACTAAAAGAAAAATAGGGTGGGATGGGGGGGATGATTTGGATGTTCTTTTTTATTTTTATTTTTTATTCTTATTCTGATTCTTTCTGGTATAAGGAAAATGTTCTGTCTCAGCTTCTCTGAGCTCTCCAAAATGTCTCTGTCTTTTATCCTCTCATAGAGGACTCCAGCAAGGGGACTAAGAGACACCTTGAATGGGTGGGGTCAAATCTCCATGGAAACAACCTAATCGAAATGTCTACCCATAATAGGTCTGCCCCTACAAGTTTGGATTAAAAGAACATAGGCTTTTATGGGATACATAACAGATCCAAACTAGCACAGCAACTATGGGCCCATCCTCAGGTTCTATGTCTTTTCCAAGGATCCATAGAAAAGGGCCAGGACTTCCATCTTGGAGGGCCTTGATGAGAAAGGGCCTTATATCTCTGATAATGAACTTTCCTGTTTACTGAGAGCTGATTGTGCCCAGGCACTGTGCTAGGCTCTCTAATAGCGTCATTGCCTTTCATTCCACATCATCCCTAGGAGGTAGATGCTCTCTTTATTTTCAGGAGAGGAAAGTGGGATTCCTTGGGAGTCATATTGGGATCATGGCAACAGTCAGAGCAGTTAGGTTTCAATTCCCAGTTTCTTATTTCATGGCCTTGGGTGACATATACATTTGCTCTGAGCTGCAGGTTTCTTATCTGTAAAATGGGAATAACATTACATAATTCACAAAGTTGTTATGAGGATTAATGAAAAAAAATCCATAAAGTTCCTTGCACATAACAGGTGGTTAATAAATGTCTTCTGCCCCCAACCCCTGAAACACAGACCATAACTTTGGTAAGATCCTACTGTAATTTTGGGTTGCAGCAGTTTCAACCAGAAACAGTTGGGTGGAGCCCCATCCAGTGTTGCCTCTAAACATTCTTCCTCACAGGACAATTCATGACCATTACAAGGAGCTTGGCACATCCTCACCAGTGAGCTGGGCTCCAGCTGCAGGATGCAAAGGCTGACAGAAGACTGCTTTTCCTTTCTACACTGCTGACTGATCTCCAGTCCTGCACATCTTTTCTCACTGATTTTGATGATGTGGTTAATTTAGCTTTTTGCTAACCTTTACGTGAAACGATGTTTTATGATATCCCTTTCCATTTCCCTGTGCTTCTTTCCCCATAACTCCACAGAGTTGATAGTTGGTCTTCATTTTTCTGGCAACAGGCCTAGTTAAACTTCACTCTACATGTCTGTGATGGTTAGGTTCATGTGTCAACTTGGCCAGGTGATGGTACCCAGCTGGCTGGTCAAGCAAGCCCTGGCCTAACCGTTGCTGCGAGGACGTTTGTGGCTGGTTAATAAACCGACAGGCTGGTTTACTAAATCATCAGTCCATTGGCTGCAGCTGTGGCTGATGACGTCAAAAAAGGGCGGGTCTTCCACAATGAGAGAACGCAGTCAGCTTGATTTATTCCAATCAGTTGAAGACTTTTAAGCAAGACAGACAGAGGGCATTCACTTCTTTGGCTGACCAGTGAAGCATTTCCTGAGGAGTTTGTCGAAGTTGCCAGTTTGTTTCCTGAGGAGTTCATCGAACACGTTCATCAAAGTTGCCAGTTCGTTTCCTGAGGAGTTCATTGGACATCTTCATTGGAGTTGCCAGTTTGCTGCCTGCCCTCCGGAATTTGGACTCGTGCATACCCACAGCTGCCTGAGGCACTTTTATAAATCTTATATTTATAGCTATCTCTCATTGATTCTGTTTCCCTAGAGAACCCTATCTAATACAATGTGCTTCTTGCCTACCCCAGATGTTTGAAAGAGTGCCCGACATTGCCAGGCTGATCATGGTGCTAGTGAAACTGCCATCTAGTGTTCTTTGGAGGTATGACTGCCTTTTCCTGAGCTCATGCTGGTAACTGAAAAAATTTTGGAGCACTGGCTTTCTTTTAAACTAACTTAGAAGCTGTGACTTGAGTCGGGCCAAACAATGCATCTACTTCAAATCCTTACTGGAAAGAGGTTGGATGTAAATGAATATTATCGAATAAAAATGAATAGTGGAATAAAAATCAGATTGACATGCACCAGTTTGCCAGAATCTACAACACTAATATTTTTCCTTTTACTAAAGTTAAATCAAGATGAAGTCCCCACACACAGAAAAATAAAACTCTCAAACCAACCAACAAACCACCTAACCCAAACAACCCAACAAAAAATTAAATGACTATTTTGCATTTTTCCAAGAAGTATCTACAGAGTTCTGGGGGTAGCTCTGGTCCTTACTTAAATGGACAATACAGACCGTCAACTATATATTTACAGATAATATGTAAAAATTCAGAAGGCACAGCATTTCTATTAACATAGGGTAGATATAATTATCATTTGGCATCAGTTGTTTGAGGGGCAGTTTGTCTATCTGTATATCTATCTGTCTATCCATCTATCTATCTTTCTATCTATCAGCTGTCACCATTCCTCATGGGAAAAAGCTCAGCATCTAATTAGAAATGTGATCTCTATCATTTCTCTGCTCTGGAAACATCTTTGTCTTTCTGGCTGGTTAGAATCGAGTGGGAAGATTCTGTCATCAATCTGATATCAAAGAGAAATTACCTTTGCTTTAAGATTGAGATAAAAGGGAAAAATATATATTTAAATAACAGCACTTGCACTTTCTTCCCATACTTCCTAAAAGAATAACTTATGTTTACTTTCCAAGAAGAAATGCAAACATCTCTATTGTGGTCTCTTTGGAGAAAACTCAGTTCTATCTAGTACCAGAAGTTCTATCTGGCCCAGGTACTTCCAACTCTCTGGGACAGTGCCATCCTCACTTTCCGCAGTGGATGAGTGCCAGGCAGAATGCCAAGAACTTTAATTATGGAAATTCATTTAATTTTTACAGCTTCCCTATGCAGAGGATACTATCATCATCTTTTACAAATGAGGATGCTGAGGCACAGAGATATTGAGTCATTTGCCTAAAGTCACACAGCTGGAAACTAGCAGAGCTCAGGTTGAACCTGGCTGTCTGGCTCTGGAGCATGCTCTTAATCACTAAAACTTGCTTTCAAATCATGTGGTGAGCTTACAATTTCAAAGAAGCTGTGATAAATCCTCTTTTAAAGTAAAGGTTTGTTTTTTTAAACAGAGCTAATGTGCCCTAATTTATAGCTGGTATAAATCTAAAATTTATATACCTCAAGTTTGCTTGATGTGGGAAGGGTCACATCTATAACATAAATTTATGATAAATGAGACCATTCTGAAACTAACAAACTAAGATCATCTTTTAAAGGTAAGTTCTTCAAATGTATACCTTATGTTATATTGTCCTATTTGGACTACATCTCATGTTATTTACTCACTGATAGTTTCATAAATTTATGTTTCATTAGTTGCAGGGGAATCAGCTCATTCTCTTTTGTAGCACTGTGGTTCTCAGTGTGAATGCTGGGAGAGTAGGTGCTCAGAGTAGGGGCTTATTGAATGACTAATGGGGCTACAGTAAATATTTTACAGCTTTGCAGAGATTCTAGAAAGAAAAGCTATAAAATAAATGAAAATAGTACTCTGTGAAATTGGCTAGTGGTATGTATGTTAAGTTACTCAAACATTTTCATTGTCAGGAAAACAACAGTGGTATTTCTTGCTATAAAAATTCTCCATCTATTTTGCTTCCTTCTGAAGTTCCTGGTTGTAGTAGTCTTCCTTTTCCTCTCTGTCCTCTCCTACCAGCACAAATAAAAGCAGAATCATAGAAAGTGTTAGGATAACATCCAACAGACCTCACTGAGTTTCTTTGGTTGTCAGATCTATTCAGCTTTCAGGAGGCCATGATTTCCACTTTCCATTTCAAGGTCTTTGCTCACATTCCACCTCTTTGGGGACCTCACAGAGCTCCTACCATCTATGTACACCTTTCCTTTTGGGTTATCAGAAGGTTGGGTTGTGAGGATTTCAAACAGATGATGAGAAATCCAGAGGTATCCTTGAGTCTCATAATCACTGCCATGCTTCATACCCAGGTGAGGTTTTCGAGGGAGAATGACCTCCCTCAGTCTTGGCTAAGGACTTATGGCCAAAAGGATTCCTGAATGCACTGGAAGCAGCCTCTGCCAAGGCCTCTGTTATCTTCACTATAATCTCTATCATTAGGAATTGCAGTTCCTGTTGTTTAAAATAACGTGCTGGTTTAATCACCCTAAGGAACAATACATTCTTGCCCCTTGACCAAATAAGTCACTGAACTTCTTACAAGAGTTCAACCAATATTTCTGAGCTTCTATTTTAGGCAAAACCCTATTCTAGGTGCATCAGGATATGCAAAGGTGAGGGTGCAGTATGGAAGCCGTTGGACAGGGAGTCAGGATACACATCACACAGTCAACTCTAACATGGGATGTGGAAGTTCTGATGAGAGGCAGGTCAAGTATCATAAAGGGTCAAGGGTGAGGATGGACTAATTTTGACTCTGGGGACTTAGGGAGGCTCTTTCTTGGTAGTGAGATTAACGCATCACTGTGAAGAAAATATGCCTCCCTTCAATTCCTACCTTAGTTTTGGCGTTTATTAATTTACTACAGATTTGCTAGAATTGCATTTAACTAATCATGCAGCTTCCAGTCTTGCTTCACTAGGAGTCTTCTAGCTGCTTCAACAATTAATGTTCTGGAGGCACTGAGAGTTCTTGGGCCTCAAGGGGGTTTCTCCTCTGGGGTAAGTGTGTGCACACCACTCCCATTATCTAAGACACTTTTCTTCCTGGATCCAGATTCTGGTCAACATTAAAATGATCCTGATTCTCATAATTTATACAGAAAGGTTTTGGAGGAAAAGTGGCCTATGTTACTATATAAAGTGGGTTATTTCCTCATTTTGGAGTGACCTACCCGAAGAAAACGTGTTAACTGTAAGCAAACTTTTGTAGTGAAGAATGTTCATTTTTGATGATCTGGAACTGAAGCCACATCTTTCCTGGGTAGTGTAGAACCCAGAAGGATCCTAATGAGTTTGTATCCCTGTTTCTGTAAGATGCAGCTATGATCCTCCAGTGGGTCCCCATCCCGAGCTCGCAGACGGCTGCATTGAGAATCGCTTGGAGCATTTTCAACCTGCAGTTTACTGGGTTCCTGCCTAGAGGTTCTGTATCAGTAATCTGGGAATAGGACCTGGGAGTAGGGGTTCTGTGTAAGCCAGCTTTACTGTTGTGGGGACTGTGTGATTGGCAGGTAAACACTCTGGAGGTTAACAATGAGGGGTTGAAAACTCTTACACGGCCTCAGTTTCAGGGGTTCCCTCACCCGAATGATTTACTGCCAATCTAGGGGAGAAAAAGACTAGCTTGTCAGGCAGCCTTAGTGGCACCATGACAGTTGGCTCACTTGGTTTGTTTCCCTTTGAAAGAATATTTTCTGTAGGTATCATGTACCAGCATGCAATGAGATTTGGATTGATCTTTGTAGGTCTATCAGCATTTCATGCAAGAAACAACTTATTGATTGCCTCTGTGTCCCCATTTATTCTCTCTCTCTCTATATATATATATATGCACACAGATATATATATATATATAAATATATGTATATATGCCAAATGTTATATCAAATGACATTAGAATGAAAAATTAGCCACCTCAGTTGCTGTCTTTTTACATCTGTTTTCACTTTTCCACAGTCTCTTCCAATTCCTTTTATAGACTTATCATAATTTATACTCTACTGTTATCCACTTGCTAATGTTCTCTTGTAAGTTTCTTACATTGTTACAGAGTGTTTTTCTTTCTTTCTTTCTTTTTTCATTTTCCCTTTTAATTCCTGCATATTCTTGCCTACCTTTAATGGACCTGGGTTTGCACAACACGGGTTGATTTTAATACTTGGCACAAATCAATGTAATGGGGGCTACTAGGAAGACCACACCCACACTTTCATTTTTTTAGGGATAGTTCATTGACATCAATGGCCTGAGAGCCTCTAAGTGTTCTGTTCTTCCATGAAGTTTTTATGTTTCTCAGTGCAACAGCCCAATGGAACCAGGAGATGGTGCTGTAGATCAACTTTTCCCCTACGTTTTGCCATGCAGTTGGCTTTCAGAGAAATGCCTTGAGATAAAGCTCTTATTCCTTCCCTGTTAGGGCTAATATACTGCACAAATCTGCAGGCTAAATAAAATGTTCAAAATTAAAAAAAGTCTATCTTTTAACTAGGGATGAACAATGCTGATGGAGGGAATTTGGGCCCTGATCTAAAGCCGTCAGAGTTGAGCTTCACACTGAAATTGAATTTGAAGGTGGTGGTGGGTTGAGTGTTTACTGGGAACTTCCTGTTAAGAGGTCAGAGAAGTCCTTTGAGGAAGCCTGGAGACTGGTCTGGGGCTTCCTGCTGCCCTGAAGGCTGCACAGAGACGTGATTAAAATGTGAATTGATTAAAAATGCATCCATATGTTTATTTTGTAAGCTGTCCTTGGTTTAAGCAAAAAAAAAAAAAAAAAAAAGTCAAAATTCGCTAACTTTAAAATTAGCTTTGGGAAAACAACTGATGCCAAGGGCCATAGGGTTTTGCTCAAACCTTTTGTAACTGCTAATACAGTTGACTCCCCTTCTTAGGCATCCTGAGATAACGCTAACAGACTGGTTTTCCTCTTGTGTATTTATAACCTCTTCTGGTGTTTGTAGTTAGAATGTGGCCTGCTGGAATGGATTTTTGTTTCCTATTTGCATGTAAATAGCATGACCGTGACCGTGTAAATTTCCCACAGGCTGTTTTAGAAATAGGGTGTTGTTATTCCGGAGGTGGGGGTAAGTGGGCTGCATCATTCCTAAGAGTGTCTACGCCAATTAGCCTAGTTGTTTTGAGCATGGCTTGAAGACATTCAAGGTCACTGTAGCCATCTGTGGCAAGATCAGTCAGGTTAGAAAAGAGAGAGCCTGCACATTACAGGCACCAAGAGGAATGTGCTCTAACCCAGGCAAATGGGAGTTATTGGTAACAGAAATATAACGTGCATGGCCCAATGTCCATTGATGCTAACAAAGAAGGCACTCGAGGATACTGTCAACAACAGCAGAGCTGTTTGTGTCCATAGAGGGGAGCCACCGTTCTAAGAATAAAGTTGTGACTCTGTCTCCTAAGTTTTTGGCCATCATAGAGGCCAATATTGCCTATCCTATATTGCCATTATGAGGAAATGGGAAGCTTGTTGATAGAGTCAGGGCATAGTGTAAACACAGTGGGTGAATTTCCTACTGGGGAGACCTCTACCAACTATGAACTTTGGGGAAGAATTGTGCAAAAAAGGTTTTTCATTATTCTTGCCTGCTTTATACTGACCTCTCTGTTAGCCACTGTGATCCAGATGTGTATTTGAGATTTATAACTATTTACTCGGGAAGCAAAATCTCATATGGAACAGGAAAGGGATTTTTCACACTAAGAGTAAATATTCGCGTTCTAGATGAAAGTGTCTTTCTCAGCTGGGTTTCCGCTGTTGGGTGGCTGAATGTATGATACATAATAATAGCTTGCCTACATTGGCCAAGGGACAAGCTCTGTACTAATTACATTATAAGCATCACTTTTTTAATCCCTGCAATAATCATGTGAAGTATATATGTTATTATTTGCATTTTAAGGATATGGAAACAGGCTTACAAAGGTAAAGTAACTTCTGTAAGTTTCCTTGCCCAGAAAATGCAGTAAATGGCAAAGCCATGATTTGAACTCAGACCATACAATTCCAAAGCCATGTTCTTACACGATATCCTATTCTATATTGCCTATTGCTTATCAGAGACAACCTCTTTCAATCTGATTCCATTTTCTTTTTTCCAAACAGGAATGACACATTGTAATTCTCTTAAGTGGGAAGTAGGCCCCAATTTCTATGTTCACATCTGCCTCTAAGCTTCTTTTCTATGGGCCTCAGGTATGGAGTGGGGGTGAGACTCACAGGGCCATTTTGCTGCTTTTCAGTAAGTTCTTTAAACACATATTTAACTTCTCTCCTTGAAGTTTGGGGCTACTTTTCCTCTATTATTCTCAGCTGGGACTATGTCAAAAATTCTAGACAACAGAAAAAGTCCCATTCAATATTCTGTTACAGTTGAATACTCTGCTTATCTTAGTGCTCAGCAAAATCAAAGTTCTATAATTAATAGGACTTACCTTCCTTGAGGCATTTTTGGATCCATCTGTTATTACTTGAGCATTTTCTTTGGGGATTCCATCCATTTAAAATATTCCCCTCCCCTTAAGTGGCTTATCAAAGTGTCTCTTGCAACACATGGATTATTGTTGTAGAGGTGAGTTTGTCCACATTAATTGCCAAGAGGATATATTTTTCTTCGTATCATTTCTATGTGTAGTCTTAAAGCAAAACTTAGATAAATAAGAACTGAGTTTAAATGCTTAACCTGGTTAGAGAACTTTAAAGGGTTAGAATCTACTGCCTCTCCCTTCTTTTGGAACTTTATTATTTTCCTGTGGAGGCTTTCCTCTCTAGGAGAGGAAAAGACAATGTAGCACTTGGTTACAGGGACTTGGATAAAGGGGATATCACTATACACAGGAGGGTTAGGGAAGGTTTCATAGAAGTCACAATTGAGTTGGACCTTGAAGGATATGCAGCATTTGGACTGAGGAGATGGGGTAAGGCACACCATGGGGAGAAAAAGGAATGCTGAGCCAAGGTTGCATGCTGGAATCAAGCCTATTGGGTGTGCAATGGGAAGCCTGACTGCAGCAGGTCACTGGTCTGTGTAGGGTGGGGGTGAGGGTGCTGCCTGAATGGACCAGGAATGCGAAGTTAATGGAGGATTTTGTAGAGTTGGCAGGGATTCAGTGTGGACATATCTTTGAAAAACATCTTTTCCAAGCTTCACACTTTACAGATGGGACAGTGGAGATTCAGAGTGGTGAAGCGACTTTCCGAGAGTCTCACGGGCTATCGGTGGCAAGAGAATCCTTCAGCCCTTGCTCCTTTTACATTCCTGCCTCTGTGCTTGGCTTGAGCATAAATATGGAGCCATTGTAGGCTAGAAAGTGAGGATGCTCTGTCACAAACACAGTATTTTGGATATGGTTCCAATTTGCTGAGTGCATTGAATGGGGGAAAACAGAAAATCTGAGGGAAGTGTGTTAGTCAGGGTTCTCTAGGGAAACAGAACCAATAGGAGATATCCATAAATATGAGATTTTATAAAAGTATCTCATGCAACTGTGGGGATGCACAAGTCCAAGTTCTGTAGGGCAGCTGCAAGCTGGCAACAACTATGAAAGTTTTTGATGAATTCCCCAGGAGAGGCTGGCTGGCTGAAGTAGGGGTGAAAATTCTCTCTTCTGCCTGCTGAAGTCGTTACTTCTCCCTTTAAAGCCTCCAGCTGTTTGGATTATACATCTCTCGCTGTGGAAGACACTTCCCTTAGCTGATTGTGAGTATAATCAGCCATAGAGGCAATCAACTTACTGATGATTTAAGTTCACGAAATGTCCTTGCAATAGCAGCCAGGGCAGTGCTTGCTTGATCAGACAACTGGGCACTATTACCTGGTCAAGTTGACACATGAACCTAACCATCATAGAGACAGATTATGATGACAAAAGCTTGAGTAATGTGACACAGATACATTGGAAGAGAACTTGGTAAGATCCAATATAGGGCCCAGAGACTAACATAACTTGACTGCAATTTCCAAATTTTGATTTGTTGTAGAATAATGTCAAGAGGGGAAGTTGATTTGAGGGGCAAGGAAGGAGAGTCTGAATTTGAATCTAGAAATGTTTGGTGAACGGACTTGGTGACAGGCAACTGGAAATCATTCATTGATTCAGTGAATATTTATTGAATGCCTAATATGTGCTAGTGTTCCTGTTGCCAGATGCTGGGGATACACTGGTAAACAAGGCAGATGTGCTTGGATCGTGACCTCCTGGAACTTTCATTCTGTTTCCTTGTGGGGAAACAGAGCCTAAGGTGAGAGGCAAGTCTCAGAGTTCTGGTTCTTGAAGCGATAACAGCTTGCTTGGCCTTGCGCAGGCTGTGCATGCAGAGTGAATGGCAGAGGGCTGAGAACAGAGCCTGGGACCCCCGAAGGGTATGGGAAAGTTGCTAAAATTGTGAACAGGTTATGAGTTTTAAATAAATTATTCTGAGAGCTTTTAAACAATTTTCCCTCTCATACCTTTTTATTTAAGTCAATTCTTTGAGATTATCCATGCCAGAGAATTTGCTGACATTCGAGTGAATAGAGTGAATGATTAAACTGGCTGTCAATGGGGCGAATGTGTCTACTGACCCAAGATAAAAGGTGACAGGCTACAATTATATTTAAAACATTCCCCTGGCCCACTGAGCTGGCACCAGCACCTTTTGTTGGTTTAGTTTGCCAGGATTCTTCATGGTTGGCCCTAGCTCTGTGAGGTAGGGTTGAATGCTAAACCCTCTCTCGTTTTTTTCTCCCTGGTTTTAACCCAAACTTGGAGTGACCTTTGGGTAGACTAGGAAATTCTGCCCAACAGGATCCCTAAAGGAGTTAAGAGATTGCAGGGACAGGACTGGGAACACCCCATAAATTGTTGATTAAGTAGCAATGAGGATAGCTACCGGAAGTTAAGGGAAAATCTTATCAAATGGTAATGAATATTGACATTAGCATCAATTTACATTTTCAAAGCCTTATTTAATATTTAATTAAATTATATTGATTATTTTTATTAGAGTTTACAATTTCTTGAAAATTACAGAAGCAATCACAATATTGATATTACAGATAAAAGACCAATTGTTAAAATTAAATCTATACTTAAAATTACCTAGAGAAATAGCCTTAATGATTGAAGAAGTTCTTAATAGTCTTTTCTAGAAACTTCTCACTTGAGGTGGCCACTTGAGTCCACAAAATGAATAGACTTGGGAGTGCTGCAGCAATGCAGATGTGGGCCGAATTTGGACACACAAAATGCCAGTAAGAACAGTTCTGTCAGCCAACAGAGAGACAGAGACTGCAGATGGCTATGGGAAGCTTTCCTGAGGGGAAGGCCCTGCACATAGCTGGCAAGTTGGATGGATGCTGGAAGTCCTGGGAGGCTATGAATGAGTCCTGACAGTAATCGACACACGCCCTGGAATGGACTTCCCTACCCTGTGACAGATGCAGATATTTGAAATACCATCAAAGGACTGAAACAGAAGGTACTTGTGCCAGTTCAGATGTAGCGTGTGCCCCAAAATGCCAAGTTCTTTGATGCAATCTTGTGGGGGCATAAGTTTTAGTATTGATTAGGTTGGAATCCTTTGATTGATTGTTTCCATGGAGATGTGATTCAATCAACTGTGGGTGAGACCTTTGATTGGAATAATTTCCATGGAGATGTTACTCCACCCATTCAGGGTGGGTCTTACTTGAATCACTGGAGTCCTATAAAAGAGTTCACAGACAGAAGGAGCTGCTGCAGACAAGAAAGACACTTTGAAGAATGCACAGCTGCTGAGAGTGGAGCTGGAACACCACCTGGGATCAGCAGACACCAGCCATGTGCCTTTCCAGCTAACAGAGATTTTCTGGATGCCTTTGGCCTTCCTTTGGTGAAGGTACACTCGTGTTGATGCCTTCATTTGGACATTTTCATGACCTTCATACTGTAACTTTGTAACCAAATAAGCCTTCTTTATAAAAGCCAGTCCATTTCTGGTATTTTGCATAGCGGCAGCATTAGCAAAATGGAACAGATTTTGGTACTGGGAGTGTGGTGCTACTGCTGCTGAGCTTGCACATACCAAAAATGTTGGACCAGCTTTTTAAGTGGATAAGGGAAAGATTCTGGAAGAATTGTGAGGAGCTTGTTAGAAAAAGTCCAGATTGCTTTGAAGAGACTGTTGGTAGAAATACGGACTTGGGTATCCTGCCCTATGGAATTTGGACTTGTGCATCCTGCCCTACAGAATTTGGACTCGTGCATCCCCACAGTTGAATGAGACACTCTTATAAATTGTTATATTTATAGATATCTCTTGTTGATTCTGTTTTCCTAGAGAACTCTAACTAATACAGTACTGTACCAATTTGGATCACCAAGTTACATTTCTTCAGACCAAGGAACACACTTGAGAGTCCATAGTATACAACAATGGGCCAAGAGATCACATCAAGTGGACATATCGTGTTGTACAACATCCTTGGAGAAATCATTTGATAGAAACATGAAACAGGCAATTGAAACATTAATTTTCTAAAATGGGGAGATAAAAGCATGAAGTGCTGGCTTACACCCAATATGAGGGGGGCAAAGGGGATCCCTATTAGATAAATCCCTCCAGTTTTTGGGGGGGATCTGGGGACAAGAGAATGGGGAGGATGCTGGTATGACTATACAATTCTTCATCATTTCACCTCAATGTTCCTTTTTCCTCCCTGATGCATTGGTCCCAGGACCAGGGATGCAATTGTGGGTGCCAGAAGAAGGGACAATCCTTAGGCAAGACACTGTAACTGAATTTTCAAACCTTTATGTCAGAATTCTCAAGGACCTGATGGGGTAGATGGCACCTTCACTCATTTTGGCAAAATTGGGGGGGGAGAGTGAATGCATTCATGTTGCCTAGTGGCTGAGATAGCCCACTAATTCTATGACTATGTAGCCTACCCTCTGTGAATCAGAGTGGGCTGAGGGGTGGCACTTCCTAGACTAGTGCTGCTGCCAGCAATCTGGACCAGCACAGTGGCTGAACATAGCATTCCTTCCAAAGGTGGAAAAGTTTGGGTAAAAATCAGTGATAAGTGGTGGAGAGAAATAGTACCTGAGGGTAAAGGAATGCATAAATGAGGGAAATCCAATATTACACTGGTGCCTTGAGAGAGGCTCAGATAAAAGGATGATATCGTCTCTTAGTTCAATTATACCAGATGCCTGAAAAGGTGAAGCCATATGTTGTTAAGACTATTTCTGCTTTTGGAACATGACAGGGTCAAATGGAAGCCTGAAAACCTGAGTAGCATTGCTCTGGGAGATATTTTGGACATAGGATATGATAATGAACTTCAATAATTTTTAGTGACTGAATGGGACTCTAGTAATGTGCCAGTATTTTTTGACCCTCATTTTTTGGGTTACGTCTACTACCATACTGTCATATAGTGTAACACTGGCATTGTTGGTAAGATTATCATACTGATATTGATGGTCAAATGTATTAGAAGATTTTGGTAAAAGCCTCTGCAGGATATAGTGCCAATGGCAAATGCCTGACCTGGGGATGAACTGGATTTAGCTAACCATCAGCTAATTTCTATGCTAAACAGTTCTACACAAAGTTTATGATAAGGTACAAACAGCAGTAGATCAAGAGGGGAAATGAGTAATCAAATTAGTGCAAAATTATGAAAATGTATGTCCTGGCTTTATGGGATAGATTAGTGATTTATTTAAATTGTTCCCACCGCATACTGGCTTTACCAAATGTTAGGCATGTTCATACTGATAGTATTTTTATAACTGTCATATAAATGCTTTACTAAATGTAGATGCTCAGACAAATATGATTGTTATGCTGTAAGAGAGCACTGGCCAAAGGCTAGGTGGTGGCCTGTGTAATAGAGTTAACCTTGCCAAGAAAGAGGTCTGGCTTTTGTCCTTGGACTGTCCTTCCTGATAAAGGCATCTCTGTTTACGTGGGGGCTTTGAGTCATGCTGGATAATAACAATGTGATTTACAGTGGGGACTTTGGGTCCTGTGTTAGCAGCTCCACCTCTGGAGTGACTGAAGACTAAGGTTAGCTGTGCAGGTGGTCAGCCGTATTTTTGTGACCAAGCCCCAATAAAATCTCTGTACACTGCAGCTTGGATAAGCTTTCCCGGTTGACGATACTTTGTGTGTATTGTCACACACCATTTCTGAGAGAATTTAGCACTGTCCACAACTCCGCTGGGAGAGGAACTCGAAGTTCTGCATGCAGAACTCTCCTGGACTCTGCCCCATGAATCTCTTTTCTTAACTAATTTTAATCTGTATCCTTTTGCTGGAATAAACCATCACCACAAGTTAACAGCTTTCAGTGAGTTCTGAGGGTCCTTCTAGTGACTTTATTGAAACTGAGGATGGTCTTGGAGACCCCTGAACTTGCAATTGGTGTCAGAAGTGAGGGTGGTCTTGAGGACTGCCCTGAACTGCGGAGGTGGGATGTGTATTGAGACACCCATAGAAGACTACACTTTGAAAGGCTGCAGTGACTCATGATCTGAAGAAAATTTTATTTTCATTAAGCACAGGGGGGAGCTATTCTCCATATCCTTATTTGCTTTGCCAACTTTTCCTTCTTCTCTTTCCTCTGTAATTTTATCTCCCTATTATCTTTCCCTTTCAGTTCATGGAAATGTTTGGTACACTGTCATCTCCTTCTCCCTCTATTTACCTGTGTTTCTCTCTGTCCTCCTCTCACTTTTCTTCTCAGGGCACAGCAAGTCCCAGAATTTTGCTTATATCTGCTCTGATTCACTATGATTTTATTTTAGAGTTTAACTCTCAGGGTGGTATTACTCCTTTGTTTTGTAGCACATGCTGGGAGCGGGGTGTGCTGGTTTGGATATATTATGTCCCCTAGGAAAAGCCATATTCTTTAATGCAATCCTGTGGTGGCAGATAGATTAATCTTTTTGATTAGGGTGGGACCTCTTAATTAAATATTTCTGTGGAGATTTGGCCCCACCCATTCAGGGTGGGTCTTGATTAGTTTACTGGAGTCCTTTAGAAAGAGCCACAGAGGCCCAGACGCTTGCTGATGCTGAGGTTTAGAGATACTTGGAGATGCAGACAAAGGATATTTAGCTATGAGATGAAGCCCTGAGTTTGGCCTGGGATATGCTAAGACAGGACCCCCAGGCACTTAGAGAGAAACATCCTGGGAGAAAGAACCAAGAAAGCACAGGAGCTGAGACAGGACGTGGAACACAACCGAGGATCAACAGATGCCAGCCACATGCCTTCCCAGCTGACAGGTTTTCCGAAACCATCAGTCATCTCATTGAAGGTATCATCTGTTGATGCCTTAGTTTGGACACTTTTATGGCCTGAGGACTGTAAATTTGTGACCAAATAAACCCCTTTTATTAAAGCCAATCCATTTCTGGTATTTTTGCATAATGGCAGCTCTAGCAAGCTGGGACATGGGTTAAAGTATCTCGCTGTGCTCCCCATGTTGAGACATAATAACATTTATGTTTGGAGCATCTGGGACGGTGAGCTCTGGGAACTGCAGATCTTAAGTCACAGTGGTGTGACTATGTCTGCAAAAAATTTTCAATTACTAATATTCTCAATACTGAAGTGTATGAATGGTTACTTTTGAAAAAAAAAATCAGAGAGGATTACAAATTACCACTATAAATCAGTCACCCTCACTCTTTTACATTCCATCGTTTTCTGCAGTAGGAGAGAAAGCTGTGAAGTTGCATCTATGAATCCAGAAATGAGCATAACCTGCAGTCTATCTGGATATCTATAAGACAGTGTGTTTACATGTGTTTATTTATTATTTTAAGGAGGTAGAACATGGGAACTGCATTATGGAGCTATTTGGAAAAACCTCCAGATTTAGTTAACAATGAATCAAGCAAATTAAAAGTCCACAACCCCTCACCTTCATGAATATTATAGTCACTTTGAGTGACATAGAATTAAAAGGAATTTCTACTATAGTGCATTTAAGTCAATATGTATTGCCTGATCAAGATTCATAATTATATATACAAACCTATCTCTACCATGCACATTTTGCTCTTCAGAGGCCTGCCATAATGTTTTGGTCTTGCTGGTAAATGGGCAGCATTTATTACTTCTCTCTCTGCTTGCTTTTGCTTCTCTCTTCTTGCTCTTCCACTCTGTCTCACTTACTCCCTCACTAGACTCCATCTCTCCTCTTCCCTGAACAGAAAGTCTGTCTTCCTACAGCATGGCTCCATGCCAGAAATAATGGAAGCAGTGGAAAATTTTCTTGTGGTTCGAGTGAAGCCAACAGTGAGAGAAAGCTTGTCTCTTTCTCCTCTCCAGATGCCCTGTTCCCCAGGTATGCATTTGGGCTGGGGGTGGGGAGGAATTGTGGTGAGAAGATGATACAAGAGATTCTTGTTGACTCTTGCTGCCTGCTGTGTGTTGTGACACATATTAAAAAGGCTTGCTGGAGCCCCTGGAAGCATGTGAGAGCACCAAACAAACACAGCTCTTCCCCAGAGAGAACTGCTGGACACCAAAGAAAGGCTGCCAGACTGTGTGAGGTTCCCTTGTGCACCCTTTGCCAACACAAGGACCCAATGGTATAAATACCTCTGCACCCTCTGGGCCAATTCGTCCCTGTTGAAACCATGCCCTTGCATGTTTGTGTTAGTCCATTAGAGAATTTCCAGGACTCCTGAAATGCTTGTGGGCAACCTGGAATTTCCTGAGAGACCTGGTGGCTGAGATCACTAACCAGCTTCGGGATACATGCCTTTTGTGAGTGACAAAGACATTTGTGTAAAAGGGCATCTCAGGAAATCCTTGGGAGTTCTTGAGGCATGAGCTCTCTATAAGGCACAAATATACAAACTATAAAAGTTATGGGGTATGGCAGAGAAGGCTTAAACATCAATCAAGTCAGGGATATGCGTGCAGCTATCACTTTGTCCTGGCTCACTCTCAAACCCAACTTTTAATATTTGTTGGTACAGACCCATGTGACTTGCAAGAACAACTACCCATTTTCTTAGTTCTCTTTGAGGTCGACAGACAAATGCCTTATGGGGCCCATTGAAGTTTTCAAGGTGTCATTGGGCCAAGATACAGCATAATGGTTTGTAACAGTAAGTTTTTAAATATAATTTAAAACTGTAAGCAAACAGAAAATTGTAAAATGTAACCTTCAAAACTGGAAACAGGTAAAATGGAAGCTCTTAGCTCTCACAAAGGAGCAATTTGTAAATATAAGTTCTGCAAACATATGTAAATGTAAAGTTTGCACCTTTCCCAGGTGTCACCTAGAAAACAGGAGATAACAAATTACTGAAGTTCTCCAAACCTGTTACATGTTAACTAAAATAGCTGACTCCCTTTGGCTCTGGTGGGTTTAGTCAATTAAAGAATCACTGGGAGATTGTCCCAATCCTCCTAGACATAGATGGGCCTTTTGTCTATCACTCTTGTTGCATGTTAATTGAATGATTATCTCTCTTTGTCACTGGACCTGGGTATAAAACTGAATTGGAGCAACACTTCGGGGAGGCAGATTTGGGAAAGTTTCCCCTGCTTTCCGCTGGCATAATACACCATCTTTTCCTCTTCAGCCAGGTTCGGTGTGAGTTCTATTAGCGGCACCGAGCAATGGACCCATATTTGGGGAGTGCCCCTTCTTCAGATTGAACAGTTGATGTTCTGAATAGACACTTAATTGACCTTTCCTAGCAAATGCTAGACTTAAATTCCATCAAGGAGAACTCAGAAATGGCTACTTATACTTGTCTTTTGGACGGATCAGAAAGACCACTCTTGTTTCAGCCTCAATTCCAACACACATATATTCATATGAGCACACGAATGTTTTTGGAAGCTCCTACCCTTCCTTAACTTTCAGTAGTACCAGCATGTTCCTTTCCTTTAGATCACATCATTCTGTCATTTTGATTCATTTAACAACTATTTACTAAACATGTGCCAGATCCTTTGTTAGGTATTGGGGAAATAATGGTGAGCAAGGCACAAATGTAAAATCAATATAGAGCAGGACAGACACCTCTCTGTTGTCATCCCTGTGGGCATAGCCTCCAAAGTCTGGACAGTATTACCATTACTGCCCTATTCTCCCCCTGGACACTGTGCCTTCAGCAATAGCTGAATCAAAGACCATGGAGCAATAATGGAAGATTGTCTCCATTTCTCTTGAATTATTTTCCAAGAATGAGGAGGTACTCAATGAATAAAGTTAGTTTAGAGTAATGTATGATAGTTCTGAAATCAAACTGCCTAGGTTTGAATCCTCTTCTACCACTTCACTAGCTGTATAGCCTTGAAAAGTATTAAGTCTTTCTTTGCTTGTAATTCCTTGGCTTTAAAATGATAATAATTATCATACCTACCTTCCAGGGTTTAGGGGGGCAAGGGATTAAATGAATTACTAATCAAAAAGTGCATGAAATCATGCCTACTTCTTAGGGAACATTCAGTAAAATTAGCTATTGTTGTTAATGAAAATAAAGCACCAGGGGCTGGACAGGACTTTGAAAATACAGTCTTCAATGCAGATAATGCATGTGTGCTTTATGAATGAAGCCATAGTTAAGGTGGTTGGGAAGATGATGAAAGAATAAATGGGTGTTAAGTTTTGCTAATGCCGCCATTATGCAAAACACCAGAAATGGATTGGTTTTTATAAAGGGGGTTTATTAGGTTATAAATTTACAGTCCAAAGGCCATAAAAGTGTCCAAACTAAAGTATCAACAAGAGAATACTTTCACTGGAGAAAGGCCAATTGCGCCTGGACACCGCTGTTAGCTGGGAAGGCAAGTGGATGGCGTCTGCTTGTCCTTTGCACCTGGGTTGTGTTTCAAAATAGCGTTCTCCAAAATGTCTCTGGGCTTCTAGCCTTGCTCCTCTCAGCTCCTGTGTATCCTTGCTTCTTTCTCCCAGGGTGTTTCTCTCTAAGCATCTCAGGGTCCTCCCTTAGCTTCTCTGGGACAAACTCTGGGCTTCATCTCTTAGCTTAGCATCTCCAAATGTCCTTTTGTCTACATCTCCAAGCATCTCCAAGCATAAGCATCTGTGTCAGCTCTTGAGCTCCCTTAAGTACTCCAGTGAACTAATCAAGACACACCCTGAATGGGTGGGGCCACACCTCTGTGGAAATAATATAATTAGAGTTCTCACCCTCAGTTGAGTGGGTCACATCTCCATGGAAACACTCAATCAAAAGGTTCTACCCAACAAGATTGGGTTACAAGTCATGGCTCTTCTGGGGTCCATAACAGTTTCAAACCTGCACAATGGGGAAGTTCACTCTCTTCAGACTCTGCCAGTGAATTATCTGCATCAGGGCATCTGGACATCATAGTTTGAGAAAGGACATTGGAAATTATGGACCTGTAGATTTTTGAGGTAGTAAGGACTGAGGAGAGCTCAGTTTCAGAAAGATGAGCTGTGAGATCTTCTGTCAACTAGGGTTCTTGCAACTCTAGCCAAATGTTCCTTGAATATTTAATTTTCTTCCATCATGTTTACCCATAATGAACAATAGGCAGAAGGAATTCTAGGGTTTTGGGTGAAGTTATGACATACATTTGTTGTTATATAGTTTTCTCAGAGAGTTTACAAATATTACGCTTTATGTTGAGAGAATTACCTGACTCTCTGGTTACTGAGGCCAGTCTCACTACAGGTTCTCCATAGCATTCCTGATGTCTGTAATTCTTTGTATGTTCTCTTATCTTAATGATACATATCTGAGGCTTGGTAGAAGAGAATGTCCTGGACTGAAAGTCAGAAGGCCTGAGCTCCAGTTTTGGCTGCTTGTGTGGTTTTAGGGAAGTCATTTAATTTTGCTGGGTCTCAGTTTCTACATGTGTCAAGTGTGGAGTAAGATTAGATACCTGCTTATGGCTCCTGCAGCTGTAATATCCTACCACTGCGTAACATGCCCCAGTATCGGGGGTATGCATTCACTCATTAATCCATTCACACATCTATTTTTTTTCTTTACTTAATATTTAACATTTTCTTCTTTCTTTTTAGTATTGTTTATGTTATGCAAACATTAACTACACACAAAATATGACAAATATTCATGCATTTACCATCCATATTTAACGTGTTAATGCTTTTCTATAATTGATTCAGATCTTTTCTTTAAAAAGAAATAAAACTTTATAGATAAAATAAACCCCCTTCCCAGTATGACCACTATCTTTAAATTATTCTATGGATTTTTATATTTGACATAGTATGTTCTCAATATGTAGTATTGTTTTGAGTTTTTAAAATGCACATAAATGTTATACTATATTTATTTTTGCTCAACTTTATATATTCCAAATTTATCTAACATTACTACTTACAAAATCATTCATTCATTTTAATGGTGACTTAATATTCCTTTGTATGAATATACCACAGTTTATCCATTCTACGTTGATGTCCATTTAGATCCTTTTTAACATTTTTCTGTTAGGAATAACATTGCAATGATCATTTGTGTAGAAGTCCCCTTTTTCACATTGGTGAGAGTTTCCCTAGGGAAATTACCTGGGAGTACAAATACTTGATGGCAGGGTATGTGCATTTTCAAATTTCTAGATAATATGAAATTGCTCTCTGCAGTACTATATGACATATTGTTTTTCCACATCCTTAACAGCATGTGTATAAGACTAACATTTTTCCAATCTGACAAGCAAGAAATAATGTATTTTCAAATTTTATTGAGATATATTCACATACCATACATTCATCCAAAGTGTACAATCAATTGTTCACAGTATCATCACATACTGTGCATTCACCACCACAATTTTTTGAACATTTTCATTATTGCAAAAAATAAGAATAAGCAGAAAAGTAAAAAAGAACACTCAAAACATCTCATACTCCTTTTCCCTCCCAAATATAAATAATAAATGAATTTATTATTCATTTACTTTTGGTCCCCCTTTTTTCTACTCATTTGCTCATACACTGGATAAAGGGAGTGTGAGCCACAAGGTTTTTACCATCACACAGTTACACTGTATAAGCTATATAGTTATATGCTTGTCTTCAAGGATCAAGGATACTGAACTGCAGTTCAACAGTTCCAGGTATTTCCTTCTAGCTATTCTAGTACACTAAAAACTAAAAAGAGACATCTATATAATGCATAAGAATAATCACCACAATGACCTCTTGACTCCATTTGAGATCTCTTAGTCACTGAAACTTTATTTTGTTTAATTTCTCTTTCCCCTTCTGTTCAGGAAGTTTTTCTCAATCCCATGATGCTGGCTCCAGGCTCATCCCTGGGAGTCATGTCCCACATTGCCAGGAAGATTTATACCCCTGGGAGTCATGTCCCATGTAGAGGGGAGGGCAGTGAGTTTACCAGCTGAGTGGGCTTGGAGAGAGACAGGCCACATCTAAGCAACAAAGGAGGTTCTCTGGGTGTGACTCTTAGGCACCATTATAAGTAAACTTAGCCTCTCCTTTGCAATAAGAAGCTTCATAAGGGCAAGCCCCAAGATTGAGGACTTGGCATACTACAATGGTAGTCTCCAGTGCTTGCAAGAATATCAGGAATTCCCCAGGTGGGGAACTTTAATGTTTCTACATTTTCCCCCAGGCTCACAAGGGGGCTGTTCCAATTTGCTAATGCTGCCATTATGCAAAATACCAGAAATGGATTGGCTTTAAAAAGTGGGTTTATTTGGTTACAAATTTACAGTCTTAAGGCCATAAAGTGTCCAAGGTAAGGCATCAACAATAGGGTACCTTCACTGGAGGATGGCCAATGGCTTCCGGAAAACCTCTGTTAACTGGGAAGACACGTGGCTGGTGCCTGCTTGCTCCCAGGTTGCATTTCAAAATGGTGTTCTCCAAAATGTCACTGTCAGCTTCCAACAGCTGTCTTCAAAATATGTCTCTCAGCTGCAGCATCTCCAAAATTTCACTCTTAGTTGCTCTTTTTAAAGTACTCCAGTAACCAATCAAAGCCCATGCTGAATAGGCCTACACCTCCATGGAAATTATCTAATCAGAGTTATCACCTACAGTTGTGTGGGTCCTATCTCCATGGAAACAACCTAATCCAAAGGTTCCAACTCAATCAGCACTAATAATTCTGCCCCCACAAGGCTGCATCAAAGAACATGGCTTTTTCTGGGGGACCTAATATACACAAAGTGGTAAAAGGGCTTTGCAAATACTTTTTATTCTCTGCCCAGATTACTTTGGGATGTATTGGGGCTTCATGCTAACCTGTATGAACCAACCAGATCGCATACCCTATTCAAGTTTCCATGTAATTATGGTGTTTGCATAAACTGACCATACAAGTTAAATTATATAGCGTGCTACACAAAGTATAGATTTTGCACTAAATAAACATCTCTTCCTTTGGTCTCACAAAGAAGTTGAGGTTTTGAAACAGTTGGTATCATCCTTTTCCCTGTAGTCTGGTTTGCCTTAGTTCTAATCATGTCCATTTCGTTCATATCTCTAATTGAAGTCTGATCTCTTTTTCAGCTTCTTTAACATTTGCTGTATGGGGTAATGCTGACATTCATAGCTGCCGAACTCAGGCTCTGAGTCTCAGGTGTCACACAGATACCTGATGTTACAGGAACTGACCAACTCAGCATCTCAGAATTTAGAGATAACCATTACAACTCATGAATAGATATGTATGCTGTAAGAGCTTACAATCTAGGAACCTTTACCATAAGCCTTCCCCTGATAACCTATGCTCTCAGACTCAATTCTCAGAGCTTGCACATTATAGTTAGTCCATATTAGTGAGGCATTATAATGTTTGTCTTTTCAATTCTGGCTTATTTCCCTCGACATACTGTCCTCAAGTTCTATTCACCTAGGTGCATAACTCAAGACTTCATTTCTTCTTGCTGCCAAACAGTATTCCATTTTATGTATGCATCACAGTTCACCATTCTGTTTGTCAGTCAATGTACGTTTGGGCCACCTCGATCCATTGCAAGTCATAAATATGGCTTCCATAGACACCAGTGTGCAATGTCCACTCATGCCCCTGCTCTCAGTTCTTCCAAGTGTATACCCAGTAACGGAGTTTCAGGACCATATGGCAACCTCAGAGTTAGCATCCTGTGGAACCACCACACTGCCTGCAGCTGGGCTGTGCCATTCTACTTCCCTACCAACACATTTTCTCCATCACTTTATCCCTCTGTTTATTTTTTAAGTTTTATTCACACACCATACAATCTACCCTAAGTAAACAATCAATGATTCCCAGTATAAACACATAATTATGCATTCACCACCACAATCTATATGAGGACATTTCTGTCTCTTCCCCAAAGAAAGAGGAAAAGAAGAAAAAAATGAAGAATAAAAATACAAAAGATAGGAGAAAAATAAAAATAAAATACAATGAAAAAGTCAGACAACATCACCACCAGCAAGAATCCCATATCACTCCTTTATATCCCCCTCTTATAGACATTTAGCTTTGGCATATTGCATTTGTTACAATTAATGGAAGCATCTTTCAGTGTTCCATTAACTATAGACTTTAGTTTGCATTGATTGTAGTTTTTCCCTATACCATCCAATTTTTCAACACCTTGCAATGCTGACATTCATTTGTTCTCCCTCATGTAAAAACATTCTTATGTTTGTACATTTCATCACCATTACTGACCACTCTAGGTTTCACTAAGTTATACAATCCCAGTCTTTATCTTCTATCTTTCTGTCCAGTGTCATACCTGCCCTTAGCCTTCCTCTTTCAACCATATTCACATTGATCTTTGTTCAAAGTACTTACAGTATTGTGTGACCATCACACACTCTTACGCTATCCATTCCATTTCTAGATCTATGTAATCAATCCTACTGAACCTTTTGTACTCCTTCAGCATCAAATGCCCAATCTCTAAACTCTATCTCCTGATAACCTGTGTTCTCAACTCTCAAATTTTGCTCATCAATGTTAGTCCATATTAGTGAGACCATACAGTATTCATCCTTTTTTTTATGGCTAATTGTTCTAGCTTGCTAATGCTGCCAGAATGCAAAACACCAGAAATGGATCAGCTTTTATAAAGGGGGATAATTTGGTTACAAAGTTACAGTCTTAAGGCCATAAAGTGTCCAAGGTAAGTCATCAACAATTGGGTGCCTTCACTGGAGGATGGCCAATGGTGTCCGGAAAACTTCTGTTAGCTGGGAAGGCATGTGGCTGGCATCTGCTCCAAAGTTATGGGTTCAAAATGGCTTTCTCCCAGAACATTCCTCTCTAGGCTTCAGTTCCTCAAAAATGTCACTTGTAGTTGCTCTTGGGTTGTTTGTCTTCTCTTAGCTTCCCTGGGGCAAGAGTCTGCTTTCAATGGCCATCTTCAAACTGTCTCTCATCTGCAGCTACTCTCTCAGCTTCTGTGCGTTCTTCAAAATGTCCCTCTTGGCTGTAGCTCCTCTTCAAAATGTCACTCTCAGCTGCACTGAGTTCCTTCTATTTGTCAGCTCATTTATATGGCTCCAGTAATTTAATTCAGACCCACCCTGAATGGGTGGGGTAACACCTCCATGGAAATTATCCAATCAGAGTCATCACCCACAGTTGGGTGGGGTGCATCTCCACAGAAACACTCAAAGAACCACAATATAATCAACACTGATACGTCTGCCCACACAAGACCACATCAAAGACAATGGCATTTTGGGGGACACAATACACTCAAACTGGCACACTAATTTCACTCAATTGGTGTCTACTGTCTACCATTATGTCTTTTGGATTTTATATGTCATATAAAATATTTATATGTCATATCTTATTTTATTTTAATTTTTCCCCTCTCCCTTTCTACCCCTACTGATAGTCTTCATTTCTACAATTCTTCTCCAAACCTCTCTCTCCTTCTTTTCCTATCTTTCGCTAGTGTTCCCTTTAGTATTTCTTGTAGAGCACGTATCTTGTTCACAAACTCTCTCTGTGTCTGTTTGTCTGAAAATATTTTAAACTCTCCCTCATTTTTGAAGGACAGTTTTTCTGGATATAGAATTCTTTCTTGGCAGTTTTTCTCTTTTGGTGTCTTAAATACGTCATACCACTGCCTTCTCACCTCCATGGTTTCTACTGAGAAATCTGAATGTGTTCTTATTGAGCTTCCTCTGTGTGTGAGGGATCGCTTTTCTCTTGCTGCTTTCAGAATTCTCTCTTTGCCTTTGACATTTGATAATCTGATTGTTAAGTGTCCTGGAGTTGGTTTACTCAGATCTATTCTATTTGGGATATGCTGCACTTCTTGGATATGTAATTTTATGTCTTTCATAACACTTGGGAAATTTTCAGTGATTATTTCTTCCATTATTCTTTCTGCTCCTTTTCCCTTGTCTTCTCCTTCTGGGACACCAATGACACATATATTTGTGTACTTCATGTTCTCATTCAGTTCCCTGAGACCCTGCTCATATTTTTCCATTCTTTTCCTTATCTGTTCTTTCATGTGTAGGATTCCAGCTGTCCTGTCCTCCAGTTCATGAATCCTTTCTTCTGCCTCTTCAAATATCCTGTTGTATGTCTCCATTGTGTTTTTCATGTCTTCTATTGTGCCTTTCAATCCCATAAGTTCTGTCAATTGTTTTTTTCAAAGTTTTAAGTTCTTTCTTACGTTTGCCCAATGTTTTCTTCATATCCTTCATCTCTTTTGCCATATCTTCCCTCAAATCATTGATTTGACTTTTAAATTGATTTAGGAGATTTGTTTGATTACTATTTAGCTGTTTCAATTCCTGTATCTCAGCTGAAGTGTAACTTTGTTCCTTTGACTGGACTATATCTTCGTTTTCCCTAATGTGACTTGTAATTTTTTATTGTCTGTGTATCTGGTTTGTTTGATTAGCCCAATCAGATTTTCCCAGACCAGACAGGCCCAGGTCTCAGAAGGAGGTTGTATTTAGTATCAGTTTTCCCTGAAGGTGAGATCCAACAGGTTGTCAGACCCTCCTGTGAGACCTCCAAACTCTGTACTTTTCCTTTCCTGCCCAGCAGGTGGTGCCTGTCAGCCTGCAGCTCCCCACTGTGTCAAGATATGCGGCCTCTTTAATTGTTAGTGGCCCCTGTCCTGGCCAGGGACTGAGGGTGTCAGAAGACAAGCTTAAGTTATTTCTGGTCCTTGCCCCCCTCAGGCCCTGGGATCTGAATTCTCTGAGGGAGAGCAGCCACTTGAGCTGAGCCCTGCCCCCACCTCTCCTAGGGAAGACACACACTTCCAGGATTATCTTGTACACCTAAATTCTTCCTTCATCTCTCTGTTTCTCTTAACTCTACCCCTTTCTGGGTCAGCACTGACAATTCAAAATGCCTGAGGCTTTCTCTAATGAGCTACTTGGAATGGGAGGGAAAAAAAGGAAAAAGTGAGAAAGACCCTTTTCAGAGCCAGTCCCCAGTCCCCCAGTTTTGCCAACTGACCAGTGTTGGTACCTGGTTCTCTGTGCCCCTTTTCTTGGAACACAGCTGTTTTCAAGTATTCTGAGCTCAGCTGTCTCCAAAAGCCTCTGTTTTAATTAATTATTTTTTTCCATCAGCCCCACCTCTTCTCTGCTGGAAACAACCTCAGGGTGCTTTCCCGCTTGCTCTGGGTTTATCTCTGCTTGTAGCTTGTATTCAGTAGCCCAAATTTGTTAATCAGAGTCACAACTGGAACTTGGTTGAGTTACTGTCCCTTGCTCCAGGTAGTCTTCTTCTTTTTCCCACAGTGAAGTTTTCTGACTCAGCATGTTGTGCTGGTGGGGGAGGGGTGCCAGCTCTGCAGTTTGGGGAGCTTTACTTTCAGTTCTATGTTGTGATCTTTGCCATTCCTTCCATTCCAGGCTGGTGTATGCTGTGTGCCTAGTCATGGATGTCCCCCCAACAGTTGTTCCAGACTATTTACTAGTTGCTCCTGGCTATTTACTAGTTGCTCTAGAGGACCAACTAAACTCCACACCTCTCTATGCTGCCATCTTGCCCCTAATAATTTTTTTTTTCATGTTTTCATATGATATTGGCTATTGAGGTTTCTTCTTTGTAAACTTCCTATTTGCCCAATTTTTCTTTTTTTTTTTATTGAATTGAAGAATACCTTTCTGTATACTGGATACTAATTCAGTTTTTGTTTGAAGGGCTAGAATATTCTCCTAATTTGTGGCTTTTCTTTTAATTCTTATATTTGTTTTTGCACATAGAAGTTTTTAACTTAAATGTGGCTGAATTTATCAGTCTTTCCCTTTATGGTTAGTACTTTGCTTAGTACAAGTAATCCTTCCTTACTCCAATTGTTATAAAGACATACTTATACATATTATTCTAAATTGCTCTCAGTATCTCAATTTTTAATCTGTGTGGGATTAATTTTTGCATAGGAAACTATTTTTTATTTATTTACTCTACATGGATAGCCAATTGTACTGGCATCATTTATTCAATAGCTTACCCTTTCTCCATTGACTGTGTTGCTATCTCTGTCCTCTGTGAAGTTTCTATATATACATGTATATATTCCATTAATGTGCTATGCTAGCCCTGTTTTATTATTGCTTTAAAACAATTCTTGACAACTAGTACAGCAACAATTGTTTTTTATTCTTTTTCTTGAAATTGTTTTGACTGTTCATGACCCTTCACTCATTCACATGAATTTTACAGTCAGCTCTAAAAGTTCCACTAAAAAGTATCAAGATTGCTAACATGACCACAGACATAGGGGACTGGTGGTTTGATGGGTTGAGCCCTCTACCATAGGTTTTACCCTTGGGAAGACGGTTGCTGCAAAGGAGAGGCTAGGCTTCCCTATAATTTTGCCTAAGAGCCTCCTCCCGAATGCCTCTTTGTTGCTCACATGTGGCCCTCTCTCTCTCTAGCTAAGCCAACTTGAAATGTGAAATCACTGCCCTCCCCGCTACGTGGGATCAGACACCCAGGGGAGTGAATCTCCCTGGCAACGTGGAATATGACTCCCGGGGAGGAATGTAGACCTGGCATTGTGGGACGGAGAACATCTTCTTGACCAAAAGGGGGACGTGAAAGGAAATGAAATAAGCTTCGGTGGCAGAGAGATTCCAAAAGGAGCCGAGAGGTCACTCTGGTGGGCACTCTTACGCACAATTTAGACAACCCTTTTTAGGTTCTAAAGAATTGGGGTAGCTGGTGGTGGATACCTGAAACTATCAAACTACAACCCAGAACCCATGAATCTCAAAGACAATTGTATAATAATGTAGCTTATGAGGGGTGACAATGGGATTGGGAAAGCCATAAGGACAACACTCCCCTTTGTCTAGTTTATGGATGGATGAGTAGAAAAATAGGGGAAGGAAACAAACAGACAAAGGTACCCAGTGTTCTTTTTTACTTCAATTGCTCTTTTTCACTTTAATTATTATTCTTGTTATTTTTGTGTGTTTGCTAATGAAGGTGTCAGGGATTGATTTAGGTGATGAATGTACAACTATATAATGGTACTGTGAACAATTGAGCGTATGATTTGTTTTGTATGACTGCGTGGTATGTGAATATATCTCAATAAAATGAAGATAAAAAAGTATCAAGATAATTTTTGGAACGGTATTGAATTTATAGATAAATTTGTGCAGAATTATTATAATGATTTAAACCCTTCCCTACAATTTATTATTACTATTGCCACTATTTAGATATTATTTCTTGCATTACAAAATGTTTTATAACATTTTCCATAAATTTTTGCCCAGCCTTTGTTACATATGCTCCTAGCTACCTTACAGTTTTTGTTGCTATTGTGAATAGAGTCTTTCTCTAAGATTATGCTTTCCAATTTGCTGTTGGTAAGGTAAGGAATGCTACTAATTTTTTGTATACTGAGTCTTACCTTGCAAATTTGTCCTCTATTCATGCTAATGTTTTTGTCTATAGATTCTCTTGGGTTTTCTATTTAGGAAATTATATCTTCTGCAGATAAGGACAAATTTCCTTTCTGATTATTGTACTTTTTATGTCTTTTATTTTTCTGATTATGCTGGCTGGGACCTCTGATACATATTTAATAGAAGTGGTGAGTGGGGGACATTTGACTCCAGAGAGAACTTTTCTATTGTGTCACCCTTAAGTATGTTGTTTACAACAGGTTCTTGATTGGGATTCCCTTCACAATGTTCTAAGCCTATGGTTGTCCTTTCTACTCTTCCTTCTCACTAGTTATTTGTGGTAGGGGAAAGGAGTTCTAATTAGGTATATATTTGATTCTTAGCTGTGGGGTTATCAGCTAAGCAATATGTTGATTTGATTCTTATGTTTTTCACATGAAATAATAAATACAGAGCTAGGATGAGACCCACACTGTGAATTTTCTTCAGCTGAGAAGGCATTTCTTCCAGTTAATGATGCAGCTGTGTGTGGCTACACCTTTAGAAGGAAGAAGAAGGTGACTCTTGTGTGGAGGGCTTAGCTTGATAGACTACTGGTCTCCTTGGGTCTCCTTCAGCCCACCCAGGCCACCAGGCTTCACTTATTTTGGGGAGAAAATTTTAGGGAGGGCTGGAGTATGATTATTTTTATAATGAATGTTGAGTGATAGGGCTAAGGACTAAACTCTTATGCATCTTTAGCAACAAGGTATGGAAAAGAGAGTGTATCAGTTAGGGTTCTACCAGAACCAGTACACACACACACACACACACACACACACACACACATATATATATAACTTACACAATTGTAGAGTATGGCTGGGCAAGTCTGAAATGTGTAGGGCAGGCTGGCAGGCTGGAAGCTTTTGGGTGAGAGCTGAATTTCTTCTCCAAGGGAAACCTCAGTTTTGCTCTTAAGACTTTTCAGCTGTTTGGATGAGGCCCATGTACCTTATGGAGGATAATCTCCTTTACTTAAAGTCAACTAACTGTCTATGTTAACCACATCTACAAAATATCTTCACAGCAACACCTAGATTAGGTGGTTGATTGAATAATTGGGTGCTACAGCCTAGACAAGTTGACAGCTAAAACTAACCATCACAGAGAGATCTTGATCACAAATAAATATATATCCAGCAGGTTTTTTTTTCCATCCCTGAACCTAACAGCCTGGCAAAAAGACCGTGAACTGGGGTGTGGTGGTTTAAAGCTGGATGTACCCAGAAAGAAGGAAGGAAAGAAAGAAGAAATGAATAGTAAGTTTTAAAAATATTGCCACCAGTGGTCAGAAAAAGGAATGCAAACTTTTGCTGATTTTGTCCCATGTATTGCCTAATTCTCTGGAGTGAGGCTCTTACCTGAGTAATGAGTGGCTTGGTCTCATCAGTGGTTTAATAGTTGACCTTTCTCTTTATCTAGGGTAACCATATGTGCTGGTTTGCCTATGACAGACCTGTTTATGTATTCTCTGGAAAAATGAGTTAATATTATCCCCCCCTTACTCTAAAAAGTGTCCTGATTTGTACTATACATCATGTGATCATCCTATCGTTAACTCTTACAAGCCACTCTTGTAAATATGTTCTTGTTCATTTGTCTGACTTCCCTGATAAAAGTGTAAACTCTTCAAATGCAGGTATTATTTCTTATTTGTTTTTGTATATCCAATTTTTACCACTGAGCCTGATGCTTAATAGATGCTCAATATTTCAAGAATGAATGGATGAAATACCACCCTAAGGAATTCCTTCCTTGAGTCTTTAAATTAGTGAAGGTAACTTTTGGAGATGACATTTTACATGCTGTGTTTGAGCATCTGAATGAAGGCTTAGGACTGGATCATAGGATAGGTCCGCCCAGGGAGAAGAAGTGTGAGAGCTACGTGAGCAACTAATTTATAGAGCTGATATGTAAAGAACGGGGACAAACACTGAATACTTAATTTTTGGCCAGGGCTGACTTTGATCGTATCTTCTTCATGATTGTTCTAGTTTGCTAATGCTGCCAGAATGCAAAACACCCTAGATGGATTGGCTTTTATAAAAGGGGGTTTATTTGGTTACACACTTACAGTCTTGAGGCCATAAAGTGTCCAAGGTAACACATCAGCAATTGGGTACCTTCACTGGAGGGTGGCCAATGGCATCCGGAAAACCTCTGTTAGCTGGGAAGGCACGCAGCTGGCATCTGCTCCAAAGTTCTGGTTTCAAAATGGCTTTCTCCCAGGATGTTCCTCTCTAGGCTGCAGTTCCTCAAAAATGTCACTGTTAGTTGCATTTGGGATATTTGTCCTCTCTCAGCTTCTCCAGAGCAAGAGTCTGCTTTCAATGGCTGTTTTCAAACTGTCTCTCATCTGCAGCTTCTGTGCTTTCTTCAAAGTGTCCCTCTTGGCTGTAGCTCCTCCTCAAAATGTCACTCACAGCTAAACTGAGTTCCCTCTGTCTGTCAGCTCATTTATATGGCTCCAGTGACTCAACTTAGACCCACCCGGAATGGGTGGAGCAACACCTCCATGGAAATTATCCAATCACAGTCATCACCCACAGCTGGGTGGGGCACATCTCCAAAGAAACACTCAAAGAAATCTAATCAACACTGATAACGTCTGCCCACACAAGATTACATCAAAGATTATGGCATTTGGGGGACACAATGTATTCAAACTGGCACAATGATGCTATGAAAATAAATATGCCATAGGAAAAATGATTCAAGCAGCACTTTGAGATCTTAAAGAGAGCTTACAGCTCTTAGGAGGCTGCAGCTCTCGATCCTACAGCCATTGCTTCTGCACTGAGAACATCTGTTGGAAAGGAAACACTTCTTTATGTTCTCCATGAAATTTTTCAGGTAGAATCACAGATCTGTATCTATACCTATAGCTGGACGTGGCGTTAGGCAGGTTGAGCGATTGGCTAAACTCATAGAGCTAGTTAGTGGCAGAAGATGGTTCAGGTACAGAAGAACTCTCTCTGGGGTTCCTCTTATCCTCAAATATTATGTTAACCCATGCAGAATTAGGCTTTGTCAGTTGGCAAAGCCATAGTTTGATCAGCAGAACTCCATTTGTATAAAGTGGAAAGAAAGGGATTCAGTGGTAGAGGAAGACGTAGACTGATTTCTAAATAATTTTGGTTTTCTGTGGACTATCTTGAAAAGGTGTTGCTTGTTCTGTACCACAATAAAAAGAAGAGCTCTCTGAACAATTTGGGTGTATAGAGGGGAATGTAATTTCCTACAGGGTTGGAGAGAAGGAAGATTGTGTTTCCATATTGCACACATTAAATTGACAACAATTTCCCAAGTGGTTCTTCAGGCAAAAAGCAAATCTTCTTTTGTCTGTAACACCAGCATAAAACCTGACAGGAACAGATGTTCTGTCCATGAATTCCAAAGTTTGGCGGTTTATACGGAGTCCCAAGACGTGGCATAAATGAAGGCAGATCATCTTGGCTGCCCATCCTGTCATGTGGATAGAAAATGTGCTGCATGGAAGCAAACATCCTTTCAGGACACTGGATTGGCTGGGGAGGGTGGGCTCCAGGGTGGGTCAGGGAGCTGGCCTTGACTCCCATCTCACTCAGACCTGTCTTTATTAACAACCTTAGGCAGTAAGAAAGTGCTTGAAAATGAAATTCACAGATGATTTTAAGTGGAGAAATGTGACCAACACCAGCAGAAATAAAGGAATAAGCTAAAGGAATTAGGCAAATGGGAAAGGCAGGGATGAAATGCAGATCATCATGGAAAAATGCAAATAGATATGTCTGGGGCAAAATAATCCACAAACCAGATATTCATTGGGCAGGAAAATTTTGAAGAGCAGGAAGAATAGAAAAGTCTGCTGTAAAATGATTGCATGATCTCATTGCAGAGACCAAGGTGGGGTGAGCAGGAGGAGGGTGGGGATAGAAGGTGGGTAGTCCATACTTACAGGTGTGATGTGACCTCATTCTAGAAACTGCCCCCTATTTCTCCTCACCTAACTTGGGTACATGGCCAATGCAGATGGCCCACGGGGTTGGATGGGGGGAAGAGGTCTTGCTGGTGCCAGGAGAAAACTTCTGGGGTAAACAGGTCACATTCCAACCACCAGGGATCTGCTCTGTAGTGAGCCTTCCAGACTGTGTTCCCTTTCTTCCTTTTTGTGTTCACCTGACTTTTATTACTATTTTTGTTTTTACAAGATAAACTTGATCTATCAAAGGAAATGCAAACTATTCTTTAGAAGAATATGGGGGAGGGAGTGAAAGAGCCTTTCTGTCAAAGAACAAACATGCCCTATTTATGTCACGCAGGATAACAAATGTGAGATAATTTTGCCTGTATTTTGATTTGGGAAATTTGTTACCAAAATACTCCCTTTAAACCTCACTCCTAAAATTTTAACAATTATAAACTGATGATGACCAGAGATTCTCACATTTTCCAAACAGTCAACGTGTTTATGACTTTAGAGATTGCTTTGTTTTGGAAAGTTCTGCCTGAGACCCCACCAAAGTGCTCTGTATTGATGATGCCTTCAGCTTGAGGAATTCTGAAGAAAAACAGAGCCTTCCACTCCTTTCCTATTATAGTGGAGTCAAAGGCCCTTGGCACAGGCCTTATTTCCCTGAAAGTTTATCATGTTGTTTTCAGCAGCTCTGTAGTTTGAAAAGCTAGACCAGGAATCACTGCTGACTGACATCACTTAAGCAAGTACCAGAAGAGCAGTGTGGGTTCCTGGGAACTTCTTTTATCCTCTGAGTAGATTATTCAGAGAAATTATTCCAGACATATAAACTGAAATGGGATATTTAAGCTTGCATAATTGAAGAAACATGCTTCTCATTGCAACAGGAAACCATTTAACAGGATTTTTGTTTACTTGCTTTCCAGATCTCTTCCCAACTTCCTTTAAACACAGTAATTCTCAATAGGACAGCAGATCAGAATCACCTGAGGAGCTTATTAATTACTTAGGATTTAGTCTCACCCAGGATGGGTTGTGGGCCCAAAGGTGTATGAATAAGGGTAGACACTGAAGTCAGTGTGGGAATGAAGAGGTCAAAAGAATTGCTCTGAACAGTGAAGAAAAGCTTAAAGCTCAGTTTTAACCAGATTTTGGCTTTGGGGTGCTTGAATGGACATGTCTGATACAGAAGTTCAGGGTCAAAGTAACCCCAGCTGACTGTCTCTTGGCTGAAAGCCCCCAGTTCTGCTCCTATAGGTCCCACTAAGTATCACCTGACTAATAGAAGGCTTTGGACCTGCACGGGGGATGAGTGAGATGTTCAGCAAGGTCAGGTTCAGATGGAACAATATTGACGGAAGCGAACCCTGTAAGGTCAGAGTTCACATTCCAGGTCCTGTCCAAGGAATAACAAGTAGAACAGAGGTACCTGGACTCCTGGAATGGGTGACTGGCTGGGAAGAATCTTGGAGCCAGGGAGGTTCAGTGGCTTCACACTGGGGCTGGTGGCAGTTTGAAACCATGTGTGGTCAGGGTCAAGGGCATAGTGGGTGGGAGCAGCCAGAAACTGGTGGAAGCCAGGGCCTTGAGCGATGTGAAGGTACCGAAGGGCCTGGTTGAATTCAGCCTCCAGGTGAGGCTGCATCACCTAATTAGCTCTTTTGTAGGTGCTTCTTCTTCCAAGGTTGAAAGCAATAATTATGTCAATAACTCTTGATAGGTTTTAATGCTTTCAGTTTTTTTCCAGAGACAAGGTAACCCTGGGTCCAGTCTTAACCATCACCTCATCTTATTATTGATGCTCTGCTTATGGCTACCTAATGTTTTATTAGGTTTATTCATTTCTGTACTGTGACTTCCCCCGCTGGAATATTATCTCCATAGAGGAGGAATTGCGACACTTTTTGCCACTGTACCCCAAGTGCATAGCACAATGTCTGAAACATCGTATTGGCTCTTAATAAATATAACCCACCAGTTAGATGAATGATTTGATGCCTTGTGTACTTGTACATTCTGAACACTGGATGGTTTGATGCAGTTTGAGTCAGTTGAACTCTCCTCTGACAAAAGATGGCTTATAAAATGGACATCTGAGGTGTTCTCCTAGTGTTCTGAACTGCTTTCTTCTCTTTGATTTTGTATTTCTTAGTTGTTGGTTTTTGTAATGACTCAAGGGAACCCTCTGTTGATTAACTGTTTCATGGACAACACTGAGCTAGTGGAAATGTCCAAGCCTGAGATTCTGTGTGGAATGAGGGGTACCAGATTCACACTTTCTCTGGTTTAAACTCTACTTCTTTGAGAGGCAGAGAGCATGGTAGATAAGAGTGCAGACTTCCTAGGTTCAATCCCAGATCTGCTTCTTACAGAGAGACCACTTGATCTCTCTATCTCCAGTTCCCTCATGTAGAACACAGGGATAATAATAATAACACCTATTTCTAAGATTGATTATAAGGATTAAATGAATTAATATGCACAAATTAATGGACCATAGAAAACACTATATATGTATTAGGCTCTTATTAATACCATTAATGTGATAATTATGGAAAATATGGGCTGATGGAAGTATGTGTAATGCAAGTCAGGTCATTGTGGTATTTCGGTCTGCTACATATTGAAAAGATTTTTATGATGCCCTACACTGTCATTTATGGATATTTGTTTTGTAGCTTTTATGTCACTGGGTGAAAACAGTAAGAGAGGAAAAACTTTGGAGTTGTTACAGCCTGGAAAGTTCCCTCATGCCATTTAATGGCATTACCTAAAAAATATTCATGGTGCTTCTTTTTGCTTCTTTTTCAGCTAATGTCCTGTGGCAGACATACTTTTAGGTGGCCCCCAGTGGCCCATGCTCTTTTATAATCCCTTCTCCTCCAGTGTGGGTCAAATCTGTGACTTGCTTGTAGCCAATAGCGTATGGCAAATGCAAAGGGATTTTGCAAATGCAATTTAAGGTTTCAAATCAGTTGACTTTGAACAAATAAAAAAAGAGATTATCCTGTGTGGGTCTGACCTAAGCAGGTGAAAACCCTTAAAAGAGGGACAGGGGCCCTTCCTGAGGTGAGAGACTCTTCTATCCTGCTGGCCTTGAAGAAGCAAGCCAAGGTTAAGTTCTATAGCTGCAGGTAAATGAGTTCTGACAACAACCTGAAGGAGTTTAGAAGGAGGCTCTTTCTCTAGTCAAGCTTCTGACAAGATTGAAGCCCAGCTAAGTGTGGCCTTGTGAAACCCCAAGCACAGGACCGAGCTTCACTGTGCCCAAACTCCTGACTCATGGAAACTATGAGAGAATAAATGTGTGTTGATTTAAGCCGCTAAATTTATGGTAATTTGTTACACATCAATAAAAACAAATACAGGTCCAATTAGGAAATGACAGTTTTCACCTCAAAAGTCTTCAAACCTTCTTTTTATTCCATAGAATTCCATAGGGATCATAGCCAGATGAGAGCATACACACAGGAGAAAACATTGAGAGAGAAAGCCGCATTGTCAAGCAAGACAAAAGGTATTCCTAACTTATAAAATACTGCAGGAAGTCCACATTCTGCCAATTGTATTATAAGAGAAACTGCTGTTGTTTTCAGTTGATTAACATGCAATTAAAAACGAAATTTGAGAATATGTAAAGAACCTTCACAACTTAATAATAAAAAAAATAACCTAGTTAAAAATGGGCAAGCCACACTAAGGCAAGGTGTTAATAATAGGGGGGTATATGGGAACTCTATTTTACACATGGTTTTTCTGTAAAACTACAACTTCTCTAATTAAAAAAATCCACCTACCATACCAATTAAAAAAAGGGCAAAAATTTTGGATAGATATGGACATCTCTCCAAAGATATGCAAATGGCCAATAGAAATATGAAACCATCATTAATCACTAGAGAAATGCAAATTAAAAGCACACTGAGATACCACTTCACACATACCAGTTGGATATAATAAAAAAAGACGGACAATAAGAAGTATTGGTGAGAATGTGGAGAAATAGAAACCCTCATACATTGCTGATGGGAATGTAAAATGGTGCAGCCACCTTGGAAAACAGTCTGGCTGTTCCTCAAAAAGTTAAACAGAGAATGATCATATACATGACACGGCAATTCTATTCCTAGATATGTACCCAAGAGAATTTAAAACATATGCCCACACAAAAACTTGTATACCGATGTTCTTAGTAGTAGTAGTATTAATAAACAAAAGGTGGAAACAACTCAAATGTCCATCACTGATGAATGGATAAAAATGTGATATATCCACAGAATAGAATATTATTCAGCCATAGTAAGGAATGAGATACCGAGTCATGCTACAACATAGCTAAACCTTGAAAACATTATGCTAAGTGAAAAAAACAGAAACAAAAGGCCATATATAGTATGAACCAATTTATATAAAATGTCCAAAATAGGCAATTCCAGAGAGACAGAGCTTAGATTAATGGTCATCAAAGGTCGGTGGAAGGGGGATTGGGGAGTGACTGCTAACGGGTATAGGGTTTCATTTTTGGGGTGTTTGGGTTTCCTTGGCTGCTCAAAGCAAATACCATGACATGAGTCATGTTAAACAATGGAAATTTATTAGCTAACACATTCGAGGCTAAAAGAAAGTCCAAATCAAGCTGTTATCAAGGTGATGCTTTCTTCCTGAAGGCTGCCATTCTAGGGCTGGCTGCCAGTGATCTTGGCCCTTAGTTTGTCAACTGGCAATGCACATGACAGGTCTCCTGGTCTCTCCTTTCTCTTCCGGGTTCAGTTGATGCTCAGCTTCTGGCTGCTCATTTGTGGCTTTCTCTGTCTTTGTCTGAAGTTCATTTCTTATAAAGGGCTCCAGTAATAGGATTAAGACCCATTCTGATTGAGGTAGAACACAACTTAACTGAAGGAACCTCATCAAAAGTTCTACTTACAATGAATTTACACTAACAGGAATGGATTAAATTTAAGAACATGTTTTTCTGGGGTACATACAGCTTCAAACCACCACAAGGAGAAATAAGAATGTTCTGGAATTAGTGGTGATGGATGCACAACATTGCAAATAAATTAAAAACTACTGAATTGTACATGTCAAAAGGGTGAATTTTATGGTATGTGAATTATATCTCAATTAAAAAATAAAGAATTTTGAGTTGCTAAACATTAAGGGCCCTGCAACAAAGATGTAATCCTCACCCTGATCAAGTTTTCCTCCAAACTTCAGTGGGGCAGAGCTAGAACTGGGTAGATGCCAGGTCAATGTCCAGGCTGACCACTCCTGGAATAACCTGTGATGTCCTCCAGCCTCTCACCCCTACCTGAGGATATGCTTCCTTCTGTTCTTTCCCATTTCGCATGTACCATAGTATCGGTCAATGGCAGGATCTGTTTCAGCTTCGGGTACTCAGTGCACTATCTCTGAATCACAAGTTAACTATGTCTTGGGCCCTGTAAAAAATCAAAAGCATATTGCATGCATATAGGCTAGTCATGTTTCCTGGTTGGCTGGGGCAGTCTTATTTTGCTTACAGCTGATTTCATCAATGAATCTTCCAAACTCTGATTAAGTTGTATCTACCTTGGTTGGAAGAACCAATGGGTATCTAAGGATTAAATACAAAGAAACATGGTCCGTGTTCTCTAGAAGCTTTTGGGCTATTTAGAGAGCTCATTCACAGACAGTAAGTTAATTAACTATATAAAGCAGCATGTCACACACAGTGTGAAAACTTATTACTTAATGTCACTCAATGAAGTTAGGGCAGCTAAGGGGCAGGAGACTTTCAGTTAGACTGTGGTGATCAGAGAAGTTCCTCTGAGGAAGAGGCATTTGAGATGGATCTGAAGGTTGGGTACAATTTAGATAACTTAGAGAGAATAGGAAAAGGAATCCAGGCCAGGAGGAATGGCAGGCATAAAGATATAGAGGCTGGAATGATAACTGGGAACTGTGATTTGACCAGCTTGCCAAGGAGGGTTTGTTTTTGGGAAGTAGTAAGATCGAGGTTTGAAGCTGTTCTGTACCCCAGAAAAGGCCATGTTCTTATAATCCATTCCTGTGGGTGCAGACCTATTGTGGGTGGGACCTTTTGCATAGGTTTTTTCAATTGAGATGTGACCCACCCCATTCAAGGTGGGTCTTAGTTCTCTACTGGAGTCCTTTATGAGAGGATAAAAGGCAGAAAAAACAGATAGCTCAGAGAGAAATATCCAGAGAGAGCTTACAGAGAGAAAAAGCCCCAGAGATGCTATGAGAGGACCCATAAAAGCTCAGAGAAGAGGCCGCTGGAACCAGGAGCTGAAAGCAACGAGACCCGGGAGAGAAGGACCAATAGACACTGGCCGTGTGTTTGTTGTCTAACAGAGGAACCCAGATGCCAGTGGCCTTTCTTCAGAGAAGGTATCATCCTGCTAATGCCTTAACTGGGACATTTCCATGGGCTTAGAACTATAAATTTGTAAACTAATAAATTCCCATTGTAAAAGCCAAACCATTTCTGGAATATTACATTCCAGCAGCTTTAGCAAACAGGGACTAAATGGGAAGGAAACAATTGTTTTTGAGAGAGAGAGACATGGTGAGAAGCATGTTTTATTACTTCTTTTGTAGGTTAGGGCTAGATGGGAAGAGCCCTTGAAAGTTCACCTTTTTAGTTTGCTCTTTTCTCCCACTGCATGGAAGAATAATGAATCTAAGGTTTCCAGAACCTTCAAATTAACTGAATTTCACCAGAGAAGACTTTCCTACGTCTCTAGAGAAGACCTCAGCAGCACAAATACAGCATTGTCTAATGCTCATGATGATTTATGTTGAAAGCTTTCTTTGGGAAAGTCTCAGACTATGGTGGTATTTTAGCCCAGTGTTTATTCTATGATGCAATTGTACTTATATAGGATATAGGATGCTCTTGATCACCAGTGTCCACAGTGATGCCATGCACACATGTTGGCATGGATATATAGAATGGATTTTCAGCACTGCTGACTTATAATTGGCTGCCAGTCAAATTCCCACCCCAACTTGTGCACAAGCACCTTTCAAATCTCAGACAGAGAAGCTTTGTACCTACTGATCACTTTGAAAGAGATTTCTACCTCTTTTAGTCTTTCTTGGCTTAAGTTCTTGGCAGTTTACAGCCTTTTTCATGGAGACAGGTAACATTTGGCTGTAGCCATTGGGGGGCTATGCTTTTCCATTGTGATCCATGAAGGATGCCCCTGATAACACAGGGGGATTGAGTAAGACCTCTTTAAGTACATGAGTATGTGAATATTTCCTTCAAGTTAGAGAATTGTTATTTATTAGGGAAACCTGTCTGTCCCTTAGCACAGGAAAACATTTAATTTATGAAATCACCCTAGGAAAACTGGTGCTTTAAGCAAAGGATGAGGAAATGAGCTGTTTTCTCCTAATTTCTGTCCTTGATTACTTTTTGGTGGTGGCAGTGATGAGCAGGGGCTTCATGAGTTATTTTCTACACAGGGAAAGCTCTTTCTGGGTCATGGAAATCTCTGGGTGGTGTCTCTGGACAGAATCTCTGGGTTTCCATCAAAACGAAACTCAGGGCTCCAGGTGAGCCATTCTCCTTGCTCCCTTACATGCCATGAACACTTCCTTCTCCATACCTGTGCACATACTTTTCTTAATGAAATTACTCTCACTCAGTCACATTTCTTGTCCCTTTCAACTCCAAATTCCATGTCATCCCCTTCATAAAGCAGTCACTAGTTATTTCAATCCACAAGAATGGCCATCATCTCTGATTCCTGCTGCCTTTGTGTTGTCCCCCGCCCCCCACCATGCTCTCCTTGAACAGATAGCAAACCCCTTTGGTATAGAAACTTTGAGTTGTACTTTTTTAAAAAATATCATCCTTCAGATTCACAGGGGCTCAATAAATCCCCAATAGATTGAATTGACAAAGATTGAGAAGGAAAGTGAAAAACTGTGGCTTTGCAAGAACCTAGAGACAGCATTTACACATTTGTTTTGCTTCTAGCAAGCTTTGCAGAAACTGCTACCATTAAGAGAGCACCATCAAATAGCTATCAAAAGAGGCTGGCCTACTGCACTACATTCTGGTTTTAGAGACAAGTTCTTGGCCCTTCCCAAACACCTCCTAAGAAAAGTGAAAAATGGAGTGGCTGGAGCCTAGTTTGTGGGTGTGGTTGAGTTTCTGAGTGATTGGTGTAGTGATAGAGCAAGCCATGCACAGAGTGGGCCTCAGGACAGAATTGGAATCAGGGCTGGACTGTAATGATTGCTTCTGTGGGAGTTTCTTTGCCTACAATTCTGAAATTCTGGGACTTTCCTTAGCCAGTTTTGAGAAGTCTTTTTACTTTAAGTCAGACCAATGTCAAAATAAGGAGCACTGAATCATCATAGGATGAAGGAACTTAGGCTAGAGTCAACTCACAGATGAACTAATGAAAGTTGTGGGAGGGGAGCACAGACCTGGTCTTCCCTTCTTCTTCTCCCCAACAATCCTATCATGACCCTTGGGACATATATGTAGAGGGAAACTCACTTAAAGAAGGAAAACACATGGAGATGCACACCCAAATAGGTTTACTCTATCTTCTCTTTTCTCTTTCACATACTTAGTTCACCTCATTTTATCTATTTCTCCCCTTCATCTAAGCCTAAAATTAAGGGCTACAAGGGCCTTAGAGGTCATCAATTTTTTCAATGACTCAAAAATTACCTTATTAAGAGGATTTTCCCTTACCACCCTATAAAAAATTGCACTATCCTCTCTGCCCTGATATTTGGGTTTTCCTTCCCCATCATCCTGCTTTCTTTTTCCATGTATTTCTTATTGCCGTCTGCCATATCATCTGTTTACTTGTTAGTTGTCTATCTCTCTCCCCTAGAGTGAAAGCACTATGAAGGCGGGTGTTTTAGTTAGGTTCTCTCGGGAAACAGAATCAACAAGAGATGTCTTTACATATAAGATTTATAAAACTGTCTCACAAACTGTGGGTATGAACGAGTCCAAATTCTGTAGGGCAGGCAGCAGATTGGCAACTCCAATGAAGATGTTCGATGAACTCCTCAGGCAGTGAACTGGCAACTATGACGAACTCCTCAGGAAATGCTTCCCTGGTCAGCTGAATAAGAAGTGAAGGCCTTCTATCTGCCTCGCTTAAAAGTCTTCAATTGATTGGATTGAATCTAGCTAATTGCATTCTGTTGTTGTGGAAGACATGCCCTTTGCTGATGTAATCAGTCACAGCTGTAGCTGATTGACTGATGATTTAATAAACCAGCCTTCTGGTTTATTAAACAGCTACAAATGTCCTTGCAGTAATGGTTAGGCCAGTGCTTGCTTGACCAGACACCTGGACACCATCACCTGGCCAAGTTGACACATGAACCTAACCATCACAACAGGGTTTTGTTCTGTTTGCTGATATATCTCCAGTGTCTAGAATACTGTCTGATACTAAACCTGGCTCTGCATCTAATGTTGTATTTCAAAAATCAAATACCAGAACTAGAAAGCTTTCTCTTTTTCTTATCTTTTGTTCCATCTTGTCTTCACTACTTTGTTGCACCCTGGTTCCTTGTGATATACAATTTTATTGCAGTTAATCAAATTTTTCTGGTTATTAACAATGGGAGGGTTGACCTGCTGCAAACAATTTTATCTTACCTGGAGGTAAAAGTCTCTCAGCTTCCCTTGCTCCTACCCAGTGCTGGTCCATTGGTTTGATCCAGTCTTCCTGTTTTCTTGAGCCTCAGTGGATCTGAAAGGATCAAGGTGGCATTCTCTGCTGTTTGACCTTCTCCTTTCATGCCCCCAGGACCTGGGGATAATATATTTTTGATTGTGTACTTGCTGTTCCTCAAGGCAGTTTCAGCTTATTGCCTAAAGTTTCTTAACTCTGCACATCTTTTAAGAGAGACATCATAATCTTCCCTTTAGGTATAAAAATAATGCAGTCTTGGTTTAATTTAAGGTTTGTTTATATATTCCCCTTCAATAATAAATGGAGGATATTGCTTATCATTTTCTGATGTATTTGACTAATCAGTTGTGTAAGATAATAAGGCAGTGATTGGTAAATTCATGAGTTCATATGAATTCATGTAAAGCACTATACATTAATTCTCTTATTCATTAATTATGTGGGAACACCAAAATACTATGTTGACTATGTTGCATAAGGGAACCAAAATTTAAAAAATTCTAACAAGCTATGGTGATGGACTGAAAGTGGTAGAATGAAATAGGATAGGGATAAATATGGAATCCTACATTTAGACAAAAATAAAAAATAAGAACAAAAACAGGAAAATCTTGGCTAGGAACAAGATGGAGGGATATGGTGTAAAAGCAGACTTTGGTATTTACCACAAACCATAAATGAAATTTCAGAGTGCTGGGGTTGCTAAAATAAGATAATAGCATTTTAGGCTCTCCTAATACTAATGTGGTATCGAAGTTAGTTCTACTTTTCTTGGTCACGTTATATCTAAACTGTTCCAGTTTTGGCTTTACTTCTTAAAGGGGATATGGATAAACAAGGATTCATTTAAGGATAATGAACTTAGATGAAAATTTTAGATTGGAGAAGACTTCCTCTTTAGTAGGTGAATTTAAATATTGGAAGCATTACCATGTAGATTTACTCTGTGCGTGTCTAAAGGACAATGTGATCCAAATCACACACTGATTAGAATTTGGGACCACAACACCGCAGTCATTTTAATTATTAGCGCCATGAACAACAAGGCTGCTCTCATGAGATCGAGAGCTCACTGTCCTTGGAGGTGTTCATACAGAGGATTATTGTTCCCCTGTCAGGAAAAGTCTAACAAAGTGGAAGGTTGCAGGAAACGACTACTAGGATTGCTTCAACTTTGAGATGCTCGGCCTTTGAGTAATTTTTGGCTCTAAATAAACATTATGAGAGGTGCTCAAGTAGAGAAAAAAGAATCATGAGATGATTTGTCTTAGTTTGCCGGGGCCCCTATGACAAATACCACACACTGATTGGCTTAATAATGGGGATATATTGGATCATTTAATGCTCCACCATGGCAAACAGGTGTATATGATTTTTACGTGTTTGTTAGTAGTGTAAGGAAGCCAAGAAGTAATTGAAAAAAAATTACCCATTTATTCAGTAAATATGGCCAGTTGGATGTTTTACTCAGATGCATTTGTGAATGGGTTACTTTCCCTAGAGGTAAACTAGGTCTCCAAACTACAGGAAACTCAAATGTTAGCTACTCCATTGGGGGCTTATGAAGTGTCACTTACTTTTTCAGTTGAACAAATAAATTTTGTTTATCTACTACAAGACAATTCTGGTTATCAATTGCTGAATACTGTAAAAATCACTAGCTAAACAGATAAATTTTTTTTTATTATCATCCATGTTTCCACTGTTAACTGGGCTCAACTGAAAGTTATGCTAGCAGTCCCATGACTGCCGGCTGTCAGAAGGCAGCTAGGATTGGCATTATCTGAAGGTATGACCAGTCTGGTTATCCAATATGGCTCATTTCCATGGCTGGCAGTTGATCCTGGCTGCTGGCTGGGAGTTCATCTGGGGCTGTTGACTTGATTTTCCTAAACTTAGTCTCTCCGTGTGCTTGGATTTCTCACAGCATGGTGGCTGGGTGCTACTAATGTGTGAGTGTTCCAAGAGACCAAGCGATCCAGGCGGAAGCAGCAAAATTTCTTATGATCTGGTCTTGGAATTCACACAGTGTCATAAAGGTTGAGTTATTCAGTGTTTTAAAAAGATAGGAAAGGCATTCCAAGACATGAAGGACATCTAGCTTGAGCAAAGAAGCAGATGAAATGGAAAGTATAAAATGTTTAGAACTTAATGATAAAAATAAGAAACAATTTAGTGAACACAGAGAGACAGTTATAGCTTTAAATGCATATTTTAGAAAAGAAGAAAGATTAAAAAATAATGAAATAATTATTTAATTTAAAAAGTTAGGAAAAGCAACAAGAAATAAACCCCCAAAAGGAGACAAAAGTAAATACTAGTGATAGCAGCAGAAATCAAAGAAATAAAAAAAATCCAAGAAACAATAAAAAAGATTAACAAAGACAAAAACTAGTTCTTAGAAAAGACTGATAAAGTAGAAAAATTCCAAAAAACAGAGAAAATGTACAACTGAAGATGTGAACACAGCATTTATATTAAAAACTGCTGATGAACTCCAGTCCTGTACATTTTTTCTCATTGACTTTGAGGATTATTTAATTTTTAGACAATAATTAGAAAATTTGGACAATCTGTACAATTTTATAGTAAAATATAATTTATTAGTCTTACTGTAGACATAGAAAATATGAAGAAACCTATAAATCTTAAAATATAAACCTGAAATAAATGGAATTGATATCAAAAACCTTCAGTAAACATAGTATTTAAAGACTGAAAGTTGGACACCTTGTCTATAAAGTCAGGAAGTTGACAAAATCACTTTCCAACACTGTGCTGGAACTTCAAGATGGTGCAGAAAGAAGTGAAAAATAAATAAGAGGTATAAAAATTGGTATGGAAGAATCAGTTTTATTCTCTGCAGACATTATGATGCTCTATATAGAAAATGCAAGAGAATCTACAAGCTGTTAGCACTAAGAAGATGTTACTATCATTCCTATGCACATCTAAAAACTATAATAATATATATATATTTTAAGAAGTTCCCAGTTAAAATAGAATAAAAGCTGTAAAGTTTGTAATATGGAAAATTTGGAAGTCAATTAAATGTCAGTGTACCAATAATTAATATTTGTGAAATCATAATTTGAATAAAATGCAAAAGTTAATATGAAAGAATTGGCTTTATCAACATTGGCAGAATACTCTGGAAAAAAGCTTGAGTAAAAGATCAAGTTGCATAATTTCTGTAGTATGATACCATTTATGTAATTTGAAAAATGCACAAAATAATGCTTATTATTGCAAGTATAAAACATGGATGAGAAAGATGCTATACCAACTTCAGGATGGAGATTGCCTCTAGGGAAGGAGGGAGAAGAATAGATTGGGAGATGAAGGATTCAACACTTGTGCCTTATTTCTTTTTAAAAATAGTGGAGCAAATAATACAAAATGGTAAATTTGTTAAATCTGGAATTTAGGTAGCTGGGTGCCTGTTTCATTAGCCTCTTATGTTCAATTTATTACATAATTAAATTTAAAAAGTTACTGTGATAAGAGGTGAAGAAATGTGCACAAAGTACATTGTCAGCACTTTTAAGAAGTTTGATGGTGAATAAGAGCAGAAAATGTGGATAGGTGCTGGAAGAAGAAGCCAATGCACAGCTCCTGACTGACCAGGGCTTTGTTGGATTTCTTGTGACTGCTCTATCTTACATGCAGAGGTGATCTGGCTGCAACATCTCTTAGCTGCCTTTAATCATCAGGATGATGGGTTCTGACCATTTATCCAAAACACACACAGTGACACAATGAGGAAATGTAAGTAGCTAGATTTCCCTTTGCGGTATTGGGAAAAAAATTCTGAATCATTTAAGAACTGTAAAATCACGATTCTTAGAGCTGAAGTGCTGATTATTGTGTCCTAATTCTTCAAAAGCTAACCATTCCCTAATGGTATAGTCATTCCCACCATAGCTCTATTTTCTGAATACTTGAGTTTATTGTAGTGTCATCTCGTATTGAGGGACTTGATAGTGGTGTAGGACGATGTATTTGAGGATGGTTTCCGTGTTTGCTTTTATTTTGGTTATTGTCTTGATCGCCAAATCAAACTAATCTGGAGAAAGCGCTCTTTCTAAATCTAGGAAGGACACTTTTCTTAACATCCTTATGCTATTGAAGGGAGAGTTAATTGAGTCAATCTTTTTGGCAGGACAATTGGCAGTGTCAGTCAAAAACTAAAATGTATGTGACTTGTTTTTTGAAACAGAGAACTTTTAAAAATGCTTAAACTTCTCTTACTTAAAGGAAAAAAGAGTCACATCCCCTTTCAACTATTTACCTTTACAAAAAAGATCCCTGGAAAAGTCCAACAGTTCTCCACTTACTCTCCTTTTGTTCTGTCTTGAACTCACTCCAGTCAGGCTTCTCCGTTACCCCATTGAAACTTTGTTAAGGTCACTCCATGTTGCCAAATCCAATAGATCCTTTTCAGTTCTTGTCCCCTGTAACTTATTCAGCATTTTTTCTTTTTTTTGTCTTTATTAGAATGGTTGTAAAAATGTGTATCACATTTATCCAAGGATTTCTACTACAAATCTAACCTTCAGAAACACTTTCATGTGTGCATAAAGCTATGTGTGAAAGGAGGTTTATTGTAAACGTTGTTCATTATAATAGGGGGATAAATACCCTTGAACATGTAGTTGTTCGTATGCTCAAGAATATAGCAGTAATAACTTGGAGCTAAGTCAAATGCACATCAGTATATGAATGGATGAATACATTATGGCAACATCTATGCTATGGAATAATATGGCAGTTAAAAATAAATGAGGTAGATTTCTCTGTAGAGAGAGCTTAGCTTTCTAAGATATATTGTTAAATGGAAAAAAGAAGGTTATGGAGCAATCCATATGATATGATCCCATTAATGTTTAAAAACCACAAACTGATATATGTGCCTATATAAAAGAGTGGTTACTTTTGGGAAGTGGATTTCAGATTGTCTTAGTTTGCTAATGCTGCAGAATGCAAAACACCAGAGATGGATAGGCTTTTATAAAATGGGGGTTTATTTTGCTACACAGTTACAGTCTTAAGGCCACAAAGCGTCCAAGGTAACACATCAGCAATCGGGTACCTTCACCGGAGGATGGCCAATGGCGTCCGGAAAACCTCTGCTAGCTAGGAAGGCAGCTGGCGTCTGCTCCAAAGCTCTGGCCTCAAAATGGCTTTCTCCCAGGACGTTCTTCTCTAGCAAGCTTGCTCCTCTTCAAAACATCACTCACAGCTGCACTCCATTCCCTCTCTCTGAGTCAGCTCATTTATATGGCTCCACTGATCAAGGCCCACCCTGAATGGGTGGGGCCACGCCTCCATGGGAACATCTCATCCAAATCATCACCCACAGCTGGGTGGGGCACATTCCAAGCAAATCTAACCAGCATCAAAACGTCTGCCCCACAAGACTACAAAGATAATGGCATTTGGGGGACACAATACATTCAAACCGGCACACAGATGTTGAGAGAATGTGCTTTTTTAAAATGTTTATTTCTGAATTTATAATAAGCATCTGTTCATATATTCTTGTATTTCTTTTTAAGACTGCCTAAATTCCTATTCAAGTTCTATTGGATACAAATTTTACTGTATTTGAGACTCACTGTTGGCATATTATTTTAGGAAATTAATTATTAATTATAGATATGGTTGAGGTCATACCATATATACAATTTTTATCCTGATTTTCTTTTACTTAACATGTCATAAATATTTAACTGTGTCATTAAAATCTTTCTTAAAAGAGAATCATGTGTAGTCCCCATCACTTACTTAACCACTCCTCATTAGTCTCAGATTTGGTTAAAGCAATGTCCACAAAGTCTTTTTGTTTCTGAATGAGACTCTCAGCACATTTGTGAGATTAGAGACTTCTGGAGATGTGGCCACCATGCGTCTAATATGGGCAAAGGGAAAGAAAGACATCTAGGACCTCAGGCACACATCATTATGGACCAAAGTTCTTGTTGGGAAGCAATGACCTGGAGCACAGACTAAAATGCTTTTTCTTTCCTCTCTTATATGATGGTGTTGGCAAAAATTATCCACGATAGAAATAAAATGAGAATTTTCAAAGAAGCTCTCCATTTTCTATATACTGGGGAGAAAGCATGGTCTAGCAGAGTGCTCCACCCTTAGTTCTATCTGATAAGCAGGACAGATGTCCCGAGGACAAAGGACCGTAATGGAAAAGACCCTTTGCCCCTAAGATTCCCATGAGGGAGGCTCTGGTAGAGAGTATTTGCTATTACAAGAAATGTGGGGAGTCCTGGGGCACAAAGCAAATACTAACGGACCATTTGCAGGTGTCAAAAGCTAATGCTTTTCCAAAGGTTCATTAAATCATGCCACTTCCCTTGGAGAGAGTCTTCATGGTAAAACTCACTTTCCTTTTTCCAGACCAACAGGCAGAGGAAGTGAGCAGCAAAGGCCACCCAGGCTACAGTGGAAGCAAGAGGGTTACAGCAGAGCGCCCCTTTCCCTCCAGCCCATATGCCCAGGCACAGGAATTCCTTCACTAGTTTCAGCCGGTGAAGGTTTGAGGTTTCTCTGTATGTTGGACTCACCACAGATTGAAACAACGAAGGTAATGAAAGCCTGCAATCCTTTATGAATGACCTGAATGGAAACCGCAAGGCTTGGAAATCCAAGGACTCTGGCAGAAATGCTGCTTTGTTTTTCTTATCCCTGAATTGGTCTGGCCAATGCCTATGGCAAAAAACAGTGATTAGCACTGGGTATGGCGTGTGCTGTTTGTTGGTGGGTTGGATTGGGGCCTCTGTGGGACTAAACCCACCCCATCTGCTATTCTTTTTTTTTTTTTAATCATCATTTTATTGAGATATATTCACATACCACGCAGTCATACAAAACAAATTGTACTTTCTATTGTTTACAGTACCATTACATAGTCGTACATTCATCACCTAAATCAATCCCTGACACCTTCATTAGCACACACACAAAAGTAACAAGAATAATAATTAGAGTGAAAAAGAGCAATTGAAGTAAAAAAGAACACTGGGTACCTTTGTCTGTTTGTTTCCTTCCCCTACTTTTCTACACATCCATCCATAAACTAGACAAAGTGGAGTTTGGTCCTTATGGCATTCCCAATCCCATTGTCACCCCTCATAAGCTACATTTTTATACAACTGTCTTCGAGATTCATGGGTTCTGGGTTGTAGTTTAATAGTTTCAGGTATCCACCACCAGCTACCCCAATTCTTTAGAACCTAAAAAAGGTTGTCTAAAGTGTGCGTAAGAATGCCCACCAGAGTGATCTCTCGGCTCGTTTTGGAATCTCTCTGCCACTGAAGCTTATTTCATTTCCTTTCACATCCCCCTTTTGGTCAAGAAGATGTTCTCCATCCCACGCCCATCTGCTATTCTTGCAGTTACTTTGTGGCTTCATCACAAGAGCTGGGGACTCCTCAGAATACCTTGGCTTGACTGATTTTTAAAAAATATCTTTTAAGCTCACCACTCCTTTTCACTAGCACATGTTTGGGTGTTTTCTTCGCTGAGCAACACATTTACCAAGTCAGATTCTGTGAAGAACAGAGCCTATCCGCTGAGTTTTTTCCTGGATCACTCCTTTACATTTCTTGCAGAAGTACCTCTCTAGGGAAGTTCATTTGACCAATCATTCATTCTTTTGTTCATCCATTCATTCATTTATCCAGTACATATTTATTAAGCACCTATTTTGAGTATGCTCTTCCTGAGGCACTGTGCAGGGCTTTGGAAATACAATGGAGAATAAAAACAGACATGGCCCTGCTCTAACAGAACTGGGTTAAAAACTAGGAAAAGTGCCCTGAAGGAAGCAAGCAATATCATGAGGACAGTTGATGTGATGGCTAGAATCCCAGCAGCCCCATGGAGGATCATAGGCAAGCAGGCATCACACAGTTAAACTGCAGCTTGAAAGGAAGGCCTGGTGTCCAGGGTGTATAGTGAGGATTCCTTTCTTCATAGTCTCCACAGGTGGGCAGTGACAGTTTTGCTACAGCTCAGAGTCATAGATGACCAGGTCAGGAGGGTTCAGTACTTAGTTTTTGCCTTTAATTAATGTGACAGAGGTGACCACCATCATTGTCATCATTATAAATGTTAGCATATACAAAGTGCTTATCTGTACCAGGAGATGTATTGGAACCCAAATTTTCTTAATTAAACTGGGGAGCAATCCCCACTGAAAATTCTTCCCTGAAGGAGCAAATGATAGAATCATGGATGAAATTCTGGCCCCTTGTCTTACATTACAATGTAGTGTCTGTACCTACAGAGATGTCTACATATTCATATTGGTAAGAAGACTTAACTTTGCAATAGCTTGAAACTCTCGGTGTGATGTAGCGCATCTAGAGCTTAGAGTAGTTTCTGTCTCCTCAGAGGCCCTCATTCACCCTCACCTTACTCTCACTTTACCCTCCAGTCCAGTAAGTTTTTTTTTTAATTGAGATTGTTCACATACCATACAATTATCCTAAGATCAAAAGTGTACAATCAATTGCCCAAGTATCATCATACAGCTGTGTATCCATCACCACAATTAATTTTTTTTCAATTTTTAGAACATTTTCATTTTCCAGAAAAGAAATAAAGACAAGAAAAAGGAAATCAAATCCTCCCATACCCCTAACCACTCCCCTCCATTAATGATTCATAGTATTGGTATGGTACATTTATTACTGTTGATGAAAGAATGCTAAAATACTAACTGTAGTATATAGTTTGCAATAGGTATATTTTTTTCCTATATGCCCCTCTATTATTAACTTCTAGTTATAGTGTCATATATTTGTTCTAGTTCATGAGAGAGATTTCTAATATTTGTACAGTTAGTCATGGACATTGTCCCCCACAAGATTCACTATTTTATACATTCCCATCTTTTAACCTCCAGCTTTCCTTCTGTTGATATACATAAGTCTGAGCCTACCCTTTCCACCACCTTCATACACCATTCAGCACTGTTAGTTATTCTTACAATGTGCTACCCAGCCCAGTAAGTTTTAAGGTCTTGTGATCTTGGTCCAGGGAAAACCTGGGGTCAGAGAATTACATGTAAGCTCATGAAAAGCAGAGATTTAGTCTTTTCACTTCCATATTCCTAGCACAGTGCAGAATCTGGCACAGGGTATACACCTATATTAGTGTCTAGCAAATGAAGGAGGTGCTTATGTAAGAGTTGTGTGCAAAGTAAAATGACCCTGTTTCAATTTGCACATGTGGGGAAGGACTGATAAGCAGGTTTTTCTCTGAGAAAAAGTCCTCTTCTGTCTGAGGTGCAAGATACCAGAGAATTCTAGCCTCCATTTAGTTTCAAGAGTCCTCTGGGAAAAGTAGCTTACAGCCTGAAGGATCTGGTAGAGCCATGAATGCTCAGAGGAATCCACAGCATCTCCCAGTTTTAGACTGAGTTCCCTGGGGGCCCAAGGAGCCAGGCAGTCCACATCTGAGATAGGTTCAATTTGTTATTATTGTCCTATGTTGTTTGACATCACAATCCTTGAAGTCAACCTACATTACTTCTCATCTTGTCACCACTCCCAAGTCCTTATTATGCTATTCCTTGATTTCCCCAAAGTTTGACTAAAACTCCTTGAAGGTAGGGTATTCTTTGTCTAATTCTTTTTCTTTCATTTAGCTCACAGTGCAAGGTTTTGTGGCTCTACACACAGGAAGTTTTTAAAACATTTGATTCACTTATTGAGTATTGTCTGCCTTCACAAGGAAGCCCTCTTTCCCTCCAGGAGCCAAGTGTGCTCTGACTCCTAACCCCTTTAGGCTTCTCAGTGTCAGGGCTGTCACCTTAGGCTTTATGTACAGACACTTTGTGCTGGGCCCTGTGAGCTGGCAGATTCCAACTTCTGGAAGTGAATTCCAGAGGTAGAAAACCTCTGCTCAACCCCTGTGGAAGTACACTGTGCTCTCGTCAGCATCAGTTGCTCAAAAACATGGATAAGGGAAGATAATGTGCCAGTGGAAAATTAAGGCAAAACAATCTGCAGGCCAGCTGGGAGGTTTTGGCAGAAGTCATCTGAGACGCTCACGCTTACCCTACACAGCTTGACTGGCTGTCGCTCTGCGGCTTGGACCCCGGTGTGGTGCTCAGCAGGAAAGCCATCTCTGGCTTGGAGAGCTGGCCCCTGGCTCTGTGTGTGTTGGTGCATCCAGGGTTCAGACTCGGGTGGGAGCAGAAGAAGGTAGATGCCTGTGCACTGAGGTGGACATCTCCACAGGTTATCAATTCCTAGAAGCCACTGCTCCTGTGACACAACCTACAGATTTAAGGCCTCAGATAGGATGATGACCAGCTCACATGATGTGCCAATAAATTACTTAAAACATGAGTCAGAGTCAGAGCCTGTTTTAGCAGGATTGGGGTTGGGGGTTGCATGTGCTGTCTGCATAGCCAAATCTCACCTCCCAAGACTGGGCTTAAGGGGTTAGAGGTAGGATTTTCAGCCTCACTTCATTCCTAATTTGGGCATTAAAAATCCATACCACTTCATGGTGCTCATTTGGAGGCATGGTGATTTAGGATTCAGGAAAACTGCATATCATTTGGGCTCTGCTGCAACCTGTGTGAATCCTCAAACAAGCTGTGCTGTCTCCATTTCCATTTCCCTCTCTCTCCTTTCCAGGAATGAGTACAAGTGAGAGGATCTACCAAATACCTGGCGCTCTTGAAAGGAAAGGTGCTTGTATTCTTCCCCACCTCTCCACATAGAGATCCCCATGTTCATTTTCTTCTGTGCCCTGCTCCATTACATGAATCAACTAGAAACATTATGGTGGGCAGAATCCAAAGACAGAGCTGCTGTATTTTCTTGCTAGTGAGGATCATGTTGTCTAAAAATTATCAACACTCTTTTTCTCTCTCTCTCTTAGGGTGACCAACCCTTCTGGTTTGCCCAGGACTGATGAGTCTCTGGGAAGCAGGACTTTTAGACCTAAAGGGTAGTCCTGGGCAAACCAGGAAGGTTGGCCACCCTACAAGTAACCCAACAGAAACGAAACAGAGAGCAGAATGCTCTTGCTTCTGTTACCAACCCACAACTTATTTGAGAAGCTGTACTTTGGGTGATAATGGGAAGAAGATTCAAGCTATAAACCAGTATTTCAAATCTCTACTTCTGAAGCCTTCCTATTTGGATAGAAATCTCCCTGCCTAATTCTTTTTCTTCATGGGGAAATGGTTGGGTTCTTTAACACTTACTGGGAAGTAAAGGGAAGGGAAGGACATCCCTTTAATTCTACTATTCCCATAATGATGATGTGTTCTCTCTTCTAGCATCTTGCCCACTTTCTGCACTATTATTTGTACCACCCCTTTAAAGATCTGAGAGCCTGTTTAATGTTCTGGCCACCAAACATAAAGAGACAATAGAAGCAAGGCTGGCAAAATTGGTAAGGGTTACAGCTTCTATCAATTGTTGATCAAAGACATGGATTAAGGGAGACTTTAGAGGCTTCAATTTGATAAAAAATGGATTTTCCTGAACCCCCAGTAATAGAAAAGCATTTAGAAAAGCATCAAGAGTTATCAAGGCCAGGTAGAAGTAGAAACGAAGGACTGAGTATGGAAGAGTTTGAGTTTGCTTAATGATAAGTCTTCAGTAATTCATTCTTTCCTCAAATGTCCCCCCCCCCATATCTATTATATGTCAGGGACTGGGCTATGCACTGGATTGGAATAGTGAACATAACTTCATCCTTAGTCTCATGGTATTAGAATTCAGCAACCCCAAATTGATAATCTGTATATGTGAACTCATAAATTTAGGATTAGGTGAAATAGATCAAAATCTAGAAGCTTTAAAAAGAACTGTCCTAAAGCTTTGGCCAATCTTTTGAGACTGCCCAGCCTGTAATTGAAAGTTGTGATTTTTGTACATTTCCAGATGAAGTAGTTGATAACTCCCCAACTATGAGTGATAACAGCAATCCACTGGGAAGTTGATAACTGACACCATATTGGTATTGTATGTTCTTTTCTACATTCGTTATTGCAGAAGGTGGAAGCCTCCCTCTTTCATATCTGACAACTGGATACTCAATGCATCTTCTCCAGTTAAGAGGAAAATAAATGAGAGCAGCAGGCAACAAAACAAGCTTCCTGATGTACAGGCATATATCCATAGAGAGGATGGCTTGGAAAAAAGTATTTCCTGAAATAAAAGAATAAAACCACAGAGCACTTTAGCAGTCACCAAAACCCACAGACTTAATCCACATAAGAACTTAATTAGAGCATATGCTTGTGTATTTATAGAAACAGAGGGTATGACAGAAAAACAAAGCTGGTGGGATTATAGGTGCATTCAGAAACAATTTAAAAGGGGAGCTAGAAAGATACATTTGCTACCTAAAATCTCAACATTGCAAGAGTTCTTCATATTAGTGCAGTTTAAAAAAATATTGACAATACATGTTTACCTGAATGTCCAGTGACGATAGCAACTGAAGAATCAACAGGAGTAAAGTGTGTCCTGGGCTTACGGAAATTGGTGACTCATGATAGCTAATTCATGTCACACTCCATCTGCAAAGCTGCAAATGACTTAGTGTTTGGAATTTGAGACCTTAGTATGGCTTTTAAACTGTCCAAATGACCTATCTTTTCCTCTGACCTCCTCTCTCTGACTTTTTCAAAGTGCTGGAAGGATTTATGGTAAGAACTGCTGTGTTGAACTGAGGAGCAGGAGGAGATGACTGTGGCTGCAATGCCATTCGGTAGAGTCACTGGGCACTTCAGAAGTCAGGGACTGGATTCTGGTTTTCCAGTAGCTTGCCCAATTCATACTTCAGCTGCTTATGGCATGGTTGTTCCCCAGCCAGATTCCCCCATCCTTTGTAATTGATCTCCCTCTTGTACAATCTTTGTCTCTAACATTTTAGATAATGCAGGAATGTGTCTTCAGTAATCAGTCATCAGAAAAAAACTCTTTTCACTGAAATTTCCATAGAGAACACACTCCCCCAGTTATTAGCTCAAGGGCACGGGGGAAAAAAATCTATTCTTTGAGCCAACCTTGTTCCTCTGGAAGCCAGGAAACAGGGTTCTAGTTTCCAACCTGATTACATCCAGCTGCGTGACTTTCTGGATTTCTATTTCCTTGCTGTAGGATATGGAGCTGAGCTGGATTGAGAATCTATAAGATACCTCCCCGAGCTAACATTCTATGAACTCTGAGCACTTATAATCCCATCTGGAAATACAAAAACCTCTCTGTGAATCTCTGATTTGCCAATGACAAAGAAAGTCAAGAGCAAAAAGGGTAAAGCCCTGGTTCAGCATCTCCAAGCAGAATTGCTTCTAAGGTTGTTTCTCTGACTTTTCCATGAGGTGTCCAGTTGTCTTTCTCAATGAGCCAGCCGAAGCGCCAGCTGGAGGCAGTTACGGGAAAAAAGATGACACAAACTTTAACAATGCAGTTAAAATTGTCATGTTTTGACAGTCCCATTCTAGGGGCAAAAACAAAGAAGGATGAGAGGTAAGTGTTTGGGCTGTTTCTGATCCTCGTGACAGAAGAGACTCATCGTCCCCTGCAAAACAAACTGAAAGATGTAATCAATAGTTCTCTCCATTTGGGGGTAAATTTTTAGTTTCTGTCAGCCCCTAACCTCTTAGATAGTGGGTTTATTCATATGCTAGAGGAAAATACTTACAATTATTCTCAGTATTATCGGCCATCGTATACCTACTGGTAACATGTTGTGATACTAGACTTGACCTTGGCTCTGAATCAAATTACTCAATATGGCTTTTATTTTTCTTTCCCCAGAAGGAGGTGAATACAGGCCATTTGATTTAGCCTTTTTGTTTTTCCTAATGAAAATTGTCTTGGACAGGGTTGATTGCTTGAAAAAATGTTGATGCAGGCAAAGTTGACCTTGACTTTCTTTTGCAGTTCCTCGGGTCTCCTGATATGATTGCATCCTCATAATGCCATTTAAAAAAATAAACTTTAATTTTAGAATGGTTTCAGATTTACAGAAAAGTTGCAAAGATAGTACAGAGAATTCCCATATGCTGTGAACCCAGTTTCCTCTGTTATTAACATCATACATTAGTACAGCACATTTGTCACAATGAATGAACCAATATTGATAAATTGTTATTAGCTAAAGTCCATACTTCTTTCAGATTTCCTTGGCTTTTACCTAATGTCCTTTATCTGTTCCAGGATATCATCTGTGGGATGCCACACTACATTTGATAAAAAATATCTCCTTAGCTTCTCTTGGCTGAAAAACTGGACAGTTTTCAGATTTTTCTTGCTTGTGAATATGCTGACAGTTTTGAGGCATACTGCTCAGGTGTTTTGTTTAACAAAATGCATCTCTATTAGGATTTTTCTGATATTTTTCTCATGATTAGATTGGGATTATGGGTTTTGGGGAGGAAGACCACAGAGACAAGGCACCTTTCTCATCATTTCATATCTAGGGTACACATTATTAACATGATGTATCTCTGCTGATGTTGACCTTGATCACTGCCGAGGCAGTGTTTGTCAGTTTTATCCACTGGGAGGTATCCTTTTCTCCCACTTTCATACTCAACTCTTTGGAAGTCACTACACACAGGCCTACGCTTGAGGAGTGGGGAGTTATATCCACTTCTTTGAGGGTGAAGTATCTACATAAATTATTTGAAAGACTCGTATGATGCTATTTTGACAGCTCAGGTTTGCTTCCTACAGGCTGAGCCTTTTTCTTCAGGTTGTTTCTCAAGCTTGAACCCTGCTCCTCTCACATGGAAACTTCATGTCTTGTGTTCCACTCTGTGCTTTACCCCTTAACTTCTAGGTATTCTCATGAACTCATCCATGCTTATGTGGCAAACAGGGGTCAGTTTATTGTCCTTCCCAGATTGCAGAGGGCTGTATTAATTAGGTTTCTCTAGGGAAACAGAACCAAAAAGAGATATCTGTAGATATGAGATTTTATAAAAGTGTTTCACGCAACTGTTGGGGGTGCATGAGATCAAATTCTATAGGGCAGGCTGCACGAGTTCAAATCCCATAGGGCAGACAGTGAGCTGGCAATTTCGATGAAAGTCTTCAATGAATTCTGCAGGAGAGGCTGGCTGGCTGAAGAAGCAGTGAAAGTTCTCTCTTCTCCCTCAAAAGTCTTCAACTAATTAGGTTAAATCTGGCTGATCAAATTCTCTCATTGTGGAAGACAGTCTGTCATTGAGGTAATCAGCCACAGATGTAATCAATTGACTGATAATTTAATAAACCAGCCTTCTGGTTTATTAACCAGCCACAAATGTCCTTGCAGTAACAGGTCAGTGTTTGCTTGACCAGACACTTGCGCACCATCACCTGGTCAAGTTGACACATGAACCTAACCATCACAGGGATACTTAACTGAAATTTCTGCAGAAAATCTTTAAGCCAAAAGGATTATGTCCAGAAAGAACCTCATTAAGCACAAAATAACTCCTCTTCCTGTGGCTTCAGTCACTTTTCTGTCTTTGTTTTCCCTTCTAGGTCTCAGGCCATTTCTCAATCCCCTTTCCCTTTCTTCATCCAGTCTTTACGTATGGTAGTAATAGGCAAACATCTTTACCTCTGGGACCTATATTTCCAGCCCACTCTTCTCCTCTGGTCTCCTAGCCCCAAACTGTTTACTGGATGTTTTCATATGAATATTACACCTCCAACTTAGCATATTCTATAAAGATTTCTTTATTGTTTTTCTGTGCCATGCTTCTCCTCTTATATTTCCTGTTCTTGTTGATGACCCCATTACCTGTGGATTCTTCCAAGAGAGGAACTTACTATTAAATATGAGCCCTGCAGATCCCCACCCCCAACTTCCCTGCCATCTCCCTTGTTCATGACTCACCAACACCTGTTAATTATGGATCTTTCAAATTTGTCTCCTATCAATTCCCTTACTTTATGTCCTTGTCATATTTTACATCAATCCCTTCTAACCAGTCTCTGCTTATCCAGGCTTTCTCTCATTAAATCTTTTCTCCATATTGCAAACTATCTTTCTAAAATGCTAAATGTGTCCTCCACACACTCAAGAGCAATTACTCTAAAGCTCAAATCTGGTAAGTTGGCCACTGTTCCAAGCACATTGAACAGGTATGGGCCTGTTTGGGGGGCAGTGCCAGGTATGGGCCTGTTTTCTGGGGAGACATTAGGCATGCCCATAGAGGAACAGAGCAGGGAGTACTTAGACAGGGTCTACCTACTCAAGAGGAGAGTTGAGCAATCGCCTGGTGAAATTGAAGACCATAGACAAAGGCCTCAAATTGAGTACCCCAAGCCACTTCTATGATACTGGCAAAGTGAGGGAGAAGCTGCTGATTTATCCAAGTAATTCATTTTGTTCTGAATTGTCCTGATGATTTTTCCATATTGATTGAATTAATTGAACATTCATGCAACTCTAATTCAGTCTATTCTTCAAAGCATTTTTCTCACTCTTTTCTGAAAAGACTATAATATATGTGCATTTTAAGCTGTTTATTCCAACCAGAAGGTACAACTTGCTTGGTGCAAAGCCCATTGGTCCACCATGAATGTAAGCATACCCAATGAATAGAATGGCTGCTCAAAGAATGTTTGTTGAGAAAATATTCACTTGGATAGAGTGACTTTAAAGTTTTGCATAAAGTCCTTACAAAGGGCCAAGTGATGATAATCTGTGTTTTGCATCACCTCTAGGCTGAGGAGGCTGGTAAAGATGGATTAATAATAATAATGAAACCAGTCCATTTTTGTGGCCTTCAGTTGTGCTCGGCAATGTGCAAATCCCTTTACATATATTGTTTCATTTAATTCTCATAACCTCCATATGTAGATGATCCTATTACCCCCTTTTTATAGTTGAGGAAACTGAAGCTTAAAGAGTTTAAGCCACTTGCCTGAAGTTACATACGGAGTAAGTGATAGAGCAGGGAAACCAATCCAGGCAGGTTGATTACAGAGGCCACACTCCTTGCTACTATCCTCTATGATAAGAAAAATGACCCCCCCCCCAAAAAAAATCCCTATATCCATATCTGCACTTTCACAAATAGCACAATCACTTCCTAAAGACCTGCCCCTTGTGATCAGGGTGATGAGGGCAGGTGCCATCATTTCTGGATGGCCATGGGCTTCTATTCCTGCCTGGCCAGAGTCAGGCCAGTGTTGCAATCACTCATGTAGGCATCAGCCTTACCTGTGAGCCTGTGATCCTCTGGAGGGCAAAGCCCATATTTTATTCATTGTTTATCCTCTGTGATGTCTAGTATCATATCTTTTACATGGTAACCTCTTAGTAAATATTTGTTGAATCACACTCCTCTTTTATAGATGGAGAAACCAAATTCTAGAAAGTTAATGAAAATGAAAATGAAAATTAAATTAAATGAAAAAGGAAGATATGTTTTCCTCATAAACTATGGGGCTTTTAAATATTTTGTAAAAAGGCCCTTCTTCTGGAGGGATCTAGCTTATTGACTGTCTACGTACTTATCAAAATCTCTTCTCAGTTGTCCAAGCTGATAAAGGGAGAAAGAGAAGGGGTTAATAAACTCCAGCTAACTTTAAAACTGGGTTTTTTTGTTTCAATAGATTGAAATTCTTTCCTGATGGTAGTGGCGGTGTAGGGGATCTTCATTCTCCTTCCCTGTTGGTCAATACTAGCAGACGTAGTTACAGAATTATGGCACTTCAGTTTTTCTCTTTAGCTTCAATTTGTGTGTCACTGGAAAAGGCACTAATATTAGTAGTGAAAGTGGTTAAAAGTGAAGAGAAGGAGAAGAAATAAATATTAGAAGAAAGTGGCAAATGGCAACCCGGCAACCTTTGCATCCACTCTCCTCCAGTAATGGAGAGGCTTACCCTGCATGTCTTTCATCCGTAGAGACGCATCTCTGGGACGCTGGAAAACAGTGGCCAGGATGACCAGCCATTTTAAACTCGCTATCTTCCTGCAAAGCTGGCTGGATAAATCCTCATGATGTCAGGAATGACCAACATTGTTCCTCTTTTCCATGGGATAGAGCAACAGAGGCCCAATGGGACAGAGCATGAGTTGAACTTGTTTTGTAGAGAAGTATTTTGCCAGAGTTCAAATAGTGGCAGTGCGACTTACTATGTCAACTAGGGCAAATGATACTACCTCATTTTCACATCTATAAAATGGGCTTAATAATAAATGTGATTGCAGAGCTGTTGTGACACTTAGAAATAGTATATGCAAATAATATGTGTAAAATACAATGGACGGTAAATGGCTGACATTCAGTATATGTAGCTATTATTATTAACCTGAATATCTTTTAGCTGAAAAACCAAGGGGGATGGCTGCCTGAGTCCCCCCCCCCCCCCATTCTAGCCGTTGAATCCACATTCCATCTAATTTAACATTCCCAAAATGAAAGTTGAAGTCATTAAAAAAAAAAAAAGCATTTTCCTAGGACTCTGGGAATCCAACTACTGGATTAGATCCAATTCCAAAAACACCTCTGCTTTATGCATGGTTACTCTGGGGAATGTGACTCCATCTACCCTGAGCATCTCCAAGGCCAGGGCAAATCAAGGCATATTCAGGAGCCTGGAATCTGCAAACCTCTTCTGTCCCCTAATCCTGGTCCCTGACTGCTGCCCCTCCTTGACCTCTGGGCTAGTCCGACCTCTGTTTTTCACTCCACATTATATTTGGCATTTTTATCACCAGGGCTTGGGCAACTGGGCAAACAAAACCTTTTGGCCAGAACTGGGCACTCTTTCTGAGGAGTTTCCCTGGTGAACTTCTTGACACTCCGCTTGGTACAAGTGGGTGGTTTTGACAGCTGCAGGGAGAGGTGCAGTGCCCAGGGTGGGATGGGTGATGAAGGCACATAAATCCCCTGTCGGTCCAGAGCATAAATCTGAGGGCTGCAAAAGTCCCAAGGCAAGGAAATCGGAAATATGGAGCCAGGTAAACAGACCTGAGTCAACGGGAACAGAGAAACAACTCTTGTGGCCCTGCCACCCGCTGCCTTGGGCTGTATTTTTTTAAAAAGAGTTGGATGGCTGGCTTCTCAGGAGTCATCTCTGATTTTTATGGTTTTGTGAGGACTGGGAAAGAAAATAAATTCAGGGCAAGGGCGGGACACCTTCTTGCAGTGACCAGGGCCAATGCTGGTGTGCCATGGCAGCCGGCAGCTTTTCCAGAACAGCTCGCTGCAGAGCTGCTGGCTCCTCCCTCCAGAGGAGTGAGCCAAGGGTGGCTCTGTGGTCACCGGCGGGCAGGCACTCTGGGGAAAACACAGGACTGCAAGTCAGGACGTCCGGTTCTAGGCCCTGCCTTGCCATCAATTGACCATATGAGTTTTAGGTCTCTCGACTTCCTCATTTAAAAAATGGTCATGATATCCATATCCTACCTACTTCAGGGAATCAAATGAGAATGGAGATGTCAAAATATTTTTGGAAACCCCTTACTTTATGAAGCCATTGGATTTTGTGTGAGCATTTACTAGTAATAAGAAAACAACAGTTATCAATTGCTAAGCACTTAACAGGTGCCTGGCACAGTGCTAGGTGATAAACGGAACTGGCTATATAATTTGTGGGGCCCAAAGCAAAATAAAATTGTGGGTCTCCTTGTTCAGAAAGCAAGGGAAAAGTTCAGTTAAAGGGATTGCACTTAATGAAATACCTAGAGTAAGCAAATTTGTAGAGACAGAAAGTAGACTAGAAGTGGGGGTGAGGGTTGGGGATGGAATGGGGAGTTACTGCTTAATGGGTAGTTTCTGTTTAGGGAGATAAAATATTTTGGTAATGGATGGTGGTGATGGAGCACAATATTAGAATATGATTAATGTCATTGAAAGCACACATGAAAGTGGTTTAGAGTGGAGAACTGTGTGTTGCATATATGTTACCACAATAAAAAAAAACTATTAAAAAAGGCATTAAATGTAAAGCATTTTCCTTTCTTCCTCTGACTCTCTATCCCTCTCTCTCTGTCACAGTAGTTTTTTATTTGCTATTTAATGTTGTACTCCTTTGGGCATGGTGACATCACAGGGTGAGTGCAGACCCTCATATGTTCCCGGGACTCTGCCCTGCAACCTGGTGTGCACATGGCCCGCCAGCTGCCAGACTGATGTGCCATGTCCTGGCCAGGGTGGGAAGGTGGAGCACAGCATCTCCCCTTTCCCTTCCCACGACAAACAGGCCACCCCTGCTCATGCTGGACCCACTAGGTACCTGAATGGAGGTGAGTAGGCAAGAGGCTCACCCCTGATGAGTGGCCCCCTAAACACACTGTAGGCCTGCCAGCCAAGAGCTGCACTGGCATCACTATACCCACCCTGGCACGCACAAGCCTGACTCTGACCTTCTCTGCGTTTGTGTTCAGCAACTTTCTCTCCCAAGCAAGGGAGGACAGACTAAGGCAGGGCCCAAGGCACCAGATAGTTGGGAAGCTGTTGGTCAAGAACTTGGTTGAATGGACATTCCAAGGCGCCAGGCCATGCCCCGTTGTCCTTTTGGGTGTCATGTACAAGATACAAATTCAAAGATAAAATTATCAAAATTATTGAACCCCAATTGTGGGGATCCTTTTGAGTTTCATGCCCTGTGTGACTGTACAAATTGCATGCCCATGAAGCCAGTCCACAGGCAAACAAAGGCTGTCAGATTTTAAGTAGCTTGCATCAAGCCCTGTTAAAGCATTTGAGCCATGGTGCATTTTAATTGAATCAATTGGATCTCTCTGGTATTGATGAGAGTGTGAGTAGGACTGTTGAACCATGCATTCATCCAGCTTAGATTAGTAAACTAATACGCTGATATGGCTGAATCCCTCCAGAGAAAAGTCATGGTGCCACCTCTCTCCAACAAAGGACATTATTCCAGCAACACTACGAAGAGGTTGCACTGTTTGATGAAGAATGTAACACCCAGGGAAACTGTTGACAGTTCACTTACTCAACCATTCAGCAAACAATTATTGAGTACCCATGATAGGCAAGAAGTTTGCTTGGCATTTTTGGGATCATAATTTTGATTAAGATTTGACCCCTCTCTTCAGGGAATTTAATTCTGCCAGGAAACCTGCAAACACTGTCTCTAATGAAAGGCCAAGAATGAAAAGTTCCCTAAGGGAGGTAAAAGCATACTGGGGTGGAGCGAGGGGTGAGAGGTTCAAAGAACTGAGGTCTCTTGGAGGAGATGGAAAAAAGCTTCCTGGTCAGGTGTTCTTTAAGAAGGCCTTGGACCTGGGCAGGGTTTTGCATATGAAGGCTGAGGGGAGTGAGTTTGGGGCTGGTTTTAAGGGAGGGATCAGAGGTTGGAGAAGACTTTGGCCTGTTATGGGAACCGTCCCTCCTCCGACTGCAGGCATGTGCTTCCATGTCCTCGCCCGACCCTCCATGACCCTCCACGTCTGATTGATTTAGAGGTATACCACCTCGGGATTTTTTTTTTTTCCCCTCAAACAGATTCTGAAAAGGAGAGTCAGTGTCTTTTGATTGCAGAAGCTGTGGCTGGTGCTCCTGAGAGCCTTAGGTTGTGGTCTTTTCTGACATGGGGGGGTGGTCAAGCCCACCCTGAGATAATGAAGGTGATAGGCAGAGAGGCTGAGGGGGGGGGTGAGGAGGCCTATATCCAGTTCTTCCCAAGGCTCAAAAGTTGCCTTCAGCCTTCTCTTGAGCATCCTTTCCTTCTAGTCCATGGATACCCCAATGGCCTTCCCAACCAAGATCTCTTTTGCCTAAGCTACTTGAGGTGTGTTTGTGTCCCTTGAAACTTAGAGAATTGCAATGGCCTGGGAGAGGACTCGGGGGGTCCTGCTGAGGGGCAAGGGGAAAAGATGTCAGGAAGGGATGGTTGGAGGAAACTTTGTGCAGAAGCTCATTGTGGGACTGGACTGTGAGGATGTGCTGATGGTGGCATTGGATGATGGACAGCAGCAGATTTCAAGGGACCACCAGCATGGGGAGTTGCTGCTAAACACAGCACTGTGACCGGGGTCTTTGGAGAGGAGGATTAGTTTAGTTTTATGTTGTCAGGGTTACAAGCTGACTAGATATGCAGAAATCCAGCAGAAATGTAAATCTAGTGTCACGTGTGAGGGGGTTGTATGCCCAGACTCGAGAGTCAGGCGCATGTGGACAGGGGTCCTTCACAGCCACCCAGTAGTTGTGTGGCCCTGGCTAAGTTCCTCTATCTCCCTAAGCCTCATTTTTTTCTCTGTAAAATGACATAATATCCAACTCAGGATTGTTATATGGATTAAATGAGAAAAGGCACTAATGCCTAGGACAAAGTGAATTCTCAGTGTTAGCTGAAAACTACAACTGAACAGAAATAAAAGCTTACAGGTCATTGGGCTAAGAATTCATTTTCTTCTGGGAAATCCTATTCATTTCTTATTAAGATAAGAAACTGACAAAAGTGATCCTCATGTGTACATGGAACTTTTTTATAATTGAGATTTTATTGCTTTTTATTTGAGGATCAATATATGGATATCATGAACAATTTGTATATTGTAATGTCAGTACCAAAATCTAAAATGCCATGCAGTTATAATTCTTTTCTAAATGGTTATTCCAGTGATTTTTCAGCTTAAAATTTGTACAAGAGAGGAAATGCAGGGATCACTGATAAGACATGGTATACGATTTTAATCAGACTTGGCTTTTTTCTCTCCTGATTCATCAGAGGCTGGCCTCTCTTCATTTTCAGTTTCTCTGTTTTCTGCAGGTAAATCTTATTTTCTTGTTAGCCACTTTGGCCTGTTTTCCCTTTGTTCCTCTTTTGTTTACTGCTTCTGCCTCCCTTGCCACACACACCCACACGCAAGCATGCCCACATGCTTAATTTGGTCAGAAGATTTATCTTTTCCTGCTGCTTTTTTTTTTTTTTTTTTTGGCTTAGTTGTACTTTTGCAAGAGCAGGTTTAGCTAGTAACCTTGTCCATCTCCTTGGGCTCTTCCTTTTCTGCCCCTTCAGCTGAATTGTCATTCTACTTGGCATCTGTCAAACCACTCTATCAGATGTAAGTTTTCCAGAAAGAGTGATGCTATAGAAATTCACACTTATGGAAGTATGAGGAAAACAAGGAGGGCAAATAATGGTTCAAAAATATTTTGATAATTGCGTACATTTGTTTGTAGAGTTGACCGTGGATTTCCAAGAATGTGGTGGAGGAGGAAAGGGAGGTGAAACTCAATGGACCAATTGTAAGCAATAAACTTGCAAAGCTAAGAAATATGTTCTAGACGCGTTAACAAAACACACACAGGGATGATACTATAAATAGCTGCAGCAGCATGTGGAGTTCATTAAGTGAAAGGAGTGGTTCCGGCACCTGGAAGGTAGCAGAGAGTGCAGTCATACTCCAAGACGTGCCCTTTCATTCAAAGACTTCACAGATGTCAAGAGTTTCCAGGGCTCTGGTCTCTAGCTTGGCCAGGCTCGGCCTCTGCTTTGGCCTGGCTCAGAGTGATCTGAACTTGGAGAACAAAGGGCTGGTGTGTTAACGCATCTAGCAGAGGGTTTTGGGATTGGGGTTGGTGATTGTGCCATACTAATTTTTGTTTTCTGCCCTTTCTCTTTGCTGCTTAACATCAAGCTTAAGTTTGTAGCTGTATATCAAAGAGTAATTAAAATATTTCTGAGATTGGATGCCAAAAAGTGATATTTCTGGCATTAGCCCAGCCCCCAAGGGAAGAACATAGAGGTCCTATGCTTAATTAAATTCTTACCTTGGAGTCTTCCCTGAATTTCTCAAGCTACCTCATCTGTCTTTCCTGTAAACTCTTTTAATCTCTGCCTCTTGAGTTGTGGAAAAGGAAATCACCATTTCACAGACCAGAGTTAATTTCTTTGGCTGAGACTCTTGCCACATTATCTGGCATAAATTCCAGTTACCATAACCATTTAGACAGGGATTACTAAATAATTGGTGACTGCTATAGAACATTTATATTTTTTATTTAATTCTCACTGGAACCCTAAATGGGCTAGTATTACTTTTATATTTTATGGGTAAGGGAACAGAAATTCAGGAAAAACAACTTGCTTGGGATCACATGGCTTGTAGGTAATAATGCTGACAGGATTTGACTCTGGATCTCCTACCCATTGTGTTGACTCCAGGCTCATTTCTCTGAGCCTTAGTTCTTTATCTTTGAGATGGAGATAATTGTGTAATTGGGATAGTTCAACGGGAAAAAGAATCTAAAGTGCTGGCTTCAAAATATGTGTTCAATTAATATTCCCTTCTCTCACTTCTTCATTTATTAGGGTTATAGCATATACTGGCATTATCTTTTAATGTTTCTGTATTGAATTTCCACCAAGATCCTGATGTTTCTCTAGGTGGCAACTCTATCTCCTGCAGACTCTACGGATCTTATATAGCACAGTGACTGCCACAGAGAACGTGTAGATGGTGGGGGTGACTTGATTTTGATAATTATCATGTCTCTTTCTCTCCTTTTGATTATGCCTAGTGGCCTGTCCATCTTCCCCAAATGGAAGTTCGCAACTACAACCTCTCCACTCAGGAAATTAAGTCCACGGAAATCAAACAAGTTTCCAAACTATTTGGATATTTGCCCCAAAGATTCTCAGGAGTTTATCTTTGTGTTAGCTACCAGGAAAGTATTATTCAAATAGACAAGAGCGGGAACATATGCAGAGGCAGGTAAACAAGGTATTTCTTGCTTCTCTGAACTAGTTGCCCATAAGAGTTTTTGAGTGAAGTGTTTAGAGACATGGGGAATAAAAGAGAGGGAAAAGGGGAATATTCACCCAGAGGGGTAATTGATGCCTCATTAATTTCTAGCATTTCCCAGCAGGTTGAACATTAGACGGTGGGAGTGTGTGTGTCTATGGCTGGGAGAGACCAGTGGGCGTGGACCAGTGATTCTCCATCCTGGCTGCATCTTCAAATAACCTGGAGAGCTTTCAAAAAAAATTCTAGTGCCCAAGACATACCCTACAAGACCAATTGAATCAGAGTCTCAGGGAATATTATTCTAAAAAAAATTCTTTAGGTCATTCTTATGTGCATCGGGGGGGTTGAACCAGACCAGGGCTGGAAACAGGAAGTTTTTCTGGCAATGGCTCTGAGGAAAGTGATAAAGGACTATAAATAGTCTTGAAATATAAGATGGACAGATTCAAGGACCTGGAGAATGTGTGCTTTGTGTATCTTGTTAGCAGAGGTAACTACCAATTACATGTGCTGACAACAAAGTAATTTCTTGTTTGAACCATAGGTGAAAGGACTGGAGAAAACATCTCTATGTTCAGAGGTATTAGAGAAGTGTAGACAGGATGGAATAAGCAATGCTGGCAATTAACCCTCTTTCTTGATCTATAACAAATTATACATAAATATCTTCAGAACACCTCTCAATCTCAGCCTTTTTTTTCTGGTTTTGAAAATAAGGATGTATATTCATCTCAGCCTCTCCCCTCCTGCTGCTACTAATGCCATTCCAGTTTCACCGGGAAGAAGAGTTACAGTTTCGTTTTTTCCTTTGAAAGTCATTCCGACCTCCTCTGTGTAGTGCAAAATGATGCCCTTATCATAACCTTTGAAAGTCTCTCCAGCAGAAACGTAGTGTGACATAATGGACCGACCTTGGGTAGGAATCAAACAGAAGTCCCTTTGAATCCCTTGGCTGTTAATGATTCTGTGTCTTTCGGCAAATTTCTTCATCTCTCAGCCTCAATTTCCTAGTCTATAAAATGGACACAATACCTCCTACCTTAAAAGACTGTTGAGAGTTTTTGTAAGTAAATGCAATTAACCACACAGTCAGTGTTAGAAACATAATAATTGTTTTGGAAGGTGTTGGTATTGCTGGTGTTTTTTCCCTTTGGCACATTTGCTCACTTAATTTCAGAGAAAAATAACTGTGCTAAATTAAAAAAATCCTATTCTCATTTGATTATCAAAGACAAATTATGCCAACTTTCTTTAAATAAAACAAAAGGAAAACAACTGGTCCAGGGTCTGGCACATAGTAGGCATGCAATAAATGTTCATCCCCCCCCCATTTTTCTTCCTATTATTAAGGAATTTTCTAGATAAGAAAGAGGACTTGGCATTATAATGTAACATTTTATATTAAAAGAACATTAAAATAATCTCCATTACTGCTTTTAAACTTTTGTTCTAACCATAAACTGGTTTCTACTTTGGGAGCTCATATCTTAATATGTCACCCTCTGTCCAATTCTCAGATAATTCTTCTACTTTGATTTTGAGGCTGTGATTCAGTCCTTCCTTCTACCCCATCCACTGCCATTCTTGGGGAGTGCAGCAACCATGTTGACCTCCCAATACCCTGGCATTATAAGGAACTACTATGATGTTTTATCCCTTAATTACTTATTTTCATTCCACTACATCGCCAAATATGCATAACCATTATTAGAAATGTCTCCACTGCCTAGATCTGAATCCTGTAATCCTCTTTTATGAGCAGAGCTACCTTCTATCATTTTATTCTCCCATCCTTCACATCTACCAGAGCTTTTTCGACACACAACCCCCAGCTATGGTATACAATCCTTGAAATGGGTGCATAAGGAAATTTTCAAGGGAAATCAAGATGAATACTAATTTTCTTAAAACCTAAAATAAGAATTCTTATTGCAAAGGTCAGCTAATATTTGTATACACACAAATGGTGTTGATCAATGTATTGTATTGGATGGATAATACAATACTACAGAAGCAAACTCTAGTGACTCTAATCTTTTTACTGACTTTGACCTGTTGTTTTGCTATTGATTATGAATTGGCATTGTCTTTATCTTTGTCCCCTATTTGTGATCTGATGTAGACCACATAAACTTACATAACTGTCACATGTTCATAAAACAGGGTTTGAACTGAATTGAATTTGGGGAACACAGCAGATAAAAGAATCTGTAGAATGGAATCATTCCCCCATCATTTACGTTTCTTGTGCACCTACTATGTGTCAGGCACTATGCTAGGTGCTGGGTGTGGACACTGAGGACAGTGACGAGCTGACAATCTAGTGGATGAGGCAGTAAGGCAGATTCAGATAGCTGCTCAAAAAGGTATTGCTAGCAGCTGTCTGGCTCACAGTTTTACAGAGGTATTCATTGTGTATCGTTACGGTGGGTGGGGTCGTGTTGGGCATAAGGGCTGCCAATTTAGAACAGTCTCTGCTACCTTTTACATGCAGAGAACAAAGATGTCTGGAGACGCCCAAATGAGTTTTCAATTTGTGAACTGCTTGGCATCGAGTTCGATTAGGTGGCAAATGGAGTATGGTGCCAGGTTAATAACTTGGATTTATATGCCCACATATTTGAAATTTCCTTAAGGATCATTCCTGGAAAGGAGATCTGTACCAGGAGAATTATAAGGAAAGTGGGCTAAGTCACCAGAAGCCCCTTTGCTACCATGTTTTCAGGGTTGCTATTTCTGGTGCTTCAGAATGAAATGCTGGTGCCTGACTCTTGGATAACAAAAGAGAAGGAGGTAACTTAGAGCCCCTGAAAGTGGTGAGGATGGTATTCAAACCCATTTGATCGTTCCAGTTCTTGGGCTTCACTCAGGGAAATGTTTTCTTCAAGAGTCCTTGGAAACAGAATTCATTCTATCCTTAGTTGTTTGTAAGGAGGAAGTCATCAAGGAATCTTCAGTTCCTTAACCTTTTTGGTACCCACCAAATCCTTAGTGACAAACAAGAATGCACTTTCTGGATGCTGTTTTGTTTGGGCAGAGGAGTTACTACAGAATGTGACTAAAGGATAACCATCTTGTTAACACTAGGTTTGGCGGTCTCTGCTAGAACCCCTTGCCAATAGGCTTATCTGTAGGGGCACAGAAAAGATACTCTAGACCCATAAGTATGCCAACCTGATGTGTTTCGGTGAATGTGCCACCATCACACAATAGGAAATTACATCAGGTCAATCAGTATTTAATATTCTGTAAGTGGCATTTACTGCTCTGCCCAGGTCTGTGTTTGGGCACTGCTGCCCAAGAGTCTCTCTTCGGATTCAGTCCATATGAAGGTACCCATGGCTAACTTCCTCAGCATTCTGATGGCTGTTCATTCAGAATTAATGGTTTCTATTGTCCATATGCCCATGGCCATCTTGTTTAGGTCTTCTTTTACCCTGCTTTCTATTATAGTTATGTACATTCCTGTTCCCACTAATAAATGATAAGCTATATGAAGGTTTATTTCTATTTCTTTTCTACAGTCTTGACATACTGAATGCTGATTTTCTCTTTTGTGAAAGTATCAAGGTAGCATTGAAGGAGTAGAAGGGAGGAAATTAAGATGACAAACACACTAAAGGGAGGTTAATAGGAGTAGAAGGCACATGTCCCACACCTTTACTCTAGTAATAGAGATAGGATGACCTTTGTGGGTTGACCATAGGTATGAAAGCTTAGGTCTATATTTCGAAGTGTCAGCTACTCAGTCACATCATCTTCTTTGGCCATCTTTCTTTGTTCAATTACAGCATCTCAGACTCCAAAACAAATGGGATTCGGCACTGCACAAAATGTTGTATGATGACCCTTGACTTCCATCGGCTTTTAATCTGGTAGAGAAAACAAGTCTAACATCCTTGTGCAGGAAGATACTTCAGTTGTCCAGGGAAGAGGATGATCAATAGGACTAGAAAAGTTGAAATCATTTTTAAATTGGGACGCAGACATTACCTTAAAAAAATGAATAGCATTTGTGGAGAACCGAGGGGACAGCTTTTCATGAGGGGCCTGGGGGTGGAACTCAAGGCTTGGTGTTGATGATGCCTGCCGTGTTCAGACTAAACTTGAGTCACATTCAACAGAAGGCACGTCTGAAGATACTGGGTGTGTCTTGAATTAGGAGACCATCCTTGAAAAGGACAGAGATTACCATGATTTGGGTTGGGAAAAGATAAATAGAGACATGATAATATATTTTGAAACTAAAAGCCAGGGACTTTAAAAATAATTTATATGTGTTTAAGTTTTTTCCAGTAACTTTTGTCATTGCTTTTATGGAAGGCAACTATGCCCTCTCATACATTGCTCTTTGTAAACTTCTACTCTTCCTTAAGCGTCAACTAAAATGTCACCTTCTTTGTAAAGACTTCACTGGCCCAAAGTCTAGCATATTTATTTGTTGCTGCTTAGCTCTCTCTTTGAACCTTTTGGGTACACCATCATGACAATGATGACTTGTGTCACAATGGTTTGCTATGATTTTGTCCTCTCGCTGGACCTGTAGTACCTTTATGTAAGGCTGTCCATAGTATATAGTAGGTGTTTAATAAATTTATGAGGAAAAACATGCTTTGGGGACAAATTTAGATCTAATAAATGGGTCATGGGGCTGACCCAGTGTTCCAGTTTGCTAATGCTGCCATTAAGCAAAATACCAGAAATGGATTGGCTTTTATAAAGGAGGTTTATTTGGTTACAAAGATACAGTCTTAAAGCCATGAAATGTCCAAGGTAAGGGGGTACCTTCACTGGAGGATGGCAATGGTGTCAGGAAAACCTCTGTTAGCTGGGAAGGCATGTGGCTGGTGTCTGCTCTGGAGTTCTGGTTTCAGAATGGCTTTCTCCCAGGATGTTCCTCTCTAGTATGCAGTGCCTCAAAAATGTGAATTCTCAATTGCTCTTGGGGTGTTTGTCCTCTCTTAGCTTCTCAGAAACAAAAGACTGCTTTCAAAGGCTGCCTCCAAAATGTCGCTGTAAGCTGCAGCTCCTCTCTCAGCTCCTGTGTGTTCTTCAAAGTGTCCTTCTTGGCTGTAGCAAGCTCACTCCTGTCTGAGCTTATATAGTGCTCTAGTAAACTAATCAAGGCCACGCTGAATGGGCGGGGCCACACCTCCATGGAAATTATCCAGTCAGAGTTATCACCTACAGTTGGATGGGGAGCATCTCCATGGAAACACTCAATCAAAGAATTACAATGTAATCAACACCTATACATCTGCCCACACAAGATTACATAAAAAATAATGGCGTTTTGGGGGATATAATACATTCAAACTGGCACACCCAGGATGGCATTTCTTAATGTTCTTAAGCAGAGAAATTGTATAAAGGTAGAGATGAATTTAGGTTGTATAAAGTCATTCATTTACCACCTTCATACACTATTTTGTCAAATCTGTTACCACAGGTACTATTATTTACCTAATTTTTTTCCTTTAAACTTTTAAATTTCAAATAAGTTAAATTAATTTATCAGAAAACTTTTAAGCACTGCCATATATAGAAAATGAGGAACATGTATATCACGTGCCATAAATAGAAGAAAAATATGAAAACACATTAAAATATGAAATGCTTATCCAAGTATTTCCTAAAGTCATCTCTGTATGACTAGAGGTGAGTGGGCCACTCTAGGAAATTTTGTTCTAGGCCTTTTATGAAGCCACCATCTCCTTAACCTAAAGCACCCTTAGTAAACACATTGCCACTATGTATCCTATGTCCCCACCAGGATCCTCTCCATGGCAGAGGGGACGGCACATGTCCCTCGGGCAGTCTCCCTCCCCCATACTTCTTTGAAATCTTCATTTTCATCTTAACAGTCATAGATATTTTTCTTCTACAAAATAATATATATTTGTGATTATTTTCATATAAAGATGTATTTTCCTCAAATCTTTGAGTAAAATTGATGGCCTTGGATGCTGTTTATTGTTGATGTTTAAGTACTACTGATTTCACCATCACACATCTTGCCTTGAGAAGTATAGTCTTGAGAAAACCACAGTATTGTATTATAGGGTGTCCATCTTAGTACTAAGACAGTTTGGTATAATGATTCTTCATTGAATGAAGCTGAAACTGAAATCCAAGGGGACTGAGATTTGCAGAAAATTCTAGGAAGGCTTTATCTTCTGAGATAGTAAGAAGTGAAAATTAAAAGTAATGATCTGGATCATTTTGGGCCAGACTTAAAAATTATTTTTTGAAAATTAAATATTGGGGAAGTTGAGAATGTGTTTTTATCTGAGTGACAGAGGCTAAGGAAGCTATCTCCATTTTCTAGGGAGTTGCTCTTCTCTATTCTCATTAGCTTTGGTCATTCTCACTCATACTCCAGAGACAGCATGCAACAGGATGGGGCCTTTGGGTCAATGCCATTGAACTACACATTCATCACCACTGAAAATATCTTCTATATCTTCTGGATCATGTGTCACAGTGGCTTGGTAGGCTTTTCCATTCATCAGTTGACTTCAATTATCAGTTAGGAGACCCTGATCCAGACTCTGTCTACACTGCTCAGATTTACTGGATAATTACTACAGAGTGTAAGCACCCCTGTTGTAAAAGAGCTGGAAGTCATGCATTTGACTAGTAGATGCTTATTTTTTTGCTAACCTAGAATCATTTTTAAATTTAGAAAAGGGGAGGAAAAGCTCTTGGTTTTTTTTTTTTTAAATGTTCTATTTCTATACCTACTGCTAGTGGTGGTGGTTAGCAGATCGATTAAACCATCTTCACTTAGCTGGTAGGAGGCTTGTAAAACTGCCTGGGAGTCAAAAGAATAAGGTACCAAGGGAAAAGCAAACACTGCATTGAAAAAAATTTGAGTCTTGGCTGAAATTAAGTTATCTACATTGTCATTCTTATTTAACAGGGATTCTAGGGTATTTAGTAGTTTGGGATAATAAGAGCAAGTAAGGCTTTAATTGTTTTAATGCAGCATACACAACCTTTCCTCGTGATATGTGTGTGTGTATCAAGGGAACTGATGGCCATGTAGAGTAAGTTTCTGCCAACTATGGCAGCATTGCTGGCCAAACCCCTGGGAGTAAGATTTGGTGGTGACTGGCCTTTGGGTGGAAGAAAATTAACTCATGTACTGTTTCTTAATTTGCTGGCTTCAAGAGCCATCAGTAGTTTGCCTTCAAAACCAATAGGATCGGGGTCTCTTCTCTCCATAATGAGAGCTGTTTTGTCTACTCCCTAATCCATGACCAGAAACACCAGTGAGAGTAAAGCCAAGATCTCTGCTCTGACCCTCCTCCATCTGGCCTATGGCCCATTTCTCCAGCTGGCTTGGGGTAAAGAAGAGGGGCCACATGGGAAACAGCATGCACTAACTCAAACTAGGCCTTCCCAAGCCAAAGGAGGTAGGAATTTGCTAGGAGTTGGGATTGGCAGACACTCCTGGGTCTCAGACAAGATGTGACACAGACAATTGACAGAAAGCTGAACTCTGAAAACTGCCTGGAGAGACAACACATATCTCTTCTTCTCCTCCTTACCCAGTCACTCAACAGAGCTAGCACCTGGCTGGATTCTGAATTCTGTCCCTCGCCAGCTGTGGGAGGCCTGGTACCTGCACTGACTCCTCTCTCCCAGTCCCTGTTGTTTCTTCAAAGGTCAGAGGAGGGGTCGGGCACTTATCTAAAGACACTTCTAGCTCTAAGATTTTATGATGCGACTAAAATTTTGGGATGGGGGAGAGAAAAGCTCCTGCAAGGGGAAAGCTGGAGGGCAGCAAGTGGCAGTACGGATCTTAGGAATGCCCAGGTCTTTCTTCATTTTTGCCTTCTTCATTTCACTCATCACCTCCACCGCTTCTTACTATTTCTACTTATTTACTCTGTGACCTTAGGCAAAGTCTCTAGAACTCTGTTTCCTCTTCCGTAAAACCATCCATAAATGGTTGCCAATTTGGGTATTTCAAATTTGAGGACTAAATGGTTTTACATTTAAAGCACTTAGCATAGGGCAAACTCATGGAGCTGCTCAATAAATGTGAATTTCCTCCACTTTCCCCTTCCTTCCCCAATTTGCTTCCCAGTGCATCTTTTCCTGAAGCACTTGCTCTGGGCTGGATGTCCTGAGTAGTTGTCAATGAAGGTCAAAGGTAGAATACCACAGATGCTCCCCAGAGCAGAGCGATGCCAATGCAGAGAAGTCCTGTGCGTTCACCACTTTTCTTGAAGCTGTGTAGGTGAGAGGTGGGAGGACACTCCAGACTGGCACAAGCCGGGCCCCTCTCTCCCACCCCACCTACAAACACTGGAGGGCATTCCCTCCTTTGGGATCTGGCTTCTTGGCCCCCACCTCTGGGCACTCCTCACTGGTTACATCAGCCAACAGAAACCACACCCATGTCCAAAGCCCTCTCACATTTACTCTCTGAGTTTACCTTTCACTCGCCTGGTGAATATCTGTTATTTTTCAGTTTGTTATTGGTACTTACATGTCCTTTCCCACTATTTAATGTTGCATCTTTCTCTTGCCATTTGTCCCTTCATTTAGATGACAGTTTTCTTGAAGGCAGGGAGCTCCTGTTTCCTACTACACCCTATACATAGCAAGCATTCCAACACATGGGCAGGGAACTCGGTAAAAAAAATAATTTTATACTCTTCACCTGTCCCCAAGTTAGCACCTAGTCTTCTTTCATACCACCCTTAATTAATATCTAATTTTCTTCACAGTTGGCTATTCTGCTTCTTTTCATCATAGAGTGGATGAGGCTTCCAGAGCTAAATTAATTTAGATACATTATTTTTCTATTCTTCTTTTTACCTAAAAAAAAATGAGACCATGTGTGCTGGTTTGAGTGTATTGTGTCCCCCAAATGCCATTATCTTTGTGGTCTTGTGTGGGGCAGGCGTTTTGGTGATGGTTGGATTTGCTTGGAATGTGCCCCACCCAGCTGTGGGAGATGATTCTGATGAGATGTTCTCATGGAGGTGTGGCCCCACCCATTCAGGGTGGGCCTTTATCGGTGGAGCTATATAAATGAGCTGACTCGGGGGGGAAGAAAGAGAGTGCAGCTGGGAGTGATGTTTTGAAGAGAAGCAAGCTTGCTAGAAAGGAATGTCCTGGGAGAAAGCCGTTTTGAGGCCGGAGCTTTGGAGCAGACGCCAGCTGCCTTCCTAGCTAACAGAGGTTTTCCGGACACCACTGGCCGTCCTCCGGTGAAGGTACCCGATTGCTGAGGTGTTACCTTGGACGCTTTGTGGCCTTAAGACTGTAACTGTGTAGTGAAATAAACCCCCGTTTTATAAAAGCCTGTCCATCTCTGGTGTTTTGCATTCTGCAGCATTAGCAAACTAGAACACCATGTTTTCCTTTTTCTTGCCTTCTAGATACTTTTCTGAGGTCTCAACTATCCAGCTCCAAACTCTCTTCTAAGGCTTTTAAATGTAAATAATAACTAGCCTTTATTGATGAGAACTTTTCTTTAAAAAAGAATGCCCATAAATCCTTAACTTCTTTCCATACTTCCCCATCATTGTTTCAGGGATTCTAGAAAATTGAAAATACCAATCTCACAAATCAATCTCCATTTGACCTATTCGCCACAGTCAAATCCTAACTCAAAACTCCTCCCTTTAAAAGTTCTGCGTTCCTCTGAAGCTAAATGAGACAAAAAATGTAAAAAACACCCCTGCACTTGAATCACCACAATGTCTCTCCCTGCTAATATAGTTTTATTCCACAGATTGGCTCTTGGTGGAGGGCACTGGTTTCCTGGCTGGTTTGTGGCCTATTTAAAACAGACGGAGGCATCTCCAAGGTGGCTTTGTCAAAGGCCAAGGACATTTTTTCGGCAGGGACTCTGAGCTTGTTGCCACAAAAACAAAGAATGATTTCATTTTAGCTTCCCCAGTTTTTTTGGATTCAAAACAAGTGCTAAGAGGGAGGTGGAAGCCAAGAAGGCAGCCCAGCTCAGAAGCCCAGAAGGAAGCTGAGAAATGTTGGCTCTGGCTCCATGCTCAGGATGAGGCTGTGAGCAGGCAGCCGTGAAACAGCATCTGGAAAACCTCTCAGCTGGACATTTTGCCCATAGACACAGAGGCTGGATGATGCAGGAGTGAAAAGAATCTACCTTGGATTCTCTTGGTTCAGCGAGTGGTTCTGAACCCTGGCTGCACACTGAAATACCTGGGAAGCTGTTAGAACTTGCCTATGTCCAGGCCCCACCCCAGACCTGTTGAGTCAGAATCTCTTGAGTGAGTCATTGGCCTTTTGTGAAAAGATCCCAAGGGGCTTCTGACATGCAGCCAGGATGGGAGAACCACTGACTGTTGGTAGCTAAAAAGGCTTTCTTTTGAACACCTTGACTGAATTTTTTTCTTTTACTTCCATTGAAGATTTTTTTTGGGAGGATGGGGGTATATTTTAGCTGTTTATAACATGTGCCTTCCTTCATCATTTCCATAACTTTCTATCCCTCTTAGGTAGTTGCTTCAGGAGTTATAATAGGGATACATACACACATATTTATATATACAAGAAATTTATAAACCAATTTTTATACACATAAATAAATATATAAACACATATAATTTTTATGTTTTAAATATTAGAGGTTTATCTTGATTCAATTAATCATCCTTTCTTTCTTGTACTCTTGTACAATTCAGGAGTTAATGGTTGCAGTATATTGGGTCCCTTTCTTGAAACTGGGGTGTCAGCAGACTTAGGTCTTGTACTAACTCTGTTATAGGATTTCAGGGTAAGCCATATAGTCTCCCCGAGACCCAGTATCCTTACCTGTAAAATGATGGAGTCGCACAGTGTGATCGCACTCCCTTTATCTAGTGTATGGATGGATGAGTAGAAAAAAGCAGACAAAAACTAAATGAAAAATAGGGTGGGATGGGGGGGATGATTTGGCTGTTCTTTCTTACTTTTATTTTTTATTCTTATTCTGATTCTTTCTGATGTAAGGAAAATGTTCAAAAATATATTAGGGTGATGAATGCACAACTATATGATGGTTCTGTGAACAGGTGATTGTACACCATGGATGATTGTATGGTATGTGAATACATTTCAACAAAACTGAATTTAATTAAAAAAATGATGGCGTCACAACAGGTGTCCTTCAAGTTTATTTCCAGCTCTAATATCCACTGGTAGCATTAAGAATCACCCATAGACATCATAGAGCAAGCCCCACAGAAAAGAGGAGAGTTTTTCACATCTAAGCTTGAATTAACCTGTTGCCCAGTCTTTAGGTACTATGTTAAAGACCCTTGGCATTAAAATAAGACCAAAACCTACTTTTGTACTACCTGGAATTATTCCAATTCTGTCTATAAACTGGGGGAGACTGATTTTTAAAGTTTTCATAGGTGAAATGAGGAAACTGCCTTTATAATGCTAGGACTCTGTTTCCTAAAGTGTGTTACGTAAACACTAGTCCCACAAAATGTACCTTGATAAAAAAGGCTCTGAGATTAAATACAGTTGAGAAATGAGAAACAATCTAGCCCTCCTCTTAGCGATTCATAATGCATATTAGTGTTAAAGGCTTTGTATAATAATTTAGCCAAAAAATCTTCTTAATGTTGTTTACCACAGATTGCATGTGCCCATACTTGTTTGACTGAGGAAACAATTAAGATTCCAGGTTCAAGGAATACATGGAGGGAAATGCTGCTCGCTGCTCTACAGTTTACAAGGGGCCTTCGTTATTCCCATGGTGGTGTTTTTGATGCGTGTCTCCCACCCCATTCTCCTGGGATGCTTTGGCTAATGAAGTCTACATCACCCCTTTTAGGGGTCTGTCACTTCCTGGCCTCAAAACCCAAAGATCAGGAACATTTTTTGGTGATTATAAGCATATTTGGGGAGATCATAGATCACCTGAAATGAAGAATGGGAGGAAAGGATTTGAACTGTATGTGGAATTCACTTGGAATGCAAGGCAGAAGACAAGAAAGAGAGGACTTCCATGGTCAACCATAACTAGGAATGAGAAGGCAAAATCCACTTCCCTTCTCTGTTGGTCATGATCTGTTATTAAACATTGATATAGACACTTTTTATTCTAGGATATTATTTTTCATCTTAGCGAATAGCAATAGATTAGATCTAGGAGGGATCATAGAGATGATAGAGTCCAAATTTGGCAATTGGGTTTCATGTGTGGTGCTAATCCTGCCTGGAGCACTGGTTTGAAAAGGATACTGAGGCTGTTTCCTGACTCAGCAGAACTCCTAATGATGACTACCAGAAGATAAGACGGTGGCAGAGTGTCACAGAAGCAGGGTATTTGCCATTCCTTAAGTAGATGAGGAAATTATTTTCAAAGAGATATATACCAGCCCCAAATCACATGGCAAGTGACTGAGTGACTGGTCCCTTTTCTCTTTCTCATTTAATGAGCATGAACAGTATCTTGATATTTAAAGTTCTGGACATATACTTCAAGTTTGTCACCACTCAATTAAAGTATGCAGTAATTTGCTAGATTTGAATAAACGGTGAGCACTAATAGGTATCATTCATGCCCCTTCTTTGTGAATAAGAGAAGTTAATTGCTTCCACTTTTCCTTGCCTTTATTTGTCCATGCAAACACAGCTAGTGTTTGTAACCAAAACTGAAGCATTAACTCAGTGGTTCAAAAACTTTAATAAGTTGCTTTCACATTTTGTCTGACATGTTGCTGACATTTGGGAGCCACTGATCCAGGCTTCCAGAGGCCTCGTGGACCTTATTTCCAGGTGCTTTCCAGTTCCGACATGTGCTTTTAGAGAATTAGTACATGATGTGTGCTTCCAGAGACAAAGGTTTCTTCCAGTCACTAAGGTTGTCCAAACCTCCCTCCCTGAGCCTCTCCTGCCAACACAGCCATGGATATCTGGCTCTCATTACGGGGGCCCACTGTCCTACTCTGAAGCCCTGGTTTCTTGCCCCTTGGATTTCTGGTTAGCTTTGGCAGATGACTTGGCTGACTCATTTCAGTTCTGTTCCAATTATTCAGCTTTGTCCTGTCCTCTGGACCCTCCCAACTTCTTATCTTCTCCTTTGGCAGCCATTCTTGGTATCTTATGAGCAGAGCAAAGGAATGAATTACCTACGGATATCAAGAAAACATTCAAACTCAAGCCTCATGCCCAACTATAATGAATGAGTGGCAAAGAGCCACTCTCTTCAATTGGGGCCAGTAAATATTTTCTCTAAGTATTATTGGCATTTGATTCAGTTCATATTACTACATATCTAGCTCTCTACTTTGCAAACTGATAAACAGTTTATAAGTCCTTTCCTTTTTAAAAAAACCTTTTTAAAAAAAGCTATTTACTTAAGATATTTACTGGTTTACCAAAATCATAGTATTAGAGCTATTAATGTTGTCATACCCCCATTTTATAGATGAGGGAACTGAGACTCAGGAAAATTATGAAGTGTTCAGGACAGTCAACTTAGTCTGTGTTCTCTCCAACATACCACCCTGCCTCTCAATTTTAAAAATATACTTATTACTCATACAATACTTACTGGGTATACAATATTTATTAGAGTGTTAGGGATAAATAAAAATAAATAGATGTGTCTCCTGGGGCTCACAGTATAAAATAAATGACCAGCGGTTTTAATTTATGTACCATATGCTAAACTATTAAATTATTTTTTCCCGTTTGGTAAATAAATGAGCCTTCCACCATCTTAGTTATAACACATCACCATTTCTTTATCTATAGCGCATTGCTGTTGTTCTTTAGAGTAGACATTTTGCTGGGTCCATAACTGACATCTTGCTTTGTCCTTGAACCATGCAAGAATTTTAAATATTTTAAAATGTAGGCAAAATATGCATGCATGCTCATTGTAAACAATAATATTTGAATATATAAAGAAATAAATAAGTAATATTTAAATATAAATAAGAAATATATAAAATATATAAAAAAATAAATATATAAGAGTCCACTTTCACTGTTAACATCCTCCAATCCCACTCTGGTCCTTGGAGTTAACCATTGTTGATAGGTTTGTGTACATTGTTCCAGAGCATTTTCCTTTGTGTATATGCATAGATTTGGGGTTATTGGTCTTTGTGATGTAGCTTTTCTTATATAGTTATCCATTTTGTTCTTTTTTTTTTTTCTTCCCAAATAATCTGTAAGCTCCATGAGAGCTGTGCTGGTCATTGTCATAGTCATAGCTCTTAGGGCATATACATATAGGCCCTTATTCATGAATGACACGTTAACTTGAGCCTCTGTCCAACCCACCCCCACCCCCTCACCCAGGATTCCATATAAAGGAATACTCTTAACGTCTTAAACAAGAAAGTTCAGTTCTTATAGAGTGAACTCACTTTATCCAAATGTTAAGGATTGAATCATGTCCCCCACAAAAGACATGTTCAAGTCCTAACCCTTATTCTTGTAGGTGTGAGCCCATCAGTAAATAGTATCTTTGAATATATCATGAGTTAAGGTGTGGCCAGACTGTGAGGGTGGGCCTTTATCCAGTATGGCTGAAGTCCTTGTTCTGGTTTGCTAAAGCTGCCAAAAGGCAAAATCCCATAAATGAATTGGCCTTTATAAAGGGGGTTTATTAGGTTACAAATTTACAGTTCTAAGGCCATAAAAGCATCCAAACTAAGGCATCAATAGGACGATACCTTCACTGAAGAAAGGCTGATGGCATCTGGGGTTCCTCTGTCACATGGGAAGGCACATGGTGATGTCTGCTGGTCCTTCTCTCCCAGGTCCCGGTTTCAAAATGATTTTCTCCAAAATATCTCTGGGTGTTTTTTCTCTAAGTGTCTCTCTGCTCTCGTCAAAATGTCTCTGCCTTTTATCCTCTCACAGAGGACTCTAGTAAACTAATTAAGACCCACCTTGAATGGGCAGGGTCACATCTCCATGGAAACAGTCTAATCAAAAGGTCCCACCCACAATAGGCCTGCCCCCATAAGAGTGGATTAAAAGAACATAGTCTTTCCTGGGGTACAAAGCAGTTTCAAACCAGCACAGTCCTTAGAAAGAGATGACTGAGCAAGAGGAGCAGAAGGCAGTAGAAGCCAGCAGTCCGTAGGAACCAGAGGAGGAGGCCCAAGGAGAGGCAGACTGCCATGTGACAGAGGATTGCTGGAAAGGCATCACGAGAATGCTGCAGACTTTGGAGAAAGCACAGCCTTGCCCAACACCTCAATTTTGGACTCCTAGCCTCCCAAACTGTGAGCCTATAAATTCCTGTTGTTTAAGCCAACTAGTGTGTGGTAGTTGTCATAGCAACCCTGATAGAATAAGACACCAAATTAGAATGATCCTATCATTTCTGAAAAATATGATTATCAACCTGTCTTTAGTATCCAGACTTTGACAGTTTTACCCAAATACAGGCCCTCCTTAACTTAAAAACAAGTTATAAGTTCATTGTTTGGAACTTGGGATGCATTTTCCTACAGTGGGGTTACAGATATGCTTTAAGTGATAGCTTTAGCATTACAAGAAAAACTTCAAAGGAAGATGAACATTTGAAGAGTATCTATGATGTGTGAAAAACCCTGTCAAGAAATTTCCATTATTACATTTAATCTTTGCAACAGTTTTGTTAGGGCAGTTTTTATTCCAAATTACATAGATGGAGCAATTGAAGTTCATAGTGATTTCATGACCTTGCCCAGTGTCATGAAAATAAATGTCAAAGCTGCAAGTTAAATCCAGGAATGTTTGATTCGTAAACACACGCACCTTCCATTTTTACCAGGATTATAGTCCCTAGAAGTCTGCTTAATAGAAGAAAGGTGCACACATAGACATGTTTTCAGCCTTAGGCATGCTGTTTGCCTCCTCCTCAAGCAATCTTAGAGGGAAAGATCAGGAACTGGAGGGCTAGAAGCTCTGGTTTCACCATACCTTATTCATACCCCAACAAGATGACTATGCCAAAATAGAAGATCAACATTTTGGCTGTTGCTGTATAGGTATTTTTGTTTTCTAGCTCCCAAATCTAGTTGATAAACATGCCTTGCCGGGAATTCTGTTTCCCTCCTTACCCACTCTCCAGACTTTTCTATGCTGCTCTGCACCTTGTGATACTGACCTCCTTGGGCTCCATCAACTGCTTCTGCTTGGGTTTGTCCAATGGGAGGGACCAGAAAGAGATTGGAAGAGGTGAGGGAATAAATGTCAGGGCATTTAGTCTCTGGCCCCTTCCCTGTCAGTTATTTAGCAGTGGCTGTATTATTCCTTCACCAAAAGCCACAGCTCCTGCTGGATGGCCCTCTCCTACATCTTCAGCTCTCCCTAAGTTCCAGCAATTACTAATTTCCTTGTATCTTCAAGCCTAGAGATGATAACAGTGTTATACTATCACTAGCTAGGTGCTTTACCATTTCTTGTTGGTTTAGTACAAGCTTTTCCACACCCTTGGAATGTTGCTTCATTCATTAAACTTTCTTTTGCCATCCCTTGGAGTGTGCCATCTGTTTCCTACTGGGATCCCAGTTTATCCATAAATGAAGCCAGGATTGCTTAAAGAAAACATATCCACAAAATCCCTCAAAATGGGATTCTGTGATTGGGTTGTTCATATATTCGATGGGCATAGATAATCCTCTTTCCTTGGTGAAATGGCTTGCAGGAAATCCATGGCATGTGTTAGATAACAATTACTCAAATTATCAACATCTGTTGCAGGGGATGAGTACAGGCGAAGGGCAAGGCATTGAGAGATAATGTGACTGTGGCAGTAGTCATTATGGTGATAGGTGACTTAGATTATATAGATTGTGATTACATATATTGTGCCATGAGGTGGCTACTTATTAAACCATGGAGAGCATAAACACAGAAAAGGACAAATTATCAGCCTTGAATGCTCAACTCTGGGCATAGGTGAAAAATTAAATAGGCTCTTTGGCAGCTTTTAAGGGTCTTTTATCTTCTGTAACTGCAGGGAAAATATGAATAAAGATCAAATTCTGAGGCTAAATGCATGTAGAGGCTAAATACATGCATATCCATTCACATTTCCACTGTTATATAGATTTCTAGGGTCATGCAAATTTTTAGGGTCATGTAACTGAGTAAAATAGAAGGTACACTTGCCAAGGATTCAAACTTACCTGGGACTGACTCTCAGCTCTGACACTTAACATCAATATGGCATTGTGCAAATTTCTTAATCACTCTGAAAGACAAGTCATTGTATGTATAAATGTGAAACACTACTTGGTCTCTTATGATGAGATAAAGGCGTAAGTGGGAAAGGGTTGGGTCCCTGAGGTACAGGATGGGACTTTTGGGCAGACACAGAGAAGACTGAAACTTTGAATCTCCAAAATCCCTGGTCCTTCATTGCTTGTGGAAGAAACTCCTTCTTCTTCCAGCCACTTCTAAGGTCACTAAACTTCTCTCTGCATATCTAAATCTTTCCATGATTTCACTCTGCCAGTTGCCTCATGAAAGGGATGCCAGTTCTCCTTAAGACCCACTCCCAACCCCCCTCATTCCTTCCAGGCCGAAAAAAGAGAGTTAGATCCCAGCATAACTCATCATAGCCTGGCATAGTCTATACACCAAAGGATCTTTCTAAATTTGTAGTAGCAAAAACCAGGGAAGAATACATGGGAGTGGGTTTTGAGAGCATTAGCTCAAAGAGCAAAATATTATATCAGATTAGGCTGAATTTATCAATGAGTCCATGCACCTGGGATTTGGGATTTAATGTGTCTGTTCCATCTCTTTGGAATTCACATTAAAATTTAGCTAGGTGGGTTTATTAAAGCCTGCATGCAATTGTATTTTAGATAGAAACGTCAATCATTCCCTGGTGTATTGTAAAGGAGGAAGTCTGAAGATTTGGGGTGGTAGGAATGTTGAAATGGGTGTATTGTGGACACACTTCTTGCTTCTCCTTAATCATAGTCTCATATGGGCCTTGGGGTCAGATCTTTATTAAGGCATTAAGAATAGTGCATTGGTGAGGGGAGCACCAGAATTCTTGAAAAGCTCTGAATTGGCTGATCTTTGTAGTCTGGAGATGAAGACGGGGGAGGTGGAGTTGTTACTTAATGGAATTGAGATGCCTGATAACAAAAGGAATAGTGGCATCTTGGAGTTGATGAGGCCAGGTGGCATTATATAAATGACTGAAACACAGTGGGAGGAGTATTGGTTACCTTGACATATATAAATAAAAAAAATTCTAGATCTGACAACTGACTCAAATTTACTTTGGTAAGGAGTCTTGGCCTCTTGCCTGGTTGCCAGATCTAAACCAGCTTATAGGTCTTAAGCCTACTGAGTGAAGGGTGGCCAGGTTTTTTTTTGTTTTTCTTTTTCTCCCTCTTTTTACTGTTTAATTCTTAAAAATGAATAAAGTTCCATTTATAATAACCATTTATACATGAAGCCATAAAAAACAAAAATCAGTAGATATGTACTTAATTTAATTGCTGAGATAAAGTAATATTTGACAGAAGAAAGTCCTGGGATATTTATATAATTATCATGCTGCCTATGTACAATTTTATTCCTAAGGTTACTTCAGTGTCTAAAACTTGAGTTTTCTCAGTTTGGTGGGAAACTAATCCCCAAGACCAACATGGAGGTGATGAAAGATTAATTTTTTAAATGAAAATTTTAAAACCCATTTTAAATAATATTTAAAAACAATCTGCCCTTCTAAAACATTAGGCTGATTTGTGTTTTTTTTTTTTCCTATGATTACAACAAGTTAGGCATAATTGTATCATGGAATTGTTAAGTAGAGAAACAATGCACTAGTTTTCTTGTTAAAATTCAAAGGCTTGAATGTGAAAGAGATATATAGTAAAGCAGGTTTAACCTAGAAATCCTAAACTGGAAAACTACTACTATTTGTATGCATTACAAATGTTCTGCATACATGTATATTATGTATGTTATACATACATAAAAGTAACAGATATATTTCTTGTATAAATTATATAAATTAATTATATGTATGCACTATCATACAAAGAAGCTAAACAAGAGTGATTTTAACACACCAGACAAAAATACCATATATACCTGAATATTAGGTAACTGCAAGCCAAAAGCATTCAGTTAAGACAATTCCTTTACTTTGAACAAGAAAGTGGTGTAAGCTACTGAGAAGTGTAGCCATCATAGGAGAGGCTCTTCCCTATTCCGCTGCCTGACCTAAGTATAAATTTAGGGAGAAAAAAGTATCTTATATTTGATTAGTTCTATTATCTATTATTATGCCTTCTTATAAAGCAGGCAAGACACTGACTGATATCTGGTTTAAAGTCTAAGAAGAATCATATCCAGATAGAATATGCTAAGTAGGTACATTTTGAGAAATTCAACTTTCATTTGGGTTAAAGTTGAATGCATGTGCTAACACAGGGTTACCGAACCACTATTTTTTATTCAGTTAGAGAAAATGAATGTAAAAATCAGTTTTATTTTTACTTTCATTAAAAAATATTCTGACAAAATAAGTTTGCATACGAAAGACAACACTTTATTATAAAGGCAAAAAGAAAACAACTGATTTTCTGCCCAATTACCATATTTAGGACTGTTACAAGTAAAGTGTTAGTTTCCAGAGAGCATCACTATGCTGTCTGTGTCAAGAACTTCCCATATTGTTCTCGAGCCTCAGAATTGTCAGCTGGCCGGTGGTAGGCTGGCCGCACTGGTTCTCCAACAAATAGCTGCATTGCCTTCACACAGTTCTTTTCATCCAGTGCGAAGTAGCATTAGATGCCTGCAGGAAGTGTTATTATGTCTCCCTTCTCCATGAAAATCCGGATCCAGTTGTCCTCTTTATCCTGCACATCAAAATACCCACTTCCATCCAAGATATATTGAAGTTCATCATCCAAGTGTAAATGTTCTTCATAAAACATTTTATTCTTTTCTTCATAATTTGGTAGTTTATCTTTGCATATGGTTATCATATGGTTATTATGTCCATCCAGGAATGGTTTCTCTCTTTTTGCATCTTTTCTAATTCTAGATCATTCTCATATCTGTCAGCATCCAGTTTCCAGTAAGAGACCCCAAGTTGACGCATCAGCTGCAGGTCGATGGGGAGGCCAGGCTCCAGTCCATGGGGCTTCCTTTGGTCCTCCGGGGACTCGTCCATATACCAGGCCTCCACCATCTTCCCGGCCTCATCTGCAGGAGGCCACAGGTCCCAGGGTGATGTCGGGTGCAGCCCATCCTCCGGCTGGAGCAGACTTACTCCTGGCCAGGTTTTTATGATGAAAGACCTTGCAACTTGCTGACAAGTGTATAATCTGATTCTTCCCTCAAGGCTTTCCCAGTGGCATCTGTGGCCATTTACCAGATTGACTGTGAGCTGGGGAAAGGGAAAATCTCCAGATTTTCTAGAAGTTATTAGACACTAGCTTTAGTCCGATGTACTTCTGTAAACCTGAAATGCTGCCACCGCCACCACCACCACCACCACCACCACCATGGTTTATCATTCAGAATGTGGGGTTATGGAAGTTAGGTGGTAGATGGTTTCTTGACCTGACTTCATTTAAGAGTGAGTCCAGTGAGACCATGGTCCATCTGTTTACTTCTTTAGTCCAAAAAGTATAGCTACATATATCATAACTGGCAGAATCCCCACATTGGTTTCCTTATTTATAGAGTAAGTGATATCATAGAAGAAAGGACAAAGCAAAAGTCCATGGAATTGAGAAATCTCTCTACCCACTACTGAGGTAACAACCCTAAAGCAAAGCCACATCCCTTAGGGAATTGCAAGGATTAAAGCAACCAATAAGGACTTGAAAAGGATGTAGGTGTTGATTCTTACCACATTCTCATTTAACTTCCACATTTGGTTGGCAAAAAAGCCAGATGCCTCATAAAAAATGACTGGATTACTACGAACCAAGTTAGATTGTAACACTTCTCAGCTGCAGTTCCAGATGTGTTATCGTCACTAGATTCAATTAACATAGCTCCTGGGCCCTGACATATATTTATTGACCTAGAAATCTCTTTCTTTTCATTTCCCATCAACAAATATTCTCAGAAACAGTTTGCGTCCATGTGGCAAGGGCAGCAGTATACCTATACCATTTTACCTTGAGGCTACGTCAACTCTCTTCCTTCGTATCATAATATAGATCCGAGGGACTTCAAACCTCTACTGAGTAACAAGTCAGTTTTGAGTTGGATCCAGAGCAAAAGACTTCTATGCCATGGGTCCAGGCTGCTGTGCAAGTTGCTCTGTCACTTGTGACTTATGATAGGGCATCCAGTGATATCTGAAGTATCTGTGGCAGATAGGGCTCTCTAATGAATGAAGCCTTTGGCAAGCCCCATTAGGAGAATCATAGTTTGGACCTCTAGTGTTTTAGAGAATAACCATGCCCTCTTCTGTAGGTAACTATTCTCCCATTGAATAGCTTCTGCCTTATTACTGGGCCCTAGTAGAGACCAGATGCCTGACTATGGGAAATCAAGTGACCGTGTGGTCTGATCTGCAAATAGTGAACATGGTATCTTTCACCCACTATCCATAAAGTTGGGTATGTGCAACAGCAATATGTCAAGGGGAAATGTTATATAAAGGATTGGGTTCAATACAAGCCAAGAGGCTCAGATTATTTCAACACCCACTCCAGGTGCATTGCCTTCTCTATCTCAATTCACTTTTATGGACTTACGTGGAATTTCTTGAAACCATGTGACTGGGGAAAAATTTTAGGCTTGATTTATGTATAGGTCTCTATGACATACTGGCACAAGCCAGAAGTGGGTGTCCATTGCATTATAGTCCTAGTTGGGGTGGCTCTGTAAAGACGTTGTGAAGGGAAATGAATCTAATGGATAGAGCTTTTCTTTTTTTACACACTCAATATTTTTATTTAATTTTCTAGCAGACAATTTACATATCTCCCCATCCCTTCTTTTAAGTTGGTTTGACAGTTTTCCATAATAAACTACTTAAAAGATACTTTTGTCAAGAATGGAATGAAACAGAAAAAAAATTACTGCTGCCTTTGATAAACCAACAAGTTTGCCAATTACATTCAAACAAAAATGCACAAACGATATTTGGACACTCTGTGGTCAGTGTTTCCTGGTGGCTGGCTTTCCTCCCCATCATGCAATGGCAGAGCTGGGGTTAGTTGCAGTTTGTCATGCTAGATCCTGGAGGTTCGCTCAGCTTCACATTATTCAAAGACCCTGGAGAGAAGACTGTAAAGTCTTGAAATCCCAAATTGTCATGGCTCCATTGATCCCAGTAGTGCAAAATTTGCGACAGTCTTGCTTGTCCACCTCATAAATAAATACTCGAGTGACGCTATCCTATTACAGTGTCTCCAAGGCTGTATTGTGGTCCTCGGTTGCAGCCGTCTTGTCCATGTTGTGGAAGCATTCCATGGCCGACATGTTGCGCTGGATGCTCTGTTTTGGAAGGTCTAGCTTGGAGACAAAGGTCAAGCAGCCATAGTCATTGTAAGATAAAGAGCGCTGGGCAACAGTCGTGGCCGGCAGTTATGACGCAATTCTTGGAGATAAACTATACACTTAAGAGTGGCAGGGACTCTGTTTTCAGAGTTGAATCCTGCACACTTTTTGAGGCATCAGCAGCAGACATGGTGCTGTCATGGCTGACCAGGCAAAGCGGCTCACTCTGACAGAGAAGCTGAGTTTGGACCCAGCCACCAGTGCCACTGCCACCAAACACTGACATCAGCTGGCCAAAAGGCATCAAGCTTTCCCAAGCCATCGTGGCTGGCTTTTCATCTACTTCTTTAAGGTAGGCAGAAAACACTCTGCATTTGAAGTCACAGGATCCCTCTGCCAGCAAAACATTGTTGAGAAGTCGATCCAAGCTGAGGACTGAGGAACGAATAGGCTTTTTAATGTGCTTGCCTACCCACCAGCCGTTTTCAGACTCAAAGTAACAAACAAATGAGTTGTGCTCCACTCCCCTCAGCAAATTTGTTCTCTAGTGGGGACGACTTCACAAAAGTGGCTGCATGATTAATTCTCAGGCTCAGCCAGATTGGCTTTTGGATACCGTCCTCTGACTCCAGGCATAGGCATTGCGATCTGCCTGGCAAGTGACAATGCTGTAGCTCTTGGGAGCCCAGTCAATACCTGTGATGTGTCCATTGTACTTGAGTTCATGAGCTTTCACCCACTGGCTTCCATTCTTCTTACAGATGTGGATTTGTGGTTACTGGGGCTAAGGACAATCTGGGTATGTTCCTGTTCCAAGCATGACAGGTGATTGACTTTAGTAAAAAGTCAAGAAGAGAAATTATTCTCTGCTTTTTCAAAGGCAGAGAAGAGAACTTGCAGACTCTGGTCAGACAACCCGAACAGGCTCTGTTGAGCATGAGGGGTGAGCAGAGACTGAGCCCCAGAGGCTAGAATTTTAAGTGTTACGTTTGGTTATTTGGGCCACTGGAAAATAGCGAATTTACATCTACATGGGTAGTGGCTAACAACTTAACCAGCTGGTCAGGGTCTTGAAAAGAAAATGATTTAAAGATTGGTAACAGAGGAAATGTATGAGGATAGGTTTCTCATAATGGGCACAGAATATTTTTTACCATATAAATACCCACCAGAGAGCATTTCATTGTGGAGAGGTGCTTGCTCATTAGGTGGACAAGATGAAATCACCCTGTGGTTGTCAATCAGAATATTTCACAGCCAAACAGGTGCTTGCTCATTGGGCATCACACAAAGTTCCATGCAGCATGGATTGAAGCTCACCAATATGAATTTCCCCTCATCAAGGCTGATCTGGCTACTACCACTGCTCAACACCCAACATGTCAACAGGCACAAAAGCAAGGATTGTAGGAGTTATGCTTTGTGTTGTCTTCCCCTCTCTTTTCTTCCATTGTGATATGGAGAACACTAATGTGGGCTAGCATTTTATGTTTCATGTGGGAATATGACAGCAGCTCACCATGATATAGCAGCTGAATGGAACTATGTGCTTCCTATATTGAGGACACTTGCTTTTCAACTAGATAAAGGAAAAAAGAAGATGTGAGGGGGCAATTATGACTGTACTAGATATTTTCTGCTCTTCCAGATCTGTTTTCCACTCTTCTCCACCCAGCTCTGGGAACTGAGAAGTTGACCTCCATGAACTGATTTAACCAAACTGCTGGGTCCATTGGCTTTTGGTTGAATGGCAATGACAGGAGATCAGAGTGGTGGAGGATAAAAAAGAACAGGCTATACATTCCCTGGCTCCTTCCTTGCTGGGCCACAGTTTGGCAGTGGCTGCTGTCCTTTTTCCAGGGCCGTGGCTCCTCTTGGGTGGCCCTCTCCTATACCTAAAATTCTTACCAAGTCCTAATAATTCATCTTCCCCCCGTAGGCTTTCAGTCTTTAAGTTAAAAGCTCCTAACATCAACCCTTGTTGGTTTCCTTCTGCCCTCATGGGCCCTTTCATGAAATTCTCTTTAGTTACCCATTTGAATGAGCCATATCTATCTTGCTGAGATTCTGACTGGTACAAAACCAAGGCCATACTCTTCTGTTTAGCATAAAGAATCCCTCCCCTTCCACCTCTCCCCAATAGTTGCTCATTTGCTCATATATCAAGAATTGGTTATCCATGGTTCTGTGTGCATATGTTGAGGGAAGGACAGATCCAAAGACAGCTTCTCTAGACTCTGGTCACTTCCATCACAACCACTATGGGAGGGAATCAGAATTTTTTTCTCTTTTAGGTTAGGAAATTTTCAACCCTGCCTCATCCATTGGTCAAATCCTTTGAACTTGGACATGGGTGTGTTTCTCATTCTGTTAGCATTATAGTGAGTGACGTCAATTTACCATAGTATTCAGTAGTGATAAAGAAAATACTGCATTACTAGGCTATAAACTTGCTTCATTCACTTATTCAACAAATACTTAGTAAACACTTACTATGTGCAGGACACCATTCTAGGATCTGAAAATATGGAAGTGAACAAAACAAAGCCCCTTCTTAAACCTGTTGGAACAAGTCTTTGCAGCCAGGGACCACATTTGCCTTCTCTGTAGTATTGGGAACACTTTTTGGTAGGAGATCAATAAATAATTATTAAATGAATAATTATTATGAATAAAGGCAAGTGTTGGAGAAATTATAAAAATATAGGCAAACTACAGGTATATAGCATTTCCCTACAATTAGCTCAATGCAGTTTGATCCCTATGTGTGGTCTTTGCAACACTGGCCTATGTCTTCCCCAAAGCATCAAGGGTTTGACTGTGGGTATTCAATTTCAGGTCAAATATGTGAATCCAATCTAATTGCATGTTGCTCCAGAATCTGCTTCATGGCCTTTTAAGGAAAAAAATCGCAAATCTCTTGCTCCATGGATCTAAATACCTCTGCTGTGGCAAGTTCTGTTGAGACCACTGCTTCCGAGCCTTCCACTTCTCAGTCCCTTCTCAACTTATTTCAATGTCTGTTCAGCAGGACTCCTATCCTCTGAGGCTCCCCACTAGATTCACTTTATGCTTTCCTCTCGCACATCTCTTACTTTTTTTTACCTCAGTTCCTCTCCTCCACTTCATAGATTATTGTCTTTTTGTATCTCAATCAGCCTACCCCACCATACTGACATCATCAGTCTACTGGGAATTCTGTTGACGGACAGATAGGTAGTGTGTCAACAGGTCAATTTTGTTTAGCGGAAAATGGAAGAAACCTAAAACAGCAGAGTAAGGATGGAAACCAAAGTCATTTATTCCAGATACAGCTCATTCCCGATAGGTCTCTGCTATGGCATTTCCTCTTTATACTGTTTTTTTCAGCTCAAGGTCAAATAAAAAAATGTACATGCTGCAACTCACAATTATGCCTTCTCATTATTGAGGGGCTGGTGTCTCATCAGGGCTTTTCAGGTCTTTGTAGTTTTGTGTGAAAACTCACCATGACGGGGTGAGAGGCGAGAGACCCAAAGGGGAAAAATTTTGCTCACTGTAGAGCTGAAATCAAAGGAATGGTTTAGGCTGTGAAAAACAGCTTCCCGTTCCCTGGCTCCAGACTGTAAGCACTCACGCCTTGGAAAAGGTAATCTGGAAAAAGTGAGGTGTGGGGAGGATGGGGATTTTCACATGGCAGTAGAGGATATCCATAGTTTCTTTTCAGGTTTAATTGCATGTGGGTGGTGTGCTATTATAAGTGCTCATAAATTGTCTACCCTGATATTGAATTCAGCCCCCTCCAGATGTGTCAGCCTGAGCTGAGCTGAAGCCAGTGGAATGGGCCAAAATACACTAGAACTGCAGCCAAACTGATGACAGAGGTTTGAAAAGCTAGCTAGAGAGACCTGTGAACCCAGTTATTGGAGCAATAGATTTCTTGTCCTGAGCCTCTACCCAGATGCTATTTTTCCCCTTTAAGGTGGGATATAAAATGAGAGGGCCCTGATGGAGAAACTGACTTTCTTCTCTAGTTGAAAAAGTAGCATTTGAGAACTTAGAAAAATATTCAGAAACTTTAGGTAAAACTCATCACGCAGAATTCCATAGAATATTCAAACTGTCTATTGTAAGGTTTATTTACCTTTTTACCCTCTGTTTTTTGTAAGAATGAAAACATTGCTAGAAACAGCATTATTAATTTGCAAAGTAGATTGAAATAAGTTGATTTCCAATCCCTACAAAATAGCAATGAGGGGAAAAAAACACTTAGAACCCCCATGGGAAGTAATAAGATGTCATGCTTATATTCTATTGGGGGAGATAGATAATAAACCAAGTAAATATAGTATTTATCACATTACCTGATAATAACTGCTAAGGAGAAAAATAAAGAAGGGAAAGAAGATAGGGAGTATGATTTCTTGTTTTTGTTCTTGTCCAGAGAAGGCTTCACTTAGAATGTGGCATTTGAATAAAAACCTGAAGGAGAATGAAGTAGTAGAAAGAGCAATTCAGGCAGTGGGAACAGCAAATGCTAAGGCTCTGAGGTGGGAGCATTCCTGGTGGGTTTGAGAAGCAGATGAAAAAGGCCTTTATGGATGGATTGATTAGTAGGAGATAAGCTCAGAAGAGTCATTGTTGATATGTGTGTTTGTTTGTGTGTGTGCACACATGCACACGCGAAGCATATGTGTAGCAGTGGTATAATGCTAAATGTTTAAGAACTGGCTTCTTGGAGGAAAAAAAGCCCTGATTTGTAGCATTTTCCAATTTCTGCGGTGTAATTACTCCCACCATACCCAGTTTCAAGCCACCAAACTCATGTCATTGAACACAGTGTTGGAAAAAAATGCACGGTAGCATAGTTACATAGCATACAGATATAATAGCCATAAATAACCTTGAGAACATAAATAATGGCAAATCTACTAAAGTAATTAGTGATGAGTTGTAAGTATTTATTATATTTTTAAAATATATTTTATTTAGTTATAAATTTATATAATTTAGTTTTAATGATGGCCGTGTTTAACAATTGGCTTACAAAATTTCTGAAAATCAGCTCTTGTGAGCTGGTATGAACTGACTCCAACACACCACTGGGGGCCAGGAGTAGACTGTGTGAGGTCTTTTAGTTTACTGCATCTGTCTGAGAAGGGAAGTCATTGATGGTTTTGAGCAGAGAAGCATCATGATATGATCATTATTTTGATAGGATCACTTGAGCTGCTATGCTAATGTGGACTGTAGGAAGGCAAGGATGGAAGAAAGGAGACCTACTAGAAGGCTATTGAAATAATACAGGCAAAAATAGTGGAGGCATAGGCCAGGTAGCAGTGAGGGTGGTGAGAAGTTATGGATTTCTTTGCTAACCAATTAGATATGGGATGAGAATGGATAAGGGAAGTCAGGATGAATCCAAGATTTGGGGGCTGACCAACTAGAAGAAAGGAACTGGAATTTACTGAGATGTAGAGACCATGAGAGGAGCAGGACTTGGGGGGAAGATCAGGAAGTCAGTCTTGAATGTCTTAAGATGTTAAGATGTGGAGTAGGTGGCTGGATATAAGAATCTGGAATTCAGTTCTTGGTTAGAGACAGAAATTAGGGAGTTATCAGTCTATAGTATTTACAGGCACGAGTCTGGATAAAATCTTCAAGGAAGTAAGCGTAGATAGAAAAGAAATGAGGTCCAGAGACTGGGCTCTGAGGAAATTTAACATAAAAAGGAACGAGCAAGGTATTCTGAAAAGGACTAGTCAGTATGGTAGAAGGACACCAGGAGAGTAGTATTGTGTCCTGGGAGACAAGTATAAGAAAAGGCTTCAAAGAGAAAAGGGTTATCAACTTTGTTAAATGCTGCTGAGAGATTAAGTAAGATGAGGTCTAGGAAAGGAACCCTGTTTTTAGCAATTGGCAGGCCATTAGTGATTTTAATAAAAGCCATTTACACGGAGCAGAGAGGATGACAATTAATTGGGATGAATTAAGGAAAGAATGGAGGAAGAGAAATTGCAGGCAGTAGGTATAGACAATTCTTCTGAGGAGTTCTGTTTTTAATGGGAAGTAGAGAAAAGGAGTCCTCACTAGAAAGAAGTAGGATGAAGAGAGTTTTATTTTTTTAATGGAAGCAATGAATGGAAGCATAACCATCAGGGAGGCCACAGGCATCTGTGAAGTGGCCATCGCACAGACTTCACCTACCCCCACCTCCTTCTCTTGGGAAGTCACAAACACAGGCTAAGGGCCATCCTCTGGCTTTCCACTGCCCCCACAACCTTTTCTATAGTGTGTCATTCCACAATCTGGGGGAGATGTTAAGTCTAGTGAAAAAGCCCTGCCAGACCTTAAACCCCAAAACTTGGAGCCAGCAGCCCCTGATGCTTAATAGAGCAGCAATTCTTAGTGACAGACTTCCCATATTCCCCCCAGGTGGATAAAGCTACACTCAAATAGTATGGATTTGTCTTCCTTCTCCTGTGGGAAGTGCGGTGAGCAGAGCTGCCTTCTATTGACCCTAACCTGGAGCGGTTTCCGGCCACCCCGAGAGACCAGCCCTGATGGAACTTTTCCCTCTGCTCTTTTGGACCACGTAAGTGACAAGGCGATTTGCCCTTTCTGGACTCTTGATTCTGAAAAATAAAGGGATCATTGGCTGAAAGTTTCGGTTGTGCCCTGAACCTGTGTTCCCATGATGCACTGGTATAGTAACTTGCTTTACAACAATTGTCTGCCGACAGAAAAGATCCATCAGAGAGGGAAGAAATTAATGGTGAAAAAGTAGTGAGAGAAGTTTGGAGTGTTGAACCTGAGCAGGTGAGAAAGGATGGATCTAGTGCACAAGAGGAGAACTGGGCCTCTCAGAGGATCATGGACAGTTCATCTATTATTGCTGAGGAGAAAGCAGAGAAAAGGCACAGATGGTTAGACGAGATCATGGAAGCTTATAGATTTCACTTTCTCAGTAAAATAAGGAGCAAGGTTAATGACTGATAGTAAAATTGAGGAGGGAGTGTGGTAGATTTGAGGAGAGAGAAGATACACAATGGTGATATACAAGAGTGGGAGAGTGAGTGGACTAGAGAAAGGCAAAACAGTATTAAGGTCTGTGATGGTTAATTTCATGTGTCAACTCAGCTAGGTCATGGTGTCCAGTTGTTTGGTCAAGGAAGTCCTGGCCTGATTGTTGTTCATTGATGGATATAAGTCAGTTGATTGCATCTATGGCTGATTGCATCGGCAATCAGCAAAGGAAATTGCTTTAAAAAATGAAGGGAGTCTCCTCAATCATTTAATCAGCCAGACAGAAGATTTTTCTGTCTCTACTTCAGCTCAGCCTTCTGGGGAATTCAACATCACTTTTATCAAGTTTCCAATTGTGGTCCGTCCTACAGAATTTGGAAATTCAGATTTGTCAATCCACACAGCTGCATGAGCCAAATCCATAAAAACTCTCATATATATATATATATATCTCCTGCCAGTGCTGTTTCTCTGGAAAACCCTGACTAATACAAAGATCTTCTGCTGTCAAGGATTTGGGGGAGAAAGTTCTCAAACACATTGCTGATGGTAATCTGAAGAAGTGTTACAGCCTTTTTGAAAGCATCTCTTAAAATGGTATATACTACATATACTCTCAAAAAACCCTACTAGGATGGTTTTTACAGTCAAGTTCTACCAAACCTCTAAATAACACATAATTCCTACCTTGCGAAAAGTGTTCCAGAAAATAGAAAAACATTGAAATCTCCCCAACTTGGTTAACAAGGTCAAAATAACTTTGATACCAAACCAGGCAAGGACAGCAGAAGAAAAGAAATCTGTACCAATCTTTCTTTTGAATACAGATATAGAAGATAAAAATTCTAGAATATCTGCTTAGTCTTTCTTGCATTATATGTCATGGGAAATACTGAGATTTTTATCCCTGCCATGTGGATGGCAACATGATTTTATGTCCAGTTGAAGACTGAGGGAGTGTTGCACAAAGTCTGGTCTCTCTGGACCTCATGCCAGCGTGGTCTGAGGATTAAGGACTTGCTGCTGACCTCCACAGTGCGTGGGTGATGGCCACAGGAGCCGAGAGACTGTCCATGGGCAGAGTCACTCTTCAAGAAGACTTGAAAGTGGATCAGGTGGGTGAGGGACTTCTCACTACTGTTGTGGCCTACTCCCCCACTCTAGATGGTCTGAAGACACAGTGGTTTGTCTCAGGACTGCCTCCAGGTAGAATTTGCCCAGATCTGAAGGTTTCCATACGTACCTAGTCAGAAATGTGTCTTCTTTCCTTCCTCCTCTCCTCCCCTTTTCTCCTCTTCCTTCCCCTTCCCTCCCTCTCTCCCTCCCTTCCTTTTTTCCTTCTTTACCTTTTGAAATAAAGTTATGACCTATTCATTTGGAACATGGATAATGCTAAATTGAGATCACTGGAAGGAGAACTGCTTACATCCAGAAGAAAGCTAATGGGTTAAAAAGTCTATCTCATCAAAATCTCAGTCTTGAAGGTGTAGTGTCAGAGGAAGCCTCCCTTATAGGCTCATGCAAATAAGACCCTTGTGCTCTACCCTCATCACTGTGGGCCTCACTTGCCTACAAAAGGTCACCAATGATACTTCTGGTAGAACCCATGTGATATATAGTTTCCCTTAATCAGTATGAACTTTATAGTTTTTTATTCAAATTTTGGTTATGAATGAACAGAAGGATTTACTTGCATTTTTTGTAATATTTCCCTTGCTTCTAAAAGCATTATTCTCTTCTTGATAATTTTTAACTGATTTCTAAATATGATTATTTGGATTTAGTACACACACACACACACACACACACACACAGACACACAAATCACATCCATGAAATTTGCAACTGAAAATCATGACTAACTAGGATTTATCTCAGGAAGGCAAGGGTATTTAATATTAGAAAAAAATCTATTAATGTAATTCACTATATTAACAATTTATAAAAATATAATCATCCTAATAGATGCAGAAGAAAGCACTCTATAAAATCCACCAGCTATTAGTAATTAAAACTACACCAACAACAAATGCTTCCTTTAGGAAAAAAGAAAATTTCCTTTCTTTGATAGATTATTTACCAATACCCAAAGGGAGAACCGTAACTAATTGTTAAGTATTAGAAAAATTTCCTTTAAAGTCTGGACAAGCCAAAGACCTTGCACTACAGAGCATAGTCAGACTATTAAGGTAAAAACAAAACAAAACAATAATTACAAGAATTGGAAATGAAGAAACAAAATTGTTTTTATTTGTAAGTAATATGATTATCTTCATTGAAAAATGAGGAAAATTTATAAATATTAGAATTAATATTAGACTTCAACAAAGTTCCAATTCAAGTTCAATAAGCAAAAAATAAATAATATTCCTGTATATCAGCCACAAATAATTTTAAAGCATAATCTGAATGTCTTATAATGGCAACAAAATCTATAAGGAGAAGTTACAAAATTATTGAAAGGCATAATAGGTGATTAATTAATTGGAAAGATATATCATATTAATGGATGGGAAGGTTCTAATAGCATAAAATTATAATTCTTCTTCATTTATTAAAATAATTCAATGCAGTTGCAACCAAAATCTTGATAAAAGTTTTCAATGAATTTGACAAACTAATCCTGAATTCATATGGTAAAAGAAAATGGTCAAGAATTAAGATAATTTTAATGAAGGAGAGTAATAAAGAATGCTTAGTCCTACCAGATATCAAGACTCGCTTCTAAGTTATTGTGGGGGAGTTTCATGTTATTCTTTTGTAAATTTAATCTTTCTTCTACTTTTGCTTCTAAGATATATCTCTGTCTTAGGTGTCTTGCAGTTTAGCTATAAGGTGGCCTATGGTAGTGGATAAAGTTTTATTTATCCTGTTCATAATACATATTTTCTCAAATCTGAGAGGTTAGTCAGTTCTGGAAAATTCTCAGCCATTGAATATTGCCACTCCCCCACTGGCATCAGTTGCTCCCTCTCAACTCTAAATAGCCATTGATCAGATCTTGTCATTTTCTACACCACAAGAGAGGGTGTGCAAGACAGAGGCCAGAGTCTTTTCATAACCTAATACTTTTCATAACCTAATAGAACCATATTCTATTCATTAGAAGCGAGTCACTAGGTTCAAACCAGGTTCAGTGGGAAACGATTACACAAGAAGTTAGGGATCCTTTGGAGGCTATTTTAGAGGCTGTTTATAATAGATTTCAAATTTTTCTTATATGCGTTTTTTTTCATAATCCTGTAACATTTGTTTCAAACTCTTGGGTTTCAAATCAACTTACAGTTGCTCTGTCAATCTTATCATGGGTAATATTTGTCTCATGCATTTTGTTTTTTTGATTGTGAGATATATATGTGTGTTATCTATCAACTATCTAACTATAGACATAGACAGACATAAAGAAACCCTTGAACAGTTTTGTGCTCAGAAGTAATTCTAATCAAGGAACAATTTTTATGTTTATTTCTTTTTGTGGAGTTCTTAGGTTTCAGGAGTAATATAAATTTGAGCACTGAAACTTGTTCAAACTAGTTTTCTGAATTTTCTAGAGGAGACTTTTCCACTCAAAATCCAAGCAAAACCTGTTTAGTTTTCTTTTTTGTGTGTGTGTGTCCTTGTGTAGATGAAAGTCCATCCTTTCACAGAGAATATAAATTTTGGGGATGTCTCAATTACAATTCTGCACCTCTCAGCAACCGAAGTTTCATTCCCATCCACAAGTGGATTTTAAAGCTCAGCTCAGGGTCACTGAGATGGACACCAGACACCTAGCACTAAAGCTTTTCTGGTTTTCTATTCTTTCTTCATTTCTGGTCTCTGGGATTTTCTTTTCTTTCTTAAGATCTCAGGTATGTATTTAAAAGAGTGTTTGCAGAATTTTATCCAGCAGTTTTTGGCATTTGTTGTGGAACGGTTTTTAGATATCAGTCTGCCAAAATGCTGAGATGAAGCTTGTTGCCTTCCCTTTATTTTGTTATTATTATTTTTGAAATAAACACACACATACACATAAAACACATACACACATGATTGATGGAGAGAACTGTCAAACATTAGAGAATACGGTTAGAAACTCTAGTATGAAAAAACCCTGCTTTAAGGAATGACTGATTCCCACAGGACTCTGAATAGATTCTTCTGTCTGCTTATACCAGACACTGATCCCTGCTTTATAAAACCATGCTGTTATTTTTGGCATCTTTATAAATATATGGTTACCAATATCAATGAACTTATGACTTAACTCTATTGACAGGGCTGTCATGTTTCCTTAGGTAGCTTCCTCTTCCTTTCCTTACAGCCAATGCGGCCTTTCCCCACTCACTTTAAATCTCGGACTTCCTGGTCCTGATCCTGTCCTGTCAACAGATGACCTTACCTACTTCAGGAAACAATCAGAAGGAAACTCCATCAGATTTCTTTTGCTCTTTGTTGCAAGTACCACACCCTCCTTTTCTCCTGTTGCAGTGAAAAAGTCGCCCTAGCTAAGTCTAATCCCTCCATCTGAACCTGTCTCCAGCCACTGTCATCTTCACTCATTGCACTATGAATTGTTATCTCTCTTTCCTGTTTTGTAACTTCTGTCCTATTGACCTCTCTCCTTCAGAGTATAAACATGCTCAGGACTCTTCCAGCTTAAAAAGTCCCTTCTCCACACTGCGTCTTTTACATTAAATCTCTCTCTAGGTATGTCCCAGTTCCCCTTCACCATGAAACGGCTTGAGTTTACAGTTCTGGAGGCAATCTCACAACCTCTGAAACACATGTCAGTTTGAACTGTTTCCCCGTACCATTCTACCAAAATGCTCAGGTCAGTTACAAATGACCCCCACTGCTGCTAAAGTTAATGGATACTTTTCAGTCTTCAGTTTCTTTGGCTTTTTGGTAATATTTGACACCACTGATCACTCCTTTTTCAAAATTATTTCTTTGCTTGTCTTTCTCTCTCCACACTCCCTCTTTCTCTCCATTCTTCATCTTTATCTGATCATTAAATATCAGAGCTATTTAGGGCCCTATCTAGAGCCTCTTGCACTTTCACTATACACTTTAAACCTGGGTGGCTTGAAATTTTAATTTGTAGCCCAAATGGGGATGCTTTTGAGAATAAAAGGGGCACTAAAATATTGATATTATATGATGCTTTTGAATATTTATTTATTGACTGATAAATTAGTTTTCTTAGGGACTTATAATTTTATTAAAAAACTATTTTCAAAAATAAAAGCTCTAAATAACAAATTCTTATTTAGATTATCTGAAAATAAAAAAAATGGCATGAGCACGATAAGCAGTCTTGTTTCACAATTACATTCTGTAATATGTTTCTCAACCATACCTCTAAAGCTTTGTTACTGATAGTTTTTTTAATAATGTATTTTTTGCAATATGATCTTATTATTTTTTAAAATAAGATCATCTATAATCTTCAAAGCTGTATTTTATGAGTAAAAAGCTCCAAATTGAAATTATTGATGCCTACAATAGACTTTCCTCGGAAGATTATAAGAAGTTTAATTGAAAAAATTACTCTTGTCCTAGGTGCTCAGGTTATCATAAGCTCAGAGAAAATTCTGCTAAATAGAATATATACTTAACTTTAACTTTTTATATTGAAATCTGTAAATACTTTAACCCAATACTCAGAATACCTTTCTTTTACAAATATTTTATATTAAAAGACTTGTCAAATATGTCTTCTCCAGTTATAATTCTTTTGAGCTAAATTTATATGCTGCAAAATTGCAGGCTATTTTAATTTCATTTCATTCCATTACTGAATGCAAATTTATTCATTTAAAAATGAGAACTCCATCCAGATATCTTTTCATGAGTTGAAGTATTACAAAAGGCACTATGAAATTTCAGTGATAGAATCTGTACATCATTTGAGGTCTCATATAGAATTTTTAAAATTCCTTCTTCTATTTGGAGGAAAGATGAATCCTTGTTAGCAAGCTTTATTTTCAGTAAATCTTTAAATTAAAGTTTTGCTTTTGTGTGTGAAGTTTTGGGTCTCCTGATTTCTGTTAAGGATTTCCAAATAAGTTTGAACAAAATGGAACTGAAATTTAGAGGGATCAGCTAGAAAAATTTAATATCACTGCAAGACACAAAGGTGATTTAGAAGGTAGTTTTCCAAAGGCTCAAACATTTATAAAATCTGATTGGTGTTAGGAAGTAAAAATTACATTCTACTATGCTAAATTTTTCATATTCATTATTGGTTTTGTTATAAAATATTTTTTAGACTTGTTACTCTAGCCATGGACATATACAAATATTCATATTTTTAATATTGCAGCTTGTTTTGGACCCAACCGTGAAGTATGTATGTACCAATTAATTCTATGTAGAATTTTGCTCCTTAGGCTTTTTATTTTATTAAGAACATTGTTTTACCATGATGTTGTGCCCCAATAACATTTGTATACATATTAACATCTCAAAAACAAATGATTTTTTCTTTAGTGTTGAATTTTTAACTGAATTTATAATAGCCTTTACATTATACATGTCAGATGTTTGAACTTTGGTTGAATGAACTTCGATGAATTGGATGAAAACAATCTAACATTATTTAAACTAACTGCACTTCAGTTTGAAGCATCCACTCCTATTATAAAATTATTAAAATTTAATAGTTTGCAAATCTTCTAAAGGAACCAATTACCACAACTTTCCATATGTACCCAAGAAAACTTGAAACTGAAACTGAATGAACTTACTTTTAAAAATAGTCATTTGGTGTAAATGAAAATTCATGTTTCATGGAGTGATGTCAAAGGCACCCTTGCAGCTGCACATGTTAAATCAACTTTCGGGACACAGTTTAAAAATAACTATAAACTCTTCAGCAGATACATATTTTCTGTCTTCATGTGGCCACCGATATCATTATGACCCCCGGTGGAGCTTTGGATGGTACATGTTGACAAAGCTTTCACGTAAGTTACCCATTCATCAGCAACTTTCTTAAGAAATAGATGTTCAGTACTTAAATTTTATTAAACATGCATTTTTACCTTTAGCTCATTTCTGCTGAAAGTCTTTATTGAAAAATATATTTTATCAAAAAATAAAATAAATAGCTTTAGACTTACACTGTAAATGACAGAAATCACTTTAGCAAGTGTTTAGCCTACCCTGTATGTTCTATGCTGGCGATGCTTGACCTCTGTTTCCTACACATGTTTCTCATATACCTAATTTATAGTTTTCCACATTTCCTACTGAACCACTGGATGGTGGTCTGAAATGTCTTGTGCATCTTAAATGCCTTAGCACTATCCAGGGTACAACTGATTGGTTACCAGAGGTAGCATGGAATATTTCTAGAAGATTAAAGGAAATCAGCTATCCCTAGCTGCTTGTGTCTGAATGCATTTTGTTTTATCAGCAGGCATCCTCCAAGCTATTCTTGAAAGGGAGGTACTAAGTACTCTGAATATGGAAACAGTCAGAAAAAGAGAGATGCAGTATCCCCTACTGGTCATCATTTAGACTATATCTTGTGTCAAAGTGAGAATTCTGCCTACTCATTCCCTGATGAGACCATGGCAGAAGCTAGGCATATGAAACGGAAGTCTATCAAGTTCATCCCAATTAAAATAATAACTTATTAAAAAACAAAACATCTGATACAAATGCTGAACTGGATGTTGGGACAACATATGTAAACCAGAACTGTCCTGAGCAAAGTAGGACTTATGGTCACTCTGTCTCTGGAAGATCTCAGCCATTGTCGTGGCTTTAACTACCATTTATTTATGACTGGACTCAATATCTTTACCTCATGCTTTTTGAAAACTGGTTGTCATCTAGCTTTTATTCTTTCTCAGCACACGAAAACATGATACAACCTATTGCTTGAATTAACAGCAACAAATAAAACCCAACACATAAATCACCCTAATCTTCCTTGCTTCCCATACTCAGTCTGTCAGCACATTTTCTCCATTCTCCTTTCTAAATAGCGCATGAATCCACTCACTTCTATCCATTTCCATCCTACCTTCTCAGTCTCTGTACCAGCATCTCTCACCTGGACTATATCATAGTCTCATAACTTATATCCCAGGACTACCCCTACACCCCTGCAAACCTTTCTCCACATTATGATTAAGAAAAGCTCTTAAAAATATATATTTAGTCATGTTATTCCCAGTTTAAAACTTGTCATTGGTTTCTAATTATTCTTTAAGTCCAAATTCCTGGCCTGCAATGCCCTTCTCAATCAAATTCTGCTCTCTCCATTCTAATGCCTCACCAGCTCCCCCCTCATTTTCTTCACCCCTGTCTTTCAGTCCCAGAGACATGCTATGTTCTCCCTTCCTAGACCATTAATGTGCTGTTTTCTCTGCTTAGGTCACTTTCTCACCTTGTGCTCTCTTTGCCACCTAACTCCTGCCCATCCATCAAGCCTCATTCTAACAGTCTCACCCTAAAAGTAATTTCCCCAGGCAGGGTCTCCCCAAGCCTTAGGTTAGGTTATGGCCTTCCATTAGGCACCTTAATTTCAATCAACTTTCTGCTTTTGAGACATTCATCATATATGGATTAAAGATCTTCGAAGTGCCTGGTTGCGAGCACCGTGAGGCAGGAACCATGTCTGTCTGTTGCTCAATCCTCAATGCCTGGCTCATACCGTGCTCAAATGGAACAAAGATGTTTTCTAACCTTCACTTTCAAAGAGTAAGCTGTGTTTTAGCCATCTTCAAATTCTTTGTCTTAAAAAGTCTATCTCTGAAGATCACCAAAATGTGAAGGCTTGAACCCTTGTCATCTGCCACTTGGTGTCTGTATTGAGTTAAGAAATCCACAAACTCAGAGTGGATTGTGGGTTCTTTAGAGGAATCCACGTTTCTTGCTGGCTGGATGAGGACTGGTCTTTTTGGTTCAACTTCAGTGAGGCTTTCTTCTTCTTACTTGAGGTCTTCTTAAAAATCTGGACTCTCGGCTCAGACTGGATGGAACTTTTTGGTATGGGATTTCTAATGTATACCCTTGTACTTAGGCAGGACTCCCTCTAAGCCAGTTCAGATTAAAAATTTCTAAAGTATATGTAGTATAAGAAAATTTTTTCTAATATCCTCCATCACAGGTGATCCATTTCAGTGTATATCTGCTGTAAGAGTAGACTTCATAAAATTTGATCATAATTTTTCAGTTCCAGTTTGGACCCAAATGTGTCTTGTCTTGTTTCCAGAAGTGGAGAATGGTTGGCTCTTTTCCTCTGTCCAAAGACCCTTCCTAAATGTGTGAACAACTCATAAATCAACCCTTAGCCTTCGGGAGGGTAAAACCAGAAAATCTCCTCTGGGAATAGCTCCATTCCTTAAGATGGATTTTCTACTGAGAAACCAAACAGTGCAAGATTAAAAATGCACCATGTGTAGGGAATTTGAAGTCTTCTTTCCATTAAAAAAAATGCATGTAAAAAAACAACTGCATTCTAAATCATGTTTCAGCTATATCCTAGAAGACTGAGAAGTGTTGTTCTCATGGAAATTACTTATTACAGAAAAGATTTTATAGCTATTTTATAATTTGTGGTAGACAGAGATGTTTCCCAAGGGCTCTCTGATTTAAGACTGCAATAATGGATGGAATTCTGATATCACAGCAACTCTGTAGTATGTGAGCTTCACTTCCAAGTCTCACAGTCTTCTTTCTCTAATTTTGTGTCCAGAATTATTTTCAATGGCTTCTACATAATTCTACTTGTAGAAGAGTGGGGGATAGGAGAGGGACCCAGAGAGAGAGAGAGAGAGAGAGGGAGAGAAGGGGGAAGGGTCAGGGGAGGGGAAGGGAGACTGGAAGACAGATTTAAAACTATCTCTTTCTGTTTGTCTGACTTGTTGTCTCTTTTCTCTCCCAAATTTAATAAAATTCAACCATCCCCAGGCTCCCTGTACACACAAAGTAGTGCCTAAGCAAAACATTTTCTGTGTGCAGGAAATCATCAAAATAGGCTCTATTTCTGAGTGCTGTAAAGAGCATTTAGTGAAACAGTAAACAGGCCCATAATGAAATGCTGATGGTGGCTGTGCTGATGAAAAGGCCAGAGAGAGAGGAGCACATTCATCCCAATCAGGATTGAGCTTCAAATGTTTGTTTCCTTATATGCAAAGCAGCCAGTGTCTAGAGTGGTGCCAGGACTTCTCCCAAACCCAGGTGGATGTAGCAACCTGGAGGTATTGGCATATCAAAGAGCCTTCCTGGACTTCAGCTTCTTCATCAGTAAAAAATAGGGGATTGGACCAATATACCTTTCAAAACTAACTGTGTGGGACTCTCATGCCCAGGTAAACCCTATATGCAAGAAAGTGAAGATGAGAATAAAAGTATATAGAATGAATTCATGAGGAGGTGAATTTCAGTTTTGGCTTCTGGGTTCTATTAATCAGCTAGTGCTTTTCTATCCATATTTAAAACATTTGATTTAGAAATATCCAGGGCTGATTAACTTGTATACTAAATTGGAGGAAGGTGTGGTCTGAAGTGATATATGAGTTAAGGCCTCTACCTTCTTCCTGCATGACATTGGCACCTGATGTGAGATATAGTCTGGTTTGGACCACTGGTAGCATCTGTAACCATGGTCTCAAGTCTAACAGGATTCCACTATTGAGCATTAGATCTACGATAATGCTACTAGGTAGGAGCTGGATCATTCAGAGAGAAGAGAGCATTTATATATAGAGAGATTTTATAGTGTTATTCTCCATATCTAGCATGTAGTTCATGTATATTTGAGTATGTGTATGTGCACACACAGGGCCTGCACATACTCTCATGCATATACAATCCTATGAGCAGACTTGCCTGCCCAGGCTCATCAGACATGCTGGAGATGTGGTGAGAAGGCCAGTGGGATATAAAATGGTATTGAAGACATGATGGGAATACCAATGGAAAAATAGAAATGGGATGAATGGACTCTTGCACTGGCACTAGTCTTCTCTACTTTTGGAGTCAAGGGGCTTTGTCTGGACAGGTGCACAGCTTTACTCCATTGCCCTTTCTGGTCCCTCTTCTCTGTTGTGCATCATCATTCAACTTGAGGCACTGCATTGACCTTACAGCATCCTTTATTGTCTTAGGAAATTCAGAATATAAGAGGTATACATGTAGTCAAATTACAGGTACATAACCCCATTGGAATCCAACTTCATCCATAAGTAGTGCTAACAGACTAACAGGCTTCATCTTTTGTCTGACTCCTTAGTCTCTCTCTTTTGGACTGGATATGCGAGGTGAGTCCAGATCTCAACCCCTAAATCTCAGAAGCTTAAAATAGCGAGCTGTATTTCTTGCTCCTAGTACACGACCATGGACTGGCAAGAGGAATGCTCATTGTAGCCACTTGGGATCCAGCTGATAGAAACTAAACAAAACACAGGCTTCCATGGTCACAAAGTCAATGAAAGAGAATGGTAAACTACTCCTGCTCTTAAAGCTCCTCCTGAAGATAACACACATCACTCCCACTTATATGCCTTTGGCTTTAGCATGTCACATGGCCAAACCTAATGCTGAAGGTGCAAGTGTACTCTTCTCCCAGGTTTAAATAGCCAGCCTGGTAAACAGTAATACTTTGCTGCAATCTCTTGGTAGCTGGACTCATCTTTCTAATCTATCCCTACTTCTGTCTCTCTGTTCAGGAACTTTTCTTACCCTCCAAGTTGATTGTTCTTCTTTTATGATCCTACAACTTATATCTCCTGAACTTCATGTTTTTTAGCAAATCTTTGATTCTTCAGGTTCTCTAAGAGGCTAGAAATATGGCATCTCAGAGAGTGTCATAAATGAAAAGTCACCCCATCCTTTCCAATTTGACTCATATTAGAAAGTCTGGCAACCTTAGAGGTTATTTTGCAGATATCATGTCAAATGAATGCAATGGTTTTGGATGGTTCTTACCAAAAAGACACTCTTGTTATAAATACAAGAATGAACTTCTCTAAGGGGTATGCCACCAATACTCCTGATGAGCTGTGTGGCCCTAGAAAGACAACTGACCTTCCCAGTAAGATTTCCCATTATTGGGATGAGGGATTAGGACATTATTTCCCAGAGTCATCTAGGAATGCAATTTATGGTTCTGTTATTTCTGTTTCGATCTCCCGGAAAGCCCATAAGCCTCTGACGTGTATTGGAGATGGTGACAGTTCATACTCTTCTGGGTATGAAAAGTTAAAACTCATTATTGAGCATGCTCTATAAAGATTAGGTAGAATTGCATTGTGCAAGTATGGGAGGCATCTGACTCCAGATGTTTGAGTGGAAAGGTCAGGGAAAACAAAACAAAACACAACGATTAAATGTGAGATGGTTAATGAGTTACTCAGGCAGACAGTTAAGGAGAAATACACGCACCAGAATTTTTCTGTTTGACACAGGTCAGGTTATTGTCTTTCTGGACTCCTATGGTTAAGACTGAGAGAGAGTGACCAAAATAATTTGATTTTAGTGTCTTTGTAGTTACATGGCTTAACTTACATTTATTCTTTCTTCCTTCTTCCTTTGGCTTACCAGACATAACAATCTAAGGGATGATGGTGAGGATTCTTACATGGACTGTTTCTTTTGACCCCCTCTTAAAGACCACCAGTTTCCTTCCCAGGATTTCCATATTGGTGTAGCCTCTAAGTAGCAAGAGGCTGAATTGGAAAACATTCTGCAATCAAGTTGTGCATCCTCCTATCAAACAAGTGGATAATGTTAGTATTGTTCTAACTTTCATTCACTTGTCCACTCACTCAACAAGAATTTATTGAGCACTTCCTATGTGCCAGGTGCTGTGATGGGGCTGGAGACAAACACCAATTAGAAACAGGAGAGCTGGCCCCTGCTCTGGAGGCTATCACCCTCTTATCAGGATATATAAGAGGACATGTTCATCATAGAGACACATGGTCAGCACGTGACAGTAGAGAAGGAGGTGGCTTGTTTCTTGGGTGAGTCAAGAAGAGCTACAGAGAGGAGGTGATGTTTGAGTGGTGTCTAAAAGTGAGTGGGGTCTTGTCAGGTAGAGAGACTCAAGAAGGACACTCCAGGCAGAGGGAACAGCTCAGGCAGAGGAACAAAAATGAGTAGATCATCTTAGTTTGCCAGGCTGCCATGACAAATACAATGGGTTGGCGTATTCAGGAAGAATTTATTGGCTCACGGTTTCAGAGGCCTAAAGTCTGAAATCAAGGTGTTGACGATGTCCTGCTTTCTCCCCAAAGTCTGTAGTGTTCTGGTGTTGGCTCACTGCCACCCTTGGGGTTCCTTGGCTTGCATCTCTGCCTCCCATCACATGGCGATCTCCCTCTCCTTCTGTCTGCGCTTCTGTTTCCTGCTGACTTCTGGATTCTTTCTATGACTTTCTATGACTTCTCTTTATGAAGTCTCCAGTAATAGGGATTAAGGCCCACCTAGATTCAGTGTGACCACACCTAAATAGGATCTTAGTAGACCCTATTCACCAGTGAATCCACGTCTTTACTGATAATACATCTTCATTGGGTCTTATCTCCAAATGGGCTCACACTCACAGGAACATGGATTATGAAATGAACTTTTCTTTTGAGGGGGTACATAATTCAATCTACCATAAAGACCTAATTGTTTTGGGAATGTTGAGTCCTAGCTATAGGAAGCATCTCTAACGTATTGACAAAACCTCTTTCCCAAAGATTTCCTTTCAGTTTCTTTCATACCTGAAGGCAAGCTGGGAGTATGTGTGGTGACAATTAGGTGAGGAAAAGGGAGGCTTGAGTGCCATAAGGGAATGTCCAGCCCAGGAAATGACCAGAAGGGGATCATAATCTGCCCTCTGGGAGCCATGCAACAAGTGGACAGGAGCCCAGACCTGCTCGCTGTTGAACACTCAGGATCAGAAAAACCTTCCTGCCACTGGCTATCTGTGTGATCTCAGGCACAACAACTTCACTAAACCTCAGTTTCCACCCCCATAAAATGGAGATGATATTACCCACCCATGGAGTTGTGAGGAGTGGCTGAGTTGACACATGCAAATCCTTAGAATGGTCCCTGGTACATATTAAGCACTTGATAACCATCAGGTTTTGTTGTTGTCGTTCTAATTGTTAATGTAACAGTCCCCAAATTATATTTCCCCATTGTTATTGAGTGGTGACTTCATTTTCCTGTGATTTTTCTGTTACAATCCCCAAAACTCTGATTTGGAAAGGATTAATAGGATCAGAGAAGGCACTAATCAATTTCCTATCAACTAGGGCTGATTTTTTTTTTTTTCAAGAAATCACTTTATTCTAATTAGTTCACAGATAATAATATCACAGCAGCTCATTTAAGCAGGTCACACAAACATTCATTCAGTCCCAAACTCTACACCATCTCAGTGGACTTCTTCCATTGTGATTTTGAAGCAAGGAAGCTATTAATGATAGAGGAGAGGTTTAAACAGTGGTTTGACATTTAATACTTTCACTATCAACTATAGTTTTATGCTAATTAACTTGTCCATGAGAGCAGATTTTCCATTTCTTCATTTTCAACTTCTTGATTAGGTTAATCCATTTGCAAATCTGCACTGCTTCAGCACCTCACTGAAACCATCACAAGCGTAAGGTCGTCCTGGTTCTGGGTACACTCCAAAAACTGTTTCTTCTCATAGTGGCAAGAGTGAAACTACTGCTGCTGCTGCTGGTATCCTGGCTGGGTTCCCTAAGACTCCTGGTAAGTGACGTCAGCATTACTCCCTTCAGTGAAGCCACCAGTGATGGCATGACCCACAACAGCAGGGCCCACAGCCACGCAAGCTGCAGCAGTTGCCATCTGGGCCATAAGACCTGGCTCCAGGGTGCAGCAGCAGGTAAGCCAATTGCAGATGGTGGGGCTGCAGCTGGAGGCTGCACTGCTGGAACTGGCAGGGGGCAGCTCTCATCTGAGGCACCCGGCTAGCCAGAGGGGCCGTGTGTGAAGTCTGCTCCAGCTTCCGCACAGCATCACAACTACCTGGTGGCTTGGCTCCTAGAAAGGTGAAAGTCTGAGGAACGAGCTGAGCAACTCTTGTGGAGAAAGACTCAACTAGTTTTTGTTGAATATTTTACTATAAGCAAGAACCAATGATAGCTTACTGAAATAGTGTATTATAAAGGAGAGGAGAGAACTTGATTGTTTTCGTCTTGGATCTATTGAGTAGCTGTGTGGCTTTTTTGAGCTTCAGTTTACATGTAGTTCTCAGAGGATAACACGATTTCTAATGTGTTGCAGTGGAGATCTGTTTTATGTGTGCTCTGGGTGTCTCCTTGCCACCCTCCACCCTCCCCGTGCAACCATTGCATCCTGACAGTGCTCCAGTGTTGCTAGTTATTTAAGTTTAAAAGTACCATTCATACAATATACATAATTGGAGTTCATTGTCAAGAGAATGCTGTCAATTGAGGTGACCAGAGAGAAGGTGGAGTTTGAGCTGGGTCTGGAAGATAAACACAACTTGGTAAAAGTAAGGAAAAGTTTCTCCAGGCATGGAAGATGCTGTGGTCCTAAGCACCATGGACTACCCACTCAAAAAAAATATTTACTGGCCTACTATGGATCAAGAGGAGATCAAGGCTTGGAGAGATCTTGGAATTTTCTCCAGCTGCTTGTAAACACCACTCAGTATCATTGGATACCAAAAAGAATCTGCTTCTTTTTTTTTTTTTTTTTAAAGTTTTCTACATTCCTGTGGGTCTTCTCTAATAATCCAAGGTCTTTTTTTTTTTTTTAAACTGGTAGCACTTTTAAGACTTCCCTGGTGTTTGAGACAGATTTTTGGTATCATCTGAAGACTTCAGCAGTGTGTTTTTTATTCCCTTTTCTGGGGACTGAGAAGAAATGGTCAATTCAGATGGAAGTCATCACCCTCTACGGGGTCCCTGCTTGCCTATCCAGCTGCTATCACATTTCATCACCCTGTGGTTTCTGTCCTTTCCCCAGTTTGCATCTTATTAAACCACACTCATGGCTTAGCCTCAGTGCTGGGAATGGATATTATTCTCCCTGAGAAGCAGGATGCTGTTTGTTAAGTGGCTGCAGACTTCCAGGGTTTTGAAGGTCCAGACAATAATCCTGCACGTCGTTTTCACCATTATTTCTTTTTTTTTTTTTTATTAAATTCAGTTTTATTGAAATACATTCACACACCATACAATCATCCATGATATACAATCCACTGTCCACAGTATGATAACATAGTTACGCGTTCATCACCACAATCTATCTCTGAACATTTTCCTTATATCAGAAAGAACGAGAACAAGAATAAAAAATAAAAGTGAAAAAAAACACCCAAATCATCCCCCCATCCCACCCCATTTGTCCTTTAGTTTTTATCCCCATTCCTCCACTCATCCATACACTAGATAAACGGGGTGTGATCCACAAGGTCTTCACAATCACACTGTCACCCCTTGTAATCTACATTATTATATAATTGTCTTCAGGAGTCCAGACTGCTGGGTTGGAGTTTGGTAGTTTCAGGTATTTACTTCTAGCTATTCCAATGCATTAAAGCCTAAGAGGTGTTATCTATATAGTGCATAAGAATGTCCACCAGAGTGACCTCTCGACTCCGTTTGGAATCTCTCAGCCACTGAAACTATTTCGTCTCATTTTGCATCCCCCTTTTGGTCAAGAAGATACTCTCAGTCCCACGATGCCGGGTCCACATTCATCTCTGGGAGTCATACTCTGCGTTGCCAGGGAGATTTACACCCCTGAGAGTCGGGTCCCACGTAGGGGGGAGGGCAGCGAGTTCACCTGTCGAGATGGCTCAGTTAGAGAGAGAGAGGGCCACATCTGAGCAACAAAGAGGTACTCAGGGGGAGACTCTTAGGCACCATTACATACAACTTTAGACTCTCCTTTGTGGTAATGAGCTTCATAAGGGCAAGTCCCATGCTCGAGGGCTCAGCACATCAAACCGCCAGTCCCAATGTTTGTGACAACATACGCTAGGGGATCAGCATCTCAAAGTTTAGAGATAGGCCTTACAATTCAGGGATAGAGTTAACTGCTGTAAGAGCTTACAATCTAGGGACTATTACAATTATTGTGTCCACGTTAGGCTATGTTCTAAGATTCAACTCTGAGTTTACACATTGTAGTTAGTCCATATTGGTGAGGCATCATCCCTCTCACCATGTTTTCTCCAACACTTTTACTCCTATATATATATTTTCCTACAATTTTATAGAGTTATATTCACATACCATACATTTATCCACAATGTACAATCAGTTGTTCATGGTATCATCATAAAGTTGTACATTTATCACCACAATCAGCATTTGAACATACTGATTACTACAAGAAAAATTGTTTTTTTTTTTTTTAGCAATAAGAAAAAATGATATAAAGAAAAATAACATGTCATACAATACAATATACTACTAAGGACAGCAAATAACACCACTACCAAGAATCCCATATTACTCCCCTATATCCCCTTCTCATATACATTTAGCATTGGCGTATTGCCTTTGTTACATTTAATGGAGGTATATTACAATGTTACTGTTGACCATAGACTCCAGTTTGCTTTGATTATGTTTTTTCCCTGAATACCATCCCTTTTTCAAATTTCTACATGGTTGACATTCATTTGCTTTCCCACATGCAAAAACATTTTTATATTTGTATATTTAGTAACAGTCATTGGCCACTCCAGTTTTTGCCACGTTATACAGTCCCAGTCTTTATCATCTATCTTTACCTCTGGTGTCATACATTCTCCTATCCCACCTCTTTCAGGTTTACTCACAGACATCTTTGTTCAGTGTACTTACAATACCGTGCTACCATCACACAGTATTATGCTATCTATTTCTGGATCTATGCAATCAATCCTAAACATTCTGTAGTCCTTCAGCATCAAATGGCTGATCTCTGCCCTCTTTCTATCTCCTGGTCGCCTGTGTTGTCAGCTTTTAACTCCCAAAGTTCGTTCATTAATGTCTGTTCATATTAGTGAGACCATACAGAATCTGTCCTTTTGTTTCTGGCTAACTTCACTCAACATAATGTCCTCAAGGTTCATCCACATTATTACATGATCCATGTCTTTGTTCTGTCTTACAGCTGCATAATATTCCATCATGTGTATATACCACAGTTTGTTTATCCACTCGTCCTTTGATGGACATTTGGGCTGTTTCCATCTCTTGGCAATTGTGAATAATGCTGCAATAAACATTGGTTTACAAATGTCTGTTTGTGTCTTAAGTTTCAGTTCCTCTGAGTATATACCCAGCAATGGAATAGCTGGGTCATATGGCAAATCTATATTTAGCTTCCTGAGGAACCTCCATACTGTCTTCCAGAGTGGTTGCACCATTCTACATTCCCACCAACAATGAATAAGTGTGCCTCTTTCTCCACATCCTCTCCAGCACTTGTCATTTTCTGTTTTTTGGATAATGGCCATTCTGGTAGGTGTGAGATGATATCTCATTGTGGTTTTGATTTGCATTTCCTTAATAGCCAGTGAAGTTGAGCATTTTTTCATATGCTTTTGAGCCATTTGTATTTCCTCTTCAGAAAAATGTCTGTTCATGTCTTTTTCCCATTTTTTAATTGGATTGTTTGTCTTTCTGTTATTGAGATGCAGGATTCCTTTATATATTCGGGATATTAAATCCTTATCTGATATGTGGTTTCCAAATATCATCTCCCATTGTGTAGGTTGCCTTTTTACTTTTCTGACAAAGTCCTTTGATGTACAAAAGTGTTTAATTTTGAGGAGATCCCATTTGTCTATTTGTTCTTTGGTTGCTCGTGCCTTGGGTGTGAGGTCTAAGAAACCACCTCCTTTCACAAGATCTTTAAGATATTGCCCTACATTTTCTTCTAAGAGTTTTATGGTCTTGGTGCTAATGTTTAGGTCTTTGATCCACTTTGAGTTAATTTTGGTATAAGGTGTGAGATGGACATCCTCTTTCATTCTTTTGGAAATGGATATCCAGTTCTCCAAACACCATTTATTGAACAGGCTGCTCTTTCCCAGTTGCTTTGGCTTCGCTGCCTTAGCAAAGATCAGTTGTCCATAGATGTGAGGGTCTACTTCTGAACACTCAATTCGATTCCATTGATCAGTATATCTGTCCTCATGCCAGTACCATGCTGTTTTGAGCACTGTAGCTTTGTAATATGCTTCAAAGTCAGGTAGTGTGAGACCTCCCACTTCACTCCTCTTTCTCAAGACATTTTTGGCTATTCGGGGCATCTTACCCTTCCAAATAAATTTAGTTATCGGTTTTTCTATTTCTGTAAAGTAAGTTGTTGGGATTTGAATTGGTATTGCATTGAATCTGTAAATCAGTTTAGGTAAAATTGCCATCTTAACTATATTTAGTCTTCCAATCCATGAACATGGTATGTTCTTCCATTTTTTCAGGTCTTGTTCAATTTCTTTTAGCAGTTTCTTATAGTTTTCTATGTAAAGGTCTTTTGTGTCCTTGGTTAAGTTTATTCCTAAATACTTGATTCTTTTGGTTGCTATTGTAAATGGGATTTTTTTCTTGATTTCCTCCTCTTGTTGCACATTACTTGTGTATAGGAACACTACAGATTTTTGCGTGTTGATCTTGTAGCCTGCTACTTTGCTGTATTCATTGACTAGTTCTAGTAGCTTTGCTGTAGATTTTTCTGGATTTCCTACATATAGAATCATGTCATCTGCAAATAGTGAAAGTTTTACTTCTTCCTCTCCAATTTGGATGCCTTTTATTTCTTTTTCTTGCCTAATTGCTCTAGCTAGAACTTCCAGCACAATGTTGAATAGCAATGGTGATAGTGGGCATCCCTGTCTTGTTCCTGATCTTAGAGGAAAAGCTTTCAGTCTCTCCCCATTGAGTGTGATGTTAGCTGTGGGTTTTTCATATATTGCCTTTATCATATTGAAAAAGTTCCCTTCTATTCCTATCCTTTGAAGTGTTTTCATCAGGAAAGGATGTTGAATTTTGTCAAATGCCTTTTCTCCATCAATCGAGATGATCATGTGGTTCTTGTGCTTTGATTTATTGATGTGGTGTATTACATTAACTGATTTTCTTGTGTTGAACCAGCCTTGCATACCTGGAATAAATCCCACCTGGTCGTGGTGTATAATTCTTTTAATGTGCTGCTGGATTCGATTTGCGAGTATTTTGTTGAGGATTTTTGCGTCTATATTCATTAAAGAAATTGGTCTATAATTTTCTTTTTTTGTAGTATCTTTGCCTGGTTTTGGTATTAGGGTGATGATGGCTTCATAGAAAGAGTTAGGTAGCTTTCTCTCTTCAATTTTTTTGAAGAGATTGAGCAGGATTGGTACTAATTCGTTCTTGAATGCTTGGTAGAATTCACATGTGAAACCATCTGGTCCTGGGCTTTTCCTTTTTGGGAACTTTTTGATGACTGACTCAATCTCTTTACTTGTGATTGGTTTGTTGAGGTCATCTATTTCTTCTTGAGTTAATGTTGGTTGTTTATGCTTTTCTAGGAAGTTGTCCATTTCATCTAAGTTGTCTAATTTATTAGCATATAGTTGCTCATAGTATCTTCTCATTATCTCCTTAATTTCTGCAGGGTCGGTAGTTATATTTCCTTTCCCATTTCTGATTGTATTTATTTGCATCTGCTCTCTCTCTTTTTTTTTGTTAGCTTAGCCAGTGGTCCATCGATTTTATTGATTTTCTCAAAGAACCAACTTCTGGTTTTGTTGATTCTCTCTATTGTTTTCCTGTTCTCAATTGCATTTATTTCTGCTCTAATCTTTGTTATTTCTTCCCTTCTGCTTGCTTTGGGGTTAGTTTGCTGTTCTTTCTCTAATTCCTCCAGGTGAGCAGTTAACTCTTCAATTTTTGCTCTCTCTTCTCTTTTAATATAGGCATTTAGGGCAATAAATTTCCCTCTCAGCACCGCCTTTGCTGCATCCCATAAGTTTTGATAAGCTGTGTTTTCATTGTCATTTGCCTCGAGGTATTTACTAATTTCTCTTGTAATTTCTTCCTTTACCCACTGGTTTTCTAAGAGGGTGTTGTTTAGCCTCCATATGTTTGTGAATTTTATGACCTTCTGCCTTTTATTAATTTCCAACTTCATTCCATTGTGGTCTGAGAAAGTGTTTTGTATAATATCAATATTTTTAAATTTATTGAGACTTGCTTTGTGACCCAACATGTGGTTTATCCTAGAGAATGTTCCATGAGCACTTGAGGAAAAAGTGTATCCTGCTGTTGTTGGATGTAGTGTTCTATAAATGTCTGTCAAGTCTAGTGCATTTATCATACAATTCAACATCTCTGTTTCTTTAGTGATCCTCTGTCTAGATGTTCTATCCATTGATGAGAGTGGTGTATTGAAGTCTCCAACAATTATTGTAGAGGTATCTATTTCTCCTTTCAATGATTGCAGTGTTTGCCTCATGAATTTTGGGGCATTCTGGTTTGGTGCAGAAATATTTATGACTGTTATGTTTTCTTGATGAATTGACCCTTTTATTAATATATAGTTTCCTTCTTTGTCTCTTTTAATTGTTTTCCTTTTGAAGTCTAACTTGTCTGATATTAATATAGCTACTCCCGCTTTTTTCTGGTTGTTGTTTGCATGAAATATCTTTTTCCAACCTTTCACTTTCAGTCTATGTTTGTCCTTGTGTCTAAAGTGAGTTTCTTGTAGATAGCATATAGATGGGTCCTGTTTTTTAATCCATTCTGCCAGTCTGTGTCTTTTTATTGGGGAGTTTAATCCATTTACATTTAGTGTTATTACTGTAAGGGCAGTACTTTCTACTACCATTTTGTTTTTTGGAATTTATATGTCATATCTTATGTTTTCCTCTCCTTTTACCTTTCCTGATAATCTTCATTTCTGCACTCTTCTCCAACTCTCTCTCTCCTGTCTTTTTCTATCAGCCTGTAGCACTCCCTTTAGTATTTCTTGTAGTGCTGGTCTCTTATTCACAAACTCTCTCAGTGTCTGTTTGTCTGAAAATGTTTCAGTCTCTCCCTCATTTTTGAAGGAAAGTTTTTCTGGATATAGAATTCTTGGTTGGCAGTTTTTCTCTTTCAGTATCTTAAATATATCACGCCACTGTCTTCTTGCCTCCATGGTTTGTGCAGAGAAATCTGTACATAGTCTTATTGACTTTCGCTTGTATGTGATGGATTGCTTTTCTCTTGCTGCTTTCAGTATCCTCTCTTTGTCTTTGACATTGGACAATCTGACCAGTAATTGTCTTGGAGTAGGTCTATTGGGATCTATTCTATTTGGGGTACGTTGCACTTCTTGAATCTCTAATTTTCTGTCTTTTATAAGAGTTGGGAAATTTTCAGTGAATATGTCATCTATTACTCTTTCTGCCCCTTTTCCCCTCTCTTCTCCTTCTGGGATTCCCATAACGTATATTTGTGCGTTTCATGTTGTCACTCAGCTCCCTAAGACCCTGCTCATATTTTTCCATCTTTTTCCACCATCTGTTCTTTTGTGTGTATGAATTCGAATGACCTGTCTTCCAGTTCACTGATCCTTTCTTCTGCCTGTTCAAATCTACTGTTGTGTCCCTCCATTGTGTTTTTCATTTCCTCCATTGTGGTCTTCATTCCCATGAGTTCTGCCATTTGTTTTTTAAGTTTATGAATTCTTCTTTATGGTCAGCCAGTGTCTTCTTTATATCCTTCAGCTCTTTTGCTATGTCTTCCTTCATTTCATCAAATTTATTTAGCATTAGTTGCCTCCACTCCTGTGTCTCAGCTGAGCTATTAGTTTGTTCCTTTGGCTGGTCCATGTTTTCGTGTTTCCTGGTACGGCTTGTTATCTTAAGTTGTCTAGGCATCTGATTTTCTTGATTAGTTTATTTTGGAGCTTGTTTTCTGTCTTTTACCTAGTGGTTTTCTTGTTGGTTGGCTTTGTTTTCTGGCCTCTGTTATTCAGTTCAACTTATTCTAGACCTCTAACTTAGGTTCTGTTTAGTTGATCAGAATTTTTCCCCTCCTTTTTTTTCTGTTTCTTGCTCTGCCTCTATGTAACCTTTTTGTGAGTGGGTCTCCTCAGATATGGTCGACCCTAGTCAGATTTTCCCAGTCTAGTGAGGCCCAGGTCTCATTGGGAGGGTATGGAGTTTTCCTGAGAATGAGACCCTCCTATGAGGCCTTTAGAAATGGTGCTTTTCCTCTACTGTCCAGCAGGTGGCACTGGCCAGCCCGCAGCTCCCCCACCAGTGTAAGGAGAGCCTTTAGTTCTCCTGGTGACTCTGATCCTGTCAGGGGCGTGGCTGACTGAAGCCGGAATCTGAATTCCAGCCCCTGGGGTCTGAATTCCCAGAAGGAGGACTGCCAGTTGAGCTGGGCCTCCCTCTACTCTCCCAGTCCTCAGAATTCCAGTTGTCTCTCAGGGGCACTATTCCCTTCTCCTCTCTCCTCTTTGGGGCCTCTCCAGGTAGATTCCTTGGTCAGCCTGAGTTGCCAATTAAAGACAGGGCTGGAGGCCTTCAGTAGTGAATACGGAACTCAAAGACACTGTGGGTACTCTGTCTCCCCTCAAGCCCAGCCTAGTCCCTCAACCTGGGCTTTCTGATAGAAAATAACCACATATATTACTTTTAGATTAAAAAAACAAAAAGTAGAAAAGAAATCAAGAAAAAGAAAAAAGGAAAAAAAAAAAAAAAAAAAAAAGAGTCTCTTTTGAAAGTCTTTCCCCAGCCTGGAAGTTTTGTCAGTGTCAGAACAGAGCATTTAAAGATATGCTTTGGGCTATTGTCTGATAATTACTCTCCAACTGTTTCAGTTCCACCCCTGCTGGGGGCTATTGAAATGCAAAAAAGATAAGGGATCAGTGAGAAGCCAGAAGGGAGAAAATGTAAGGGAAAAAAAAAAAAGGCTTTTTTGGAGTCTGGGAATGGGTGCCCGCTTTTACGTGCCCCCACTTCTTGGAGCCCAGCCCTTCTTTAGCACCCTAGCTCCCAAAGTTAGTTAATTAATTTGTTAATTAATTCTGCAGTTGAGGCTGGTTTGAGCCTCCCTTCTTGCCCTCAGCAGATTGCTGTTTTTTGTTTTTTTTCTCCCCCCCTTTCAGGGAGCCGGCAGCAAGATAGTCTGTGAGGTCTGTGAGGTCTGGGTGGGGAGGGGCGCCAGACCCCTGGTCCGGGGAACTTACAACGTTCGCTGTGTCTCAGCTTTTCCTCCAATTCCAAACTTGTGTCCGATGTGTGACTTGTTACTGGAGACCCCGAAAACACTGTTTCATATAGTTCTTGGGTAATTGCCAGCTGCTCTAGGGGAGAGACGAAATTCTGCTCCTCACCACTCCGCCATCTTGCCCCGCCTCTTCCAGTAATACTCTTTACACGAAAGCTCACCATTATTTCTTAAACTGCCATACATAGAAATTTTTACAGGTTAATCATTAGACTCTGAGGATCTCAATAGCATATCTTTTCTTCCTCTAATCCAAGGAAATTTGTATTCGAATGGTTGTCAAATTCACTCACTGTAAGACATTAAAAAAAAAAAAAAAAGAACTTCAGTTTCCCCGTCTACAAAAGGGGGTTTATAATACCTAACTCTACAGGGCTAATAATGCCTAACTCTATGGGACTAATGAAAATTAATTAGATTAATTGATGTGGAATTATTTTATGGAGCACCACAATAATAATAAAAGTAATTCAGAACTGGTAAGACAAGGTATTATTAATGACCTCTCATTAGTGACCTCTTAACCCTTCCTCAACCCTCCTTCTGTCTGTCCTCTCTAATCCTGAAGACTCTAGACTTTTCTTGATATTTGGCCTCTTGTGTTAATTCTAGTATCCGACCCAAACTTGAGACTGGAGTTTTCTAAAACGCCAGTTGTCAGCACTTTTCATCTCATAATCCTGCCAGATACCTGCTACAAGCAAGTAGTACCAAACAGAAGACCCTGAGAATCAGGGGGATAAGTGACTTGAAGGAGAGACTTATCTGCAGAAACGGGTATATTGGGCCCAGCAAGGCAACTGGCCACTCAAGGCTTGAGTGGGAGCCATGCCCGAGGAAAAGCCCTGCCTTTGTTACCACTGTGAATTAAGCGGGGCCAGTCAGAAGAGATAGAGAGGTGGAGAAGAGGGAGTTTGACTGAGTCAAAAAGGGTGCTGGGTGCTGAATGCCACCTGCAGCTCATTTTAATGCTTTCTAATCAATCACTTTCTCCTTGTCTCTGAACATATCTCCTGGGGAGAGGCCCTTTGGCAAGTAAGGAGTCTAGGCATGCTTCTCATCTTTTCCTCTATCGTCATCCTAATTGGAAACAAACAACTCAAAGCTGGTTGACTTCTTGGCAGATCCAATTTGTTTCATACCCCATTTCCAGCCAATTTTTATGGGCAAATTCTTCCAGGAAAGCTGAAACTATTCCATGGAAACTGTTGAGGGGTATGGCTTATGGTTGGAGATTGCTGAGGTTATTGCCTTGTAGAGCATAAGGTCTAGAAAGGATGCAAGGAGTCAGGTAGGTTCTTCCCCTCTCTTTTTAAAGATGAAGAAGCTGAAATCAGAATGTGGAGGTGAGTTGCCTGGAGCTTCCTTTACAAGTGTCCTGCCTTCCTAACTCTCCTAAGAAGGGAGAGGAGTACAAAAGACACATTGCCTCAGGAAAAGAAGGGAGGAGTGATTGAGACAGAATTGGCTAGCCTGAGCCAATTTTGTCAAAGGTTAGTTTGGAAGAGTGGGAGTAAATAATGCCAGGGCAAGTCAGATTTCTTAGAAATGGTGACACTACAGGGTAAAAATCAAACTGGAACTTGGAACAAACAAGTCAAAATCAAAAGCCAATACTAGGCGGGGACAGAGTGACAGCAAGAATGATTTAGGGTCAGAGTGGTGAAAAACAAGCTGTCTTCACATTAATAAAATCAAACAGGAGTTATATAAACACAATACCTGGATTCTGTAATGGCTCCCCATTGTCTGCCACGGGAGGCCTCCACAATCTACTCCCATCTATTTGTCTGTTTTTCCTTAGTATCCTTGACCTATCCAAATGGAACCACATCCAGCTCTGATCCTGTCCTGTATTCAGTCTCTAAGGCTTTTCTCAGGCTTTTCTCTCAGCCTGGAATGTTATTTCCTCTCCTATCCCTCTTCTTCTCAGATCCAACTAAATTCTATGTACCCTTCAAAGACCTGTGCAATCCCCACCATCTCCATGAAGCCTTCCATGTGCCCCCAAACCCCCTCCCTCTTCTCTGACCTCCAGTGGCACCAATGCCAGTGTCTTTCATATTATCAGAATTATTTATGCAGAGGTGTTATAGCTTCATCTCCTCCTTCCTCCTGGAAAGACCACGAGTAATTCATTTTATACCCACACAGGTCTTAACCTGTGTGTTTCATACATGGCAGGTACTTAGTAATTATTTGCCAAAGGACTGGGCATCTACAGGAGTATACGTAATATTGGACCCATCATATTTGCCCGTAGCCAGACCCTTTCAGGAGCATCATGTTCTCAAGTAAGGAGAAATGTAGAAGAAATTGGGAACACTCAGAGGAGAGCCACACTGATGATAAATAAGTTTTAAAACAGGTTAAAGGAAGTCAATCTAAAGAAAAATAAAACTTGTGACTTTTCCAGGGAAGTGAGGCACGTTCACTGGTCTTTCTCCGGGCCCATAAAGGGCTTTTACCCAGAGGAATTGACGGCAGCTGCTTTTCATCCCTGACCAAGACAGATTAGTAAGAAATCAACTTAAACAGAAGCATTTTGAGACTCCAAATAGGGAAAATATTTCTGAAAAAAAGTGATTAAACTCTCAGACGAATCACCAGAGGGATCTGTAGACTTCAGGTCTCCAAAAGACTATTAAAAATCCAGATTCTTGTGTGTCAAGGCTGGTTTAGAGGCTCCCTCTGGAATGCCACAGAGTGAACCTGACAATCTGTTCTCACACCTTCCTGAGCGGGCCAGGTGTGGACCCAGCAGTCAGTTCCAGGCTGGCCCAGCAGGTGGCAGTCACTCACAGTGAAAGCCCTTGGACATGGCCAGCCGGAGGAGTTAACTGAGAGCTCAACCGAAAGAGTAAGGCTGTGAGGTTTGGGAGTGCACAGAGACCCAAGCAAGGTGTGCAGAGTTTAGTAAGCACACTCCATGGGGGATCCCAGGAAGCCTCCACCAAGGTGAGTTTTCTCATTTTCTGCCCTCCTGTCCCATCAGTGCTTCTGGGAATTGGAAAAAAAAAGTGCACTTGGCAATTTGGAAAAATCCTCCCTTCCAGACATGGCCTCATGGCAAGTCATTTCCATAAAGTCTCCCGAGTCTGTGTTCAGAGAACCAGTGCTGTGCTAAAACCTTTTCTGATCTGCTTCTATAAACCCAAGAATGGGAAATAACGCATCACCCAAAACAAAGCAAAACAGAGTTAAAAAGGATGAGTGGAGAAGAACAACGGCACTGATAAATCAGAAGAGCAGTAAATCACTTCCATTTGACTTACAAAACACACATACACAGGGTAGCCTGCCTGCCGCATTCATAAGCCTCCTTCTGAGGAATCCTGCCCTAGGTCCCTGAATTTCCTTGTGCCTATGAACTCACTGGCCCTGCTGCCACCCAACAGGCCGTGCGTTGGTGACTCAGCCTGAGGCAGCCTCAATGGGCTGGACCAGAGGGTGCATTTTGCCAATGAGGTGCTCTGGTCTAACAGCTCCTCACGATAGGGTTGTTACAAATTAAAAGTGACAACCAATCAGAAAGATCTTCTCCCAGGGAATGTACATGTGGGAGAGTCACCTGTAAGACAGTGGGGAGTTGCTCTCGGCCCCTGAGGTTGTTACTGCATCCTGGATAAATACGGCCTACTCCAGGCATGGAGTTTTTGGGTCCTGGACTGCCAGAGACTGCTGAGAAAGCTTCCTGTGAGTCCTTACTTCCCCATTGCACTATTTAGTGTTTCTTCCATCACTTCAGTGGTCCAAGCACATCTCTCCTGTGCAAACTATAAGTGTGTAACAGACACTGTGAGACTGTCCCGGCCCTCCACTCTCCACTCTCCCATTCCCAGCCCTCCCCCTTACCCCTGCTGCCAGAGGAGTCTTTTGAATTCTGTTTTTTGTTTTGTATCCCCTGAAATGAGAGGTCAGCTCAGAAACCTAGAAATTGTGACTGTGCTGTGTTGATAGGATGAGACACATGCGGGCCCTGTGGTGAAGGAAGAATCGCAGCATTTGGCACCAATAATGCAGTGGCCACCAATCCAAGTTGTGCAGTCTGGCTGAGCTTATATCCCTGCTCTGGTCCTTATGAAAGGGACTTAATCTCTTTAAGGCTCTTTTTCCTTGTTTACAAAACAGGGCTAGTAATACCTACCTTAGAAGGCTGTAGTAAGAATTAAATGATATTATGTATATAAAACACTGAGAACCATGCCTACCTTGCATAATAAGTGATCAATAAATGATGATTATTGGAATCATTCTTTGTCTCCTCTATTAGACTATAAGATCCTGTTAGCATTTATATCTATTTACCTCTAGTAAGTGATTGGTTAATATGCACTGAATTAAAGTGGGAAACAGAGAATCTGAGATAAGATATTTTGACTAAGTTTGGGTGAAATTGTCTTTTGCTTTTCTGCTTTTCTATAGTATCCACTCTAAGCTCCCATTGTGCATCCCAAGGTCAATTATCTTTTTTTTACTTTTTATTTATTTTGGTATATCTTTCCAGCCCTACTCCATTGTGATACACTTTAGATGAGGAACCATAACTCATTATGCATTGGTTTAATTATTTTATATTGAAGGCCCACTATATTGAATCAACTGAAAAAAAAAAAAAGAATGGTGGCATTATTCCCAGAAAGAGAGAAGCTTGGCCTGGATGTGTCTCTGTAAAAGACAAGGAGTTTTGAATTCAGGTGCTGAACCCAAGATGTTGGTGGGTGGGAATATGGAAGTGGGAAGATGGAATGCAATCAGGAGTGGATCTCCTCAATGTAGTCCTGCTTTGAAAATGCAGTGATTTTGGGGGCTTATTTCAGATGTCAAAGCAGCAGGGATGATGGTGCACAGCAGGCTATGGATTATGGCTGCCTCTAATGATAGTGTTCCACTGTGTTTATTGTTCTGGATGTTAATATACACAGTAAATGATAGTCCTTTAATTAAAGGTTTGAAATGCCCCATACTAAGGCAGCTGGGTGACATCATAATTTACCACTGAAACGAAACCCAAGGCACTTGCTGGCTGGGAAATTATAGCCCTGGAGACCATCTTCCTATTTGTGTATGTGGGTATGTGTAAGTGAGAGCAGGCCCAGCAGCTGGCCTGTACTTTATTGGCAGTTCTTGATTTTACTGGGAGAAGAGAAGCATCATTTGGAAACTAGCCAAGTCACATTAGTTTCTCAGGAAATCTTAGCTAAACACACCATTAATACAACATAGTCCTAGTGGGTATATGAGCCCATGTGTGGAGAGAGAGGTTGGCTTTATTTTCTGCTTCTTAAGCAATCTGAAGGGACTCTTTAAAGACTTTCCTCAGTTTAATTGAGGGAACAACTGATAATGCCTCAATAATAGAGGTTTAATAAAATAATTTCTTATAATTATTCAGACTGTAGATTCTGAGCTGTGAAAAATCTTGACAAGCTGTTAAACACCATTTCTACGGGAAGGCATGTTTGTCTCCTGTTGATGATATAACAGATTACCAAAAACTTTGTGGCTGAAAACAACACAAATTTATTATCTTACAGTTCTAGAAGTCAAAATGGGTCTTACTGGACTAAAACCAATGTGTCAGCAGGGCTGCATTCCTTCTGGAGGCCCTAGGGGAGAATCTGTTTCTTCCCCTTTTCCAGTTTCTAGAGGCTGCCTGCATTGTTTGGCTGGTGGCTGCCTTCTAGCAATTGTGTCTCTCTGACCTCTACTTTTTTTTTTTTTTTTTTTAAATAGAAAGATTTCTTTATTAACGACCCCAACCGTATTTCTTTAGATACAGGAGTTTTGAACTGAAATACTTAGGAGAAAACAAGTTAAGATTGCATTATCCTGCAACTCATTACCAGTAACATATTGCAAAGCAAAACAGCTCGGGAAAGAGGGTGGAAGAGAAGGGGAGAGGGAAGATAAAGAAAAAATTAAGTTGATCAAGTGGAATTATTCTTTGTTTTTTGTTTTTTAATTCTTGGGAACTATGAAGTCCTTGCAAGCACAGCTCGTTTCTGCAGATTATTTTCCAAATGTGTACAAAATGGAACCAAAATGGAGAATCCCTTAAGAACCTGAAGAGGTGCAACATTAAAAGCTACGATTATCCAGTAGCAAGTGCTCCAGGCTTCAGTTGCCAGCCACTTCTCCTTCTGTGCCCAAGAGTTAGCGGGACGAAAATGTCTTCCCCGTGATCGTTTTCATTTCCTTTTTCTCAGCATCCGCGCGTGCACGGTTCAGCACCTTAAGGAAGGCAGATGTTTTTGCCCGCATACGTGTGTGAATATAGGCCTTAGAGCACTTGATGTGGTAGTGCAGGTAGTCCCGAAACGTGTGGATCAGGTTGATGGTGTTGTCTCGGGCACTGGCATTGGTGTGGCGAGGGAACAGCACAAAGGTAATATAGCCAGTGTTGTCGCCCACAGCAGCATCTGTGTCTTTGAGCTCCAGAGGCGGTTCCCTGTGGCTGAAGAGGACCTGTGGGGCTGTGTGGCTGGCTCTGCGTCCTTCTTTGAACTCCTGCATAAACACCTTTCCAATGACCACATCGTCGTCATCTTTGAACACTGTGCTGAAGACTACTGTGACTGTCCTTTTTGGACTCAACATACATGGTCTCATCATCCCTATAATGGATAACTGCCCTGTTCTCTCCTTCCTTGCCCTCTTCTTGGAATTGGAAGTATTTCTCAAAGACAGAGGCAAAACAATTTCGTTTCAACATGCCAGCCTGATGCACAATTGAATCCTTGGATGCAGGGAGATTTTCAAGGTCATACAGCAAAGAGACATTATATCCTGATTCTGGATTTACCAAGAAACTCCCGTACACCCTCTTTAATAACTCGTCAGCACCATGTGCCTGAAGTTCCTTATAGAATTTCAAAGAAATACTGACCATCACTTTTGTTTTGTCTCCATTAGGATTTGAAATATGATAGAGGACCCCATCAAAATCTGCAAATGTTACTTCTACTGCTTCTGGTTTGTTTCCGGCGGCTGCGTTCTCGAACTTGAGAGCAAGCGTCTCCTCGATGATGTGGTTGTTCACCTCCAGCAGGATCATGGCAGCGGCTGCCCAGGGCAGGGGAAGGAGAAACGAGGGTGGGTAAGGGAGGAAACGACAGAGGGAACGGCCCTGCTGCCCCCTGAGAAGGAGGGCTGGGTGGGATAGGAGGTAAGGGAGAGGGGGAGAGGGAGCAGGATGAGGGGAAAGGGAAGACCCGTGCGCTGACCCGCGCACGCACTCACTGTCTCTCACCTCTACTTTTATCATGACCTCTTTTTCTCTGATTCTCCTGTTGCCCTCTTTCATTTATAAAGATGGTTTGCATTGGGCCCACCCAGATTATCCAGGATAATTTCCCCATCTCTAGGTCAGCTGCTTAGCAAACTTAATTCATTGCAGCCTTAATTCCCTCTTGCCACATAACACAACATATTCACAGATCCCAGGCATTAGGACATGGACATCTTTGGGGGGCCACTATTCTGCATAGCACAGAAGGGAGTAGGTAGGCTCTATGGAGTTGTAATCTAGGTTGAGAGGTAAGGGCTATTAATGGGAAAGTGCAATGATGATAAAAGGTTGTTCCATATGTCCTAAGAGCAAAATTGAGGCGGCGTTATTGCTTACTGACTAGATAAGCTTTAGGCTCAGACAGAAACAGGGTCAAATTCTAACTCTGCCGCTTGCTGGCTTTGGGATTTTAGATAGAATCCTGAATAATGCTAATAAGTGCCCCTAACTGTAAAATTGAGACAATAATGTGTACCATATAATACAGTTATAACACACAAATTAAATGTTCAGAGTGGTACCTGGTACTTAGTGAGTGTTCAGTAAATGGAAGTTACATGTTGTCTCCTTGAGAGGCATGGCAAGGATGGTGAGAGTCTATGGTTTTTCCTCAAGTCTGATACTCCAAAGTTAGGGTGTAAGACTTTCATTTAAAAGGACGGAAGGCCAACTCTTCACATTGGCTTGGGAGAGGGCTGCTTAATTGAATCCACCTTTACATAGTGTTATCATCACCTGCAGGCAGGTGTGTCTGGCACTGTGCTGAGTGCTGGAGAGGGAATAAGCCATAGCCTCTGGTCTCCAGGCTAGCGTGGTAACCAGCCAGATGGGTGTCATAGCTGACAGCTCAGGAGGCATTAAAGAAAAAGGAATTGAGGAGAGAGAGACAAAAGAGAGATTAGTGGGGAAGGGACAATAGGAGAAGATTTTGGAGAAGATAGGACTTAAGTTGGTCCTTGAAGGAAGACAATGATGTAGAGAAACTAGGAAAAGTAGCGGGAGTATTTTAGGTAGCAGAATTCAGGGAGCAGTGACATGACCAAATATGCCATGTAGGCATGGAACGTTTAAGGGATAGGCAGATATTTTAGGTAGACAAGTAATAGAGCAGGAATCTGCAAAGGTAGAATAGGACTAGATTACTAACGGCCTCTATCACCCTCAGTAGACTTAAGCTCCTCTATCTTATTCAACTTCATGCAGCATGTGGTATGTAATAAATACAATTTTTTTTTTTTGTCCTGACCTGAAATAAGGCATTTAGACCTAATTCTCTGGCCAGAGAGGGATCACAGATAGAAAGAACTGGTGAGACTTGCAAAGTGGCATTTTCATACCAAGCCATTGGTGGGTAAGATTAGCTAGAACAGGAAAATACTAGAATCAGAGACCAATTAAGATACAAGTTTTGGTGTCAAGCAGAGGAAATGAAGCCCTGATGGCAGTGTGGATGGTAAGGAAAATAGGCAAGACTAAATAGAAATTTTGGATGCATTAACATTAAAATTCAGAAATGATCTGAATGTATCTGGAAGGCCCATGCAGGTAGGTTTGCAGAGTGGTGATAGCTTAGCTTGTAGTTGGACCACAATTACATTGATTCCTGATGGCCAAAAACAAAACAGGTGCCCAAAAATCTAAGGGTAGGTGTATCAGCTACCAATGCCATGTAACAAATTAACCCCCAAAATTGGAGGCTTAAAACCACCATATGTTTAGCTCACATTTCTGTGGGCTGGAAATCTGGGCTGGATGGTTCTTTTGAGTTTGACTGGGTGTCTGTGGTCAGCTGCTGAGTCAACTAGTGGCTGGCTTGCCTGGGATGCCTCCACTGTCATCTCAGTTGTTTCACATAGTCTCTCATTATCTAACAATCTAATTTAGGATTATCTTCATGATGGGGTCAGGGTTCCAAATGAGCTAGCAGAAACAGGCTCCTTGAAGCCTATGCTTGGAACTGGAATACCAGTACTTTAACCTCATTCCATTAGCCAAAGCAACTCACATTGTAAAGACCAGATTCAAGGAGTAGGGTGATGAACCCCATCTCTTAATGGGAAGTGCTACAAAGTCACATTGTGAAGGGTGTGACAATTGAGTCCATTTTTGTAATCAATCCAGCATAGTCATATTTGGTGTGCTCAGCTACAAAATCTATTTTGGTTACTTTGTTTCCATTCCAACTTGCCCAAAAGTTCCATGGCTCCTCTTGGATAATATACCAAGAAGTCACTGAAGTTCCCTTGGGCGTTCCAGGCATGTCTCAGTAGTAAATTTCATGCAGTTAGACTTTGTATCTCCATGAGCTTCTTGAGGGCTTGGACCACACCTCTGTTATTGAAAACTGGAAAGAAGGAAGAGAAGGGAGGATAATGGGGCAGCTGGGGTAGTCCTGGGCATTAGCAGCCTGACAAGTGGCTGGATAAGTTTGGCCCAACCCAAGTGGCCCTGGTGCAGGAAGAGGAGTCAGGAACTTGGAGTGCAGTGCACACTGGTCTCTCTCGGGGCTGTTTATTTCCTCTCTCGCTACCACTGACAAGTTGGAGCCCAACCTTTCCTTGCTGCAAATACAACACCTTCCTTACTTTCCTCCCTAAAGTCTTGAAATGGGAACTGCTGAGTGATTGACCAAGGTCAGTTAAACAAGAAGAGAAGGGAAAAAGTCCATTTTTGTGTGTGAATTTTGGAAATCGCTGACTCTCAGTAAGGAAATGTTCCCAATATGAAATCTTTCTCTTAGATCACTGTGCATGAATTGTTCCCTAAATGCACTTTTAATATTCCAATTCCATGCCTCTGCTTAGATCAGCCTCCCTGCATAACTCTCTCTTTTCCTGTCTTCTAGCCCAAATTTTACCTACTATTCAAGTTCCACTGTGTTCATGATGACTTTTCTGACTATTCTAGATTCGGTAATCTTTCTGTTCTCTGAATCTCATATGCCTAATTATCAGCACTATTTATCAGACACATGATAAATGTCACTTAGTACGGGCACTTCTCTTTCTTGTGTTTGGAGCCAGCATTCCATGTGAACCTCTTAAAAGGCCAAGGCAGTGCCTTATATGTCCCTATAATTCAGATAACCCCTTTCACTGTGTTGCACACAGGAAGCTCTTGGTAAATGTTTGATGGTTATAGCACATCAAATACCATTCTCTCCTCTTCATAGCCACTATTGTGAACATCTATCATGTTTTGACTATACAACATCTTTCCCACCTTCCTCATAGAACCTTGATTTTCACTGGGGCTAATTTCTTCTCCCTCAATGTGTATCTTGTTTTTGGAAAGTAAGTCCAGGTACCTGCTTTCCATTGTGGAATCCAAGAGTAACAAATACTTCTTCTTCTTGCCCATCCCCCAAATTAAAGTGCTATGTGACCTGAGTTTGGCCAGATAGCTCTTATGTCCCAGATCTCTAAAATTTGCATGAGGGGTTGGAGGACAGAGGGATGGTTGGAGGTCACGCAGGACGATGCAGAGGCGTCCCAACCTGACTGCTAGTGCCGCGTAAGGGCCTCTCTTCCTCCTGTCAGACAGGGGAGCTCACCAAATTCTTCCACGAAGACCCTTTTGCTTCAAGTGGTCAGAGGGTTTGAATATCTGTTTTGGTTTGTCTATGTTTCTTCAAACCAAGAAACCCTAATGCCTGCCTTATTCCCAGTCCTTCTAAACCCTCCGCTGAAATATTACAGTAGCCTCCTTACTGGGCTCCTTATCTTCAATTTTGCCCTCCTTCAATAAGTTTTCCATATTCTTTCCAGTATGCTATATGTAAGATAAAATGTTCAAATTGTTGACTTAATCTTGCTTTCAAGATAAAATATCAACTCCTAACTATGGCATATAAGGTCTTCTTCTCTAACCCAGTTTCCAACCTACTTGCCTTCCAGCTCTACCAGGAACCCGTGGTTCTCAACACACACCCTGCTGTTAGCTGCCTCTGTGCCTTTGCTCATCTGTTGGTAATGCTAGGCTCTGCTTCTTTGACTAGCGAATATCTGCTAGTCCCTTGAGTCTCAGTTGAGGCAGGATATTTTCCTGAATATTCCTCTTTGAAAATTCACCCCAACAACTATGGCTTACAGACTCTGGAGCCAGGGTGCTGGATCTGAATCCTGACTCTGCCATTTAGTAGTGTGACCATGAGCAATTATTTAATCTCTCTATGCCGTGGTTTCCTCTTCTGGAAGGTGGGGAAATATTAGTATCCATTTCATATGATTATTGTGAACAATGAATGAATTAATGTATGTAAGGTGGCACATAAGAAAGACTCAAGAGATGCTAGCTATTGCTTTAATTATAGATCCTCCCCCCAGATAGTAAATGTTTCTGTAAGGACCAAGAATTGGCCCATGTTCTAAAGTTGTAAAGTGATTGGAACAGAGGCTGGTAAAAAAAAAAAAGTGCTATATAGTTATTTGCTCAATAAAGTACACAAAAAACTTACATGGCATCCTGGCTTTAACATTATTTTAGCACTTACCAGATTATGTGGGAATTACCTGTTTATCTGTGTCTCTCTCCTTTGCCAGTTCACAATGATGAGCTTACTTTGTCTTCTGGCAGAGGGCTCCAGGCAAGACAGAAAATTCCCTTGCAATGGTCTTTTAAACACCCGGTAGCTCATTCTGTATCATTTCTGATCTACTGCAATTGAGTAGGGGGATCCAGGATGTTTAGGGAAATAATAGGAACTGTGATCAGTAACAGGACTTTGATTTTGATAGCAATAGTTAAGCTAAGGACTCAAGCACTTTTCCTATCTATTATTTTCATATTTCTTTCTAGATAAAAACACGGTCTCCGCAAAGGGAAGAGAATTAGTACAGGCCACTCCCCAACCCCCAACTTTCTTGGACTTGAGGCAGAAGATTCTTATAAGATGGATTTCTCCAGGATAACTGAGTCCATAGGGGGCCTAGAGGAAGAATCTGGCATGCTCTATTGAATCAAAAAGATTTTCATTTGTGGTATGTTAAGAAAAGTTCTGATTATGCTGGCGGGAGAATAGGACCCTTTATTATGAGGCAGTCAATCTCTTAGGCAAGTGTTCTTAAAATATATGGCTGTAACTCAGACCCAGTTGCCATGTCTGTTTCTTGGTTCTCCCTTCTGACACTCAGCAGTTAAAAAACGACGGGAGGTGCACCCTGCATAGTGAGTAAACGTGAATGTTCCCACCATCAGCCATGTCCTCCAGCCCTCGTTTTCCATGGCGCCTTCTTAAACTTTTCATATTTGAAATGGCCTGTGTGTTACTGTTGCCAAAGATTGAAAGCAACGCAAGCTAATTACATACAGGAAGTGTGCTGAACAGAAGTGCTTTTCACCAGCAGCTGAAGGGGCCTGTTTCCCTTCTGCATCAGTGATAGCTTGATGGGATTCAAAAAAATACTGTGCCAAGTACAGTAGACTCTAAAAATTTCTAACTTGGGCTCACACAAGAAAGCACATAATGAAGGGGATTTAGGTTGCAAGGTAGCATGGGAATACCTCTTGGATGAGATGCTAAACCAGCTAAATAGATATAATCTCTGTTCCACTGGTACTTGTCAGTCAAAATGGACAATTTGGATATGCAAATAACAGAGCAGAGTCACAGAAGCAGTATTATTACCCTTTGAGACCTCAGGATTCCATACACCAACTGAATAAGTGAGAGCATCCTGCACAAGGGTGATATGCTGTGGTAATGTATTTGTGTATTGCCAGCATTCCTATCAGCCATTGTGATGCTGTGGTGAAGGGAAGGGACAGAGAATGTGGTAGGAATGGATGCCATCAGGGAGGATTTCTTTGTAGCAAGGTGCTTTGTTTTATATGCTTTCCTTTCAAGGAAATTTCAAAAAAATTATTACTATTTTAATACCTCTTATCTGAGATCTTCCCAGGTGTTTACAGGAACGGCAATTGTCCTTTCTTCTACCTCTCTACAACTCCCCTGATTGCTCCCATTTAAAGAAGCCACAGATCTCAGCTGTGAAGTGCTCAGAATCCCAAGTTCTAACTCCAGTGAAGCTCTTGTCTTACCACACACATGAGGGGCCCAGGGCTTTTCTAGGGATTTGCCCTCAAGCTGGAAGCCGGTGGCTCTCACAGCTGACTGCACTTGCTTCTTGAGCACAGAAGCCAAGCAGGGACGCAGGACATTCTCCTCGGTGGCCACAGACACCAGGCATTCCAAGTTTAGGCATGTGCTTCAGACAACCAATGTCTCAGGTGGAAATCGCGTGTGTGCTAGTTGTGAAATGAAATGAGTCTTCCTCTGTCCTTGGGAAGAGGAATGCCATTGTTTGGCCCCGTGCAACCTGGACCCGGCTCCGAGTGCCTTTGGAAGCCACTAATAATCATGACTATTGAGTGGCAGGAAGGTGATGACATGGACTTCCCCAAACTCTGCCAAACTCTCAGAGGGGGCATTCCAGAGGAAAACTGGACGGCTCACATGTTAACTCTTTTTCTGCTTAGCTATCTAGGGAGGTGTGAAATTACTCAAACATTAACTCTTTCTCTGCTTATTTATCTAGGGAGGTGTGAACTGTTGCCTGACTTCTGGGTTCAAGGGCCTTCATTCCTTTCCTGTACTAGACCTCAGAGAAGGTCTCTAAGCCCCAGATTACCCAATGTCATTTTATAAAATGCAATGCAAATGCCTCTCTTTGGCATTTCCGTTATTTAGGTTGAACTATTGAGGACTGGAGTGGGAAATGATTACCTTTGGCTGCTAGGCAACCTGGATTAAAACAAGAAGAGAGACAACAACAACATCAACAGAATTTCCCTTGAGTTTGCCCAAAGTCTGTGTTTCCTGACACATCAAATTCATCTACATACCAAAATAATGCCATTGACTACTTGCAGGAGGGTTTGGGGGTGTTTGCCCCAATCTGAACATCAGTTCATTTACATCTCTGTTCCCATGAGTGATGTGTCCTTGGGTTGGTTGGGTGTCTTGTCTGTGGCTATGAAAGTGAGTTTTACTCCACATAGAGATATGTGTTCTCCATCTTATTAAAAGACAAAAGCCTGAAATAGTAGAAAGAGGTGGGATTTGAGGCAGAATCCAGGGCTTTGGCACCCAGCTCTGTGGCTTAGTTCTGGGCCTCAATTTTCATATATATAAAAAGGGAATAAAAGTTCATATTTCTTACCACCTTGAAAGGATCAGATGAGATAATACATTAAAAGTGTTTTGTACATTGAGAAGCCCTATACAAGTGTCACCAATCAACACCACCACTATGTTCTACACAACCTGATGAACAAGAGCACTTTCCTCCTGTTAATATAGACATGCCACATGCAATCTGGAAAGATAGATCTAAATTTTAAAGTAATGGAGTATGACTTAGCCTTAAGCATCCTTTCATATGACCTGCTATTTATTTGGACATTTCTGAGGACCAAAATTGTTGCCACATTGCTAGAAAATCACACAGTATATGGAAACGCTCTTGGTGCTGAGTGATAATGTGACTGGGAATGTTATTTCCTGACAGATTTCCCACTGTCTGCTGAATTCATGTTTTCCTTGGCCTGGTCTTTCTACTGAAATCTCCTTGATTTCCTGTTACTGGGAACCATGGAGACAGGTTTCCTTTCTGCAAAATGGGGAGAATACTTACCTCCCAGGGTTTTTGTAAGGTTTGCAATGAGATATTATCTGTAAAGCACGTACAACAAAACTGCCCACAGTAGGCATGAAATAAATGTTAGCTATCAGTATTATTGCTGTTTTTAAATTTGTTACTGTTTTCTCTGGGTGAATCACAAATCGTGATGATCACATTTCTTCCTCTGGCCAGCCATTGGTTAAATTAAGCTTCAAGTGCTGTTGGAAGAAAGAGTGTGCGAGCTATCTAAAAAACTTGATACGACTTTAACTTCTTTAGCATTAGGCTGATTGGTCTTTGAATGTTTCTCTCTTCCTTTGGATGACTGAGGAGCTGTAAAAGTGGGAAAGCAAAGATGCAACAGCCACAAGGTTCATTGTAGTCTGCTTCCAAGCTACCTGTTCTTGGCAGACAATTCTAGTTCTTTGAAATAGACATTTGCCAAGTTCATATGGGGCTGTCCTTCCTTACTGGCATTGGCAGTGTGAGCTATTATACCAGGCTGTGGTTAATTAACTCTAGATTCTTAGAGAAACAGCAATTATGGGAGGATAATAGCTAATAGGTTTTAAGCCCTTCTCATTTGCCCTTCTAAGCACCTGATAAACATAAACTCATTTAATCCTCTCTCAAATCCTATGAGGTAGGTACAATTAATATCGTTTTCCAGATGAGGGAAGTGAGGCACAGAGAGGTTAGCTAATCTGCCAAGGTCACCAGACAGTAAGTGGCAGGCTCAGCATTAGAACACAAGTGCCTTTACTCTTCAACATTGTCCTCCAAAGAAAGAGCTAAGCTAGAGAGGCCCATAGAGTGTAGCTTTGTGGCAGTGCAACTTTTAGTAGGAAATATCCTTCTTGTGAATGGAGTGGATTCTAACTGTATTGAGGCAGCTCTAAACTGAAAAATTCTTTAAGGATGAACCTGAATCTTCTCTCCAGGGTTTTTTGTTCAGTCCTTTTGTGTACAAAGATAATTCTCACTCCTCGTAGATGACATCTTTTATCTCAGGCTTGTGTTTGGGTTGTTTGGTCAATAATATTTGCAGATTACAGTGCTTCTGCATGGATTTGTCCTTGTTCCAACTCTGTGAAATAAGAATTCCAATGAGACAGATTTTGGGGGGTGAGGAAAGTCTCAGAGGGTATAAAGACTTGTCCTAGATCAAGTAACTGTGACTAAGAGACAGACCTGGGACTCAAACCCAGATGTCAAGCTCCACACCCTCTACTGTGAAGAGTTCCTAGTCAACCCTGGGGAGGTAGGAAACCCTGGGAGAAGGAAAAGCCACCTCTTAGGTAAGATTAGTATTCACGGTTTTGGTAGAAGATGACGGAAGGGAGTGGGGGAGGGATAGGGATACTGTCAACAGAAGTGTGTCATCAAAAGACACGTTGAGGAAAGCAGTCACCTCTGACGGACGAAGGCCAGCCCTCAATTCCCCTGCACATGTTAGGCCTCCCTTGGCCCTCCTTTCTAGGTTTATTCCTACTGGGATTTTAGGTGTCTGTGTCACTAGCTCAGGAAAGTCTGACCTTACTGCCCTCTTCCCCCAGGTTCACACACTGTGCTTTCCCTTCCATGGCATTAATTCATTCATTCACTCATTTAACAAATTTTCACTCAGCCTCCATGTGACAGTAACTATTTTAGGTGCTGGAAATAACAGCAGTGAAAAAGACAAAGTCTCTGATCTTACAGAGTTTATATCCAAGTTGGAAGAGACAGACAATAAACAAAATATAATATGTTAGGATGCTAGGAGGTGATAAGTGATATGAAGAACAGAGCAGAATAAGGGAGCTGATATGTGATAGAAGAAAAGGCACTCTGCTTAAAAAGAGGTGGGGGAAAGGCTGAATGAACGAGTGAGCTGCAGGCGTCTGGGGGATGAGCATTGCTGGTCTGGAAACAGCAAGCACAAAGGCTCTGCTTGGCATCAGATGCTACTGTTATTGTTTAACGGTGCTATTTGTTTAACAGTGCTCCAGACTGCAACAATGACAAGTAAACTGCAACAGAGGCAGGTGACTCACTGTCTCCCCTACCAGTGTATCCCTGGCACCTAGCGGTTTTGGGCACGTGGAAATCCAGTCATTGTTAAGTAGTTGAAGGAGTGGATCTAAGGAATGTCAATAGGAACATTCAGATTAATTTCACAGGCTATTGTGAAGCATGGGGACTGAGGCATTCCTGGCATTATCTAAGCCACTACTGTTTGGATTCTAAGACTTTCCTCTTACTGTTTATTCTCTTTTCCTTCTTTTCATTTTTCTTTTCTTTCCTTGTTTTCTTTTCACACAGATTAAAAATATTATAAACAAGTGTTTTCTAGCCTAAAGAGTCTTGAACTGTGAGTGATCTATAATTTAGCTCAAATTCATGGATAAGTATCCATAATTTAGAAGCCTTTAAAGTTTATTATTACTATTCTGCAAACTTACAGAAAACTTGCAAGTATGGTACAAAACCTTTTTTTCCCCTTTAACAATTTGAGAGTAAATTGTTGACATTACCTTTGATTGCTTTAGTGTGCATTTCCTACAAACAAGGGCATTCTCCTACATAACCACAAAGCACCCATCAAAATTGGCCTCAGGCACCTTTCTACGTGGAAGCCCTGGCTCTGCTCCCCACACCAGGCACCTTCCTGAGAGGGAAACTCCCCTCACCCGTCTGGACTCTGACATGCTGCTACTCATCCTACCCCAGCTGACACTACAAGTACCCTACTCAGCCCCATCTAATGACTTCACAGGGAGCAGCCAGTCTTTAACATTTTACAAGTCATCTTTAAATAATAAATTGAAGAGAGCTACCATCACATGTGTTTCCTCAAATAGCCCCTTCAAAGTACTCAGGCCAGTCTCCTTCCAATTGGTGGCTGTATTAGTTTCCATTGCTGCTATAATAAATTACCACAAACTTAGTGGCTTAGAACATTGCAAATTTATTATCTTACAGTTCTTGATATCAAAGTCCAAAATGGGTCTCACTGGGCTAAAATCAAGGCATCCAGGGGGCTGCATTCCTTCTGGAAGTTCTAGGGGAGATTCTGTTTCCTTGCCTTTTCCAGCTTCTAAGTCCACCTGTGATTCCTTGGCTCATGGACCACTTTGCCCAGCAATGCCAGTAATGGCAGGTTGAGTCCTTCTCCCATCACATCTCTCTCTCGGGCTCCGCTTCTGTGTCAATCTCCCTCTGCCTCCCTCTTCTACTTTTAAGAACTCTTATCATAACATCAGGCTCACCTAGATAATCCAGGATCATCTCCCTGCCTTAAAGCCATCTCATTAGCAACATTATTTCCACCTGCCATCTGAATTCCCCTTCGCCATGTGTATTAGGTTCTTAGGTCTGCTATAACAAATTACAATAAACTGGGTGACTTAAAACAATGGCAATTTATTCTCTCACACTTCTCGAGATCAGGAGTCCAAAATTGAGGAGTCCAGAAGCTGCATGCTTTCTCTGAGGTCTCTAAGGAAGAATCCTTCCCTAACACTTACAGCTTCTGGTGGTTGCCAGCAATTCTTGGTGTTACTGGACTTGCAGGTGCATCACTCCGATCTGTGTTCCTATCTGCACATGGCCTTCTTCCCTGGGTGTCTCCTCTGTCTCCAAATCTCCTCTCCTTATAAGTATACCAGTCATTGGGTTTAGGGCCCACCCTAATCCAGTATGACTTCATGACTTAACCTGATTATATCTGCAAACATACCTGGGTTTAGAACTTCAAATATCTCATTGGGTTCACAGGTTCCAAGGGCAGAATGTGGACATCATGGGGGGCAGTGTATTATTTTGCCCCCCACAGTGGCATTCCACCACCACCCTGGCTTCCCTTAGGCAGCAACTCAGTCTGAGCACCCTTTGTCCTGCTTTCTACTTTATTCCCATTACCCTCCTGAAAGATCAGACTGTGAGTCACCTCTTGCAAAGTGTCCTTCCCCGCTCAAACCACACATCTCTGGTCCCACTTTTTCCTGGGCTTTTTCATTCTATATCATACTACTTACTGATGTGTCATTTTGCTCCCTGGTTGTGTTTTGCTTCCCTAACTAGATTATTTTATTTCACGTGTAACTCCCACAACAACCGGCACATGAGATACCTTAGCTAATATTTGCCTTTGAGGTTAACATGAGATTCTGCACTGTGGGCCTCCCTATCAATTCTCACAGGTCCTATGCAGGGGAGAAATGATGGGGATGTGGCCCTGAGGTGTATGTCTTCAATGACTATCTTGATCTGGGAGTCTTTGTTTTGTTGCTTTGTTCGTAGAATGGTACATTGTTGGTTTGACCAAGTTACTTTTTTTTTTATTTAAAAAAAATTTTAACTACTTTTTTTTAATTGAGATTGTTCACACACACACCATACAACTATCCAAAGATCCAAAGTTTACGATCGATTGTCCACGGTACCATCATGCAGCTGTGCATCCATCACCACAATTAATATTTTTTTCAATTTTTAGAATATTTTCATTACTCCAGAAAAGAAATAAAGACCAAAAAAAAAGGAAACTCCAATCTTCCCATGCCCCTAACCACCCCCCCATCCATTATTGATTCATAGTTTTGGTATAGTACATTTGTTACTGTTGATGAAAGAACGTTAAAATACTACTAACTGTAGTACATAGTTTGCAATAGGTATATATATATTTTTCCTATATGCCCCCTATTACTAACTTCTAGTTATAGTGTCATCCATTTGTTCTAGTTCTTGAGAGGGATTTCTAATATTTGTAGTTAATCACAGACATTGTCTACCATAAGATTCACTGTTTTATACATTCCCATCTTTTAACCTCCAACTTTCCTTCTGGTGACATACATAACTCTGACCTTACCCTTTCCGCCACCTTTACACACCTTTCAGCACTGTTAGTTATTCTCACAATGTGCTACCATCACCTCTGTCCATTTCCAAATGTTTAAGCTCACCGTAGTTGAACATTCTGCTCATAATAAGCAACTGCTCCCCCTCTTTAGCCTCATTCTATATCCTGGTAACTTATCTTTCATGTCTATGAGTTTACATGTTATAATTAGTTCATATCAGTGAGACCCTGCAATATTTGTCTTTATGTGTCTGTCTTATTTCACTCAATATAGTGTCCTCAGTGTTTCTTCATCAACCTATTTTTTTTAAGATGGCTTTGTTCACACACCTTACATTCCATCCTAAAGTAAACAATCATTGGTTCCCTGTATAGTCACATATTTATGTATTCAGCACCATCGCCACTATCTATATAAGGGCATCTCCATTTCTTCCACAAGGAAGGAGGAAGAGTCAAAGAAGGTAGAGAGACAAAAGAAAAAGAAAAAAGAAAGTGAGAGAAAAAACAACATGACAGCTAGAAAGCAACAAAAGGAAAGATAACATTAAACTGAAGTAGAATAAAGAGTCAGACAATATCACCATTGCCAGGTATCTCATACCCTTCCCTTATGCCCACCCCCCGCCATATGCATTTAGCTTTGGTATGTTGCCTTTGTTATATTAAAGGAAGCATAAGACAATGTTTCTGTTAATTATAGTCTCTAGTTTGCATTGATTGCATTTTCCTCCCAATCCCACCCTATCTTCAATACCTTGTAATATTGATACCCATTTGTTCCACCTCATGCAAAAGCATATTTGTACCTTTTATTACAATCATTGAGAACCCTAGGTTTCACTGAGTTATACAGTCCCAGTCTTTATCTTTCCTCTTTTGTTCTGGTGTCCCACATGGTCCTAACCTTCCTCTTTCAACCATGCTCACAGTCATCTTTGTTCAGTGTACTTACATTGCTGTGCTACTATCTCCCAAAATTGTTTTTTAAACCTCTTACTCCTGTCTGTTCCCTTCTGTCTGCAGTGCTTCTTTTAGTGTTTCCTGAAGAGCAGGTATCTTGTTCACAAACTCTGTCATTGTCTGTTTGTCAGAGAATATTTTAAGCTCTCCCTCATATTTGAAGGACAGTATTGCCAGATATAGGATTCTTGGTTGGTGGTTTTTCTCTTTCAGTATCTTACATATATCACCCCACTTCCTTCTTGCCTCCATGGTGTCTTTTGAGAAATCCGTGCATAGTCTTATCAAGCTTCCTTTGTACGTGATGGATCACTTTTCTCTAGCTGCTTTCAGGATTCTCTCCTTGTCTTTGATATTTGATAATCTGATTAAGTGTCTTGGCTTAAGCCTATTCAGATGTATTCTGTTTGGGGTATGCTGCACTCTAGGATCTGTAATTTTATGTCTTTCATAAGAGATGGGAAATTTTCATTGATTATTTCCTCTATTATTGCTTCTGCCTCCTTTCCCGTCTCTTCTCCTTCTGGGACACCAATGACACATAAATTACATTTTGTCCTTAAGTTCCTGGAGACGTTGCTCATATTTTTCCATTCTTTTCTCTGTCTGTTCTTTTGTGTGCAGGCTTTCAGTTGACTTGTTCTCCAGTTCCTGAATGTTTTCTTCTGCCTCTTGAGATCTGCTGTTTTATGTTTCCATTGTGTCTGTCATCTCTTGTGTTGTGCCTTTCATTTTCATAGATTCTGCCAGTTGTTGTTTTGGACTTTCAATTTCTACCTTATGTATGCCCACTGTTTTCATTATATGCTTCATCTCTTTTGCCATATCTTCACTAAACTTTTTGAATTTATTTAGTATTATTTGTTTAAATTCCTGATTCTCAGTTGAAGTGTAAGTTTGTTCCTCTGACTGGCCATAGCTTCATTTTTCTTAGTGTAGGTTGTAGCTTTCTGTTGTCTAGGCATCTGATTTCCTTAGTTACCCCAATCAGGTTTTCACAGACCAGAATGGGCTCAGTTCTCAGAAGGAGGCAGTAGTATCACATCTCCCTGAGGGTGTGTCTTAGAAGACTGATACACACTGTGAGGCCTCAAGTCACTGTGCTTTTCCACCCAGCAGGTGGCGCCTGTCAGCCTGTAGCTCCAGACTGTTGTAAGGAGGTGTGGCCTGTGGCTGTTTTTCCCCAGGCTCTCGGGTCTGGTTCTGAATGGAATGTGGGTAGTAGAGCTTGGCACCACCTTCTTCTTCTTAGGGAAAATACACCTCCTAGGGAGAGGTCATTTACATTTGAATAGTCTCTCTGCCTGTGCTATCTTCACCCTTGTCTGGGTCAGAGCACTGGGAACTGAAAATGCCTGAGGATTTCTCCACTGAGCCAAAAAAGGGACAGAAATCCCCCTTCAGGTCCAGTCCACGGCCACCCTCTGGCTCTCCAAGGTCAATCATCACCAAAAGCCTCTGTCTGCTTGTTGGGGATTCATATCTTGTATTGAGCAGTCCACGCTTGTTAATTAAAACTCCAGCTGGAGCTCAGCTGAGCTATATTCACTTGCTGGGAGACAGCTGCTCTCTAGCGCCACAAGGCTTTGCAGTTTGGGCCATTGGGGGAGGGGGCTCCCAGCTTGGATCCACAGTTTTTACTTACAGATTTTATGCTGTGATCTTGGGCATTCCTCCCAATTCAGGTTGGTGTATGATGAGTGGATAGTCATGTTTGTCCCCCTGCAGTTATTCCAGATTATTTACTAGTTGTTCCTGGGGGTTTATTAGCTATTCCAGGGGGCAAACTAGCTTCTGCTCCTCTCTATGCTGCCATCTTCTTCTGTCTCCTGACCATGTTACTTCTTTTTTTTTTTTTTTAATTTTTATTTTGAAATAATTTCAAACATATAGGACAGTTGCAAATACAATACAAACCCCATACAGAGAACTCCAACACCCCCCCACCCCCAGGTATCTGTATCTACCAATTTTACATTTTGTTACCTTTGCAGTACCTTTCTTTCTCTTTCCTTCCTTCCTTCCTTCTTCCTTCCGCCGATCTTCCTTCCTTCCTTCTTCCTTCCGCCGATCTTCCTTCCTTCCTTCTTCCTTCCGCCGATCTTCCTTCCTTCCTTCCTTCCTTCATTCCTCTCTCCCTTCCTCCCTCCCCCATCTCTTTTTTCAACTATATCTATTACCTTTCTATCAATTATCTATCTACCCATTTATCATCTGCTGAACATTTGAGAGCAGGTTGCATATATCATACTCCTTGAACTCCTAATATTTCCATGTACATTTCTTATGAACAAGGATATTAACTTATGTCATTAACTTAACTGCAGTTAATTCAAGAAAATTTGTATGGATATAAAGCTTAAATTCTATATTCCAATTTTTCCTTATGCCCCCTTTGAGCTTTTCTCCTCCATTCTTAGATCCACTCCAGTATCATATATTGCATTGATTGTCATTAACTCTTAATTAACTTTTTCTAAAATTAACTATATCAAAAAAATTTTTTTAAAAAAGATGTACAATAAAAAACATTTCAAACAAACCATAGCAAGGGGGTAAGAAAAAGACACCTAACCTAAAATAATTACTTTACTTCCAACATGTTCCTACTCTACCCCAAGAAAATAACCTAATATAGCAACATTTCTGTGAACTTGTTCCTACCATACCTATCAGAAATTGACAAACCATAGTCATTCCTGGGCATTCCCAGAACACTAAATTTACCCACAATAACTTATCTGTTCTTATTGGGTTATCATTCCCCCTTAATTAATTGCTCTCTATTGCTAGTTCCCCTACATTCTATATTATAAACCATTTATTTTAGGAGTGTGTTGTTTAACTTCCAGGTGTTTGTGAATTTTCTAAGTCTCTGATGGTTATTGACTTCTAATTGTATTCCATTGTGGTTAGAGAATGTGCTTTGAATAATTTCAATTTTTTTTTTTAATTTATTGAAGCTTGTTTTATGTCCCAGCATATGGTCTATTCTGGAGAAAGTTCCGTGATCACTAGAGAAGAATGTATATCCTGGTGATTTGGGATGTGATGCTCTATATATGTCTGTTAAATCAAATTCATTTAGCAGATGGTTTAGGTTTTCAGTTTCCTTATTGGTCTTCTGTCTGGTTGATCTATCTATAGGAGAGAGTGATGTGTTGAAGTTTCCCACAATTATTTTGGAAACATCAATTGCTTCCTTTAGTTTTGCCAGTGTTTGTCTCATGTATTTTGTGGCACCTTAATTGGGTGCATAAACATTTATGATTGTTATTTCTTCTTGTTGAATTGTCCCTTTTATTAGCATGTAGTGGCTTTCTTTGTCTCTCCTAACATCCTTCCATTTAAAGTCAATTTTATCTGAGATTAATATTGCTACTCCTGCTTTCTTTTGGCTGTAGCTTGCATGAAATATGTTTTCCATCCTTTCACTTTCAATTTCTTTGTGTTGCTGTGTCTAAGATGAGTCTCTTATATGCAACATATTGATGGTTCATATTTTTTGATCCATTCTGCCAATCTATGTCTTTTAATTGGGGATTTTAATCTATTTACATTCAATGTTATTACTGTGAAGACATTTCTTGAATCAGCCATCCTATCCTTTGGTTTATGTTTGTCAGATATATTTTTTCCCTCTCTCTTAATGTCCTTTAATGAACCAATATTGAATCTCTTTAGTACTGAACCTTTCTCCATCTCTCTCTCTCCTTTCTTTGCTTCTCTGTTGATAGGGCTCCCTTTAGTATCTGAAGTACGGTAGGTCTTATTATTAGCAAAGTCTCTCAGCATTTGTTTTCCTGTGAAAAATTTAAGCTCTCCCTCAAATTTGAAGGAGAGCTTTGCTGGATAAAGTATTCTTGGTTGGAAATTTTTCTCTCTCAGAATTTTAAATATGTCATGCCACTGCCTTCTTGCCTCCATGGTGGCCGCTGAGTAGTCACTACTTAGTCTTATGTTGTTTCCTTTTTATGTGGTGAGTTGCTTTTCTCTTGCTGCTTTCAGAACTTGCTCCTTCTCTTCAGTATTTGACAGTCTGATCAGAATATGTCTTGGTGTAGGTTTCTTTGGATTTATTCTATTTAGAGTTCACTGGGCATTTATGCTTTGTGTATATACATTGTGTAGAAGGTTTGGGAAGTTTCCCCCAACAATTTCTTTGAATACACTTTCTAGACCTTTACCCCTCTCTTCCCCTTATGGGATGCCAATGAGTCTTATATTTGGACATTTATTCTGTCTATCATATCCCCAAGTTCCATTTCAATTTTTTTTATTTTTTCCCCCATTCTTTCTTTTGTTCTTTCATTTTCCATTCTGTGGTCCTCGAGGTCACTGATTCATTTTTCAGCTTCCACTAGTTTTGTACTACGAGTATGCAGAATCTTTTTAATTTGGTCAACAGTTTCTTTAATTTCCATAAGATCTTCTATTTTTTTTATTTACTCTTGCAATTTCTTCTTTATGCTCTTCTATGGTCTTCTTCATGTCCTTTATATCCTGTGCCATGCTCTCATTGTTTGTCTTTAGTTCTTTGATTAATTGCTCCAAGTACTGATCTTTTGATATGGGTGTTTGGGTTTGGGTTATCCATATCATCTGGTTTTATCATATGCTTTAAAATTTTTGGTTGTTTTTGGCCTCTTGGCCTTTGCATTACTTGATAGTGTTCTTTTAGGATATGTAGAATTACATATCTAATTTGTCAGATCTACAGCTTGGTGGCGTACACTTTCTCTAACTAACCAGCAGATGGCATCCGCGAGTCACCTATTCCCCTCAAGTCAGTTCTCCCCAACTTTATCTTTGTGATGTGTGGGGGTCTGATTCTTGTGTGGTCTAATTGGTGCACCAAGTTTGGGTGTGTTGTTGGTGCTGTCCGCCCTGAATGTGGGGCGTGTGTCTGAGCAGTTAGGGAGGGAAGGCAGCTTTAATAATCAAACCTCCTAGGTGTTGCTGGAGATTTAAGGCTGTTGCAAGAGTCTAAACCTTCATTTCAGGCTTGCCACAGATTGTCTCTGCCACTGACCCACAAGTCTTTGGTATTGGCATATGGTCCCTGGGATTTCTGAGTGGGTCCCTCTTCCAAGCTGTGCCCTTCTAGGGCCTCTGCTAAGGAAAGGTTGTGCTATGTCACAAGTGCGCGCCATCCCTCAAGGGAAGTTCTGGGCCACCGGGCCATGTAGGTGCGTTCCCAGCCTGCTGTAAGGATGGCTGAATGGGGTGTGTTAATTTACTCCTTTTCACACAGTTCCGCCTTCCCAGCTCCAGGACAATTATCTGTGGGTGCATGAAAGGCTACTGTCCATGCCGACACTGTGGTGTGTGCACATGCTGCTGGAAACACCCCCTGTCACACTGGCTTTCTTGGTGCGGCTCTAGGCTGTGGCCCTGGTGCTGGGCAGGAGCATTCCCAGCCTTCCAGGAAGATGGCTGCAAGGTGCATGGTTTTTTTCCCCTTTGGGCTAACCTCTGCCTGCATCGCTCCAAGACAATTAGCAGTGGGTGCACAAAAGGCTATCTTCCATGCCAGATATTGAGGCATTCACACAGCCCATTCCCGCCGCTCTTCACTCTGCGGTTCTCGCTGCCATATCTGCAGCCGCTTTTGGTTTTTTTAAAAAAAGAACTAGCCCACCTCCAAACGCCAACCCTCGGTTTCCCCACACTGCAGCGTGGCTGCTGGATATTCAACAGCTTACTCACTCGTTTCAGAATGCAGACTCCCAGTTTCACCAAGTTCATGGTCCCTGTAAATTTAGCAGAAATTGTCCAGCTGGTGCATGGCTGGAACTGGTGTTCTGAGTCACTTTCTGGCTTTTGTCATGTTACTTCTTGACTCAAAAGTCTTCAAAGGCTCCTCACTGCCCACAGATCAAGTCAAGGAGTTTTGAATGACTTAAAAGGTCCCCCATGTTCTTGAGCTTCATCTCCTCCTCTTCCCTCCCTCACAGTGATACCCCCTAATGCTACATTGCTTGTAATTGCTTCCACAGTGCAAGCCATTTTATGCTTCTGGAATTTAACATGCTGCTTTCATAGCTGGATGCAGCTGTCCCTGCCTTTCTAACCTGGTTAACATCTACTCGTCCTTCAAGACTCAGATCAGTTATCTCCTTCTAGACACATTTCTGAGCTTCTGAGCAAAGATAAGGGCCTGTTTTCTGTGCTCATATGGTGTCCCATGCAAATTTCCACCATTGCTTTTAGTGCATCATTCATTTATTCATTCATTTACTCATTCATCAAATTTAATTTTGAATACCTAATATGTGCCAGGCATTGTCCTAGGTGCAAAGAAGGCTGAATTGATAAAGCCAGGCCATTTCCTTTGTAGAGAAAATGGATATTAGAAAGTATTGCACAAATAAATTTATAATAACTAATGTAAAAAGTGCTAGAAACAGAAGCACAGGGATACCAAGCCTAGTGAGTGAGATCAAGGAAGTTTTTTTGCATTAAGTTGTACCTGGATGACTGAGCTGGTGACTTACCCAGGTGAAGTGAGAAGGGAAAGAGTGATTATTGAAATGCTATGTTTACATACCTGTTGTGTCATTTAGAGTTTAAGTGGTTTTACAGGAGGCATCTGACATATCAATTATTGTATCCCCAGAACCTAGTGTGGTGCCTGGGACATTTATCAAGGTCTGTTGAACGTAGCTAACAATAATGGCACTAGGTCTTGCCAGTGAATACTACAAAGTCTGGTTATTTGCAGCCCCTGCCACAAGGAAGGAGGAGTTCCCATATGTTCTTTACTTCCTGTAGCCCTCTTGGGTTTCCTTTATTTGAATTGAGGCTTTGTCTCTCCATTATTACTACACTGGATCTCTTAGAAGATCTTCCAGAATGCTTCCCACAATTACCATGGGTAACAGTAAATAGTCTGCAATTTCCAAGGGCTCAGTATCTTTTAGTCCTAAAAATGGCTATTTGACCTTTTGCCACCCAGCTGTGGTGTGATGGCATCTGGAGGGCTCAACCTGAGAATAAAGCTCCTTGTAAGCCCAGGTTTAAGAAGCAGGCTGAATTCATTTTGCTGACTGTTAATGATGATGGTGAAAGAGAATGGATCCTGGTTTTTCTTTAGGCCAGCTCTCAAGTTCCTGCTGGGAGTGTATCTGCCCAGGACAATAAAACTCCCAGTCCCCTTTAGAGAAAGATTCCTACTGTCAGAGTTAACCCAGGGAGCTAGGAGAAGAGGAAAACAACTGCCTATCTTAGCTCAGGAGCCATATTAGTTTTTATCTGCTTCTGAAACTCTTTGCTTTAGCAATAGGTTGAAAATTTCACCCATGGAATCTTAGAGTTGGAAAAAAAGAGTTTCGAAGAGTCCACTAATTCATCTTCTTCAGTTTTGATAGGCTGAACAGAAAAGTTTACAGATGTCTATTCTTTTATTTTTTTAATAATGAAGAAAGAGACATTTAACAGTAATGCAATTAAAAGCCTAACGATTTAAAGAAAGAAAGTTCTTGCTTATATCTAATCTGTTTGCAGATAAAAGTTAATCCATTTCAGTTGGCCAGTCCTCAAGGAAAATGTACAAATTCTGGGCAACACCCTGTCATAACTCTCTTTATAGCCTTCAGGACAGTTCCCTTCACCAGGGAAAACTATCCCCATCCTTAAAACATATTTCAAAACTGATCATAGGTCCAGTTGCAAGTGAATTGCAGAGTTGAGCATATGAGCCTCTGAAGTTCTAAGCAAATTTCTAACTTGGTTATTATAGGCTGGCAAGATTCGTTCTGTGTTGTAGCCATGGACTGGTACAAAAAATTCTGGAGAAATGGACACAATGACTTGCACATTTTGGAAGAACATTGATCGTGTTCTTCCAATAGCTTCTAATCTCAAATTCTTCTCTCAAGGAGGAAAAGTAGGCATAAGCTTTCCCAGCTGGCAGTGCAAGGTCAGTTTTACTGGAAAACTGCTGCAGAATGTGGATGGGTCATTCTTAAGTGATGGAACCACAATAAAGGTTCCAGGAGCAAAATAATAATAATTGAACTTGAAAGTAGGGCATTGCCAATTCATTGAACTGCCATCAAAGGTTTTAGTGGTTTGGCTATTTTGTTTTTTTTTGGATCTTCATTATTTTTCCACTTTGGATACAGTGATACAAGGGACTCTTAGGTAGCAATAAAAATGTTTCACGGTAGCAAAGGTAGAAATATAAAAGGTGAGGAAATTATTGAAGCAGAACAGATCCAAATTCTTTCAAATTCATCAAAGCAGTGTGACCAGTAAGGAAAAATAGAAGGAGATGGACATTGTGTTTGGAAAAGGGTAAGAGTGGAGTGTATTGTTTTGTGTGATGGATTTAGGATATGTAGTTGCTCTAAATGAGTTCATTCTGAACCTACTGAAAGGCTTTTGCCTGCATAAGAGTTTTGGTGTCACTAATACTTGACTGAGTTTAGTCTTATATTGACACATAATGCTCGATTTTTTTCCCCCTACACTTCAAATGACTGAAGTGGGAGGCAGTGGAAGCAAATTTTCTAGTTCTAGTTCTTCATTTTGCCTCTGAGTGCATTGCTTTAATTCAGTCATGTTGATCCATGAACTAGATTTCATGTCATTAACCTTTGCAACAAGTGGAGGTAAGACAGGGACATGCAAATAACTCAAAACTTAATTGCTCATTAGAGGATGGAAAATATGTGACAACACACACTGGGGAAAAGCAGATTTCATATGCCTATGGTTAGTGACCTGAGGGAGTTCCATAACAGGCATATCTCTGCTCATTCACACATGGACATTTTGTTGACACCCTTCCACATCCCATGCCAGCTCTAACCCCAGCCCCAATTCAAGGGCATATTCCCTAAAACACAGAAGAAAACTTGTAAAGGAATCTCATGCCAGTTAAATGCCAGATTTTGATGAAGAAGGTAATTCATTGGATAAGTTATGCATTGCTAAGGTGGATTTCTGTAACTGGGGTTGGGGGAGAGGGGAAGAATGTTGACAAGAAAAAAGCACCATCAGCATTTATGTAAGACTTACAAAATTATGGATTTCCAAGCCGACATACTTAATTGTCCCGGGTTTCAAGAAGTGTTCAGGTATACACACTGGCGGCAACTTTGTTCTTAATATAACGGATCAAACCTGGAGTCTGGGAATAATGGCCATGTAGCTACCTGCCCAGGAAATTAGGACCCTGAAAAACACAAGGACAAAGCAAAATTCAATTCTGCTCATTCTTGAGTCACCATTCTTCTTTTCCTTTATGGCATCTTTCTCCTGCATGGAATTGTGCAAATGTCGCCTATGTGGGATGCTAAAAAGAAACTGTGAATTCTCAAGTACTGGCAGGGATGTTGGAGGCAATCACTGACCTCCTGTCTTTAATGGGAAGCCGAAGATACTGTGAGCAGAAGCATGCCCATTCAACTCGCTTTTCTACTGTGGGGCTGTATCTTCACAACTGACATTCTGTGGCCTTATCACCTTTGTGGTCAGTGGTATGAATTTACAGGACAGCTGGTAAGGGAATCCTTCTAGACATTCAATTACTAAACAGTGAGGAACTAACAGGCCTGCACAGCATTCTAAGGGTGATCTTGTCTTTGATGGCTCTATTTGGGACAGGGCCTTTCCTATGACTCAACAAAGCAGGTTATTATTAGATTGCTCAAAAAAAAAAGAGAGCTTTAGGTTTCATTCCATTACCTTATTTAAGAAGTAAACAATAATTTGGTGAGTTAGGGAAGTAATAGAGCAAATTAGAGTGTGGTCCAGTTGGGTGGTTACTTTTCACATATAGATTTGCTTGCTCTTCGTTGCCATGAATTTATTTATTTTTAAAATCAACTTACTCATGAACTTCTTTTTTCACCTTATTAATTGCCTCAAACCAAAAGGACATTTCAATGGAAGATGTCTATATAGATTAGCAGCAGAAGAAAACTGAAAATGCACTACTTCCTTCCGGTGATTTATCTTTCTTTATTTAGTTTGTCTATAGATAAATGCAAGAATCCTTAAATGGCCAAATTTAGAAAGAATTAGCCCAGCCTTAGCAGAGGACAACACATAAATTGGAGATCTGCTATGTGTCAGGAAATGTTTCCTGCTAAATTGGATTCCATTGACTTGGATGAGAAAAAGTTAACATGGCTTGCAAATTTGGCTGGGAAGCTATAAACAGTGGGAAGCACCGTGTGGAATCAAGGCCTCCAGCTTGGGGGTGTTAGCTCATATGGCGCCAGATTGCTTAGTGAAGGGTCATATCCGATTTTTAAAAAAAATCACTGAATTTCTGGAAGAGCAGTCACACAGGCTGTTGGAGTCACTTACTAATTTCATTGAAAGCACTGAGTTGTGCCAGCACCAGTGAATGCCAAGAGAACATGGGGGAGCCAGGCAGAAGAGCACAGAATGCTAAAAGGGTGCTCAGGAGAGAGTTTTGTCCCCAGCTTGGGCCCTGTCCAAAGGGGAAAATGTTCACCATGAGTAGACATAGCCAGCTGGAGGAGTGCCAAGGGAAAAATGAGGGTACTGGGCAGACATTTGCAGCCAAGTTTTGTGACATTATAACCTAAAGTAGACAGAGGTGGAGCATTTCTTCCCTTTGTGATAACTCAGAGATGGCACCAGAGGACAGGGTTGGCCTAGGTTTTGTGGATGATATATTCTGCCCTATTCTTAAATGCTAAGTAAGTGTATACAGAACCTAGAATGCCATTAATTCACAGGTGAGTGATGGAAGGAGAAGCATTGGAAAATAAATCAAATGCTCTAAATGATTTTAAAGAATGAAAACTGAGGATGACTTAATGAATATCCTTCAAGGATCTAGCATAGCACCTCACACAAAATAGGCATCAACGGATACTTATGCATGGTAGGTGCTCGATAAATTCTTTTGTGACTAATCACTGAATAGAAACTAGGCATCAGTTTGGGGGGAGGATGTCTCTTTAGGAGATGGATTTCTCTCTCCAAAAGGAGACTAGGAAAAAGAGGAATGCAGAATATCAGACCTAGGTTAGTTCATTCATTCAACATGTATTTATTAAGAGCCTGTTATGTACCTGATACTATTCTAGGCACAGGGGATAAAGAGATGAACAAATCAAAGTCCCTGAGCTTGTGGAATATGTATTCTAGTGAGGAAGATGAGTAATGAAAGATGTTGGTTAGCTTTAAGGACTAGGAAGAAAAATAAAGCTGAGTGAGAAGATAATATGAGTGATTAGTGTGGTGCATGGGGTGGCATTTTCATAGGGTGATCAGGGAAGGCCTCCCTGAGGAGGTGGCATTTGAGAAAAAGCTTAGTCAAAAGGAGGGAATGGGCCTTGGAGAGATCTGGGGAAGCAGTTTCCAGACAAAGGAGACAGCAAGGTAAAAAGGCTCAGTGGCGAAACAGAGCTTGGCAGGCTCTAGGACCTACAAGACCCCGGGCTGGCCGAGTGGAGGGGAGGAGAGTGGAGGGCAGGAGGGTAGGCAGGGGTCAGTCCTTCATAGGCAGGGCCAGCTAAGTAATCAACGAGGTTCAGTGCAAAATGAAAAGCAGGACAACAGTGACTTTCAAGGTTCTAAGACATAAAACATTTTCTTTTCTCAATCTCTCTCTGGACCCATCATGATGTTTTTATTTGCCACTTATATCGGACTCCCTTGGGTAGAGGGGATACCGGTGAGTGAAGGACTTCATAGGCGCCAGGGCTCCTGCTAAGGTCCCCTGGCTGCTGGTTCCCATTACCCCATCAACGTGCCATGCCCGGGCTGGGGTCAGGAAGTCAATCTCCCTTTTCCATGCAGCCCTCCTTTCCTCCCAACTCGCAACCCATATTGTACAAGAGATTGTAACTGCTGTGCTGGGACACGCTCGGTACCTGGGTTAGGGGCGCGCCTTAGATTTCTCCGCCCCGTCCTCCCAGTCGCCTGTCGCGGGGCTTTCTCGCCCAGAGCGCGGGTGGCCGCCGCGATGCCCCACCGGTGCCCGCACCTGACAGCGACCTTTCCGCTTTGAGTCGTTCCCCCCACCCCCATCCCCGACGTGACCTCGTCATTGCCTGAATGGTGCAGAGCCTCAGCAGTTGTAAGGTGGAGGCCGGGAGGGGGAAGCGAGTTGGGGCCCGGGGCACCAGGATGTGGAGGGGAGTGGGGAGGAGCCGGCAGCCAAAATCCGTCCTTCGGAGGCGGGGAAGTGGTGCAGTCAGGATGCTCCTGAGCTGAGGCTACAAGCCCTGTTTTTTTCCGTTGTCCCATAGGACTTCACTTAGGAAACAATAATTCAAAGAGGAAAGTATTAAGAATTTCAGGACAGCAACTTCAGGACATTAAATGCCAATGCAGGACCCTTCTGAGCACGGGTCTCTGTGCAGTGCACTGGTCCCAGGCTCATGAAGGTGGCCCTGAGTAGAGGCTATGGGAAAGTCTCCCAGGTTTATTCTGAATGAGATAGGTTGGGAATGGGTGGTTGAGGGGAGTGGCAGAGGAAATGATCTGAGTTTTTTCCCCACCTGTCTGTCTATTTATCTATATCCGTCTATTATTTATTTTATTAGAGAAGTTGTTGGTTTTCTGCATGAAAGATCATGCAGAAAATAGAGTTCCCATATCCCTGTCCCCATTTTTAACATTTTGCATTAGTGTGGTACTTTTGTTACAATTGATGAGAGAGTATTATTATAATTGTACTATTAACTATAGTGCCATTTACATTATGGCACACTGTGTTGTACAGTCCTCTGTTTGTAAATTTTATTCTAGTTTTATGGAGATTGTTCTAGCAACTCTGTCACAAAATTGGGGAGAAAGAGGGAAATTAGGGAGGATAGGAACTGATGGTGGCTCATCTATAAGTGGCACCGGGAGAGGCAGATAGAAGTAGTCACATTTCAGATGTATTTTGTAGGAGTGACTTCTAAGTTAAAGGAAACTCTTTTGGATAAAGCTGTTAGACATGGGGGAGCATTTATTATAGACCTGAGGCTAGGAACCACTGCCAAATCCTTCCATGTGTGCCACAATGACGGAACATGACCAAGTATATTCCAGAATTCAAAACAGTAGTAAATAATTTTAGAGCATCAAGAACACAATTATTTTTAAATGACTAAGAAGCATTTTATGAAACAAATGACCATAAGTGCTAGGATCCCATATGAGGCATCTAATACTTCAATACAAAAGTAATAAGTGAACTTTAAAAAGGGAAAAACATCCTGACCCAGGTCCAAGGGCTCAGGGAAAAAACAATTTGGCTGAATGTTAACCAGGAGAGATGGTACCCAGATCTTCGAACTTAAGTTAGAACCTCTGAGAGCTAGAGGTGGGGAAAAATGTGCTTATTAGTTTGGGTGTGGGGCATCTCCAACTTGAAGTCCCAGATCCAACCCAGCTATGCCTCAGGGTCCTCATTAGCACAAATACCACCCCAGAAAGCTGAGACCACTCCTGTGTCAGCTCCCAGCCTCTCCCTGGAGGAGTCGTCTCCTCTGCTTGATTCTAGGGGCCCTCATGTAGGAATGTGCCTCATGCTTGCCTTTCCTTCTCCTTAAGCTGAAAGTGACCAGCTGGGCAGAGAAAGTTACTTTTCTGGGACATCATAATAGTTTATATTTACAAAGGTGCTTTTAGCAGCATCATTATTTAATCCCTGTTAACATTGCCCAATAACATTAATTATCTAGAAGCAATGGGATATCTTGGTCAACTTATTTGGAGATGGTGAATTCTCCCGGGGATCAAGAAGGGAATGGGGATAAATATTAGGAGATTAAGTCACCTTTCAGAGTCTCAAATAGGCGATGTTACTCTACGATATTTCATGAGGAAAAAATAAAAATTCTAAAGAAAAAGAATGTGTGTACTTCAATTTGTTCACCTGAAAAATGAAAACTATAAAGTAAAAAATGTGTTTTCCATTCATGAGTCAAGGATGTTGCTGAGATATAAATGGTGCATTGTGGCATCAGCAAGGCTGTTTCCAGCTCTGTTTCTTCTCTTTGCAAGAAAATGTTTGAGGTGGTCCACAGGGCCAGCCACACATTCTGTGGACTGAAATCTGTCAAGTCCTCTACCTGTTGTCATTTTTAACTTTGCCTCAGGAGGGTATGATGTGGTCCTGTAAATGCACTATTTCTTTTCTCAAATATGAAATCCTGGGTTCTGTACTTTGGGTCTTTTAAAAACTTGACTTTACTGGATTGTTATTTTTTATCCTGGTGTTAGCGTAATGAGTTTCCATACCAGCTTATTTTCCTTGTGATGCTCTGGAGGAAAGGAAGTATGGGAGCTGCCTGTGGTCTGTGGCCACAGTCAGAAGTGTACAAAGTGGCACCTTGTCTGAATGCACAGATAAATCCAAACTCAGGACTTGCCCTGCCAGTTTGGGAGAGCTCAGAGACGTGTTCAGCATCACAGCCTCCTGCCTCTCCACTGAGCTCACGTGTGTTTCCATGGCAAAGGAGCAGTGTCATTAATTATTAGGGTGTTGCTATGGTGTTGCATTTTAACATTTTGATATAGACAAAAAAGCTTGGAAGTATTTTGCATCTTATAGGAATTATCCACTGGTTATTTTAGAGTGTGAAAGTCAACACATCTGAAAATAACCGTTGTGACTTGTATGATATAATTTCATCATATATTAATAAGATGGATCTCTAATTGCCAAATATGAAAGGGTCAGAAGGTTTTATCAATATATCTTATGTTGCACATCAGAATAAGAACTACACTGGCTGCTAAAGACCAGTCATTTGGAAAGTAGAAGCCCACCTTTCTGTCAAAATCAAGAGATTACAGGTGATGCTAATTCAATAAGAAATTAAAGAGAAGGTAAATGAAAAGAACGCCAAGAACCTTAAGAGATGGGTTGGAGTAAAAGGAAGGACAGAAATTCCTTGAGATTTGCTTACTGTCAGAGTATTGATAAAGAAATTTAAAATGGTTAGGAAGAACTCAGTTTGCTATTTACACATCTGAAGCCATACCCCAAACCTGTAGGTTTAAAATAAACATCTGCATAAATGCATTTAGTACATTTTAATCATCAGCAGAATACATAAACAGAACTCCATGAAATAAAACCTGTGGAACTTCCTTTTAGAACTATAGGTTTTTTCCTGCAGGAAATTTGTTACTTTTTCTGATTTAAGTCCTCATGGTAGTGAGTTGAGACTATGAGGTTGATCACTGGATGATATTTTCTCAATTGCTTTGCCAAGGTAGATGGTTTACTTTCTTTGGAAAGGAAGTGATTGTGGAGTTACAGGCTTTGCTGTATTTTTATTATTAAGTTATGCTGGTTAATTATTACACAACAAGAGGAATGTGATAGATACTAGGTGATTATTCTAGCATATGCAAGATCATATGGACCTGGGAAAGGCATATAAATGCATAAATAAGAAAATAGGAAAAATATAGAAAGCAGTTAGGAAGTTTATTTAATTGTATCAAAGAAGACATTGAAAAATTGTCCAGGGAGGAGTGAGTAATCAGGGTCAAAAAGAAGAGATGTTTTGATTTCATTAACTGATGTAAATAATTAAGTGACTTCCTTTGATGTCCCGCTACGACATTGCATCTCTTATGACACTTGTCATATTTTACACTAGATTAAGGTCCTTTATACTCACACTAATAGAGTGCAACTTCCTAAAGACAGGTACCATGTCGTATTCATTTTTGTATTTCCCAGTTCTGAGCATGTTGTCTGAGAAATAGTAAGAGCTCAATAAGTGTTTGTTGAATGAAAGATGCAAGAACAGAATGGAAATCTATAAAAAATTGTATGTATCTCAATGACTATACTCTTGCAAATATTTTTATTATGAAAGGATGTGATTGTAATAGTTAGTATTTTGCTAGATCATTACAATCATCTTTGTGATAAAGAATAAGATTGTTTTGTTAATACTTATGGATTTTTGTCATTTTTTCTGGTGCCCTGGAGAATACACATGTAGCAGATATGAATTTTCACAACCACAAAACTTAGGTGTGCAAACAATGTAGCTTTATTTTCTAGAAAGGAACTTAATTTCTTCAGCTTCCTTTACTTCTATGACAGAAATTAAATCTTAATTAAGCTCTGATAATCAGTGGGTTGCTGTTGATAAATCAGGGTTTTATTAGTTAAAACAAAGGTTTTCTCAACCATTTCAGGTGTTCCACCCCAACCTCCTTTTCCAGATGTTGGTTGGTATTGCATCGTGGGGGACTTGCCAGGGACACTGGACTATGAGAAGGGACATTTGGTCCTCAGCAATCACAGTTTCTTGAATCTGGCATCCATCCTTTCTGGCACTGCTGATGATGTCCATGTTCACGTTGGTCTCTGGTGTCACAGCCAAGGGGCACCCTTCTTGGAGGGCTTTCCTGGGTTTTTGGGTGCCCTCTGGGCTGCACTTGGGCAATGGGAGGCTTGGGCCACTCTTTCAGGCCCTCTTTGCTTAAATTCCTCTTGCCCCTGTTTCTGCTTTACTGCTGCCATCCTATGCTGGAGGGGTGCAGGGGAACTCTAGGACCTTGTTCTCTCTCCCAGGACCTCCCCCCCCAGGAAGGTAACAGAGGACTATCTCCACCTGGTTTTCAAACCAGTATTGCCTTGGGGAAGGTGGCAACGTGCAGACCCCTTTTCCTAGGGATGCACTTAGGTCTAAGCATTGCTTCCTTTCCATCTCTTCTCCTTCCCACTCTGAATATTTCTTTATCCAGTCTAGGGCAAGAAAATAAGCTCTTATATTATCATGCTTTTTTTATAAGTCTATTCAATATGTGTTTTATGCTGAGGTTTTCAAAGTCTATCTTGAAACTTAAAAGCTGAGAATTGACTCTTTCGTTCTGTTGTACTCAGATTTTACTGTCATAACTGATGCCTGAAACATAGGTAAAGGTCATGTGGCATCAAGAAAATACATAGAAAGAAGAATACAAAGGAAAATAGTCAAATGTTACCCTGGTAGATTTCCATATGCACATGCACTTCTGGAACATGGAGTTCAGCAGAATGTGTTAACGCAACTCGTCTCTACAATTTCTTGCCCAGAATATCATTTCTATCCACATGGTCTGATTTCATGTGGTTATAGATATTTTAGAGCTCAGAGGTACTTTAGGGTTTATCTAATCCATGCTGTTTTTCTTTTCTTTTCCTTTTACAATTGAATAAGAAATGGAAAAATATAGAGGATAAGTAACTTGCACAAGATCACACACATATTTAGCGATAGTAGAACCTGGGTCCCTAAATTTCCTCTGGTGGACGCTTTTCTCTTTCCTTGATGCTTGGAAGGGGGCAATAAGAGATTTTCCCATCCTTTAGCATTTCCCTTCATTGATTACTCCCTTGGGAAAGTGCCAAGGTGAAAGCAAACAGAGCTTAGATAAAAAACCAGTGTGTGAAGAAAGATTCCCCAAACCCATGGGATGGCCTTCGTGTATGAATATTTAGGAAAGAGAAGTCCTGTTGTTGGGAACAGTTGGAAGATATTCAAAGGACTATCCAGTAAGTGAGGCTTATTCTTTTTGGACTGCTCTGAGACTCCAGTAAAAGCTACAGATCCCGCCCCACATAAAGGTATTTTCGCAAACATATTTAGGCCTTTTGCAGATCTCCTAAAATCCCAATCCCTGAACCCAGGTTAATAACCTGACTATAGAGGTAAGACCCTTTGAGGTAGCAGATGATGCCTGGGAAAACACAAAGAGGTTAACTTCCCCCAAAGGGGTCGGCTCAAAGATTAGCTTAGAGTGTAGGGAACAGCAATTTTTGGATTTAAAATATTTTAGGAGTGTGACCTTTGATAGAAAACTGTACCCACCCTTTAATTAAAGTCAGCGTTGGAGGGGAAAAAGGTATAAATCAGCCTGCTGAGAGCAAAGCTAATGAAGGTTGAAAGAGAGCAATGGCTGTGCAATCAAATAAAGACAATTTTGTTGGCTTTAGGGTTCTATTTGGGCTAATAAGCCACTTGGGAGGCTTTACTTTTGGGAGAAGAGAGTAGTAACCTCCCTTAACTTGGCATAAAAGAGGGAGAAACTGCTGATTTCCAAGTTCTCTGGTCCTTGGAGACTTCATCCAGTAGGAGCAACAACAATAAAAACACCCTAATTAAGAAGCAGCATTTTGGAATTTATGTTTCTCATTGCTTTAAATCTTAGAGTCCCTCAGTGGAGGGAAAAGGGGACAGGGGTGGGGATTCTATGGTTGTGGGAGAGACTCCCCCATTCAGTAAGTAATCAGTAAATATATTTTTAGCACCTTCTACATGACAAATGCTGAGCTATGTGTTGGGAATAAATGATAAAATGATGGACATGGTCCCTGACTTTTTGAAGTATAAAGTCCAGTAAGAGTTGTTGACAAGTAAACTGGTAATTAGTATGATACTTAGCTTTCCAGAGGAACCCCATGGTGAAGAGTTCCTAACCAAGTTTGTGGAGGGCTTCCTGGAAGAAATGGAGTCTTGAAAGATGGGTTGAAGTTAGTCAGGGGAAGAGGGAGTACCAGAACGTTCCAGGCAAAGGAAAGTGTCATGCATGTGATGGTGCTTCAGAGAAATCAAGTAAGGGAGAAGGTGAGGGTGAGGGAGAGAGTGGTAAAAGATGAAACAGTAATTGTAGCAGATGTTGGACCACTGGATGAGGCTTTGTAGGATTGTCAAAAAGGTTGGGACTTTCTTCTGAGAACAAGGAAGAACATTGAAGGGTTTTATGCCCAGGAATGACACAGTGAGCCATTCAGCCTGGGATGACAGCACCAAGAAGGGAGAACTTTGCATTTGCCTCATTTTGACATGCTCTTTGCACATTCTCATGATTCTTAGACCCTCAGAGACAGGAGAAACCACTAGTACTCTTGCCTCCATGTGCCTGTTCAGGTGAACACTTAGGCAGATGTTAGCTCACAACTTTGGAAATAAACCAACCCTTGCACAGTTCTGTTTCACATCCTTTTATGTGTATTCCAATGTCATTAGTCTGTTGCTACTGAGGATGGTATTGCTGCTTGGTGGTCATTCAGGTGAATGCTTATGCTTCATCCCATGAAGGACAGGGATTTATGGGAGATGTAACTGAGGGCTATTTCTCTCCTTACTCTCATTTATTACCTTACCCCCAGACTCATCATGTGATAGAGAAGAGGTCCTGAACACATGTGGTTCAGCCTCTTCTTGGTCCTCTCTATCTGGGATCACTTCTTCTCAGGATCCCATTGCTCTTGTCATGCGTTTGGATCTTAGCTGGCTAAACCCTGCCTCTGCAATGGGGAGACCTACGTTTTAGAGTGTAGGTTCTATTTACCGGAGACTCGTTAAGGAGCCATATTTTGGTTGTAGGTCAATCTGCATTCTCACATTCAGCCACCCCAGTAATAAAACTGGTGTTTTAGTTTCCACACTTCTGATTCCAGTATCCATCTCTCATTTGGTTCTGAACTCCGGAAGAGAAGAAACAAATGTGATCACTTAAGTCACAAAGAACCTTACCAATGGCAATATCCTCAACTCTTACTTATCTATACTTGGGTTGCTATTTTCTTTCTTGTCTTTGCCAAAGTTTGTTCCCTCCAGAAGGGTTGTGGGAGGACTCATCCTTATTGAGCTGACCTTAGGAGATGGCAGTCTACATAACAGGAGGAATCTGAAAGGGAAGGAAGTTTGAGATCCCTTCCCTTCCATGCTCATCATAGCTACCACTTAATTTCCATCTCTTCCTCCAGGAAAGAAATGAGAGTGTTGGTTAACTTAGGGATGATGGTCTGATATAGTGGCGATGCCATCCATCCACAGCATTTAGAGAACTGATGGAAAGATTGGAAGGTGATACAAAGCAGAGGGAAAAAGCTGGAGTGCTTTCCCCTTATGTGTCATCTAGTGTGTAGGGAATTAATTTTTGGAGTAATATTATCTTCATTCCTGACTCCACCTTATTTGTCTAACGTTATTTTCCTTTTCTTTTATTTTTGTAGATGTTTTAAATTTACTTTATCTAACTTTGCTGCATGCATCTTTACAAATTTCTTAAATCATTTTAGTAAGAAGTCAGGGAAGAGATAAAAAGTAAAACACTCTCCAAATATGTAAGCCCCTTCAGATTTGCTTGGCTACACCATCTGGTTTGACAAGTAGATTTTTCATAATTTACAAACACTCTAGTCTCTTCACTCTAGGTGAAGTTCAATATAAATGATTTTGCAAAGCTATTTGTATCACCGCCATCCTCTACTAGGACCAATTTTTCAGATCTGTTTTTATTTTCAACTCATTTTTAAATTAATTCGATATTTTAAAACATCTACTTTGTTTCTGGAACATCTCCAGAGACCAGCCTCTTGTGGTCCTTGAGAATCAAGGTTCAGCCTAATTAGTGGTCTGTTCTTAAATATCTCTTGGCAAAGTCTGAATACTCCTTATCAGTTGGTCCAGTGCCTCTCTGAAGGGTTTCTCTAGATTTTGAAATATAATGTTGGACCGTCATGTTTGGCTTGAGAGAGGGGTGGGGCCGGTAGATCCTTGTGAGCATCTGATTGCCACAGCTTTCAAATACCAGTCAACAGAGGAGTATGAAAAAGAATTATGGCCAAGGGAAATGTTAGGTGGAAGCGGGGGAGGAGGGGAGGTGTGAGTGGGAGGGAGAGGTTCAGATTTCATTGAATTCAGAAACCTATGCCTCTTCAGAGGCATCTTCTCTACTTAAAAACCATTCAATCTGACAGTGCTATGCTATCCTTTCAGAGGCTAGCTCTACCTGTTCTAACAGACGGTCTGTGACTTCACCTTTAGCAAGCATGTATTGGGTGGCTGATGTTTTAAGTATTAATCCCATTTCTTCCCAGAGCTCTGGCTCTGGTTCTAGTTCCTTCGTAGAGTACTATAAAAAAGGAAATTTATAGCTTGACTCTATGGTCAGGCATTTCAAGTAGTGCTTCTCCTGTCCACCGACCATCTTGTATATACCATTGCCTCTTTTAGTGCCAACTCAATCTCATGTCTACAAATGTTTAGTAAATTTTCTTTTCAACTTTCTGAGTTTATTTTCCTTATAGTCCAGAACACAACAGAACATGCATTAAATGAGCATTCTATTCCTTGGTCATTCCCACGTTTCCATCTCCACTCATTTACTTTTCTTCTATGGCCTGTATGTGTTTGCACAGATGTGCACGTGCTTAACATGTATCTGCTGAGCTGGCAGATTGGCAGGTCTAGTGGGTATTGGGAAGAAGAAAATACCACTTGGTAATAACAGATTTGGTAGGAAAACTTTCTCTTCTTTAAGAGAACAGGAGGAACTATGTTCCATACTAAAAGAATGGTACATATAATTATCACCCAGCTGTAAATAAAAATACCCCACTGTGGTTAGGAGGAGTGTCACAGACCAGGACCACCAAAAGAAATAACCCATTGGAATCAGATGCCCTTTTCCTTCAAGAACAATTGTCTGGGGACAATGGGAACTGAAGCATGACCTTAGGGGGTGTCCTAGTTTGCTAATGCTGCAGAATGCAAAACACCAGAAATGGTTAGGCTTTTATAAAATGGGGGTTTATTTCACTACACATTTACAGTCTTAAGGCCACAAAGCATCCAAGGTAACACCTCAGCAATCGGGTACCTTCACCGGAGGACGGCCAGTGGTGTCCGGAAAACCTTTGTTAGCTAAGAAGGCAGCTGGCGTCTGCTCCAAAGCTCGGGCCTCAAAACGGCTTTCTCCCAGGACGTTCCTTTCTAGCAAGCTTGCTCCTCTTCAAAACATCACTCCCAGCTGCACTCTCTTTCTTCCCCCCGAGTCAGCTCATTTATATAGCTCCACCGATCAAGGCCCACCCCGAATGGGTGGGGCCACACCTCCATGGGAACATCTCATCAAAATTATCACCGACAGCTGGGTGGGGCACACTCCAAGCAAATCCAACCAGCACCCAAGGGTCTGCCCCACACAAGACCACAAAGATAATGGCATTTGGGGGACACAATACATTCAAACTGGCACAGGGGGTCATGACCATTTTCTCTGCTGACTCTGAGCATCTGGATTGATAGTCCAAGACAGTGAGATTTCTATCAGTCTGTGACCCACAAGCATGGGCTTTCATCAGGAAGCAGGGGGATGTACTCCATGACCTTTCCAGCTCCCTTTCGGCCAATGCTGTATTGAGCTATTCCTGAAATTGCTTCAAGCATGATTGCCAGTTGGTGTTGCATCCCTTCTGGATTCAGTTCCCACAGTCCCCAGTAGGGGTGGGTTGGTGCTGACATCCTCTCCTCTTCAGCTTGGTAATACCTGGTTGTATACAACTGGCCTCTACGTCCATTCTTCCCATAACACCAGGCATACATGAGTTTTGGGGTTCCATAAGGAAGGAAAGAATGTGTATCATCAACTGCTTTTCTCCTGGCAATTCAATTCAAAACAATTATGGGCACTTGTTCTCTTCTGAGAACTGACAAATTGAGAGAGACCTTTATGGAGAGGGACATTCCTTTCTGCAAGAAAGTCATTCATTCACCACATTTATCAATGCTTACTATGTACCAAACAGCAGTACAGTTGCTAAGGAATTCAGCAGTAAAATACCCAAAAATTGCAGTCCTCATAGAGTTTACATTCCAGTGAAAGAAGAGAGACAATAAACAATAAATAAATAAAATATATCAGATTGTGATAAATGCTGTGATGGACTTTTTGATGTGTTAACTTGCCTGGACTATAGTCCCCACTTATCCAATTACTCTTTAATCTAGATGTTACTGTAAAGATACTTTGTAGATATAGCTGCAGTTTATAATCCATTGACTTTAAGAGAGATTACCCTAGGTAATCTGGGTGGGCCCAACTCAACCAGTTGAAAGGCTTTAAAAGCTGGACTGAGATTCCCTGAGAGAAGAAATTCCTCCTGCGGACAGTAGCTTTGACATATGTCTGTAGGTTCAGCCTGTCCTTCCTTAGAGTCTGCTTTGTGGATTTTGACTTGCTTAGCCAGCCCCCACAATCATGTAGCCAATTCCTTGCAATAAACCTCTTCATATAAATCTCCCAGTGGTTCTGTTTCTCTGGTTGAACCCTGACTTTTTTTTTTTTAATTAAATTCAGTTTTATTGAAATACATTCACACACCATACAATCATCCATGGTATACAATCCACTGTCCACAGTATGATAACATAGTTATGCATTCATCACCACAATCTCTCTGAACATTTCCCTTACATCAGAAAGAACCAGAACAAGAATAAAAAATAAAAGTGAAAAAAGAACACCCAAATTCATCCCTCCATCCCACCCCATTTGTCCTTTAGTTTTTATCCCCATTTTTCTACTCATCCATACACTAGATAAAGGGGGTGTGATCCACAAGGTCTTCACAATCACACTGTCACCCCTTGTAATCTACATTATTATATAATTGTCTTCAGGAGTCCATACTACTGGGTTGGAGTTTGGTAGTTTCAGGTATTTACTTCTAGCTATTCCAATACATTAAAACCTAAGACGTGTTATCTATATAGTGCATAAGATTGTCCACCAGAGTGACCTCTAGACTCCATCTGAAATCTCTCAGCCACTGAAACTATTTCGTCTCATTTTGCATCTCCCTTTTGGTCAAGAAGATACTCTCAGTCCCATGATGCCGGGTCCACATTCATCCCCGGGAGTCATATTCTGCATTGCCGGGGAGATTTACACCCCTGGGAGTCGGGTCCCACGTAGGGGGGAGGGCAGCGAGTTCACCTGTCGAGATGGCTCAGTTAGAGAGAGAGGGCCACATCTGAGCAACAAAGAGGTACTCAGGGGGAGACTCTTAGGCACAATTACATGCAAGTTTAGACTCTCCTTTGCAGTAACGAGCTTCATAATGGCAAGTCCCATGATTGAGGGCTCAGCACCTCAAACCGCCAGTCCCAATGTTTGTGACATCAACACCAGTCCACGTGAGGATGTCCAACACATCCATACCTTCCCCCAGATCCTCGGGGCTGGGGAGGGGGAGGCTGTAAATATATTTTTTATTATCTGCCCAAATTACTCTGGGATGTGTCACTATTTCACTCCAGCCTATACTAACCTACTGTATCTCATTTCCTATTCAAAATTCCATGAAATTGTGGTGTTTGAACAAATTGACTGTAGAGTTGTACCGTTTAGAAAACTTAGATCCTGTACCAAATAGATATCTCTTCCCTTGGTCTCATACGGAAGTTGAAGTTTTAAAACACAGTTTCAACCTTTACCCTTTGGCCTGGCTTGCCCTGGTCTTAACCAGACTTGCTTCATTCATATTACTAATTGAAGTCTGGGCTCTTTTTCAGCTTTTTTTTTTTGACAGTGGCTGTATGCACGAATACTGACATTCATATCTGCCGAGCTCTAGCTCTGCGTTTCAGGTGTCTCAGAGATATGCATTGTTCCAGAGACCAATCAGGTTATACGCTAGGGGATCAGCATCTCAAAGTTTAGAGATAGGCCTTACAATTCAGGTATAGAGTTAACTGCTGTAAGAGCTTACAATCTAGGGACTATTACAATTATTATGTCCACGTTAGGCTATGTTCTAAGATTCAATTCTGAGTTTACACATTGTAGTTAGTCCATATTGGTGAGGCATCATCCCTCTCACCATGTTTTCTCCAACACTTTTACTCCTATATATATATTTTCCTACAATTTTATAGAGTTATATTCACATACCATACATTCATCCACAGTGTACAATCAGTTGTTCATGGTATCATCATAAAGTTGTACATTTATCACCACAATCAGCACTTGAACATATTGATTACTATAAGAAAAAAAAATTTTTTTTTTAACAATAAGAAAAAAATGCTAAAAAGAAAAATAACATCCTACAATACAATATACTAGTAAGGACAGCAAGTAACACCACTACCAAGAATCCCATATTCCTCCCCTATATCCCCCTCTCATATACATTTAGCATTGGCATATTGCCTTTGTTACATTTAATGGAGGTATATTACAATGATACTGTTGACCATAGACTCCAGTTTGCTTTAATTATGTTTTTTCCTGAATACCATCCCCTTTTCAACTCTCTACATGGTTGACATTCATTTGCTTTCCCACATGCAAAAACATTTTTATATTTGTATATTTAGTAACAGTCATTGGCCACTCCAGTTTTTGCCATGTTATATAGTCCCAGTCTTTATCATCTATCTTTACCTCTGGTATCATACATTCTCCTATCCCACCTCTTTCAGCTTTACTCACAGACATCTTTGTTCAGTGTACTTACAATACTGTGCTACCATCACACAGTATTATACTATCTATTTCTGAATCTATGCAATCAATCCTAAACATTCTGTAGTCCTTCAGCATCAAATGGCTGGTCTCTGCCCTCTTTCTATCTCCTGGTCGCCTGTGTTGTCAGCTTTTAACTCCCAAAGTTCATTCATTAATGTCTGTTTATATTAGTGAGACCATACAGAATCTGTCCTTTTGTTTCTGGCTAACTTCACTCAACATAATGTCCTCAAGGTTCATCCACATTATTACATGATCCATGTCTTTGTTCTGTCTTACAGCTGCATAATATTCCATCATGTGTATATACCACAGTTTGTTTATCCACTCGTCCTTTGATGGACATTTGGGCTGTTTCCATCTCTTGGCAATTGTGAATAATGCTGCAATAAACATCAGTTTACAAATGTCTGTTTGTGTCTTAAGTTTCAGTTCCTCTGAGTATATACCTAGCAATGGAGTAGCTGGGTCATATGGCAAATCTATATTTAGCTTCCTGAGGAACCTCCACACTGTCTTCCAGAGTGGTTGCACCATTCTACATTCCCACCAACAATGAATAAGTGTGCCTCTTTCTCCACATCCTCTCTAGCACTTGTCATTTTCTGTTTTTTGGATAATGGCCATTCTGGTAGGTGTGAGATGATATCTCATTGTGGTTTTGATTTGTATTTCCTTAATAGCCAGTGAAGTTGAGCATTTTTTCATATGCTTTTGAGCCATTTGTATTTCCTCTTCATAAAAATGTCTGTTCATGTCTTTTGCCCGTTTTTTAATTGGATTGTTTGTCTTTCTGTTATTGAGATGCAGGATTCCTTTATATATTTGGCATATTAAACCCTTATCTGATATGTGGTTTCCAAATATCATCTCCCATTGTGTAGGTTGCCTTTTTAGTTTTCTGACAAAGTCCTTTGATGTACAAAAGTGTTTAATTTTGAGGAGATCCCATTTGTCTATTTGTTCTTTGGTTGCTTGCGCCTTGGGTGTGAGGTCTAAGAAACCACCTCCTATCACAAGATCTTTAAGATATTGCCCTACATTTTCTTCTAAGAGTTTTATGGTCTTGGTGCTAATGTTTAGGTCTTTGATCCACTTTGAGTTAATTTTGGTATAAGGTGTGAGATGGACATCCTCTTTCATTCTTTTGGAAATGGACATCCAGTTCTCCAAACACCATTTATTGAACAGGCTGCTCTTTCCCAGTTGCTTCGGCTTCACTGCCTTAGCAAAGATCAGTTGTCCGTAGATGCGAGGGTCTACTTCTGAACACTCAATTCGATTCCATTGATCAGTATATCTGTCCTTATGCCAGTACCATGCTGTTTTGAGCACTGTAGCTTTGTAATATGCTTCAAAGTCAGGTAGTGTGAGACCTCCCACTTCATTCCTCTTTCTCAAGATATTTTTGGCTATTTGGGGCACCTTACCCTTCCAAATAAATTTAGTTATTGGTTTTTCTATTTCTGTAAAGTAAGTTGTTGGGATTTGAATTGGTATTGCATTGAATCTGTAAATCAGTTTAGGTAAAATTGCCATCTTAACTATATTTAGTCTTCCAATCCATGAACATGGTATGTTCTTCCATTTTTTTTAAGTCTTGTTCAATTTCTTTTAGCAGTTTCTTATAGTTTTCTATGTAAAGTTCTTTTGTGTCCTTGGTTAAGTTTATTCCTAAATATTTGCTTCTTTTGGTTGCTATTGTAAATGGGATTTTTTTTCTTGATTTCCTCCTCTTGTTTCACATTACTTGTGTACAGGAACCCCAGATTTTTGTGTGTTGATCTTGTAGCCTGCTACTTTGCTGTATTCATTGACTAGTTCTAGTAGCTTTGCTGTAGAGTTTTCTGGATTTCCTACATATAGAATCATGTCATCTGCAAATAGTGAAAGTTTCACTTCTTCCTCTCCAATTTGGATGCCTTTTATTTCTTTTTCTTGCCTAATTGCTCTAGCTAGAACTTCCAGCACAATGTTGAATAACAATGGTGATAGTGGGCATCCCTGTCTTGTTCCTAATCTTAGAGGAAAAGCTTTCAGTCTCTCCCCATTGAGTGTGATGTTAGCTGTGGGTTTTTCATATATTACCTTTATTATATTGAAAAAGTTCCCTTCTATTCCTATCCTTTGAAGTGTTTTCATCAGGAAAGGATGTTGAATTTTGTCAAATGCCTTTTCTGCATCAATTGAGATAATCATGTGGTTCTTCTTCTTTGATTTATTGATGTGGTGTATTACATTAATTGATTTTCTTGTGTTGAACCAGCCTTGCATACCTGGAATAAATCCCACCTGGTCGTGGTGTATAATTCTTTTAATGTGCTGCTGGATTTGATATGCGAGTATTTTGTTGAGGATTTTTGTGTCTATATACATCAAACAAATTGGTTCTTTTTTTATAGTTTCTTTATCTGGTTTTGGTATTAGGGTAACGTTGGCTTCATAGAAAGAGTTAGGTAGCTTTCCCACTTCTTCAATTTTTTTGAAGAGTTTGAGCAGGATTGGTATTAATTTGTTCTTGAATGCTTGGTAGAATTCACATGTGAAACCATCTGGTCCTGGGCTTTTCCTTTTTGGGAGCTTTTTGATGACTGACTCAATCTCTTTACTTGTGATTGGTTTGTTGAGATCATCTATTTCTTCTTGAGTTAATGTTCGTTGTTTATGCTTTTCTAGGAAGTTGTCCATTTCATCTAAGTTGTCTAGTTTATTAGCATATAGTTCCTCATAGTATCTTGTCATTATCTCCTTAATTTCTGTAGGGTCATTAGTTATATTTCCTTTCCCATTTGTGATTACGTTTATTTGCATCTGCTCTCTCTTTTTTTTTGTTAGCCTAGCCAGTGGTCCATCGATTTTATTGATTTTCTCAAAGAACCAACTTCTGGTTTTGTTGATTCTCTCTATTGTTTTCCTGTTCTCAATTGCATTTATTTCTGCTCTAATTTTTGTTATTTCTTCCCTTCTGCTTGCTTTGGGGTTAGTTTGCTGTTCTTTCTCTAATTCCTCCAGGTGAGCAGTTAACTCTTCAATTTTTGCTCTCTCTTCTAATATAGGCATTTAGGGCAATAAATTTCCCTCTCAGCACCGCCTTTGCTGCATCCCATAAGTTTTGATAAGTTGTGTTTTCATTGTCATTTGCCTCGAGGTATTTACTAATTTTTCTTGTAATTTCTTCATCTACCCACTGGTTTTCTAAGAGGGTGTTGTTTAGCCTCCATATGTTTGTGAATTTTATGACCTTCTGCCTTTTATTCATTTCCAACTTCATTCCATTGTGGTCTGAGAAAGTGTTTTGTATAATATCAACATTTTTAAATTTGTTGAGACTTGCTTTGTGACCCAACATGTGGTCTATCCCAGAGAATGTTCCATGAGCACTTGAGAAAAAAGTGTATCCTGCTGTTGTTGGATGTAGTGTTCTATAAATGTCTGTCAAGTCTAGTTCATTTATCATACAATTCAACATGTCTGTTTCTTTAGTGATCCTCTGTCTAGATGTTCTATCCATTGATGAGAGTGGTGTATTGAAGTCTCCAACTATTATTGTAGAGGAATCTATTTCTCCTTTCAGTGATCACAGTGTTTGCCTCATGAATTTTGAGGCATTCTGGCTTGGTGCATAAATATTTATGATTGTTATGTTTTCTTGATGAATTGCCCCTTTTATTAATATATAGTGTCCTTCTTTGTCTCTTTTAATTGTTTTGCTTTTGAAGTCTAACTTGTCTGATATTAATATAGCTACTTCTGCTTTTTTCTGGTTGTTGTTTGCATGAAATATCTTTTTCCAACCTTCCACATTCACTCTATTTTTGTCCTTGTGTCTAAAGTGAGTTTCTTGTAGACAGCATATAGATGGGTCCTGTTTTTTAATCCATTCTTCCAGTCTGTGTCTTTTTATTGGGGAGTTTAATCCATTTACATTTGGTGTTATTACTGTAAGGGCAGTACTTTCTGCCACCATTTTGTTTTTTGGAATTTATATGTCATATCTTATTTTTTCCTCTCCTTTTACCTTTCCTGATAATCTTCATTTCTGCACTCTTCTCCAACTCTCTCTCTCCTGTCTTTTCCTATCAGCCTGTAGCACTCCCTGAAGTATTTCTTGTAGTGCCAGTCTCTTATTCACAAACTCTCTCAGTGTCTGTTTGTCTGAGAATGTTTTAATCTCTCCCTCATTTTTGAAGGAAAGTTTTGCTGGATATAGAATTCTTGGTTGGCAGTTTTTCTCTTTCAGTATCTTAAATGTATCATGCCACTGTCTTCTTGCCTCCATGGTTTCTGCAGAGAAATCTGTACATAGTCTTATTGACCTTCACTTGTATGTGATGGATCACTTTTCTCTTGCTGCTTTCAGAATCCTCTCTTTGTCTTTGACATTGGACAATCTGACCAGTAAGTGTCTTGGAGTAGGTCTATTGGGATCTATTCTATTTGGGGTATGTTGTACTTCTTAAATCTCTAATTTTCTGTCTTTTATAAGAGTTGGGAAATTTTCAGTGAATATGTCTTCTATTACTCTTTCTGCCCCTCTTCCCCTCTCTTCTCCTTCTGGGATACCCATAACATGTATATTTGTGTGTTTCATGTTGTCACTCAGCTCCCTAAGACCCTGCTCAAATTTTTCCATTTTTTCCACCATCTGTTCTTTTGTGTGTATGAATTCAAATGACCTGTCTTCCAGTTCACTGACCCTTTCTTCTGCCTGTTCAAATCTACTGTTGTGTCCCTCCATTGTGTTTCATTCTATTGTGTCTCTTCCATTGTGGCCTTCATTCCCATGAGTTCTGCCATTTGTTTTTTTAAGTTTATGAATTCTTCTTTGTGGTCATCCAGTGTCTTCTTTATATCCTTCAGCTCTTTGGCTATATCTTCCTTCATTTCATCAAATTTATTTAGCATTAGTTGCCTCCACTCCTGTATCTCAGCAGAGCTATTTTTTGTTTGTTCCTTTGGCTGGTCCATGTTTTCGTGTTTCCTGGTATGGCTTGTTATCTTAAGTTGTCTAGGCATCTGATTTTCTTGATTAGCTTATTTTGGAGCTTGTTTTCTATCTTTTACCTAGAGATTTTCTTGTTGGTTGGCTTTGTTCTCTGGCTTCTGTTACTCAGTTCAACTTATTTTAGACCTCTAACTTAGGTTCTATTTAGTTGATCAGAATTTTTCCCCTCTTGTTTTTTCTGTTTCTTGCTCTGCCTCCATGTAACCTTTTTGTGAGTGAGTCTCCTCAGATATGGTCGACCCTAGTCAGATTTTCCCAGACTAGTGAGGCCCAGGTCTCATTGGGAGGGTATGGAGTTTTCCTGAGAATGAGACCCTCCTATGAGGCCTTTAGAATTGGTGCTTTTCCTCTCCTGTCCAGCAGGTGGTGCTGGCCAGCCCGCAGCTCCCCCACCAGTGTAAGGAGGTATGTAGACTTTAGTTCTGGTGACTCTGATCCTGCTGGGGGCGTGGCTGACTGAAGCTGGAATCTGAATTCCAGCCCCTGGGATCTGAGTTCCCAGAAGGACTGCCAGTTGAGCTGGACCTCCCTCCACTCTCCCAATCCTCAGAACTCCAGTTGTCTCTCGGGGGCACTATTCCCTTCTCCCCTCTCCTCTTTGGGGCCTCTCCAGGTAGATTCCTTGGTCAGCCTGAGTTGCCAATTAAAGACGGGAGTGGAGGCCTTCAGTAGTGAATATGGAACTCAAACACGCTGTGGGTACTCTGTCTCCCCCCATGCCCAGCCTAGTCCCTCAACCTGGGCTTTCCGATAGAAAATAACCACATATATTACTTTTAGATTAAAAAGAAAAAATACAAAAGAAAAACAAGAAAAAGAAAAAAGAAAAAAAAAAAAAAGAGTCTCTTTTAAAAGTCTTTCCCCAGCCTGGAAGTTTTGTCAGTGTCAGAATAGAGCATTTAAAGATCTGCTTTGGGCTATTGTCTGTTAATTACTCTCCAGCAGCTTCAGTTCCACCCCTGCTGGGGGCTATTGAAATGTAAAAAGACAAGGGATCAGTGAGAAATCAGAAGGGACAAAATGTAGGGAAAAAAAAAAGTGGCTTTTTTGGAGTTTGGGAATGGGTGCCCGCTTTTATGTGCCCCCACTTCTCGGAGCCCAGCCCTTCTTTAGCACCCCAGCTCCCAAAGTTAGTTAATTAATTTGTTAATTAATTCTGCAGTTGAAGCTGGGTTGAGCCTCCCTTCTTGCCCTCAGCAGATTGCTGTTTTTTTTTTTTTTTCCCCCTTTCAGGGAGCCGGCAGCAAGACAGTCTGTGAGGTCTGGGTGGGGAGGGGCGCCAGACCCCTGGTCCGGGGAACCTACAATGTTTGCTGTGTCTCAGCTTTTCCTCCAATTCCAAACTTGTGTCCGATGTGTGACTGGTTACTGGAGACCCCGAAAACACTGTTTCATATAGTTCTTGGGTAATTGCCAGCTGCTCTAGGGGAGAGACGAAATTCTGCTCTTCACCACTCTGCCATATTGCCCCACCCTCCGAACCCTGACTTTTAAAAGTGCTATGAGGAAAAATAAAGTAGGAAAGGAGGATAAGCCTGATAGATGACATAAATATGAAGACAAATAATTAAAATTAAAACATAACTGCAGTCATTGAGTTATAAAGAGCTAGGATAATACAATGAAAGTCATGATTATTCTACTAGCATAGAAAAATTTGCTTGGGAAAGAATCAGCTCAAATCTTGTAGGATATTAACCACATTACTACCTTTTCCTGTAAAATTTTTCAAATATCTAAAATGGTAATGTCAATGTCATATGGTTATTATGCAAATAAGATAAGACTTTCACATATAAAGCAACTAGCACCAGGCCTGGAACACAATAAACTTTATTTTATTCTCTTTTATTTTTTATCTATTCCTCATTATTATTAGCAAAGATAAGTGATGTGTAAATATCATGGCAATTCAGCATTGTCTTTTGATCATATGTATTTCCATGAACCTGTGGATTTATATAATTTAGGCAGACTGGTAGGGTAGTAGGCTCACTGAATACATTTAGAATTATTGGGATAACCCAGATTGATGAGCTTGAAAAGTCAGTGAACTGGGAATCACAAATGGATGGAGAAGAGTTAGGCTTATCTGCCAAACCAGTTTACTCTATTATTCCCTATTTACCGTGAAACTTCTCTCAACTCTCTCTTAAGTCTGCAGAGGACTCTCTGGCACATTCTGGCTTCTCTTTAAACATTGTCAAAATAATCAAAGTGATGCATCAATGAATGAGTGCTGTTCTTTCAAGGATTCTACTAAGATCTCCTTGTGAGTGGCTTCTCATTGTTAAAGAACTTTTGACAGTTAGTAGGAAGAGAAGAGGTGGGGAGGCATGCTCTGCTATAGGATATATTTTGAACTGTAGTTTCTGGGTAATGGAAATTACTATCTGTCATTTTTGTACACATTTGGCCGTGAGAAAAAACATAGGAGAGCATTATTCTGCTTGAAATAGTCCATATTACTGTGCACACCCATTCTCTGGTTAACTGAATAGGAAAACATATTTCCAGGGTTGTTTTGCCCCGCGATAATGTGGTGTAGTACTCATCCCTGTAGTTCACTTGGACTAGGATGACCTCCAGCTTTCTGAGGTGCACAAGATGGTAAGTGTCCTCCAGGGGTGTCTTAAATGAAAAGAGGCATTTGAATCAGTAGTTAATGGCTCCAGTTCAGTAATATCAACGAATAGTAAGGGTGATACCTGGCCTACTCTTTGGTCTAATAGGCATCATTCCTACCACCTTACCTGGCTATATTTCAGAATCACTACAAGTGGGATCAGCCAATTTGAAGGAAGATCAGGACTTAGCAGGTACTTTCAATATTAGTTGATGTTCTTGCTTCCACAATATAACATAACCCTAGATGAACTGGAAAATATTTGGAGAAGAGTTTTGGGCAAAGCTAGAGTCCTCAGAAGCCCAATTCAGCTTCTGTATTAATTTTGCTAATTGGGCCAACTTTCCCTTACCAGATGCCTATGTCAAAGCTATTACTTTCTCCTGCCCATTGCTGAGAAATCTATTTAACTTTGGGTCAGGAAAATACACATGCATGCACGCACATATGTGCGCACAGAAATACACTTTTTAGATTTATCAGATTAATAAATGTGGCTGATCCTGGACAGAGTCAATAGGGTGAAATTGGTAACCAGCTGACCCCGAAGATGAACTCTGAAGCCAGGCTGGACACTGTGAGATTTCTGCCATTGCTTACACTGTGGACAGCTCCAGGTGAATGAATAGTAAATAAAACTAAAAGGAATAAAAACTTAAAGGTGACCCCTGTACCAGAAGAGGGCTGAGAGAGAGGTGCTGGCATCATCAGGACTTCCTCACCCGTTAAGAAGCTGGAGTAGGCTAGGGGAAGGAGAATGCACCTTTGGTGGCCAACATTATTTGAGGGCTTCCTCAGTGCCAAGCCCTGTGCTGTATGCTTCACCTATACTCTCTCACCTTTTCTTCCCTGGGAGATGTGTATTATTGCCCCCATTTTTCTGATGAGGAAAGTGAGATGCAGCAAGATCAGCTATCTTGTCTAAGAAGCATGACTGCCCCATGGGATGTTCTTAATACTTACATATTTTTTAATGAATAAATGAATGGATAAGGCCACACAGCTGCTAAGTGGCAGATTTGGGATTTGTGCTCAGGCTGATTCCAGAAACAGGTCCCTTATTGCTATTTTTCCTCAAGAGTTTTATATTTATCAACAGTGAGGAGACTACTGGAGTAGTGTTTAGCATCTGTTTCTGAGCAGGGGAATGTCTGTCCTCTCCCTTAAGTAAGCCAGCTGCCGGACTATGCTGGTGGAGTTATGTGACCATCCCAGGAGTGATGAGTTGCCCCCTGGTTATCTACATGAAGGAATGCTGTTTTGCTGTTTCCCTCCAACTGATGCTGAAATTGAAACTGAGAAGGACTCCAAGTACAACTTATCATGCAGGGGGATGGGGTTCCTTTGCAAGATCACACTGAGAACCTGCCGAAAACACACTGACATCATTACTCTGACGGATTAGGAATACCTTCTCCTCCAAGGCAAGCAACCACATATGCTAGGCACATTCCATGGTCAGTCTGGGTCAGTTTCTTCCATTAAGTGGGCCCACATCAGGAGTCCAAAGGCCACCTAGCTGGGAAAGCAGAACTATTTGTCCACATAGCATAAACTTTAGAAAAGTTGGGAGACGAGGATTCCTGGCTAGAAATGTCCATTTAAAGACATTCTTCCTAGAAGCCTTCAGTAGATGAGTACTGTGATTCCAGGAATATATAAAGTGCATTCGACGCTGTTCACCTTGGGGTTGAAGCTACTGCATGCTTGGAGCCTGGGTCAAATTTTTTATTGCATGTTGTTTGATCAGATTGTGAGGTTAAGAGTAAATCAGGGAGATCATGTTCTGCAGTGAGGGCAGAGTGTCAAAATGAAGAAGTAAACCTTTGATTGGCTTCCCCTCACTCCTCTAGAAAGTGTATTCTGTGAAAAGAGGGTTGATTTTTCATGGTTTCAATATAATGCTGTCCCAATTTAGAAAATCAGAGGACCTGAGGCTGATGAGCAATTTCTCTGGATTCAGGCTCATACAGACCTGCCTGAAAAGGAAACATCTCTTTTACAGAGGGGATTTGGAAGGCAGGGAAAGCATCAGCTTCTGCTCAGGGGCTATAGGAAAGTCTACCTCAGCCAATAACCAGAGAAGAGAAGCCAAGAAGCTAAGGGACTCTGTCCCAGGAATTTCCCAGCAACAAGGGGCCTAAGGCAAGGGGCCCTATTGTTTCGAAAATGTACCCGTGATCTCATTTTGGGTATATGTGATCTCAAGATGTGTACCGACCATCCATCTGTCCCTTGTGCTCACGGCCAGGAAAGAAGGATCCACAAACTCAGCACAGCTTTCTTTCTTTTTATCTCTTGGCCATTTCATCTGTACTTCCTCTGAGCCACTGATTGAAATTCTTTCAATGACTGAGAAAATAACATCCACTAGTGATCAAATATCTGAAGCTTTGCTTACATTCTACTGACTCTTTGGTCATCTGATCTGTTTCATCTGCTTGCAAGGCCTTTTTATTCAGACGTCTTTCACATCTAAATCCCTAGTCCAGACCTCAAAATATCTGTGTCTGAAGGTACCACCACCATTTCAAGCCTGATGTACCCAAACTCATGCTACTGTCTCTCAGAACACACTTCTCCTATGTTCCTTAACTCAGAAAATAATCATTACCTACAATTCAAGTCTCAAACAAACCACACCAGAGTCTTCCTTTTCCCTCACTCCCATATCCAATCAACCACTAAGCAATGATCTGTTTTATCTCACTATCCCTTTATCTTGATTGATCACACCCAATCCTATAACCACTACCTTAATTCAGCCTTGGATCATTATTTTGGTGGTGTGGTGGTGGTGGTTCTGGCCTACTATAATGGTTTCCTAAATGGTCCCTCTCTAGTTATTCCCCCATATGGCTGATCAAAATGAGTTTTCTAAAACCCAGCTCTTATGTATCTTCTCTGTATTCTGATTCACTCCTTAGCATGGTATTTGAAGTCCATCAGGCTCAAGTCTGCCTGCTTATTTCTCAGATTATTTTCTGCTACTCCTCAGTGTGTTCCCAGGTACACATCTATATGTTCCATCCTATTTACTCTTCCCCCATGGGGCAATTTCCCAGATACCTCCAAGACTTTCCAATGTGGTCCTTTTTCCCAGAATTCTCTTCTCCCCTCTCTGCCTGGCACATACAGATTCATCCTTGAAGACTCACCTCACCTGTACCTTTCTGATCCTTACCTCCAAGTGCAATTAGGTAGTTCTCTTCTGCATCCCTATAGCATTGATACTAAACCACAATGATGGGACTTGGAAAAGCAAATAGTTATAGAAAAATGTGACATTCTCACTACCACCTTGCCCTCACCCACATCAGACTTTGAAATACTAAAGACAGGTTTACCTGAATTATATTATGTGTACTACATGCTCAAGAAATGCATGCTGAATGAGTGCAGGCATGAAGAAATTGCCTCCACTCACCAGTTTGAAAAGAGCAACTTTTTCTTTTTAAAATTTTAGCATTATATCTTGAAAAACCCTAACTGAATAACAATATGATTTTTTTTTTTACTTTGTTTTTTAGGGCAGGATTAGGTTTGCTGAAAAATTGCACAGAAAGTATACAGTTCCTGTAAACCCCATCTCCACTCCACCCCCTTCCCCAGTTTCTACTATTATTAACATCTTGCATTAGCATCAAACATTTATCACAATTGATGAACCAATATTGACACATAATTATTAAAGTCCACACTTTAACTTAGGGTTCGCTCTGTGTTGTATGGGTCTATGAATTCTGACAAATACATTAACTGCCATGTACCCACCATTCCAGTATCATACAGAATAGTTTCACTGCCCTAGAAATGTTCTGGGTTTCAGATATTCCTCCCTCCTGCCTCACTGAACCTCTGAAAATCACTGATTGTTTGCTGGCTCTACAGTTTTGCCTTTTTCAGAATGGCATATTGTTGAAATCATACACTATGTGGCATTTTCAGGCTGACTTCTTTAACTTAGCAATATGCATTTCAGGTTCCTTCACATCTTTTCATGGCTTGATAGCTCATTTCTTTTTATCACTGTGTAATATACCGTTGTTTGCATATACTAGTCTATTTATATATTCACTTATTGAAGGGCATATTGGCTGTTTTGAATTATTGGCAATTATGAATAAAGCTGTTAAACATTCATATGTAGGTTTTTGTGTGGACAACAGTTTCTATCTCATTTGGGTAAATATCTAGGAATGCAATTGCTAGATCATATAAGTCTATGTGTAGCTTTGAAAGAAACTGCCAAACTGTTTTCTAAAGTGGCTATGCCATTCTGCATTCCCACCAGCAATGAATGAGAATTCTTGTTGCTCTATATCCTCACCAGCATTTGTTGATGTCAGGGTTTGGATTTTGGCCATTCTAATAGATGTGCAGTGGTATCTCATTGTTGTTTTAATTTGCTACTCTCTAATGACATATGATGTTGAACATCTTTTCATATTTTTATTTGCATGTGTATATCATCTTTGGTGAGGTGGCTGTTCAGATCTTTTGCTCATTTTTTAATTGAGTTGTTTGTTATCTTATTGTAGTGTGTTAAGAATTCATTGTGTATTTTGGATACTAGTCCTTAATCAGATATGTGTTGCAAATATTTTCCCCAATTTGTGGCTTGTACTTTCATTCTCATAACAGAGTCTATTGTAAAGTAGAAGTTTTAATTTTAGTCAAGTGCAACTTATCAATTTTTTTAATGGACCATGCTTTTAGTATTATCTAAACATCATCACCAAACCCAAGGTCAACTAAATTTTCCCCTTGTTATATTCTAGAAATTTTATAGTTTTGTGTTTTACATTTAGGCCTGAGTTAAATTTTGTGATAGATGTAAGGTCTGTGTCTAGGTTTTTTTTTTCTTTTGGATATCCAGTTGACACTATGAATCTTTGCTCCTTTCTGCCATGATTTCTGCTTCAAACCCAAACCTTTGACCCAGTTGTTAGAGAATTTAGAATCAGATTCTTTCATAGCTATATCAGAGCACAAGTGTACTGAATATTTAGTGACAAGGCTTTTCTCTTGTAAGAGCAAAGGGCCTGCTTTTTGGAAAGACATTCATTGGATTGCCTCCCCCACCAAAATAGTTTCCCACCCCACTGCAGGAAACAGTATTCAAAAAGAGGATATCCTTGAGAGTAAAGAGATGGAGAAAACACCAACCTTCTGCCATAGCCACATAATCTTCATCACAATAGCTTGTTTTAGAGATTTCCAAAAAGCAACATGCTACAGTGAGTGATTTGCTTAATGATAAGGACTAATTCTATTAAAAGATGCCCCTAAATCCTTTCCTCTGGTCTGTTCTTTGGGAATCTGGAAAAAAGTAGGCCCCTTAGCATTATTAAAACTTCAAAACTGGGGGGAAATTATTTTAAGTATTAAAGATCTAGAAAGTGCTTTGTTCTCAGGTTGGTCATAATAACAAACATCTTCAAGAAGGATTTGGAACATTTTGCAACCAAAACCACTGCACTGGGGCCCTGTGACATGACACGGACCTGGCAGAGAAGTTATTAAGTCGAAGTGGTCCTCCTCTGAGTGAGCGCTCTCCTCAACCCTTCAATAAAGGCATGGGAACAAAGACTTTGATTCTCTTTGTGCCTCAAGGAAAAAACAAAATTAGGAAAGGGCCCTTAGCTGAGCAGAAGCAAAAGCAGAAATGAAGGAAAGGAAACAATTAACATCCATAGTCGAGTTGGTCCCATGTGACTGCAAGGGCTGAGCCAAGCCAAAAGAAGGAATTGCTCTTTTTCTCATTTCTCTCTCTCTCTTTTTTTGATGTCTGTAAATTCTGTCAGAAAACAATCTTGTCTTCTATTTGGCACCGGCTGCTGCTCCTTCTGTTTGTTTTCTCTCATGGCTTCCTCCTTTTTTTGCTGCTTGTGCCTCTTTTCCTAAATGCCTCCTTACCCACTCATGCCAGGCTCTTGCTGATGCCTCCATTTATATAAACGTGGTAAGTAGCTTTAAATCTGGATAGAAAACTCTGCCTCCAAAGTGGGGTGTACCCTCAGCTGCTTGCAGGTTATCCAAGAGTCTGCTACAAGGAATGCTACCTACTTTGAGAAGACAAAATAAAAACCCCTTGGCTCAGTTTTGGATTCTGAAGGAAATAGCAGGCCTGGGTGACTCAAAGAGTTTGCATTTTCTGGCCATTGCTTTCATAACAAAAGCACCGTTTTAGTCACCTGAACTTAGCTGACGTCGGTTTGTTATTAGGAAGGCTTATGGAGCTTAAGCAATGACAAAGAGCTCATCTGTGTTTACTCAGATGAGAGACATGCATGAACTCTGGAAAATCCTGTCCTGGGCCATCCATTATAAGAAGTAACAGGAAATCTTACTATTACTGAGCATCTGCAAACTCAAGCACTTAAATGGGAGACCCACTATGTGGCACTGAGGTGACCAGACATTCCTATTTGATTGAAGAGAATTGTATTTCACATTCTTTTATTCATTTAAAAAAAAAAAAAAAATCTCAGATCAGTCTCCTTTATTTCCCCAGTAGCTGCCAACACAGGAATACCTCAGCACTTCCCTAATGGAAGAAATTCTGAATCACTTAATGGACGTTTAATGCCTTAATGAACTACCAATTTTAGGTGAATTTCAAAAGTCAAATATTTTAAAATCATAAAGACAGAATAAATATTCAAAAGTGTATCATTAAAAATAAGTAAAATTTATTTTATAATCTTTTACCAAGGAATTTTGTCCAGCTCAAGGATATATTTACCTTGAGTCTTAGGTCTTGCTGATGCCCTCATATGAATCCTACAGAATGATTTCACACTGGAGGGTTCAGAACTTCTTCAGACCATAAATCAGCAAGGATATCACCTTCAGTGCTGGAGGGTAGGATGATTCACCTGGGAGAGAGTGGCAATGTATTTGAATCAGCTCTTTGCTTGTATTTGCCTAGAAATCTTCATCATCTTTTGCAGCACTTGGATATGAATGTCCAGTTGTGTCACCAATGTTGTTTTCTGAAGAGTGAAGGACATCTTCAGGAGTTGGGGAAGGAGTCAGAGTCTGCACAATCAAGCCCTTTCCCCACAGTTGGCCTTCCTAAGAAATCTGCCTACTAATTTTCAATCTTAAGAATCCTGATACCTTGGCCTTGAATGTTAGATTTAGGTGGTTAAAGATAGTGATTATATTACTGGAATATGCTAGTGTTCAGGGACCTTGAAAACAGTATCCTTCTTCATTGGTCTTATGATCATGAGCAATATTTATGTCATTCTTCATTTCAGAAATGTGTATGGATGTCTTTCTCCTCAACAGCAGAGTATTTAAGTATGGAAAAAGCAGTGTTTGTATCTGGCATTCATTTCATTGCACAGTGTTCTTAAAATAAGTACATTCAGTGGCTGAAAGTTGATAGTATTGAATATTTTACCATTTCCAGCAACATTAAATGATGATCAGGAGATTTATTTTTTTGGCCAGCAATTTTTCTCTGTGAATAGCCAACATGTAGGCTGTCATTCTGGTGCTAGCTTTCTTATTCAAGTAACTATATCATTTCTTGCCTTATGAATGGGAACAGAGAAGGAATCTATATAAGGTGCTTATCCCAAAAACCTCTTCAGAGTATACCATTGCACATAAAACAAAAGTCAGTTAAGTGAAAAAAAATGCAATGTTGTAGCCTAGGTTTCCAATAGTTGAAAACACAGAAATTTGTCAAACACTTCTCCCTTATATGAAGAATACAGATATTAAAAGCTGATTCATACTCATTATGTCAGTATTTTGATACAATTCTAATATATACCGGGAATTAATTAATAATTGTTCTTCCACTGTGTTTGCCATAGATGTTAGGCAACATCTAACTAAGTCATTTGAAAAGATAATTTTGCCAACAGCACAGTCTGATTTATTTCTGAACATAATAATAGTCACTACCTTTGTGACTGGCTTTATATCTCCTACCAATAGTGTGAGTTCTATTTATTTTTGCTGTTAGGGGTGCAACTGTGAATAACTTATCTGTGATATTATTCTGTTCTATGCCTTTAGTGACTAAATTGCTCAATTTTGAAATTAGAGATTATTATTTTGTATTTTTTCCTGAAAAATCTCTATTGATTCTGTAGAGAATTGTGCTTCTATTTGAAAAATTTTACAAAAGATTTAATGGCTTCATGTACATTGTTTGACTAACACACCTGAATGAAAATGCAAATGGGCAAATGGATCACCAGTCCACTAAAATTAAGTGTCTGGAAATTCACTGTCAGTTTACCTTCTCACACTTCTCTTATTTGGCTGCTTGTGCTAAATCATTACCCTCATAGATTAATTTGGCCAGCAGCTTCACTCTTCTATTTATAAAGTCCCATTCACTATTTTATTTTAAAAAATAATTCTGAGTTAAAATATTTACTACATTTCATCCCTATCTTTATCCTTCAATGAACCACATTTAAGTCATTAGTCTACTTATTTTGTGTGTGAATTGAGGATATGACAATATAATAGTGCTATAAAACAAAAACACACCCACATAAACAATACAGGCTTACAAAGGTGCAGAAAGATAGAGAAAGCAGGTCTCAAAAGTCTGAGAAGAAAGAAAATATGAATAGACTTCTAGGAGAGTGGGAGAGTGAATGGGATATAGTGTGATTGCATTAGAGCTCATTTGAAGTTCATGGTTGTGAATATAAAGACCATTCTCTAGAGGCCCTGGCTTTTATGGTGGAAAAAATAATAAATAAATAAAAAAGCCTAAGGATTAGGAAGGAAAAAAACAAAACTTACTTATAGATGATATAATTATCCTGGTAGAAAATCCAAAATAGATTACAGCATCAGTATACAGATGTCAATTGCATTTCTATACACATTAAGAGCAAATAGCTAGAAAATGTAATCTTAAATAAGATCCCGTAAAAAAACATATGAAGTACCTTGAAATAAATCTAACAAAAATACAGATTTTTATAGAAAGATATATAAATTATTGAATGATATTTAAGAGACTTAAAAAAAGAATGATATAGCATGTTCATGAATAAGATGAATCAGTGTCATAAAAAAGTCAATTCACCCCTAAATTGATGTGTAAATTCCATGTAGTTCTAATTAAGACTATAAGAATATGTTGTCATTGGGAAGACAGGAGAAAGACACTACCAGAAATGAAGATGTATTATCATGCTATTGTAATAATAAAGTAATAGTAATAATAATATTAATAAGGAGTATGGTATTGGCCCAGGGATGGACAAACAGATAAACAGAATAGAAGAGAGAGTCTAATAATAGACTCAGCATATATGTAGTCCTGATTTATAACATATCACTGGAGAAAGGAAGACGTAATTTAAAAAAACGGTGCTGAGACAAGTTATCCAGCTGGAAAGAAAATTAAAATTAATTTCCTACTTTATACCATACACAAAAACAGCCACATGAATTAAAGGCTTAAGTGCAAAGGCATTTCAAATATGTATTTTAGAAAATAGAGACCATCCTTATGACAGTAATATAAGAAAAGTTTTCCTATATCAGATTCATAATGCACTAAAAGGGAGATATTTGAATTCATTAAAATTAAAACCTCCTATATAATAATGTGTCTGAGTTTCAGCATTCAATATAGTTAAATCAGAAGCCTAAGATAGGAAGAATTGAAACAGGCTGTAGACTATTCTACAATATATTTTACAAACTATTCTACAATATAGTTATGGATACAATAGAGGTGTTTCTCTGCTTCCTTTTAGTAAGATCAAATGACTAGTATTCCAAAAGGCATTATATTAGATACAGAGGACAGTTATTGAAAGAAGTATAGAAGAAGTATAGATATAGCTTGGTAGCAGTTAAGAAACAGTTGTACAGAATCCAAATTAGGGAAGCTAGTCCTAGACCATGAGTATAAGCAGCTACGACCTTACAGAGAATATGGCTCTCAAGGAACAGCCAAAGGAAAATGGATAGATGATACGATGGATGTGATGGATGGGAAATAAATCCAGAAGGGAGGGGTCAACCATCAATTCAACCCCTCTTCCTCTGCATTTCCTAACTTCTCACAGCTAACACCCCTGAGTACCCACCAAAAGGTCAATTCACGGCAGTTCCTGCAATAATTCTAGCAGAGGTAGGAAAAAGTTAATAACCTCAATCCCACTGCTCCTCAAGGCTTAGACTTAAACCACCCTCTCAGCCATGATTTCTGGGTTCATAGTTGGGTTCATTCCACTCTTCACACCCAGGACCCAGCCAGCCCCACTCTAATTCTGATAACCTTTGAACTGAATATCACCCTTTCCATTCCCCATAGTCCTGACTGGCTTCCTGGACAGGTAGCCAAGTCACCCTCTCATACCTGGGAGCCTGCTGCCCACCCACTCATAATTCTCCTCAGGCTGAAGCCTGTCTCTTTCCCTTGCTACTAGCAAACCACTGGGACCCTCTTAACTATTCTCCATTATCACTAGCAGAGGAACATACTATTAAGGTGAGGACTTGCTTTAAGGAGAGATGCATTTAAGTCAAAAGGCAAGTTTACATCCCTGTCTGAGACAATTGTCCCACGGTAGCAGGAATAGAATTTATATTTTCCAATATCCAGTCTCCCCTACCCTTGTCCCAGAGCATCCCACTGCCTGCGAAAAGTGAACCAATTTCAGATATGAGAGATTTGCCTGGATAAAGGCCCCTTCTGATTCAGCCATCAGGAGATATGGGTGCCATACTCCACAGCTGACTCAACTGGATGCCTTCAGTATTGTAGTGACTCGCTTTGTCTCTTTGCAAGCCAGCTGCCAGCTCGTCAGGACCAGTTACGAGAGTGGAAAACATATTTCCCCAAACCTTTTATAAGTGTTCACATGGACGGCTGCCCTTGCTTGTTTTCCCAAGTACTCAGGTCACTGGGAGCCAGGAAATCTAGATGGGACCATGTCAATGAGTCGTGCCCCAGGGAAAATGATGGTGTGGAAACGTTAAAGAAAATCCTGGAAATCTTCTGAGTCTCTACGGATCTTTCACTCTGGGTCTGTACCAAAGTTGTGACATTTGCAGAAGTGTAAATTACTCTCCAGCCTCAGAGCCAGGGGCAATGTCTTTAGAACGTGGGATGGCTCTTAATGAATTAAATGAAGTAAGCAAAGTTGGATTGTTTACTGTGAGCTGGAGCCTTCTCCATAAGTACTTTAATTATGAGCTTCATTATCTTCACATTAAGCCAACAAGCCAAGCCCCATATTGCATCATCCATACAGGTTTGCCTTCTCTAGGCAACACTTCAAGATTTGGATCTTCTCTTTCCTCCTCTCAGAATTTACCAGTCCTGGGTCTCCTTCATTCAGTTCATTAATTTCAATGTATAGTTCTGGTTACCTACTTCCACGCACCTAATCCAAAATATAAAGCAACAAATAAGACATGGCCTTTGTTCTCAGGAACTAAAATAGTTCCGTTTTCCAAGGATCCTGCAAAAGTTTACCTAATACATAAATCTAAACTAACATATTAATTAATGATTCAAGATTTATTTATTCCACAAATATTTTATATTTGTATTATACCCCAGGGATGTCATTTAGGGAAATATTGAACTCTGAAGTGCTATGGGGAGCAGGGATATAGAGATATCTAGAAATTAGGCAGAAATCCAAATAGAGATTAAGAGGAAAGTTAGGTCTGGATATGAGAAAGGAAGAAGCCACCCTGGAAAAGAGAAGGGTTGAAAACCACACCCTGAGAGTGTCCAGCACTTAAAGTGTACAAAGCGTAAGTGAACTCCAAGAAGATGACAGAGAATCAAGTGAGTGCGATTTACAGAACACAGGGGAGGCAGTGTGTTTCTAAGTCATTCGTACCCTCAGTTGATAGCACATGATCATTTTAACAATGCCCCCTAACAATCTGAGGCATATGGGACCTTACTGCCCTCAAAGTACACCCCACAGGTACCAAACCACCCAATCTATCTAAAAGTGATTTGGGCCTTCATAATGTGTTTCTCCTGATGGGGACATGACTGAGAGTTGAGGATTCAGGAATGGACCAAATGAACTCACCCAGAAAAAGTGCATTAGGATGATGGGCAGGATTGACTCTGTGCCAGGATTCAGATTTCAGTTATTGGCTAAAACTGTGTGTCACTTCCCAGTGGAATGCTGCCCTCCACTCATTACCCAGGTTACAATTCACTGAAGTATCAGGGTATGGTTCTGTGGATGTTTGGGAGCAGAAGTGCAGGCACAGAATAGCTACATAGGATTTAAGGAGACTCGGTATAGTTCAGGCTTCTCTTTTTACAAAGTAGGCAACTGAGTCCAAAAGATTATTAATTTGGCCAAGTTTGCACAGCAGTTTAGCAGAGTGGTTACGCAGACAGGCTTTGAACTCAGAGTGCCTGGGAACCTTAGACCACTGCCACTGTTAGCTGCCTTATAATGCTATGTCCCAGGAAATTCCTCTTTAAAGTGAAATAATAATACCTACATCACAGGGTATTTATCATATAAATGTGATAATGAATGCAAAGCACTTAGCATAACTGCTGGTATATGGTGGAAGAGCTGACACTCAAAGCCAAGTCTTCTGACTCACAGTTCAGTGTCCTTTCCACTGAGCCATGCTCCCTCCCTTCTAAACAGAAATTAAAGATGAACTTACTGATTCATTTCACAAGTATAAACCCAGTGCTATGACATGCGACTTACACATGTATTTGTTTAACAAATATCACTCGGACATCTATTTGCCAGGGAATGGGTTGGATGCTGATGAGCCCATGCTGAACGAGAACTGGTCTCTCCCACTAAGGAGCAGTAGACTGTGCATTATGGTGGCTATGAGAGAGATGGATTTGCAGGGAGTAGGGAGGGGTGGGGGAAGACTAGAGGCAAGGAGATGAGACGGGAAATTCTTGCTGTGGTCTAGGCATGTGGCATTAAGATCCTGAACCTTCATGGTGAGAATGGGAACTAAAGGAAAGGGTAAAGCAATAAGGTATGAGCCTGAGGCCATTATTATAACAGGTCTATGAAATATGTTTTTGTGTACTACTAGCAAGCAATCTGTTTCCACAAGGCCAGCTGATACTCCACATGCTTACTGATATTATATAGAACAGGACATTTATGCACATTAGGCTTTGTGTCCAGGGTCTTGCAAATAATCAAGGGTAAGGCCCAGAGTTTCTGGTCTTTGAGCTACAAAAATGGGGTCTGAAACCATCTGTTTTGCCTCCTGCAAATTCATTGAGGGCATGACAGTTCTGGTTTAGAAGGTGAAATAGTGAGGAAGGTACACCAGTGTTCACAGCAGCATTATTCACAATAGCCAAAAGGTTGGAGCAACCTCAGTGCCAATCAACAGATGACCAGATAAACAAAATGTGGTATATCCAGACAATGTAGTATTATTCTGTAAAAAGGAATGAAGTTCTGATTCACGCTACAACATGCATAGACCTTGAAAACCTTATGTTAATTCAAAACAAGCCAGATGCAAAAGTACAGATATTGTTTGATTCCACTTACATAAAATATTTAAAATACACAATTTAATAGAGATGGAAAGTAGATTAGAGGTTACCAGGGGACAAGAGGAGGGGGGAATAAGGAGTTATTACTTAATGGGTACAGAGATTCTGTTTAGAGTCATGAAAAAATGTTGGTAATGGATGGTGGTGAAGGTAGCACATCGTCATGAATGTAATTAATACCACTGAAGTGTGCACTTAAAAATGATTAAAATGGGAAGTTTTGTGTTATGTTTATGTTACCACAATTTAGAAAGAAAAAAAAAGAGGAAAGAAAAAAAGTGAAGAGAGTTGAGCAAAAAGACAAATGTTTATCTTTTGCAGGAATGTGTGCTTGGCTCCAGGGACTGCAGCTGTCCATTGGAATCCACGCTTGGTAAAAGTTGCTGAAGGAAGGGGCTTCACACAACACTGTGTTTTCTTCGGCCTCCTTGGGCTCAGCTCCATGGGTCAAGATTCCTGGCTAATGCACTGCCACGCTGACTGCATCAGGCAGAAATGTTTCCCTGGTCCATTAAGGTCCTGCACCTAAACTCTGCCCATCCCACTCACCCAGACCAGGTTATAGCCTAGCCTTTCCACTGAGCTCTGCTCTCCTCCACTACAAAAGGAGAATGGTTAGCAACTTTTGGAAACTAAAACAAACACCAAAGTTTGCCAACACTGAACTCTGCTGCACAGCTAAATGGAGCATAAACTCTCAGGATCTGGAACAGAACTTCAATTCAAACCCTTCCAACAGGTGCTGGGGCACAAAGATTGCACAGTATGTTTTGCCCTGGAAAACAATCTCAGATTATTTTTGTAAAAAAAAATGTGCCTGGAAGAGAGTTTCATCTCGTGCTTAGAGAAATAATCAAGAGGCAATGCTGCCCCCTCTCTCCCTGCACTCCCATAAGAAGGTCCCATCCCACCTCGAAGCTCAGGGTAGAAGCGTGATATCTTTTCCCCCAGGTTTTCGTGTATGTATCCAGGATGAGGCGCACACAGACCTTTCCTGTCTGCCTGTAATCCACCACCCTCCAAAAGGCACGCAATTGTAATACAAATTAAATTAATGGAAAGCACAGGCCAGAAGGCCCCAAGGTGACCTTGGCAAGTCAGCTCCCCTCTCAGGCCCCGCATTCAGCATCTGAACAATTCAGGATTTGGACTTAGGTCCACAGTCCTATGCACTGGCATTCTGTATGAGTGTGGCATCATTCAAACTAGGGAAAAGTTGATCACACAAGGGGTAGCTGTTAATAATAATCCTGAATAAACCAGGTCTGTGCTGGGGAACCCAGGTCCTATGGCTACCACAGTCCTCAGCGCATCCACTGGGGGCTGCCCAGAAAGCTCCAATGGCCTGGTCACTTGCTAACACTTTGGACCCCTAGAACTCAGAGAAAAGGAAGAGCTAACATGCTTTTCCTCCACTGGCTAGCTCCTCCTCACCCATACTCCCCCTTTCCATGTTCACACCCCATTCTGTGCTCGCCGCATTCTAAATTAAATTGGCAGCATGGCACAGTGTGTGAGAACCCAGGTTCTGGTCTCAGACTGTGTGGGTTCAAATTCTAATCATTATTGACCACAAGACCTTGGGTCAATTCTCTAATTCTCTAAATTCTCTAAAGTAAGGACTTTTGCATCTTTTTTTAAAAAACTTCAATCCATAGTAAGAGACTTACTTATAGTACTTTAGCATGTATTGTACAAATATATACACATACATACATATAAATTGAAGCAAACCTGTAATGAAACTATATTTATTCTTGATGTGTTCTAAGCACTTAGTATTTATTCTATTGATTCTATTCTATTATTTCTATTTTTTAAATAAATTCCAGTCATGAGCCATTAATTTCTTAATCTACAGATGGGTCAAGACCCACAACTGAAAAACTCTGCTTTAAATTTTAATTTCCACATGTAAAATGAGGATAATAATAACTTACCTTCCTCGCAGAGTTGTTATGAAGATTGGCTAAAATGATCATATAAAAGTGCTTGACTTGTGACATAATAAGTGCTCAGTGGATATTAGGCATTAGCAGGAAATAAATCTTCTCATACCTCAGGTCCAAGATGGAAACTCCCAGCTATCACATCCCTCATGAACCAACACATGACTCTAGCGGATTTTTCCACTGGGCATGCATAACGTCAAACGAGTCTGAATTTAGGCTACTGTCATGTGCGGACCTAGAAACACGAGGTCCGGGAGAAGGGAGGAGCCAAATATGGAACGGATGCGGGTTTCGATGGTGTTGTTTAGTTGCTGAACCAATCTTGAAACTACTACCTCGAGCTTTCTTTTAATTTAAAAATCAGTCAAAGCCCCTCTCATTTAAACATTTTTTTGTATGCATAACAGTTGATAACCTTCTATGATATTCTTTTCCTCACCAGCAGGAAGTGGCCCCATACTTAAATTTCCCTTCAACTTTTGAGAATGAGAATGCGCTAAAATCCCACTATGGAGTTCAGGGAGCTGAAACACAAAGGTACCTCACAGTAGGACATCTCTGTTTATTTCTCACAGCTTCTTTCTTTCTATCACTCCTGCAAGGCTTGTAAGGATAAAGGAACACCTCAGGTTTCCCATTTATCCAAGGCAAATGGCACCACTGACTACTTCAGGGGGATAATGGGGAATTCAGAAGTGCTACCTTCACTTTTCATTGGAAATGTCACCAACTTCCTCAAATTCTGACAGCCAATTGAGCCTGAGTGATTTAAACGATGAAATGCTAGGCTCACCCTGGCCAAATTTCAATGGGTAGGCGAGAAAACAACTTTTAAATTCTTCACTATTATTTGGCTCAGAAGGTAATTAACTTAGTGGCTGACTGACTTTGCAACTACTGCTGGTTAAAGGGTTCCAGGGAACTGGAAGGTAAATAACAAGCAAGGTGTCATAATACTGAGGACAGAGCAAAATGTTATTTCCACCCTCCTTTGCCCATGGTGGCCATTTTCCAGCTCCAGGGCAAATTTGCTCATGATGATGAGTGGTATTTGAAGGCTGGTGCTGGCACAGAATGTTGAACAGATGATGGGGCAGGATGTCAACATTGCATCTGAAACACTGATGATCCCTGCCACTCATTCCAGCTAGGGTAGTCCAAATTGAGTTGGTACTTTTTTTTCCCTGTGTTAGTCAAACTATGCCAGTTAGTAATTCTGACAGCTACAAACTGAATTTTGTACCTCTCTAATTTCCAAATAACTAAGAAAGAGTGAGTTCAATGAAATGCTCTCAGATCAAAGTGATCAGTTCAGTAACTCCGAAGAGGAGTTCAGGCCAGGTCAAAGATGAGTACTGAGCCCAGGGTCCTACAGTAGATGTACTATAAGTATTAAGTTTTCTTTTAAAAGGTGTACTTAAGGGAGCTGTTGATAAATACAGGAAGGGGAGATGGAAACAAATAGTTATCCAGTACCAATTATCCCATCAGGCGCTACATTTATACTCTCTCATTTATTTCTTACAAAATGCATATTTTGTAAGTTATTATCAGTCCCACTTTTTTGTTATTATCAGTCCCACTTTTTTGAAAAATTAAAATGAATAATATCTTGCCCAAGATTATTAAGCAAAAAAACATCAGAAGTAGGATTTAACCCTGGCCATTCTTGTGCAGGAGTCCAGGTTCTTTCAACCACACCACACTATCCCCCAGGAAGAAAAACAAAATGAGTGGAGAGGAAGAGAATGGGGAAGAATGAAAACAAAAGAAAATGAAACATAACACCCCCCCACCCCCCAAAAAAGGAAGAAAAAAACACAACAGGAAAAAATTGGAGAGAAAATAGATAAATCTAAGAAATGGGAATATGGGAAAGGGAAGAAATGGAAAGAAAGAGAAGAATGGTTGGTAAGTGCCTTGGCTTTTGAGCAGAATTCAATGATTCCAAACTTGAAATGTGTAATACATTCTTCTGGACAACTGGAAGGAGCCAGAATTGTTGCAGTAGAGCTGTTTTTCCTAGCACCCCAGAGCAATTGACCCAACAGATTCTTCAAGCCACTTGAAGCAAGAGTTAGGAACCCAGATTGACTATCTTCTTACTCAGTGATAAAGAAAAATGAAATCCGGTGGCATTTATCATATTACCAAAGGGATGATCCCTTGAGTTTGCAGAAGCATTTTAGGACCAGTCAATCATCACATCTTTCTTTCGTTTCCCCCAACTCTGGGGGTGGTGATTGCTTCCTGCAATTGCTACCTCCCTGGTACCACATGTTCCCCTCTTGGCATTTTCAGTCCTTCAGTTCCTTATATTAAGGATTCTTTAGTAAAAAAATTGTTTTGTATCTGTTTTCTGGACTGGCCTTTGATTGATTCATGATCAATTGTTTACCCATCCAAGATAACACTAAGGAATATTCCAACACTATGCTGCATATAGCCTCTGGTGAAAGTGAGACTCCTTCAGGAGTAAAAAGTCACTATCGTGTGGTCTTTGGGGCAGGCACAGTGGAATTGATGGGCAGTCCACAGCCAAGCTTTGAGGTCATGCTCTGAAGAGTTCTTTATGAGAAAAAGTGTTTTTGGCCTCTTTCATTACATACCTCATGGTGGAAGCTAGGGGTCCAAATTGTCATAAATTTAAACTCCCCTACCTTACAAGTAAAAGATTCAATGATGAACATAACAGTTTTACTTCATTCAGGATACTGAGGCAAAAGGATTAATTAGTGTTGTTCACAAATATTTCCAGTTTTCCTTCATCTGAGCATATGATTGGATTATACTTCCCTGCTGCCTTGTAGTCCCGGTTACCATGTGATTTATTTTGGCCAATGAAATATGAGTGAAGGCAACCTGTGTCACTTCTGGGTGGAAGCATTAAGAGCGAGCACGTGATTTGCCATCCATCTTCCCCTTTTTCTGTTTCATCAATGGCAGCTTGAGAAGGAGCTTCCTTCATCCTGGTTCCCTTAGTGAGAATAATCCAGAACAGGTCCCCACCCCCCACCAGCAATATTTGGTGGACATATACCCCGAGTGAGAAATTGTTGTCTTAAGCCACTAAGATTTGGAGGTTACTTATTATCACAGGATAACCCAACATACTGACTGATGCAGAGAGGAAGCCATTCCCTAGTCACCAACAGAAATGTTAAACAGCAAGAAATCAGCATACTTTCTAGAAAAACACTTCTTACAGACATATTTCATGTTCTTTTCCCTGATTGCAATATGTTCAATTTATCTTCTGGGAAGGATGCAGAGAGATTTTCACCATCTTACTTCCCAACCAACATAACTATTTATGAAGGCTGTCCTTCCCAAGAAAACAAAATTTGTCATATGGCAATACTGAAGAGCCACAAATAACTCCAGGGATTTTTCTCAAGGTTTTATGTAGTAAATAAGGGATCCCTTTATCAAAATTCTGCTTGCCTGCCCCAAATTTTATTTTGTGACAATTAACATTTTGTTTTAGTGAAGAAATGAACTTATTCTTTGGAATTTGGTACATCAACTAAAGTGCCAGGAAATGTTTTTATGGAGCAACATAACTCAAATTTTATAATGATCCTTGAAAAGAAAGCAAACTACAGATATAAACAAAATAAAATAAAGTTATAAAAACATTGTGGACAACTTTCTGTCTGACCACACAAACAATCCATCTCTTCTTCTACCTCTGACCCCAGGCAACCACAGATCTGCCTCTGTCTTTATATATTATTTTACAGTTTTGAGAATTTCATACAAATGGAATCATTTAGAGTGTATTCTTTTTTTTTGTCTAGCTTCTTTCAGCATAATGCTTTTTAGTTCTATCCATGTTGTGTGTATTAGTAGTTCATTCCTTTTATTTTTACTGAGTAGTAGCCTACTGTATTGCTACATCATATTTACTTTTCCATTAGCCCATTGATAGACACTGCAGTTATTTCCAGTGGCTATTTCAAATAAAGCTGCTATGAACATTCATGTGTAAGTCTTTTTGCAAACCACATCCTGATGCCAACACAGATAAAGAACCTTATCTGTGGCCTAAGCCCACCAAGTGTATATTCATTTTGATTACATATATTAAAGCTATCCGTTCTTCACCATCCTAACCACATCATGTCTTCCTAAGTTAGGAGGATGCAGGTATCATCCACAAGCAGTCTAATTTGGAGTTTCCTTTTAGATAGAACAGCAAAGAATAAAGGAAAAAAGACTAAATGTTTCTTTCTTTATGATAGCCACATTACTGCCCAAATTATATATTTTCATTGCTGACAAATATAAAATATAGACTGGCAAAAAGAAGGAAATAAAAACTACTCATAAGTCTTCCTCCCAGAGGTAACCCACTGCCAAATTTGCCATTTCTTTTCATTTTTTTTTCTATATACATATATAGATATGGCATGAATGTATTTTTAAAGAAATCATCTGATGTTTATCAGCCCTGTGAAATGCTATTTCCAGGGTTTTGTTGGTGAATAGTGTGTCTCAGAGAAGTTGCCAAAGTCCAAATGTGGATGCTAGATAGAGCGTCTGCAGGTGGGAAAGCTGTGTGTGCCTATTTCTTTAGGAGAGTCTCCTGGTATTTTGGGCTGCTTGGGTCCTCTCTCAAACATGAGTGTCCCAATTGACTTCTTATAAAGCTAAAACATTTACTAAGAACAACAAAGAGAGATGGAGACAACTGGAGAATATAGAAAATAGTGCCTGTGTGACACCTGAATGGAGAAGACATGAACGTAGAGAAAATTCATCTCATAAATTGAGAGTCTAATGTTATCCTTTTCCACCCAAATCCAGAATGAAATCAGTTTGCAAACACAGAAAAGGAAATGGCAAAACAACAGGATGGGTCACTTTTTCCATGGGAGTGAAAGAGAAAAGCATTTTTTCCCCCTTTTATCATGTTGTATTTTGTCACCCAGTTTCACAATGGAGGCTCTCAGAATTTTGTTTTCTTAGGTCAACCGTCTCCTCACAAGAGCCTGATGACCTTTAGCTGCAGCTCTGGCTAAATCTTCAAGGCAAACCATTTTGTTGACTCCTGGCTTTTTGAAAGACACCAATATATCTGGCTGGGTTGGCTCCTAGTGAGAATTCTGTCCAAAAATCTGGGCTCCCCTGTCACTAAAAGAAAAAAATAACCTATTCTAAGAATATTTTATGTTTAATATTCCATTAATCTTTTCAACATTTATGATGGTGTTGAGGACATGAAGCTCATAGTAATCTGGACTGGGAGTAAATTTTACTGGCTCTTAGTAGTCATTATCAACACCCTGTGTCTCACCTAATCTATTTTTGTTTGCCCGTTACCACCTCCCCTCCAAGTCATAGGCATCTGCTGTCCCAGGAAATTTGAGTAAAAGATGGGCTCTATGCAGCAGTCTCAGTCTTTCCAAGCTCAAATACTCCCTGTTTCCATCTTTCTCTTTTTCATGAAGTGGGTGATTTGCCTCTTGGAACATCACGTGCAATTCCAGTCATCCTCAAAGTAGAAGATACGTGGCTATCCCTTCCGTGGTCCAAAATAGAAGGGAAGGCCAAATCAGTTTTCATTACTGTCGAGCTAAGTCTTGGCTTCTTGTCCAAAGATTTTTTCAGCAAGAAATGCAATGCATCAGTGATTTCCATTCTAAAGCTCAGAAAAACTCTTCTATATGGCTTTTTATGCTTAGAATCCTTTTCTCTCACTCCCACTCCCAACCACCCCATTAATAGTTTTAAGATAAAGCTCATAGAACATAGAGACATTTTTGATGTTGTTCATAACCATACTTCATGCCAAGAAAACTGTAGAAATGCCTAGAAGTTGTGTGTGTGGGGGGGGATCTTGTAGAGTGTTAACTGAAAATAATTGGTTAAGAGCCAAATCACACTTGGAAAAGCAAAACATAGTCTCAGCAGTATAAACCAAACTGAACCCAGAATGCATGTCTGTGTCAGTTGCTAGAAAGGAAAAATCTACTTTCATAGAATGCATCAGTCACTGTAGGCTAACTGATGTATCATGTAATCCCAGATCAATTAGATTAGAAGTCTGTTTCTTACTCATGAAACATGGGCATTTGGCGGGGAGCATTCCAGCTGTAATTCAGGAATTCAGGCTTCTTTGGTCATGTGGTTTTGACTTCCTCTAAATCCACAGTCTTTTCTGCTCATCTGATGGCTGGGGAAAGAAAGAGAAGACAGCACATGAGAGGGTTTTATCAGCCAGGCATGTAAGTGGTGCACATCACTACTGCTAGCATTCCATTGGTCAAAATTCCATCACGTGGTCACATCTGATTGCAAGGGAGGCTGGGAAATATAGTTTAGTTGTATGTGCAGGAAGAAAAGAAATGGGTTTTGATGGCACATGATGGTCTTTGCCACAGAGGAGAAAGAAACTTCTTGAGATAATTGTAGAAATTAAAGAATCACTGTAAGTTTACTCTTCAAGTTACTATATCACTAGTCCCTGTCCTCATTTCTCTTTTGGCTTTTGTGTGTGAGTCTTTACCTCAACCCACACCTCTGGGAATGCAATTTAATCCTTCTCACGGAGCTGTGCACTTTTCATAGACAGGAGTCTTCCTTTACTGAGCCCTTCAGGGAGTGTGTCATTCAGATACTTCATTGTCATACTTTGCTACCAGAGATATAAAAGAAGCAGAGGAACATGATTCCTGCTTTTAGTGCCCTTGCACAATCTGACAAGTCAAGACTATCTCATAATAGTAGATGACCAAGGTTTGGGGGCTTGATGGTCTGTCTGGGTGTGGGCCATTCATGCCATTAAAGCTGTACTATGTTACAATTTTCTTGGACAAAGATGTGTTGTTAGTCCTCTGAGGGTCTCCATATGCTTTTCTTTGAAGCATGCCCAGCCCCTGACAAGCTCTTGACTACGAGCCAGTGAAGTGACCACGTGAACCATCCCAACCACTTCTTCCTTCCCACTAGATAAAATAAATTGGGTTAACAATCTTGGCTGGCTGGATTGTCATCTTTACGGCTAAGGAATCCCATCCTTTGCCTCCCCGTGGAGATGATAAATCAGGCAAAAGTGTTATCAAACTGGTAAAACCTAGGAGAGTTGGTTCAGGCCAATTGATTTAGTGCATGTGCATGTGTCACATGCTTTTATGTTTTGTCAGGGAGAGGAATAGAGAGTCTGGTATGATTTTGATTTACAATTTTCTAAGAAACCCTTAATATCACAGGCATTCTTCGACAAGTTTTGGGTGAAGAAGGAATAACAGAATCTAAAATGCACCACCCACCTGATGCCCCTGGCCCTACCCCCAGCCCCGGTTGAGAGAAACCCTTCCCTCAAGGTGGACGTACAATGACCCTCAGGAGTAGACAATGACTGCCTCCACTGTTGTCGTAGATGCCCCAGGACACAGGTTTCTGCAGGTTTGCCATTGCAAGTAGGTAACTAATGAGAATTATTTGGTTTTGCATTGGCCTGGCTAAGGTTCTGTTCTTTGAAACTCTCTGAGCTGCTCTGACAGAAAAAGCTTTTTTTTTTCCCCATGATTTATGAGATCCCACATGCCACCGGTAGCATTAGATGACTAAATTGGGACATCTGTTTGAACTGCATCAACAGTTCTACTGCCCCAGGGCCTCAGGTGGTCATTGCACGCCATTGCCATCATCACTTGGATGTCCCTGGCAGGAAATATCAGAAAACTCCCAAGACAGTCTGTACCCCTGAGCTTTCCAGAGAGGCCTTGGCAGACATGAGACGTCTGCTCTGTCTGGATTGGTACCCGGGCCTGGGAGTCTCTACCGGCTGAAGCCCAGAGCTCCACTATGGTGGAAAAGAGCTGGGGTGAGTGCCCCAAAGTAGCATTAGCTACAGCAGAGTATCGCTGCCTCACAGATGTCCTGTGTCAGAGGTGACTGAGGCTGCTCCTGCCTCTCATTGATCAGATTAGCCAGGCAATCACTGGTGTTGAGTTGCAGACGTCTGGATTTTGCTTCCCCTGGCAGTAGCTCTAGGAATAGGAGAGAAAACAGCTTATAAATTCTTTAATGATTCTTGGAGCCAAGGACAGATTACAGACTGGATTTTCAAGCAATGTTATTTAAAAGGTTCCAGGGGACATGAAGGTAAATAGCTAGAAAAATAAGGGAAAGTTATTTCTTTCTTCCTCTGAGAACATTTTCCAGATTGAATTAACCCCTAGCTAATTCTTCTTGTGATTATCAGACACAGTAGAGGGTATTGTGCTAGCACATCTGGATATGACTTCTTGTGCAGCCCCTGCCTCGTCAGTGAGGTTTACCATTTAGTTTCACTGCATGTCCCTCTTTTGAAGAAACATTTGGAAATCAGACTTAAAATTTTTTTCTTCAGTAATTTTTACATCAGTACTTTGCTTTATTATGCTTCACAGATATTGCGTTTTTTAAAAATTGAAGTTTGTGGCAACCCAGCATTGAGTAAAGCTATTGGTGCCATTTTTCCAACAGCATGTGCTCACTTCATGTCTCTGGGTCACATTTTGGGTAATTCTCACAATATTTCAAATGTATTCATTATTATTATTCTGTTTTGGTCATCTGCAATCTGTGATCTTTGATATTAGTACTGTAATTGTTTTGGGGCACCACAAACCATGTCCACATAAGACGGCAAACTTAATCAATAAATGTATGTTTTCTGATGGCTTCACTGACTGGCCCTTGCCTGGTATCTCTCCTTCTCCTCAGGCCTCCCTATTGCCTGGTTTCTTCAAGTGAAAACCATTCCTGGTGAAGATGCTGTGACCATTGTTGAAATGACAACAAAGGCTTTAGAATATTACATCAAATTAGTTGATAAAGCAGCAGCAGGGGTTGAGAGGATTGACTCCAATTCTGAAAGTTCTACTGTGGGTAAAATGCTATCAAATCACATCACATGCCACAGAGAAATCTTTCATGAATGGAAGAGTCAATCGATGCTTCAGTGTTGTCTTAATTCAAGAAATTGCCATGGCCACCCCAACCTTCAGCAACCACCACCCTGATGGTCAGCAGCCATCAGCATCGACACAAGACCTCCACAGCAAAAAGATTACAATTCTCTGAAGTCTCAAATGATGGTTAGCATTTTTTAGCAATAAAATATTTTTAAATTAAGGTATATACATTGTTTCTTTAGACAGAATGCTATTGCAGACTTAACAGATTATGGTATAGTATAAACATAACATTTATATGCACAGGGATACCCAAAAATTTATGTGACTTGTTTTATTGCAATATTTGCTTTATTGCAGAGGTCTGGAACTGAACCTGCAATATTTTCAAGGTATGACTGTATAAGTCACTGCAAATATCTGAATGTCAGCTATAAAATGTCCTCAGGGGATGTCTGGGACTGTTTGAAGACACATGAACAAAGAATAGTGTCCTCTGAACATATTCAAGGAGAAGCTGGGTGTCCACTCAGTAGGTATGTTTCAGGGAAGGAGCAGGCACAAATTGCAAGTATGAATGAGATGACTTAAAGTCCTTTTTAGCCCTAGATTATGTTATTTATTTAGTCTAGACCTGTTAGAATATTGAGAAATTAGTGCATTGCTTTTTTAATGGATGTCAATGTAGATGCTGGGTAAAGCAAGAATTTTGCTTTTGCATTCTTCAGGAGAAATATGTTACATATAAGCTTGGGCATCTTTTGTTGGTATGGTGCCCAGAATCATAGGTTTGATTGGAAAGTTCTGAATTCAGACTTCCTGAGTCTCAATTCTGGGCACTTCTGCTTAACAGATGAGATTTAGAGACTACTGACACTTTACTGATAGGACAAGGAGGTGTCAGGGATGAAAAGAGCAGGCCATTATTGTAGAGGCCAAGTAGGAGAGATTAGGTTTCAGATACTTTTGAGTTTCCTCATCTTTCTAATAGTTCGCACCAAAGAACCCCTCTTTCTTCAATGTCTTCATCTTTATTAAAAAAAAATGTTCTGCTGGTTCTTGCAGAAAAAGTTTCACATGCAGTTAATTGTGAGCTCTGCTGTGAGAACTGTAGTGGCTATCAGAATAGATGATGTCTGTGGTACCCAAGGGACAGTGGGGGTTCTTGGTGACAAGGAGAGAACCCCACCTAGGAAAGATCAATGGACACTGAGAAATCCCAGGCACAGGACCTGGGAGGTTTCTCTCCCATCTTAAAGGTCTAAACTGCAATATTAACACAATCTCTACATTCTCAATGACAGGTGTAAAAAATAATATAAGCAATTACGCCCATGTACAAACATCTGATTGGACTCAAAATAGTAACAAGACCAGATTATTCATTGCAAAGCTCTTGGTTGGATGGTATATACTGGTATATACAAACCCTTTGTCATTTGAAAATATTACACTAATCAGTAGTGGGAACAAAGAGACTTCTAGAGTGCTTGCAATATTCTGTTTCTTGTTCCAGATGCTGGCTACCCAGGTGTATTCAGTTTATAAAACTTAATAGGCTGTACATTTAAAAATTGTGCACTTTCAGTATTTATTTTATACTTCAATACAAAGTGTTAAAAATTAAAAGCTGACTATCCACTGCTTCCTTACAAGATTTGTGTGTGGGAGGGTTAGATAATTCATGCAATGGGAAAATAAATGTCTATAGTGAACCCTTCCACTTAAAGAGCTCAGGAGTGGGGAAATGATGGGGTTGGGGATGCACAGAAGGAAGGCAGAAATTGCAAAGCCTCTGACCAGACTTTAGTGCTGCCCAGGGGTGGGCATCAAAGTAGAGGTTTAGCAAAATAATGAATGCCTCTTCAAATGTGCAGAGATAGATCCCAGCCTGAGGAGGGAGTGGACAGCTGACTGCTCTGCCCTGTAAACAGAAGACAATCTAATTTAGGGGAGAATTAAGATAAAGGGATCTAGAGAGTAAGGAACAAGAGAGGACACCTGAGGAAAAGGACTGATTAAGCTGTCAGATGGATCCTGGGGATGGGGTGCCCAGAGGACTTTTTAGACAGGGGGTGTAAAAAATTTAATTTCAAATTGTCTATGTGGCTGTGATGAAAACTCCTTCCATTTCTCTAAATTCCCAGTATCATATGCTTCCTTAGCCACCCTACTACCTTTTTACCCTATAATATTCCAAAGACAAACCAGACCGATGGGAGGGTAGGTAGCTTACTGACCTAGGCAGACTGTGGGTTGATTTGCTTATTTTAACTTTTCTGTTGCAGAACATCTAATTGATTTTTCTTTTAATGAATTGCAACTTGGCAATTTGGGGTCAGTCTGTTAAATTGTACAATGGAGAAGTGTGACACCCTCATAAAAATGACATGGGCTCCTTAAGATATGGGTAAATCTGACACATTGATTACAGTTGCTGTTTTCACCTTCATGTGTAAAAGACCAGTGTCTCCCAGGCAGCTGTATTGTGATAAAAGGGAGCAAAACTTGAAATCTAAAGACATGGAAAAAAAAGTTTTGTATCAAAGCATCTATGTGCTGATCATGGATTTAAACACTAGTTACCTTTACTTGGGGGTGATTTTCCAGGTCTCTCACATACACACAGTGTACAGCTTCTCAGGCTGCCAAGGAAGAGTCCTGATGCTTGGTCCTTGTAGGTGGTGGAATGGTACTAGAATTACCAGCAGGTCAGAACCCTCTGCCTCACCTTTCTGTCGTGGTCCTGCTGCCCCAGGTGCCTTTTGGTGAGAACTGTGATAGCTCCAAAGTGTAGGTGCTACTGGAACTAGGTACTTAAGGACTGGTACTTTAGCAGAGCGTTGGGACATCACAGTCAGAAGAGACAACATGAACAGAAACAGAGAATCCTGCGAGTGCACGTGTGTTCAGAAATGGGCTGGCTACAATAATGGTTTCCCTCATCTTCCATTTTCCATAACTTCGTATCTCTGTCATCCATCCCCTCTTCCTTCCTTCCTTCCTTCCTTCCTTCCTTCTATCCAGACTTGTCAACAGGTATTTCTTGAGAATCAACCATGTGTTAGAAATCATTCCAGCCATGAGTGAGCAAAACGGACTAAGTCCCTGCTCACATTCTAGTGAGGGAGACAGACCACCATTAAATAAATATGTCAGGGAGATAAAAGCTATCAAAAATAAAATAAGGTAAGGGGATATAGAATATTGGGGGGGGGCTATTTTAATTAGGGTTAGTAGGAAAGGGCTGATCGTGGTGGTGCCATTTCAGCAAAAACCTGAATAAAGTGAGTGAGCTTTGGATGTGATTCTGTAGTTTTCTTTTAAATCCTTGTAGATTAGCCTTCAAAAACCATGAAAAGAGAGGGCATTCCTCAGGTAACTGATGTGGTCATTTCTAGGAAAAGGAACACCCTGAGCTTGCAGGACCAAATTGCAAAATGAAATTACACATTGAACTTTGAGAATATAATTGCTCCATCCACTGTCACATGGCTTGGCAGTAGGACTGGGACTGGGTTGCAAAGAAGATATACAAACAACTTTGGACAGGTGGAAAAAAACCTGGCTCCCTGCCTCCTGTCCCCCACCAAAAAAAAAAAAAAAAAAAAAAAAAAAACCCCACAAAAAACAAAAAAACAAAAACAATAAAACCAAACTTGTTTTGTAGGAAAGGCTGCTGCTGAAGCTTCTGAAGAATATGTATCATGTGCTGAATGACATATCCAAGCAAGAGGTGGATTTTAAATGCTCTTTGGGGACAAAATTACTAGACTTTCTATGAACACACTTTGGGTGGAGTGATCATGAATGTCAGTTTGCCTTAGCCTGAGCTGTAATAAGGGTAGAAAAAGCCTTTGATGGCAATATTGCAGGTATTTATAGATTTTTTTGCTCCGTTTTATATTTCTTCTTGTTGCTGAGGAAATATGCAGTAAAGGGACCCCTGCTGAACAGTCAGTCCTTCAACTGGTGGAGCAGCATGTCACATATTAAATGTTTTATAGCTGAACTTTATTACACTCAAACTTCACAGAGACATTTATGAACTTTATTGCATTCTGATACGAAATGAGCCCAAAAGGTATTTCTGATTTTATGGGAATGGAACTTTGAATTTCATGGAACGTCAAACACCAGACTTCAAAGTGATTTTACAAATGTTTATTTCTCTAGGGATCTTTAAGATCTTAAAAAAAATTTCTGATGACTTCTACGTCTTGCATCTAAGTTTTTTTTTTTTCATTTTTGGAAAACATGTACAGTTGCCTTAGTAAGAGGAATGTGTGGAGCTTGTGGTTTATGCTGTATTCATGCCATGGTAAAAAGAGAGACCCTGTTTATGGCTAAAGGAGACATATTAGGAAAATAAAAAGAGGAAAATATCATTTAATAGATAAACAGTCATGCCCGGTTTGACATTTTTCTAACCCCTTCAAGGACACACATTCCTGAAGGTATGTGAGTCAGTCTTTAGAATACATTTGGAAGATTATTAACTTGCCTTAGTAAGGGAATTTTCTGCAGTACTGACTAAGTCTCACTCATTCATTAATTCATTCCACACTTACTGAATTCTTACTTTGTATCTGACACTTTGCTAGCGACAGACTATAATCAGAGGAAAATCACTATTCTCAAGGAGTTTAGGGTTCCATCCCGATGATTAAGCAAAGGAATATTCATAGCTTGTTATCTGATTATAGAAACAGCTAATTTGGTCAGGGTGTGGGTGTTGGGAGGGTGAGGCAGAGAAATGTGAAGATTGTTATTTGTGCACCTAATTAGGGTAGACAGGGGAAGCATATATAAAAATTCTGAGATCAGGAAGGAGCAAGTGTAAAGACAAGTGGGACTCAGAATGAGGTCCACTTCCCAGCGGTATCAGCCATGCTAAACTCTGTCTTATCTATCTATCTATCCATTCAATACATATTTATTAAGAATATACTATATGCCAGGCAGGAATTGCTCTAGGTTCTGTGGATATAACAGTGAACAAAATAGGTAATTTCAGATTGTTTTAAATGCTGTAAAAATAAACACGTGGTATGACAGTGACTGAAGGAGGGGCCTGCATTTTTATAATGGCTTTTATTTCTTTGGTCCTCCAGTATTCATCAAGGATTTATTTCTGTCTGGGTGCTCACATAATGGATGCTATTCAGCAAAAATCTACTAAGTGTTTCCAAGGACAAATCACCATGTAACACTTTTCCATTATTTCATCCATGGATTAGAAAGAAAGGGAACTTCCATTTGTTGAGGGACCAGTAAATGCCAGGCTTTTTGTTAGATACTTTCTTAATAGTTTCATGTATGGAATGCTGGTGTGGCCCATTAAAACATCAGGATTCTCTCCCAGCTGATTCTTCGGTTACTTGGCAAGTGTGCTGATCACCTCCTTCCTCCCAGAGGTAGGGGACGAGATCCCAGGAATACTCTGCATCCCATCAGAGCCGTCCCTGCTGTTCGCAGCCAGCACAAGGTGGCTGTCCTACAAAGGCATCCTTTCAAAGTTCTTTCTCTGCAGAGCCTAATTTCTGTCCAAATTTAAATGCTGGTGAGGTTGCCTTGCTAGTTAGTATTAAAACATGATTCACTAGGCATGATTTTAAAATTTTCAGCAGCCAAGATCTGTCATAAGTAGGTAGTTAGGCACACAGGATACTTTTCAAGAATGCTATATGGGAACACACTGGTTTGAAAATATTATTGGCATCCTTAGCCTGCCATCACACTGCTTTCCTCTCGACCAAACCTGGCATTCCAATATTGGAGTAAGAGACCACAGAGCTGTGCCCTCTTGGAATATTCTGGGAGGAGTGTGAAGGCCCCAGACTTGGGGAGCAGTAGCTCCCCTGCTCTGCTCTGTCACAATAATCTAGATGTCTTTACCAATTATCTGATTATAACTTAGTAGTCTAAAAGATCCAGGCTTGGATGAATTAAAGATGGCACAATTACACATTCCAGGATGGATTTGGCCGTTGGAGGACTGGAGGGCTGTGAGAGGACTGGCCCCAGAGGTGTCCATTGGTCATGGACAAATCCCTCCTGCTCATCCTTCTTGTACACAGTTGACCTTTGAGATTGGGACAAGCGTCTTGGCTTTAAAGAATGTGAGACTGCCTCAGCAACAGAACCTCTTCCCTTACTACCCATGTGATTTGGGACTGGTTAGCTTTTATGAGCCAGTGTCTGCATCATTAAAATGGAATTGCAATCCTTCCCTCACAGGATTGTTTTGAGGTTGAAGTAAGATAACAGGTGCTGCCTTAGTTGGGCTCTTTAAAGAGACGGGTGTAGGTTTGCTTCAACACAAGCAAGTTGCCGTGCAGATACACAAGAATGTGGGGGCTTATGGGAAATGGCTTCAGTGGCAACCCAATCCCCCTGATTGAAGGATTCCACAAAAAAGATCCAGTAGAGTAACTCTGCTTCTTTTGGAACAAAGTTGAGCTTAAGTTACCCACAATTTCGTGGTTATCTGATAGCTATACTTCTCTAAATATAGAGTGTGATTTGGGCTTTGCTAATTTTATGTAGGATACCCCAATTAAGCAGCATTTGAGCCAGGTTTGAACTGTGGGCTTTTCTTGTTTTTAGCATATATAGGCATACATAGGATTATCTGACTTGTTCCAATTCCTATTTCAACCAGCAGTAGCAAGACCTCTTCCAGTCAAAGTCTTAGTTTGGGCCTTTTTTCTTGAAAGAAGCTTTAAGACTTTTTGAAGCTTAAAGATGTAAAGTGTTTTAAGGATATTTTAGGGGCATAATATATCATTGCTATTTATGTAGACTGGCTGCCCAGAACTAAATAAAGTTCAGTTAATGGCCTACAGATTAAATGCAGGGTACCAAGGAATAAAAATCACTGCAGAACAAAGTGGCAAGCAGCCAGACCCCTCAAAGGGCCCTGGTCTGGCCATATCACCAATTCCTAAAGAGGAGAGCAGTGTGTTGGAGCATCCAGCCACACTTCCCTGCAGACGGCACCATGGGCAGGGCTTTTTGGCTCTGAAGGACAACCATCACTTGTATATAATGGATGCATATGATTACATACACTATGAGGAAGACGGAGGCTGTGGCTGGGTGGTCCCAAGTATTCACCATGGTTAAATTGTTTGCTCAGTGTCAGTTAAAATAGCTGGTTTGTAGACATAAAGAAGTAGGATGGCTTGATGCTTGTTTTCACTGTTCCCCCAAGCTGTCGTGATAATGCACATGGTGAAATGGTTTCAACTGATTGTTCCAGAAACCCATAGCCACATTTGTACAAAACAGGAAGTGCCAGGGGGTTAACCACAGAGCCTACTAATTTATTTCTCTCACATCTTTAGGGAAAGGAAAGAACCTCACAAGTTGCAAAACTAGATACAAATATCCTTTTTTGGGTGGTGTGAGGTGGGATGGGATCTGGTCCTTATGTCTCCATGTTTAGGAAGCCAAGTATTAGGGCAAGTCAGATTCTGTTGCGGTTGTGTGCTTGGGTCCCTTCCTTCAAGGCTGTGACTGTGTCCTTTCAAGAGAAAACCCACGAGCACTGGTCAGTGGTCCAAAGAGTCACATGTGCTGTGACCTTTTCTCATTCTCAGCCTCCCAGCTCTTATTTTCCAAATGACTGATATCACACGTTTTAACAACCTCTTCCTACCCCCAAATCATTTTAAATGGACAGAACTCTTCAATAAGTCTTGAAAAATCATACATTTGGTAAAAAAAAAAAAAAAAAAAATGAAGTTATTGGAAATTGGCTCCATCAAAGAAAATCCCTATCATTGACAATCTTTTGGGGTGCATGATTTGGGCAGCAGTGGAGCAACCTGAACCCTGATAAGAAACAGACAGGGGAGGTTTGCTTTTTCTGGCAATTGGGTCCAAGAACTATTCCAAACACTTTCTGCTTATCCTTGTCTTGAAATGCTACAACTTGAAATGGTACAAGTACTGTCCTTGGCTCATGAATCCATCCCATTTCTATTTGATATTACTTTCTTGGAGACTTTCTTAGGAAAACAAGAGTCTTAAGAGCACTTTTGGAATAAATTGCCTTGGTTTCTCATTTCACTGATAAAACTCAACACTGGTCTATTCTAACATGTTAGTAGAATGTGGTGTAAAGAACTTGGAATATGGAATTAGACAGCCCTGGGTTTGATTCTGGGATCCCCATATATTTACTGTGACTCTTTGAGCAATTTCCTTCAGTGCTCTTAGCCTTGTTTCTGACATCTATAAAATGGACATAATAATGGAACACTCTTCATAGAGCTGCAGCATTATAAACATTTGATTCATGTAGGTAATTATAAAGTGAGGATATAGTTAAAGGAGAGCTGTCCAGGCACTCGGTGTGCTATGAGAACTAAAGGAACTGAGTTATTATACTCAGGGTGTCAACTTGGGTCTCACGAAGCAAAAGACGGATCTTAGCACTGGACTTACGATAAAGGAGTGATTGAATTTTTCTTTTGAAAAAAAAATGAATATTTTGCAGTTGAAAAAATATTTCATGGACTCGAATGAAACTTCTCATAGCCGGTATGAGCCAGTTCGGCTGAATGTCTGTTATTTGGGTCTGGACAGTGAGGGATGCCATACAAAGCTCTTCTGTGTCCAGGTTGAGTAACAGCCATATGATATTCCCAGACATACCTTCCCAAGCCACATGACACATTGCCATGCCGAGCACGGAGGGTCTGTATATTTCTCTTTCCTGTTATTACACATTCCATGCTGAATTCAAATGTAGAGTGAGCATTTGAATGACTTATGTGTTGAAAATTAAACCTAGCGAGACAAATTTTAGGGATTCAATTTTAGTGAAAGAGAGAGAGAAAGAGAAGAGAGGAGAAATTAAAACTATGTATTTCCCTCTCCCCTGACTGGTAGCTCCAGAAACGGATCTTGAGCACACCCGTTGTCAATGACAATGTACCACGTAAACAAGATCCGGCTATCCCAAGAAGCGGTAGCTGCGTATATAGATATTTAAGCAGATGGACCCTTGAATACGTATTTAGGACTTATTCAAGAGCACAAATTTGGAACATGCATGGAGAATTGGAGGAGACCAGTTGGTTGCATTCAGGTTACTAGTATGAAAGGATCTAACGTTTTACACAAACAGCCCTCGTATTTGTGGATGAAGGAGAATGTCAGTTGGACTCCTAAGTATGGAGTCCTTATGATTTGGCAGGGGGAAAGTAAAGTCCCTTGAAGGTGCTGGCAGAAGAAAATTTCTCTAAGGCAGCAGCCCGAGGCTGAGAGATGTGAAAGGAATGAGTTAATGTGGATGGGTCCATAGGCAGCCCTGGAAATGAGGGGTGAAGGTGGTCCGGTGTGGTGGGGATAGGGAGCATGAAGGGGTAGGAAATACATCTCATGGGTCAAGAGGCACTGAGGCAAGAGAGGAAAATAAACATGTGAGTGTGAAGTGTTGAATATAAGGAATCTGAGGGAGAAAGGCCAGAGTGTGAAAGGAGAGGTCCAATGAGAGGAGGGGAGAGCCTTATAATCCTTTCGTTTCTTGACTGTTGGAATGTAGATGAAGTGTAGTTTCTCTATTTTTAATGTAATATTATAAGAGTGAACCAGTCAGGGTATTGGCAAGAAGCAAATGGCTCCCCTAAATTGGGTGATCTTAGGCAAGTTTAATAAAGGAACAGTGTTTAAAATCAAGGGCATCTTGCAGGGAAACCACAGGGGACCATGGTGGGTGGGAGAATTTTCACCCCCAGCCTGAAGGGACAAAGAGGAGGAGAAGTTACTGGAAGTCTGATGTAGAGCATCGTGTGGACAGGGCTGCATCACAGGAGATTAGTCTCCGAGACACAGAACCAGTGGAGAAGCATAGAAAATCAATTGTTCACTTCTCATAAAGTAGGAACTCTCTTTGCATGATACTACATTGATTTCCTCCTTTCCGATCAACATTTGAAGGTTAGTATGATGAAGTAGTTAAGAGTGCAGGCTTTGAACGAGGAGTTAAGGCTTAATGGGTACCAAATTCTCTTTGGGGTGTTGGAAAAGTGGCAATGGTTGGTGATGGTGGTAGCACAACACTGAATGTAATTAACGCCACTGAATTGTATATCCGAATGTGGTGAAAGGGGAAATTTTAGGTTGTATATATGTTACTGGAGTAAAAATGTTTTAAACAAGCAACCATGGGGCTGTACAACACAAACAGTGAAACCTAATGTAAATTATGGACAATTACAATATTCTCACCAGTTGTAAAACAGTACCACGCTAATGCAAAATGTTAATCATAGGGTCAGGTACATGGGAACTCTGTATTTGCTACATGATTTTTCTGTAAACCTATAACTTCTCTTAAAAAAAATACAGTATGAGAATCAGGCAACTCTGGGACTGAGCCATGTACCCCTTACTAACTTTGCAATTGTGCCCAAGGGATTGCATGTTCCCAAGCATTTCATGAGATAGAGCATGTTATTTACTATCATCATGGCTGTTGCTGATATTATTATTGGGAAATAGCTTCATCTTTTCCTCCTTGGGCTTAGGTTACAGTTCATTGCCTCAGGCCAGTTCTAGGAAAGACTCATGGACTGGAGAGGAAGCAGCATGCATCATGGGAAATAGATGCGTGGATATGCATATGTATATGTATATGTGTAAACATACACACACAAACACATTCATACTTTGTCAGAGAGTCTCCTCTTGGAGCCGCAGAAGCAGAGAAAGAGGGAGAAAAGACCACTTCTGTGGGGTATTTCTTCCTCCTTTCTCTGCAGTTGTTGTAGCAAAAACTGAGCAATCACAGGAGAACTGTTACATATTTGGTGGAAGTCAGTAGGTTTCCAGCAACATGGGAATTTGTTGAGCATTAAAGAATGGCCCCAACACGTCTTACCACAGTAAAATCTGTGTGTCTGCTTTACTTCCAGTCCTTTCCTTTGTTTGCCTTAGGAGTGTCCACTGAAACCACACATCCTGAAAGCCATTTAATGGTTCTTTGCTTTAAATATTGACTGTATGATACAATAACAGCATAAGAAGAACTCAAAAGAAGCAGAAAATGTCAGGCAGGCTGCATCTTCCTCAGCCAGAGGAGCTTGTCCTAGCTCTTCTGATGGAATCCTCTGATTCTTGGTGAATTCTAAAAAGAAGAGGGACAGGGAAGCAGCCCATACTATATCCTGAAAACAAAACTAAAACAAAAAAAGAAATTGAAACAACAAAACCCTTCCATTTCAGTTTAGTGTGTGGAGGGGAAGAGGTGATGGTTTTAAAAAGTATGGTGTTGCAGTCAGACTAATGTGGGTTTAATTATTGGCTTTATTACTAGGTATGTGATACGGACAAGTTACTCTATCTCACTGAGAATCGGATTTTTCATCAATAAAATTGAATGGTTTTGAGAATTAAATAGGACAGTCTATTTAAAGTGTATAACATGCTGTGTGGTACATACCAAATATTTAAGAACTATTAGCTATTATTATTATAAATTATCTCCTATATCAATGTCTGCTTAAGAAATATTTGTTTTTCTTGTTTAGATTCAAAAGTTGTGAAAATTCTCTGTCCCTCAAACCAACACGTGTACTGGCATTCTCAACAGTTCCATTGGGCCCCCAACACCCTCCCTTCCAACTGCCTGGCTCCCCTTCCTCCTCCCAGGCATTCCTCAGGGTGCTTGGTTTGATTTTGACCACCTGCAAGCCAAACAGTAAGCAACCACTATTTGGTTTGGCTCTTTGCTTGACACCAACCTATTGCTGTGAATGTTTGCGCTTTCAAAAAGAAAGATCTTTCCAAATGATAAACTTTCAATTACACATTTGGTGCCTTAAATTTATTAGGGCTGCTGCAATGAACAAACTGTCCTTGTTACTTGTTTCCAAGAGCAACTCTAGTTAAAAAATCCAATTTCTGTCCAGTGGTGCATTTTTAATATTTGTTTTTCATTTTGAATGTAGGGAAGGGTGCATGGGCCCTCCTGGTCTAAGGAAGCTGTTGCTATAGGTATTACCAGTGATGTATTTTTTTGCTTTGACTTAAACTTACCTAAGAGATATCATTGAGCTTGACCACCAACTCCTTTGCTCTATTTCCAGGAAAACCAAATTATAATATATGCAAACAGACAATATTTTTCTATCAAGTCATCTTTTTTTGCAGGTATACATTAAATTGTAAAACAAATGTTCTTTCATAAATCTCATTTAAGAAATGTTGATCTCATATTCTCCTTCTTTCTTTAGCTCTTTAGTAGCTTTTTTTTTTTTTTTAACATTTCCAAATCTTTTGATTCCTTCTATTTCTCCATCTCTTTCATCCTTTGTGAACTTCCTGAAAAAAGAAAAAAAGCTCTTGTCTATCTCCTTCATCTTTACTGGGGCAGAATCAACAAAAACAAAAACAAAGACATAACATCCGCCCTCTAGGTTGGCAGGAGGAGAGCTTCCTTGACGGAGCTCAGTTTCTCAAGTCAAACTTGGGGGTTACCTGTCACTCAGTCTAACCCTTGGGGTAGCATGGAGCTCGGCTTTAGAAAGTACAGGCATAAGGGCTGAGCAGTGCCTAGTGTTCGTATTGGGGAGTGTTCTAGGCAAGAACTATCTAGATTCTCTTCTGCACCACTAAAGACCTGCAAAAGGACATTCAGATGTCTTTATTCTGACAAGTGTCTTCAAAGAACAGATTGTCTTGTTTTTTATGCCCTTCTAAGTAATGCACAACTCAGTCTGAATGTGACAATACTTAGACATAGTTCCCCTCATCATCAGCCCTCTCCTCTATGGAATCAGGCCCAAGTAGTGGAGAATTACCCTTTTTCCCATTCAGTTTCTCCCCACATCTCAGTTATACAAAGAGATAAAGCAGGCAGTTGCTGACTTGCTTGAATTTCAAGGAAAATAATAATAGTAAGCATACCCATAGAGCTCACTGCATGCCAGGTATTGTTCCAAAAACTTTTCATATGTTATCCGGTGAGGGAGGTACTATTACTATTCCCATTTTGCAAATGTGGAAACCAAGGCACAGAGCCATTTGCCCAAGGTCACACAGGATAATAAATGGCTGACAATCTGGATCTAGAGTCCAAACTCTTGACAGCTATTACATTGCTAGCTGATAATTCTTGCTCCTTCCACTGGGGTACCAGAAGACAAGAACAAGTGTTGGTCCTTCCCATCTCTAAACATGGAACTTCATTGGCCCCACCCAGCACTACCTAATTATCTACCTCTCTTGATCTCCAGGTCCTCTGTTATTTCTGATCTGAATGATATATCCATATTGGTTATAGGAATTGGAGTTGAGGAGTCGGGGAGAAAAAAATCTAGGTTGGGGACCTTCAGGGTCAAAGATGGTAAGGGCCCTTTGGCATATTTATTCCCACTCAGAAGTGTGGTTGAGAATTAAAATCACCTTCTTGTTCATGGGTGCTTTCCTGCATGTGTTCACTATCCTCTCCTTGAAACTTCCTTGCCCCACACCATTCACAAGACGGGTAACTTGAGTTTCTGTCACCCAGGTTCTCCTTCCTCATCTCTGATTTTTCTCCCGTGTTATGTGCTCTTCTTACTTGGAATGTGACGATTTCTTAGGGATTAGGCTTCAGATCGCGCCTCTTGATATATCCCCTTGTAGAATCATCTACTCTCTCTCTTACTTCTTTTCAGATGATTTTCTATATCTGTATCTCCAGCCTTGAAATTCCAGTCCCACATTTCCAAATGACTTATCCGTGGACAATGCAGTTTCCAATTTTTCCTCAGATTGGTCTCTTTCTGTGCCCTATTTTTGTCAAGAGTATTACCCCTTTTAAAGGTCTCTAGAACCTTAGAAACATCTTAGATTAGTCTTTTTTCCTTTAACCCCACTTACTCATTCAGTGACTTAATCTTGCAAACATTTTATTGTAATAACTTTGAAATATATTTTTGCTTTTATTTTTTAAAATAACTTTTGTAGATTTTTTTCTCATTATAAAAGTAGCAGGAAAAAAACACTGGAAAATACAGAAAAGCACAGTGAAGAAAATGTCATCTGTAATCACACCACAAAGATAACCATTATTTATGCATTTTCAGTCTTTGTTTACAATATTCTAATGCTGGGCATTTATTACTGTTTTTTCACTGTTAAAATTATATTTGACATGAACCAGTAAGACACATATGAAGAAACTGACAGTATTTTCTGAATGTAAATTAAAAACTTCCATATAGCTAATGACATGTTAAAATTAAAATAAAAAGACAAACTGGGAGAAAATATTAATATGTATAACAGGAAAGAGGCAATAAATCACAATATGTAGAGAGTGCAAATAAATCTGAAAACAGCCAACAGTCCGGTAGAAAAAGGGAAAACCTTAGCGCAGGCAACTCAAAAAGAGGAAACAAATGAAAATAAGTCCAGTGGAAATGTTGTCTCCTTGTTTTAAATTGCATTAATAGATTTTATATTGTACTTTAAATTACAGAAGTAACACATTTCATCTTAAAATATTTAGTTAATACAGAGAAATTTAAAATCCATCCACCCAAAGGTGATCACTGCTAACATTTTGTGGAATATCCTTTCTATATTTATCTAATTATCAAAATAAGAGCCTTTGTTTTTCCTTCAAAACCACTCCTTTGCCTGTTCTAAATATTTTCTATGGATATAACCATAGTAGCAAAATATAAAACAAAATAAAAAACTTAAAAGATGACATTTTAAAAATGTAATTTAATGATGATTGGAAGAAAATAAAGTAGTGTTAGTAAAATTATTAGCAGACAAAGTAGAATTCAGGCCAAAAAGTAAAGGCATTAAACAAAATTTAAAAGTATCATTTTTTTTTTTAAAAGGCACAATCTGTGTGACTCCATCTCTGATTTTTAAAATTTCTTTCATTTGCTTATCTTTATTCATTAAATCAACTTTTCCTTCCTATAATTGCTTCTATTTTTGAGATTATATTTCAATTCATCCCATAGTAATTTTGGAGCACAGTTTTCAGAAAAGATACTTTCTTCTGTTTACTTTCGGCTTAATTTGCTCTTCTTTTTCTAACTGTTAATTTTAGATCATTGATTTGTTAACTTTCTTCTTTTATAATCTAAACACTTAATTCTATGCATTTCCCTTTAAACACTGCTTTGTCGGCCTATCATAAATTTTATATGTTGTCTTTTCATTTTCAATAAAAAAATTTAAAAATATTTTAAGTTTCCTTGTGATACCTTGTTCGACCCATGGGTTATTTAGAAATGTGTTTTAAATTTCTAAATACCAGGGATTTTCCAGATATCTTTTATTGCCTTTTTTTTTTGTTTAATTCTTTTTTGCCCAGAAAAATAATTTGTATGGTTTCAGTCCTTTTACGTTATTTGATGATTGTTTAAATTAGACTCAAAATATGGTCTATCTCTGAGAACAATACAAGCACAACCGAAAAGAATGTGTATTCTCCAGTTGCTGCGTGTTCTGTAAATGCCAAATTAGTTGTCAGTGCTTTTCAAATCGTCTATATTCTTACTGATTTTCTTTCTGCATGTTCTCTCAACTAAGAAAGGAAGGTGGAAATCTGGGCTCAAGGCCTATAGGAGTTTCTTTTCCCTTAGTGGTTGAACATGGATTATCGCTTTACTTTTTCTGAGAGAGGAGTCCAAATGTAGAGTTTTGCCACCTGGGTGGGAGGCTCTTATGACTTCTGCCCTATTCCCAATCCTTCTAAAGGGCACCCCGTGGAAGGCCATGAACAAAACGTGGCAAGTGAGTGTAGACATTCCTTGTATTGGGTCCTCTATGAATTCTAAACTATCATGGTAGCCTACGCTCATCCTTTCAGATTTCAGTAAAATTTTTTCTTTTTACCGCCCCCCCCCTTCCTTTTAGATGGTGCCAAAGGTAAAAAACAGTGTTTACTCCATTTCCCATCAAAGAGGATAGTTACCCTTTGGAATTCTGATCACCTGGTTGTCTTGCAAATTAAGTTCTCTGATGGGCTAAAGAAAATTTAGACTTTTGTGGATTATCTGGCTTTTTCTTCTTGTTAGGGTGGGAGTGATGTTCTTGCGCAGCTTTCTGCATGTTAAGTGAAAGTAGGACTCAGATTTTAAAGCTTCTTAAATACAATTTTAACCAGTACTGACACCAACTTACAAAGGTGACTGGTTCCATTAATTTCTGAGCTTTTGACAATTTTACTGTATGAATTGGCTTGCTTCTGAGCTTTCACCTCTTCTGGTTTAGGATTTAGCTGTAAGGTCTTCTAACCATTTTTCTTCAAGCTTACTACCTTTTAAAATTGACTTTATTGTTTTTCTCCAATTCTTTTTGTCCTAGTAGGTTTTTGGCTCTGTAAAAACTGAAAAAGAAAAAAAGTTGTTTTTTTTTTTTTAAATTCAGTTCTGAAAAGTTTGTCTACCTATTGATTCTGCATCATATACCCTCCCCTGTCAGGATAAATTTCTGAGGTAGCATTTCTAGATCTTCTCCTCCATTCTTTTAATCTTTAAATAATATTTTCATGTTCTATAACTGTTCCTTGATAATATATTGTTTATGTTTTTTCAACATAATTGCTTTTGCATAGCCCTCAACAATGTTCTTCACAGGTTGTCATTCAAAAAATTGCAGTACATAATTTTTATAGTCTTTCTTTATGACTAACAGGCTTCTTTTAGGTCCTCAGAGTGGCATTTAATGTTTTCCAAATTCCACTTTTGATTCATGTTATTATTTCAATGTTATTGAAATTTTTTCAAAGGATAATATTTATTCCTTCTTTCTATTTGTTTTGTAATTTTCCCAAGTTCCATTTTATGCTTTTCATCTTTTACTTTACAATTTCTTCTTTGTTATTCACTATGCGTTATTTGAAACAAACAACAAAGATATCTTTTAGACATGACAAATAAGTTACTTTATTAATTTTTACATAGTATTAGAATAGAGAATGTTTGCTATTATCTGCCATCTTCTCAGAAGTCTCCCAAAGCAAGAACTTGTAAGATTTTATTAAAAAATTAAACTTTGATTTAAAAATTTTCCATGGAAAGACACTTTTAGAGGATATTGTTCTGTTTACACAAAACACCAGAAATGGATTGGTTTTTATAAAGGGGGTTCATTTGGTTACAAAGTTACAGTCTTCAGGTCAAAAGGTCTCCAAGATAAGGTATCAACAATAAGGTACCTTCACTGGAGAAAGGCCATTGGCCCAGAAAATCTGTTAGCTGGGAAAGCCCGTGGCTGGCAACTTGATCCCTCGTTGCATTTCAAAATGCTGTTCTCCAAAATGTCAGCATCAGCTTTCAAGGTCCGTTTTCAACTGTCTCTGTAAGCTGCAGCTCTGAGGTCCTTCTGTTTATGAGCTCTTTTATAAGACTCCAGTGAACTAATCAAGACACCCCCACTCCCCGCTGAATGGGCGGGGCCACACCTCCATGGAAATATTCAATCAGAGGTCACACCCTCTCCAAAGGTGTCACTCACAGCTGGACAAGGTCACATCTCCATGGAAACAGCCTAATCCCAATATCCCACAAGACTGGATTAAAAGATCATGGCTTTTTCTTAGGGGACATAATATATCCAAACTGGCACAGATACATAAAGAGGGTTTAAATTTACCTGTCTTTTAATTCAAAGATTTCTTCATGGATTATATATTTGAGCTATACCGCACAACAAATACATTTTTTTTGGTAGAAAACAATATGTTGTTCAGTCAATATAGAATCAGAATTATATTCCTTTGTGTTTCTCGGAAAGCTTTTGGAATAAGACACAACAGATCATGACTCCTTTTAGGAACACAACTTCTTTCATGACATGCTTAGTTTGAATATCTGCTGAGTAGATGTATCATGAGAGGTCAGTTACTGGATTCCTACATTCACAGTCAGTTTATCTCACACTGGCTCTGGCTCTAGTACTCAGTTTTGAGAATGTTGGTAAGACAATATTGTTTCATAGCCTTTTGTAAAGTCTGTAATTGATTTCAACATTGCATATTATTTTCCCTTTTCAAGTTTCCTTTCAGATCCTTCCAAATTTGGACTGTATTGACAACAAAAAAACACAATTATAATGAATTTGCTTAGGGTTATGGAAATGAAATTTGGAATCTGAAAATATTCTGCAGGCAGAAGCTATCTTTGTAGAGTAGAGCAGTAGTTTGGGGGAGAAGGGGGTCACTCTAGCTGAGGAACTGAGCACCTGCTGCAATTAATTTATCAGATTGGCATTGACAATCATCGGACTGAATTCCAGCAATGACATCCACAGTTCTGCCTGCACCACATGTTTGTGGCTTTCACTTCCTGTCTTCTTAATTGCTGATGGCACACATAGCTGTGCACATTGAGGAAGCTGGGAATGTGGCCGCAGACTGAAACAATGTCCTCTGAAATTGTTGGCTCTAGAAGGCAATCCTTCTTGTGGTGTGTATGTGCTAGTGTGGGACCTTGGGCTTCTCTGAATGAGCTCTGGAGAGACTGTTTCTTGTCTTTCTTTCAGAACAATGCAGCAGTTCTCCACCTTTGGAGAACTGCACATTAAAACTTCCTTGGGAATTATGCAAAAATTCTAATGCCCTGGCCACACCCCAGACCAATTAAATCAGAATCAGACATCATAAACTTAAAAAAAATTCCTCAAAAGATTCCAATGCATAGCCAAAGGGGAGAACACTAATACGAAGGATTAAGAAACTTCAAAACAGCTGAAAAAAATTTGTTTCAGGTAAAGAGTAAACAATCAAAAGTCCCTACACAAATTACATTTAGATTGAAAATATCCAAGTAGAACATTTTCTTTGTTTTGGTACAGTGTTTCCTAAATGTAATATATTTCTTTTTAAAAGAAATAAATTCTCCTGGACCTGAGTGTTGACACGAAATAAATTATATTTATTACATTGTTATTTAAATATGTTCAAACACAACACTTGGAATACATTCTCTATGTTAAAACTCCTTATGTGACCATAAAAACCAAAAACATTTAGATTCAATAAAAGCAAAATTAAAAACCAATAAAATTAAAATTAGCAACATTAATTTAAAATTACAACATATTTCCTGCAACTAAATCACTCTGGTCTCATTTAACAAAAGATGCAGTATTTAGTCTGATTCTATCTGCAATCTATTTCTTAATTTTGACTTGAGTAATTCTAAAATTGAGAATCTTTGTATTAATATGTGGTATAAATTGGAATTTATGATTTGGTACTTTTTTAGTTCCAGAGAACCAGTTTTCCTGCTTACCTGAGTTTTTACAAGGCAGCAATACCAGAATGACAATTTTAATGCTGAACCACTTGATTACTTTGGAAAGCTGTTGCTTGCTTCAAGTTTAGATTAGCTTTGAGGTGGAACTGAAGTCTTCAATGATAGACTTTAACTAATTGTTGCTGGAATCTGGAGTTAAAAAAGTCCTCATTAAGTTTTCTAGTACTACTAATAAACTAGGGCAAGATGGGACTTACAAAAGATGGCATCAATGTAGTATATCTGTACAATTTTGAATATGGTACTCAAGTGGCTCAGGGTATTTTGAAATCATCAAGCATATATGTGTGTGACTGTGTGTGTGTATTACTGTTAAAAGTAGGTCATTGATGTAGTCCAAAATATGTTTACCTTATATTTCAGTTATTATCATTAAGATGAAAACAGGCTCATGAACTCCCCTTACCAAACTAATAATTCCCAGTCATCTGCAAATCTTAGTTAGAAAAAAATGTTTTGTATAATTGAATTATAATGATATCTTAACAAACCTGAGAGTCTGGATGTTTATTTGCTTGTTTAGCTACATAAGAGGCTGGAAACTAGGCTGTGGTGAGCTCAAATCATCTGGATATTGAGCTTTGGAGCTATGCAGAGGTCAGAATTCTTTCCTGCATGTGTAGTGGTCAAGACGGAGCCATTATAAAGATATCTGAGGAAGCAGCCACTGTATCCACCCCAGATTTCCTTGTCTTTATTTCTCTCAGACTGTAATTCCAGTCTATCTAATTTCTCTTCTACTGAGGTAGAAGCAGGGATCTCTAGATTATAAATGGTGACGAAAACCCATGGAAAAGATTATGTGCCTAAGCATACCATGAAAATATTAGGTGAAATGCTGGATGCTAGAGTGAGAAGGGCAATGATTCAATCATGATGATACATGCACTGAAAAGAGGATGTAATTATGTGAGTATACATTTTAGGACCTCCAGAACCACCCCAGTTTTAATGAACTGCACTAAGAAAATTCATAATATTCTGGAAATTCCATCATCTTGTGAAGAGTAAATGAATAATTAAAACCTGAATTTGTTATAATAAAATTATATGCACCACCAAAAGAATACCAAGAGATGGAGCAACGGAGGGAAAAGAGGATGTGTGAGTCAGAGGCTGGCTCCTTGGGCCACTCCATATCCACGGCATGTATATATGGTGCTTTGCTGTGCATACAGCTATGCAGTTCCTGGAGTTGCAGTGGTGAAGCCAAGTTTTCTTGCCATGAAAAAGAAAGTGACGTTTCTAGGTGCTGTTGTACATTACAAGATGTCAACATTTCATAATTGGGTTGTACGTGAAATTTATTGACTATTAGAAAGCTGTGAAAGACAGAAAAAGAAAACATGCTCTAAATGAGGCTTAGCAAAAACAAACAAACAAACAAACAAAAATTCCTTTGCTGAAGAAATTTGGCAAATCCATAAATATATTTTTCTGTGCAACATAAATACTCAAAACAGGAAATTTGGCAACACTTCTCATTTTAAATAAAAGATAGTATCAGTTAAACTGTCACCTCTGTGGCTTTCTATGCTTTACTACAGACACAATCTGTTATTATGGACCTGGAGTAATAGGAGAGTAATTCAATATCATGTCATTAAATACAATCCTATTTTAGGTTTTGGAATCTACCTCTTAACTATTACTTTGCATTTTTATCATCTTGAACTAAAATTGGAGCACATATGAGGAATGGTTTTCATCTAAAAGTCTGAAAAATCTTTTCAATAACAATGGAGTAAAATTTGTGGTTAGATAGATGTACTGTTACAGACAGAGGTAAATTTGAAAAATCTTGACTAAATCAACAATAATGAAATAATGTTTATTATGAAAATATTACCTTCTGAAACAACTTTAAGGCTAAGATTATTTTAAAAGGATTTCTTTTCAAAATTCTGAGAAATAGGTAATTCCCACCTATGTAAACAGTTCTAGAAGATAGAAAAATTATATAAAAATTATATGAGGCTATCTAATTTATTTCATGACACATGAAATTAAAGCACAACAATAAAATTGTAGAATAATTTCATTGTGAAGATAATGTAAAAATATTTTTAAAAACTGGAAAATAGAATTCAAACATATATTCAATGACTAATATACCACAACCATTTGGGATATTTATACAGAATAAAAGGGAGTATATTAGTAAGTATCAATATAATGAATCAGATGAATAGGTTAATTAACAAACAATATGATAATCTCAATAGGTATTTAATAAAATTGAATTTGTCAACATTTAAAACGCATTACTTTTAAAACTAACCAACCAATGAAGAAAAAACAAGAAAAGAAAAATGCATTCTTAACCTGATAAGGAATATCCCAGCAGTATCAATGGTCGACATCATTAAAGTAATATCAATAAAATAATCAATCATTATTATTAATAGTTGAAGGTCTTCTCAGATTTGTCAAGGAAAGCATTAACTACACTTCAATAAATAAATGTGTGCTGCCACACATCTTGGATAGGCAACAGAGCATTGCACATGAGCCACGCAAATTAAACGCAAAACAGCCCCACAGAGGCTCCAAACAGGTCTGAAAATTTTCCCATTCTATGCCCAAGTGAATTTCATACATAGCACATTACCTATATTTCAAGTTAGTGCATCCCCTAAACCTCCAAAGTATTGTTAATCTATCTAGCCATTTGTATGTGACGAAGTTACAGTAAACAAAGGGAAATTTAATTTTATTCATATAAATTATTCTGACCAATGCTGTAAGAAAAACAGAAATGATAGGTTTAACTATTTAAAAAAGGAGAGGAATTTATAATTATTTTTGAGCAATAATATTTTTACTGAGTATTAATTAGTAGTAGGCATTGGTGCTGAATGCTATTAATATGAATAATAATTCTCTTTCTTCCTTGTCCTCCTCTTCCTCCCCACCTCCTTCTCCTACCCTAAATCTAATACATAATGAATGTACTATTACAAACCATTGTATAAAGAAAGAGTTATTTAGTATACATCACTGGAAAAATTGGTATGCATTTTTTGAGAAAAATAATTTCATTTCCTTACTCTATATAGTCATTAAAATAATTTCCGAGTAGGTAAAAAGTTAAATGTAAATTTTCTATTTGTAAAAATGTTAGAAAAGAAAACACTGATAAAATGTTTTTGATCTCTTAGTAGAACATAATTTTTGAAGCTTAAGAGTATTGAAGATACCACAAAGGAAGAAATGTATTTAAAAAATCTAAAAGTTTTGTAATTCATAAAATAAACATATGAAAATTTAAAGGAAACCATCAGCCTGGAGCAATGCATGTAAGACAATTGATTAAAATTCCAGAAAAAAGTCCTAAGATCTCAATATATAAGTTGGTACAGGACATGGAAAAAGACAGTACATAATATTAGAAATGATAAGTAGGACTACTTATAGAAATTATAAGTGTGATAATAATTATGACATGTTAATTAAATAACATTACGTAATATTTATGTATATAATTAGCAAAGATAAAAATATTATGTCTCATTTTTTGTGAGGGTAGGATGAAATAGGCACTCGTAAATAATCAAGAGCACAAATTAGCATAACATTTCTGCAAGGAATTTCAAAATACGTATTAGAAGTCAACATGGTTTTAATCCCTCTCAAATCAATTCTTCCTTTTCCTGGAAATTATTCTGAAGGAAAGGTCAAATATGTGAACAAATACAAATATGTATAGAAATTTCTATAGGTCTGCTATTTAACAATTAATAAAAAGCCACTGGGGAATGAATAACTGGGGAACAAATTTTAAATAAATTTTACTAGGGTGAGCCATACCAAATTTCCATTTTTTTTTTTAGGTTTCAAAGGTTAAATACTGGCAGTTTCATATGGTTCAATCTAATAAGATAAACATACAATGGGCTATCATGTGGCCACTACATTTCATTTTTACAGACTGTTTTTAATGATATTGGTAAATGCTTGTATGTCAGTACCATGTATAGGATACAAAATCATGTTTTCAGAATGCCTTCAAATGCACCCATATACCCGCCCCCACCCATCATACATACATACCCCAGGTGACTGAAATACATCTGCTTATAGTAGTTATCTTTGGGTGCTGGAATTTTTTCTTTTGCGTGTTCAACAAGAGGACTTCGCTACTTTTATAAGCAGGAAAAGGTAACAGAAGCACAGGAGTTATAAACTACCATTTTCTAAAATAAAGAATGACTATCTGTCTCATGATCTCTAACCTCAAAGGACTCCCAAAGTTAACTGATTCTTGACTTTTCTTTTCTTTTTTTTAAATCAATTGCAAGCAAAAAGAACTAGAGCAAGTAGGAAGTACGAGGGATATGTCTGGAAAAGAAAGTGACTCACAGGTACCCAGTGGTTTGGGATCACAAGCCTCCCTAAGGAAATATCAGTGGAGTCCATTTCTGTCTCCACCTTCCCAAGTCTAACTGATACAGAGACAGAGAAAACCACGGGGAATGTTCTAGATAGTCCTAAAGCAAGTAAGCTGGTCCGGTCAAGCTTGGAGTAGGGAATGATCTTCCTGTGATACTTATTTTAGAACGAGTTATGAAATCAGTAAACTCCATTTGGAGAGAAGGCTGGCTAAGATTATTTTCCTCATTTGTTACTCAAAGAAATACACTGGAAAGCTAGCACTGAAACTTACTGATAAGAAAAATAAAGAGTAGCAAGACAGGAAGGCTCACTAAATAAAGAGAAAGGACACTCCTGGATGGAAAGTATTCAGTTGACAGCCTGCTTTTGATTTGTGAATTTTCTCCTCCTAAATGCTTTGTTAAAAGTCAAGAAGCACATTGACCTCAGGTGACTTATGCATTTGATACAGATGTTTTCTTTCTGGACATTTCCTGGGCTTACCAAGCTAAGTCAAAGACAGTTATATACAGTGTTTTGTTGACATTTGTTTGTTTCTGGTCATTAAAAAATGTCATTTAGGCATATAGTGTGTTTCTAGGAAAACACCATAAAGGATTTTAATTAATGAATTAACATTTTTTTTTAAACTTCCATACAGGCAAACAAACTTGCCAAAATTTTTTCAAATAAGCCCTCTATTTATTTCTGAGCTGGAAACAAATATTTTTGAACACTAGATTGCTGGACGTTTACAACAGCTTCTAAATAATGCTAAGTTTACAACCCGAGAAAAAACATCCACTAACTTTTTTTCATGGAGGTGTGGAGTAGGGGCTACCATTGCTGACTTTTTGACAGATTGAGAGCTAATAACAAAGTTTGTTTCTTGAAAGATTTTTCACATTGGTGCAGCCTTAGAGAAAAATAATATTTATTTTCAATTTACTTGGCTTAAGGTTTCCTTCCTTGACTTTCAGCCCTTAAACACACCAGCATAATTTTTCTACTGCAGTGAGGGCTGGCGCACATAAGGACGAGGTGTTTGTGAGGGACCTAAATATGGCCTTTTTGCTTAGTAGGTTAGAAAGATGTGCTAATGAGTCTGAGGTCAAAGGTTTAATTTCTACCTGAAGATTCAATCTTCTTCGTTGCCTGTCCTTGAAGAAGATACCAAAAGAAATGAAAATTGGGCAATTAAATTTGATTGGAGAGGGAAGTTGGGAAGTCCAAATTACAGCATGCTTCCTTGGCGATAGGAAGACCTAGATGTGGGCAAAGGACGGCAGAAGGACATCTGGAGAAGAAAATGAAAGGCAAGAGATGGGCCACTAAGGCAAGGAAGGGGAAGGGGTGCGCTGACTTCAAGATTTTTGCCTCAGGTGGTTGCTGTGGCTGGATCAGAACAAACCCTTTGCAGTTCTGGATAAACAGCAAGGTGGCAAGGCAAGGACATTAGCTTTGGGCAGCAGTATTTACTTGTTATACAGCAAGATCGTTGGGTGAGAATACCAGAAACCAAATTCTTACCGAGGGCCTACACCACCTAAAAAAAATGTGGAATAAGATCTCACAATATCATGAAATGTCTGCTCCATCTGGCTCTGCTCTAGCCTATTTTCAGAGATGCTGCACACAATACGAAGCAACCGGAGCTGCATACCTGCATATTCAGTCAAGCCGGATTAACTCCTGGATTCTTTTATGTCATCGGTCCATGAGGGCAGACTTAAATCTGCCTTAAATCTTGTTCACAAGGGCCCACGTAAAGCAATATTTGATTTAACAACAGCAAAAACAACAAATCCCTTCTCCCATTGTCATTTCAAAATCCTCTTTTAGCAACTTAGCATGTCTCCATTCGTGAAGGTGGGAGTGGGGATTACCAAGAGGCTCAAGAGGAGGGCACCGTCCTTGAAACCTTTGCACCCTTCTCTGCTCTCACATTCCATCCTGTTGGCTCTGTACCTGGACACTCCAGGGTTTGCTGACTCCTGAATCGCTTCATAGTCTTCAAGCAGAGGTTTCTGGTCCTGTGATGCCTTGTCTCCAAGCCTGATTTTGACTCTTAAGAACGTAATTCCTATTTGAACCCAACTCCAGACATGTACTTCCCTGAGTGGGTCAACTAGATAATCCTAACACATAGCAAAACTTCCTACAAGACTGGAAAGATTTGGTCCGCAGGGAGAAAGACTATAGTCTAAACTAAATTAGTTATGACATTTACCAGTGCCATGATCCCTTCCCCCTGGTCACTATGGTCTGATGGCTATTACAGGGCTTTGCAGGGAAGGCAGAGCATGGTCTGAATGCCAGCATTTAGGAAATTTTAGTAAAGTCATGAGGTCTGCCAGGGTCAGGGGGCAGGCTATGCATGTTCCATCTCAAGTTTAAGAAAGTACAATTGGGTGGTGTTTATGTAAATAAAGATTAATACCTCCTTCCATTGCCATTTCATAATTCCTTCTAATCACCCTAAGAGCCCACATGGAGAGTGGGGGCACAGGTGACAGAAGGGCATGACTGCCTGAGAAAACCTGGCCCCTATTTGGAGATTCTTGACCTTGACACCTTTAATAATATTATTTTGATCTGGTAGACTCTAGGCATTCTGTGGCATAAATCACTAATTCATTAACCCAGAGGTGGATGTATACTCTCCTTGGCATCCTGGTATCAGAGAAACTGCATTTTGTAGCTCCAGAATCAATATATCAGATAAACACCAACAATTTTATAAATCCTACACATGACCTAGGTGAAGGCAAAGCATTTTATGTCATGAGGTTTTATAGGTCATCACCAAAAAGACCTGACTGATGGATACAAAAATTAAGGAGGATAAGAATCCTTAATCCTGGACAAGGAAGGGAGAAGAGGTATTCTTAACCAAAACCCTAGATATGGTACCCCACTCAAAAAAAAGAACTAATTAGCCACATGATCATTGTATTTTCTCTTTTCCCCCAATGAAGTATTAAATATTAAATATGTGGGGAGACATTAACAGAAGGTTGTAAATGTAAAACAATTTAAATTTAAATTTAATGGAAGGGGAAAAAAAAAGACACAGAGAAAGAGGAGCATATGGCAATATATGCCATATATAAAGAGGAGCATATGGCAATATACTTTAAAGGAATTATCTCATTTAAATTATTTTATTTAAATTATCTCCTTTAAGTCAATTTTTTACACATCCATGATTGTACAATATCATTTGACTTTGCTTGATTTATTAGATGCATTTCTGAAGATTATCAACCAAGTGAATTGATGTACAACATTTTGAATCAAACATCTGTGCCTATTTCATCTGTTTTCACTTGGGAAATACATTCTTATGGAAATCATATCTATTTCAGCATGTAATAAAAATGACATTTAACAATGACTTTGAAGAGCTTTCTGAATGTCTCTCATAGTTGTGCATAAGAGGACAATAAACCTTGCACAAGGAAAGTCTCCCAAAGTACTTTAATGCTGTAAGTATATTAAAATGCCCTATCTATGTGGTACATTCCCTGGGAGTTCTCATAAATTCTGATAGGCTTAACTGTGATGGTGGGTTGTCATACTAGGGAATCCATTCTCTTAGGTATGGGACAGGACTCAGCCAGTGGACCAGCTGAAAGAAACTGACCTTTTTTCCCTCCCACAAAGTGTGTGTGTGTCTGTGAATGTTTCTCTAGCTATTGGTATTAGAAAGTGTTATTCATCTATTTCCAGAGAAAAATTGTTATTTTAAAGCAGCATGCAAATTAATTCAACATGATTTTCTCTAGAAAACCAATTAGAAATGGTTTGAAGAAATTCACCTGGATATTCACAGGGTGATATTTTAGTTTTGTTCCTTTGTTTCCCGCCGCTAAAGAGATACACAGCAGACTCCAATGACTATCTTGACAGAGATGCAATGCAGGCTGGAGACTGAAAGTCAGAGAAGATGCAAATGTGATACCCATTCCTTTAAATCAAGTCACCACTATGAAATAAAAAACACAGAAAAACAAAGTTGTTCTGGAAGGGTATGAACCTAAGGTAATATTGATCTGTAAACATATCTTCAATGAATGCTTCCAAACATGTTTTCTGAAAAACATAAATTTTACCAAGAATTTGGAAAATTATCCTTAATTAACTGGCAGTAAGGAATGTAAGCATCAAATGGTAACAGCTATATATTCTTCTAAACCTAGTACTCCATGTTTTGTGAAAGATTCTGAAAAGGAAAAAAAAAAGTACTTTAAAAAGCTTTTATTTGTTTGGCAATTTTGAAAACACAATTTTAAGGAAGAAGATCCTTTGTGTTCTCTTTGGTTCAGTCTAGATAAGCAAATACCCTAATCAATAAAATTGCCTTCTGAATATGATATTTCCTGCCCTATTTGTCCTCATCAATTTGAAAGAATGGAAGCCAGCACTTAAAAGCCAATGTAAACACCAGAAGTCAATGGAGTTATTCAGAAAGGGCTTCTGGTCACTTCTAAAGGTTAGCTTTTTTTTTTTTTTTTTTTTTTTTTTTAAAGATTTCATTTAGTCTGCTGGTTATAAGCAATTTAAAACATTCTTATTCTTCTTTATGTGGTGTCATGGCTTCTGACTAAACACCTCTTTTTTTCAAACCAGGAGTATATTTAATTAATGGGCAGTTTAATTCAAAATATAGCTCCACAGTATATACTTATGAACCACTAGGCAGGAATGGTAGTTTAGTCTTTTGGAAAGGAAACATTTGTCTAGCTTTTAAAGGTTTTCTTTCCTATTTTACTAATAGCTTACATTTTTCACTAATTACAATTGACAGGATGAAGATTTCTCTTTGTTTTTGTGCACATTTTATATACATATATACAGATTCAATCTTTGTAAAAATGTCGGCTACATTATCTAACGCTAATTATTAATGTCAAGTTATGGATCTTAGATCTTTCCTCCAGGGTCTAATACTTGTACTCTTCTTACGCTCAAACTGATAAAATGAAAAAAGCACTCAAATAAAAGGATCAACTGTTACTTACTCATGTGATCTCTATTTTAATTAAAACAGCCATAAGTATATTTTTATATCTTGCAAAAGTGATGAGTTAGATGATAATTAGTTGCACTTGTACCATGGAGTTGTAGATTACATATAGTTGATCCAGGTTTCATGACTGAAACTTCTTACCCCCAAATCTAAGAAAACAATATAAAACAAAAGAGCCCAAAAATTGCAAAGCTTGTATGCAGTCTACATCCAGAACTGAAACATGGGTGGCTAATGACAAAAAAAGAAAAAAAAATCCCATGAGGAGCAGAGCACAGTGGCACAGTGAGTCTCTGTCCATATCCGTAACACCCACAGCAGTGCCGGTGAGTGAGAAAGCTTCCAGAATTCCTAGTGATACTTCAAATCTGAGGAAGAGAAAACTAAATGAATATGCTTATCTTTTCCCATTTCTAACTGGAATTCTGGCTGGAACCAGTGAAAACCAGCGACTCCTGGGTACAAATATGTGCTTGGAGTAAGTGGACCACAGAGTGATGCTCTCTGGTGAAGAGAAGGGCCCAGAGATAAAAACTGAGTCAAGGAATACATATTTATATTTTAGATAGTAAGTATTTATATAATTATTTATATAATATCTTTATGTAGTATATAATGCATGAACAGATAATTATGTATTTAATATATACTATTATACAATATTACCAAATAATGTTTGACATTATATAACATACATTATATATATTTTACATATCCACGTGTTCTGGTTTACTAATGCTGCCCGTTATGCAAAATACCAGAAATGGATTGGCTTTTATGAAGGGTGTATATTTGGTTATAAAGTTGCAGTCTTTATAGTGTTCTGCATCAGTTTCCATGGAAGACTAGGGCTATAAAGTGTCCAAGATAAAGGGGTACATCACTGAAGGACGGCCATTGGTGTCCGGAAAACCTCTGTTAGCTTGGAAGTCTCATGGCTGGTGTCCGCTTGCTCCCAGGTTATGTTTCAAAATGGTGTTCTCCAGAATGTTGCTCTCGGGGCGTTTTGTCCTCTCTTAACTGCAGCTCCTCTTCAAAATGTCACTCTCAGTTGCTCTGAGGTCCTTCTGTCTGTGAACTCCTTTATACGACTCCAGTGATCCAATTAATACCCACCCTGAATGGGAGGGGTAACACCTCCATGGAAATTATTCAACCAAATATTTCACTCACAGATGACTGAATCACATCTCTATGAAAACACTCAGTCAAAGAATTCCAGTCTCATCAACACTAATAAGTCTGTCCCCACAAGATTGCATCAAAGAGCGTGGCATTTTGGGGGTCATAATACATTCAAACTGGCACACCTTGCGAATATATAATTTGGAAAATATGAAAGAGCAATTGGGAAATGAAGAATTGATCATAGAAATGAATAATTCAATAAAAGCTTTAGAAGATAAATTTAAGGAAATCCAGAAACTGGAATCCAAAAGCAATGACTGGAAAAGAAGAGTGAAATAGTTTTAAGTTTAGAGCATTAAGGCATGAAATCTGCCCCCTGACTAATAGGAGTTTCACAAACAGAGAACACAGAGGAGGAGTTATAAACATAGTGTTTTGCATCAGTTTCCATGGAAGACTAGGGCAGCATCAGGGGGCCATGACAATATGTGATTCGTTTTGTAAACCACCCCGTGCCACACACACACATCCAAAGTGAAACAAATAACAGATATAATCTACTAATTTTGCCAATCTTCAAAACCAGGCCAACCTCTATGATCTGCCCAAGCCTTCATGAATTGGAAGTTTTTTAACACAGGCTTAAAGAAAATAATTATTGCATTCAGAGGAATAAAACATGTCACATACACAGAGTCAGGGATCAGGGTGACATGGAATTCTCAAAGCAGTACCAGAAGCTAAAGGACAGTAAAATAATGCCTTCAAAAATCCTGAGGGAAAATGGTTTCCATACCCAGCCAAACTGTTCCTCAAATATAAGAAAAATGAATACATTTCTAATATGAAAAGTCTCAAAAATATACCACCTTACACCTTTTTTTTCAAGAAGGGGCTCTGTTATATTAACATGTGGAGTCAAAGCAAGAAAGAAAGACATGACCTAAAAGGTCCAATTGAGGAGAAAGGTAAAGGGGGCTCCAGACCTGGCGGTGAAGTCAAGTCCCAGAATCACAGAAGCTCAGCAGGCCTAGAGAGCAATCAGTACAAATAGAGGTGTTTTAGTTCTGATGGACGGTTTAGAGATAGAGACGATTCCTAGCTATAGGAAATGATCGGACAAGAATGAAAATGTAATTATAATATACTATCTGGCTTAGCTGTGAACAATCTTCATGTGGCCATACAAATGAAAGTCTTGAATATTGGCCTGGTTTTTCAAGCCTTTTAATCAAATAAGAATAGCAGTATTTAGCTTTGGTCAGTGATGTGTTGTCCAGTCTTTGTTGGATCCATTTTCCTCTTTACACTCAGGGTGAGAGTTATCTAAATAGATACTTGCACTACCATACTGAGACATAGAAGGCAACATTTTTTTTTTTTTTTTTCATCTTACTGCCCTCCCCACTGCCATCTCTTGACTTTTCTGACTGACCTGGCTTACTGGTCCGATTTCCTAGTTGCGGAGGGGACGTGAAAGTTGAAACTGAGGTAGCTTCTGCACTGTTACAATGGACATGTCTGATTTGGGGAAATCAATGTGGGCTTAGCTCTGCTAGTCTTTCTGAAACTTTCCACTCTTGTTCCTTTCCCACTCAACTCCAAGCCCAGAGATTACAAAATGATGCCCAGAAACCCCATGTTTTGTTTGGCCTAAACAATGATTTGCATTTATTGTAGGTGTTAAAAAAATGTAAGGAGATTCACATAAAAATCCAAATGTCTGCCTTTCTTAAAAAACTGTAGGTCAAACCACACTGGTCATGCACTGTGCCTTGATTAAAACTGATTGAAGCTGAATAGCGTGGCATATTCTTTCCAGTTCACCATGGACCAAACACTCCTAGCTGTCTCTTACCCTCAGCCTGCTTCATTCATTTGCTCTGTTTCCCACCCTTGCAGGCATTTGGGTTTGAAATCTATGAGCTAGAGTCTGATTTTTGCTCTACAGTTCCACTGGTGCCACTTTGTTGAAGGTTAATAATGGCTTCTTTTTTTACTAACACTAGTGGTCTTTTTGCAGAAGTCCTCCTTCTTATTTTCAGTGCTGGTTGAATCTCGGGCCACTTACATGAGATTCCTTTTCCCTGAGTGGTAGTGTACTCTGTTATCCTTGATTATCATCCCACGAATTTCTATCAAAGTAGTTCTGGTTGTATACCCTTTTGCTTGCCACTGAACTTGACCCAAGAATGTTAATTTTGCCCTCTGTAAATGTTTGATTTTGTGGGTCTGTTTAAATAGTGGTTTGTGGCTATTCTTTGATTTCACTTTGAGTTCCACTAAGAACCTGGACGTTTACCAGTTATTACAGGAATGTGGAGTGTGTGAAAGAAGGGGCACTGAGCTGGTGATTGGGATACTGAGTGCTGGTTCTCCCTCTACTACTTAATAGATTTGTGACTAGAGATGTAGAAATGGGGAAAATAATTTCTTCATGGGTTTAAGACTTTATAATTTTCAGTGAAGTTTCTTGTCCATTTTCTGATTAGATGTACATGTTTTAGAAATGAGGAATGCCATAGAAGAAGTGATTTGCCTTGGATCATGGGACTAGTCTATGGCAGAGCTCGGGCTGGGAACTCAGCCTTCCAGGTTCCAGCTCAGTCTTTTTTTCTCCATGCAACATGACACTCCTCAAAAGACCCTGCTTTTTTTAATGTACACTTCTTACAGCTCTCATTTTTATGAACCCATGGTTTCTATTTTTGTACCAGTTTCAACTTACTCCCCCAAATGGCATTCACACTCTGAATGGGAAATATGGTGAGGAGGGGATTTTTATTTACTAAGGTTTGCATTTTCCAGTTTTCATGTTTGATTTCATGGTCTGAACCTTGTCAGGGTCCAATTGATCATTGTTGGGTGAGCACCTAAGTTAATAGCACACACACTCTAATCTATGGAATAATTGTATATAGGATGAGCATCAAATTTATCACCCAAACCTGGACACATTTGAGAAAGAAAGAGGCATTATTAATGATTACTCTTGAACAACATGTGTAAATTGGGACAGTGATCCCTCATTATATAGTGCACTTAACACAGTACCTGTCACATGGTAAATGCTCAATAAACGGAAACTTACCAAAAGAGGTAAAAATTTTGATAATATACTGAAGAGTTTATCTAAGCGTTGTTCCAATAAAAATTAACACAGAACTATGGACAGCTGGTAAAACAACAACAACATTTTCTCTCTTTTATGTGATGTGGAATTTGAAGTATCCTAGACTTACCACTTAGGAACAAAACTGGGAGTGTGAAGAATTTTTGTGGGCAACCTTACGGGTGAAGATATATTTTATGGAGATGAACTTGAGAGACTGAGGCTTCCAAAGGACTAGGCTTACAGAAAAATAATCCGTGTACAATCAGGGACATGGAAGTAATATCTCATATTAAAATACTAGAATTCAGAGAGGATTCAACTTGTTTTTTTCAGGTTACCTCAAAATATTCCTGTTGTTGTTTAGTCTTATTTCATGAAGGGAGAGACTGGAGTTGAGAATATTTTTAAAGTAGTTTGTCCCAGGGGGAATTCCCAGGATTAAAAGATAGTGGCCCAGTTTCCAAAGTCATATCCTGTAGAACATATAACTTACCTTCTTACTGGTTTTCTATAGGATTATCTGTAAAGCAGAGCTGCCTTTGTAGGCTATCATTTTCCTGGGGATCAGGCGTGCTGAGAGGCAATCCATCTTACTCGGTTCCTTCCAACTTGGGACTTGCTCCCCGAGCCATGGGGTCTGATCTCTAGCATTTCAGCACCAGCTGCAACCCAATCCTTCAGCGAGCACTGCTGAGCTAAATTAATCTAAATTTTTTAGCCTTTGCATCCTAGATATCAATCTCCTGGGCAATTAGTGCTCCCTGAGCCAGGCGTGGATTCCAGAGCCCCTTATCACTGCCCCCTTTGTACTCCAGCCTCCAAGCTGCAAGCAGCCCTGCGGCACCACAGAGCTACAAAAAACATTTGTCCTCACAGCCGCCCTACTTCCTCAGGCCTGTGCGCTTAATGAGCTGGCCGTTGCCCGTAAATCAAGTCAAGCATACACAGTTCGGGCTTTCATCAGGTGAGCTCCATTCAGCAATGCCTTTGAAGGAGGGACCACTGTGGGTTGCAGAGGCTGTGCACTGCCCAGATAAACACCCATCTCAAAGATGTTGTTCTGTTTTGCAGACAGGCTTGTCGTTAGTGGGAGGAAGTGAGCTGGGTTGCCAAGACCAAGAGCAGACTGATGTGACTTGAGAGCCAAGGAAAAGAAACACACACACACACACACACACACACACACACACATGTACTCACGCACACCCTCCCAAAGATCCCAACTGGAGGCATTAGGAAAACAGAAGGCACAGAGGCTTATATTCCATTCATGGATGTGCCAGCATGGGGCAGTCAGCAGAGATGGGGCACAGGTAACTTTGATGGGATCTGTCATGAGGACCTCAGGCAGTTTTAGAAAGATTGATTGCCAACTTGGCGACCATCCACCAGGGCCTTACCATTCTTCCCTTGCTGAAGCCTTCCTAGGCTCCTCTGTTCCTTTTCTGTCTTCTCTGCCGTCTTCCTGTAGTCACAGTCTAGATTGATCTGCTAATTAACTCCCAACAAGAAACAGAGAAAAAATAGCATATGATAATTTCTTATGCTTTTATTTTATTTTTTTCCAACTAGGGCAAACTTTTTTTTTTGAACATTGGCTTAGAATCTCTCTCCACTTAGTATTTTGCAAGTGCTGAGTAAATTCTGTACAGATTTTTCAAAACCCTTTCAGAATTACTGTATTTTATTCATTCATTAATAATAATGATATTCATTAACTACTTGCTGAATACCCATTTCCGGAGATGCTGTTCTAGGTGCTGGGGATACAGTGATGAACAGGGCAGACACAGGCCTTATATTCTATCGGTGGAGAGAAATGAATAAACAAGTAAATATGTGATGCTCTTTGAGATGGTAATAAGTGGTCTAGCAAAAATTCAAAGGAATATGGAGAGAGTGGTGGTGGTGATGGCAGTGGGTATTTTCAAGGAGGTATTGGGCAGGGCCTCCCTGAGGAGGCCACATTGAATGGAAGCTTATTTGGAGTGAGTGGGACACTTGAAGATCTGAGTAAGAGCATTCCAAGCAGAAGAGAACCCAATATGTAGTCCTGAGGTGATGGAGAAGGCAACTTGGAGAAACAGGGAGGCTGAACCACAGCCAAGAATAGGAGATGGGATCACAGCATGTTATCCCATTTAATCCTCATATAAACAACCCCAGGGAGATAGCATTATTAATCTCTTTGTGGTTGTATAAGCTAGAGCTCAAAGTGGCCAGGTGAGTGGCTGGGGTTCGCTTAGGTGACCTTTCAGAACCAGGATTTGAAGCCAGAGCTCAGTTCTAAACTCCTGCTTTATCTACTGTCACTTCCAGTACCCTGGCCTTATAAGAGACAACCATTTTGCTAGGGTGATGAAATTTAATCATTCAAATAATGAGATAATAGAAAGTATAATTTATGATAGTTTGAATTGTACAGAGCTGGCAGTGACTAATTTGCCTCCTCCCCAAACCCCCGCCTTTATGCAGGGAAACTGACTGTCCTTCACCCAAAGAGCCCCATATTTATATGAAGGTTTGAGCAAATGGTGTCAGGAAGATAGACCAGGGGTTTAGTACACTGCACTGAACCTAAACATAATATTAGGTGACATTAAAATCAGTTCTGTTGATCTAAACCAGTGCTTTCCAAACTTTAGTCATTTGCAAACTGCCTTGATGATACATGCCATATTCTCATGTGATTGCTTACCTAATAGTTTTCTCTTAAATTGACTATAATCTACTTTTATCTCACACCTCTGTATTCCATATATATTGGATGCCCTTAATCAAAGAAATCCCTGTGCTTTTCCACCTTGTATCTTTGTTTATGTTGATCTTGTTTCTGTAATTCCCTCCTCATCAAGTCTTACTCTCAATCCCGACCATGTCTAAGGCCCCTTTCACCTGCTGTCTCTTCCATACCCCATTCATTGGGATATAACCGCAACCTTCACCTTGTTTCAAATTTCACTAAGTTAAGTGTTATAAAGTGGATTTTAAAACTGAGTGAAAGAAGGTCAGTTTGCACACATATTAATTATGCACACATGGCTCTGCTCTTACTTAGGGGGATGTATCTTACCTATTTCTGAATCCCTTACAAGACCTAATAGAATATTTATAACAATAATTTGAATAGCTCTGTTCTACTTTGTTTTTACTAGTAGACAAGTCAATGGTATAGAGGGAGTAAAATTTCAATATTTGAGAAACTGGAGAAAGTTACTGGCTTTATGACTTACTCTCCAGGGAAAAAGAGAAGAAATGGATTTTGTTGGTTTCAGTTCCTCTATTCCATTAATCACCTTTAATACCAAACATTTCCTTTTGTTAAATTTTCAAAGACTTTCTCATTAAAGACTTTTATGATTACGACTTCTCCCTTGTATTTATTTCTTATGGCCGTAAAACCCTCAATAATAGTAAGTAAATATTTTACTATCTCATGATTGTCATCACTGTGAAGAGACTCACAAAAGTGATTCATATTTCTGGGTCAGGGAGAAAATTGGCTGTGTTTCTCTGAAGTGCCTGATGTACGTGGCCTTGTTGTCCTTAACATGTGCCAAAGACACTGAGATGAGAAAAAACTGGCCAGTGTAGAGGCTGAAGTGAGGAGAAGTGGTGGGAGAGTTACTCCTTGAATCACATTAACAGAAGCTGGAATAGATTTGGTTTCTCATAATAATCTCTAGGACTAAAAGAGTAAGTTCAGAAAATATCAGAGCCATTTGGTTTATTAAACAAAGAAAACATGGTAAAACAGGGCTCTTAGGATTATGGACTATGTTTCAAGTTTGTATTTAACAACTTTATTACTAATAATTAAAAATACAGTGAATTGTGCTAGTCATGAAATAATCATAGGATTCATTAAAATGTACTATAATAGTGACAGAATTTTAACTTGTATGCTAAATAACTTTCATCCATGTTGATGCTGTATAACCTCATCTGGAGATAAATTCAAAAGTCTCAATTTGAGGTCCTTCTTAAATGTGAGACCTAGATCAAGTGCCTTTCACCATCCCACAAACACAAACCACCCCAGACTTTGGGTACAATTAGCAATAATAAAAATAATAAATGACCCACTATCTTCTGTGTTCATCCTCCTCCTTATGAGCAGGTAGCCTTCTGTGGGAAATGCACGGTGAGTTTTCTCCCATTTCTCGATTGGCCAGGATGTCCTGGAAGCCACTATAACCCTTGGCCAGAAGCAGATGTGTCACGAGGCCTCTGTGATCTGTCATGTTGCACAAGCCTTGTCCTCTGACCATTCAGATCTTTATTCCAGTCAAGGACATTTGTTTGCCCCCTGCCCAGCTTCTCATCAGTTTTAACCAGGGCCCTGGTATAAGCAGCTTTTCTCTGCCAGAACCAGGGACAGACCCCCACTCCCCACTGGCACACAGCACCTCTGGCACCAACAGGTCCTGCAGTTCTTGCTCAGGCCTTCTGGGTGCCTGTCAAAGAACATTTGTGAGAAGACTTGAGAAAATAGCCAAGCAGCTTTCCCCCCAACCCTCTGAGGAATGTGAAAACCGGAGTGGGGGCACACAGGCTCATTGTAACCTCAGGCGCATGGCGTCAGCGGCCTTCTCTGACTAGCAGGGCCAAGTGGCAGAATACAATGAAAGCTCAACTGGTCTGCTTTGGGTTAGGAAGGACAGAGAATGCATTTTATTTAAAGAAAGTAACATTGTGCCTCCTGCCAAACTGAGGTAATTTCCTTCCCTTTTCTGTATTTCCTAGCCTTCCAGATTTATACATTTTCACAGTGTTTGCCAGAGCTCACCTAAAGAAAGCAATTCTCAAATAAAAAACTTAAGGAAATATTTTTGTTCAGGGCCTAGACCCATAAAGAATAACTACCACAGGTTTAAGAAACCCCAACCTAATTTTACAACTAATTGCTTAAATAAACTAAATAAAGAGACCAGATTTGTCTCGCTGAAAAGGAGGCTATAAGCATATGACCCACTTTAGAGTTTGATATATTCAGTAAGAAACCTCTTTACCTCACTGCATATCCCTGTTGGTCTTATTTTTCAATTATTTTGTCTCTGAAGCCAAGATGTTTGTGTAAATTAGAATATACAAGTTTCATCATTGAACAAAAAAGTGAACACTTTTCAATTACTAGAATAACTGAGGATCTGATTTAGAGAATGTTGGATCTTCCTTACTTCTTAAATGACCTATGAGCCAAAGAGAAATTTAACGAGATTCTGGACATTCTTCTAAAAATTAGTAAGGAAACAAAATTCTTTAAGGTAAGTTGTCTGTTAAGAGCACCAATATGGACAAAAAGACAACCAGCAACTGGCATGGGAGAGTTCGTATTTTTCCTCAGATTACTCCAGTGGTTGCAAAGGCATCGGCTCATGGGTGAAGTTGATCCAGGGAACAAAGGGGAGGGGGAGTCAAATAGATCACATCCATATATGTTTGAGATTCCGATGGACCTTTCATGCATCAGCTCACTTAGTCCTCTCCACGGCTCTGCAAGAAAAGTTCATTTTACAGCTCAAGAAACTGAGGCTAAAAGAGATTAAGTAGCTAGCCCAAGATTCCCAGAGCTAAAAAATGGTCCAATATACAGTGATAGTATCATTTCTTTTATTGATTGATTAAAAAAATGTTCAATCCACTCAATTCCACAGACATTTGCTATTGTGTTCCCTGGGAACCGACACTTATTTGGTATTCTCTCATGAGAAATCACAGGATTTTGAAGTTCATTCGTTTATTCACGTATCCTTTAATTGTATAGTGAATGGTAAACCTGAGCAGTAGAGTGGAGTAGATTCTATGTCAGTACAGAAGCAATTCATTCTACATGGGGCAAAAGGTTTGCATTGATTATGAAGCAGTTGCCCCAAACTTTTCAATATAAAGACCTCTTTTACATTAAAAAGGTTTGGGCCCCCTCTTGCCTCATGACAGTACCGCTATGTTTAAGACCTTTTAAATGAGAAAATACACATCAACGAACACTTGGTAGCCATTTCAAATATTTTTATTTTATTAACCTCTTCTACAAGTATTGGCGACATTCTAATCTACATATTAGAGGTATGCATAGTAATAGAAGAAGGTTGTAATATTGTTCTCCCCCAAGCATGTGTATCCCACAGTTTGAGAACCTGTGTTTCAAAAACAAAGAAAGAAGGGAAGCCTGTGGAATAAGATGGTGCTGATCTGCAGTCAGTCTTGGAGAGGGGAACTAAGGAGAGTTGCCTTAAAAAGGCAAGGGCGACGGTCTCATTTGGAGCTGACCGAGGAGGCAGATGTCATCTCAGTCAGCCCAACCCTCTCACTCAATGCCTCTAGTTTAGTACGTGGAAAAGTATGGTGTCAAGAGAGTTAAAATGTGACTGCTGGTCAATTAGGAGTGGTCCAGGGATGGAGTTCAGGCATTCTGGTGCCCACTAAGGCACACTCAGGTCATCCATCAGCTGAAGAAAGATACCATATTCTGAAATACACTGTAAAATATAAAGAATTTTAATTATAAAGGCTTTTTCTGATTATAATAGCAATGTCCTGTCATTAAAACATTATTGAAAATACCAAAAATCAAAAAGATAAAAGTGAAAATAAAAAAGCTGTCTATTCTGTAACCCAAAGAAAGATATATTCTATAATGTTTCCCACCTCTGCTCTCCCACCTTGATCCATCACTGTAATATTACACTCCATTAATTAGATTCCACTAATTTAACCAATTTAAATTATTTAAATTTAATTTTCGTTCATGTTTCATTTTAAAATATGATATTAACAATTACTATATAATGCTACCTAATGAGGAGTCAAGATTTGTAAATTTCTATTTCTAAAATAATAGTTGTATTTTTTTTAATAAGATGAAACACTAGTTTCTCATAAAATATGCCACACCTTGATCATGCTATCTGGTCTGCTTTTGTAGCTTGAACTGATTGGTTTATTCATGTGCCATAGGTAAGAAATGGAGGAGAAGGCCCATTACCATATCATCACAAAATACCACTATTCCTGCTTCTATCACCAACATTCCTCCTCCCCTTCATCTAATTGTTCTGATTTGCCAGGAAAGCAAGTGCTTTCTATATATAATCTTATTTAATATCACCATAATTCTCAGGGCTAGACAGATTTAAAAACAGCAATAAGAAGGCTTTAAAAGCATAAAGCAATTTGTCCAAGACAACACAGCTGGTAAGTCACCCAGCTGGGATTAGCGCCCACACCATATAACCTCAAAGGCATCAAGTCATCCTGCTTCCTGGAATAATAGTTACTGGGGTTTTCGATGCCTCACTTGTTCCAGGCAATGTACTCATACCTTCTCTCATTTCTTACCTTCTTCTCTTTACATACTTACATGCATATATTCTGCCTTTACATATGTTTTCTTATTTGATTTTTTTTTGCTCATTTTATGAAGTAAATTTTGCCATTCTTATTTTACTGATAAGGAAACAATTCTTCCCAACCCTCCTAATCCCGGAGAACCCAGGGAAAAAAGATACCGTGAGACTACCATTTAGCAACATAGTATGACAAATTGATAATTCAGTGTTTGTTTTTCTTTCATTTTGCTTTCTCGCTCCTAATATTTCCCAAATGGTGGCAATTACAGCTAATCACATAAACCCAGAAGTGTACAGTAACTGAGGATTGACTTTAGAAAAACATTTGGGGAAAACATACTATAAAAATATATAAAATGCATGTATATAAACATTTCATTATTTCATGTAAAATTAAATTTCATCAGTTTGTAGCATATGTTGTTTCGCTGTACTGGCAACTGACATCTGTTAAAAATGAGATTCAGGAATACTGTACTGGTACCTTTTCCCAAAGTGTGTGTGTGTGTGTGTGTGTGTGTGTGTGTGTGTAGAGAGAGAGAGAAAGAGAGAGAAAGGGAGAAAGAGGAGAGAGAAAGAGAGGGAGAATATATAAATATACTTCTGTTTATTACATATATATGCTTTTATTATTTTTTTTTTACAAAATATTAGATTATTAGCATTTCTTCATGGCTCAGATTTTTAAAATGTGTACATGGCAATCATCTCTCCTCTTATATTATTACCATTATTTATTTATCCATTTTCCTATTGCTGAACATTAGGCCACTTCTGTTTTTCTGCTATTATAAACAATGCAGAAAAGAACATATTTTTTTATCCTAATCTTTTCCTCTGTCTACTCAGCATAGATTACTGAGGAGCATAAATTACTTGCTCAGAATAGATTCTCATAAATAGATGGATTGCATTAAAAGTTATAAACATTTTAATACTCTTGACAAAAACTGCCTACTTGCTTTCCAGAAGGAGTTTACTAATTCACACTCTACTAGCAGTTCTTATCTCCCACAGCTTTGCAAAAATTGACTCTTTTAAACATGTTTGTTACTGTTATAGGAAGGACATGATACATTTCTTTATTCAGCATGTTTATTATGACTGTGGAAGAATATTTTTAAAAGTTGGTTCCTTGGTCCTTGCATGTTTTCTTCTGTGATTTGCTCATGATCTGTGTGGCATTTTTTACTGGCATCTTAGTGTCTTTTTTATTAATTTGAACTCTCTTTTCTCTGTATAGAGGCAGAGTGGCGGTTTAATACATGAAAAGGATTTTACAAAGAAACAATTTCTCCATTTCTCCCTAGTGATAAAATGTTGCCTGTACTGCATTTGATTTTCTCATAACATTTTATGAAAAAAACACTTTCTGAATGATGGCGGCCCCCAGGGCAGTACTATGCTGTAGACTGCTGTTGATAATTTGAGAAATACAGTAATAAAATGACAAGTATCTTAGCCATTTTGGATGTTATCCTGAAAGAGTACGAATAAACATTTTCTTCAAAGGAATTAATCACAAAGAATATTTTCCAATATTTTAGGCATTTCTTTTCTTTAACTAAATTATAGAGCATTTGGGGATGGTTATTTTAATGTGAGAACATTTCCCTATGTGTTCTTCCATGCGTTTCCTCTAAAATTCCAGATGAGCCTCTCATCTACTGGGTATGGTGATAAGGAATGTCACCCCTATATTAGTCCCACACTTAGTACAGGCACCAAATGCCAATGATGATAATCTTGTGCCCTGTGAACTTTTCAAGTACAAGGGACAACAAGGCTCAAGCTTCTATGTATATTTAAGGGTGAAGCCCTGGCAGGCACAGGCTTGCAGGTCAGCCTGGGTTACCCATTATTCCCCAGCTCCTTCACATGTTTATAAGTCTGGAAATCCCTCTTCTGTTAAAATGTGGAAATGGCAGCTGCAGCGTATGAAATCCCCTCCTAGGCTAACAATCTCCATTCCTCAGGGATCAGCAAGGAACTGAGCAAAAACTTGCTGGAGGCTTTGTGTACAGAACAAACGGGAGAACCTGAGGCAACATCTGGAACAAAGTCAGACTGGGAAAATGTTGGGAACTTCCAAGCAAAAGATTCCACCTTGGGACACAGAACATAGAGGCACAGAAAACAGATCAGAATATAGGGAGTCACAACTGGGGACCAGCAAACAGAAGAGCTGCTCGTTGGGAGTGGATTAGGTTAGGCCCAGAGAGGAGAAATTCCCTGAGGCACAGCTCCATGGAACCTGCTCCTTTTTATAGGGCCTCATCTCCACTGTGGGTAATAAGGGTCCCTTGAAGGGGTCTGAGCTGGTTAATAAATGTAGTGATAATTAGTTGCAACGGTGACTTTGAGGCACTGTAAAATACAGTAGTATTTTTTGAATCATTACAAATAAATTATATTACTATACTTTATAGATGACATGTGGCGTTAATACCATGTTTTTACTTCTAATGCTTTAAACATACACGGACACTTGACCACAATATTTGATTTTCTAAAACTCCTTAGCAGCTATGATGGATAATTGATTCTACTCTGTGCTTGTCTTTTACTCAAATTTTTATCTATTTAAGAGCAAGGTACTGATTTTTCTATTTCCTTTGGCCTGCTAGCAGGCTGCATTTGAAATGGGTGCTGATGGCTTGGCAAAGTTAATCCATATCTGAAAGGTCCTGGAGACCAGCTCACTAAGCCAAGTTCAGCCCAGGGTTTCATATCCCATGGTAAGAGGTTTGGCCTTACTTGGTACATCTTGAACTAAGCTTACCTTTGGCACTAGTCTTAGTAACAGCTCTTACCAATCAAGTCATTGAGTAGTTGAGTCACTGATTTGACATGTTAAATGAATAATTATAGATTGACTGACCTGGAGCCAAACTTCAACTTATTAATAACTCTAGGATCAAGCCTCATACTGCATAGAAACATGTCTGCAGACCATGAATGACCCCATTATTCTTGGCTCTGTTATGGTACTTAATGATTGATCTTACCATTTCATGAGAATGTGCTTTATGTCCTCTCATTTGTTTTCAATCTATTTAAGATATGTAAGTGACAGGACTCCACAGACATAATCTAACCTCTTTGGTTAATTATGTGTTTTCTTTAAAACCAATCTGGGTACAATTTTTAAGAGTTCATTTATTAAACCCTGTGATCCTCTAAAACAGTCTCTTGTGTGTCTAAGAAACTCCCATATCTAAAAAATATGTACTTCTAAAAGCAATAATAATTTTATAAGAAAAACTTTGGTTTTAAAGCTGTATTAAAAAGTTTTTGTCTTGACTTTTAAGTGTCAAGGTGACCTTTAATAGAGGACTTATGCCTAAAACCTTTAAGAAATACCTTATATCATAGTAATTTAGGTTTGAGCTGGGAAAAGGAAAGCACTTTCTAGAGCATCATTAGCATTTTCACACCTTGTAAACTATCTCCTAAGGAAGAGGCCTAAGGCTCATAATATTTCCTTCATCACCCATTGTGCTGGTTTGGAGCTGTTATGTACCCCACAAAAGGCCATGCAAACGGGAGAACAGAGGCTAATCCATCCCTGTGGGGGTAGATCTACTGTGGGTGGGACCTTTTGGTTCAATGAGATGTGACACAGCCCATTCAGGGTGAGTCTGAATCCCTTTTGTTGGGGTCTATATAAGGATAAGAGAGAGAAAACATTGAGAGACATTTTGGAGAGAGCTTAGAGAGAACAGAAGCTGGGAGAGAAGTATCAGCAGATGTCGCATGTGCCTTCCCAAGTGACAAAGGAACCCCGGATACCAGCAACCTTTCCTCAGAGAAGACATTTTCCTCTTGATGCCTTAATTTAGACATTTTCATAGGCTTAGAACTGTAAATTTGTAACCTAATAAATCCCCACTGTTAAAAGCAAACCCATTTTCTGGTATATTGCATTTTGGCAACTTTAGCAAATGGAAACACCCATGAAAATATTTTCATGGAAATTTCACTACATGGTGTTACACTGCCTAAAAATCTTGCTTTCTTTTGCAGCATTCTGAAGTTATGGTATTTAGAGAAAATTCAGTTCAACATTTAATAATTAACATAAACATTTATAGTAGACAAAAGATGTACTTTGGGGTTAATTTTGAAAGTAGACAAAAAATCCCACTTAACTTATAACTGGACAACTATATAAATGATGGTATTTATAATCTGTGTCTCATCTCAAGTTCGGTTACTATGGACCATTTTGCTCATTTGACTTACACTTACTATAAAGAAAAAGTTTTGGTATTTTATTATGCATATGTTTGTGTTCTCATGATTTATGTCAGTGTGCTGTAAAAAATAGGCAGAAGTCAAGAATTCTGTCAAAATCAGCCACTCCCCACACCCTGTTTTTTGTTTTTAACTTGATACTGAACAGTTAGGGTAATAGAAAAAAGTTTGTCATTGAATGAAGAAATTATTTTAAAATATATGGATGTGAAATTAATCCTTCCAAAATGAAGATCCTGAAATACTCTGCTGTTTGGGAATATTTAAGGATTTTATTTTTTAAACCCTTGTACCCCAAAAGCCTAGAAAAATGTCTAGCATTGAGTATCCATTTAATAAATATTTGTTGACTCAAATTACCACTGTTCATGGTAGTGTGGTAAGGATTTAAATTTTTAAAATATTACTTAACTAATGATTAAAATTATACACATATTTATTTATATATTTATATATATTTATATTTATTTATATATTTATATATATTTTTATATATATACATGTATATATAAATATACTCTATAAACTCTTTCTATAACCTCTGTAAACTCTCTTGGATTGTATAATGAAGGTTTGATTTATACTTAGAGATTGGAAAAATGAAAATCTTTTTTTATTACTTGTAAAATATTATAACTTAAATTTTAAGATTACATCAGTTCATTACCTTTTGATCATTTACCTCCTAGAATCCTTCCTATATTTTCTCAAAACTATACTTAGCTCAGGAGACGGGAAACTTGACACCAATTACTTCAGAGTAATGCTTTATAACTTAGGAAGACTCTGAAGTGGCACTGGGGAAAGTAGAAAGGCCAATGTTAAATATGATCAAGGTTTTAATAATAAATTAAACTGAAACACATGCAATTTAAGAATGAAATTGTACTGAAATAGCCTGCAACCTAGAGCTGGGTAGTGGAGAATGTTCAGTGGCTATTTCAGTACAATATTTGTTTTTTTTGGAAAAGATCACGTTAGAATGCAATTCCATTTGTCAAATCAAGGTTGAGTTGCAGCCATAGATTGGTTATGGATAAAAGACTTTGGGAAAAATCAATGAAAATAATCAGCAAGATCAATCGTTATACTGGATTTACAATAAAGAATATTGCATAATTTATTGCTATTTGTAAATTGTATGTTATATATCTTTTATATCAGTAAAATTTATAGTTTTCTCCAGAGAGCAGCATGTTAAAATTTATCAGCATATCCATGCAATAATCCTACAGACATTAAAAGATGATAAAAAGATACTTTTGCTAATACATATGCAAATATAGATGAAAGAGACATCTTCCTAGTAAATCACAAATTACCAAACTGATAGAAAAATAAATAATCTGAATAGTTCTTCATGAATTAAAGTAATAAAAATATAAATAAAAACTTTTCTACAAAGAAAACTCTGGGCCTAGATAGATTCACAGTTAATGCTACCAAATCTTACATGAACTCTTTCAGAATATACAAAAAGATTAAACACATTTTTATTATCTCAATAAAAACAGAAAAAGCATTTGATAAAGTTGAACATTTATGATTAACAACTATAAGCAAGCTAAGAATAAAAGAGAACTTCTTTAATTTGATGAAGGTTATCTACAGAAAACTACAGTAAACATTATAATTATTAAATTTTGAACATTTTCCCACTGTGTTCAGAAACAAGGAAAATCGTATGAGAGATTTTATTTACTGCAATAACACAAGAAAAGAAAGGAACTATATAAATATTGGAAAGAAAGAAAGCTGTCATGTATCACAGATGATATATTTATATTTAAAGAAATTTTAATATTATACAGAAAAGCAATTAAATGAGTAAGTGGATTACCAGGGTTTCTGGATAAAAGTCAAATTAATTATTTGGCAAATCAATTATATTTACACTACCAGTAGCTATGAAGTAGAAAATTAAATATTTTAAAATGCCGTTTTCAACATCAAAAATATTAAAAAGGAGACAATCCAGCAAAGATGTGAGAGAACTCTATGCAGACAAACTGATTCTACATTTATGTTAAAATTCAAAGAACCAAGAATTGCCAAGATGATCTGGAAGAACAAACTCTGAGGACATCCTATACCAGATATCAAGCTTATTTGAAAGAAAGAATTAGTAAGACAAATGGTGTTTTTATGAGAATGGACAGATTGAAGAGATAGAGTCCAGAGAGAGCCCACACATATGTGGGTACTTGATTTACGTAAAGGATGGCATTGTAGAGCAGTGGGGAAAAAACATCTCTTTAATAAATGTATTGGGTCAATTGGTATCTGTGTAGACAAGTTGATATTGTGGGTCAGGAATCTGGGCAGAGTTCATGTGGGCAATTTTTGTGTTCCATGCAGCATCAACTGGGGCAGATTACCAGGTTTGGAATATATACTTCCAAGATGGCTCATTCACATTGCTAACAATTTGGTTTTGGTTGTCGGCTGAGGGCTCAGCCAAAGATCTTGTCTGGCAGCCTTGTTTTCCCTCCACATGAGGCTCTCTTTGAGGCTGCTTGGACTTCCTCACACCATGGTATCTGGGTTCCAGGAACAAGTGTTTCAAGAGACAAGAAGTAGAAGCTTCTAGTTGCTTAAAGCCTGGGCTCAGAAACTGGCATGGCATTATTTCTGCCTTATTTTATTGGCCAAAAAAGTCACCAGAGCCCGCCTAGATTCAAGAAAAGGGAATACATGCCACCAAACATTAATGGGAGTCATCTGAAATCATGTGTAACCATCTTTAATTTTTGATTTTCAATCTTTGATCTTCAATATCTATTCTGTGCCTCAGAAGAATTTCTCTCTCCTCACCTACCCAATCCCCAGCCTTCAGTGTATGTATGATTTCCCCACACTCAGTGAAGGCCTATGAGGGAAGGGTTGACAGATGGGTGTAGAATCCACTCTTCTTGGGGCTCCTTTTGATTCTAATCCATCATGCTAGCCCACATTTGGCCACTAAAAGTTCATAAAAGTTTAGTTGATTTCTTCTTACTTTTTTTTTTTTTTTTTAAAAAAAACAGACTTCTGGTTTAATTAAACAGCCATGAAATGTCCTTACAGTAAAGGTTAGGCCAGTGCTTGCTTGACCAGACAACTGGGCAGCATCACCTGACCAAGTTGACGCATGAACCTAACCATCACAATGGGGCAGCCCAAGATCCAACCTGGGGGAAAGTGGATGCGTCACCTTCTTGAGGGAGTATTCACCTCTCAGACCCTGCCTTGGTGGGGCCCGACCTGGAGGGAAATGATCTGGCTGAATGCCCCATGGTTCCATCCCCTGCAAAGCCCTGGGCTGATGATGATGGAGCCCTAAGGGCAAGCCTACTCCTTGCTGTGCCTGTGCCCGAGGCAGGGGTGGTGGGAATAAAGGCTGGGTTGGAAAGGTGTGTGTCTTAGTTTGCTAATGCTGCAGAATGCAAAACACCAGAGATGGATAGGCTTTTATAAAACGGGGGTTTATTTCGCTACAGAGTTACAGTCTTAAGGTCACAAAGCATCCAAGGTAACACCTCAGCAATCTGGTACCTTCACCGGAGGATGGCCAATGATGTCCGGAAAACCTCTGCTAGCTAGGAAGGCAGCTGGAGTCTGCTCCAAAGCTCCGGCCTCAAAACGGCTTTCTCCCAGGACGTTCCTCTCTAGCAAGCTTGCTCCTCTTTAAAACATCACTCCCAGCTGCACTCTGTTTTCTCCCCCCACAAGTCAGCTCATTTATATAGCTCCACGGATCAAGGCCCACCCTGAATGGGCGGGGCCACGCCTCCATGGGAACATCTCATCAGAATCATCTCCCACAGCTGGGTGGGGCACATTCCAAGCAAATCCAACCAGCACCAAAAACGTCTGTCCCACAAGACCACAAAGATAATGGCATTTGGGGGACACAATACATTCAAACAGGCACAGTGTGTTAATCCAGTGGCTCTGAGAGGTGCTGGGCCCTCTGCATGAAGTAAGGGGGCCCTGCCGGGCCGGGCCTCTGGAGTCCTGGCTTCAGGTGGTGAGAGTAGTGCCCCCAAACACAGGGTTATCCTTAGGGTACCTGGGTCACCTGGTGGCCACAGGGGTGCTCTGGCTGGCAGGGCCCCAGGGCTTCAGGCCCAAGCTTCCCCCATATTGGTTTGTGGTGCTATCAGAGTCCCTCTTCTCTAGAAGCTCCATCAGATAAAAACAGCTATGGATCTCCTCTCTCCTAGCAAGGACTTTTCACTTTCTGGAATTCAGTTCATTTAGATTTATTTGCATCCTTGTCTCTCTGATTTTTTTTTTTTAATTATAATTTTATAGCTTATCTGGCTTATTCTCATTGATAGGGTGACAGTGACAGACTCTTATGACTTCCTACGGCCTAAACGAAATCAGACATTTCTTGGATATTCTTGATTTATATAATCCCTTTACTTTTCTTCTTTCTGTTTTGCACTAGAAATTTTTCAAGGCCATAAATTTTCTTTGAAGTAAAGCTATGATTGTATACCATAATTGTTATTGTATTCTCAGTATAATTTTTCTTTTATATTGGATTGGTCAATAAAGGTTAGGGGGTTTGGGCCTCAGTATAGTTCAAAGGGCGTTAGAGAACTCTAACATCTTGATTTTATTCTTTGTGCTTACAAAGCACACCATATATGTTCTTTTTCTTTTTTCAAAATTTCAGTTCTTCTAAGCATCTATTATCATGCTGATTTGGGGTTTCTCTTTCAAGGAAAAAAATGCTTCTTCAGTTTTATTCTAAATACAGAACCATATTTTATCTTGAAGTCATCCCTCTTATGATAAATTGTTTCTCACCTATCTGTTTCCCACAGGTCTTCATTTACTTATTATTTCACTTATGATTATTAAAAAAAATAGGAATGCCTACAAGGATGGGGTCTCATAGAAGTTAGGATGGGTAAAAAAGAGAAAGTATATATTTATATATACCCTTAATTGTTGTATGTATTGTTTGTGTTGTTTGTAAAATATTACTAGAATATGTCTTAAAAGTTTTCCATGCTTCCTTTCACCAATGGCAATCTATAAAAATTAGTTGCATGGTTGACATACGCCTTAGCAAGCAATTTCATTTTCTTTTTAAATTATGGTAAGAGGATCAGGGATTATCTCTACTTATTCTCTCTCCTCGATATTGCTTGAGATAACTTTCAGGGTTGAAGGTGATTTTTGCAACATTAGTAGAAAGTAGAATAACAATTCCATACTTATATTTTCAAATAGAGTTAAGCAAGTTTAGATGAAATGCAATTCATTATTTTAAAAATAAGAGAGTGGTTTATCCCCATATTAAACATTTTGGAAAATAACCTACCACAATACGGAAATAACTCAGAAGTAAACTTCCAAACTTCTTTTATCTTTGCCAACAAAGGGTCCCTGTATATATGCTAAAGTTTCCAAAAAAAAGTCTCTTATCAGCGGCCAAGGGGAAAAATACATAGTCATTCCAACCTCTGGTTCAGTGCTAAAGAACCAACAGAAAACATCCCCTCTTACTTGATAAGTGAGGCTGGTGTTTTTATCCTTAATACTATGGATGGTGTTGAAGGACTGAAGACAGGACAAGTTCTTGTGCACAGAAGTTTCTTTCAAAAACAGAGCTATCAGCATCTTGCATTTTCAAGCAGGTGCCAAATGAACAGCATTTTTACCTTGTCTCTAGCTGAATGGGAACTTTTTGGTAGTCTTTCCCTTGTATTAATGTTTGAAGAGTAGTTATACCAGTGGAAGAATCCAAGGGATATAAAATTTATCTTCACTGGGACTATTTTTTTCAATTCTGAATTTCAGAAAGGAATATTATCTGTGAGAGGCTCGTGCAAATTACTGCATTAATTTTGTTGCTTGAGTAGCACTATAGCTAACCACACACTTTTCCTAAAATATTCCCTTACAATGAGGACGTATGTATATGAATTGTGTGTGTGTGTGTGTGTGTGTGTGTGTGTGTGTGTGTGTGTGTGTGTGTGTGCGCTTGTGTGAAGCTGAGAGGCGTTGTGCCATGGAAATGGTTGGGATGGTAAGGAGCAGCAAACGGGAAGAAACAGAATGGGATTGCACAGTTTGTTAGTGGTGTTATGCCTATATCTGGTGTTCAACTCTCCATCCCAAATTCTATTTATTCTTCAAGTGCAGCTCAACACCCCCTCAACTGGGAACTCTCCCCTTTCATCTGTTGCTCGCCCTGATATCTGAATTCCTAAATCACATTTACATTCCTCACACATCTTAACATTCAGTTACACACCTCCCAAAAGTATCTCTCTTTTTTTTTTAATGTGGTTTAAGACGGTAGTTTTTGTTTGTGTTTCCCCTCAGATAATCCTAATCTTAGGGAATGTCCTTGTTCTTTTTTTTTTTTTCCTTTCTTCTACGATGAAAGGATGAAAAGAAAGACTCTCTAAACATAACCAAGGCTGGACCTAGACATGTGGGTGTCTCCAGACTTAATTTAGTGCCCTTTCAAATGACTTTTTGAATATTTATTCAACATTTACTTAAAGGGGCAGGGAAACCCTGATTTCCTCTTAATAAAAATGTATACAGGCATAGATTATTAATTTACTCTGCTGCCCAAAGCAGAGTCAATATTCTACAAGAAAAAATAGCAGACAAAAAGTTTACTGCTTTCCTATAGCTCTTATTCCTTCGCCTGTTATTTTGTGATTATCCAAACCAGACAACTTCCTGGCAAGCTTATTAAAGATGTAGATATTAAAGGAAATTCTTCAATATCATGAACAGCATTGTGTTGTGCAATTTTTTTTTGGGGGGGGTGGGGGCTTCAGAGTTGCAGGTGACGGCTACTGCTGTATTTTGTCTGACCACGACTGCATGTGCAGGTTGTGAAATTATTCAATAGAGGCATGTTCATGCTACTGAGATCTCACTGCATTTCCTTCCGAAGTGCCGCCTGCGTTAATTGGATTTGGACCAATCTGCATTTCTGCAGTTATATAAAAAGGCATTTGAGAAAATCTAATTCAATGAGCACTCATTTCATATTTATCCCATGGATATTTCAATGTTCCCATATGGATGCTTTTCAAATTCTGCACTTACTATTTAGCAACTCTTTTTTCCTGTGATTACTTTCTCCAAAAAAAGTCATTATGATACTATATTCTAAATTTAGTTTGCCTCTTTTTAAAAATTTTGACTTTTTATTTTACTTATTAATTTTTGATATATGAGAAGCAATGGAAAAATATTATAAAAAGCATAAGTTTAGGAATCAGATAGCACAGAAAATTCAAATTGCAACTCCCTAGCCCTATGATTCTTGACAAATCACTTAGCTTCCTTGACCTCAGTTTATCGTCTATAAACTGGAGATAATAATATCCACCTTGCATAGGAATTCCTTGTCAGCGATAGCTGTTTTACTTCTGTCAGTACTCTGAAGATTTTTTTTTAGCCTTTAACGTGCACGGAATTATGTAAAAAGGCTTGAAGTTATTAAAAGCTCACACAATTAAAGTTTTCTGATTTCTTGGGATGCATTAGGAACAAGACAAAACAAAATCCCTACCAAAAGATTTCTCCCCCTCCCCCTTTACCCTTCATCCCTCATCTGTCTGTGTGTGTGTATGTATGTATGTGTAAAACATTTTTCCTTCATTTATTGAGGTACAATCTACGTGTAGTGAAATGCACATACCGTAAGTTTAGTGAGTTCTTATGAAAACATACATCTGTGTACCCCACAAACTAATCAAGATATAGATTATGTCCATCTCAGAAAGTTCACCTCCCAGTCAATCTCTACTCCAACCCCACATCCCAGGCAACCACAATCTCTGATTTTTAATACCCAATCCTTGCCTTGCAGGATTTCATATAAATGGAATCATGCAGTATCTTTTCCTTATAGTATCCTTTATGTCTGGCTTAGTAAAATGTTTTTGAGGCTTATCCTTTTGATTGCATGTATCAGTGGTTCATTATTTTTCATTGCTTCATTGTATGTACATACCACAATTTGTTTATTCATTTTCTTCTTGATGAAAATGAGCAAAGCTAATATGAAATCATATAAAAATATTTTTGTGCACATATATCTTTATTTTTCCTTGCTTTTAAAAAGATATTACTTATTTTTATTTTACTTTCTTCTTAGAGTGATTTTTTTGGTGTGAAATTTTGGCTGGATAATAGAATAGGTATATGTTTAACTTTATTAGAAACTGCCAGTTTTCTAAATGGCTGTACCATTCTACATTTCCACTAAAAATGTTTGAGAAATACAGTTGCTTCAAATATTCAGCACCATTTTTGTGGTCAGTCTTTTAAATTTTAGACATTTGTTTTTAATTTGCATTTTCCTAGTGATTAATGATTTTGAGTACCTTTTCATGTGCTTATTTGGTATTTATGTACCTTCTTTAATGAAGTATCTGTTCAAATATTTTACACACATTTTAATCAGTTGTTTTTCTTTTTATTATTAAGTTGTAGGAATTTCTTATAAATTTTGGATACAAGTCCTTTGTCAAATATATATTTTATAAATATTTTCTCCTACTCTATGGTTTTCCTGATCATTTTCTTAACATTTTAAAAATGAGCCTCCTGGAAATTTAATTGGGATTTTATTGAATCTTTAGCTCAATTTGAGAACAGATATTTTAACAATGTTGAATCTCCAAACCATGAACATGGCTTTTCTATATCTCTCCATTTATTTACACCTTCTTTAATCTCTCTCAGCTGTTATATAATTTTCACTGTAGAGCTCTTATATACCTTCTGTTAAATTTTCCCTGAGTATTATATATTTTTTGATCCTATTGCAAACACAGTTTTAATATCTTTGTTGTTCCAATGGTTCATTGTTTGCATAGTGAAATACTATTTATTTTGGTATAATAACCTTGTTTCCTATGACCTTGCTGAATTCACTTTTAGGTTTGTGGATTAATTAGGATTTTCAACATACATTATCATGTAATCTACAAATAAACACAGTATTCTTTCTTATTTTCCAATCTTTATGTTAGGCATTTATTTATTTAGCCTGATTGTACTGGCAAGAACCCCCAGCACAATGTGGATATAAGTTATGAGGGTGGACATCCTTGCCTTATTCCTTATTTTAGGAGGAAAGTTCTTTACTAGTAAGTATGATGTTTGTTGTAGGCTATTTTTGTAGACATTCCCAATCAGGTTGAGGAAGTTCCCTTTTACTTCTAGTTATCTAAAGATTTTTATAATGAATGGGTATTGAATTTTGTCAAATGCTTTTTCTGCATTTATTAAAATCATAATATGTTTTTGTTTGTTTTTTATTCTGTTAATGTAGTGAATTGCAGTGATCCATTTCCTAATGGTAAGCCAGTATTGCATTCCAGGTTAACCTCACTTAGTCATGATACATTATGAATTTATATATTGCTGGATTTAATTTGCTAATATTTTGTTAAGGATTTTTATGTCTTTACATGAGGTCTATTGATCTATAGTTTTCTTCTAATGTTTTCTCTGGATTTTACATTAGAGTAATGATGGACTCTTAAAATGAGTTGGGAAGCATGGTCTCCTGCACTGTTTTCTGAAAGTTTGTGTAGGATTGGTATTATTTGCATAAAGAAGTTCATTATATTCTGTTATTATTCTTTTAATATCTTATGATTTCTGGGATGTTCCTTCTTTCATTCCTGGTATTGATCTTATATATTTTCTCTCTGTTTCTCTTGATTAATATCGCTAGAGGATCATCAATTTTATAGATCCTTTCATAGAACCAACTGTTAGCTTCATTGACTTTGTCTATTTTTGTCAATTTTATATTTCATTTATTTTTTTAATTTTATCAGTCTTTTTACTTATTTTTGCTTTATTTTCTTTTTCTGGTTCTTAAGTATGAAACAGGTCATTGATTGTAAACCTGTATTCTTTTCTAATAAATATTTAATTACATTAATTTCTCTTTTAGTACTATTTTAACTGCATCCACAAATGCTTTAGATGCTCTGTTATTAGACACATATATATTTTGGATTGGTGAGCATCCTTGATGGATTAAATCAGTTTATCATTATGAAATGTTCTTCTTTATCCTAAGTAATACTAATTGTTTTGAAGTCTGGTCACACTACCTTTCACAAGATTACTTTGCATATATACTAATTATTTTTCCACATTGTTATTTTCATCCATCAGTGTTAGTAGATTAAGTCTTATTTTTTAATCCAGTCTGACAATCTCTTTTAATTGGAATGTTTACTCCATTTGTATTTAAGGTAATTATTGTAATTATTGAGGTTAAATCCATATCTTGCTATTTTTTTCTATTTATACCAATTGTTGTTTTGGGGTTTTTTTTTGTTTTGTTTTGTTTTGGTGTGTGTTTCTTCTTTTTCTGTAATCTTCTAGATTAACCAAGTATTTGTTATCGTTCCACTTCATTTCTTCTTTTCCCATTTCAGCTGTACTTCTTTGTTACATGTTTTAGTGGGTGATCTTGTGATTACAATATGCATTGCTAACTTAGTGCAATTTAATTTGAATTTGAATTATACTTCTTTACATAAAGTGCAAAAACTTTGCAGTCTTTATACCTTTCCATATTTTGTGCTGTTGCCTTTGATTTTACTTTATCTTTGTTAAAACTAAACAATTTATAGTCATTTTTTCTCTCTACAAGTAATTGTCTATTAAAGAAATTAAGATACTAGATAAAGAAAGCTTTTAATATTTTTCCATATATTTACTATTTTTAGCACTCTGAGTATCTTTTAGTGTCAGTTATTCTATAGATTAAAGAACTTCTTTTAACATTTCTTATAGAATAGTTTTGCTAGTAATGAATGTTGTCAGCTTTTCTTTAAAATGTGTTCATTGTGCCTCATTTTCACAGAACAACATAGAACTCTAGGTTGAAACATAATTTACCCTGGGATTTTAAAGATGTCATTCCATTGTCTTCTAGCTTGTGTTGCTTCTGATAGGAAGTCAGTGTTTATTCTTATTATTATTCCTCTGTATGTGTCCTATCTTTGGCTGTTTTTAAAAATTTCTCTTATCTTAGATTTTTATCAATTTTATCATGATGCATGTAGGTGTGGTTTTCTTTGTGCTTATTTTACTTTGGTTATATCAAACTTCTCCGTTCTTCAGTTGATAGTTTTCTTAATTTATAAAACTTTTTGACCATTATTGTTTCAAGCATTTTTTTCAGCCTGAATCTGTCACTCCTCTGCCTTTTGAACTCCAATTTTACATACGTTGGGTTGCTCAATATTTGCCAAGTCAGCTTGTCTCTTTCTTTTTTTTTTTCTTCCTTCAGTTTTTTTCCTTTCTGTGTTTTATTTTGTATAGTTGTTACTGATCAAGTCCAAGGACACTGATATTTTCTTCAGGAGTGTCCAATCTGCCAATCTGCTCTTAATACTATTTATTGTATTTTTAATTGCAGATATTGTATTTTTTTGGCTCTAGAATTTCTTTGGGGTGTTTTATGATAATTTCATCCTTTCTGCTCAGATTTCCCACCTATTATCTCAGTATGTCTATATTTTCCTTTCGTTTCTTTTTAAAGTCTTTTTTTTTTTTTGCCTAAAATCTACATCTGTATAATCACTAGATGTGTTTCTATTTACTGTTTTTACCCTTGTTACAGATCGTATTTTCCAGCTTTTTCACATGTCTAGTGATTTTTTAAAATCATATTTTAGAATGATATTTTTTTGAGGTCTGTTTTTTTTTCATCCTTTGTACAGTGCTGTTGGGTTTTGTGAATTAGTTATTATACTGGTGAATCAGCTTGATCCCAGGAATGCTTGATTTTGAGTTTTGTTGAGGCTACTCTAGGATTCCCTTTATACCATGGTACAGTAGCCTTACTTCATGGTATGTGCTTTCTAGGTCTCAGCTGAATGCTTTGTGTATTCAGCAAAGTCTTTCCAGTCTGGCTGGTTGGAACTCCAACAAATTTCAGCATCATGCAATCTACAAAATTTCCATTTAGCTCACAACCCTTCAGTAACTATTATCCCAGGTCTCTCAGGTTCTCACACCATATATGCACAGTTTAGTATTTGATAGGACCCAAATATTTACATTTATTTTAAATTATATTTCTGGAGTTTTTACTCTATGTAGTCCCCTCTTTCTATTGCTCTGTCCTGAAAATTCCTCCTTGCCCAGCTGCTCTGAATTTTGATTTCTCTTTCATCAAGAAGAATCATGGCTCTCTGTTTTTATACTTCCCTGTGCCATCATTGACAAATTTCTCTGAGATGAAAACTCATGGTAAATATGGAGCTCACCTTATGTGTTTCCCTTTCCTCAAAGATCACAGTTAGTTCCTCATTGTCTTCTGTTAAATCTATAAACACAGTTGCTTTAAGATATTTTATTCATTTTTATAGTTATTTAAGACAGAGTGATTAAGTCTGAAATCTTTTACTTCATTATGATTGGAAATGGAAGTACTAATAAAGCATTTTTAGAAACACAAACAATATGATATTCTGTAAATTTTTTAAACAACAAATATTAGAAATATGTCCATATCAGTTTTTGTGTATCTGTCCCATTTAAAAAAATAGTTGCATAATATTCCACTGAATAGCTTCACTGTAATTCATCTAAAGAGCCACATTAATAGATATTTGATTATTTTTGCTGTTACTGGGTATGTAACAATAAAAATCCTTCTACATAATTATTGACCCATTTGTGTGAATACAACAGCAGACTACATTTGTGGCAATGCATTTATGGAATTGATGCATCTAAAGGAAATAACTTTGAAAATCTGATAGCTAATGACAAAATATCATGAAAAATATCATTTTATTCTCCTATCAGTAGTGGAGAAGAATCTATATTTCCCAAAGCTTCTTCTACATAGATATTATATGACAATGTTCTAAAATGATATACATCCAGGTGTGTCAATGGAAACTTCTTAATGATATTTTAAGCTGATTCCTTCCATTGTTTCTCCAATGGCAACTTGCAATGTGTGAGGCAGAAATTTAGTGAATAATTAATTAATTTGAGTGATACCGTGGATTTTTACACTCTTTAAAGAAGCAAAAAAGAGCCTTCACGTTATTGGAAAGGCTAAGAAAATAAATAACTCTGTCTCAAAAATGGTTAATAAAAGTTATGAGATGCACAGCACTGGCTTAGTAGCTCTGGATGGAGTTCTATGGAGGAACTGTCAGACCAACTCTTTGAGGTTTTATAAAACCAAACACTATATTTGGTCTATATTTAACCACTTATCCCCGATTATTTACTCCTCTCTATTCCAGTGGCCTGGAATCCCGAGAAGCATGTTTTCACAACTGGTTGGAAATGAGAGATTAGGTGAGTTAGCTCAAACACCTCTTCCCTGTGATCAAGGGAAGGAAACTGAGACCTTTTAAAAACATTCTCACTAGATTAGCCATACAGTTTGGGGTTTGTTCCAAGCAGAAAGCACAACACCTCCTTTATAGACTTTTTTATGTCCATTTAGAAACTTGAAGGAATTAAGTACAAAAATAGAAAAAAATACAGACAAGGAGGGTCACCAAATCTAAATAGCTTCTGCAAATAATTCTAGCACACCTGAAATCAATGTCCAAGATTGCCTTTTATGCCTGATTACCACGAAATCTAAAAAAATAAACTTATAAGCAGAATTTCTTGAAACAAACATCAAAGGGAAAATATTCATCCAGAACACATGAAGAAAATGTATGCATCATTTGAGCAAGTCATCATACTTCTCTGAGTCTTATTTTTTCTCCATCTACAGCTTTAAGAGCACTGAATTCTTTCTTTTGTTGACAAAGAAAACTACAGAGAATACAGACTTTGGGTTGGACCTTGAAAGATGAGTAGAATTTGATAGTTAACAAAGAAAGGAAGGATATTCCAGCCACACCAGAGCATTTCTTTCAGGAGGCTTTCCCATACGTCCTCAGAGTTAATTTATCCTTCCTCTGGGGTCTTTTATATCTGCGTATTTATTTCTGACATCAGGATTTATTTGTTTGCATATGTCTGTACCTCCCAGTACCTAACCTGGGCCGGGCACAGGTGGCAGTCACTGAACACTTGATAGATGAGCCAAAGTCATGGAGGGGTGAAAAGAAAGAGCGTGTTTGGTGGAGGGGAAATTTGCTACTGTTTCGACACACTGCTAGGTGGTATTCAAAAGTTTATGTTCTATGAGTAGAGACACCCTTAACTGTTTAAAACAATTAATACCACACTCAATTCCTTAAGGTAGAACTGCTCTCCAACTATAGGCACAATAGTAATTGGGAAGTGAAGAATTAGTTTGGGGAAATTAGAGGAAGCTTTATAGAGAAGGTGGGCTCCCACATAAGCCCTGAAGAATGGATGAGATTTGTGTGGGGGGACAGAGGAATGAAGGCCACCAGGAAGGGTGAATAGAAATAAAGGCCAAGAAGTTTATGGAGCACATAGGGGGCAAATGGGAGGCAGCTTGTTGCATGAAATGAGCCATGTCAGGGAACAAAGGGGATAAGATAGGACAGATGGAGTGTTTGCAAACAGTAAAGACCATAAAACTCAGCAAGAGCATTTGTACTTAATTAAGTAAGTATGGTAAAGCATTCCAAGTTCGGGAGGAAGACAGTAGTTTGATGACAGTGATGTTTAAGCAAGTCTGGTATCATGTCCAACAGTAAGCCGCCATGAGAGTCCGATGGCAGGGGCTGGGTGTTATTCATTATGACGTTTATTCAGTAACTAGCACAGTTTCTGATAAATAGCACATTATTTATGCTTTTTTTTAAACTTTTTTTTTTAATTAGAGAAGTTGTAGGTTTACAGAAAAATCATGCCTAAAATACAGAGTTCTGATATACCACCCTATTATTAACACCTTGTATTAGGGTGGTACATTTGTTATAATTGATGGAAGATCATCTTATAATTGTACTGTTATCTATCATTTACCTTAGGGTTAACTGTTTGAGTTCTACAGTCCTATGGGTTTTCTTTTAATTTTATTCCAGTAACACATATACAACCTAAAATTTCCCCTTTTCACCACATTCAAATATATAATTCAATGGTGTTAATTATGATCACAATGTTGTGCTACCATCACCACCATCCATTACCAAAACTTTCCATCAACCCAAAGAGAAAGCCTGTTCAATGTAAGCATTGATTCTCCTTTCCCTACCACAACCCAGGTCCCTGGTAACCTATATTCTACTTTCTGACTCTATGAATTTGCTTACTCTATTTCATATCAGCTTATTCTTGATGAAGCTTGAAGTTATCCTCCTGCCTAGAATCTCTCCATCATTTGTACAAGGAATAAGAAGGCTATAGCAGAAATTCAATCATAAATTGATGGCAAATGTGAATATGGTAGTATCAGTGTAAATGGAAAAATGGACAAATCCCAGCAATATTCCAAAGGACGATGTAATATATCACACTGACATACTGGAAATGGTGGATGGAGAATTTCAAGATGTTGTTTGGATATCTTGCCTGAAAAAATGATGGTAGCCCTATATGAGTTAGGGGGGGCCGGAAAGGTCCTTGCCTACAAGTTTGGAAAAAATGAAGAGTGTCTGTATGATGGAAATGCTAAAACTGGTGGGAAAACCAGACATTTAAGTTGAAGAGTCTTTATGGGCATTTGGATATTTGAAACTGGAATGCAAGTGAGAAGTCAAGGTTGAAGATTATTTCTCTGAGTGAGGATAGGAAAAAGAAAAAGGAAAAAAAAAAAAAAAAATGGGGCTGTTGGGAGAAAGAATACCTGTATTTCTAAATAGGCTTCTGAGAATGTAGAGGAGTGCCTGAGGTTTGAGTTAAAGCCCAGAAATACTGCTCACAGAGCAGACGAGACTAGAACCTTCACTGGAAAAATGTTCCTGTTTATCTGGTTGATCTGCCTTTGAGAAGATTTAACGGCTTGTGTAGAAATGAGTCCTACATGAGTTGCTGTAATAACTGAGACTGGAGAGGAAGTGTGTTAATAATGGTCAATTGAAATTTTTTTCTTTGAGTTTCTGCAAAAAATGGACATTTATTACAAACAGGAAACTTAGTAACAGCGCTAATGAATGTGTCATGGATTTTATTCTCCATTTCATAACATTAAAAAGAGACTTGGCATTTACTTCTTGCTCAGAGATATGTATGTTAAGACTTGTACCTGGAGGTTGCTTATTTTGTGAGGCAATATATGTACATGAAGGACTGATTGGAATTTTCTAGGCAAAATATTTGAATGTTCTGTGTCACACCTGCTCTCATTATGTTTGTTAATTTCCTTGGCTTCCTTAGCCAGGCCTCCAAAACAATGCTTTAAGTCCATTTGGAATGTTCCTGGGGGTAGAGAAGATTGATAGCTCTGCTTTCTCAAAAAACATTTAGCAATTCCAGAAATCTTAATTTCCCTCATGTCATGGCACTCTTCGTCTGGCCTTTCACATAAAAGATACCACAAATGTCTCTTACACAACTTTTGGCTGCAGGGGAATGGTCTAAATGGGAATCAGCCTCTGCTTCAGAGGCAAATAAGGTGCTTAAATGTAAGACAGGAAATTTTTCAGAAATGTTTACAAACACCCTTAGCTAACAGGAAACAAGAAAAAATAATTGAAGGTTCCTATAGAGTTATGGCTTTCAAACATTTCTGAGGGTAACCTATAGTAAGATATGCATTCATCAAGACTCAGACCCGTGTGCACATTCTCATGCATGCCTGTGCACACACACAACTAAAACAAAGTTGGAGGAGATGATACTTATTCTCATGCCTGGAGAAAGCACTCTATTTTTTCTCCCCTTCTCTGCTCTCCCCTCCCCTCCTCTCCCCTCCCCTTCCCTCCTTTTCTCTGTTTTCTAACCTATCCTATCCCAATAAAAATAATGCTGGTTGTGACTTACTAAAATGAATTTACAGCTATAGGCTGAAAAACATTGATACACCATTTATAGGCCCACAGGAGCGAATTCATTTTTCTGGGCCTGAAAATGTGCTATACTTTTTTCATCCTAGGGGAAACTTACAGAACATCCTTTCAGCTTTTCTTCCCAAATCAGCCTCATTAGCCTTATTCAAAGGAGAAATAAGCACGTGGCTGCAGGCAGCTTCATTCCACACGTATCTTCAAGGAGGGACTCTTGTTGTCTCATGTTTTCTTACAGCAAACACCACCTTTCTGTCTGTCCTTGATTCCTCCCAACTGCCACGGTAAACTGAGTAACTCCACCCACTTAACCCACACAACCCTTATTACACATCGCAGACCAATACTCCCCACAAACACTCTTTTTCTAATGATGGACTGATGTTTATTTTATCATCCTCTTAGACAAATAGCTCTTGGTGAGTCAAGAGACAGAGGAATCTAAAAAGGAAAGGGCTGAGAGCAGAGGTGACTCCAGAATTTCTATTAAGAAGCAACAGGGAGAGCCCTCTGGTTGGAAGTTGCCTAGGGGACTTGTCCTAAACTATCTCCATATAACCAGACTAAATACTTCTCTGAGGGGGTGTGTTGTGACGAGAGAGAGAGGGAGGCCAAGTCCTCCCAAGCCATGCTAGGACAGAATCAGGAAACTAAGTGGATTCATGGTGGAGAGACTTGTCTGAACCTCGACTATTTTAAAGTAAATGCTTTTTCAGAACCACTACTTGGTTAGCAACATATTAGCAAACAGAAGCCTCTCAGGGATCTCCTTTAGTGAGTTCATAAGAATGATAGGAAAATGCATGATTTCAAGGACTTATGTGAAAATACCTATTTCTAAATCCTTTCCTCAAAAGAGAGTGACCCTAGCAATTCTTTCAAGATATATACCTGAGAGAATTGAAAACATATGTTCACACAAAAATTTGTGCATGAATGTTGATAGCAGTCCTATTTGTAACAGTCAAAAGGTGGAAATGAACCAAATGTCTATCAAATGATGAATGCATTAAACAATGTGGTATATCCATACAAAGGCATATTATTCAGCTATAAAAAGTAATGAAGTCCTGTTACATGCTACAATATGGATGAATCTTGAAAGCATTATGCTAAGTGAATGAAACCAGATCAAAAAAGCCACATATTGTAAGATTCCATTTGTATAATAAATCCAGCCAGCCAAATCCATAGAGACAGAAAGTAGATTAGTAGTTTCCAGGGATGGGGGCATGGAGGATTTGGAAGGTATGGGGTTTCTTTTTGGGGTGATGGAAGTGTTCTGTAAATACATAGTGGTGATAGCTGCACAGCATAATTAATATACTAGAAACACACTGAAATGTACACTTTAAAATGGTGAATTTTATGTTATGTGAAGTGTATCTCAAAAAAAAGTGTTATAAAGAAAAAAAGAAAGCAAACAGATAAATTCTGGCATATCTACCTTCTGCATTATCACAATGGTTGTGATATGAATGAATATCTCTTAAGATCTTAAAATGAATTTTTAAGGTTAAATGAGGCCCCTTATATTTCTGTCATTCTTTAATTTGCCAAGGTCTTATCAGTTATACATATGACCACAATTTCCAAGTTAGACAACCCAAATAAAGTAAATTTTACTGTTGGATAGAACTAAACCAGTGTGAGATTGAGCAGTGTGAGAGGATGTGTGTTTATGTGTGTCTCCATGCCCATGTCCAGGTGTATGCAGTATTTTTAACACTTGGAATGTACCTCAGAAACATAATACGTTCTTGCAACATTGTTTTTGTATTGTTATTTATTGGTATTCATCGCATACCTGGTGTGTGCATGACCTGAAGCCAAGCGTTCAAGAAACAGAGGTCACAAAATCTTGATCTCTGTTGTAAAGAGCCATCCAGCTCATCTGGAAGACAGAATATGGCATAAAAGTATCCAGCTAAAAGTAGGAAAACCAAGGGCCAGGCCAAGTGTGAGATGCAATGGCAAAGACTGTAGGCATTCATAAGAGGGGACAGATAAGGCCTTCCAGAGGAGATGAGTCTTTGGCTGTGAAAGAAGAAGATGTCTGGGCTTAAGAGAAGAGAGCAAAGACTCAGGGGCAGGAATGCTTGTGGAGACTTTGCTTAGGATACCGCCTCTGTGAAGATCAAAGCAATTTCCTTGCACCACCATTTTTTCTTCTACCTTCCCACTTGGGTCTTAGAGTGTTTATCCTGTCTTAGCATTAGGACAACCAAGACATCGGTATTTTAAATAGGGTTCAGATATAAGAAAAATAAACTACAATGCATTGAAGAGTCTTTTAAAAGAAGGATTTGTGGGTTTCCTTTGGAAAAGATGTTCTCTTTCCTCCCAGGCTCCAGCCAGCTTTTGGTAAAATAAGTCACTAACAAGAAAACTTAAGTTGTTTTTAAAGCATCACATTTTTATCAGAACTTGTCCAAAACTCCAACACTATGAAAACAGAGAATTTTGGGAGCCTGTAGGCTTCTTTCTTGATATTGCAGTGAGACGACATACTGGGACAATATACCTTTTACAATAGTCCCTGCTTTCTCAAAATAAAGAATTGCAATTATGTATATCAGAGGTGAATCCAAGTGTGGAAACTGAAAAAGTAGTTTGTATAAAAGAGCAGAGATTTTACCTTATGTGGTAGCCTCAGTGGAGAATGCAACTCGGTTTGGGAGTCTAGAAAACTAGATGGCTTTATCCTACATCTGTTTACTTCTCTTTCTTTGACCTTGAATCAGTTAAGCAAACAGTGCATACACACTATGAACAAGTCATTCTTCTGAACCCAGAAGAGGGGAGACAAAGATGAGTTAAGGTGCAGTCCATTATGTCAAACTACTTACTCTACAGTTATCCAGAGCACACCATCTCCGGAGGGACTACACAATGAAAAGTCTGATGTCAAAACTGGTTTAAGGAAATTCCTATATCTGAGAACTTCCTCTTAGAGACTGATGATGCTCGTTAGCATAATAAAGTCACTAAAAATACCTGCAGGAAAGAAAAATCTTGCTTAACTCAGAACTCCTCTACGTTATCCCTAAAACATCTGAGAGCTAGTGAATTGCAGAATAAACTAAAATAATGTTCTGCGTCACACTGTCCAATAGGATTTCTGCCATGTTGGCAGTGTTCTATATCGGTGATGGGCAATGTGGTAGCTACTAGCCACCAGTGGCTCTAGAGCACTTTAAATGTGTCTGGTGCAACCGAGGAATCTAATTTTTTACTTTATTAATTTTAATTAGCTTAAATTTAAGTAGCTCCTTGTGGCTAGTGGCTACCATATTGGATAGTGCAGCTCTAAATCATTAAATGTGTCCATTAAAAATTATTTTGATGGAAATTTAACTTGCACAATATTTTGTAGTGATAGAAAAGTGATAGGCATTTAGTAGGTTTTGAAAGAGTTGACAGCATTTCACTGACATTACTTATAAAAGTTGAAAATGCCTTTTCCAAATGTTAAATTCATAGATAAACTGATCCTCTAAATTCGGATTAGGAACACTTTCATAACCTCCACTTTAGGATTCATCTCAGCATTCGCCAATTCTTACGAAAAAAATGCACCTCCACTGTTTAGGGTAAATTGTCCTGTTCTAAAGCCTTCAGGGCGAGATGTAAGTGCAGCACTATGCTTAGAGAGATGCTTCACACTTGGCGGTCTGAGGACCCCGAACTTACTGTGGGATCTAGTCAGTCAAAAGGCATCATTAAAAGACTTGCTATAATTCTAAAATATTCATTATCAAAGGTTTCTTTCCTCAAAAAGTGACGAAACTTCATTTTATCTTAAAAAATATGTCTACCTTATTTTTATAATTGGGATAACATTAATCCAACTAAATATTTTTAAGTGAAATAAAATTGGCAGTAATCCTGAGAAGGCTATACAAATGACAGCCTTTTTTTCTTTATTCCTTCTCTTATAATGTGGTGCTTTTGATTTCTTCAGAAAGCTTTAGAATATCTCCCAATTTTTCACACATTGGCTGATTTTCAACTTGTCTGCAGACATCCAGACCCCTGACGCCTGTCTCCACAGGCTTCATGCTTTTGTGACTTCAACTTCACTTCATCCTCACAGAGCCTTTCTGTCTTTTTTTCAGTTGGAAAAGTTCTGGGAGGAAGGTCCTATCCAAAAAGAGAAGAGGAGTGTCTCTAATTTTGATAATGGCTAAGGGTCTTATTTCTTCCATTAAAAATGTCCCAAGAGGAGTTGGTGTGATAAAGAAGCTGAGTATTTTTATATGTCACTCATCTTAAATGTTGGGAAAGTTGTTGTAGCTTTTCTCCATTCCATAAATATATACAAATGATCAATAGCAATTGATAAAAACTAGTAGCCTTCAATGAAGAAATTTCCTAGAAGCCTATGAATTTATTAGAAACCATTTTATTTACTTTGTGGTTTAGGTCAATGAGGTCAGCTTAGCTTCAGAAATAGCACTAACCGTCCCCCAGTTGAATCACAATTTATGCTAGGCAGCCACAAGTGGGAAATCTGGGCTTGCTGTTACCCATTTTTGCTGGTTAGACCCTGGTAAGTCCAGGGTAAATAGAGTGTTTCATTCCCTTGATCCTTGGGTTGGATCACACAAGGGATCCATTTTTAAATCTAATTAGATATTACACCTGATTACTGTTAACAAAATCATTCTTCCCCATTTTCCTCCAAGGTAAGAATGTGTTTATTATTCAATAAATTAAAATCATGGTGGTATTGGTGTTTGTGTGGTGGGGGCAGGGGGAGCAGCAAAAACTAAATGGCTGTTTGGTTTAAGCTTATGAGTCAGGGTTTTCACTCATAAGCTTAATAGAAATAAAATCAGGCCTCTATCCATTAACTACTTGTATAAATCTGATGGTGGGAGGTAGGATGGTGTATACTATATATGCTGTGATCAACGCTTACTTTTATTTTTAAAAGTCTTAGCCTGACAAAATAGCCCTCAAGGAGAGGGCAACGTGAATTTCAGGGTTCTACTGAAACAATAGCACCTAATCATCAGCATTTTCCCAAATCCTTATTAATTTTTTAATGCAGTATCTTTCATTCTTTCATGGCTTCTACATATGATCAGGATTTGGGTAGTCATTGTTTATTTTCCTCCTATGAACTTAAGAACTAGGCCAGCGCCATAGTCCAAACGGCCAATCATTTATTCTGCATTTCTCTGACAGTAAAATCCAGGGGCTGGTGTTGGTTGACACCAGTTTCACAACATTAAGTGTGTTCCCCAAATCCCTCAGCAGCCTCTGAAAGGAATATCATCTGGGAATTTGTCTCAACCTGTTATGTTAATTTGATTTTAACTATTAGACTAGTGTGCTGACAAAGATACTGATTTAATGTTTACTTTCTACTGTATAATGTATTTGTCATTTATTACTCATTCATCCATCCAGTTAGGAGGCAATTGCAATTGTCTATGTAAAAGACCTTAGTGGCCTGATGTGGACAGATGGCTGTGGAGATAGAGAGAAGCATTGTATTGTAAGGACATTTAGGAGGCTGAATTTACATATTTATTGATGATTATCTGTGGGCAATGAAGGAGAAGCTGACATCAAGGCTATCTTCAGAATTTGCAAATGAGTAATTGGGTAAATGGTGCCATTTATAGAAATAGGGCTTTCTGTAATAGAAACAGGAGCAGGAAGAAGTGTTCATTTTTGAACATGTGTTGTATGGGTTATCTTTGAAACATCTCAGTGGAGACATCAGTGGACTGGTGTGATGGTTAAGTTCAGGTGTCAACTTGGCTCGGTTATGGTGTCCAGTTGTTTCGTCAAGCAAACACTGGCCTGATTGTTACTGTGAGGGTACTTTGTGGATTTAAATAATCAGTATGTTGATTGCCTTTATGACTGATCATATCTATAATCAATAAAGGAGATTGCCTTCAAAGAAGAGAGAGGTCTCATACAATCAGTTAAGTCCTTAAAGGGAGAAATGATGATTTTAGCAATCAGAAGAGAGAATTTCTATCTCTACGTCAGCCAGCCAGCTTCTCCTGGGGAATTCATTCAAACCTTTATTGCAGTATTCAACTTGCAGCCTGTCCTCCAGACTTTGGACTTGCAAATCCCCATGGTAACATGGGCGAATTCCTACGATAAATCTCATCATATTTACATACATTTATATCCTGTCTGTTTTGTTTCTTTGGAGAACCCTGACTAATACAACCAGTGTCTTTCCAATGTTTGACCATGATCCAAAGTAAGAAATACATTTAATGTCATGATCTCACACTTCCACACAAATGAAAAAAAAGTTTCATGAAATAATGATTATTCTAAGTGTGAGGAACTCTGATATTCAATTCTATTCTATTCTATTCTATTCTCTATTCTATTCTATTCTATTCCATTCCATTCCATTCTATTCTATTCTATTCCATATTTCATTTAAGAAAATGCTGGTCTCAATTCACTAAACTGATTTCAAACCCACTAATGGGTTGTGACCCACAGTTTGAAAAACATTATATATTTTTCCATGTATGTCTATGTATGGGAGATATATCTAGGTTTGAAGTATAGATGTAGAAGAGACATCAGCATATAGATGGTAAGTGCAGCCCCAGAAAGAAACAAAATAATCTAGGGAGATTGTATAAAGTGAGAAGAGAAGAAGGCCAAGGACCTACTTCTGGGATAATGGAAAATGGCAGGAGGAAGTTCAAGAGAATGCACGCTATAGAAGCCAACAGAAGAGACTGTTTTGACAGAGAGGTAATATGTTCAATACAGTAGAAAACTGCTGGGAAGTCAAAGTAATGACTGACAAGCTTCCATTAGATTTAGAGCTATCTAGGTGTTAACGTTTGTGCAAGAAATATCAGGGCATGAAGGGGAAGTGCCTGGATTTCTGTAGGTTGAAGAATGACTGGGAGGTGAGGAAATAGAAATAGTGTTAGACAGCTACTTCATGAAGTTTGTCTCTGAAATTAAAACATGAAATCAGCAGGAACTGGAAAAAGAAATCAGTCATGGAATGGAAATAGTACTATACTTTCTCTTCTTGGTCGTAAAACTGTTCATTTCAAGGTCACGGCAGTTACCTGAGGCTAGCTCCAGGATTACAGGATTGAATGAGCAAGTCCATGTTTGCCTTACTCATGGTCTCTTGTACAGTATTATGTTCTGTGTGTTTGTGTATAAATATATCTCTACCTCTAAATCAAGATTATTTAGACTAAAAGAACATGTTTGGGAGGGTGTATCAGCAAATTTTCCAAGTTGATCCTTATACAGAACCTCCAAGGTGCCCCCGGGATACTTCTGGCTATCACAAAATACTGGAGCTTTTGCTGGAGAATGCCTATTTTAAGTAACATAACACCATCAGGGGCTACGAGTCTTCCTTGGCGTGTGATTTGAAGTATGAGATGCAGAGCTTATTCTTTTCAGTGGCATTAAAGTCATCTGAGACTTTATTTGAACATGACCTGGGTTTCAGCTTCAGGAGGTAAAGAGTAAGGGAGGGATTATATTTCAGTTCCAATATCAGTCCAAATTATCAACAGTATCAGGACATATAATTGTCCCATATTTGAGTTACTGCCAATGATTAATAATAACTTAACAATCTCCTTGACATTTCTGTCAAAAATATCTTATGGTTTCTAAATTAAAATCTGCCAACCTTAAGAAACATAGGAAAAGGAGATATTATAATAAGTTCTCAATGGAAACATGGTTTGCTTTAGAATTCTGTTTCTTAGCCAGCTGGATAGAGTATATGTTAAGCCCTTTTCTCCCATTGGCCTTTGGTTAAAGATAGAATGTTTGTAAATCATTTCAAGATTTAAGGAGAGCTATATTGATTCCAAGGTATGCTATTATAAATGACAATCTTCTCTTTATGTAGCTTAATTAATAGAATGTGAGAAAATTAAGAGAACTGGATAGTTGCCACTTTTAAAAATAAACTCTGATCATTTCCTAATTTCTTCTTTTCTGATTATCTCAAAATATTCATACTCTTTTTTATATGGAAAGACATTCTATATACAAATAAGATACTAGATCGGACAAATGTTCTGGTGACTGAGCTTCTCAACTTTTCCTGAAAATCAAAGATTCTTCTTTTCTAAGACTGGAAAGCTAGCGGCGTCTCAGTCCAAAATGCTCCCATCTACTGGTCAAACTCAGCAATACACTAAATGTTGCACTTCCTAAAAACATTAGGTGCCGATATTAGACAATTCAAGTTGAACAGAGCTGGGCCATATAGCTTAGAAGCTCAAAAGAGTGGGTTCTTGCTGATGGTGAAGGGAAATGCCAATCAAAAAGCAGGCTGTTCAGAGAAATCAAGGTTGAGCAAAGAGGTAGGATTAGAACTCAAATTCCCAGAGGCTCTTCTGTGTATGTCCTCTCAGGGTCCTTGCCAACCTAGAGACAGGCAATAGGTTGCATTTGCTCTGAAATATTCAGGCAAAAAGTGCCTCTTGCATTATCAGAATTAGTAGGCTGTGAAATTAGGAGACTGAAACCAGTCAAGGGAATGACTTAACAGGTCAGTTGGCCCTTTCTCAATGCCCCCCAGATGGGTCAGTGGCTCCTTTGTAATATGTCACAAATTCATTACTATGGGTGAAAATATGTGACTCTTTCCCTTTCAGACAGACACAGGGAGTTATTTGCCATGGTGAGCAGTCACCAGATAGGACGATGGAACTTGTCTCATTCTTGTGATGACTTTTGATTCCAAATGCCAGCCTGCATGACCTGGGGGGAGGTGCTGTGTCCAAGGGTCCCCCAGTACCCTAGCTCCCCTTGACAGCCACCCTCCTGGGCTGCCATCAAGCTGAATTAATTCACAGCTGCCAGTTATCAAGACTTTATCTGCATTGTTAGCATTCCTTCTAACCTGCAGCCCTTATTCATTTAATGGTTATCTGATGGGACTGCTATTAAGTGAAGAGGAATGTTCAAATCAAGCTGGCTTTAGAAACTGGGAGCTAAAGTAGTAGAATTTCAGTTTAGGAGTAGAATATATTTGCTCACTGACCTGAGATTTTTGTCAGTAGGATTATGGAGTGAGAGGGCAATGGATTCCGGGGAAATATTCTGGCAAAGGGTCTTAGAAGAATGATGCTCCATGTGCTTTATTTATTTGGCCTGAGAGGAAAGCAACAAGGAGGGCAAAGAACAGATATGATAGGATTAAACTCTTCCAAACCTTTTTTTTTTTTTTTTTTTTTTTTTTTGGCCATTTTCATGCTTGTTCTCTACTTGTGATCTTATTACTATACTGCACTAAACAATTTATTTTTATTGCGCTAATGTGAACAAGAATTCAGCTTTCAAGGAGTCGTTTTCTGAAAGGATGTATTCTTAAAGCAGGTTTGTGAATTCATAGTATTTTTTTCCAGACTCTCAGGCAGCTGGGAGAGCCTCTGGAAAGACCTAGATGGAGAGGAATAAAGCACACACAGAACATTTAGCAAGAAAGCAAATGCAGTTGTGGTTGAAGCGGACTTTCTTTAAATGGCCCACTGTGTGAGCACCCTAATTCACAGCATCCTTTTCCCTTCAGGGCTTGCAGACAGATCACCTGGCAGTAAGCAAGATAAAAAGGTAACTCAGAGGGACAATGAGATTCCCAAAGGCAAGACTCGTAAGCATCCTTCAGAGAGAGGATTTCAGTACGATTCAAAATATATCTATATCACACGGACCTGCGAGCTGAGGCATCCTGCATTTTATCTTTTTAGCAACAAATAACTGTGGAAAGGCTTAACATGCCTTGAGTATGTTTCCAATTTAAAAATGCACTTGCAGTAGACTCAATATAATAATTAATGCCAGTTTTTAAGAAAATCTGATCTCTGTAACCAAAAAAATTATAATGGTTCTTTCAGAGCTTTAGGAAAAAGGGGGTAGGGAAAGGGCTGAGTCGATGCTTTTTTCCTTCTCTTTCAAAATAGGTAGATCTCAGGAAATCCAGTGCTATTCATGAAAGCTAAAGCCCAGAAAAAGATACATTCAAGAACAACTGAGCACCCAACAACCTTCCCTGATGTTTCACTAAGCTCTAAAGAGCTGGCAGAGTGGTCCGAGTCTTGAGTGTCATTTGGACGTATAAAAAACCCTGTAACAACCAGACAATGACAGAGGAAAGGACATGATGATTGACCATTGCTGCTATTTTTACCACTGAGGACACTCCCTGTGCTTCCCCTGTTTTTCTGTCTTCCGAGAACCTACCTCCATGTCGTTTGAATTGATTCCCCACCACCACCACTTTCTTCTTTGCTTCATATCCTTTGTCTTGTCAGTGCCACAAAAACTTTCTGACAAAGATATGCTCCCGATTGAGAAAAATCATCTCCAGCCCCAAGGAACAGAGTGAACTATACAGAAGGGCAGGGTTGACTGATGAGTCAAACATTCTCGTACAATTGATGTTGAAGAGGGTGACCTACTCTCTGTGATCAGTTGTAACCTTTGGTTTCTAATTGAAATTTTATGGCAGAAACCTCTCTTAAGGGGCAGTGTTAGACAAGTGCGAGGCACGAGTAGGTGGTAACGGAGACGGAGGAGGGCCTTTCCTGGCCAATTGATGGGATTGGAATTGTCCATTGACATTCTAAAAGCCCCCTGGATTGGGAGCCCCTTTATGGCAAAGAAATAGGGAACATGTTGTATTTGATTTTAAGCCCCCATTTGCCAGGGAAGCAAGAAATCCAAACTCGGTCACAGTTTGCGGGCCCAGCCCTCCCTTCCCTGGCTGCCCTGAAATTCAGGGGCTTAAGCAGTGGTCTAAAAATAGAGGAAGAGCCTCTAGGCCTCCAGGCAGCATGATTGCTAAACCCAGGACTTCATTTAGGGTGGGTGTGTGCATTTGACAAGGCAGCGCAGCATACAGCTTAAAGGTATGACTTCTGGGACCAAACTACCCAGGGGAAAACGTGATACTTCCTAGCTATGTAAAAAGGTTGCCTGGCATCTGTTGGCCTCAGTTTCCTCTTCCATAAAATGATACCCACCTCCTCGGCTGCTGTGTGGATTAAAGGTGTTAAAGCATCCAGAGCGTGGTAAGAGCCTTGTAAACTTTATGATTTGATCCATGTTGCCTGTGGACACAAAGACCTTGTTTGGGTCCCCAGGCCACCCTCCTAGTGTTGCCCTGCTGACCCACATAGCTTCAGCCATTCCTGCAGGTACTAAAGTACTTCCTATGTATGTGTTGTTTTATAGGACTGGGCGGGAGGATCACTCCACCATGACACATGCCATAGCTGGCAGCCACTCTTCTACCCCCCAACCAAGGAGCACAGCTCTCCCCCAGATCAGAGAATCCTGTGCTTTCCTGTGGGGAGGCTAATACTGCCTCCCGCTCCCAGCACTGTCTTCTCTTGTACGGTCTTTACACCCCCAACAAAAGCCTGTTAATTAATTTTGTGGTGTGGGGGTCGAGGTGGGGACTTGTCTTGAGGAAAATATGCATCAGTATATTTATTAAAGATCGGAATGCTCAGGCACAAATAAAGCTTATCAGAGAAAAAATACATGCCTTTCTTTTGAGTCTTCTATGGTAGTGAAGAAAAATACAAATTAACGTGGGACTAATTTGCCCTGCCACTGTTGTGTTTATCATCTCTCTCTCCCACCAGATGGTAAGCTCTATTAAAGGCAGCGAATCATCTTTTTCAACATTCTACATTTATTAAATAAATAAATAGGGATGGCAAATTATTTTACTTGGTAGCTGTGACAAGTTATTCTCGTTACTCCCTTATCCTTTCCCTTGGAACACAAAAGTAGGCAATGGTGTGCTAGTAAATGTTTAATAACCAGCTCTCCAGAGAGGTCAGAGGAGCCCTGATCTGTAGCATTTGCTGATTTCTGCAGTGTAAATACTCCCACCGCAGGTGATTCCAATTACCACCATGTGGAATCACAAAATTCCTGACAATTTAACATGTGACTCATGTAAGCAAGTACCATAGGCTCCAGCACACCATTGAAAACAGGTGTTAGATTAATGTTGTTATCACTGGAAAAGGAAGAACCAGAGTTCTTTAACATGGATTGAAATTAGCATACTAATTCAATAGCCATCTTCTTCCTAGATATGTATAAGTACATAAGTAAATAGATAAATGGGTAGGTGTGCAGAAAAGAGTTAACATAGCAGGCCTGAGACTACTATCTTTAGTAAGGTCTACTTACTAAAGATAATAGTCTGTTTCTACCACCCTAACTGATAAGAGTGGCTCACCATGCTCAAACTGTTTGTACCAACAATGTGGTTTATGCTGAGCATCTGCTTTCTTTCTGCAAGGCTGGAATTTTGATATGTGCTAGGTAGAAAATATGTACATGACTAGTTCTCAGTATAAACCTTGAGTACTGAGTCTCTAATGAACTTCCTTAGTAGTAGTGTTTCATACATATTATCACGAACTTAGTTGCTGGGGGAATTAAATGCGTCCTGGGAGATTCCACTGGAAAGAACTCTTGGATGCTTGTGCCTTGTTTCCCCTAGACTTCATACATGTACCTGTTCCCTTTGCTGATTTTGTTTTGTATCTTTTTACTGTAATAAGTCATAGATGTGAGTAGCCCTAGAGGCTGAATCCTGAGTCATCTAAGTAAATCATAGAAACCGGGGGTAGTCTTAGGGACCCTGATACAGTAGATAAATAAACAGATTGATGAGTGTTAGATGCAACTGAAGACACTTTTATTTCACAGTACTCAAAAAAGTCCACCCAGAATCTTCTCTTCTCCTCCATGCTCTCTTGGTTTATTGAATATGCTTTTATTATGGCACTAATGTTATGATTTTTATCCTGTCCAGGTTTCCTGGTCATTCCCCACCCTCACACCCAAAATAGGGAAGTGAGCTCCCTAAGGGCAGGAGCCATTGCATTTTTAGTCATCTTTGTAGTGGGAAATGATGTATCCAGCATATAGTAGGGTGACACATTGTCTAAAAAAATAGACATGGGGCTGGGATAATTGGGGGTGAGGAGTGGGGTTTGACTATGGGATGAGGAATCTATTTAATTGGAGGGCCAAATATGAAGCTTGGATGACAGTGGGGACAGAAACAGGTGTCCCTGCCCACCCTGACCTCTTCTCTACACTGTGCTTTGGTGTCAGGGTTATGGGATAACCTTCGTGCTCATTCTTCATTGTGTAGCTGATGTCTACATTACGTTGGATCCCTTTGGACCACGAATGTACTTACTCTATCCTACCGCTACAGGTCAGCTGCCCCAATTCCCATCTCACACAAGGTAGCATAGCAGATGGGTTGAGACAAGAACTCCATTAATTAAAGGCCATTGGAGAAATTAGGCAATGACTTCAGAGGATCATTGAGGAAGACACAGAATCCCTCATCTTACAAAACACCAGATTTTTCCTTCATTTGCTATTATTTCCCCATGTTTCATTAAAACTGGTTTCAACTTCCCAGTAACATAGCAATTTAAAATCATGTCTTCCATTCTGCTCAAACATTTTTAACATTTTACTAGTAGACTGAAAGAATGCAGGTCTTTCAAACAGGACAGAATGACTGGAACAACTTGAAACCATGCCTGACCTTTTTTTTTTTTCCTTAACTCATACATGGAAATGCTGGAAGCGTATTCACTTCTGGTAAGTATAGTTAACAGCAAAGAATAGAGAAATGAAGTATCCGGAGAGATGATTAATATAAAACAGTATAAAGATGATGGGTTACTCACTGAATTTTTCATTTCCCAGAGATGAACAACCTCCTCCAATCTTCTTGTGCTGAAGTGGACATAATATAAACACAAATGAATTCTGCATAAGAAAGTTTTATGACATATATTATTTGGCTCAATTTCACAGAAATGTCTGAAAATATTGCCAGGAAACTTCTGTTTAGACTAATCTGCAAAGAAATAACTACTTATATGGAAGGATAGCTACATATTTTCTATACTGGCTTCATCTCTTGGATATAAACATGCTGTCTGTTCACATCCGTCAGATTAAAATGTGAATGGGCAACTCTCTCTTAATGGGTTATGTGGAGTCCTGCCTATTTGCTGGACCCCATGCTAAAATCACTGGGTACATAGTGTTAACAAAACAAACTTGGACTTGCCCTTGTGCAGCTTGCAGTCTGAGGGAAAGAGAAAGTTAAAAAGAAGACAAGCAAATGAACATTCAATCACAAATTAAGATGTTTTATGAAGATATAGTACTAGGATGGAGAGTTTATACTGGGTGGTGAGAAAAGACCTCTCTAATGAAGATAGCATTTAATCTGGGGCCTAAAGATTGAAGAGTCAGCCTGGAATGGTGTGGAAGGAGCGGGGGAATTTTAGTGAGAGTGAGCAGCAGGTACACAGGTCTTAGGCAGGAAAAACCTTGCAGAGATGAGTAACTGAAAGGTCGATATGGTTGTAGCACAGAGAACGAAGAGAGCATGGCATGTGATATCCGCTAGACTCCAAGTAGTCTCACATGCACACTGGGGCTCAATACATTTTTGTCAGAAATCAGTAAATTTTACATATAAAAGAATTTTTCAGGATGTTAACTTGCACCCTAAATTAGGATCTCATCTCCAAACAACCATCCTATTATCTCTACAAGAATAGAAATGATTGGGGTGACACAGAGTCTCCCAGGAGAGCCTTAGATCAATGTGGAGACTGTTAGGTCTACACAATGGAAATAAAATGCTGCCTGTGAATTGGCCTGTTCCTGTTGGATCAACAAGCTTAATTTAGTGGTTTAACTGGGACGGATGTGTAGGTGATAGTTGGTATGCAGGACTCAGAGGGTTTAGATCAGAACTCCAAAAGATCTCGGTACTGTTTCTATCATTGCCCCATCACCACCTGTGTCCCCCCGCTTAAATCCAAATGAAATAGGACTGATGGAGTGGAAAAAACTGTGTGGTACGCTGTCAGCACTAGTGTGGGCCTAACTCACTGGCATTTTCCTGTCTTTGTAAATCGTAAACCAGGGAATATTAGTCTGACCTCATCGTCAGTGCTGCCAAGGCATCCCAAACACAGACTGTATTTCAGCTGCACACAAACTGAAGAAGTACTATACTACAGAGGAAACAAGTAGCAAAAGCATATTGCCACAACTTAGTTTCAGATGAAATTGATGTGGAAGTAAAGGAAAATAATCTAGCCAAGTTATGGACTTATTTCCAATTCTCTGAGATTGTAGATTCTCCAGTCCAGTATAACCAGGAAGAAAAAAAAATCATGAATAGACTCTTCTGCCTTCATGAGCATCTTTTTACTGTCTTGGAGACCCACTTGAATGAACTGACTCTACATAAATTAAAAACATATGGATTTAATCTCTCAAAATCATCACATGTGATTGATATTTTGACAAACTAAAAGACCAATGAAAGGTATCTGAAATGTTTCCAAAATCCAAGAATCTCCAAGTTGGCCCATCTCTAAAAATGAAGTCATGACCCTTGAACATCGTGATATTCCTTATATTTTTATTTTTAACAAAATAATTCATGTCATCACTGTTCCTAATATAAAAGTATTCAGGGATAAGATTCAACATGCAGATGTGAAAATGGAGGAAGAGATTCTAACAAGGGTAATGCTTTTCTAATCTAGAATATCAAAATGCCTTGGAGGTGGCAAATCCAGGAGTCAGTTAGGATGTCATACTTGCCATGGTTCTCAGTAGTAAAACTAGAATTTAGTCAGTTCAAGCAGAAAAGGAATTTCTTAAAGGAAATTAGGAAGCTCACCAGTTCTCTTAGAGGGTCAAAGAGAGTGGAGGCAATGCAGCTAGGAAAAGTGCCCAAAGCATACTCTGAGCGACTGCCCTAGGAAGACACATCTGCTGCTGCAGCTGGTCTAGAACTTGCCAATGGCAACGAAAATGCTGGTGACTAGCTGATAGAAATTTTTCATTCTATGCACCAAAAGGCAGGTGCCTCTTCTTCCACATTTACTGAAAGATGGATTCTGCATTTTCTCTGTTCACGTGGATCAATCACAAATCAACGACTCATGGATGCATCTGATTCAGCCCAAATCATGTGCCTGTGCCCCACCTACAAGGGAAACTGGGGGAAAGAGTTCTGGCTTCTACCTTGGAGAAAAGGGATACATAAATAGAAGTTTCTGCTATCATGGCAAGGGTGTTGTAAGATGCTGGATAGCATTTATATCCATTGTACTTTGCAATTTACATTTTGTAGTATCTCCCAGTTTTCCATTTCATATTACCATCTTGTTTTGCCATACAACTAATGATATGTTTATTATCTATATGCTTCTAATTTTTCATAATGGCTATACCTTTTATTGATCATATTAGAGACTCTCATTTACTTGACATTTAGCAATCCACCAATTTTTTACTGGAACACAAGTGAAATCCAAAAAACAGGAACACCTAAGAATGGGGCAGAGTGGGCATTGAGCATGCACTTGTTTTACCTGAGTGCACATTAGACATTTTACTCAAGGCCTGTTGATCTCCCCCTCTTTTTCTTGAGAGTGGGTTTTTATTTTATTGTATTTATCCCACTTAAAGAAATATTACAAGAACACTTCAACAAATGCCCATATGCCTTCTACCTAGATTCATCAATCTCTCTCTCTCTTTGAGTCCTGGCCAGTTGTTTTTCAGAATGTCCCTCAATCTGAGTTTACATGATTGCTTTCTTTTTTTTTTTTTTTTTTTTTTTTAATTCAGTTTTATTGAAATATATTCACAAACCATACAGTCATCCATGGTATACAATCAACTGTTCACAGTATGATCATATAGTTATGCATTCATCACCACAATCTATTTCTGAACATTTTCCTTACATCAGAAAGAATCAGAATAAGAATAAAAAATAAAAGTGAAAAGAGAATACCCAAACCCTCCCCCCATCCCACCCTATTTGTCATTTAGTTTTTACTCCCATTTTTCTACTGATTTTTTTTCAATTTTTTAACTTTGTTTATCAAAAAATTAAAAACAAACAGGCAAACAACAACCAAAAAAACCCCACAACATTTCAAACAAAGCAGTGGATTAAGGAAAACAAATAACCTAAAATACCTACTTTGCTTCCAATATGTTCCTACCATACCCCAAGAAAATTAATAAACCATATCCAAACAGAGGAGTAAGAAAAACAAATAATCTAAAATAACTACATTGCTTCCAACATGTTCCTACCATACCCCAATAAAATTAACAACCCCTAAGAAAACAAAGGAATAAGAGAAAAAAAAAAAACCTAAAATAACTCTATTGCTTCCAACATGATCTTACTATATCCAAGAAAGTTTACAAACCATAATCATTCCTGAGCATTCCCATAACATTGAGATTACCCTCCATAGTTTATCTGTTCTTATTAGATTATCATTCCCCCTCCACTAATTGGTATCTCTAGGTCCCCTGCATTCTACAGTATAAAACATTGTACATTTTTCACAGAATTCACATTAGTGGTAACATACAATATCTCTCTTTTTGTGCCTGGCTTATTTTGCTCAGCATTATGTCTTTTTTTTTTTTTTTTTTTAAATCTTCATTTTATTGAGATATATTCATATACCACGCAGTCATACAAAACAAATCGTACTTTCGATTGTTCACAGTACCATTACATAGTTGTACATTCATCACCCAAATCAATCCCTGACACCTTCATTAGCACACACACAAGAATAACAAGAATAATAATTAGAGTGAAAAAGAGCAATTGAAGTAAAAAAGAACACTGGGTACCTTTGTCTGTTTGTTTCCTTCCCCTATTTTTCTACTCATCCATCCATAAACTAGACAAAGTGGAGTGTGGTCCTTATGGCTTTCCCAATCCCCTTGTCACCCCTCATAAGCTACATTATTATACAACTGTCTTCGAGATTCATGGGTTCTGGGTTGTAGTTTGATAGTTTCAGGTATCCACCACCAGCTACCCCAATTCTTTAGAACCTAAAAAGGGTTGTCTAAAGTGTGCGTAATACATGATTGCTTTCTTATGACTGGATTTATATTAATCATGTTTGATGGAAAGGCTCCATAGGCAATGATGTGCTCTCAGTGATTTCTAAAATAAGCCACTGGTGATGCTAAGTTAGAGGACTGGGTTAAGTTGGTAGACTCCAGATTTCTTCTTTATAAAGTTGTCATTCCCATCATGTAGTTAATGTGACACTTTGAGACTCTGTGGATATCCTCCTTCCTGACAATCTTTTAACCAATTTATTTTAGCATCCATTGATGATTCTTTGCTGAAACAATTATTTCTATGATGATTGTAAAAATGGGAATTTTCACATTACATCATATCGTCTCGTTATTAGTTGGTATCCTATAAAGGAGGGCTTTCCCTTCCCACTCCTTACATTCATTCATTCATTTTTTTACTTCCTGTTTATAGTGTAAGTATAGTATCAACTCATGGATTATTTTTTATTCAATATACTATAGTACATTATTGTCGTTTATCACGTGGCTGCCCAAAATATTTACAAATTTGGTCAGTGGAAAGCCTCTTCAAGCTGGCCCCTGTGTCATTTGACATGGTCAAATCAGGTTTAGGGCCCTTCCTCACTTTTTGGCATAGCACAAAGTTTCAGGCATACCTAAAACCTGTCTTCCTCAAGGCTGGAATCAACATTTCTCCAAGAATCTCTAGTTTCTTTGAAAGAAAAATGAAATGGTGTTTAGAGACCAGGGTCTAGGTACTAAGAATGCTCATTTCTATTGGGTATCACTTTCTTTCAATCCCTTGCAGTGGACAAATCTGAGATATATCTACATCTATATTTTTATGTGTCTTGATACCTCTACTTCTAATCCAATGCTGCCACCTTTTATTCTGCATTCCATAGTTTTATCTTTCTCTCCTACAGTGAGAACTCACTCTTTGTTCAGTCCTACTATACACATAAAATTTGTTTTGGATTTGCTACAGAAACTCAGAGAAACCCCATTATAAATTGTAGCATAATTATATGATAAAGTTGAAGGTACCACCTTTATTATGTCAAATATTCATATGAACTTGGGATTATTTTTGGACTTTCTTTTCTGTTCCACTCATCTGTTTTTCATATGCCAATATTGCTATTTTGAGTATCCATTTACTTAATAGTAAATAGGCATAATAGTAAATTTTAATAGATGATAGAGATTGTTCCCTGTATTTGTCTACCTTTTCAGGAGTTTCCTAGTTGTTTATGCAAGTTTATCTTTCCATTAGAATGTTAGAATCAACTTGCCTATTTTTATTGGGGTTATAGTAAATTATAAATTAAAGTAAGAATAGCTAACATTTTAATAGTGTCAATTTCTTCAATCCTAGAACCAGAGTTGCATTTCTGTTTTTTCAAGTCTATTTATGTCTTTCAGGTGGCATTTTAATGATTTCCTCATGGAGATTTATCTTTCATAAATGCATTATCTTTGTATTGGTGTTATTAGTAGGTATTTACTTTCCATTATATCTTTCAAATATGATTTTTGTATGTTGGTTATATGTTCTGTTACTAAATTTTTTTTAGTGTGTTATATCATTGACTCTCTTAGATTTTTCAGTTATGCAGTGATATCAACTGAAAATAGAGGAAATTTTAGTTCTTAATTTCCAATTTCTGTGTCTGTATTGTTTTCTCTTGCCTAATTGCATTGGTAAATATGTCAATTACTTGTTTTAAGATGTATTAGGATGAGTGGCCATCCTTGCCTTGTTACTGATCTTAAGGGAAAATATTTCTAGTATTTCCCATTAAGTAGGATGCTTAATTAAGAACTAATCATGCCAAGGAAGCATCCAACAAGTCTCAATTCATTGAGTATTTTTATCAAGAATAGGTGTTGAATTCTTTGAATACATTTTCAATATCTGTGGAGATTATCATATTTTTCTCTTTATAACTATTAATATGCTGAACTATAGTAAGGGATTTCATAATATTGAAGAATCCTTGAATTTTTAGAATGAATCCTACTTGATCACTACATATTATTTTCTTAATATAGTGTTTAATTCTCTTTGTTAATGTCTTTCCTAATTCTCTGTTCATTTTATTTGTGATTTTTCATAAAATATTAATGAGTAGTAGGCATAAAAGGCTTAATTATCAAGGTAAAACTTACTTTGCTTCATAAAAAAGAATTTAGAAATATTTCTTCCTTTTTTTATGCTCCCAAACCATCCATGTTGCATCTTGTATTTGAAGGTTTGGTAAACAAGCAAACTATAGACCTGGTGATTACTTTCTAATGCCACAGCATATTAGAAATACCAGATTATATATCGAGGGGCTATGAGAGATAAGCATATTAGTACAGTGAGAAGTGACAGTTGACTCAAAAAATAGGGGTGTTAGATTATTTAATATGAGTGAAAACAACACCAAACCAATACATGATACCCAAAACCACCCTTCTCTTACAGTATGAGGCCAGAAATACAATTTTTATATACTTTGTTTTTAAAAAATTGAAATATATGCTATGTGTTTGGACTTGTCTATTTCAAAATGGTTAAAATTAAAGTTTCTGAGTATTTACAAAGTATTTCCATGTTATTAACAGTCTGGAAAACATAGCTATTCAGAATAAGTCTTCAACAAGATTGACACATAACCAAGCAAGGAGGGGTAATCAAGGTACATCTTACCTGTAGAACTAAATATGGAAACCAGTAAGGCAAAGTGTACAGCAGGAAAATCATTGGCCTATGTTTTTATACTTTATATTATCCTTCAATAATTCCTTCATTTTTGTTCTTCCATATGGCATATTTTCTTTTTGCCTGAAAAAAACTCCTTAGTATTTCCTGAATTATCTCAGGTCATATTTCCTTCATTTTTAAAGCATATACTCTCTGGGCATGGAACCCTATTTTAGGCTGGCAGTTATTGTCTTTCAGGACTTTGATGATATCATCCCATTGTTTACTAACTCCTATCTTTTCTTTTGTAAAGTGAGCTGTCAGTCTTACAGTTCACTTTTTTTCCTGGATGTTTTCAGTGTGGTTTTTTTTTTGCCTTTTCTTTGGTTGTCAGGAGTTTTCTATAACTTTTTTTCCTGCTTGGGTTTTGTAAAGATATTTAAATCTGTTGCTTGATGTCTTTCATCCTTTTGAAAAATTATTGGTCATTATCTCCTCAAAGAAAGATTTGCTCTAATTTTTTCTCTTTTCTTTTCCTGGAATTCCAATTACACTGTCTCTTCCACATTTTTCACAGTGTCTGCTGTGTTTTACATGTTTACTTTTTTCTCTGTTTCCATGCTTCATCATAGGCTTAATAATTTCATTTCTCCCCAGATGCACAACACAGGTCAGGGTTGAGTGGAGAAATTATATGCCTGATGCCTCTACATCTGCTGTATCATCCCTGATTGGGTAATCATCCTAGGATTGCATCCTCAGAGCCAGCCTTAACTCCTCCTTTACCCAGAGTTCCCCACATGTGATCATTTTCCAGGTCTTCTTGATTTAGTCAATATAGCTACTTTTCTACCTCCTTTACAGGTCCTGGCCCTATTTCTTCTTGTTTGGACTATGATAATAGACTCCAATCTTGTGTTCTTGCCTCCACCTCCCTCCTCACTCTAACATACAGTTGCCACATCATTCTGAAGGCAAACTGATTTTAAGTCAGGAATGAAGTTATAATCACTAATTTTCTAGAAGACTTAAGTTCCACATTCAGCCTAGTATACAAGGTTGTTTTTCTAATCTATTACCACTCTAGCTCCTCCTAATGCATTTATGTTTTAAAAATATGTTTAGCTATACTGAATGTCTTGATTCTTACGCATACTTTCTGCTTTTCCTGAGTTTATACTATTACTTCTTCCAGGTTTGTCACAATTAATTTCAAGAAGTGTAATTCCTCTTTTACCACCTCATTGCTTAGATAGCTTCCTTGACTTTCTACAGTTTAATAATCTCAAACTCTCCATGCTGACAGTCAGGCTCTCCAGAGCACCCCAGCCTAATTGCTCAACTTCTTCTTCTATTGTTCTCCTATATGTTCCCTATCTCCTGAATGCTTCCACATCTTATCTACCATGTGCTTCTTTTCATGTCAGTCTTTTGCCTAAAATGCTCTTTGACCATATCTGTCTGTTGAAGTCTACTTCTAAGCTCTACTTCAAATGCCACTTTTTCCTTCTCACCGCAACAAAGCATTCGCTGAACCTCAACTAGTTATAATTCGTGAATTGTATTGAATGTCCATAAACTTTCTCTGAATCAAATATTTATAGTACCACATTATATTCTCTTACAGTGTCAGTTAGAATTATGTTTTCAAAAAAAAATGTGGCTTAAAAAAGAAAAGTTCATTATTCTCTCATGTAAAAACCCAAAAATAGGCAATACAGGGCTGGATGTAACAGTATGACGGCTTAGCTCCTCAGAGACCTGAGGGACAAACACTCTTTCTATGTATTGCTCTCATCCTTGACATATAAGATGGCAGCTAGATCTCTAGTCATCATACATGAATTCTAGGCAACAGGATGAGGCAGAGACAACAAAATATGAGGGATAGAATGAAGTCCAAATACATTTTTAAATTAAACTTTATAGAAATATAATAAACACACAATAAAATACATCCATTTTAAGTTTACAGTTAGATGAATGTTGACATATATATATATATATATATATCCTATTTGACAAATATATAAATATATATGTATCCTATGTAATAAACAATATAATCAAGATATGGAAAATCTCCATCAACCCCAAATTTCCTTTTGCAGCCAATCATCCCCTAGCCTCTAGCCCCATATTAATGACAAACTAAGCAAAAGCATATAATCATCCCAATAGGTATAAAAAATCATTTGATAAAATTCAATACCCTTTTACAATAAAAATTCTTATCAAACTAGGAATAGACAGGAATTCCTCAACCTGATAAAGGGTATCTTTGAAAAATCTACAACTGACATCATACTAAAGGGTGTAATAATACAGAATATGTTCCTTGAAGGTCAGGAAAAAGGAAAGGATCCTCACTCTCACCACTTTTATTCAACATCATGTTGGTCATCCTATTCAGTGCAACAAGGGAAGAAAAAAGAACAGATTGGAAAGGAAGAAATTTGCAGATGACAAGACTGTCTACATAGAAAATCTCATGGACTCTAAAAGATCTTCTAGAACTAAAAAGTGAAGCTAGGAAGTTCACAGGATAAAGGTAGGTATACAGAAATAAATTATATATCAATATACTTCAGAAAATCAGAAATTAAATTTAAATGTGTAAAATTTTCAGTCATCATTTATCTGAATTTTGTTTTTCATTTTTTTCTCTCCTTTAGCAACACTTTCTCATATATGTTAGATGTTTGTTCTTGTCCCACAGCTCACTGAGCCACTATTCATTTTTTTCTCTGTGCTTCACTTCAGATTACTGCATCTTCATGTTCACTGATCTTTTCTTTTGGGGTACCAATTAGCTATTAATTCTAATAGTGACTTTTAAAAATTTTTCAGATGTATTTTTCATCTCTAAAAGTTCTTTGTTTATTATCAATTTTTTTTTATTCATGGTCATGTTACCCTTTAGGAAATTTTTAACATATTTATAATAGCTGTTTTAAAGTTCTTCTCTAATTTCCTCAACTCTGTCATTCCTGGTTCACCTTCAATTTACTGGTTTTCCCTTCTATTTTTGATTAACAATTTGCTGCTTCTTTGTATGTCTAGTGAGTTTTTATTGAATGTCAAATTATAAATGCTAGGTTGTTGAGTGCCTGTTATGTTGTCTTCCTCTAAAGGCTGCTGGAGGTTTTTTGTTTGTTTGTTTGTTTTATGAGTAGGCCTTGCAGATCAGATTAATGCATTTAAAACTTGGTTTTAAACTTTGCCAGGGTTGGACTAGAATAGACTTCCCTGTAAGGATAATTCAGTCATAGTATCGAGGCAGGCCTGACCCTTCTAGGTTCATTACTGAATTTCCTCAGGGTTCAATGGGGTTTCTCTGCTCTGGCTGGAAGTCATTTGAATACCTCCCATCCTTGCTCAAGTTCTGGGAATTGTTTAGCTTATAGGTCTCTAATACTTACTTGTTTCCCCAGCAGTGGCTCTTTGTCCAGCCTTGTGGAATGTCATCATGTGCATGCATAGTCAAGAAGACCCTTAGACACCTTTCTGGAGTTTTTTTCCTGCACAAATTTCTCCTCTCCAATTCTCTGCACTACAAATGCTGGCTGCCTCAGCATCCCTGATCTCTTACTGCATTTTCAGCTCAGTTAGAACTCTTGCGCTCTGCTTGGGATCCTCCTTCCTGTTCTACCTTCAAGAAATTTTCTCCAGGTAGAAATCAAGGCCAATCATAGGCTTTACCTCTTTCCTTTTTCTCATTGATCACAGTTCTTCCCCGCCTATTGCCTCAATGTCTGAAAAGAGTTGTTTCATATGTTTTATCTGACTTTCTAGTTGTTTATGGTAGGGAGACTGGTTCTGTACCATTCAGAAGTAGAAATCGGTTGAAGATGGATTTTAGGCACGAGTCCTGGAAGATGCCACATGTCCATCCCTTTAGCCACATATCAGCCAGAACCAATGCTACTCTTCCCTACAAAGGAGGCTGGAAATGTATTTCTTCTCTGGGTGACCATATGCCAAGTAAAAAAATCAGGGGAAAATAGATTTCAAGGAAGAGTGAGATTGTCTGCCATAATTGCATGTTTGCTAGCTCACCTATCACATTGTTAACTCCTTGAATAGAAGGACTGAACCTTCCTCATTTCGGCAGCCTGTCGTGTGAAGCTTAAAAAAGATTTCCCCCAAATAACCCTGGGCTCTGTACATGTTACTGTGCTGGTTTGAAGCTGTTATATACTCCAGGAAAGGCCATGTTCTAATTCATTCCTGTGGATGCAGAGCTATTGTGGGTGGGAACTTTTGGTTAGGTTATTTCAATTGAGATGTGACCCAGCCTAATCAAGATGGGTCTTAATCCTTTTACTGGAGTACTTTATGAGAGGATAAAAGACAGGAAAAAAAAAACAAAAACAAAAACAAAAAAATGAGGAGTGTTTAGAGAAAAAGCCTCCGGAGAAGCTGAGAGAGCCACTTAAGCCAGAAGCTGAAAGCAGTGAAACCGGGGAAAGAAGGACTTACAGATCTTGGCCATGTGCTTTCCCATGTGACAGAGGTGTCCCGGATGCCAGCAGCCTTTCTTCAGAGACGGTACCCTCTTGTTGATGCCTTAATCTGGACATTTTCAGGGCCTTAGAATTGTAACTTGTAAGCAAAGAAATCCTCATTGTTAAAAGCAAGTCTGTTTCTGGTATATTGCATTTTGGCAGCTTTAGCAAACCGAAACAGTTACCTTATTTGGAGAAAAGGGGTGTCTGCTGAAGTGATCAAGTAAGGATCTTGAGATGGGGAGATTATCCTAGGTTATCTAGGTAAGCCCTAAAAGCCATCACAAGAGTCCTTGTAAAAGAGAGGTGGAAGGAAATGACACAGAGGAGGAAGCAGTGTGACCACGGAGGCAGGGAGTGGAGTGGGGTGGCCATGTTGAGTCAAGAAATGCTGGCAGCCACCAGAGCTGGAGGAGGCAGGGAGCGGATTCTTCCTCAGAGCCTGCAGAAGGACGTGGCCCTGCTGACACCTTGATTTAAGACCAGTGATGCTGATTTCAGACTTCTGGCCTCCTCTCTATGAGAGAATGAATGACTGTTGTTTTAAGCCACCAATTTGTGGTAATTTGTTACAGCAGTCACAGGAAACTAATATACCTATGAAGAATGTGGAGCTCATGAAGTGCTCAAAAAAAAATGTTAAAAGTGGAAAAAACATGGTCCTGAACTCATAATTATCCAAACCACCAGAGAGAAACTTAGGCATGGGGAAAGAAGGCTATGTATTCTGGGAGGGGAGAGACTTGGAGAAAAGTTGGAAACATATATTGTTACTAAGATGATCTTGGAGGACAGATTGATTTAGCACATAGATAATTTAAGAACTCTGCTAAGGAAATGGAGACTGCAGAAGCATTATGGAGCCACTCACCTCAAATGTGCTTTTCCTGTCACTCTGATTAAAAAACTCCTTCTTCCAAAACCCAGGTCATAAGCAACCTATTACATGAATCCTTTCCTGACTGCCCAGCCTATGGCAAGTGGGTCTTTTATAGGTTTTCTGTAATGTTGTTAAAATATATTCACGCTGTTGGTTTCTGCCCTTAAAAAGGCTGACTCTATTTGAAGTGGCAAAATAAAGACAAAGTTATTTTTTTATTTCTGTTACTTCTTTGCTTCCCTCAGAGTGCCTGTCACAGTGAACACAGACCATATTAAACAAGAACTCTGTTCTGTAATCTGTTACCTAACAGCTTGTTGGAAGCTGTTTGAGCGTCAGTTGGGAACTCGTAAGATCATAAGAGAACAAGTATGGTAACATCACCTGTCTTCTGACTACTGGTAGTCATATGAGTCACTTTCTCAATGTAGTAGTCCCTGATCACTTAATCTAAGCTGGTAAACACATAGCATCACTATTTCCCTGCCTTGTTTTATTTTTACCTTAACCTGTCACCATGAATCATACAGTACATTGTAAATATTTTCTTTATTGTCTCTCCCTTTTCCAACCAAATGAGGGTTGGAAGTTTTGTTCTTATTATTTACTACTATATACCTAACAGTAAATATTTGTTGAGTGAATAAATGAATGGGAGAAATAACAAAGGAGGTTAAGACTGAAAGGCTGCAAGACAGCACTGAGATGAGATCTGAAAGTATGACGGCTACCCTCTAAATTACAAAGTTATGTTTGATGATGAGATCACTTGGGTATTTCCTAAGGGCCATATTAAAGAGTGAGCTAAATGTAAAGGGGAGGGGAGCAAAGTAGAGCTTTCTCTGTCCTATTTTTGCAATTAACCAATACAATTAAGAGTTTGTAGGCAAATACTTCAATAGTGAAAATAGAAATTACAAAAACCACAGAAAGTTTTATGAATAAGATGTGAATGGATTTGGAATTAAAAATTAAAACAAGGAAACAGAAATGCATACTGCAGTTTGTATTTTGTTTCCAATCAATGAATGTAGTTGTCTGTTATATATAAAGTTTTAGTTGCCTCGAGTCCTATAAAAACAATATCTTTAAAAACTGGTTCCTGCTCCTGTTTTTTTCCTGCCTTATAATTTGAAAATGGGTGTTTTATTTTCCTCTCCTTTTCACATTTAGCCTGGAATCCCTTCTCCATTTCTTGGCCTGGTTTTCAGCACTAAGGGAATCATTACTGCAAAGTAAAAGCCATAAGAAAGGGGAACTCATGGGGTAGACTGCAGCTGAGGCGCGGCTATCATCTTTCCCACATAACCACTCTGAACTGCTGGGTGGCACCAGGAAGCTCACTGGTACCTTGGCACATGGCAGTGGGGTCCTGGTAAACTGGATAGGTTAAAAGTTGGTATGGAGTTGCCATTAGGCTTGTCTCCAGTTCTGGTGTGTGTGTGTGTGTGTAGTATAGGGTACAGGGAAGGAGAAGAGAAAAAGAGAGGTAGAGGAAGGGGAGGGGAGAGGAGAGGAGAGGAGAATATTAACTCAATCCCAAACTCTCTTAATTTCCTGTTTTGATCATGCATGGCCTGGGGGGGGGGGTCACTGCTCCAACTCTATACTCTTTCTTTCTTTCCATGGATTTCAGTATTTGTCCACAGCTCTTTTTTGCTGGGACCCACCCAGCTGGTTAGTTCACTGGCTTTGTTTGTTCTACTTCTTTATCAAAGAAATATTTCAGCTGAAACTGTGGGACTCAAATGCAGCTATTAACCAATCATAGGCAAGTAACAGAATAATGAGCAAAGGAGAATTGGAGGCTGGAGTCAGCAGGAGAGAGACATGTAAAAGCGATGGTAGCCCTTTCATGCTCTGTGAATTTGGTTCAGACACGTGCACCATGTGCTTTTGGCTTGAAACCTTAGCATGTAACAAGATTTCTGAGAGCTTCTAGCTAGCTAGGGCAAGAGGGCAATCAATTTAGCTACATTGAACTTTTCCTTGAAGAAGACATGGGTTGATAGTATGAGAAAACATGGTCTCCAACTTTCTCCCAACACTGTCCTCAACTGAAGGTTCTGACTTGAGACCTGTAAGCTTGTAGCCAGGTGTCAAGTCATCCTAACTGATATACCCATCTGAATGTTGTTGTGAATTCAGAAGCTGAAATTCAGAGTCCACTGAGCTGAAAATTCTGTGCCACACAAAAGACTTAGATTCATGTTTATTTTGAGATTTGGGATTTTGAATTTAGTCAAGAATGAAATATTCTTTACAAGGACAGAGTGATTTGCTCATCCCAGGCACCTGGTGACAAACTTCTCATGGTTGGCAAACCCACTAACTCTTCGTGACTTAGATGCTGAAACCCATGAACCAGGTGAATGGGTATTAGCAACAACAGCCACCCACCCATCTCCTCCCAGCAAGTAGGACCAGGTACATCTCCTCTTTGCAAGGAATACAGCAAGGCCCATAAGCCAAGAACGCTAGATAGCATAAAGCTCCAAGTCAGTGATCCTCCTTTTTTTTTCTGCATTGCATTCCTGGAATAGGGTCGAGAAGGGGCACTTTTCCTTGGAAAGGTAGAGAGCTGTGGAGGCCACTGATGCCTTTTCCTTGGCATCCTTCCTCTTCCATCTGTGCCATCTCTGCATTTTTGCATGCCAGTTCAATGACTCTATTGTGCCTGCAATATCACTCAGCCACTTCTTCCAATCATTTCTCTTGATTGGAAAGGAAGAAAAAGCTTAACATAATCTGGGTTTAGTCAATGAAAACATTTTAGCATGCCAAATAAATTTTTCATAATTAGGTAACTTAAATATCCCAGTTTGCCTGGTTGTATTAACATATTTCACTCTCAAGAGTGTCCTAGTTTTAGGAAATCATTTTATGATCAACCTACCAAAAAGCATGAGATTAAATGACAAATTTCACTTACAACTAACAAACTTTAATAACCTGGTAAGTTACACCTTGAAACCTCAGGAACACAGCTGCCCCTTTCTTGCATAAGGGTGGTCTCTTAAATGGGGTAGATATTGTGGGCATTAATAATTTCTTTTTTTTCTTGTAACTCTCTACACCTGTAAAAATGAAAGCACCTCTCTATGTCAACCACTCCATGTTTCCCAGCCTTAGCTGCACGTTAGAATCTCCTGGTGAGTCTTTTAAAACCATGGCTGCCCCAGTTCCACTGAGGACCAATTAAATCAGAACTTTTGTGGGTGGAGTCTGGGAAACGGTATTTTTTAAAAACTCTCCAGGCAATTACAAAGTGTAGCCAGAAGTGATCTTTGTTACTTTAAGTGTTTCTACCCAAGAAGATAAAAAAGGGCTTAGTTTCAGACTGGTATATGAATTATATATGTAAATAAATAAATATTTAGATATAGATATATAGAGATTCCAAGACATAGATCTAGATGATAGAGTTAGAGATATAGACACATCCCAATGCAGTAAACAGAAGCATCTAAAAAATTCTCCTTGTTTTATATCTCTATCTTGGTCAACTAAATCTCTATCAATTATCTATCTATCTATCTGTCTATCTATCTACCTATCTATCTATCTATCTATCATCTGTCACCTCTCTATCCAACAAGAAACTCTGAGGCTTCCCTCAGGCCCACCCATCCCCTCAGCTATCCCTACACCTGGGCAATGGGAAACCAAAACTTTTCAAGGGTCTTGCAGGGTCCCTGACTGTATCTTGAATTCTATGGAATTGTCCCTCTGCCAAGAGGCTCCCTGAACTCATCAGAGGTTTTGATTTCCCACCAAGGCCAGAGCACCGGGCATTTCTCAGAAGTTCTCTGCATCTAAACTCCAGTTACAACCTCTCCGAATTTCCCCTCCATTCCTTGGTCAGCCTCTTACCTCTCACTGGGTGGGGAGTACTTCTTTTACATTAGTGCACAACCTGTGTTTCTCTGTGGTCCTCGATGGAAACTTTCGACTCCAAAGTCCAGACACTCACCCTCGCGGAAATGAATCAAACTTTCTCTTATAAACTGCCTGTCTTTCATAATAAAAATCCTGGGTTTCAAGGTCATTGCTGCTTTTCCAGGCTTTTTAAAAGCTAATTTACACTCCAAGCCAAGCAGCAACTTCTGGGTCCTCAGCTTAATCAGCCCCCAGGTGGATGTAGTGGCTGCCGGGTGGACAGCTATGAGGCAACCAGGAACTATCGGGGATTATCAGGAATAATCATAGTAGATCCACATAAGTACTCATTGTCTTGCAAAATGAACAAATCCCTAATCAGACATTACTAATAGTCACTATTGGGGCTGAGTGATGTCAGTAGTAATTGCTAAACCAGGAGTGTGTTCTGAGAAGAGGGGGAGAGAGTTACAAGAAGATGGGATTCATTGGCCAACAAGCACGTATTGAGTGAAGAATCTAGCACTGAGCACTAGATACATTGATCATAATTAATAGTCACAGATGCTAGCTTCTAGATACTTGCAACCTAGGGAAATGGACATATAAAACAATTGAGAAGCATTGCAAAGCCGAAGCAGCATGTCAACAAGCCCAATGTTATAATGGCATGGTCAATTAGGCACAAGGGCAGACACATGATATAAAGGTGTGATGAGAACTGGGATGGGGCAGTTTGCTGAGGAGGCAGATGCATTTTGAGAAGGTTCTTGAAAGTTGTGATGACCCTAAGGAATGGAAAAGAAATATACTGGTGGCTACCTAGACTTTTTCTATCTTGTGAAACTCCTACGTGTTTATCTTGACTTATTGAAGTATGCTTTCGTTAAAATAAAAAGGTGGTGGTGGGGCATTTGTTTTATTGAACTGATATTGGGTCTAGTCTCCAATTCCACTACTTGCCTCTCTCTTTTTTGGATCTGTTGCAACCTCTTGTTTACTGCATCTAAGGGGTGTGTGTATGTGTGTGTTGGGGAGTCATATCAGGTGTGGAATTATTCAAAATTGTTAGAAAAAGGGTTTGTGTAAGAAAATAAAAATCATAACTGTTCATGCCATGTTTTTTTCGGAAACAGAAGATATTTTATTATTTAGTTATTTCAGAATATGCTCTCTGAGAAAGGAGAGGAGAAATGTCCCATTGTGTGGAGAAAGACGTGGAGTCACAGAGAGGTTAGATGCTCGGCTGAGGGTCAAGTCGTGAGTCAACCCAGAATCTGAATCAGAGGTCAAAATCATTAATCTAATTCTCTGTGAAAACTCATGCATAATAAAAAAAAAGTGTTTGAATTTTCCCAATCCCTGAGATTATTTATAGAGTTGAGTATTATTAGACCGATTTTATGGTTATTTACTGCAATAAATGTTTATTTCCCTTTGAATTGCACTAAATCATAACCTAATCTCTTTGCTGTAATTTTTCCACGGAAAGAAAATAACATCTCAGTTGATGCAATTTCAATGTGCTGGGAGCTGTCTCCTGTTTCGGGGCCAGTCCAGAACGGGTGCCTGGGGATGTGGGAGGCCAGGCCAGGGACTTCCTCCTTCCCGCTGCAGATCGCCACAGTTTGAAATTGCTGAATTCCTTGCTGACAACTCCAAGCAGCTCACATTCTTTCCTTTAGTTTTTTCCATGTAAATAATATTTAGTCCATCTGAGGTTTCTAAGGGTCATTCTAAATGCTTCACCCAAGTTTTAACCCTCTCTAAACCTCAATTTTAACCCTAATTCTTCAATCTCTTCTCCCTCTACCCTGATGATTTGCCCTCATTTTCTCTGGGAAGAGGAGGTAGAGAAATGAGCAAAGAGCTTTAAGTACTACATGCCAAAGAGATGTGTCATCCCAAATGTCTATCCAGTGTCCAGGTTTTGATGGATGTAAGTGAAGGGAAGTTGGCAAAAGATGTCACAGGCAGGAGCTTCTGGTCTTCAGTCGGCTGCAGTGAGCATGGAGGAAGGAGATGAGGGATGGAGCTCCTCGATTAGTTCCTTCATGGCACTGAGATTCAGGGACAGATGGAAGGGTAAATTCAGGGGCCTTAGACCTGCAGGCTGGCCTCTTGACCTATGCAAAATAACAATGCATAATATTATTTCAAGGAGAAGAATGAAAACAACTCTCAGAATTGAGTTTCTTCAGACTGGTGAACCAGTAGAAATAAAAATTAATTCCAAAGAAGGTCCCTAACTGCCAAAATGCCTGACCATGTTTCTCTCCAGGAATCTTTAGTGGGCTCATGCTGAAGAGAGGAATGATTCCCCTTAAATGCCTGTCACAGAGATCTGGCCAGGTAAATGAGAGGAAGTCCCTAGCAGCTTCATAACAGATAGAAGTCATTGAATGTCCCAAATGGTATGAGTTTGGAAAGCGATTCAAAGTGCTGATATGTCATGAAATTGAACATAACCTAAAAAAACTGACAGAGAATAATTTAGGGGTTAAAAAAGAATGGCAATGGGGAATAGGGTAAGGCTTGGAGCCTGGAGAAGATTGGAGCCTGGAGAAGAAGGTTGAAAAAGAAGGAAGTAATTAAGTTTGCTATGAAATGTTTCCTGTGTCCTATCTGATAAATCAAGATGGACCTCCTGGAGGAGGAAGGCCAGATAGGTACTTCTGAGCTACCTTTCAAAAGGTTAGGAGGATTCTTTTTTTGGGGGGTGGGGGGTGGGGTGGAAATAACTTTATTTCTATGGAGCCAGGGGTGGGCAGCGTCCTTGATCAGAACTTCTGGAACTGCTTCTTGGTGCCGGCAGCCTTGGTGACCTTGAGCACGTCGAAGCGCACGGTCTTGCTCAGGGGTCGGCATTCGCCCACCGTGATGATGTCGCCGATCTGGACATCCCTGAAACAGGGGGACAGATGCACGGACATGTTCTTGTGGCACTTCTCGAAGCGGTAGTGGAGGTAGTCGCGGCGGATGACAATGCTCCTCTGCATCTTCATCTTGGTCACCACCCTAGACAGGATCCGCCCTCGGATGGAGACGTTACCAGTGAAGGGACATTTCTTGTCAACGTGGATACCGTCAGTGGCCTCCTTGGGTGTATTAAAGCCCAGACCAATATCCTTGTAGTAACGCACGAGCTCCTCCTTGCAAGTTTCTCCAAGCAGGACCCTCTCGTTGTTTTGGAAGAGAGTCGGCTGCTTTTGGTAGGCACGGTTGGTCTGAATGTCCATCATCTTCCCGCTTGGAAAAAAGAGAGTGGCGCGGGCCAACGGGTTTCCTTATCAACTATCAGGAAGATTTTTAAATAAACAGAAAACAAAAGACTAGACTTGACAGTGGCCGAGGAAGGGTGCAGAAGTAAAGAGGGAAATGGGAGCCATTAGCATCCTAGATGTGATTTGATGGAGAATTGTCACAATGTTTATCTATCTGCCTATCTCCTTTATTAGATTGGATTGTTCTTAAGGGCTGGGTCTGTGCCTCATTCACCTTGTGTTGTGCACATAGCAGGAGCTTAATCGTGCTTGTTGAATAAATAAAAGAGTGAATGAGGGCATGAATGAGGTGTTTACTGTAACTGCTACCAGCTTTGGCTTGTGAGTTTAGGGTGTCTGTCGTTGGTTACCTCTCACCTTTCTCTGCCCAACTATACAGCTCATGGCCATATTTCAGAGCATTTTGTCGCCAGATAATGATGCTTGCCTTTGGTATTTTAAAGGAAGACCACAGTAACAGTTAAACTGACTTTAAATTTAGCAGCATTGGGCAATAATAGAAATGTTCTAATCCTGTTTCCGCCTACGGAATGTGAATAGTGGTCAGAGTAATATGTTTTTGCCTCCTGTGATTTAGATCAAATTTCATAGGCCAGACAGGGCGTAGGGAGCCAGGCTGAGAGAGCCGCTGTCCCTGGTAAACAGTGTCACACCTCCCTTGGACAGCCCGGGCACCATGTGTGCCCTGGCGTCAGGCACACCTCTCCAGGGCTTGTCTGCTCTCCCTGCCTTGCTTCTCTGCCCAGTGTTCATGTGGCATTTGGCGTCCTGTTATTAGAACTGGGCAATGCAAGGATGTGCAGGTGGGGGGAGTGTAGATACTCATACCTAAAGGAGGTAGCCTCGGAAAAACACGGCCAGGGCCTGTATTGGACTCTGAGTCTCCAAGTCATAGATCCTCCCTTTCCACAAGAAAATCAGGTCACCGGTTCTCAAACTTCCACTGGGGAAGGCCTAGGAAGGAAAGGCCATCTGGTCGGAAGTTCCTTCTCTACAGACCAGGGAAGGTGTCAGGATGGCCTGTCTGTAGGAAGAATTCAGCAGGAAAACCTGCTTTCCTGCATAGGACATTAAGGAATTAATTAGCTGGTTGCCTGCTGGATTAAATGCTGTTATCTTCCTGCCACCATATGGGCACAGCCTCTTTGCTTTGAAACAAATGGGTCATTTTGCCTATTGTGCTTCAGCAATTATCCATTAAACATGAACATGCTTCTTGCCACAGAAACCTAAAATGAATCAGGGAGTAAAAGGTTTTTACCTTTGGAGGTAAATATTGTGTATTTTTCTGCACTCCAGAGGGCTTCCCTTGGATTTCACCTCCCCTCTTATCTTGAGAATGCTAATATTTGAAAGGTCTGGTAACTGGCTATTGGATGCTTTTAGGGTCTAGGAACCTGGAAAAGTGGGTTTCAGGAGGACAAAGAGGAGAATGAAAATAGGAAGTTTAAGAAGGAGCAAAAGGCAAAAATCTAACTGATGTGTATCAGTTCTGCTTAAATGGGATTATGCTTCAGGTGGAATAAGGCTTCACAATCAGACAAAAACTCTTTGCTAACTTCCTTTCTGTACTAGCCACATAATAATCCATAATAATCATGATAATCACAGATATTCAATCTATAAAAATTTTAAGATTTTGTCAAAGCTTATTACAAATTTATAAAGGAAAACCATTATCCCATTCCAGCCTGGCTAAGCTCACTTGATGGCACATTAAGTAGTAACTAAGCATATTGAGTCTTAAATTGCCTGGCCAAAAGTTTTCTTCTTGCCTTTGTACCGTTAACCAACACTTACTGAGAAAATTCATCAGGCTCAGCATGGTTTATCTGGGAGTGAGGGCCTTGGCCCTTGCATGAGAGTGGACCTCATCTGTCTTGCATGTCTGTATCCAAGCACCTAAATAGTCACTGGCTTGCAGTAAGTACACAATAAATACTTGTTGAATGAATGATGGGAGAAATAAATGGAATAAACAAAGTTAATGAATGTATCAACATAGCCACTAATATGATAGGAAGTTTCCCTCCACCATTTGCTTCATAATATATCTTTGCCTTGTCCCCATGTCTGTATATACAGGGTGACAAATGTCTCCTGCAGAGTTTTGTCTACCTGCCATTTGGGAGAACCACTTCCTTCAAGTGATAATTTGGGATGGGTCAGATTTTTCTGCTATTTTTTTTCTCTTGCCTTTTATCTGGTGAAAATTCCTGGAAATTGCTGGGAGCTATATTGTTGTGTACAATAATATAAGACATTTTTCTTTATTCTATCTTTTGGTTGATTGGCCAGTGAGTGCCAATGAATTTGGACAGTGGGGAAATTAAATACATAGACTCTCAATGTACTAACTTAAAAAGTAGGACTAATGTTGGTTTTCTCTTTTCTCTTGTGCCCACTGCTTGAAACTTTTTTATTACACTCATCCTTTATTAATTGCCTTTAGTTGGTATGATTTCTTAATTAGTAAAAATTCTTCAGTTTTTATTGATTTTAACTAACTAAATGAGCATTTAACAACCCTCTCCTAGGGTACAAATTTCTTACTTCTCTTTATTTTTTCTTTGACTTTCTTCTCCTTACTGAATGTTTTTTCCCCCAATCAGGTGTTTTATTGTTGTTTTTAAATTACGTGAGGGCTTTTTGTTTTTTAATATCATACTTTATAAAACTACCTCTCATATTGGTAAACTATAATAGTTGGCATATTTTTTATCTGCTAACAGATTTCTCCTCCACTATTGAGTGAAAAGACTAAGTTGATGAGAAACTATCCCAAAGTTAGAGCTATCACCAAATAATTTATCCCAGAATAACAAAAAAACTTGATTTGTGTTATAAGCAAATTATTCCATGTAAACAGTTATGCTGGTGAAAAAAACTACATAGTGCCTGGCACAGGCCTTCATAAAATTAACAGCACACACTATAAATTAGGCTCCTAAATGTAAAGCTATGAAGGTGAGACACATCAATTTCTTGGCCATCATTTGTTGTGATGAAGTAGAGCCTTGTCGCCTAAACCGAATCTTATTTCCTTAATGAGTAAGAATAAATGGTCAGAATAGTTCCATAGATAGGTGTGCCATTTATGGAAGCATTTCAGGTGTCTGTATGAAAGAGTCAAAAGAAGGTTCTGGAGTATTGTCCCTGAATTACCCCATGTACTAGACTTTCTACTGTGAGGAAATTGGTTTGGGTTAGGTATAAGAGTGACCTTTGTAATCAATTCCAAGTACTCCAGAAAGCTGGGGCTATAGGCTGACCTAATGCCATCCATAATCATGCCATTTTCCCCAATGTGGCAGATACATGCACTCCAGGAAAAAGCTCACTTTACTAGATTAATTTGCAGGCAAGTCTGGGGTCCAGAGTAGCCAGGAGGTATTTGAAGTGACAGACTTTGTTGTCTGAGGCTGCTCTAGTCTCACCATGGTTTGTAAAAATAATTGTTTGAATACACATTTGAGATATATATATATATATATATATATATACATTTATAATTTGCAAGTCTTCACTGGAAAAAAAAATTAAAAAAAAAAAACAGACCAAGACCAGTGAAATTAATCCATTGTCATCCAGTTGGCTGGCCCTACTTGCTGCTCTGCTACAGAAGCTGAGGCCCTTTCCTTCAACTGGCCTGCTGCTGGGCTGCAGCCCCAGGGGATCTATGACTATGTCTTGACTCACTGAACCTGAAGAAGCCAAACTGACTCGTTGAGGCTTGGGACATTGGCTTCCCTTCCCTCTTAGTAAACATAAAAGGGCAGCAATAAGTATGGAGTCAGATTAAAACACCAGGCTATAAGCATCCTTTTCACAATGCCATTATAATTAAACAGACTTGTGAAAAATTTAAGTATTTGAACTAAGCAATTTGAAAAATAAATTGGCAGAAGAAGGTACATAAGCAAAGAAAAGTGTTTCCAAACAGAGGTTATAGAGCTCATTTTAATGAGGCCTCAATGATCTTTGGGAAATTTAATAAGAAACTTTATACTAAAGGATTTAAATGAGCTGTTTTGTGGTTTCTTGAAACTGGGAATTAACGAACAGGAAAATAAAATCTACTCAAATTTTTGGGCCTTAAGCAATTATTTTTTCTAGCTACAGGAATAGAATTATTTAGAGTCATATGCATCGGAATTTGGGTAATCTTTTGTCCTGCTGTGAGTGTCCCTTTTTAAGTTATCCTCCTTACCACCAAGATAAGAGCTTGGCTAGCTTCTTTTTAGCGGACATTAAAAAGTTTTGTATTTAGCAAGTGCTTAGTATATGTGAAGCATAAAGAATGGGTCTCTATTCTCTCAAGAGCTTATCCAGAGATAGGAATATATCAAAATAAGGGAGTGAAGAAACAGATATGAATATTAGTGAGGGTCAGAGTAGTGCTGGGAAGGAGGGCACTAGGTGATTTTGCCTAAATCCAATTTGCCAAATAATCAACTTTCCAAATGACTGTTTCACCCAATTTATTTGTTTTTAAACTATTTACATATAGTTAGCTTTATTTTACCTCACTAATTGCTGTTTAAAGAATATTGCTTTGGTCTCTGCCCCAGATCCTGACTAAGTGCTGAGTGGTAGTTAGAGGGAGAAAATTGAAAGGCATAAGAAGACGTACTAATAAGTGTACATTTTTGAAGGTGAATGATTTTTCTTAAAATATTATTTTCTTCTTTAATTTGTTCATATTTTAAGAAGAAATATATTCATAACGATTTTCATGTTTAATAGCATGATTTCCAGAAATCAATCATTGCCTCTGTTTAAGAGACACGCAGTCTTTTAGTCTCTTACCAGAGCTGTCCTGAATCTTTTGAGCTCTGTGAATTATGAATCTTCCTTAAGCTATCTACACTGTGTAAAATCACTTCAGTCAAGAATCCTAACCAACACACAGTGTGGCAATATAGCTACTGTTTTTTGTAGTCTCTCTCATTCTACTATGAAAGCAGAATGGTTCATTTATTGTAGCATATTTTGAAAGAACCAACATATAAGAAAAGTTGTCACCTTAAAATTGTGTGTGGGAAGTTACCTCAATATAATTTTGGGTTCCAGGATTTTATTATCATTTTTTTTAATTAGAGCAGTTGCTGAGTTACAGAAATGAATGAAGGATTCCAGGGTACCATGATTCAAATTAGGCCAATCAGAATTCTTCCCTAAGAAAAATACACAAACTTTGAAAGACAACACTGGGGCTGCTGGGCTGTGAGAACATCGATTTGGAACTGGCAAAAGCCATCTTTCTTCTCTGTCTACAAAATGAAGCTAAATAGGAATAGGCAGAAATGGGTGAGGAATGGAGAGAAAGAAAGTCATGGAGGGAATGAGACTTGAGACCCTGGTTCCAACATTTAGTCTTTACTTTAATCTCATGGATTGACAAGAACTGCGAGGAGTCTGAAACTTTACCCTACTTTCAAGCTAACAAATTGGACTGCCAGCTTCATGGATGTTGGCAGAAGATATGAGATTCTTGGGTCAGAGACAAAGGACTTCATCACTTATACTAATAGCAGTAGCCAAAATACCAGCATTTTATTGTGCCAGTTCCTCAAGTCCCAATTCCCAAATGGTGATGTGAAGAGGCCTGGCAAAAAAAGCACACACAGTGAGTTACACTGTAGCAGAGGAACCCTGAGATTAGGGGACTCAGATCTTTTATAATGGGCAATAAGACTGTGTACCCTTTTTCCAGAGTGAGACACTAGCTATTGACTATACAAACATTCTTGAAAAGATAGTCCACAAAATAAATCATGCAGAGAGTAAAGTTCCTATATAACATCCATCCCCTCCACTCCTCACACATACACAGTTTTGGGATCTATTTCTGTTTCACAGAAGCTGACTAGACTCCTCAAATTCCTTTTCTCATGGAAAGACAATACAGAACACGTATTTTGAGTTAAAGAAAATATTTTAAGAGACATCAAAAATTGTTCTCAGCTGACCTCAGCTCTCCTAGAGAGAAGACTATGAAATTGATGATGATGTTTTCTAGGATCATCTGCTCTTACCTTCCAATTGACCTCCCTCCTTCTTATTGTTCTTACCATAAGACTTGCTCTAAGCTAAGTGCTAAATAATACTTTAATAAATCATTTGCCATTATGATTTAAGACAAATATCCTGCTAGAAAGAAGTATTTATATTTTAATAGGAAACTCTACAAGATATCAAAGTCTTTAGGAAGGAAACAAAGGAAGCATTAGTGGCAGAACTGAAGACATCATGAAAGGTTTCAAAATAATGAAGGGTTAGAGAAAGATGCTAAACGTCAACCAAATCATATATCTGGTGGCTGCTTTTAAGGCCACAAGAAGTGGTTTCCCCCTTAGGGGAAAAAGGTCCTGAAGTTCCTGGTGACTAGACTGAGCTCTTTAAGTGCCTGATCCATTTCTATATTTCAAGTGCTTAACACAATGTCTGGCAAATACAGAGTGCTCAACAAACATGTATTCAATAAATTAAAGGAAGTCTCCTACAGCCAAACTTACTGAAATAAAATGGTGAGCTCATCAAGGTCATGCACTCACTTACCCAACTTCTCAGAGAACTGAACAAATCCACAAGGGTAATAAATCACAAATAACCAAGGGTGAACTGCTTTTCATGCAAATCATCATCTGAAGGAAAATTCTAGCCAAAGAAGAATTTATTTATAAAGAGATTTTTCTTACCTCCAATGTGATTTTCTAGCATCAAATAGGAATTCCCCTTTGTTTGGTGTGTATTTGTGCATGTTGTCTTTGTGGGAGAAGGTCAAGATGAAGGAAATGGGATGGCCATCCAGCCACCATCAAGGCTCATCCCCATTCTGGAGGCAGCTGTTTTCTACATCAGTGGCTAATGGCAAACTTCTCCATATCCCTTTGCAATAGAAGGGCAAGCAGCTGGAATGCCAAGCCCAGACTTAGTCTGAGAAAATAAACTCCCATCTAAGGACACATGTGAGGTTTCTGGACCTTAACTGCCCTGGAAACATCATTTTTCTCTGTTTGCATTTGTGTTAAAAAATGTAGAGGAATGTGTATGACAATTGGTGCCTGGTATGGATGTTTTTCTCCTCTTCCCCTCTGAGACTAAGTCTAGCCAGTCAAAGAGAGAAACCCACTAATGAGTTATGGATTATTCTATAAAGCCCTATGGATAATACATAAATAGGGTGATTTTAACTTTATTGTGGATAATAAGAGTCAAGTTTCTCATTGTCAGACAAGGAAATTAAAATTCTGAAAAGGGTAAGGGTAGAATGAACCACAGGTATTGGAATGTAATTGGAGGGATCAGTCAGAATACATGGTTTCATATATAAAAATAGATGTGCCTACAGTTATAGATATAGATGTGTGCATAATTTTTTCTTTATCTGTCTGCTAAAAGAGCCTAGCAGAAAAAAACAAGTACACCTAATGCCCAGATCTTGGTTTCTACATATCATTCTTTACTAAACAGAATGAGGGCTCCTTGGAAAAATGTTTTATTCCAGGCCTGGAACACCGTCTTGTGTCAGAAAGAAGGAGGTGACCAAAGAATGATGAGGACACATCAGAAAGACCTAGAAACCAGCTAACGGAGCCTCCCACTGGCCAAATCTTGGACAATTTGAGCATCAATATGAAAAAGAGATAGAGAATATTTAAGTAAATGTGTTCAAATGTTAACATTTGGCAAATCTAGGTGAAGAATATATGGGAACTTTTGGTATAATTTTTGCAAATTTTCTCTAAGTTTGAAATTATTTCAAACTGAAAAGTTAAACACATAGAAATCACATCAAACAAAATTGGCAAAATGTTGGAAACTGTTGAAGGTTGGGTTTGTGTAACTAGGACATCATTGTACTATTTTCTCTACTTTTGTGTATGATTGAAGGTGTTATAATAAAAAGTTGAGATAGAAGAACACCCACGTGTTAGTTTAAGACAGTCTCTGCTGTTTTCCAGCCTCCTGGATCCCTGGCATTAATACTAACCTTCTCTCTCTGCTTCTGGTCTCAAGTCTTCCTGCCCATGGCAGTCTACCCTGCACACTCCCACCAGAGGAAGAGTCTTTCTGAAGTATATCTTTTGATATGTCCCTTTACCCTCCAGCTCACAAATCTTTCACTCACTTCCCATTTCCAAGAGGAGAGAAACACTGAACTTTCATTTTTAAGCTTTCAAGGTTCTCTTTAATTAAGTCCTGCTCTACTTTGCAAGTTCACCTCCCAACTTCCTATCATGAATAGTCTTCGTAAACACTGCTTTCCTTGTCCTATCCCAAATGCTCCTTGGGTATTCTCACCTCTCTATTTGGCAGGCCTGAAGAAATGCTCATAATCTTCTCTGTTTTTCAAAATCTGTATTATCCCTTTAGGATGACTGATGGGGATGGGGTTAGGGGTTGTTTCAAAGGAATGGGCTGTGACCATTCCCCACCAGAACTGGCCATTTATTTTGTGGATTAACATGAGGATGGTCCCTTTGGGACCATCATTATTCATTACTGCTTCCTTTCCCTTTGGGAATGTTGGAGGCCCAGGGGGGTGTGAGGCGGGCAGAAGGCTGTGTTTGTTTGCTCATCGCCAATTTCTTTTAGGACCTAAGTCATGCCCTGGTTTATAGTTAGACTTCAGGGATTCATGAACTCCAAAATGTCCTATCTATCCATCCCCAATTCCCAAAATTTGTCTGGTCCTTCTCCTTGCCCTGTTCTAAGTATCTTAGACACAGTCTAAGTCATTGATTAGATTAGGTATTGTTAATGCCTGATTTTTGGGGGGTGTACTGCCATTCCTCCTGTATCTGACATCCTATGATGCATTTTTTCTATCTTTGAGAATAAACTGAAATGTATTAGTGACAACATAAAGTTCTATCATAATGATTTGCAAATCCTTGGAGAAAATGCTTGTACAAAGAGATGTTCGAATGATTACTGTCTGATTCGCAGAAACCAGATCATTTGTTTGCAAATGTTCCAGTCACATTGCCTTAATGCATGAGAATTTAGAGACTTTGAAAGCAATTAGGTGAAGGGAAAAAGATACAATCCTTTATAAGAGCACATTTATTTATCTCTCTCCACATTTTGACAGTTTCTAAATGCCTGCCCTTCTCACACATGCTCTCTTCCGGGTCTCAATATTTTTTCTGTGCTTATTCCAAGCACCTTTATATTTCAATTACTGTCAGATCATGTTCAAAGGATGTGTACCCTGCATCTAGTTTTAATAAGTTAAATCTCCTCCATTTTGTAGGTAAGCTTGCCCAACTGCCATCTGGTCAGTCTCTTCCTAGGGAGCTTTGCCCCATTATCCCATCACAAAGATGCAGTCACCTTTTAACAGCTAACTGGAAACTTTTCAACTGTGATACTCACTTGTTTTGAATCCTTAGGGAACACTTCTTCTACTATAAGGATAAATGACCTTCCTTGGTTCATGCTAGCCTCTAATGCTGCATCATCTTAGAATGTCATAGTAATAATAACCAGCACTTACAAATATGCTCACCATGCACCAGACCTTATTCTAAATGCTTTATATGAATTAATGCATTTAATTCCAATTTCATTGGATAGGCTTCAGTCTGACTAGCCTTTAAGATATAACTCCTCAGAAATATTTTGGGCAGTCTTTAGATGCTCAAGTGCCAGAAAGCACAAGCTAGAATTGGAAATATAACGAGCCAAGTCCGTGGTTTGGTATGGCCGTCATTGACGTTTAAAAAAAGAAAAAAAAAATTAAAAAATGCTATTTCTATTATAAAAACAATCTTCTCTAGAATTCCAAAGAGAAAAAGAATTATGGCACTCCCAACATATTTTGGTGGTTGGAAAGTAGAAAGTAGTAATGGTTTTTTTAAAATGGGCAGAATACATCTTAAACCATATTACCAGTGGTTTAAATGGAAAGAATGACAGGCTAACCTGAGTACAGGCTAGCATTTCATCTCAAAACCTTTTTCAATTCTGTGGTCACAAAATAGTTCCAGAATAAGCATCTTCAGAACCTGGTCTAATGCTAAATAAATACTGCACATTTTATGATTTCAGATCTAGGGCCCAGGAAACACAAGATTAAGCAATGACAGTAGTCTTGAGGACCAGGATCTCTGGATTCACTAACTTCATCTTAAACCTGCTCACCTGTGGCCTCTCCAGCTGCTTATTTTTCTCAATCAAGGAGGGCTTCAGCTTTGTTTTCTCCCTTGGCTTCCAAGACCCTGCATTGTTCTGGACCCTTCTCCTATTTAACAGCCCCTTGCCTGTATCTTGGACCTTCTACTTTCTTAATATATCTTGTAAGACAAACTTCATTCATAATTTCTACTATTCCCTCTGTGCAAATGATTTTCAAATCACCATTCCAACCCTGAACTCTCTCATAAGCCGCAGCCTATATGTTTAACAGAAAGTTGGATGCTTTCTCTTGGATTTCATGAAATCACACTAAATCATAGAAACAGAGGGTACCATTCTTTTACTAACCAGGAACCATGCTAATTACTTTCTTTCTTTTTCCCTTCATTACTGCTTTTATTTCATTAATGGATGCTTTGGACACAAATTCATACTTTACTTTTAAATAAAATAAAGTTGTATGGAAAGAAACACACAACTGTTGACTTTATATTGAGTTCCTCTATTCCACAGACTACTCATGATATTAAAAAGTCTCCATGCACTATCATTGGTCATAGATACCTAAAATGAAGTTAAATCATTTGCCTGTGTCAGTGGTGTGAGTTCTCCGAGCCCTGTGACAGCCTGGCTGCTCCTGTCTTTAGAGAATGAGGTGTGGGTGGGGGTTGGGGTTAGAGATGGTAAACTGTAAAAGAGAAGTTTCTGCACCAGAACTCTGGAAGCAAAAGGACTAGCATGTTGCAAAACTGTGACTCTTTCATAGAAGAGAGGTGATGGTATATTGGGAGATAGGGATATTTTTAATTATTTAGCTTCTCCAGGAATCATCAGGATGGGGGATTCCTGGCTGGGAAGTGTTTACTACCTCTAGGACAACCAGTCTTAGCAAAACAGTGGCCTCTCCAGGACTGTGTCTAGTAAGCATAGAGTGACATTCTGCCCGATTGCTGAGGGAACTCGTTCAGTTTGGTCAGATGTCTGCCCTTGTCTGCCGGCTATGGAATCCATGGTCTTTGCTGCAGGCTCCTCCACAGATGGAGGAAGTTGTTCCCACTGCTAGTGCTGTCCTTTCTCATCTGAATGAAAGTACTCAGGCAAGACCCTTTCCAGCTCCACTCAGAATGCCATGGCTCCATTTCCCTTCCACTCAAGGAGAAACCCTCAGCCCCTGGAACTAGATTATCAAAATTGGTTCCTAACCAGCCTTCCTAACATGGGTCTCCTACCCTTCCTGAATCGTTTTATATGCCAGAGTCAGATTAATCTGCCTAAAATGTTACTTTCCTCATTCCAGATCCCACCCTCAAAACTTTTGGAGCTCACCATTAACAAAGCACAAGATCTTAGTCTGGCATTATTTTCTGATCTTCTCCAAACCACTCTCTTCACATTAAAATATATATATGTATAGATATACATATACATATACATATATATATATATCTTTTTTTCACCTACTTTTGTTTCAGCCACACTGGTGAACTCATTATCCTTATGATATGCAAGGCACTCTCTGGCTCTACCAGTGCCTACCTCAGGAGCTAGTGAGGACTAAATAATGTGCATGAAAACATTTAGCCCTGTCCTGCCACTCTGGGTCCTGATGAGTGGGGTGATGCCCTTGAACTTCACATCCCATCAAGTGAAGGTAAGGCTCGCTTATTAAACAAGCCTTCAAGCTAGTCATCTTCTTCACGCAACTATGCTGGGTCTCCCCACCCCTGTTCTGGGGACAGATGATAACTATTTAATGTGCTTTCCCTGTTTCTTCTCTGGCACCGTATCTAGTCTGTTCTAAAATCAAACTTAGATGAGCGATAGCATCAAATTCCTGAAGCTGTGCTCATCAGAAGTGAGAAAGCAGTCACTTCCGTCAGACCTGAGTTTCTCCCACAGCACTCAGAAATGCTTAAAAGTTCGGTAACTTTTATTCAGATGTTAAAAGTTCTCATCTGCACTGGCATTTTTAGTTTTCAGGACTTTTTGATGCAGGCCAGTGGCTGTTGGATATCCTTCTAACCGTGGGCTACTTCTACTCTCTGCTCCCCTTTTCTTAGCTGCGAGGCACATACAGCCAGCTCAGAGCCAGTCTCACCCCAAATCCCAGCTATTTAGTTCTGGCCTCATCACTACTTACTGTCCTACTTAAACTGAATTTTGATCCAAATGTGCAGCCAGGAGCAGTTAATCTCCTTAAATTGAAAAATAGATACAGAGGCCAAATGAGGAGAACAGATGACTATAAACTTTGCTCATTATGTTGAGCTTCTCCCTTCTGTGGTTCATGATGAATTTCAAGACCTGGTTGTTAAATAGGGGTTTCAGGAAAAATCATGCACTGTTATTTTTATTTATAGAAAATTAGACAATCCAGGCTGATCTGGAATTATAAAGACCTTTGTCTGAAGATTTCCTAAGTATGTATAAGGGGATCAGTATCCTCCACCTCCAGACCCAACTTGCTTTTCCCTCTGGTCTCATAGGAATGTCTTTCAGCATCCCTCAAGAGCACTGTTTTAGACATTAAGAATTATAGGAAAGGCTGTGCTTTCACAGGACATCAGAGCTGGAAGGGATAATAAGTTTTACGTTACAATGTATGATATTTTTCAGCTATATATTTCAACTGCTATGACTAATATTGCAGAGGAGGGAAACTGATGCTCAGAGAGCTACCATTAATTTAAACGACTACCAATTCTATGCCCTTACTGAAAGTGATGGACAAACATTTGCATTCATTTTCTCCTTTGAGCCTAATTATCCTATAATGATCAGAGACTAATAGCTCTAGTAATAGATGGAGCCCAGATTTTAATCTGCTCTTTTTAGCCAGTTCTTAAAAGCAGACGTGCTGATAGGTTGCAAGGCTGGGACTCCCAGGCTGGTCTTCTCCCTCCAAGTCCAGGGTTCTTGTCACTGCCAATGTCAGTTAACATCTGTTATTCCAAACTTCAAAGCATACCTAAAGAGTGACACAAATTTAAGTGTATGAGGCACTTCCCAAGTCTTCTCTCTCGACATCTTTCTGGTCTAATCTAAAGATGTTTGGTTGGTTGAGCTGACAACTCCTAATTTGACGGTGTCAGATAGTAGGCTGTTTATTCTATCACAAATCTATGTCTAAATTACTAAACTCCCATCCTGCTCTAAGGTTATTTGGGACATGCTAAGAAATAGAGGCTCTTGCTTGACATTGCTATTTTCACTTGAGATTTTTTTTTCTTGGCCTGTCCTAACTTGGATCAGGCAACAAGTAATAAAGAAGATGAGTCTTATAGGGTGAAAAGCTCTTACCGGGCTCTCCAGCAACATTGCAAGGGAGTTGAGAGTTGTTTTCAGCTACTCTAGATATTTGTTTTATCAGATATCTACCTGCTTCTCACACTCTTTAAGACATAAGTGCTGCTAAGCTCCCTCCAAATCAATATACAACTATGAATGACTGCTAATAGCTTTATGTATAGTTCTCCTATATATATCATGGACTCCAGATTCAGGGAGGTTTGGGTTCAAATCTTTGACTGGCCATTTACCAACAGATTGTCCTCAAAGCTCAGTTACCTCTTTTCTAAAGTAGAGATAGTGCCTACATACAGAGTTGCAAGAATCAAATAGGTAGCAAATATAAATTATGTTTCTATTCTAAGGGCCTGGCACAAAGTAAGCATGAGAATGTCAGCCTCCACTCTCCAATTTTCCTTCCTGTCCCAGAGATATTTGCATTAGTCATCGTAGTTTGAGCCATAGGAGTGAGGCTCTAATGGATGAGTTTCAGTAGTCACTCATTAGTCAAGGATGATTTGGGGGACTTCAATATTCCTGCAGTCACATGACCTAGATGTTTACTTCCTTCACTCACAATTAAAAGCACACAGGGTGTGACAGCACTGAATCAGGAAGGATGTCCCTTATTCCTCATGGCTGGGTTGGCTTAAGCTCATCTGAGACCCTGATGGTGGGAAGAGAAAACCAGGCCAACCTCTCTCCTCAGGTCCCCATAGTGACAAAGAGATGACATGGGACCCTGTTGACCCAAACAACAAGGGAAGATCATCTTCAGAGTCTACCCTGTGGGCTTGTATCTCTGGATGACCACATAAAAAATGGGAGGCCTCTCCCTCCCTGGCAAAGATCATGAGCAGAAACAGAAGCAAGCAATCAGTTCTCAGAGTGAGTCACAGGATATTTAACTTGTTTCTGCCTTCGATTTTTAAGAACAGGAGGGGAGAAGGAAGTTTTACTCTTTTCATTCTGTTCCATTGCAATAATGACTCTGTTAACATGCTTTAAGAAGTTTCATCTGAAGTCTGGGTGTTCAAAGTAAGCCCAGCAGAGGATTAGCTGGGCACTAATACTGGGAAGTTGAACTTCCAATGGGTAAACCATGCTGAGAGGGAGGCAGGCACCACCCTCAGAGAATGAACTTTCTCATGCTTTGAATCTTACAAACCATTACCAATCTTGAACTATGGGGGAAAATATTTGAAAATAAAAATCCAAGTCAATGTGCAGAATTGATCAACAAAAGAATAGAAGCAGCCTCAAAAAAGGACAGTGCTGAACTAGCAAGATTTTGAAATTACTTGTCAATTATAATTTCTCAAGACAAACATCCTACCCTAGTTGTCAGTTTACATGTGTTCTTTGAAGTGAAACAGATGAGAAGGTCAGAGAGAAAAAGTTGGAGGGGAAAGTGATTTTGAATTTCTTAAAGAATTTTCCCCATAAGATAAAAATGACAAAAAGAGGTATTGTTTCCTCTCCCAACTCTAGGTCATCAGATTTTGTGCCTTATAGGTAGCTCCAATCCAGGAGAACATGCTAACAAGAGTACAGAGACATTCTCAAAACACCCATCAGTAGGTCTGATATAGGGCTGGTGTTGTGGACTGACCTAGTCAACACAGTCATACATAATGAAATGTTTGGAGGAAAATGAGTCTGCTATGCATATGGATATTTTTCTAGATATTTATTAACAAATGAGAAAAATTATAACCTTGTTCTGGAGTCTTGTCTCTTTAGGGAGCTTCAACCACACTGCATTAAAGGGTCACTTGAGTTAGACACACCAAGATTCCCTTTGAGTAACACAATCAGGCAACCAGATATCTTCCACCCCTAAGGCTATAACCAGGACCATTTAGGGCTAAACCTTGGATATTTCCAAATGGGCCTATAGGCATCCTTAGATTCTTTTTTTTAAGTTTCTAAGAGGTAAAAGTAGTGTGTGAATCTTTTATGGAATCTCAGATAGGGACCTAGGTATTTTGGGGCTACTGTTGGTTAGGGCTTGGCATACTGTGGCCATTTGGGATATCTGGCGGGAGCTTGCATAAGAGTAACCCCCAGGACAGCCTCTCGACTCTATTTGAAATCTCTTAGCCACTGAAATCTTATTTTGTTGCTTTTCTTTCCTCCTTTTTGGTCAAGAAGGCATTTACAATCCCTTGATGCCAGGGCCTGGCTCTTTCCTGGGAGTCATGTCCCACATTGCCAGGGAGATTCATTCCCCTGGGAATTATGTCCCATGTAGGGGGTCAGTTAATGAATTTATATGCCAAATTGGGCTTAGAGAGAGAAAGGCCGCAGCTGAGCAACAAAAGAGGTTCTCTGGAGGTGCCTCTTAGGCTTAATTATAGGAAGACTCAGCCTTCCTTTTATAGCCCTAAGTCTCACAAGAGCAAGCCTCAAGATCAAGGGCCTGACTTATTAAATAGGGGTTCCTAATTTAACATAACATATATTCTGTCCCAAGATAAACAGTTTCTCACATTATCTTCACTTCGTTGTACAATCATCATCACTCTCAATTTTAAACAATTGTTGTAACGTAAAATATCCCAGAGCTTTATCATCTGCTAATTATTAATCCCTAGTATTAATGTTGTGCTGGTAAGATATTCCTATTAAATACAGTCTATAATATGTACTGGGTAGTTTTTCCATATACCACTCTGTTGTTGACTCTTTGTACCAATATCATACCTTGTAAGTATATTATGCTAACATTATTTAGATTTGTAGTGCTATGTCATATATTCTTGATTTAAAAGAAAATAAATATTTTAAGAAAATGTGACAGGAAAATATAGATACATGGAGTTGAAAAAAATGAGAACTCTATAAAATTGAGACATAAATGTACAAAAATCAATAGCTCTTCTCTTTGCCAAACATTATAAATTATAAAATATAGTTGGCAAATCTTCTTCAAATTAGCAGGCAAAATATAAACTAGCTGTCATAAATTTAGATGTATAATACCTATAAAAATATTAAAACTTTCTTGGGCTTTATGAAAGAAGCTTTGGAAAGATGGAGAGACATATCACATTACTGAGTAGAAAGGAAGGTTCATTAAAATATGACAAGGTAATCTACAAAGATTTTTTTGAACTTCAGTAATTAATTCTAAACCTCAGTTGGAAGAATCCACAAGTAAGAACAGCCCAGAAAATCTTGAATGAAGGAGAGTAATGAAGAGAACACTTTACTACCAAATACTAAAATCTGTTATAAAGTTACAATAAAGCAGTAGGAAAACAAATAAAAATCAATTGAAAAAAAAAGATTTGAAGATCAAAAGACAGGATCAAGTAAAAAGAACAATTAATGATATGATGCATAGGGTATTATGAATCAGAGGTGAAAGGATGGGTGAAATTGGAGTTAAGGCCAACAGCATAGCCATTTGAAAAATCAAATAAAATAAGTTCACCATCATATTATAAATGGTAAAACAATTTCCATTTAGATTTTATATTTCAATGTAATATCTGCTTCTCTGGTCACACCAGAATTTTCTATCCATTAATATTTAGATCATCTATGAATCAGAAAGACCTTTATAAACTTGAGGCCAAATGCAGAAAACATAAGGAAAAGATTGACTGATTTGGCTACATGAAAATGTGAATGTGTTGGCATAAAAAAATGCAGCAAACATGAAAGCAAAATTTAATGTCAAGTAAACTGGAAGCATAATTTATTATTTTTTTCAGTTAATGAGATAACTCCTATGTAAAACAATCTGGTTGATTGGAAGAATTCTCTAAAGCTCTTAGCTTTGACTACTTAATGGGAAAAAATGACCAAAACAATATGTTGCAGACAGTTTTGGTGTCCTGTTCCATACCTACCCACCTCCAAGCTTACCTGTACTTGCAGTGGACAGTTTCCAGCAATCTGACAGCTTCCTACCTCAGGTACCTACTTTTCCTTGAGTGTTTTCTCCATCATTGTCCAAATTTATTCAGCTTGAGATGGCAGAAGCAGCCTGGAAGTGTTTGGTTTTAGTGTCCCAAAAGGTGGCTCTCAATCATTGAGGGATGGAATTCATGGATAATTATCCTAGTTTTCCAGTCCCTTGGTTAGACATGCATATCATATTATATGATTGGCCCACAGACATGGGCCAGTGGGAGTTTGGATCTTATGGAAATCTCAATCCTAGAAATAAAAGCATCTTTATGTTGAAAGAGAAAAATCCCCCTAACTGGATAGTAATGTTATGTCAATAGGAATTATTATCATTATTGACAATAGTGAGAAAGAAGAAAGCAGGAAAGATAGTGAGCTGATGAAAAAGACCAAGCACACAGGAAGACTTTAAAAGAGACACTCTTGGAAAGCTTAAAGTTGAAACCAGATCTCTTGCTATCTTAATTGTTTTGATTTTTCTATTTCACATGACAGGCCTTGTGGACAGTGCTGCATTACCTCAGTTGTTGATGAGCACCCATGGGGAACAGCTGATAGCCTGGGACATGTGTGGGCCCCACTCTAAATGACTCAGATAAAATTGATTTGCAGTGGGAATCTGGTCAATAGTATTTTTTAAAATTCAATTTTACTGAGATATATTCACAAACCATACAGTCATCCACAGTGTATCATCAGTTGTTCACAGTTCCATTATATAGTTGTACACTCATCACCACAATCAATTTTTGAACATTTTCATTACCACAAAAAAAGAATAAGAATAAAAATAAAAGTAAAAATGAGCACCCAAAACCTCCCATACCTTCTATCCCTCTCTATTATTCATTTACTTTTTGTCCTCGTTTATCTACTCATCTATCCATACACTCAATAAAGGGATTGGGAGCCATAAGGTTTTCACAATCACATGGTCACATAGTGTAAGCTTTATAGTTCAACAGTCGTCTTCAAGAATCAAGGCTACTGGGTTGCAGTTCAACAGTTTCAGATATTTCCTTCTAGCTATTCCAATACACTAAAAACTAAAAGGGGATATTTATATAATGCATAAAAATAGCCTCCAGAATGACCTCTCGACTATTTGAAATCTCTCAGCCACTGAAACATTATTTTGCTTCATTTCTTTTCCCCCTTTTGGTCCAAGAAGGCTTTCTCAATTCTGTGATGCCGGATTCAGGCTCATTCCCACAAGTCATGTCCTATGCTGCCAGGGAGATTTATATTCCACGTTGCCAGGGAGATTTATACCCCTGGAAATCATGTCCCACATAGAGGAGGAGGGCAGTGAATTTACCTGCAGAGTTGGCTTAGAAAGAGATGTATTTTGAATAATACCTTAGATGATTCCATGAAGCCAGAGATGAGAATGATTGCTATAGGCAGATGCTCTGCGATTAAAAGGACCTGGGATTCAAAACTCATAGCCACTAGGCAGTGATTTTTCCTTACCACTGTTTTTCTTCCTATTTCTTCATGTCCTCACTTTTAGACAGATGCCCTCTCTGAAGATCTTCTGTATGCTACCTAATGGAGACCTATAGACAAGGAAACATTCTGTCTCCATTGCAACAAGACGTAGTGAAGTTGAGATGCCAGTGGTCATGTTGTACTGTACCAGGAATAAAGAGCTTTAAATGTCATGGGAAATTGTAGGTATCCACAGAAGTGTTTTTTTCCAGGCAGAACTTTATCTCTGGGGTTATCAAATTTAACTTTCCAAAGATGGATATTTCAAAAAAAAAAAAAACGCATTATTCAGACAACCCCAATAAGAGTCTAAATAAATAATTGAATTAAAATAATCTTTTCAAGTTTCCTATTGCCTGATGGGTATTTATATCAGGTAAACCAATTCTGGCAATTAACGGCAAGGCAGATGGTGCAGATACAGTGCCTTCTAGTCTATACCAAAAGACTTATCGAGGGATAAATACTTGAAAGTAGATTAGAAAATATTCCATATTCACTTCTCTCTTTACTCAGGAAACTTTGAACTGCTCAGAAGAACCCAAAGATTCTCCCAAACTGAAGTTCAATGTATATTTAAGCCATGAGAAAGAATCAGTGCAAACACTTGCTTTGCCACATTGTGGACAATACCCCAGTCCCTATGTTTACATTAATATTGGGTTGAAAAAAGTCAAGTAATGCAGGGTTGTATTCTTTTAAACCCATACTCATGATCAAATGTCCTGGTTCTTCTTTTTTCTATCTTCTTTACTTGAACCATGTTCAAGTTATGTGAACACTTAGAAGAGAATCTCTTAAAAAGAAGCATCTTTGGACAATATGTGACAATGATTTTGCCCAAATATTGATTGGGAAAAAAAAGTTAGCTGACTGCTTTTTTTTTGGCAATTTTCAAAGAAATGCAGAGGGGAGGTGACAAGGTGGACAGGGTCATGGATAGTTTTGGTATCTGTTTCCTGCTGTTTAATATTAATTAGCACCATATAAATTCCTGAAGAACAACCTTTGGACTTTTCCAGCTACCTTTTCAAGCCGAGTTTTGTTCTGTAGGAAAGGAGTCATTGCATATGTTGTCATACATCCATAGGAAAGGTTTCTGTACTCCATTCATTACACTGCCTGTGGAAAGGCAACTAATGAATGCTGCCAAAAACCACACAGAAAAGCAAGATGGCCTCCAAATGGGTGAGAAATCCCCAAAGCCCAATCAGATTAGAGGTTTGATTTGGTGAGTTCCTTATAGTAAAATGGTAAATAAAATCTGATTTGAATTGAAATTTTTCTGAAAAAGAACTCACCCTGAGGCCAAATGGAAGAGTGAATCCATTTCCAATGAAAATTGAAAAAATATGGAGAAAAAAGCAAATTGAATTAGTCAGAGGGGAAGAAGTCAACAGAGAATGAAAGCTGAATTCACAGGCAAGAAACAAGGCCAAGAGTCTAGAGACTTGAGCTCTTACATCTCAGCCCTGACCTTCGATAAATACCTGGTCACTTGACTTCTCTAGCCGAGTTTCCTTTTCTGGAAGCAAGGGTGAAATGGCTTCAACCTCTGTCCTTCCATGAACCCAGGTTTTATTTGGCTGCTCTGGAGGCATAGGTGAGTGTCCTCTTCTCTCTCTCTATCTTACGTATCTCTCCCAAAGTTGGATGTTTGGTTAGAGAATGCAATCTTCCTAGAACCAACTGGACTTCCTTATGTTAACAATACAACCTGCTAAGATTTCCATTCCATCATATGTAAGAGGATGGGTTAAACTAAATAATCTCTAAGGTTCCAATTTCCTAAGTTATAAAATGGGAGTAGTAATGATCGATCTTACAAGATGGTTGAAAGGAAGAGTTTGTAAAAATGCTTGGAACAGTACTTGGCACATTGTAAATAGCCAATGAATACTGCTTTGTGTTACTATCACTGTTGTCAATGTTTTGCCATTAATTGCCATAATTGGTACTTTCAAGTATGGGTTTTAAACCATTTTAAAAAACCTATACATTATTTTCATTGTTTCTTAAAAAGGAAATCCTTACAATTTAAGAGACAGAGAAAGACACTGTGTTGCTTTGAGTCTTAAAGTGTTGGAATTGGCTACCAGTTTTGTAACTTAGCCAAGCTCTTAGTCAAGTTCTTCCAGGAGGGAAAGTGCAGAACTGGGAAGAGACCTGGGATATATTTACGTGATATCAAAACAAGAGGCTAGTTCAGCCAGTTTCATCAAACAACTGGTCAATTCTGTGAAATAGTGGTCCAACTGGAGAATCATCCTTAGCAGAGCCAAGCTGCCTCCAGTGCCAACACAAACAACCAAAGAGAAGCTACATTTCTCCACTCAGAGAACTGGTTGTCAAGTTATAATTCATCTTACATTTATGAACTATTTTGATTTGATTGTTTCTACTTCATAACAAAACCATTTGTGCTCTGAGCCTCAGATTGGTGAGAACATTCCAGATGTAAAGGGCATAAAAAGGGCTGTCAAAACGCAGCTTTGCCCGGAAGCATTCTTGTCTTCCCACAGCCCACCCAGTGTGATGTTATTGATTTCTGTGTTTCTTAGATCCTGCCCTCTTTGCAAAGAAGGCCTGGTAACTTCAAGCCTTTCTCTGCCACCATTTCAGAATATGCCTTCCAGCTGTTTGGAAGAGAGGAGTCAAGAAACGAGAACACTATATCACTATACCATCCTGGATGTCTCAGGGTTGGGGTCGTGGTTGGGGGGTGGGGGATATGGCTTTGAATCAACTTTCCTGTGCTTCTTCTGAGGGGCACTGTACTCCCATAGTTTCAATAAATAACCAGTCTGATTCCTTACAAAACAACAGTGAACGTTCTATTGGAACTCTGGTGAAGCAAAGAAGGATATTTAGAGATCTATGCATAGACTTTCTTGTATTTCCTAAATTCTAGGATCGTAGGTTATGGATTAGTTATCAGTCCTGTCATAACAATTGATTTTTAAAGCAAGCTTTTTTTTAATGAAAGATTTCAGCCATACAGAAAATTATAGATAATAATATAATGAACACCCATATATGCACACTTAAATTTGATATATTAACATTTTGCTCCTTCTTTTATTTTTTAAATTGTGCAGCAGTTCCAATATAGAGAAAAGTATCAGAAAAAGACTTAACAAATAACTTTGCAAATAAAATATGTAAAGTGCTTGGCAGTGCCTGAGACATGGAAAACATTAAGTGAGCCGTTTTTTTTTCCTTCATTGGGTTTTAACATTTTGCTATAATTGCCTCAGATTTTCTTTAAGAAATCAAAATACTGAGACATTTGAAGGCCCGTCTTTGTCCCTACTTGATACCTTTCCTCTCCTTCCTTTTTTCACTCCCTCTCACCTCTGTCCCTCTCTCCCTTATTCCTACCTCCACAGAGAAGTCCATTGCTCTGAATTTTGTATGGAGTATTACAAGTTTTTTTTCTTTGTTACTTTTCCCTCATATTATGTGTTCCCAGACAATATTTAGTATAGTCTTTCTTATTTATAAAGATATATATATGTGCCATTGTATGATTTTTCTTTTTTACTTATTTTTTTGAGATTTATGTCTCTGCTCCATTCTTTTTAATTGCTGTGTATTTTTCCTTGATGTACATCAAGGTTGTTTCTAGTTTTTTACTATTACAAAAATTTTGCAATGAATGTGCGTGGGTTTTCTTGTACACATATGCCAGATTTATTTAAGGCAGCGATTTTCAAACTTTTGACCCATGGCAAGAAATATATATTATATCATGATCTAATGCACATGTGTACCCAGGCACCCACGCACACGCACACACACACACACACACACACACACACTGAGATGCATAATGAAACAAAATTTTAGGAAATAATTTATTTTTACTCCCTAATTTCTATTCATACCATTCCATTCCATTCCTCTCCATTCTATCCTATTCTAAAAATAATTTTGGGTTGTGACTCATCCAATCGATTTCACATTTCACTAATAAGTCCCAATTCATAGTTTGGATCATGCTGCTTTAACAATTATACTTGAAGCTGGAATTTCTGGGTTATATAGTATATGAATCTTCAACTTTACTAGTGTCAGTTCTCCAAAATAGCTCCTGGGGACAGAAAAACTGTCAAGCATAGCTAAGTTTCTGTGTTTACAGTAAAGAATACTATCATAGCAGAGTCTTAAGAGTATCTCAAAATGGTGAAATTAGGGGAGGATATTTATAGGGTTTTAGGGCCTGAGCTAGATATTTTAAGGTATATATATTGCATGGCAGGAAACTAGTTGGGATTGGGCAGAGTTTTTGACATAATAGTTGGGTGGGCACAGCCTTGATGAGAAAGTTATTAAGTCTGGATGATTAAGTTATTTTAGTTGGGTCACAATCCTATCTCCCAGAAGCAAACATTTCCTGGAGCAAGTAGCTAAGTTTTACTTCATATAGAGTCAGAAAATTATGCCTGGTCTCAGACTTGTCTAACACAAGGACTGAAAGTATTTTGGGCACCAGTATTGTTTAACACAGGGACAGGGACTTGGGTTGGATCTGGTTTTCACTAGACGATGCCAAATAGTCTCCAAAGTGATTGTGCCATTTTACAATCCCACCTAAGTTAGATGAGAGTCCATTAATCTGCATTTTCATGAAGCTTTAGTTTTGGGTGTTTTTTTTTTTTTTAAATTTTGCTAATTTAATAAGTATGAAATGATACCTCATTGTCATTTTAGATTACATTTTCTTGATTACTATAGAGGTTTAGCATCGTTCCATGTAACTGTTGGCCATTTGGATTTCCACTTCTGTGAATGGCCTGTTCATAGCTATTGGCTATTTTTCTATTGTTTGTATAACTTTTTTCTTATTCTGATGTTCCTAAATACTCTGGATAATAATATTTTGATGAGTGTGTGCAACAAATATTTCAAATACATTCTACAAATCTGTGTTTTGTATTTTATCTTAATTTTGTTATCTTTTGTTAAACAGACTTTTAAATTAAATGTAGGAAAATTAATCAATTTTTTTATGGTTTGTGCTTTTGATTTCTTCTTTAAGAAATTCTTAAAATATCTCTATTTTTGCTAATATATTTAAAAATTGTTTCATTTCTGATTCGGATCTTTAAACTGCCTAGCATTTGTTTTTCTGTGTGGTAAGAGGTAGACTGTTTAATCACCTATTGCCATAATAATAGTGCTTGAAAAAACTCAGTGGATTGCAGTAACATGCAATTGTTTATATTCATGTATCTTTGAGTTGACAAGAATTTGGCTAATATTTCCTATGCTCAGCTGGGCTTGGTTCTAGACTGTGAGTTCAGTTCCAGTTGCTTCATACATCTTCCATTCTTCTGGGACTAGTGGGCTATGCAAGCAAAAGTGAAAGAAAGCAAGGCCAGTCTCACTAGAACATATTGTGTTCCTGATCACGTGACATCTGCTAGTATTCTAACGGTCAAAGTTAGACAAATGGTCAAGTGCAGAATCAGTGGGATGGAGTAGCCTGCTTTGCTTCTAATGGAGGAACTGCAAAGTCACATGACAGGAGGTGTGGCTGCACAGAGTAGTGAAAAATAAGGAGCAATAATGAAATGTACCACAGGCTATCTACTCTCTAGTTACAATTATTACATGTCTGCCGCACACAAAGTTCACTCAACCCCTCCCTATTACTTCCCCAAACTCTCATCCAATCAAGACATCAGGCTCTAAATCTAGGGACTTGTTATCTATACCAGATTCTGATGCAGCTCCTCTTGATCTGGAGACCTATGAATTAAAAAGGCAAATCATCTTCCTCCCACTCCTGACATATAATGGTGAGACATTGACAGGTAAGATGTAATAAACTCACTCCTTCTATAAAGGAAAGGATAGAAGACACATAGCAGTCCCTGGCCTATGACAATTTTGAATCCCACTGGGCAAATGTTGCCAGGTGCCCTTTCTTGAGGGTAGGGAATATTATCTTGACGTGGTTCCAATTTGAATGGCTCCCCAGTCCATTTTTCCCCCATGGTACTATGCTCTACCCTCGTCTGTCTTTTTTCCACCATTTTCCTTGACCACTTCTGAAGACGGCATTGGAGAATATTTCATTTCAGGCAACTGAACAGCTTTATTAGCCTACTTCCTGCCTTTAGAAAGTTGGGGTTCAGGGGTCTTTTTACATCTCAAATAGTCTCAACCTCTTTTAATCTAGGATCATAGCACTTTTCCCAAGGTAATTCTCTCATAAAATGTAATTTTCTATGTATATCATTCCAGTCAACCAAATATGTTAAAACTATACCTACAATTCCTTTTGAGATCTGCCTCTGTCAAGAATTAATTATGGATAGTTTGGGCATATTAGACTTCTGTGATAGCATGCTTTAATCTTTCTAGGAAGATTTTGGCCATCTAAGAAGAACTTTTGTCAGAAGTTTCAAAATGTTTAACAATCAAAATCTTAATATGACCTTTATCTTTAGACCATGTTGTACTAACAGTGTCCTGGATTTGGACTTTTTCTTGAGGGTATGTCATAAATAGTCATACCTTTGATTTGGCAATAGGTTACTTAGCATACATCAGGGCCTCCTCAGTTACAATATCAAAATTAAAAATGCCAAAATAACTATTTTACTTATTGATTTAAAAATTGAAAACATATGCCATTATCAAAAATGCAAATTCCCTGGAATACCTTTTCAAAATTCTGGGTATTTCTGAATCATGAATGAGGAACTATGATGTCATGATATTCTATAAGTAAATTTAAAAAACTGACTCCTTCATTCTTTAAATATAAATGACACTATAAAGAAGACAATTCTATAACATGACATGGAGCTTAGGAATTATCAGCCCAGGCAATATTACTAGCTAAATCATGTACCTTCAAGGGCAAGGACCATTTTGATCCAGAATCACAATGAATTTCCCTGATCCTCATCTTTTTGTATATGTGTACCCTAGAGTTTAAGTGTCAAAAGTCAGTTGATACTAAATATTGTATTTTAAATATTAGTAACTGTTTTTAGTTTGCTCCTTTTCCCTATGTAGATCCTGCAAAGGTTCAGGGATTGTTCAGATTATGCTACTATGTTACCCATGTTTAGGTAAACATCCTATTTTTATGTAGCCTTCCCTGTCATCAACCAAAAGCCCAGCTGCAGGTTTGACTAAGCACTTAATTAAGCAGCAGGCATAGCCTTCTGCTTCCCTCTTTTGAGTCCCTCTTTTTTTGTGCCCTCGTCCTGCAAGTGCAACCACACTGCACAGTACTGTGATTATTCCTGCCCAGCTCAGCGGGGTCCACCTTTTCTCTAGGAATGATCCAAACATAGTTACCCTGGATAACTGAACCCACTGGTCCCTTTGTGCTCTCAGCCAGCAGTGATATGACAAGTCTAATCAAGCTAAGGTGATAATGGCTAATAGCATCTTGTGTCGTTGCTCCTAAAGCACTGCATCTCAGATAGTAGCATTTCACTCTGGCAGCAGGTAAGAGAGATCGAGGTTTGGATCATGTTGTCTTTCCTAGTGCTCTTCTGATAACACCATATTATAAGAACACTTTACTCCTACCATAAGTAGCAATAGTCAGTCAAGATCACGAGCTTCTAGAGCAGAGATAGCAAACATTTCACCTAACATGCCAGCTCTGATAGATTTGCTGTGAAGATTCTACTGAGAATATTCTAGCCTATGGCTCTGCTCATTAGGAAAATTGCTGGTAGTAATACTGGAGGTAATATTGGGGATAGGAAGAGAGATCACACTTGTCAAGAGTTTGAAATCACTGTTCTAAACAATGTGGATAAAAATATTTCATACATTGAAGGAAAAGACATGTAGCTTGGTGGTCAATAACAGTTTGAGTTCTGAAAAAAGAAAAAAGAAATGCATGTAGGTCACATACTTTGGTCACCATTACTTATAATCCACCTATCCAAGGGCAGATGCAGAGAAAGGGTGGCTTGATTCCAATAATCTTAAGGACTAATCCTACTACTTTGATTTACTGTTGGATTTTTATTGGGTGCTGGCAAATATCTGTTAAAGAAAGAGTCTGTCAGCCTAAATGTTTACCTAAGTGGCAGGAAACTCATCAGTTTAATTTCTTTGCTAAAAGACAACTGCTAAGGTCTTTATCCTCATCTTCTAATTTGTGTTGCTACCCAAATCTCGATACTTAGCTCAAGAATGTAGCCACCCTACAGTCTTCATATTTTGATTAGGGCTCAGACCTGCAAATTTGTCCACTTTTTGTAGGATTTGTCTTTAATGTATGAGTTAGTAGTTCAGAGAGCAACTTTGATTGTATTAAAGTACCTATACATCCCTACCTATTTAGATATTACTGGAAAATAAATTCTTCTCTGTGTTTTGACCTAATTGTTGAGAGATATATAGCTAAGATAAATGGAAGGTAAACCACAAAGTGACCAACTTAAAAGGACAATCTGGACACCAATCCCCAGGATAAATCATTAGAGAATATGATCAGTAGGGCCCCAACCCAATAACCACACAACTCTTTTGACTCTTCTATGTTGCTGAGCCTTAAGGGCTAACATCTGATTTACTTTCTTAGGCCTGCCTCAATATTTTAGCATGCCTCTTAGCAGCACTTAGAACAATTGACTAACTGTACAATGCATAGCTGTGTGCTACAGAGAGAGGGAGAATCTAAGTGTGCCCTAGGAAGGAAAATTGATAAAGAATAAGCATTGATTGTGTTTCCTCTCTCCTTCTAGTGCCTATTTCTCTTTTCTTTATAAACCCATCTTCTCTTTGATAGATCTGAGATACTCCTAGAGCAAAGACAGGATTTATGATGAGGAAGAATGATCTTACAGGTATGTGAAAGGCTTTTTCCTGGCCATTGAGAGTACAAAAGGGCATAAGATGTTGTCTTTGACTATGTAGTTGAAGTCTAAACTTTCACTGTGCTCTGGATCTTGTTCCTTTCTACCTCTTCAGGCTTCTTGCTCCAACCTTTTCCAGTTTACCTCTTGTTCTTTTCTTCTTATTGGAACTAATTCATCTTGATGTTGCATACACACATACCCCATCTATATATTCACTCCTAGTGCCATCTACCCTGGCTATTGCTACATCCCATTCCTTTCACTGTTGAGCTTCTTGAAATAGCAGGTAGACTACTATTTGATGCAGATACACTCTTCAAACCACTGCAAACATGTTTCTATCCATAATTATCCCATGTAGACCACTTATGGCTTCTTAATTTTCATTTGCTTTATTGAGCATCTCTGTGGTATATGACATACTTGACTTCTCCTCGCTTTCACAGCCTAAACTTTGGCATTCTCCAGGATTCTGTCCTTGGCTATTTTCTCACTTTATGTTCCCTGGGCAACCTTATCCAATTTCATGGTTTTAACTCCACTTCTCTGATAATAACTCTGAAACAGAAAGATCCAGTCAGACTTCTCTCTTGAGATTTACTTTCAGTGGGCTTCTGAATACTAAACACTGATGACAAACCAACATGCTTGAAAAAGAATTCATTTTTTAACCCTTCCCCTCATACTTTCTCCTCCTCCTTCATCTCTCCTTCTATCACTCATTCTTTATTCCCTATTCATTTTCATGCACCATATTTGGTCCAATTACAAAAGCTAGAAACCTGAGTCATCTAAGAATCCCCACTCTCCATTACCCCTTACAGCCAGTGTTTTACTAAGCCCTGTTTATCAAGTCTGTGAATCAAGTCTTTTCTTAGATCAGGTCCTTGTCAACTTCTAGTCTTATCTTGTTGGGGTAGTTTTCTAATTGTCAATCTCACTGCTCTCCACACCATCCCACAATAATGCAGCTAACACAATGTTTGTAAAATCCAATTATGATAGCATTATTTCCCTGCTTAGAATCCTTCAAGGATTCTCAATTGCCAAAAGGTACGAGTGCCTTAAAATGGTAGATGAGGCCTATTATAAAATGGCCGTTTTCCCAAGTTCCTGACCTGGGCTTTAGCCACACTGAACAGCCTATCATTCTCTGAATATACACCATGCTTTCAGAAGCCCCATGCCTCGGTCCATTTTGTTGTAACTCTTGAAATGCCCTTCTTCCTTCCCATATTTATTTAGTAAAATCCCATTTCTTCAAGCCTCTTGATATCTCCCAGAAAGCTTCCTTGAGCCCAAATTTGATAAATGCCCCTTCCTTGAATTACAAGTCCTTATCTTGCTCCCTTGCTGTTGGTAATTTTCAACCTAGAAGTCTCACTAGACTATAAAGTCTGCAAGACAGGGACAGCATTCAATTTGGATATTTTAGAAATAACAAGAAATAAAGCATATAAATTGAAATTTTAATTAATCCACAGTAGCCTTTCTGTGTCAATAGATTTTTTTATGCAAAAGAAGTTTAAATGAAGCAGCCATAATTAAATGTTGCTATGGTTTGAAAAAATTCTGAGAAGAGGTGAGAATTGAGGTGGGCTTTGAAGAAAGGGTAAGACATGTAATTATAGGGGAATGTGTGCCATTCAGGACAAAATGAATAGCAAATTCAAATTTGGCATTAGTATTCAATGGGCTGACGGATTTAACCAGCAATTTTGCAGGTAGTTTCTTTACCTTGATAACTGGTGGCTTTGACTGGTTTGACTGAATTAAAAGGCTAGAATGGCCCAATGTAATTACTCAGTCCATGAATGGAAGTGTTGTCTCTAGAGTACTTAAAAGGCCTGAAAAGTTCTAGAATATGTCTGAAAAAATAAAATAGAAAAGTAAAGAAAAATATCTTCCAGTGACCTGGACAGTGTTCAGAGGAGCCAGAATATTATTACTTCATGGATTCAAATGAAACAAGAAGGTATATGGGACATTCAAGTTACTTCTCAGCATATTAAACTGCTTCCTCTGTGAAGCCTGGGAAATGAAAACCAATTCGTATCAGCTGGGAAAGGGACATGGGCATTTTCTCCTGTGTGTTAATTCTGACCCCCATATGGCACTAATGCAGGTTTGAACATCCAATTTCATACTTTATTTTTTATTAAGCCACAAATGGAGCAAAATTTCAAATCCTTTTGACAAAACTGGGCAAAACATCCAGTTGTTTGCTGTTGATTCTTCTTTAAAAAAGTTGCATTATAAGGGCTTTGTTGTTTAGCCTGTCATATATCCTGTTGAAAGATGGGTATTGTGAAAAACACATTGTCTTTGACTCCTCATAAGGAACCATACGATTTAATTATGCTTAGTCTTATGTAATAGGGAGTCCTTTTGTCCAAATAAAGTTATAGCAAGTTTCTAGGGACTTAAGATATGTATAATGAAGAAAGTCATTACAGAATTTGCATTTTATATGAAGTAGAATCAAATGACTGCATATTAAAATAATAAGACAAGTTGGTAGGATGGAAATAAGTTTATTTCCCAAATGGGCACACTTTGTAAGGATTTTTATGAATGGGCCAATGAATATCAGCTGGACATAGATTTCAACAAGGAGAACATGGGCTGAGAAATAAAGCAAAAAGAGTTTTTGCTTCATTTTCCTTTCAATTTTTTTTTCTGCCTGGAAAACAGCTGGGTCTTCTATGTTTTAAGACAATGTGCAGAATATCTACCTAAGGATTAAGGTAGTGGCTCTCATGATTATTTTAAATATTAGGATCTGCAAGAATTTAGCCTAGTCCATTAGCCCATTTAGCAAGTCATCATCATCCTTGATTTTCTAATAAGCTCCAGCTGCACATCAGTCCAGCTGTTCTCAAAAGAAACATCTAACAGGCATTGCTCTAATGGAATTTGGGGAGAAATCTTTGAGATATTCCAAGGGAAGTTGTAGGAGGAGAGTTTATTTTAGCCACCCTGATGTAAAATTTTCTTACCAACAGTTTTGCCTCGGGTGAATGAGTGTTGTGAGTTAAGTCCAACACTTTTACTTCTATGAGTAAATTATTTCATAGTTTGGGAATATTTCACCCCATGGGTTTTGTGTCACATCCCACCAGTCTTCAGGGACTCTCTCTTCCTTGAAACCTTTCCTCTAATACCATGTCACCCCTCTGCTCCACTTTCCATTCTACCACACATTTTAGTTATAATCTAGGCTATACAGTTCTCCGGCCCCCATGTTGTTCTTGTTTCATCCATTACTATTCCCATTTTACAAATAGAAAAATTGATTTTAAACATCTCTCTAAGCCAGGAAATCAAAGGCTGAAGAAAACTTAGGACTTCTAGTGCTCACACTCTTAAACCCTGAAAAGGAGACTTTGATGTTTTCCCTCAGTTGTACAGAATTATAAAATTGTTTGAATCCCCATAATTTCAGAAAAATCAAAGCAGAACTCAGGATAGGATGGCATTAGCTCTGCGCTAGAGTTATTTGTTTTCATGCAGAAGATATCTTTTCTACTAGATCATGTGAAGAAAGATCACTGGCTAGCAAAGCCCAGGTTGTTGCTAAGACCTTGAGTTCCAAATATTTTTAACCACTGGGAGTGGGTGGAGGACACTAAATCTCTGTAGGCATCACTCATGACTGATCAGACTTCAAATACTTGGTGGTTGTTATTGTTTTCAGCAAAAGAAAGTATGAACAGTGCACGGTGCAAAGAAACAAGAATTTAGACTTTTTTTTAGAGGAGGGAACAGAGAAAATCAACTCTAGAAATCAATATGTTATCAATATATAAAGCTTTAATTTCTGTTTATTTTTCTCTGAAAACATAAGAAGCATTTAATAAATGTTTACTAAACTGATTTGTACAATTACCCAGAGAGCAATAAGCATCTCCTATAATGATAGCTTCTCTTTGCTTTTTAACATTGAAAGAGGATGTGGATTCATGCAACAAGTAAATTTTGAGGACCTACTATCTTCCAAACTCTTTGTAGGCAGATGTGTTTTGTAAGGATTCTATTCAAATTGTAACCGAATAAACATGTGAAGGAGAGCAACAGATATATTAACAGTTTTTTTCTGTTTTGTCATACATGGACATACAAGATTTCTGTAAATTTCTAAGCCACGGGGGCAAAATACAACCATATTTTCACTTTGGGGAGCTTTTTGTAGTGGGAGACAGAATACAGTTGGAATTTGGGGGAGACTCGAATTGTTTATATTTGTTACCTTATGTAGATAAAACATCGTTTTTGTTAGTTGAAGATAAAACTGTTATTTGGTTTGCTCATAAATGATCATACTCTGTGAAGGCACAGGGAAAGTTTTGTAAACTTTGTGGAGAGAATTTTAACCTATTCAAAATAAAAGATCCCAGTGCAGGACAATTTTATGTTTTGCCAGGAAATGAAGTAAATATGTGGGGGGCAGGATGAATTAAGGTGGAAGGATAAACTTGTTCTTTTCCTTTCAAAATGTTGAAGTACTGTTATGGTGAGAGTTTATTTTCCTCTCCTCTTGAGTGGTGACCTTATTATACAAGGTTAGAATAATACATATACATATACATATACATATACATATACATATACATATACATATAACCAAAATTTGAACACATGATGATCCAGTCAAGACCACCTTTTTCTTCTCCCTGCCTACTGTCATATAATTTCCTGTGACAATATTATCACAGGAAATTATATGCCAGTAGGCAGGGGCCAAGGATACAAGAAACACAGCCTGACTTGCAGACTTTCAATAGCACAGTGTTCTCAAGACAAGCACTTTGGTCCCTTAGCATCACTTTTGTTCACAACAGCCGTGTTTCTCTAGCAGTGTGACATTTCCTACTTGTTAAACACTGCTTGAATATTCTACCATGAAACCTAGAAATTTCTCAAATTTTCCAGAGTATGGGGTGGGGGGGGAATTTCACCAATCCCACATCTTCTGAAAGGAAAGGCTCCTTTTGCACGGTTCAGCTAATGGTTATGATGTGCTAGAGAATGGAGATATGCATAAGATAAAGACTTCACAGAGAAAGATGCCAGAAGAAACGCCCAGAAGAGGGATAGAGATACAGGGATGCTCCAGGTAAGGCAGTCCCTTTTAGGGAAAATAAATAATCCAGCCATCAGGTCTGAAAAAGCAGAATAAAGTGGCATAGCTGACTATTTTGTTCCTAGATCCTGGGAAGTTGGCTAATCCTAATAATTCCCATTTTATAAGTCCAATGACTTTAATTTCCCAATAATTCTCCTTTCTGAAGACAGAGCCAAGCCTGCCAGGAAGTCATTAATTGGTCCAATGACCTATTACAATGCATTCTATTTTTAGAGCCCTTTGAAAGGTGACAGAATTCAAGGTTACCAAAAGCACAGATTATTAATGCCACAAGTGGAACCATACCCTTGATCTTATAAAAGACAGAGTCTGCAAAGCAGGCATGCCAAAAGGCCCAGCCCCAGGTGCAAACTGATTTCCAAAGCGTCTTGGGGGGCAAGGTCAGGAGGAGAGTTGTCTGGATTTTGGAGCCTCTGGGACTAAAACTCCAAATCTGTCTAGATCCTTGGGAGAACTTAAGGTTTTACTTGCTGCAAAATGTAACTTCCTGTCTCTGCAGTAAAGAAACTGTTTTAACAGGGCTAATGAAATGAGTTCCTAATGAGGTCTTTCAGACATCAAATAGGCCAAGTGGAAACACATTTTGATGAGGTAAGTGTACAGGGATCAGAAACATCCCCCACCATACATTTCCTTTCAAAGCTACATGAGGTGAGAATTTAATGGTAAACAGTACTTTGCTAAAGCCAAGATATCTGGAAAAGGACTTTGGAGAGATCAAAGGATTAATAAGTGTCCAGTTAGGAACCATCCAGAAGTCACCCAAACTTTTGCCATCCTTTACTGCTTTCCAGCCAGACTGTAGAGTTTTGACCTCATCCACCTCCCCTTTCTTTCATAGACTCACTTTAAAAAACAAAAAATCATTCTAGAACACTCTGCCAGGCAGGAGTGATTGTTAGCAAAGTTCTAACTCTTAAAATTTTGTGGAGTTACTTCACTCTTTGTGAATCGCCCCATAACAGTATGTACTCAGACAATTACACATTCAGAAGTCGTGACTCCAAGTTAAGAGTTATGGGTTAATATAATGGAAGCAGAGTTCAGCTCAATATTAGGGAGAATTTCTAATAACCAGAGTTGTTTTTAGGGAATAGAGGGCATGTTGCTTCACAGGGTAGTGAGTGTTCCAGCCTTGGAACTGAGGCTGAGCAACATCCTAAAAGGAATAACAGAGGCTCTATATTAGAGGACATTCAAATAAATTGACAGTTATATTTGATAACCTCTACAATCCCATCCTACATTGAGAGTCTATCACGAATAAGGCAAGGATATATAAGGCCATTTTAAATGGCTATTAACAGGCCTTGTACTCCTCAGAAAGGCATTTAGATATTTTTGGGGTCCTTGTGCAAGAATCTTCATGGGATCAAGGAATTAGTTCCTATCTCCCAGACCTATTGCACGGTCCAGTTCTTTAAACAATGTCTTAGTTTGGGCTGCTTTGACAAATACCACACAATGAGCTGGCTTAAACAAAAAGAATTTATTGGCTCGTGGTTTCAGAGGCTAGAAGGCTTGCTTTCTTCCAGGTCTGGTAGCATTCTGGTTTGCCAGCAATCTTTGGGTTCCTTGGCTTTCCCATCACATGGCAATGCCCTCTCCTTTCTTTTCTGGGTTCCATTGACTCCAGCTTCTGGTTCCTTCCCATGGCTTTCTCTTTATAAGGCCTCAGGTAATAGGATAATGACCTGTGCTGATTCAGCTGGTCACAGCTTAATTCAAAATAACATCTTGCAAAGGTCCTATTTACAATGGGTTCATACCTTAGGAATGAAATTAATACCTTTTTTTTTTCCTTAAACAATGGGAATTTAATGTCTCACAGTTTTGATGTTAGGATAAAGTCCACATCAAGGGGATGATTTCTTCCCCAACACTGTGACATTCTGGGGCTGGCTGATGATAATATTTGAACCTTGGCTCCTCAATCATGTACCAGTACACATGGTGGCCTCTCCTGGCCTCTTCATTCTCTTCTGTTGAATTCCAGCTTCTTGCTTCCCATGGCTTTCTCTCTATCTGTCTGAATTTCAGGACTCCAGTAATAGGATTAAGAGCTCTTCTGATTGAGGTGGGCCACACTTTAACTGAAGAAACCTCAACACAATGTCCCACTTACAATGGGTTCACACCTACAGGAATGGATTAAGTTTAAGGATATATTTTTCTGGGTATATATAGCTCCAAACCATCACAATTATCCAGGACAAATCATTTAACTTTCTCAGACCTTAGTTCCCTCATCTGGAAAATAAGAGTATTAGACAAGATGGGCTTCAGGAGACCACTGGCTTCTAATAAGATATTTAGAAACAGGATTCTGAGATATTTGAGTGATATCAGCTTTAGGACTTAGTGCTACAATATAAGAATCTTTCTATTTTTCAATGCTGAGCACTATTTGGGGAACATTTAAAATTTTTTTTCCTACTGATACCAACCTAAAACAACGGCCTCTAAGATAGATAGTACTTGTTTTTTCAACTTCAGCTTTTTCCTTTCTTCTTTTTTTTTAATGTGGGAACCTGCTAGAAAAGGGGGCCATGTAGATTTGGGGTCATTTAAAATGCTTTGTCATTTTCTAGACAAGAGGAGAAATTTGTTTTATGTTGGAGAACTATTCTCTTCAGTTTTCATTAACACCTAAGGAAATTTCCTGTGAATTTTCAGGAGATTTTTGTGAGAAAATATTGATTGTGCAACAAGCTTTAGAGTGAAATCATTACTATCTTTTTTTTTGATGCAGCATGACTGCTAGGAATAATGCTATTGCCTTCGTTTGAACAGTAATTTGCAATTGGCAAAGTGGTTTCACATGAGTCACCATCTTGTTTGCTTTCAACAAACCATGCAACTACCATTTCTCCCTCCATTTTCCAGTGGAGGAACTGAGGTTTAGATTTGCTCATGTCACGAGGCTAGTAAACATCAGGACTTGAGTGTAACCTGAGAGCCATGGGTGCCTATAAAATGAAGAAAGCTGTCTGCAACTCTGCATGGAAACAGAAAGCATCAAAAACAGGTCAAGAGGGAGGGCGGGGCAAGATGGCAGACTGGTGAGCTGTATGTTTTAGTTACTCCTCCAGGAAAGTAGGTAGAAAGCCAGGAACTGCGTGGACTGGACACACAGAGCAATCTGACTTTGGGCATACTTCATACAACACTCATGAAAACGTGGAACTGCTGAGATCAGCGAAATCTGTAAGATTTTGTGGCCAGGGGACCCGCGCCCCTCCCTGCCAGGCTCAGTCCTGTGGGAGGAGGGGCTGTCAGCTCCAGGAAGGAGAAGGGAGAACTGCAGTGGCAGCCCTTATTGGAATCTCATTCTACTGATCCAAACTCCAACCATAGATAGACTGAGACCAGACACCAGAGAATCTGAGAGCAGCCAGCCCAGCAGAGAGGAGACAGGCATAGAGGAAAAAAACAACACGAAAAACTCCAAAATAAAAGCGGAGGATTTTTGGAGTTCTGGTGAACATAGAAAGGGGAAGGGCCCTGAGACGCATATGCAAATCCCGAAGAAAAGCTGATCTCTCTGCCCTGTGGACCTTTCCTTAATGGCCCTGGTTGCTTTGTCTCTTAGCATTTCAATAACCCATTAGATCTCTGAGGAGGGCCCTTTTTTTCTTTTTTTTTTTTTTTTTTTTAATCCTTTTTTCTTTTTCTAAAACAATTACTCTAAGAAGCCCAATACAGAAAGCTTCAAAGACTTGCAATTTGGGCAGGTCAAGTCAAGAGCAGAACTAGGAGAGCTCTGAGACAAAACGCAATAATCCAGTGGCTGAGAAAATTCACTAAACACCACAACTTCCCAAGAAAAGGGGGGTGTCCGCTCACAGCCATCATCCTGGTGGACAGGAAACACTCCTGCCCATCGCCAGCCCCATAGCCCAGAACTGCCCCAGACAACCCAGTGTGACGGAACGTGCTTCAAATAACAGGCACACACCACAAAACTGGGCAGTGGACATTAGCCTTCCCTGCAACCTCAGCTGATTGTCCCAGAGTTGGGAAGGTAGAGCAGTGTGAATTAACAAAGCCCCATTCAGCCATCATTTCAGCAGACTGGGAGCCTCCCTACACAGCCCAGCAGCCCAGAACTGCCCTGGGGGGACGGCACTCACCTGTGACATAGCACAGTCATCCCTCAACAGAGGACCCGGGGTGCACGGCCTGGAAGAGGGGCCCACTTGCAAGTCTCAGGAGCCATACGCCAATACCAAGGACTTGTGGGTCAGTGGCAGAGACAAACTGTGGCAGGACTGAACTGAAGGATTAGACTATTGCAGCAGCTTTAAAACTCTAGGATCACCAGAGAGATTTGAATGTTAGAGCCACCCCCCCCCTCGACTGCCCAGAAACACGCCCCATATACAGGGCAGGCAACACCAACTACACACGCAAGCTTGGTACACCAATTGGACCCCACAAGACTTACTCCCCCACTCACCAAAAAGGCTAAGCAGGGGAGAACTGGCTTGTGGAGAACAGGTGGCTCGTGGACGCCACCTGCTGGTTAGTTAGAGAAAGTGTACTCCACGAAGCTTTAGATCTGATAAATTAGAGATACGGACTTCAATTGGTCTACAAATCCTAAAAGAACCCTATCAAGTTCAGCAAATGCCACGAGGCCAAAAACAACAGAAAATTACAAAGCATATGAAAAAACCAGACGATATGGATAACCCAAGCCCAAGCACCCAAATCAAAAGATCAGAAGAGACACAGCACCTAGAGCAGCTACTCAAAGAACTAAAGATGAACAATGAGACCATAGTACGGGAGACAAAGGAAATCAAGAAGACCCTAGAAGAGCATAAAGAAGACATTGCAAGACTAAATAAAAAAAAATGGAAGAAAGGACAGAGAGACTTGGAGAAAGGTTCAGTACTAAAGAGATTTGGTATGGGTACAATAAAGGATATTAATAGACAGAGGGGAAAAATATGACAAACATAAACCAAAGGATAAGATGGCTGATTCAAGAAATGCCTTCACGGTTATAACGTTGAATGTAAATGGATTAAACTCCCCAATTAAAAGATATAGATTCGCAGAATGGATCAAAAAAAATGAACCATCAATATGTTGCATACAAGAGACTCATCTTAGACACAGGGACACAAAGAAACTGAAAGTGAAAGGATGGAAAAAAATATTTCATGCAAGCTACAGCCAAAAGAAAGCAGGTGTAGCAATATTAATCTCAGATAAAATAGACTTCAAATGCAGGGATGTTTTGAGAGACAAAGAAGGCCACTACATACTAATAAAAGGGGCAATTCAGCAAGAAGAAACAACAATCGTAAATGTCTATGCACCCAATCAAGGTGCCACAAAATACATGAGAGAAACACTGGCAAAACTAAAGGAAGCAATTGATGTTTCCACAATAATTATGGGAGACTTCAACACATCACTCTCTCGTATAGATAGATCAACCAGACAGAAGACCAATAAGGAAATTGAAAACCTAAACAATCTGATAAATGAATTAGATTTAACAGACATATACAGGACATTACATCCCAAATCACCAGGATACACATACTTTTCTAGTGCTCATGGAACTTTCTCCAGAATAGATCATATGCTGGGACATAAAACAAGCCTCAATAAATTTAAAAAGATTGAAATTATTCAAAGCACATTCTCTGACCACAATGGAATACAATTAGAAGTCAATAACCATCAGAGACTAAGAAAATTCACAAATACCTGGAGGTTAAACAACACACTCCTAAACAATCAGTGGGTTAAAGAAGAAATAGCAAGAGAAATTGCTAAATATATAGAGACGAATGAAAATGAGAACACAACATACCAAAACCTATGGGATGCAGCAAAAGCAGTGCTAAGGGGGAAATTTATAGCACTAAATGCATATATTAAAAAGGAAGAAAGAGCCAAAATCAAAGAACTAATGGATCAACTGAAGAAGCTAGAAAATGAACAGCAAACCAATCCTAAACCAAGTAGAAGAAAAGAAATAACAAGGATTAAAGCAGAAATAAATGACATAGAGAACAAAAAAACAATAGAGAGGATAAATATCACCAAAAGTTGGTTCTTTGAGAAGATCAACAAGATTGACAAGCCCCTAGCTAGACTGACAAAATCAAAAAGAGAGAAGACCCATATAAACAAAATAATGAATGAAAAAGGTGACATAACTGCAGATCCTGAAGAAATTAAAAAAACTATAAGAGGATACAATGAACAACTGTATGGCAACAAACTGGATAATGTAGAGGAAATGGACAATTTCCTGGAAACATATGAACAACCTAGACTGACCAGAGAAGAAATAGAAGACCTCAACCAACCCATCACAAGCAAAGAGATCCAATCAGTCATCAAAAATCTTCCCACAAATAAATGCCCAGGGCCAGATGGCTTCACAGGGGAATTCTACCAAACTTTCCAGAAAGAACTGACACCAATCTTACTCAAACTCTTTCAAAACATTGAAGAAAATGGAACACTACCTAACTCATTTTATGAAGCTAACATCAATCTAATACCAAAACCAGGCAAAGATGCTACAAAAAAGGAAAACTACCGGCCAATCTCCCTAATGAATATAGATGCAAAAATCCTCAACAAAATACTTGCAAATCGAATCCAAAGACACATTAAAAAAATCATACACCATGACCAAGTGGGGTTTATTCCAGGCATGCAAGGATGGTTCAACATAAGAAAATCAATCAATGTATTACAACACATTAACAAGTCAAAAGGGAAAAATCAATTGATCATCTCAATAGATGCTGAAAAAGCATTTGACAAAATCCAACATCCATTTTTGATAAAAACACTTCAAAAGGTAGGAATTGAAGGAAACTTCCTCAACATGATAAAGAGCATATATGAAAAACCCACAGGCAGCATAGTACTCAATGGTGAGAGACTGAAAGCCTTCCGTCTAAGATCAGGAACAAGGCAAGGATGCCCGCTGTCACCACTGTTATTCAACATTGTGCTGGAAGTGCTAGCCAGGGCAATCCGGCAAGACAAAGAAATAAAAGGCATCCAAATTGGAAAAGAAGAAGTAAAACTGTCATTGTTTGCAGATGATATGATCTTATATCTAAAACACCCTGAGAAATCGACAATACAGCTACTAGAGCTAATAAACAAATTTAGCAAAGTAGCGGGATACAAGGTTAATGCACATAAGTCAGTAATGTTTCTATATGCTAGAAATGAACAAACTGAAGAGACACTCAAGAAAAAGATACCATTTTCAATAGCAACTAAAAAAATCAAGTACCTAGGAATAAACTTAACCAAAGATGTAAAAGACCTATACAAAGAATACTACATAACTCTACTAAAAGAAATAGAAGGGGACCTTAAAAGATGGAAAAATATTCCATGTTCATGGATAGGAAGGCTAAATGTCATTAAGATGTCAATTCTACCCAAACTCATCTACAGATTCAATGCAATCCCAATCAAAATTCCAACAACCTACTTTGCAGACTTGGAAAAGCTAGTTATTAAATTTATTTGGAAAGGGAAGATGCCTTGAATTGCTAAAGACACTCTAAAAAAGAAAAATGAAGTGGGAGGACTTATACTCCCTGACTTTGAAGCTTATTATAAAGCCACAGTTGCGAAAACAGCATGGTACTGGCACAGAGATAGACATATAGATCAATGGAATCGAATTGAGAATTCGGAGATAGACCCTCAGATCTATGGCCGACTGATCTTTGATAAGGCCCCCAAAGTCACTGAACTGAGTCATAATGGTCTTTTCAACAAATGGGGCTGGGAGAGTTGGATATCCATATCCAAAAGAATGAAAGAGGACCCCTAGCTCACCCCCTACACAAAAATTAACTCAAAATGGACCAAAGATCTCAATATAAAAGAAAGTACCATAAAACTCCTAGAAGATAATGTAGGAAAACATCTTCAAGACCTTGTATTAGGAGGCCACTTCCTAGACTTTACACCCAAAGCACAAGCAACAAAAGAGAAAATAGATAAATGGGAACTCCTCAAGCTTAGAAGTTTCTGCACCTCAAAGGAATTTCTCAAAAAGGTAAAGAGGCAGCCAACTCAATGGGAAAAAATTTTTGGAAACCATGTATCTGACAAAAGACTGATATCTTGCATATATAAAGAAATCCTACAACTCAATGACAATAGTACAGTCGGCCCAATTATAAAATGGGCAAAAGATATGAAAAGACAGTTCTCTGAAGAGGAAATACAAATGGCCAAGAAACACATGAAAAAATGTTCAGCTTCACTAGCTATTAGAGAGATGCAAATTAAGACCACAATGAGATACCATCAAACACCGGTTAGAATGGCTTCCATTAAACAAGCAGGAAACTACAAATGCTGGAAGGGATGTGGAGAAATTGGAACTCTTATTCACTGTTGGTGGGACTGTATAATGGTTCAGCCACTCTGGAAGTCAGTCTGGCAGTTCCTTAGAAAACTAGATATAGAGTTACCATTCGATCCAGCGATTGCACTTCTCGGTATATACCCGGAAGATCGGAAAGCAGTGACACGAACAGATATCTGCACGCCAATGTTCATAGCAGCATTATTCACAATTGCCAAGAGATGGAAACAACCCAAATGTCCTTCAACAGATGAGTGGATAAATAAAATGTGGTATATACACACGATGGAGTACTACGCGGCAGTAAGAAGGAACGATCTCGTGAAACATATGACAACATGGATGAACCTTGAAGACATAATGCTGAGCGAAATAAGCCAGGCACAAAAAGAGAAATATTATATGCTACCACTAATGTGAACTTTGAAAAATGTAAAACAAATGGCTTATAATGTAGAATGTAGGGGAACTAGCAATAGAGAGCAATTAAGGAAGGGGGAACAATAATCCAAGAAGAACAGATAAGCTATTTAACATTCTGGGGATGCCCCGGAATGACTATGGTCTGTTAATTTCTGATGGATATAGTAGGAACAAGTTCACAGAAATGTTGCTATATTAGGTAACTTTCTTGGGGGTAAAGTAGGAACATGTTGGAAGTTAAGCAGTTATCCTAGGTTAGTTGTCTTTTTCTTACTCCCTTGTTATGGTCTCTTTGAAATGTTCTTTTATTGTATGTTTGTTTTCTTTTTAACTTTTTTTTCATACAGTTGATTTAAAAAAGAAGGGAAAGTTAAAAAAAAAAAAAAAAAGAAAAACAAGGAAAAAAAAAAAGATGTAGTGCCCCCTTGAGGAGCCTGTGGAGAATGCAGGGGTATTCGCCTACCCCACCTCCATGGTTGCTAACATGTCCACAGACATAGGGGACTGGTGGTTTGATGGGTTGAGCCCTCTACCACAGGTTTTACCCTTGGGAAGACGGTTGCTGTAAAGGAGAGGCTAGGCCGCCCTATGGTTGTGCCTAAGAGCCTCCTCCCAAATGCCTCTTTGTTGCTCAGATGTGGCCCTCTCTCTCTAACTAAGCCAACTTGAAAGGTGAAATCACTGCCCTCCCCCCTACGTGGGATCAGACACCCAGGGGAGTGAATCTCCCTGGCAACGTGGAATATGACTCCCGGGGAGGAATGTAGACCTGGCATCATGGGACGGAGAACATCTTCTTGACCAAAAGGGGATGTGAAAGGAAATGAAATAAGCTTCAGTGGCAGAAAGAATCCAAAAGGAGCCGAGAGGTCACTCTGGTGGGCACTCTTATGCACACTTTAGACAACCCTTTTTAGGTTCTAAAGAATTGGGGTAGCTGGTGGTGGATACCTGAAACTATCAAACTACAACCCAGAACCCATGAATCTCGAAGACAGTTGTATAAAAATGTAGCTTATGAGGGGTGACAATGGGATTGGGAAAGCCATAAGGACCACACTCCACTTTGTCTAGTTTATGGATGGATGAGTAGAAAAATAGGGGAAGGAAACAAACAGACAAAGGTACCCAGTGTTCTTTTTTACTTCAATTGCTCTTTTTCACTCTAATTATTATTCTTGTTATTTTTGTGTGTGTGCTAATGAAGGTGTCAGGGATTGATTTGGGTGATGAATGTACCACTATGTAATGGTACTGTAAACAATCGAAAGTACGATTTGTTTTGTATGACTGCGTGGTATGTGAATATATCTCAATAAAATGAAGATTAAAAAAAAAAAAAAAACAGGTCAAGAACATATTTTTCCTGGGGTACATTGTTCAACCTATCACAAACAATAAACAAATTCTGTTCCATTTAAATAATCTCCCTTGAGAAGTCCTGGCATTCCATTTTATAGCTTATATTTGTTGAAGACGTGAATTGTTTTCTGATCTCTGAAGTCTTTTTTAAAGTCAAAATATTCCTTAAAGTCATCAGAGACGATGTTTATTTTAGCCATTCCCCTGTAAGGAAGGGATCTGGGGACATTGAGGTAAGGCTGTAGAGCAGGGCTTCTCAACTTCTGCACTTTTGACATTTGGGGCTGGATAATTCTTTGTTGAGGGCACTGTCCTGTGCACTGCAGGGTACTTAGCTGCACCGCTGGCCTCTACCCACTAGATGTGGTAGCATCCTCCCTGGTTGTGATGATGTCTCTAGACATTACCGAATGGCTTCTGGGGACAAAGATGACCTTGGCTGAGAATGACTGCTATAGAGAAAAATACCAAGGAAGAGCTGGAGGTGAGAGGGTTGAAAGATGGAAGAGGAGAACCTGTGATCCGGTTGGTGAGGACAGCAAAGGACTGTGTGATCAATTTCACATTTTTTCCTAGGGTTGGTTCTACATATATATATATATATATATATATATATTTTTTTTTTTTTTTTTTTTTTCCCCTAACACTTCCCCTATCTTTCTGTACCAAGGAGAATAAGAAACCCTTTCGGATATCTTAGAAACTCCTTGCTGTTTCTATCAGCCAGGTTTCCATCAGAGAAAAAGAACCATTGGAAAAAGTGTATATTAAGAGACTTATTGCAAATAATCAGCTTTTACGATGGTAGTTGCTGGCTTGGCAAGTCCAAAATCAGTAGGGCAGGCCATTAGGAAAGGCAGGCTGAAACTCTCAAACACACGCTGGGAGCTGCAATCCTCAGGCAGAATTTCCCCTTCAGGAATCCTCAGTTCTGCTCTTGAGGTCTTCCAACTGATTGAATCAGGCCCACTCAGACTATCTAGGATAATCTTCTTTACTTATCTTCGAATAACTATAGACATTAATCACATCTACCAAATATGTTCATAGCAACACCTAGTTTAGTGTTTGAATACTGGAGACCATAGCCTAGACTGCCCATCACAGTGTTCTAAAAGCTATTCCTGATGATTCGTAGATTCTACCCCTGGGACCCTTTCATGATGCTGCTCTGCCGTGACCAGGACAAGATCCAATCCCCTCATAAGCATTTTCATGGACCTAAGAGCATCTTTGGAAGAATCTGGATAGATGTTTCTCCATAGAAGATATACAAATGGTCAATAAGCACATGAAAAGATGCTCAACATCATTGGTCACCAGAGAAATTAAAGTAAAAATCACAATGAGATACATTTTGCACCCACTCAGAAGACTGTAATAATAAGAACAGATAATACAAGAATTGGAGATGATGTGGAGATGATGATTCCTTTGCATTGCTGGTAAGAATGTTAAATGATGCAGCCACTTTGAAAAAGAGTCTGGCAGTTCTTCAAAATATAGGGATACTGTATGACCCAGCAATTCCACTCCTAGGTATATACTCATGAGAAACACACACAAACACACAAACACAATGGTTTGTAGCCCATTTATTAATAATAGCCCCTAAGTGGAAAGGAACCAAATATCCATCAACTGATGAATGCATTAACAAAATGTGGTATAGTCATACAATTGAATACTATTTGATTATAAAAAGAATGAAGTACTGATACATGATTTAACACAGATGAACCTTGAAAACATTATGCTAAAATGAAAGAAGTCAGATTTTTTTTTATTCCATTTTTATGAAATTCCCAGAATAGACAAATCCATAGAAATAGAAAGTAGATTAGTGGTTGCCAGGGGCTTTGGGTGGGGGTGAGGTGCTGGTGGTGATTAGGGGAAATGAAGAATGGCAGCTAATGTGTATGGGTTTCTTTTAGAAGTGATGAAATATTCTAAAATTGAAGGTAGTGATGGATGGTTGCACAAGTCTGTGAATATACTAAAAACTATTGAATCGTAAATGGCAAATCCTATGGTATGTGAACTGTATCTCAATACAGCTGTTGGAAAGTCTTAACAGCAGAAGAGCATTCCAGACATGTTGGGGCAGGGCTCTCTGGTTGATTAGCCAATGCCCATGGCATGTGCTGGTTTAACCCCCATGTCAGGAAGCAAGCTGTCAGAGGAAATGAGGCAGTAAACCATTTCTTTGTTGCCTAGTGCTCACCCCTCATACCAATCAAACTGGGAGAAGGAAACTTTTCCTAGCAGATAGAGCTCTTCCAGGATCTCCCTTCGATGGGTCAATTCTTCGCTGGCAATTGCGTAATCTGTCACCTAAACAGGCTGACAAGGGTGGTATCCGTCCAAGAGAAAACTCAAAAGCTTGCCTAGACAAAGTGTTAGCTCAGAATCTTTTACCTCAGTGGCTTAAGAATTTTGATTCATTTTCTAACAGTTTATCTTTGATGATGTACAAATGCATGACTCAGTGTTATGGCTTTTATCACCTCTATGCTGGGAACTGACCAAAGGCTATTTTACTTATTCCAGAGATGGCCCTGGATGTCTGCCCAAACTTCCTCCTTCCTCCTGGCTCCCATAATAGGGAATTTCTTTCATACTGGCCTAGAGAGAAGTGCTTAGATGCTGTCATTTCACTCTTATACCTCTGAGTTTTTTTTGATCCTGAGGGCTTTCTATCTTTTCAGTCTTCTAGTAAGGTATAAATATTAATTATCAGGAAATAGCTTTAACTAGAATATTCAAGAATGGAAAATAGGCTGAAAAAGAGAGATATTCCAATTTTTCTTCAGACTTAATCTTGCTAAGATTAGAGTGAGGGCAATGGATTTCTGAAACAGAGGCTCAGCAAGTAGTTGACAGGCACCTTGTAAGGGTCTGGCCATGGGGGGTTGTTGGTCCAGAGCATCATACAAGCTTAATGTGTCTTTGTCCATAAGCCTGTGGGTACAGAGGTAATTTCACATTGGCCTTGTAACTCCAATTCTCCTGCCTTGTTGCCTTCACTTGGTAATTGTAGAACCTTTGCCTCTTGAAAAGTCTTCCCAAGGAAGTACGTTTCCCCCTTGGGTGTCGCACACTGTTCAAGCCCTCCACATGCTGCTGCTCCCCCTGAACATCTGCTCATGATCTCCCAACTCACCTGCATCCACTGAGCCCTCACTATGTCTACTAGCACCACACCTTCAGAAGAAAGTTGTCTACCCCTGGGGCTGTTGATATGTACAGCCCCATTTGGGTACTGTACTCCTTTCAGCCCTCATAAGATCCCTTATGAAAGCATCTTTCAAACACTTGATCTCCACAGGTTCTCAAAAACAGTCACAGGACTCTGAGGTACCAGAATATAGCTCTCCCACTGTTCTTTCTCAGTGGCGTCCAAGTATCTGTGCACAAACATTCTTGTAGGTATTTCAATCAACATAGGCTAAAACCCAAGGCAGGTCCAACAATTCCAAGTTTTAATCAGACATATCTGCAAAACTATATTCTTTATGCTCAGCCTAAATTGACTCATCCTAAACACAACTGTTGATCAAATCAAGGGTGATTTGAATGTAAAAAGTCACTTTTACAAATTATTAATTTGTAAGGAGAAACTACTGCCAAGTTATCATTCTCTCTCTCTCTCTCTCCTCTCTCCCTCTCTCCTTTCTTCTTTCTCTCTCTCTCCTCTTTCTTCTCTCTCTCCTCTCTCTCCCCCTTCCCTCCATCTCTCTCACACAGAAAAAAATCAAGATTTTTGAATAATGATTGCTGATTGGTCTAAGAGTAAAGAATCATATAATCTGAATGGCCATATTATTAAGTGATAGCAGCCTTTGTTCCTAATATTTATATCATATTTATGTTTGATTTTTTCAAGTCTCCATCAGCTACATATTTACAGGTACAGATAACTAATCACATCATTTATATCCAATTGACTTTTTTAGGGAGCAAATATATAACTTTATTTTTAACAATGTGATTAAATTCCACCACAGAATAAGGACATCATGGGATTCATGTTTTTTTTCCATTTAATAATTACAAACAAATAAAAATATTTTGTTTTGCAAAGAGACTGCCTCTCCTCCCTTTCCAAATGTCCCAGAATCCTGCTGGGTAAATGTATGCCCTCCTGCGAGGTCTCCCTCCTAATCCAGCTACAACACTCCACAGCCCAGCAAGGTACCTTCCCACATATCCACAGAGCCATCAGCACAAACCACTTTTTCACTCTTTAGAAAAGGGCTATGTCTTGTTTAATATGCCTGTAAATACTATTTAAGTACAATACCTCTCCTTTCCCCAATCCCTTCCTAATTCAAGTTACCATATTGGATTTCAAATTTTAAACCATTCCCTTCTGAGAAAGAAATAATCTGGTTTTCATAGAAGCTCGATGTGGAGACTCCTTTAACCATTAATTGTTAACACCATGAAATAACGTGTGAAGTTTCAGCAAGACAGACAATTTGTCCACTGGATACATTATAAAAGGAAAGGAAAAAGGATAAGGTAAAATAAAATCTGTTGTATATCTTGCAGATGTCTTGATTGACTTTTGTTAATTTTAATTGCAAAGAATGTGGTCATCAAATTCTACTGTATCTTATCTCACTATTACTCTTAAATCATATAACCATTCCTTGGGTCTGTACTTAAGATAGGAGAGAGTTTAGAATTTACCAGATGATGCTTTGATTAGAATCAATCCAACTATAGACTTCTGACTTTATTAGAAATGTCATTTTTACCTATACTTACGTGACAGAATGTTAAAATGGGGCTATTGGTTTCAAAGATTTTTCAGATGCCACAAAGGCCAAGATTGAGAAAAGTTTCCGCATGCTCCCTATGTCCTAGAATGAGGTACTAGACCATCTATGAAGGATAAACTAAGGATTATAAAATCAGTTCTGCTCATCACCCACCCCTTAGCTACATGAGAGAGGTTAAAGAGGCCAGTAAAGAGGAATGTCATGGAAAGATTTATGGTGGGCTTTGATGTCCATTCCCTCCAGTGTGGATGGGGAAGGGTTTCTTACCCTCACCTGAAGTCAGCTGAAGAGAAGATTCAAGAGAAACACCTGTAGAGCTTGGCATGTATTCCTTGGAGTTTGAGGACAGAGGAACTTCATCCAACTCCAACTTGGGGAAAGCTAAAAGTAAGAGGCTGGAGCTGGGGCAACCTTTGCATGGGAGTAGGAGCACTGACCTTCCCTCTTAGAGTTTGATATTCTCCATGGACCATATGTGGACTCTGAGACAAGGCAAAATTGGATTGAGAGAGAAGTCAAGAATTGATCCCAACAGAGGAGGGGATGGTCAGGAATCAGGGATGGGGAGTAGGTCATAAGTATATACTAGAGGAGGCATTGCCTGAATCAAGAGAACTGCAGGTAAGAGATCCCTAGCGATGAGGTGGGGTCTTTCTAAAATTCACAAATGAGAGTCAGCCTTGGACATCTGCCAAAGCACAAGTAGCCAGAAAACCTAAGGCACTTTTCCAAGGCTACATCTGGGGTGATGTGAACAAGTCAAGAGGGCAAATCAGATAGACAATAATGAGAAATAATAATGGCTAATGCAGTTACTATGTTCAAGTTTACATATATTAATCCACAAAATTGTTTCCTGCTTGCTCCCAACAAAATCTAGTGTGATCAACAAGCCAGTTACACTTGTCTTTTCTATTATTTCAATATCTAAATATCTAAAACATATATATGTATGTGTGTGTGTGTGTATATATATGGTATCTATTATGTGCCAGGCATGGCCTTAAATGCTGAAGATAGAGTGATGAGCAAGACAGATATTTTAGTGAGAGAGATGACATTCAAGTAGACAAATAAGATAAAAACAAATTGTGATAAGTGTCATGAACAGTAAACATGGTGCTGCAATATAGTAATTGGGGACCATAGACCATTGTCTAAGAAAACTTGTGAACATAAAAAACTTGTGAACATCAATGTGTGATTCAATTTTAATTATCTCATCAAGTTAGCCACAGAAGTCCATAATAGGAAGGAAATGATCAATCACAGTTTATTGGGGCCAAAGTTTCTGTCATCATATGTGTTAACACCACTCTCAAGTTCATCTTTCAACTTAATATTTGCCAACCATGTACATGAACATTCTTTCATTTTCAATTTTTCTCTTGTTTCTTCACTGGGAATGAATCTAGCTGTGAACTTCAACTTTATGCTTTCATTATCAGTTAGAGTACCCAATCACCAGATTTTGATTACTTCTTATTAATGTGTAAATTTTTTAAATGTTTTACTTTCAAATACTTTCAAACTTACAGGTTAGTTACGAAAATAATACAAATCCCATGCAGAGAACTCCAGTATATGCTGCTGGGGATTGAATCATGTCCCCCACAACAGGCATGTTCAGGTCCCCACCCTTGTCTGCTGGTTGTGAATCCATGTATAAATAGGACCTTTGAGTGAGGCTGAGCCATAATCGAATATGACTGAGGTCCTTAGAAGCAAAGGAAATTAGACACACAGGAAGAGAAAGCTATGGGGAGAAGCAAGAAATCAGAAGTCAACAGAACCTGGAAGAGAAAGGAGAAGGCCACAATGTGCATTGCCATGTGATAGAAAAGCCAAGGACTGAGGATCTCTGGCAGCCTGCCCCAGAACGCCAGTCTTCAATGCCACTGCCTTGTTGACACCTTGACTTTGGACTTCTTTTGGTCTAAAAACTGTGAACCAATAAATTCCCATTGCTTAAACCAACCTATTATATGGTACTTGTTTTATCAGCTGGGAAACTAAAGCATACCTCTATTCTCCAGATGTCCAGATTCACCAGTATGCTTTTGCCACAGTTGCCATATCATTCTATCCATGTCTCTTGGTTTTTCTTTCTTTCTCTTTCTTTCTTTTTCTTTCTTTCTTTCTCTTTCTTTCTTTTCTTTCTTTCTTTCTCCTTCCTTCCTTCTTTCCTTCCTTCCTTCCTTCTTCCTTCCTTTCCTTTCTTTCTTCTATCCTTCCTCCCTCCCTCCTTTCCTTTCTTCCATCCTTCCTTCCTCCCTCCTTCCTTTCCTTCCTTCCTTCTTTCCTTCCTTCCTTCCTTCATTTCTCTTTCTTTCTTTTTTCTTTCCCTCTCTCTCTTCTTTCCATCCATCCATCAGTCCATCTGTTCATCTGTCTGTCTTCTGTCTGTCTCTGTGTCTATCTGTTTAACAACCCATTTTCTGATCATTTTAGTATAGGTTGTGTGTATCATGCTCCTTGAACACTTAATATTGCCATGTACATTTCCTTAGAACAGGGATATTCACTCAGATAACCACCTTAAGTGCAATTATCAAATTAAAGAAATGTAGCATTGATATAAAGCTTACAGTCTATATTCCAATTGTTTCATATGTCCCAGTAATATCCTTTTGAGCCTTTTCTCCTCCTTTATTAGATTCCATCCAGGATCATGTGTTGCATTTGTCAATCTTTTTAGTTGCTCTTTTGTTTTCACTAATTGTGTGAACATATGTAAACATATAAACTTTCCTATCCCAACATAACATTCAGTGGAATTAATCACATTCAAAATGTTGTGATACACTCACCACCTTCCATTAACTCCCTTTTCCTCCTGTCCCCTGCCCCTGGCAACCTGTACTCCACTTTCTGTCTCTATGAGCTTGCATATTCTCTGATATTTTCTTTGAAGTTATCATGGCTTAAATTTAACATCCTAAATCTACAACAACCTCATTTTCTTTGATACCAACATAACTTCAAAAGTATATATACATTATGTTTCTATAACCCTTTGCCCCCCAAATTTATATAGCTCGTGTCATAAATTACATGTTTCTGTGGTCAAAAACCACTGATTTATCATTACATTCTTTGCATTTGACTTTTGGATCCTGTAGGAAGTAAAAAGTGGAGTTACAAACCAAAAGTACAATAGTACTGGCATTTATATGTACCCCTGTTGTTACCCTTACTGGATATCTTTTGTGTGTGTGTGTGTGTGCAGCTTGTATCTGTTATCTATTTCCTTTCCTTTTAACCTGTGGAACTCTATTTAGCATCTCTTTTAACGTCAGTCTAGTGGTGACCAATTCCCTCAGCTTCTGTTTATCTAGAAGTATCTTAATCTCTCCCTCATTTTTGAAAGACAGTTTTATTGGATACAGTATAGAGTTCTTGGTTGGAAATTTTTTGCTTTCAGCAGTTTAAATATGTCATCCCACTGCATTTTTGCCTCCATGGTTTCCAATGAGAAATCAACACTTAATCTTATTGAGGCTCTCTTTTATGTGACATGATGCCTCTTTCTTGCACCTTTCAGAATTCTGCCTTTATCTTTGGCATTTAACGGTTTGATTATAAAATGATGTGGCATGGGTCCCTACAGATTTATCCAGTTTGGAGTTCATTGAGTGTCTTGAATGTCTATATTAATGTCTTTTGCTAAATTTGAGAAGGTGTCAGTCATTATTTGTTTAGATATTTTCCCTGCCTCTTTCTCTCTTTCTCCTTCTGGGACTCTCACAATGTGTATATTGATATACTTGATAGTGTTCCACAGGTTTCTCAGCTTCCGTTCCCTTTCTTTCATTCTTTCTTTTTGCTGCAACTCAGACTGGATGATTTCAATTGTCTTATCTTCAAGTTCTCTGATTCTGTTCTCTGTCAGACCCAAGCTGCTATTGTTCCTCTCTAGGAAATTCTTAATTTCTGTTACTGTAGTCCTTAGCTCTATTTGGTTCCTTTTCATAATTTCCTTCTATTTATATGCTATTGTTGTTCATCTGTCATTTTTCTGATTTCCTTTAGTTCTTTGTTCATGTTTTCCTTTAGCTCTCTAAGCATGTTTAGGACCATTTAAAAAAATTCTTTATATAGTATGTCCTAGGTCTGATCCTCCACATCGACAGTTTCTAATACTTTAATTTCTCCTTTACCTCTGCCATCGCTTCCCATTTCTTTGTATGTTTTGTAATATTTGTTTAAACCAGGACATTTTGATATTTTAATGTGTTATCACTGGAATTTGGACTCCAAGGTGTCTGTTCCTTAAGTTTGTATCTAGCTGGTGTTATGACAGAGCTTTCCTTGAATGCCAGGAGCTAACTAAGAAAAAAAAAAAAAAAAAAAGAAAAAGAAAAAAGGACACCTACCCCAATATTTTGCAGATTTACCTGTGTGAATGCTCTTCTTCAGAGCTTATCCATACAATGAGTTTAGAGAATAACTCAAGGTCAAAGTGTTGGTACTTCCCTGATCCTTTCTGTGCTTGTATCTTGTCTTTGGTATGCAAATGTGGCCCTAGGATTTTCCCTGTTTACCCAGATATGAATGTTCCCTCTTCCCTAGGAAAGTTGCTTAACATCCCTAGACAATACACTTTATGTCCTGCAGCCAAAAATTCCTTGCCCAGGCAGCCATGACTTGACTGATCTCCCATAACATTCTTAGGAGAGCTCTGTGAGCTGACTTCTACATGCAGGGCAAGTTCTGGGATGTGAACCTGTGATGACTATCATGGTCAGTTCCTCAGGCTGCCCCCAAGAAAGACTGAGCCAGACATATGCTCCTACTATGTGTGTGAGGGTTTCTCTGCTCCCTCCAGAATCTGGACCAGGGACCCACACTGGGAGTCTGGGCTGCCTCTGCACCAAGCAGGTGAGAGGAAGAGAAAAGAGCCAATGAGGGCACCACAAGATCTTACCACTATTAATTTGCCTTTTCCTGACTTGGTGCTCACCTTGTTACTACAGTCCTTTAAATGTTTTCTGGAGCTTTGAAAAAGGTATGTCTGCCAGTTCTTGCTGATTGTTCAAAGCTTCTGTGGGGAGTGCAGCCCTGAACCATCCCACTCTGCCATCTTTGTCGGGGCATGACTATTCTATCAACTTTCAATTACTTTTTTAAATGAGGGTCTAGGTTGGGCATAGAAATCTGTAATTCTCAAAGAGCCCAAATATTTTGTTAATATAAGTCTCAGAATCTTGCCAAGAAGCAAAAAAGACTATTTTAAGTTCACCTCCTCCTTTATGCTTTTCAAATTTACTTGTTCTGAAGAATCTACTTGAATGGTCTAAAGACCAATGGCTGGTTAGAAGAATTTGAAGAACTGATGTTATTCCCTCTGTTTCCTTTCAGGTCCATATGGCCATATGTCTCTCTGCATAATTCTTTTCCTTATCCTCTCTCCACTGGCTGGTTTATTCTGTTTACTTACAACTTCTGTTCCCTCCTAAATTTGGCTTGCTGTGCATTGTGGTCCTGACTACCCTAAGAAACTCTTCATGCTCTTTTGGCTTCAGTTCCCAACCCTAGTTACTGTATCACCATGGTTCAAAGATGCCATTGATTATATAATGCAGCATCATTTTAATAAGAATTATTAGGGGAAAAATGAAATACAACCATACTAAATATATACTATAGATTGTGAGACATCCTGATTTCATGTATGCAAACAATCCTGAGGTGAATGTGCATCTCAGAATAAAAGAAGTAGAGTGATTGCTAATTAGGACAGTAGCTGAGTAGGGCTGCCCATCTGTTTACATATTTATTTTATAAGTTTCTGGGCAGCCTGGGGCTGCCATTTTGTGCTCATCTGAGGTCCAATCAGCTTTGACTTCATCATGAGACTGAATAGCTGTAAGCATGGTGGCCTAGGTTGGTACCTCTTGCAGGGCTGTGGCACGGCACATCCCCTAAAAGTTTTGGGGAGCAGGTAAGAATTGATTTACCAAATGTCATTGAGAGAGAAGAGTGGTCAACCCCCATTGTCATGTGTTTTAGTGCTTTTTCTATCTTAACAACCTTTGATCTAAAACTAGGTATTTTACAATATGATTGCTTTTTATGATATGATGCTATTTCCAGGCTATGAGATTATGACCAGATTACTGCATGGGAATTATGCTACATTTGGTCGTTCTTCTCCCTTAAGTCATTTGTTTAGCCTACTGTCTTTGAAGCCTAGGATAATATGAAAAATAAGTGCCTGAATAATTTGCACCAGATTGATTCAAATTTCTGGGGGACATTTAATTCTCTGAAATGTGAAGTGGAGCAACATTGATGTTATTTTCCAAGCATGTATTTGGCCTTGGAAGACCTGAGGGTGTCATAATGGGAAAGCTTCAAGAAGATCTTTTCCCTGCTGCCATTTGATGACCAGTTCTCATTTTCCTTTAGAAAAATGATCCTCAGACTGCCAAGAGGCTGCTGGCAGATGCAGTTTGTATTAAACAGATGGTTGGTCCATAATTAAGTGCTTGTCCATGGCTGGGCCCAGTGCTTTATGAACCTTGTGGGAGAACGGGAGAACATGCCAGTAGCTAATAAGAGTGGATCACTTCCAGGATTTGGGTCAAGAAAAAGAGTGTGTTATATGGGTTTTCACATGAGCTCAGTAGAACAAGGAATAGACTCTGACTTATCAATTGTTGACAAAACTCGATGGAAAGGAGTGATGAATTAAACACACACTAGTGGATTGAGAAATGGAGCAGTTCTTTTTATGAGTAATCAGGAGAGAGAAATATCCAAGGTATGTTGTTGAGGTTCATACACAAACACACACCTTGAAATGAGGTAATGTTGTGTCTACACACAGACTAATTTGGCAGAACTAATTTTTAAAAGTAAATTTAGAGTACCAGGGATGTGGGTTTCTTACCTTTTACTTGCAATTAAATAGCTTATATGTACAACTACACATTTCCTTATTCATCTGAAAGTTTTGATATCATTTAGAAATAGCTTAAAACTTCTGACTAAAGAGCAATTGTCATGTATCATAGATCTGTCTTTTGTCTGGGTGTTAGTTAAGCCACTACTAAGAACAGAGATCCATCAGGGTTATAGTTATGACAGGGTGGGAGTGGAATTCAGAGCTTGTGCCTTAGTTCCTACTCCCTGATACTTATAAATAATGGCTTTTACTTCCCTAGCATCTATAAATTGGAGAGCAAATGTGTGTGTGTGTGTGTGTGTGTGTGTGTGTGTGTGTGTGTGTGCAGAATATACATGTTTTGAATGCAAAAGTTACTTTTGTAATTAGGTGGCTTAAAATGGACTGTATGGCCAATTAAATATACTCTTACTATTTGTCAAAAATGATAAATCAGAAATGAGTCTGGATATCAGATTTGTCCAAAGAGATCTGGCTAGCTTCAGAGTCCCAGCTATAAGTCCTCTTCAAACTGGACTAAATGAGAAGAAGCCCTGGCCCCTCTGAGTGGCCAGCAGGGCAGCTGTGAGCCAGGCCTGGTAGAGCTTATGTTCACATGACTGATCAGGCTGGAGCTGCCTGCTTCCTGCCTGTCCATCAGCCTGCTTGACCTAGTGCACCCCTTTGCCTGGGCCACATGCCTCAATACTGATCCTTCAGAGTATCCCTTTCTAGTCTAATGGGTTAGATTGAGCTGTTGCTAAAATACTGACATCTAATTAAAATCAATATGATTTTGAACTAAATCTATTAGAGATATTTGTACTAATTCTCCTCCTCAGTAGAGTGAACAAAGGTCCTAGAGATCACTCAGTGAAGTTCTGATTAGTACCTGAATGGAAGGGCAAGAAACTTCAGAGGGTCTAGGCCTAGCTACTGGGCAACCTGGCCCTTAAAAAAACTGCTCGAACAATGTGTTTGGAGATGGGAGAATCTCAAGCTAAATGTAGCCTACTGCTCTCCTGTTTAAACCAAATCAAATGTCAAATTGAAGTCATGAATCAGCAGCCTATTTGTTTTTTTTTTTTAATCTTTCTTAGGAAAACGAACCAGGTAACTTGGTCGCTTAGAAAAGACTAAACATACTCACACCCCAATATTCCCTGTGTCCATGTCGGTGTGCAATTAATAGATTGCTTTCCATGGAGGTCTACAAAAAAAACAGGGGCTGTTTGTCTGAACAGAGTGGGTACTTTTCAGTCCAGAATTCTGGAATTGTTCTAAAAAAGGAGATGGGAGGTGAGCAACAGAGGGATATTGAAATGCTGGAGAGGGAGCCAGGCCTTGGAAATATCCTTAGGACAGAAGAACCCTAATATAGCCCAAAGTCCAGGGACTCTGAAAGCAAAGCAAACTCACCCAAGCAAGTGCCCTCTGAGGACTTCAACTGGAAAAGTACACCAAACTTTGGCAGGTCAAATGCATTTGGGACAGGATATTTATACACAGCTATTTCTGTAATTGTAGATGACCAGATGTGGGTATTCCAGTTTAGCTCAGTTCCTGCCCTTCAGGCACACACAGCCATGGTATATATGTATGTATTTTACATAGGGCAGGTAGGTGTGTGTCTGTTGGGGATTGGGGGATGGAGGTTTATGGACAGGGAAACCATTCTGATTTTCCTTTTCTAGCGCTTCAGCCCATTTCCTTCAGGTTCCACTCGTTAGTTCCTAAACACTGAGGATTTGTGCTTAGATGGTTCTATAAGCATTCTCTCTAGAAACAGGTTAAAAATCAACATTTCTAGGTTCCACCTAAAATTTCAGAGTTAGGAGGATTAGGGTATAGCCTGGAAGTCCGTATTTTTAAGATCTCCCCTGGTGATAATGATGCCAGGTTTGGAAAGCATCAATTTACACAAGAACAAACTCCTATTAACATGGAGAAGTTAATTGGAAATATATATTTTGCTGTTTCCCCCAACCCATGATTGTTGAAGCCTAATTTATTTGACCAAACTTATTTAAATAGAAACACACATCCAAATAGCTATATCTAGTTGAACAAATGATATTATTAAGCTGTGGGGTCAGATTTTTAAACTTTAGGCATCACAACTTTCTTCTTTTAGATTTTTTCTCTTGTGTATAATATATTTTTCCAAGCAATTAAATTAATAAAGTGACTTTGATATTTATTTTAAGCCCTTATAAAGATTCTTGGCCAACTATACACTATAAAGGATAATAGTTTTACGTAAGCAGAGACAATGCTGAATAGACAGAGATGAACCTGACACTTACTCTACCAACTGCTCTTTTGTTTTGTTTTTACTAAATGTCTTAGTTTCCTGGGGCTGCCACAGCAAAGGACCACAAATTGGATGGCTTAAGACAACAGAAATTTATTGTCCCTCAGTTCTGGAAGTTAGAGATCCAAAGCCAAGGTATTGGCAGGGCTGGGCTTCCTCAGGTCTGTAGGGAATATTGGTTCCCTGCCTTTGTCCTGGCTCCTGGTAGTGGCTTGACAGCAATCCAAGGCCTTCTCTGCCCCAGTCAGCACATGGCATTCTCCCCTCATCAGTCTGTCTGTCTGTGTCCAATTCTTCCCCTCTTATAAGGACACCAGTAATATTGGATTAGGGACCACCCTAGACCAGTTGGCCTCAACTTAACTAGTAATATCTTCAAAGACCTGATTTCCAAATGAGGTCACATTCCAAATACGGTCTGAATAAGGCCAGGGATTAGGATTTGAACATGTCTTTTTGGGGGGACACAATTCAAACTGTAACACTAAGAACCTACATGTCACTTTAGAGTATAAGCTATTTCTATTTGTCTTTCCTTCCTCAAAACTTTCAAAGTAGGTTAGATGTCTTTGAATACTAACAGGAGCCTTCTAGAGAACTATTCGGTAAATCTTTTCAAGGAAAATCAGATAAAAAACATCAAAAAACCCCATCATGCCCAGTCCATAGACATATATGTATACAATAGCTGATAGCTTACAATTCTTGTTGGAGAATAATTACAGAATCAAACTTCAGAGAATGCAGAAAACAAAGGAAATGAATATCCACAAAAAACATGTATAAAACATTTCTTAAGAATCAAGATTCATCTAAATAAATATTTTATTGTACTGTGCTAAAATATAATTTAGAGATTACAAAAGTAAGCCTTTTATTGAATTCTTTATAAATCCCATTTCTAGTCATCGTCTTCCTCAACTCCATCCCTAACTCCAGGTTAGGGCACCAAGGTGCTGCTGAGTGCTGGCTTGCCCCTCAGAGCAGAAATCTTTTAGGTTTCTGAAGTCCTCTTTCCAAGTCAATTGTCATAATAACCAGCTGGACATATGAAAGGAAATCATCGGAAAGTAGGTGGTGGCAAATAGAGTACAGGGTAATGGAGCAGCCATCAGCTATGCATAAAATGGTGGGGAGATATTCTAGAAATGAATCATGATCTCCCTGAGAGATATGTTTTTGCCAAATAATCCATAATTGATTAATGCACCTGTTATAGTTTCCTAGGCTGCTTAAGCAAATGCCATGAAACGGTTCAGCTTAAACAATGAGAATTTATTTGCACATAGTTTTGAGAACCATGTGCAAATAAACTAGGGAAATGGGAACTGTTCAAATCAAGGCATAAAGGCTATGCTTTCTTTCCGAAGACTAGAGATCCTTGGCTCCTCTGACACATGGCTGGGCACATGTCAGCTTCTATTGGTCTCTCCTTTTTCTTCTGGGTTTCAGTGATTTCTGCTTCTTGCTTCTGTGGCTTTCTCTCTGTGTCTGAATTTCATTCTCTTATAAGGGACTCCAGGAATAAAGTTAAGAGCCATCCTGATTGACGTGTCACGTCTTAACTAAAGTAGCCTCATCAAAAGGTTCTACTTATAATGTATTCACATCCACAGGAATGGATTAAATTTAAGAACATGTTTTTATGGGGTTCATACAGCTTCAAACCACCACAGTGCCTATTTAATCTCTTTTTGCCTAGTAATATATATTTTCTGAGTTTTTTTTTTTTTCTGTCCACTTTATCCTTCTCCAAATAGATCACTACATTGGAGTATAAGTGTGTGTGTGTGTGTGTGTGTGTGTGTGTGTGTGAGAGAGAGAGAGAGAGAGAGAGAGAGAGAGATTGAGAGAGAAATGATGAAAGGAAATACTTAGCAGTCCCTCCAGAATGACTTAGATTGACTATTAGAAAAACCAAAACAGAAAAATACTCTTTCCAATATGAAAGCCAAGTAACATTCTCCACAATATGGAAATTAATTTTGGAATTTTTCCTCAAAAGACTAAATCCTGATTTTTTTAAAACCCCTGATCACTCCTTATTATGAAAGTAGTTGATGAATCAAATATTAGAAACAAAACAAGATGATGTTACACTGACCATAAAGGAAAAAAATAAAAGATTGCCAAATTGCTAATAACTGGTGTTGGCTACAAAAGCCAAGCAGTACTAGCACAAAAGCAGGAGGTTGCGGTGTTTTAGGTTGTGGGAAAAGAGGGAGTTAATACAATGAGAGGAAAAATGGGAACTCACTGGAATATAGAAATGGTAAAGATTAAAAATGGGGAAGTGGACCACAGATACTTTGACAGTAATGGGAAAAGACAGAGGAGATGACAGTTGACTTGGAAAGGGACAAGCCAGCACTCAGCAGCACCCTGGTGCCACAACCAAAGTACAGTTGAAGTTAGGGATGGAGTTGGGGAAGACAATGATTAGAAACAGTATTTACAGAGGATTTAGAATTCAATGAAAGGGCTTACTTCTGTAATCTCTAGGTTATTATATTTTAAATAGCACAATAACATATTTATTTAAATGGATACCAATACTCAAAAAATGTTTAAATTATATGCAACATAGTTTTTATACATCTTCATTTCCTTTGTTTTCTTGATTCTCTGAAGACCTCCATTGGAATGTTTGTTAGTACAGTCATAATTTAAAAGATGTGACGTACAGAATGCTACTCTACAAAAACTGGCCCAGACCTTGATGTTTTCTGAGAGGCAAAAAAATCCCTTGGCTGCTTTCAGAGCCATTCCTTTAAAATGTGGATATATAAAATGCCTCAACATTTTTCTAACCTATTCCTACATGATTGTAATATTAAGATGCCACAGATATAGTCCTTGAGTCTTTTGTTCCATTAATAAAACTGCATGCTTCTCTGGAAAAAAACAAACATGGATGTCCTGAATCAGAAAAGCCTGAGGTCCCAGATAATGTAGTAACATCTCATATGGATTAGTTGATGTTTTAGGTACTTTTTCTATTAGTGGTTCAACCATTGTGGGCTTTAATCTATGTCTTAGAATTTGGCCAACAGTCTCCTCTCAAAACTATGAGAGCCCCATTTTCTTTACAAGTTTTTGTCAACCACCGATCACTTAAACTAATGAAGATTTATTGCTCTTAATTAAGAGATAGTTATTTCAACAGGATTACCATATGTGTCAGCAGAGATTGGTTCCAGCTTTTAATAATTTTGAATTGTTAGTGTCTTGCTGTATAATCTACCTTATTCTTGCCCTTGAAATTTAGTTATCAATAAATTTGTGTTTCCCAATGCCTACAAATAACCAAGACAAGGAGTGTGTAAATCTGTAGTACCTGATCACTGTGATTATATTGGGGGAGGGATATTTCTGTGGAATAGTTATGCATTACAAAAAAACCACATAATTACTCTTACCATTATATCAAGCAATAGGGAAGTAGTGAAAGAAACTTCTTGCTGACTTTGTGCAAGAGAAAATAAAGAAATTAACATTGTCATTTACAACTTCAGTTGGCTTCATAAAAGGTCATGGAGGCAAGGAATTACGATTTTCAAAGAACAGAGGGGAAATAAAATATACATACACTTTAAGATATTTTCCCAATACCTCTTTGGACAACAACCTGTGGGTGTTTCCCTGGTTTAGAAAGCTTAATGGGCATGTCTTTTTAGGTATTTTTAGTGGCAGATACCAAGGTCTCTGTTACATGTGTTAGTGGACTACTAAGTGTTTAATACAGGCCTTGTGGACAACCTCCAGACCTTCCTTGAATGACCTCTTCAAATCGATTAAATAACATATGCATAAATATAGAATCATAACTGTTCCCTATTTCCATGATATGAACTAGGTATGGAAAAGGTAGATATGGAGAAACTTCCTAACAAATTCCAGATGTACACAAACTATCAGGTAGTCACCATGTTGTCTTGATGGAACCACATGTAATAATAATACAAACAATCATAATAATAATAACTTTTTTTTTGATAGAGAAAACTTATTAAGCATTCATGATGTGCTAGGCAGGATGCTTACTACTTTATGTGCATCAATCATTTAATCCTCAAAGACAGGTATTATCATTATGCCAATTTTGCATATGGGGAAATAGAGGCTTGGAGAGGACTTGAGCAATGTGGTTCCTCAAATAAAAAGGGATGCAGCCAGTTGAACCCAGGACTGGTGGATTTCTAAGACCAGGGCTTTAGCCATCAGACCCTGCTGCATTTATACAACAACAGCATGTACCAGACAGTTTGCCTGGGTATTTAAAACATTTTAGAGTGAAAAACATCACAAAAGAACACAGTTTATGCCAGACTAGTCAAAATAACTCCTCTAAGTTCTCTTTCTTTTCTTCCCCAGGTATACAGGGAGCAATAATTTGAACTGATTGTGTTCAAAAATTCCGAAGAAGAACTGGTAAAGTCCATGTCAAAACTATTCAATGATCTCCTCAATCCGTGCTCTGTGTCTATCCTGGCTCTATATCATTGCACCTCATTTCTGACAATGGATTTGCATTTAGTTCAGATGTTTAAATGCATCCTTATCTGAGTTGCCTACCACTGACAATTATGACACTCAAGCAAAATGCCATGCCAAAGACATGGTAGTAATTAATGGTTTTTAAAACTTTTTAAGCAAGAGAACCTTATTCTAATGAAATAATATGCACTACAGTATAAATGAATTCATAAGTGAACACTTACAGACTTAAATAAAATATCTCCTTCCAGACATAGACGAAGACTTAGGAGACAAAATTATAGTCAGGATGTTTCTTTGTCCACACCGACCTCTGTTCATTTAGTGGGACATGGAGCTAATTCAAGTGGGTTGATCCCATTATAAATGAAGTCATAGTAATAGGGATCTATAAAATCTAGAGAGCAGACTAGCCTTTGGGGTATTGCCTATCAAGTTTATCAACTTCAGAGGAATTCCTTCAAGGATATGAGCCTAGGAATTTTTCTTACAGGTCAACTGGCATCAGTTCAGCTATGTTTTCTGAAGACTTGATGAAGTCGTAAAGTGAGGAGCTCATTAAGAAAAGGAAATGTGTTTACTTTGTTTCCATATTCTTTGAATGCAGGAATTTGTGTGTGACTTAATGGATAAATAAATGAACAAGAAACAATGATTCTTCTCCAACCACTGCTAATAAGGATTCACCCGGAATTTCTCCCCCTGAGAAATTTATATATATTTATATTTGTGTATGGGTATTCTGTTCCAGAAGCTCTGGCCTGGGAAAATGGCATCCTGTATATTTAAAATCTCCCTACAAGTTCTGAATCATACCACTAGCATTACTATAGCTTAGAGACAGAAAAGGTCCACTCTGGTGGATAACATGTTATTAATTTGTTCATCTGCTTAATATTTACATACTATACATATATAAATATCCGATACATATATTTTTATTTATACTCCCATCTTATTCTTGTTACAGAAAGAATGTAAAGCAGTTTATAGAATGCTACATAAAATACAAGGTTAAAAAGTAAGTGAGATGAAAAAGCAATATAAGTATACAAGTAAAAGAGTTATTAGTCAGGACTAAGAGTAAGAGAGTGTGCTGGTTTGGAGGCGTGAGATATGATATAAAGCAGAGAAACCATGGAGTGGTATTAGCCTTTGTGTTTACTTGGAGTTTTTAGCATTGTATTCTGCAATAACTCAGAGTCAGGTGAGCTCAATTTCTCTCTGCTCACAGTTGGTTGTTGCTCTTCTTTTCCCTTGCCTGTATTCTTTGAGCCAATAACACTTATCTAAAGGAGAACTTATTTTTATTGTTAGTGATTCTTCCAGAAAGTTCTCTCTTACTCTGTTCATTCATCTCACTTGTATCATCAACTGAAAAAATAAAAAAAAGCAAACTATCTGGCTGCCATTCAAGCATAAAGCTAGGAATGATTTACCTACTTCTAATGATAAGAAATGGTTTGAACTGTCTGGAGATGTTAATCAGGAAGAGAACAATAATCCCCAGGGAAGATGTGTTCACCCTGGCACCTCGAGGCTACTGAAACTAAATTATTCTTACAGCTCAAAGGAGCGGGTGTTGGATGAAATTAGAGTGGAAAGTCCTGGGAGAGGTGCAGGGAGAAGCAGAGAGCAGAGAATGGAAAGTCTTTTAAAGCCAGAATATCCAAACTGAAGGAATCAAGTTGTGGCTCTTGGGTTCAGCTCCTGTGCATGACCTTGGACAGCCCAATCCGTATTCAGGATGAAATGGGACACTTGTGGGTCTCCCCAGACCGGGTTTCCTTTCACTGTTCCCACTCAGCTGCCCTGGAGGCACCAGACTGCCGCCGTTTCCAAACACACTCCTGGACCCACTGCCCACTTTGATAGTGGGAAGTGGAAAGCGAGAAATCTCTCTGGGCTCCTATTCACTTCAAACTGGTTGGACCAGTAAACAGAAGGTGAGTTTGTGTGTGTGTGTGTGTGTGTGTGTGTGTGTGTGTGTGTGTGTGTGTGTGTGTGTGTGTTTTGCTCCATCCCCCCCTTGTGGTTGAGCAGTTTAACAGAAAACAAATCTGACAGACTCACAAATATCCAAAGCGTGAGGGAGCCCAGAAGCACAACCCCATCCTGTAGGACGTCATTCTGAAAGCAGTAAAGAAGACAGTAGTGCCCTGAGCTTGGGATCCAGGCCCAGTCAGTCCCGTGAGGGCAAATGGTAGACAGGGTTCCTGTTGTCAACATTGTGACCACTGCAAAACTGCGGAGTGTCTTTAACTTTTAAGGCCTCAGGGCATGGGGAACCCTGAAAACACTAGTCTATGGAAGTTTATTCTCAAAAAGAAAGGAAAAAAAATGCATTGACTTTAAACACGCAGTCAAGAAACGTAGCAAAATGTTACATATCCAAGGAGGTTCATAAACTTCAGAACAAGGTTAATATTTAGTGTTCAGATTAATTTTGAGAAGGGTGTAACAGTGTGAACTTGTGTCCTGGGGAGCATTGCGGGGAAACTGAGGAGAGCACTACAATTTGAATTCTTATTTCAGCTGAGCCATTCACTAGCACTGATCTGGGGCAAGTCATTTGACCACTCAGAGCCTTAACTTCCTCTTCTTTAACATGGGTATAGAAGTTGTTGAGGGCACTGAATGCAAAAACATAAGTTACAGTGCCCAGCACATTTCTTGGCACTCAGTTGCTTCTCAGCAAAGTTCTGAAAGTTCTGAATCTGAAACAGTGTTGGATTAGGAGAAACCTAGTGAGTCACCAGTCGTGCACTTCAAAAAATGCCCAAGGCTACCGCATAACCTCGCCTGTGCTTCCAAGACTATAGGCTGCTTTCTCCAACTCCAGCTCCTTTCTGGGGAGGTAAGGGTCAAAGGTTAGATAATGAACTCACACTTCAACCATGGAAGGGATGAGCCTGGCTAGATTGATCTTGACATACAGACCCTTCATCTGCAACACGCCTTCTGCTATGTGCAGAAATCTCATGCTTAGACTCATGGAATCCTCCTCAAGAAAGTCAGCAGTGAGCTGCTTTAGCACTCCTAAGCAGGCAGGGCTTTTGTGTCATAATGCGACAATGACTTTCTAATCATATGATTAAGCAGTAAAGCATAATGATGACAAGCATAGATTATAGAGTCAAATACATCTGAATCTAGCTATGTAAATATGGTTAAAGTGCTTAACTTCCCTAAGACATTCTCATCTGTAAAATGGTAATAATAATAGGAATTACTGTTAGGGTTATGGGGAAGATTAAGGAGGATCATAAATTTCAATTGCTTGGCAGTGTGCCAGGCACATAGTGATTATTCAGAGTTTTGACTATTAGTAATGTTATAGAGATTGAGGGCTGTGTGTTTGAAATTACTATTAGGCATGAACATAGATAGCAAAAATTTGTTGGACTACTTTTCTAAAATTGACTGTTGATGTTAATCATGGAACAACAAAACCTGATTATATGTTATCTACAAACCAGTATTGACTATTTTACAATAAGAGGCATAAATTTTTTTCAATGATCAAACTCCCACAGTTTTCCCAAGATGAAAGACTAGACTATAGACATTTCTATATTATTGAATTCTGCTTTAATTTAATTGAGAGCACATTTGTGCAGGTTTGAATGTATTATGTCCCCCAGAAAAAGCCATATTCTTTGATGCAGTTTCGTGGGGCAGACGTTTTGGTACTGATTAGATTTGCATGGAAATGTGCCCCACCCAACTGTAGGTGATAGCTCTGATGAGATATTTCCGTGGAGGTGTGGCCCCACCCACTCAGGGTGGGCCTTGATCAGTGGAGCCATATAAATGAGCTGATGTGCACAGGGAACTCAGTGCAGCTGAGAATGAACTTTTGAAGAGGAGCTACAGCCAAGAGGGACACTTTGAAGAAAGCCCAGGAGCTGCAGATGAGAGACAGTTCGAAGATGGCTGTTGAAAGCAGACTCTTGCTCTGGAGAAGCTAAGAGAGGACAAATACCCCAAGTGCAACTAAGAGGGACATTTTTGAGGAACTGCTGCCTAGAGAGGAATGTCCTGGGAGAAAGCCATCTTGAAACCAGAACTTTGGAGCAGACTGTAACTGTGTAACCAAATAAACCCACTTTTATACAAGCCAATCCATCTCTGGTGTTTTGCATTCCAGCAGCATTAGCAAACTAGAACAACATTCATATTGCATTGTAAAATAATGGATATGAATCTTCTCCCAATGAATAAATCAAAGGATGCAGTAAGGGGAAAGAAATAAACAAACAACACAAAGCAACTTTCTTGGATTATAATAATCAAAAGGAAAAGACTGTATCATTTTTATGTTTAGGTACCTGATTGCTATGGTTTGAAGCTATTATGTACCCCAGAAAAGATCATGTTCTTTTAATCCACTCCAGTGGGTGCAGACTTATTGTGGGTGGGAACTTTTGACTAGGTTATTTCAACTGACCTCCTTTGTGGTGGGTCTTAATCCTCTTACTGGAGTCCTTTTTAAGAGGATGAAAGATAGAAAAAGCCAAGAGAAGCTAAGAGAGACAGAAGCTAAGAAAGAGAAGCACACAGAAAAGCTGAGATGCTAAAGACAACGAAACCAGGAGAAAAGGACCAGCACACACCACCACATACCTTCCCATGTGACAGAGGAGCCCCAGATCACCAGCAGCCTTTCATCAGAAGAAGATATTGTCCTGTTGCTGCCTTGATTTGGACATTTTCATGGCCTAACAACTGTAAATTGTAAGTTAATCAATCCCTATGGTAAAAGCCAACCCATCTTTGGTTTATTGCATTTAGTCAGCTTTAGCAAACCAAAACAGATTTTGGTACCAAATTCTGTTATTTGATGATTTCAGCAGAGGTCAAATCAGTATTAACTGTTTGGCATGAGAATGGACAGCAATAGTCACCTATGACTATACTCAATATTTTGAGGGACTACAATAGGGGAAAAATGGGTCGTTCTTCAATAAGGCCAGCGTTGATATTAGGAAAAGAAAATATCTTGTAAGGGTCAGTATAGCAAAGGCAAAGAGTGTCTTCTTTTCAGGGTTACCATTGTGGAATGCTGGAGGTGGCCCCACAGTTAATTCCCTCTGTGGTCGTCCAGAAGCACCAGCACACAAAGCCTTGGATGAAAGGAAATGCTCACAAATGCACCTTGACGAAAAGGAGAGTGATCCAGGCCTGTCTTCAGAGTGAAAGCCTATCCCATCACGAGAGCTTTCTGGGGCTCTTTGTGAAGAACCTGAGGGTTATCACTGAACCAGCTCCTGGGGCTTTAAACACAAATTGGCATCATGGTGTTCTCTAAAAAGAATCCCCTGCTGTTAAAAGAATCCTAAGAAATCCACTTTTTCTTAACGTTTGTCCTTCATAATGAGAAAAAGGCTACCAGGAAGGTTTTACACAATTTGCACTCATAATAAAGAAGTTAGTAACTAAGAAGTCTGATAAATACTATTTCCTACTCTGCGTTTCCAGTCTTAACACATGTGGAAAGAACATATTGCTATATTTAGCAAGCTGGTAACACAGGTTCTAACACCTAACCATGGAATAACATGACAGCTCATGATAACAAAATGTCATACTCTGTTATTTTCCTCTATCGAAAGGAATGGTTCAAGATATGGCCATGCAGTCTTTCTGTCTTTCATTCACTTCCAAGAGGTCAATCCAGCTAAGTGAGTCACCCCCACATCACAGGCTTTCTCATCAGTTTAGGGCATGGAGAGAGTGACAGCTTTGCTATTTTTTCCCTAAACAAAGAAGTCTATGTTAAGACTAAGTTTTGCCAAAATCATTTATTGGCGTCCTGTTTTTAGCATGAATTGGGAAGGATAGGCAATTATTAGTTTAAGTGCCATCACATGATTTCATGAGACCTTGCCTTTTTATGAAAATGCTGACAAACGATAGGCTTCTGCTGGAATACTCAGCCAGTCTACGTGAACTTATGAATTTAAAGCATAGCATCACTTCCTAACAGGATGTTCTGGCTGCAATAAACCAAGAAAAACTCAGGTATTATATTGGACAGTAAAAGAATATACATAACTCTTGTTAATTAGTTTGTGAATAGTTACTCCTCTTTAGAGACATTCTTCAGCTATGACCTATATAGGAATAAAATATACGTGTTTGAGTCTAAATTTTTTATGCATAGAATAGTAATTTATGTAGGAAATAGAAAAGACCCAGACATTTGGCCAGAGCCACGTCCATGTCCAGAAAGTGTGGAGAAGCTGGTAATCCCCAGGCCAGCCAGAGGCTCAGTGGCTAGGAAGGCGCAGTGAGCAGTGTAGGAACAGAGAGGAGGAGGGTAGTGTCTATTTGGCATAGTCACTGTGAAGAAATTAAGCAGAATTAGGTCCCAGCCACCTGGTGAAGACGTATCTCCACACTTTTTCTTTCTTCCTAGAAACCTCTCTAATTGTTTTTTCCTCTACTCATTTCCTCACATCATTTCACTTACCAAAATCTATTATTTCTCCCTCAGAAATCTCTCTTAAATGGGCCTTCTCTTTTCTGTCTCCAATCACAGTTCTTTATTTCAATTGCACATAATTTCTTACCTGCATTACTATAAAATTTCCCTAATTGGATTTTTTTTTTGTTTCTCTCCATTATAGCCCATCTTCCACACTGCTATCAAAATTCTCTTTCTAAAACAAAATCTGATCATGACACTTTTTTACTTAAAAATTGGTTCTCTATTGCTTCTGATTAAGGTCTGAGCTGTGATCTTGGAAATTATACAGGAAAAATAAAAAACAAAGCCACTGTTAATCCTGATGCATAGCTGCTACTGAGAATACCCATACTAAATTTTTCTAGGTCAATGGAAGCAGAATGAGGCATGGCATTGCTCTGATAATAATTCTCAAAATTTTTATCTAGAAACAACAAAAGGTAAATGAGACCATTTTTTCCTACTATATACAATTAGAAAAATTCCAAATTAAATAAATCCATCATGGATAACAGATAAAGTGGCATTCTGTCTTTTTCCTCTTTAATATAGTTTTGTGCAAAAGAGGAACCATTGACATGAAAGATCTGCAGGCACTTCCAGGTCCCTGACTGGTATTTTATCCAAATAGAACCAACTCTCCTATAACAATTACATAACCTACTCTCTCACCAGCTCTCCCAGGCTGTTAGGAGGTCAACCAGAACCCCTTGCCCATTATTTGCTGAGAACATTGACAAAAGAGGGAAGAGAAACTGTGGAGGAAGACAAAAGGACCATAACAGGCAATCCAACACTTAATTGTTAGATAGGAAAAACTTATCTTCATGTCCCATCTTTTAAAATTTTAATTTTAGAAATAATGAAATATATACAAGAGCAAAGAAAATACAAAATAAATGTCCATGTACCCATCATCCAACTTCAAAATTATCAATTCAAAACTCACTGCTAATCTTGCTTCATCAACATTAGCCATCCTTCCCCCCTCCCCGCAACACACACACACCATCCATATTCTTTTCACCATCCGCACTGGAATACTTTGAATCAAATCTAAGACATTATTTTATTTTTCTGTAGATATTGTACTATGAAACTGTAAACAATAATTTCTAAAACAGAATCACAAAACACTATTGCATTGTATTAGCTTCCTATTGCTACTGTGAAAAATCACCTCAGACTTAATGCCTTAAAACGACACAAATTTATTCTCTTACAGTTCTGGGAAGTCAGAAGTTGGAAATGGGTGTTAAGGGGCTAAAATCAAGGGGTTTTTAAGGCTAGTTCCTTCTGGAGCCTCTAGGAGAGAAACTGTCCCTCGCCCCTTCACACTTCTAAAGTGTTCTACGGCCATATATAAGTGTCCAACCAAGGCATCTAAAGGCTAGCAGCAGTCCTTGGCTCCTAGCCATGTCACTCCAACCTCTGCTTCAGTAATCACATAGCCTTCTCTTCATTGACCTTCTTGCCTCCCTCTTAAAAGGAACTTTGTGATTTCATTTGGTATCCACTGAGATAATTCAGGATAATCTTTAACTTAATCACATCTGCAAAGTCACTCTTGCCTATCAAGTAATATATTCTCATGTTCTGGGGACTAGAGCATGGACATATTTGGGGAGCCCTTATTCAGCTTACCAAACACACCTAAACATTAACAATAGTTTTTTAGTATCATCAAATACCTCATTAGAGTTCAAATTCCCTGGCTTTGTTTTGTTTTCAGATAGTTTGTTTGAATCAATACCCAAAGTCCTTGCACTATCATTGATTACATCTCTTCTATCGATAAGGTTTTTTTTTCCCTTCCTTGCAGTTTATTTGTTGAAGATACTTAATATTTGAGCTGTTGAGTATTCCACATGCAGGATTTTGTATGTGAACTTGTTTAACACATTCCTTTACATGTTTCTTATAAAATGAGAGATCTAAAAGCTTGCTTGGATTCAGATTAATTTTTTGGCAAGATTTCACAGTGCCCCACATTCTATTTAACCCTTATTCTTTCCATTCCTTTTTCACCTGATCAAAACCTTTCTCTCTGAAAAAGTTCTGTTAACTCCTGGTTGTCATTTTTCCTTAATATGAATGAGTTTAAAGGATCTGGCTATAGCCTTGTTCTGACCAGTAGCACTGCCAATAGAATCCTAAAAATGTCATTCTAAACATGTCCCCAAGTTAACAAATTGTTACTGGTTATGTTTTGGTTTGCTAAAGTTGCTGCTATGCAAAATATCAGAAACAGATTGGCTTTTATAAAGGGGATTTATTAGATAACAAATTTACTGTTCTAAGGCCATAAAAGTGTCCAAACTAAGGCATCAACAAGAGATGCGGAAAGGCCAATGGCATCCAGAACACTTCTGTCAGCTGGGAAGGCACATGGCTGGTGCCTGTTGGTCCTTTGTCCTTTGCTCCCAGGTTCTAGTTTCAAAATGTCTTTCTCCAAAATGTCTCTGGGCTTCTGTCTCTCTCTTAGCTTCTCTCTCTCAGCTCCTGTGCATCCTTGCTTGTTCTCCCAGGGTGTTTCTCTCTAGGCATCTAAGGGTCTTCTCTTAGCTTCTCTAGGGCAAACTCTGGGCTTCAGCTAAGAGATCTTTCTGTCTGCATCTGCAAGCATTTCTAAGTGTCTGTGTCTGTGTGGACTCTCAGCTCTCTTAAGGACTCCAGTGATCTAATTAAGATCCACCCTGAATGGGCAGCGTCACATTTCCATGGAAATAATTTAATCAAAAGGTTTCACCCACAGTTGGGTGGGTAACATCTCCATGGAAACAACCTAATCAAAGGTCTCACCCATATTAAGTCTGTCCCCACAAGTTTGCAGTAAAGAATGTAGTTGTTCCTGGGGTACATAACAGTTTCAAACCAGCATAGGTTATCAACAAATTTGATCCAAATTTTCAGCCAGACAGCTCTATTAGGATTCATCTATTAATTGTATAGCCTCAGCCTAAGTCTGAGGAATGAACTCAGGTCCCAGGATAACTCATATGCTACATCTTCAGAGAACCATTGAGCAAGACCACATTCATGACAAATTCAGTACCACGAAGCAGAGGCTGTGGCCTCTTGAAAGAGAAAGGAGATTCAGGAATTAAGATGCCAGGCAAGACCAAGCCTTGGCCAATTCTGACCTTTGACCTTTCTGTCTCTATCCAAGTCCTTATGATCAGATAGCTGATCTCTAGTATGGGATGGAACAGACGACAACTATAAGATAGAAAAAAGTGCTCATAGCTCATTTAGGACAGGAAGTCCAGGATTATAACTACTTGCATCTTGATGACACACAAAAAAAGAAAGGATAGGCATTTGGCTTTAAAATAAGAAGAACTTGACAGCCATTCAATGTAGTGTAAGGACTGAATTATGTGCTCTGGGCTTGAGGGCAAACTCGACCACTAACATGCAATGCAATTTGGGGCAAACCTTTAAATGCTCTGTGTTATTGCTCATCTTTAAAATGCAAGTGTGGTTAGATCATCTCTAATGCCTCTTCCACAGATTTTTTCCAATGCATATCTAAGTTTCTAATGTTAAACACAACATAAAATGTATATTCATCCATTTATTTCATGCATGTCCTAGATTTCAATGATTAGCAGATTAAATTTTTTTTTGTCTGAAAATCCACTTTTGCATAGGGTTTCAACAAGTGATTACTTATAGCAAATATGCAGCCTTCCCCAACAGGCTTTCCCCTAAAAGCGCGCTGGAAAACATCCTAAAAACTCTTAAGATGGGTGTGTTGTTCTTGTTAACCATGTTTGCCCACTTCTATCACTTCCCTTACTCCAGAGGCTATGGGCATAGCTGATGCATTGTGAATGCAAAGAGAGGCTGAAAAGTTGCTGTCAATACACATACTAAAAAACAGAAACTGCTAGTACTTGAGGAAATGGAGAACAATGAGACAATAAGAACTCATTCATATTATTTAAATTGGTGACTGCCAATTATGTTAGATTGAGAGAAGAATGGAAATGAACAGTCCATTTAAGGCAGTGTCTCTAAGAGCCCCAAGAGGCATGAAAAATGAAAGTTTTTCATTCCTGTCAATCAATTCAGTAAAACGGGTTGGGCATCACATGGGCCAAATGAAGGGTTGATTGGCATTAGTGGTACTCATTGTTCAGCTGAATACTTTGGCAATTCAGGCCAACCTGATGGTAACTCAAGAAGACAGGCTATTACTAGCATAACGCCCTCACTGACAGCTCCTGTGCAGTGGATAGATAGATCATTAGGTAGGTAGATCGGTAGGAAAGTCAAGCTCAATACATTTGTTTTAAAATAATCATTTGGGGCTGACATAAATAGTCTCCCTACTTTTCATGGTACAGTACGTGCATTGTACTCTGTATGAAATAAAGATCAGATGGTTATTGAAAACATGTGAATCCCTCACAGTGCGGTTATAGCAACATAAGGTTTTAATAACCAAGTAGTATTTTTTTAACATACAGTGACTTTATTTTTAAATGTGGTATGATTATTTAATTTAAATGTCAAATATTGAAACCAACCTGGCTAAAGATTAACGGCTAATACCTACTTAATGTTAAATACTCAACAATGCTTTTTAATATGGAATTACTACTTAACTGCTTCAGTCCTGAAATTTTTCTTCCAATCTACTATATTATCCCACAATCCCTGTGTTTTGAAAACCTTAGTATCACAAAGCTTTAGTACAATGTCCTTACAGAGCTTTTAATCCATGCCTTCTTCCTTATCTATAGATAAGAAAAAGGAGGCCCAAGAGGTAAGATCACTTATTAGAGGTTCAATGAACAGTTTTCTACTTTCCAATTCAGCTTTTCTCATAGAAGATTTACATGGAGGATCAGTGGCTCAAAGTTTTCTGAAATAAATCTCTATAATAGGTCTGTGCCCATATTTTGCTCATGTATCCCCAAGACCAGCACAGAGCCAGAACAAAGCTATTTTTCCTTACTTATCTAACTCTCCCCTTATATACCCCCTAAATTTTTCTGTGGTGGGACTATCTGCTCTTTGCTAACTCAATGCCCAGAAAATGAATTCTATTCTGTAGTCCTGGTGCCCAGCATTTTCTGGGCATTGACTCCAGATTACCATGATATCTATAAGGAATGGAACAGAATCAAATTGTCTAACAGAAGAAGAATGACTTCCAAGTTCTAAAAATCCAAAAGTGAGTCACAAAATCATAGCAAAGGAAGCCACAAGTTCCCAACCTAAAAGCAGGTCAGGATGAAGCAGGGAAGCTTATATGTACTTGGTGGGACAATTGCTTGTGGGTGGAAAGACCCACCGAAACTTGGGCCAAGGATGGAGAGACCCATCGAAACTTGAAATGAACCAAATATTTGAAGAATCTAGTAAGCGTTCCCTAAACACGTGTCTCCCAATCCTTCTTTCTCGCTCTCACCCTCTTTGCTAAACAGGGATGATATAAGCATTTTCACAGTGAGCATCCACAATGGTGAGACACCCAGGTTTTATCAGTTCACATGAAGAATATGTGTAAAACTGGGCTGGTTTTGCTTAGAGAAAATGATCAATAATTGTGTATGTATGTGGAAAGAGAGGGGAGGAAGAGAGTGGAGGGGATGACGAGACAGGGAGTTGTTGCTTCAGGACTATCTTCACATATCTTCTCTGCTACATGGAAATAGAAATAAATAATTTCAGTGATGCTCCAAAACAGAAGGATTTGTCTCAATGGTCAGAAATATAGGAAAGCAGATTCCACGGATAATCAAAAATACCTTTTAACCATTAGAGTTGCCCAATGGTAGAATGGTGGACCCAGGAAAAATTTCAAGCTCCCGGTTGTGAAGAATGTTTGGCAAAGAAAATGTTTGGGTAACCCTTTTCTGTTCAATTCAACATTGGATAGAACTGCTATATAAGACTTGGGTTCATTTTTCAGGAAGTAGCATTCCACCACAGATCCCTTAGGTATGATTTTCATTAAGATAGAGAAGTGAAGCCAATAGACATACAAAAGAGGTAGAGAAAAAGAAGAGAAGGGAGATCCTGGGAAGGAGAGGTTGGCCTAGAACAAACAAGCAAAGAGTAGACTTGAGTAACTGCAATAGATAAACCTGTCACAGTCACTATATTCGCATGAGAGAACAAGGAAGAGTTAGGACCCAGTGCTTTGGGTTAGGGCATAAACTGGAGATAGGAAGGGTAGAACTTTACATAACTCAAATGTCAGCTGAGGCATTCTTTCCCCTTGGAGATCTTATTAAACTTGAAGCAAAATATAATTGCACAGCCTGGGGAGAGTCCACAGCTCATTTAATGATTTCTACAAGAACACAGGACTCATTCCTCATAATTCTTTTTGTTGCTCTGTGTTCTTGCATCTTTTCAAATTGTTTCATTTCTTCCCTGTATCAATTCAGGCATGAAGATCAGCCCTTTTTCTATCATTTTTTATCTGAAAATCTAGTCTAAGCATTCCGTGAGTTTGGTAACTATACTGAAGATTTGGTTCTCAGGGCGTATCAGAGTGACCCTGTCACTATCTGGGAGCCAGATAGTAAGGAGCCTTATATCTATGGTATTTTTAGTCTCTAATCCCATTTATGGAATACACTTTCTGGCCCTAGGAGAAACTGTTAGAACTTTTGATTGAGTGTTCACCATCTCTAAGAACACTGAAGCATAATTTCATCATAAGCACAAGAGCCAAACTTTAAATGAAATTAAGACATATGTAGAGAAGTAAGACCAGGATGGTTAAAGTTGTGCAACACATTGTGAAGAAAAATTGAGGTCCTTAGGAATATTTATTAGTAATAATATTAGTTAATCCTTATTGAACACCTATTCTATACCAGACAGTGCTCCATGAGTTTTCATGTATGGCACCACATTTAATACCACAAGAAGAAGGAAAAGAGTCTAGTTAACTCCCCATGGTCCCAGAACTAGTAAACAGCAGAGCCAGGATTCAAATACAAGTAGTCTGGATCCAAAGCCAAATGCTTACTCTGTGACCTGTGGAACATGATGGCTATGCTCAAATAGTTGACAGGTGGACTTAAAAAACAAGATTCAGACTTGTTCTATATACCCCTGGTGAACATTTATGGGACAAATATTATGAGCTCCAAGTAAACAACTTTTTCCTCCACATGAATATTTTTCTAGCAGGAGAGTATAAAGATGGTACAGACCACCAAAGATCAGAGTGAGATCTCCATCTCAGTAGATGCTCACTTGCTGGGAATGTTAGGGAGAGAACTGATTACTTTGTCAAACTAGGCCACACTTCTAAAATATTGACACTGCTTCTAAGAATACCTGCAAGAATTGTGGAGAAGGACCTACCACTTATTCCAGGAAATTTAGGAGACATGTCTTACAGGACTGTCAGAAAATGAACCTTGGATATTCAATTTTAAATGTATCTATTATTCCCCATATTTGTGACTATATAAATCTTTTAAACAATCAGATTGAGTCAGAGGGCTCTTAACTCTTTCACTAATTGCAGCCTATGTTGTTAGAGACCTTTGTTCAAAACACAAACTACTAGACTGACATTTCTCACCGATTGTGAGGTATACTGCCTTCACATTGGTTGTCAGTGTGATTTTATTTCTAATATGCCATGATGGCAGGAGGCAGTTAAATAAAAACCAGATCTGCTGATTACCCATCGAGGAAACATCACATGCTGAGAGAGAGGGCTTCTTTACCTCCACTATGTTTATACACTTCTCCTCCTGGGCTTAGGGCTCAGACATCAGACTCAGAATGTGGTGAAATGGAGCAGAATTTTCCTAACTGGCTAGTGTCTAAGCACTGAGTGTCAAGGAGATTTCAAGCTCATGGACCCCTGCCACCACATCCAAGTGCAAGGAAGAATTACTCAACATCTTCCCTTCCTTCAGCTCACCTAGCCCATTATTTCTTATCCCCTTACCACAGAAGAAAGGATGCTTTTCCCACTGTCAAAATCAATTCACAGTGGTTTATTTACATAACTCTTGAGAATGAACTCAAGAATTCAATTGTTTTATTTTTTAAGGGCTAGATTCACATATAATTTTTTGCCAAAAGAATTTAAATTACAGGTGGTGGACACTCAATTTACTATCCTTAGTCCAATCCAAAGATCCAGAATAGAATATTGTACACTGTACACCCTTCTCTCCCACCTTGCACAGCCAAGCAAAGTCCACACATGCCACCAATTAAAGGAAATTACCTTGTTAAGAAAGAAAGCAAGAGAGAGAGGTGTCTTGGTATTCCTTCTTCTCCTCTCATGAAGCTCCACTATTTTGTTCAGTTTTGAGTTGCACAATTTTTGAAGTATTGGCAAACTGCTTTATAACAATAATACTAGAAATAGAATTCTTAAGGTGCCCCAAATAATATCATATGAGGAACAGTTGAAGGAGCTGGGAAGGATTATTTTGGAGACTGGAAGCTTTGATGGGGTCAGGATAGCTTAACTGATGGCATAGCTGATGGATTATTTGTTGTGACTCTGGAGGGCATGATTAAACCAATGGATGGAAGTTCCAGGTGGGTTGGAGATACATTTTGACTTGATATAAGAAAACAACAACATTGTAACAACTACAGATGTTCAAAGATACAATAACTGCCTCACAAGATAGAGAATTCCATGTTCTTGCCAGTAGAGTTCTTAAGCAGAGAAAGGGTTAATTCCATGCTGGGTGTTTTGAAGATGGAATGTGCACATCAGATGACTTGACTAGATAATCACTAGGACTCCATCTACCCTGTGAGTCTATAATTCTATGTCTGTAAAACTTTCATAAGAACATTTATTGCCATGGTCCAAGGAGGCTGTGAAGACAGAGCACATGATGACTGAATGTAATAGAACTAAAAAATGAAGGACTGAAGCGAATGAGTCCACAACTGTCTTCAGAAACTTTGATCAGACAGTCTTCTGTGGCTGCCCTACAGCTTCCAAATTCTAGTGAATGAATTCATTACTATGTACTGGGGGTATTCCATGTGCCAAGCACTGTGCTGCCTGTGGGATATACAGTGCCAGGTCCGACCTGCACAGTCCTTGAGTCCTTATTCTCAGGGAACTTAAAAACTAGTAATTGGATGATAGGTAGGTATTAATTTCATATGTACAAGATGTTCACAAATACAGTACAAACTTAGTTTATTGGTGTGGGGGGTGGATGGGGGCAGAAGTAAGAATGTTCCTCTGAGGCAATGACATTTCACTGAGATTTGAAGGACAATTAGTGATTCAACAAGCAAAGACAATGGGAAGGCCATTCCAGAGAGCAAGAGTATAAATGAAGGTCCTGAATCACAAACTAGCTTAGATATTTGAGAAATAGAGAGCAAGTCTGTGTGGATAGCCCATTGTACAAAAAGTTGGAATGGCATGCACGAAGTGATGTTGGAGAAAGGAACCGAAGGCCAGATCATGTAGATGATGTAGGCCATGATAAGAATTTAAAATTTTTATTCTGAATACAATGGTAAACCATTGTAGGGTTTTAGAAAAGAATGGCAAGATTCCATATATATTTTTATGGATTCCTCTGAGAGTTGAGTGGAGAATAGATTGGGAAGAGGGCAAGTGGATGGAAGGAGTCCCATTAGGAGGCTCTTTCAGAAATTTACATGAGCCATGAGGTGGCTTGGACTAGAGGAGTAGCAGTGGAGAACTAAGTGAATGGTAGGATCTATTGGTAGATTGGATGACGGGGTCAAGGTAATATAAAAATGACTTCTGGGCTTCTGGCATGAGGTGCCATTTACTGAAACAGGGAAAGACCAGAAGGTGAGCAGTTGGGGAGAAGATTAAGTGTTCAGTTTTACATGTATTAGTTTTAACATATCCAACTGGGGATGGCAAGTAGGCTAGAAAAATTCAAGAGAGAAACAAGAGGAAAGATTCAGGAGTCACCAGCACAGGGATGGTTTTTAAAGTCAAACTCATAGATGGATTCACCTAGGAAGGGAATGTAGAGTGATTGACCCCTGGAGCACTCTGACATTTAGAATTGAGCAGAGGTGGAAGAGACAGTTAAGAAACCTAAGAGGGAAGGGCCGGAAAGAGAGGAGGAAAGCAGGGGAGATTGGTGTCGCAGAAGCCAACAGGTAGGATGGCTTTAAAAGGGAAAGAAGCCAACTGTGTTGTATGCTTAAAGATCATGGAAGGTAAGTCCCAAGAGGCCCATTGGATTTGATGACATGAAGGTCATTGGTGGGAGCCAGACTGGGGTGGGGTAAATGGAGTTGATAATTTTATTTTAGTATCAGGACTTGCTCCAGGCCTCGAACTTCTGTTAGCCCAGAATCATAGGGACAGAGCCTAAAAGGAAAACTCATGTTCTTCCCCTTTATTGGTAGTGTGGGGGAAAGGGGGCTTGTAGCACAGAGGAAATAACAAAGGAGAGGGTGTGCATGACCAAGGTGGCCAGTGCTCGGTACCAACTTAACACAATCAGAGAGGCCAGCTCAGAACAGACAGTTCCAGGGCTCAAGAGAGAAGAGTCTACTCCATTCCCCACCATCAGTTGGTCAAGGTCAGCTTCCTGGACCCCCAGTGTTTTCAGGTGGAAACTTTGGGCTCTCAAAGGAGTGGCCAAGGGTGCCAAAGTCCACAAGAGCAGTTTGGTCAGTGCAGGGATAGTGTCTCCCTTTGTCAGCATGTGTCACATGTGTGGCATCTCAGTGTGTGGTAGGGATGGGGCAGCAGTGATAACAGTGCTCCATAGTTATAGAAACAACATTGGGCCACTCTGGTCAGAGCCAGGGAGTTTTCCAGATGTTGGGTGGGAGAGGGAAAGCAAGGGAAGCATAAACTGTGAAGGTAGATGTGGTCTTTGGTCAGGTCTGCTCTGCCATCTGTTTGCTGCAGATGTGGAAATTCATGCCAGAGGAATTGATTTTTTCCTAAGTGAGATGCCCAGATGTGTCACACCAGAGAGTGGGCAACAGGTCATCCAAGCATAACAAGCCTCCACTGACAAGGAGGAATAATTCTCCTGCCTCCAGACCCCAGAGGAGGTGAAGCTCTCTTCCTCTCAGTCCTCTCAGGAATTACACCTTCTGTCATCCTGTTAAGAGGAGGTACTTCAGATTCCTAAGCAATTTTTCCTGGGGCTGGTTAAATTTCCAGAAAATCTGTATTCTGGGTAGGGCTCATTTTAGGAGATGAGTACTTAGAGCTTGGTTTCATTTTGCAGACACATGATCCCACCCTATTACGTTTTGCACAAGAAACAGCCTAGGGTATAAGAAAGTGAACTTGACTTGGGTGAGTCCTGCCTATGCCTTATTCACTCTGTGATTCTGGTCAAATTTCTTAAACTCTCAGGCCCATTCTCCAGCTGCCTCTAGTACTAAGTAATGGCTTCATGAATCGTGCATGTATGCTATTATTAGTAGGTCCTCTCAAAGTGTGTACACTGATCAGTAGCATGTGGAAATATACCCTTGGAAAGATAAAACTGTGGCTCTATTGATATTCTGATGAAATTAGCCAATGGAAGGAAAGCCCTGCAAGTTGAGAAAGTTTATGACTATTAAACGGCTACTGCCCAGGAAGATGCTAAATTGTGTCAAAGGTACCACATATTCCCACATATTCCTTGACCCCCTCCCATAATGGAAAGATATGCTCAGAGATAGGAGGAAGGAACATTTAGGTGAGGAAGGACTGAGATTGTTAGAGAAAGACAGAGGCAGCTTCAAATTGTGTGGGTCCATTTTGCTGATGAAATTTCATTGTAAGTTATCAATAAAAAGTGTCTTTCTTTTTACTAATAATTCACTCAATTATCAAGTGATTTTTGGAACACCCTTTTTATCTGTAGAACTCTTAGTGCATAGGATACAGAGGGTGTAAACAATGTCATTCCATTCCCCAAAGTGCCTGAAATCCAGCTGCTGTTTTAAGAAATCACACCTAGAACAATAAGGGAGAAAAAGCAGCACACAATAAAATGCATATGGCAAATAAAGTGCAAGACAGGCAATAAGAAAAATATCTAATATAAAACAAAGCCCTCTTTCTGGGCAATGAAACTAAAGGGATAATAACAATTACAACTATAATTATAATTATAATATTTAATGAGCACATAGTATGTAATAGGAATTATTCTAAGCCCTTACATGTATTGGCTCATATACTCCTCATAATAATCATAAAATGAAGAAATTGAGGCACAGAGAGGTCAGGCAACTTGCCTATGTCACACAGCTATTGAGTGTCAGAGCCAAGAACCAAACCTGGGAAGTCCAAGAAAGAGATCCATGTGGTGAGTAGTCAAGAAACTTGAGATTTATGCTCCCAGGGCCAGGCACTTGCTAGATAGTCAGTGGCCACTTGTTGAACTAAAATGACAGAACTTAAGGTTAAGTAGGTTGAGAAGAGGTAAGAAGCATCCAGGTCATCTCAGCCAGGGGAACAGCAGAAGCTGACCCAGAAGCAGGAATGAGCTCAACTCTGTCTTTGTCCCCAGGGCAAGCTCCAAATTCCGTACAGGGAAGAAGTCCAGAGGGCCAATATGGCCTTGTGATGCAGCCCAGGAGATGGCAGACCAGCAGATGCTATAAATGAGCAAAGAGCATGCTCACTTTTTATAATGATGCCAGGAGGAACAGATATCCCTTGATTTGGTGACACTTCCTTGCTCAGCAAAGACAGTATGCTACTGGAATGACTAAAAATTTATTTTGGACTCGCGGTTCAAATGGCTAAGTAATGTGGCCTTGAATGTTTCCCAGGAACTCTTTCCATGTTTAGACAAACTGAAAGGATGACTTGGGAACACCCTGAGATTTGGCCTGTCAGGGAATACCAGCAGCCTGGGGATCCCAAGGCTGCCACCCACTGCTTCTAGCAGTCAAGTGTCAGCACACCACACAGCGAAATGGCCGGGAAAGATCCCTTCATCCATTTTTTCCAAGGGAATTCCTCTTTCACTTCCTCACATGACCTTTCCTACTTCAGCTGCTTGGTTTGACTGTTGATTTTTCTTCCTCACCCTTCCACCCAATTCACAGAGCCTGTTTCAGTTTCCATCTTGTGAGCACCCCTATGAAAGAAGCCAATACTTTTTCCAAATCTCCGAAGTGGAGACAGCTATCAGGATAACCTTTTTTTTCCATCTAGTAAATGTTTGTCTGCTCTTTTGACATCTTAATCATGTCATATGGCCACAGAGCCAAGGCCCTCAGGGCACTAGACCAAACTGATACAAATAGCCTACATATTCTTCCATTCCTGGAAGTACTTTTCCTGTATTATCTTTGAATATCGAGAGTTCTTAATTTCTAAAACAGAGCATGTAATCTAACTCGTAAATCCCACAAAGAGGAGAAAACCCGGCTCCACCCACTCACATATTCCCAGCAACAGTCCCAGTGACTCCGCTGCTTCTTAGTTACTCTGGGACTGAACTTTTCAATCGATTACACGCTTGGTTGGAGCCAACATTTGTTCCTTGCATATCATGTTCTTGGTAATTAGAAATTCTCTGAAGCAGAGAATGCTTCTGGCTTGCCAAGAGCAATCTCTGTTGATGACTTCTCCTGAATGCTGTGAATGATTTTGCTGTGGCTGCCACCACAAAATTAATCACCTTGTCAAATGCACAGTGATGTGGGCAGCCATTTTGCCTGGCATGCTCCTAAAAGAACTTCCCTTTGAAAACTGGAATTTCTCATATGGTTTATAGTCAGATCCATATTAAATAGAGATAAGCAAGGCTTTTCTATTTTCTAAATTTTCAAATGTGAAGCAGGTGAGCTCACTATTGGTAGGATGAGTCATGAAAGAGGTCACATGATTCTCTGGTTTGACAAACAATGGTTTTCCCAGCCCAGAATGTGACACTCTGACCATTCCAGATATTAAGTTACTCATATAATTGCTCTCATAATGAATAAGGTGACCAGTATTGGCTTCACAGAGATTTATGGAATCAGCAAAGTTGCCCTTCAGTGTATCTGCCATCCAATATTTCTTTTCTAACTTCCTAGTACCCCTTCCACTTTCATTTTGAGATTCTGTCCTGAGGCTTTCTTCTCAGTCCTTCAGGAGAAGTGTGTTCAGAAAGTAGAGAGTTAAGGACTCATTAGCTATTAGTGTTCTTAGGAAAATGTTTTAACCTAAAGGGGTTTTCCAAGTTCTATCGAGGGAATTCTAGGCACCAATAGTCAGAAAGAGTTCTTGTGGTTTTGTATGCTGGGCCTTTCTGGTGTCTGTGAAATGAGAACTTAGAACCCTCATTTGCTTAATAAGTATCCTAATTTGCCAAAAGGGAGCTGGCTCACTCATTACCTGAAGAAGGACAAGGATGGAACTACTCTTTAATGCTACTATGTAATTTGTAATTGTAATGCTACTTGTACTTTGCATTTAAGAACTGATTTTCCCTGATAATGATTTCTATTAGGTCCTAGCAGCTTTCATTTAGGCTCATAAGTCCTGGGCAATAGTAACTGGATAATACCTGTAGTTCTCCAGGGTCAAACAGTGGGGCTAAATTATTCCAAAAACATGTGTGGGTAACATTTGTAAAATGAATTTATGACTGACATTACCTTGAAATGTAGTACCTCAATTGTGTATTTACATAATTTTTAGTTAAAAGGAACTCAAAATATATTCTGACATTATTAAATCAGGTATTACAGAGAAAGTAGAAATTAGCTCAGGTAAAGTAAACATCTTCCCAGTATTAAAATAAAATAAAATATTAGGCAAGATACAAACAAAACAAAGCAGAGAGATTAAGTAATTTCCCCAAGGTCATAGGCAAGAATTTGAACCCACAAGTCTGACTCTAGACTGTGAGGTCTTAATAGCTCCATGTTAAAATTACTTGTTTTGAAATGTATCAAATAAGGAATTACTCAAAAAAAAAAAAGACAGCTAATGAGGGCTGGGCAATGAGGCTTTTTCATTCGCAAGCGAGAACATATTTTACTAGCCTAGCCTTAAGAAATCTAGCCAAGGATTTCTCCTTAATAAAACAAAAGCAACACTTTCTAAAATGTGACAGACCAGCAGTAGATCTAACAATCACTTCATCACAAACAGGCAGGACAGACAGGTATTTTCAAAATAGGGAACAAAAATATTAAACATAAAGGTAAAATAGGTAAGTTAGACAACAAGGAAATTAAGATCTTCTGTTACTCTATTAAGGGATTGAAAATGTAAGTCAAAATAGAAGAAGATATTTTCATAATGAACAAACTTGTTACAGGTAACAAAACATGAATCTCACAAACATAACATTGAGCAAAAGAAACCAGAGACAAGAATATATACTGTATGTTCCGGTTTGCTAAAGCTGCCATTATGCAAAAGACCAGAAATGGATTGGCTTTTATAAAGGAGATTATTCAGGTTACAAATTTACAGTTCTAAACCCATGAAAGTGTCCAAACTAAAGGACCAACAAGAAGGTATCTTCACTGAAGAAAGGCCAGTGGCGTCTGGGACACCTCTGTCAGCTGGGAAGGCACATGGCTGGCGTCTGCTGGTCCTTTGCTCCCAGGTTCTGGTTTCCAAATCCCTTTCTCCAGAATGTCTCTGGGTTTCTGTCTGTCTTAGCTTCTCTCTTTCAGCTCCTGTGCATCCTTGCTTGTACTCCCAGGGCATTTCTTTCTAAGCATCTGGGAGTCCTATCTTTAGCTTCTCTGGGGCAAATTCTGGGCTTCATCTCCTAGCTTAGCATCTCCAAACATCTTTCTCTCTGCATCTCTAAGCATCTGGGTCTGTGTTGCCTCTTAGCTGTCTTAAGGACTCCAGTAAACTAATCAAGACCCACCTTGAATGGATGGGGCCATACCTCTATGGAAATAATCTAATCAAAAAGTCTCACCCTCAATTGGGTGGGTCACATCTCCATGGAAACCTAATCAAAACCTAACCAAAACCTAATCAAAAGTTCCCACCCACAATAATGTCTGCCCCCACAAAATTTGATTAAAAGAACATGACCTTTCCTGGGATACATACAGTTTCAAACAGACACACTGTATGAACCCATTTATATAAATTTCATAAAAGAGGTTAGAAGTCAGGACTGTGATTACTTTGGGGAAGGTTATACCTGGGGGGGCCTGAGGAGAGATAGTAATGTTCTAGCTCTAGTTCTGGGGATACCAGACACATGGGTGTGTATATTTGTGACAAGTATTTGAAGTATGCACATGTAAATCTGTGTACTTTCTGTATGTTATACTTTAAGGAAAAGTTTACCTAAAAAGATACATATTCCTGGGACTTTTTCCCAGGTCTACTGAATCAGAAACTCCTGGGTTAGACCTAGGAAATTTTACTATTAAGATGCTCCCAATTATTCTGATAAGCAATAAAGTTTTGGGAACTCCCAAGAGTGATATCTGGGAGAGCTAAATATAACATTAAAAATTCTAAGTTTGGGGGGTTATTTCATGCATCACAAGTTATTTTGGAAAACAATTAGACAAGGAAATAGTAAAATTCAGTCATAGAAAGTCATGTGTCCTTGCCTAGAGGGGCAGACAGGGAATAGGATTATGTGAGTCCCTACTTCAGTCTAGTAAGAGCAGCCTGCCCTCTCTCAACTGCAGGCCACAGCTGCAGAGACAACACAGCTGCAAAATGTCACCATTTCAGAGACCCTTTAACCACATTCTTGTTCGGATAAGTCATTCCACAAATGCAGTAGGTAACCTTTGTGTGCTGACTCCCAGCCTTGGAAATCAAGCAGCAGATGAACTCACTACTCGGTTAACTCGGTTGTCCACTCCAAGGTAACCTGGAGTCCTCAGTTCCAGAAAGCCTCTCCCTGCCAAGTGACCAAGTCACAGGGTTTCTGGTAAAGAAGAGTTCATTTGTTTGGATCAAGTTAGCCTGACGTGAATTTTTGGAAAGGCTAAGCAACTTTTTGATGCTCTCTGTTTGGCATTGCTGTAACATGTTATCCTGATAAAGAGCTGTGCAAAAGCTTGAAACAAAATCAACCAGTCTTAATTCTTCTGGGCTGGGAGGAGAAGTGTGTATTATGTCACAGGTAATTAAGGTTTTATCTCCTCCAGAAATTTGGCCAAATGAACCTTAGATGTGCTTTAGTGTGGACTGAATTGGATTAAACTGCTTATTACAAGACTCACAACCTTCCTAAATCTTAATTTTCTCATAAGTAAAATAAATATGATAAAACCTACTTCTAGGATTGTGTCAAAATTAAGAGATTTATGTAAAATATTTCCTTTAGACCTAGCACATAATAAATTCTCAATAGACAGAAGTTATAATTGGTAGTAATATTTTGTAAAAGCAATTGAGACTCAAAAAGAGTTGTTCTAAAGTCACAGAAAGTAGTGAGTGGTAAATACTGATCTAATAAACATTCTTTGCAGATCTCTGGTCTAGCTTATTCAATTAAACCTTTGTTAGCAAAATTAATTGGGAGTTTGTCTTACATTTATCTTGTCAGTTCAGGTTTTGTTTTTTTCCTCCTGAAAATAGAAACAATGGACTATTTCGAAGAAAATTGCCAGGCTAACCATCTTAATTATTGACTTATAGACTTTATGTAATGAATCCCACATTTGTACCTCCAAACACAAACTCTTCCTGAAATTCAAACTGATTTATCCAATGGCCTACTCAACAGCTACATTTGGATAGCTAATAGGCACCTGAAATTAATATGTCCTAAATCAAATTCTTGATTTCCTGTCCTTTTGCCCATTCCCAAACTTTCTCTTGCCCCAGTCTTTCCATCTCATAAGTGGTTGCACTATTCGCCAAGACGATTATGTGGAAATCCTTGCAATACTCCTTGACTTCTCTTTTTCTCTCTTATTCAGTGTGCAATCCATCATTATCTCTTACCTGGTATAGTTGATACCGTTCTGCACTTCTCAGTTAGCTCCCTTTGGTACCAAAGTTCACATTCCCCAGTATTTCAGGCCAGTGGACTTCAGTCCTTTCATGATTGGCCTCCCCAAAGCTGGCACAGTAGGTGAATGAATGCAGTAGCCATGATTGCAAGAATAGAGTCTCTTCTTGGGCCTAATGGTATGGGATTGCATTCAGCAAGGCTGATTTAGCTACTGCTGCCACTGAATTTCCAATGTGCCAACAACAAATACTAACCCCGAGTTCCTAATATGGCACCATCCCTCAGGAAGACAAATTGGCCCCATGTTGGTTAGTTAACTACATTGGGGCTCTTTCATCTTGAAAGGGTTAGTGATTCACTTGACTGGAACTGACTCTTATTCTGGCTCTGAGTTTGCTTTTCCTGCCAGAAAAGACTTAGCTAGCACCACAATTCACAAGGCTTAGAGAGAGTTTGATCCACCAACATGGGATCCTCCATAACAACACATCAGATTAAGGAACCCACATCATAGCACTGGAGGTTTGGCAGTGACCATGGAATCCACTGTACCTATTATGTACCACACTACCCAGAAACTTCTGGCTTGATAGAGCCATGGAATGCCCTTGTGAAGGTACAGCTCTGGTGTCAGCATGGAGGTGAGGATAAAGTATATACAAACCAGTGGCCATTATATGGTGGTGTAACCTCCAAAAGAATAATACTTGGGTCTGGATACAGGGATACATACAAGGATAATACATGGTGGAAGTAAGAGTAACTCTGCTTATCTTCATTTCCAGTGACCCACTTGGGGAATTTGTACTTTCTGTTGCCAACACCCTATATTTATGCTTCTGGAGGTGCTGTTTCTCAGAGGAGAAATGCTTCTACCGGGGACCAGCAAGAGTGTTATTAAATTTTAAGGTATGGCCGCCATCAAGTCACTTTGGGATCTTTGGCCAAGAGACCATCAGGTAAGCAAAGGAATCACCATCTTATTGGAAGTAAATGAACCTGATCATTAGGATAACTTAGGGCTTCTATATCAATTGGAGTCAGGGTATCTCTTGGTTCTCTTCTGGCCAATTTTGACAGTAGATAGACAAGGACAGCAGAAGGGAATGGTGACCAGGGCTCAGACCCCTTAGGGATGAGAGTCTGGGTCCCTCTACCATCATATAAGCTACCTGAATCTGAAAGAGGAACTGGCAAGAGTGAGGAGAATCTAGACTTAGTAGTAAAGAAAGTGAGTTTGGGGCATAGCCCTGTGACCACCTGAAGAAGAAGAGGCTGTAGTTCATCCTGCCAACATTCATCTTATTATTTTCCCTAGAAAAAGAGACCAATCAGAATCATGGAAGAGCTGCTGCCAGATGGGCTGAAGAAATATGAAGCAAATGTATGTAGATGGCACAAAGGGTGAATTACAGTCGATATCCAGATTACTCCTTAAGTTTGAAGCACTAATTCCCCCAGTTGCTGGAAGTGTTGCCCTCCAATGGCTCACAATTTAGTCCTGTCTCAGGAATTGAACTTCATCAATGGGAGCTGCCTCATTCGACATTAACACTCCCCCAGATACAGCCCACATCTAATGATTGTTTAATGAAGAGTTAACCTCAAATTGAGACATCTTGAAAAGTTTAACCCAGCTGCAAAGCTTCCTGTGGGATTGGCTGAGACCTTTCTTGCAACTGAATCACAGTTCAAAGCCTCTCTCTGCCCGGTCCTACCTCCCTCACTCCTTTACATGAGAGGTTCCTGTAAGCATTTCCCAACAAACCACCTGCACTCAAATCCCTCTCTCAAGGTCTATGTGCTGTCTGATATCACCATAGCTGCAGTGCTGAGATCAGGAAACAGCTGCTGCTGTTGCTACTCCCCCTGCTGCTACTGCCATAACTGCCTGACACCCACAGATTGTGGACCGGGCCCTGGAAGGTGGAGTCTGGCCTCCAAAAATGTTCTTGCCTGGCAGCCCCCACAGCAGCAGGAGGCTGACCTCCCTTGGGCTGTCCCTATACTGGGTAAGCCCACTTCATTGGTAGAATTATATCATATCCAGAACCCTAGTGGCATATTAGTCTGTGGAATGTAGTTTTTAGCCTTCCTGATACAATTAGGCAAAGGAAGGCTAGGAATGTATGCTGAGCACAACAAACATCCAGCAGAGGTGTCAAGAAGTGCTCTGCAAGAATATGGTTCAGTAATCAGATGGGTTTTTTGGAAGACAAGAGAAAGTTCCCTTAGTAAATAACAATAACTTCCATGTGATGGCTACTTTGTGCTTGGCACATTACAAAGCATATAACATGTTATCTCATTTACTCATCACAAAGTTTTATGAGGCTGATGTTAATAGTATGCTCATTTTGTAGACAAGAAAATCAAGGCTTAGAAAGTTTCAGAGATGAAAAGCAGAACTGAGATAAAAACTCAGGGCCAAAGTTCTTAAACACTAGTTGATATCACCCCCCATCCCGGCTTACGCTAATGGCTGCATCAACATAGAAAACTCTCCATCATCTGTGGTTCTCTCTTTCTCCCTCCCATTCCCACTCTCTCACCTTCTTGCTCTTGCTCTCAAGTTGTAATTCCTTATCACATATGTATCTATGTATTCCCTGCCACCATGGGGCACAGTACTGAAATCCATGCATATCAGGCTTCAGCATTCTAAAGAGATTAGTTCATCTCCAAAGATAGCTGCATAGCAAAGACTTGAAAAATCCTCTGGGAATAACCACAATACTTTGTATGTTAGAGTGGATGGTGGGGAAATACCAGTATCCTTGGTAAGAAAACTTAAAAGACATTTCAAAATTCTCTTAGTCATGCATCAAGGAGTCTTGAGAAAGACCAGTCACTCTGGCTATTTTTGTTTCTGAGAAAATTAAAACACTCCTATATTTGTTTTGTGGTTTCCTAGGTTATCTTTTCCAGAGGTCACTCTGGATTGTAATTAAGGGAGAAGAGCTAGATGGGTGCATAGACAAAGCAGGATGACAAATGCATTCTCTTTCTGCTAAGAAATACCTGAGCCATCTTAGAAAGTATATGGAATGAACCGTTTTGTCAGATATTGACATGTATTGAATGTCTACTTAGTGAAGGCTTTTTAGTGCAACTGTCTCATTAAGCCTCACAAAAAAAATGGGCAGGGAAGATAGTGTTAACTCTGTTTGGCAAGTAGATTAAACCAATGGTTAGTAATTTGACCACATTCACATTGATAGTAGGTAGCAGAGTCAGGATTTGAACCCAGATATCCAGATTCTTCTTCCTGAAGCCTCTACACCCCACTGCTTAGATTCTAGAGTTTCCTTTGTTGGAACTGCCATTTCCTGTTCTTATGAGCCTTTCAATTTAAAAATAGCCCTGAATCAATTATTTTTATATGTCTGTGAAATTTATTGAGAATGACGTAAAGGATCAATATTAAGAGGTCTTAGCAGTCTTGCTGCTGAAGAACACAAAACAGAGAAGGTGGCATCTGAGCTGGGCTGTGCATAATGAATAGGTGATTGCTAGATAAAGAATGAGGAGGAAGGACATTCCAAGAGAAGTCAATCATGAAAGTTGTGATTGGGGAATAGCTAGTAGTCCAATATGGTTAGCGCACCGGGACCATGAGTAAGGACAAGTGGCAAAAGGTGAAGCTGGAAACATAGGTGAGGTCATTGAGTGATGGGCCTTGAATACAAGTTTCAGTATAAACCACATATACACATATGTATGTTATGTATATGTATGTATGCGTGTGTGTGTGTGTGTGTGTGTGTGTGTGTGTGTGTGTCTCCTATTGGTTTTGTGTTCCTCTGGTTGAACCCTGACTGGTATAGAATGGTCAATTCACTTTCAACTCGACTATCCACAATTGAACTCTTTATCCCTTTTCTCACTTCACAAATCCCTTTTCAACTAATTCATAATGGACAATTTTCTGCAATGTGAAAAACAGGGCCAGTTTTGACACTTCTTTCTTCCCATCTGTAGTATCCAGTAACCCCTGAGTACAAAGAGTTTTCCTTTGAAGTGTCTTCCTTCTTCTAACCAGACCCTCTTTGTCTCAAGCCGAGATGATTTTCCTTCTTTCTAAGGCTTTTCCCTGTCTCAATTTGTACCCTCTTTCAATATTGTCTAGTTAAAGAGATTTTTACATCTCACTGTTTATCGATCTGTTTTAAATGGGCCTACCATTGCCTAGAGGCTAAAACTTAAGTGTTTTATTAAAAGATGGCACTCAAAGCTCTCCAAAATAATGTCTCACGGTTAAAGTAAAATTGATAATATAGTAAGCACCTCTGTGTAAGGTTTTCTGAGAAGTGATTTTTACAAATTACCTCATTTAATACTCTCTTAATCCCATGAGGTAGGTAAATTTATTATCCTTCCGTTATAGGTGAGAGCACTGAGGCAGAGAGAAGCAAATTAACTTCCTAATTCATACATCTAGTTAGCGGTGAATCTGGGTTTTGAATCTGGCTGTTTGACCCCTGGGCCCATACTTTTAACCACTCTCATGAGTCCCAATTTGAAATCCACTCTCTTAAGTTTAGTCTGGATTCTCACTGTTCTTGAATACACACTGTTCATTTGCTCACCTGCTTATCTAATTTTCCCCTCAAGGAGCACACTTCCTCTCTGCTCTCTAACTATCCAACTCTTGGACCTGATTCAAGTCCTATTTTCTCCAAACAACATTCACCTATTGTTAAAAGCCATGTACATTTCACTCTTCTTTCAATGCAATTGCATGTACTGTTATTTAATTTGTTGATTGGTATGAGTATCTCTTCTCTCCTCTTAGACTGTAAGGGACCATGTTTTCATATTTTTATATACCTAAGAAACACTTCACAAATAGATAATTCATTAGTACAACTCTGAAGGAAGAAACAAAAACATGCAAACACTGCTTTCCCTGGAACATAAGCACCAGGCTTCTCAGCTACATACCAGATAATTTGGTTTCACCCACCAAATTTTTAGTGTAAATATTGAAAATTTCTCCATGGCAAGGCAAAAGCAGATTTTACACATTTAAGTAATTGATCTAATCATGTGTATTTTGGCCAGTTTGATAGTCTTTTGGAAGTGCTGGAGGTAAATTTCCCTAAGTGGGTCTGATTGACTAGTGGAGTCCCTGCTGAGCAGTTTCACAGGTGTTTGCCCTTAGAAAGTCATTCTAGACAGACAGGTCTCCAGGGGCCATCCATGACATTTTGCAGCTTTTTACATGTCTGTCTGCATGTGTGTGTGTTTGGTCTGGTTTTAATCTGGTGAGAAGAAATGAGCAGAGAAGAAAAGGAATATTTTTTCTGCTATAGAAACTTTGCACAGGAATCTGTATTACTCTAGTGCTTGGCCTATTGACCAGTGCTGCAAATATTAGTTGATTGAATAGAATATTTTTCTTCAACTTGTTCTTTGTGCATTCCTTTATTACAGTATTTGCTGAAGTATTATCAGCCCTCTTTTCTTCAAGGACAACTTTTTTTCCAGTGTCTAGCACAACTCCTCAAAAATGTGAATAAAAGAGGAAGAAAATTCATAATATCACTAGTTTATAAGAAGAGGCTATGGCTGTTGTTTTTTTTAAAATAATACCTCAATTATAAATATATTCTTGTATCACTCAATGAGAAATGTTCCTTTGATTCAAATAATATAAAAAATTATTGTTGTGATTGAACTGTTCTGTATCTTGACTGTCAGTGGATACACAAACCTACAGATGTGGTGGAATTGCACTAGACCAAATATCCAAATAAGTATAAGTAAAATTGGGGAATCTGAATATCTGAATAAGATTGGTAGACTGTATCAATGTCTATATCCTGGTATGACATTTAACTTTAGTTTAAGGTAAAGGGTACACATGGGATCTGCCTGTATTATCTCTTATAACTGCATGTGAATCTACAATTATCTCATAATAAAACATTTATTTTTAAAAAATGACTGATTCTTTTTCCCATAGTTTCATTATACATTGGGGTTAGTGTAACTTGCTGTTAGATGATTAATTAGTGATGTGTTTCTGTGACACACAATTCACAAAATTGTCCCAAACCCAAAGTGATGCAGGGGGAAAGCTATGAAGAAATGGTCCTTGGCTGAGTTTGATCCGAGAGCTATTTTTCACTTCCTCTTTTCCATATTTGCCTCAACTGCCATGTTGTATACCAGGTGGAAATTGGGATGGCAGGACATTCAAATCTATTTCTGCATTCATTCTCTGTTTATGAAGTTTCCCTTTTGTCTATGAATAAACAATATGTTTCCAAATCAAATGTTAAAATTTCTAGAAGAATGTTTAAAATATTGAGTGATACTGGTCTCATTACCCTGGGTAATAATAACAACAACAACAACAACAATAATAGTTGTTTGTGTTGTAAATATTACTCTATTGGGGGGCTTTCCACACTCTCCAGAACAAGGCAGTTTATAGGGGCAAATAATAAGGGGCCAAAGCACTAATTATTTAAATAAACTGTTTTTTCTGTTAATTGTCTCCAGTTAACATCAGAAAGCTCATCTGTATTGGGAATTGCACAGGAGAACTAGAAGAGCTAGAAACCCCAGGAGTAGGAAGGCAGGCTGACTTGGCAGCTGCTCTGCTCCCCCAGCAGTGATAAAGGCATGGCTCTGGGAATGCCAGTTCATCTACTGTGAGTCACCAAGTGCGAACAGGATGGCAACGGGGCCGGTATCAGAACAAAGTCCCTTCTAATACAGTGTAAGCCTTCACAGATGAGGGCAGACCACCACAGGGCTCTGGCTCTTTAAGGAAAAGGGAAACCCAGCAATGTTCCTTCAGTGAGGTTTGACTGTGTTTATTGCTCCTGTTTCCTTCTCTCTGGCCTAGTTGGTGTCTATCAAAACAAAGATCTTTTCCTTTGAATTTGAACTGACTTGTTGGATCCCACTTACAGCATTTCCAGGGACACTAGGACTTCCTTTTCCTATAGAGCCCCATATATGGCTAAGGCATCCAGCCCTAACAGAGTATGATTAAGGGCAGATGCAGAGCTTCCTGGACTGGACACTCGTCATTATTTATTTCTGAATCAAGCCTTAATCTCCTAAGGGCACTGGCCTTTTCTATATATAGATTGCTTAACCAGAGCTACATTTAGCCCCTGGGGGGGGGGCTCATAGAGCATTGAGTTCTCTTTCCAAATTGACTTCTAACTTATTAAGCTTTGGAACATGGGGTTTAATTTTCATGACTCAATTGCGTAAAATTGATTATATATTTTTTAAATTCCATTTTTGCCTTCCCCATGACAATCCTGACTTGTCTTCCTTCTTTCACATTAATTCAATGACCCACCCCCACTGGCTTCTCTTTATCTCTCCCACTTCTTCTGCATCACTCACTCATGTATTCAGTTCCCAAGCATCCTCTCACTTAAGTACTTCTTCATCATGCCTCTTATTCAGAAATCTCACAACACTTTTCCTCAGCTATATTTCCCTGCACACGTTCTCTCACTCAATATCTTTCATATGGACACACACAGTCTCTCTCTCCCTCTCTCATATGAACTCATCAGATCCCAATCCACTCTTGGTCCCTTGGGCTCACTGGTATTTAATGTTTACAACTAGTGTGGCCACTGATTTTCTTGCTACCAATAGCCACAGGCATAAAACAGAAACGAGCTGGGGCTAGATGGAACTAGACAGTGGTGGGACTAATTGACAGAACAGAATGTTGTGAGGAAGGATGACTTAGGCATTTTTAGCTGGGAGCTAAGGATGTGCTGCCGTATGGGGAGAAAGTGTAAAAGCATGTCCAACATCAACAGCTGGAAGTAGTAATCAAGAGCCTGAATGCCATAGTCAAGGTGTGAGGGGGGTGGCAGTGTTGGGGTGGGGAGGGTGTTGGTAAAGAAGTCACTGGAGAAGAAGCTCAAGTAAGAAGAAGTGGGAAAAAAACTATCATAAATTGAATGCTTATTATGGATCAGGCACTGTGATCTGTATTTTCAGATATTTCTTGATGAATTTTTACAACAAACAATGAGGGCGATATCATTATTTTGCCCATGAAATCACAGGTTCAAAGAGGTTAAGTAATCAACCAGCTTTGTTACGTAAGGGAGGATTTGGGCTCACTTCTGCTTGGAGCAGCCATTTGAATATGTTTCATTTGCATATTTTTGCTTCCATTCATGTTAGGGGCTGGAGAAGATGGGAGAAGAGAAATGCTGTGTCCTGGTATTGGGAGGTGGTACTCAACAGCAGCGGATTCAGAGGCCTTGAGTTTGAAGAATGGAGGCAGCAGAGAAACTCAAGTGCTAAGCTCACACTCCTGCTTCTCACAGGCTGGCTCATTTTTGCTCCCGCTTTCCAGATACATACTTCCTGAAGTGTGAAGCAGTGTTAAAAAATAATCTTAAAGTGAATGTTTGGTGGTATAGAGCATTTGTAAGTAAAATTAATTTAGAAAAAAGGTCTTGAGACAAGAGTGTTTGTCTGTGCTTAGTGATTGTCTCTGAGGGATGGCAATAACCAGGAGGTTGAAACTGGGTGGTAGAAAATGACAGCGAAGCTGGAATATGGAGGCAAATGTTCGTTAGTGACTCTGCACTTCTGTGCAAAGGGAAAACAAATATTGCATTGAGGCTATCGTTAGTAGGTTTCTAACTCAATCACTGGAAAAGCAACCAAATGCAATTGTAATTTGTCCGTATGATGTTAAGTAACTGACTCAAGTTGCTTTAGACTTACCCTACCAAGGAAACCCATTTTATGGCATCAAAAGTACCTCTGCTTAAGACATTTCTGTGTATCTCATTTAAAGCCAACTTTTCAAGTGAATTGCTGAGCCTAAAATTCAAAATATCAAAGAAAGAAAGAAAAAGAAAGAAAGAAAGAAAGAAAGAAAGAAAGAAAGAAAGAAAGAAAGAAAGAAAGAAAGAAAGAAAGAAAGAGGAAGGGAAAGAAAGACCCACAAAGAAAGAGAGGAATGAACATCACCAGACCATCCTGGACTTTGGACTTGAGCAGGATGCAGTGGCTGGGAAGGGCTTTCCACTGTCTGCTCTGGGACGAGTGAGTGTGTTTTACATATGGGAAGAGTTGGTATTTGGTGAATGAGAAGGATGGACTATGTTAGAGACTGCTTTGTATTCACTCAAATGGCCCTCTTCTTTTGGGGCACACAGAGAGACTACAACTCTAACTAATGGAGGTGTGACCCTCAAGCTGGATAAAGATGAGCACTGTGAGCTTGGAAGCCATGGGTTAATGCAAGAGAAGCCACAAGATGAAAAGAGCCAAGGTTCCAAATCAACACTTGGAAAAGAGCTTCCCATCAGCTGAAAACTCTTCTGGATCTTACTTGTGTGAAAAGTCAAGTTCTATCACATTTGAGGCATTTCTTTATAGTGGTTACATTTGCATGTTTTATGTCTGACAGATAGATATAGAGATTAAGTGTTCACGTGTAATGTGAGTACTGGGAAGTACAAGGGCAGAGAAGGGACACCATCTACAATGCGCCTAACTGGTTTTAAGGATTTCTCTTCTTGGCCTGATGAGTGATCCTGCTTCATCCAGGATTCATCACAGGAAATTATAACTTACAGCTTTGGGGCATTCATTGCTGTTCTCTGTGGTCTCGTGTTAAAGATACTGCTTTGATTTGATTACAAAGAATAGAAATGTGTGATCTAAACTCTTGAAGGCTACACACCCTGCTGTCCTCAGCTAGGAAATCGCTTCTCTTGGAGGCCACAGCCAGGTCTCCTGGCAGCTCTGGGTTCAGCTGTGTTCTCAGGCCACATGCCTTAGAGACGCTGCCCTCAAAAAGCCCCAGTTTAAAACACAACTGAAAATTTGTTCTGTTTTCTTGTAAGATGCTTCTCCCTTCCAATACATCACTGAAGTTGGTACCTTCAGAGAAAGATATCTAAAAAGAACCCATTTATGCCTAGACCAGAGCTGCCCAACAGAAATATAAAGTGAGCCACACATTTAATTTTAAATTTTATAAGGGTCATATTTTAAGAAGTAAAAAGAAACAGGTGAAATTAATTTGAATAATATATTCTATTTAACCCGATACATGCAAAATATCATATTTACATATAATCAGTATAAAATCATTGAGACATTTTACTTTTTTTTCCATACTAAGTCTTTGAAATCCAGTGTGTGTTTTACCCTAACAGCACATCTGAATCAGAATAGCCTCATTTCAAGTGTTCAACACACATGTGTGGCTGGTAGCTACCGTGTAGGATGACACTGTTCTACGTATAGGTATATGGTCTTTTTTGGGGTCAGTATTGCTAATCAGGGTTTGGGAACTTTTTTTTTTATGGAGTCTACAACTCTGAGAGGAATGATCACTAATCACAATACAACTTATGAGCTAAAGGAAATAAAATTATCTCTAGAAATTTTTCATATAATATTTCTTAAATCTTGTGAAAGCCCCTGTTCTGGGGGCTTGGGAATGAAACAACCAAGATCATTGGCTTATCCATTTTCGCCATTCTATTTCCAAACCATTTCTTCCTTCAAATTCCAGTTTGGATGGGAAAGAACCTCTCTCTCTCTCTCATTACTAAGAATTTTTTATGTAATTTTGCGAGGAAGTTGGAAAACTAGCTAGTATGGTTAGACAATTTTTGGTGTCAGATATCCTAGTATAGCCACCTAATTGCTGTTTGGCTTTGGGCAACCTCTACGAGTCTCTGTTTCCTTAATTCTAAAATGAGCATAGTGATATTACTGTGTATGGATTTTGTAAGGATTAAATGACATGAAATAGTGGCCATGATGGGCCAGTATGGTGCCTGGTAGGCTCTGCACAAATGGTAGCTATTAGGCTAGATCCAATGGTGAACGGGATTCAAAACCCATTTCTCCAAATTACAATTATTTTATTTCATGAGAATAGCCATGATTGCAGGAAATTAACTCTTCTGATGAAAGATATTGTGCTCCAAGGAAAAGCTCATCAGCAATTCCTTCTATATAACAGTATATTAGTAAAAATATGTATGCATGCAGAAAGGAAGGAATATAGCATAGGCACAGCTATGGGAGTTTACTGTGCAGGTAGGGTGACAGATAAGAAAAGCAATTGTTATGGTCCAGTGTGATAAAATAGAATTAGATGCACAATGTTATAGCAGCTTCAAGTAGGAGAAACAAGGCAAGGTATTTACCTCAGCCTGGGTAGGACCAGCCAACTCTTCAAAAAGCAGATAAGTCTTGTGCTAAATCCTAACAGACGGAGGAGAGTATTTAACTAGATGATAGAGAAGTGGTATTTGGGACCAAGATAGGTTGACCACATAATTTATTGTCCAAATGGGAACATTTTAGAAAGTGGATGCAATTAATACATTGCACTAGGTAAACTGGAGTAAAGCAGGAGTGTCCTAGGAAATCAGGGTGCAGTCAGCCAGACTCAACATGTGCAAAGGCACAGGAGCGGAGGGTGGGTGCATGGGTTGGGGGTGGATGGGCATGGCTCATTCTAGAAAATGCAGGTAGATCAATACGATTAGTAAATGAGACAAGAGCCAGATCATTAAGGATCTTATATGCCATACTAAGGAGTTTGAATTTTATCTTGCAGGCAACAGGGACCCTGAAAATGAAGGCTGATATGATCCGATTTTCCATTTGTAAAGCAATTGCCAGGAAGAAAGCTGAAAACATTTGTTTGTCTTATAACCAAGCTTCGTCCCAGAAAGAAGTGTTTGCTTCCAAATCTTTTCTTTGTGTGAAAAAGAAAAGAATCTTGACTATGTTTCAGACTGAATTTTTCTGTATACCCAGAGGTATCTTTGATTGATTAGATTTAATATCCCCCCCCCCCAGGCCCTTGTACCTCTTGCTTTTAGGAATATGAACTTTTTTAGGGAGACACATGCAATAATATTACTGGCAAGATTTAGAAGGTAACCTTGATTATTATTTTCTCTGGTGTTGCTTTATCTTCAGTGGGCTTCGGTATGTCCTCTTGGACCCATTTAGTGAGAGAAATGATGACTCCAGACCAGATGGTTCTGGACTAGGTGGTTCTATTGGCTTTGCTACTTCAGTTCCAAAGTCTCTCTGGGAAACAGTGGAGATTAATTTGAAAGATAATTGGAAATACTGAAATCAATAATTGAAAGCAGTTGAACAGTTTCATTTTTAGCATAACCATGCCAAGAAAATCCTAGTTGAAACTTTCGTTTGCACTACAGCAAAATAAAAATAAATGAGCATACCCCTCATTTCAGGGAGCTTATTCTTTTTAAGATCTGAGTTCTTGAAGAAGTTCACTAGCCCTGATGGCAAATACCATGAAGCGATAGGGATCTGAACTTCTGGGTCTATTCTATACTTATTGTCTGCAGGACCAAGGGCCACGCCATACCTGAAGCCCAGGATATAAACAATCTATTTGATGTATTGACCTTTACAGGTATAAGGTGTGTGCCAATCCAGGAGGAATGTAAAATGTGATAATCTCACTCAAATTGACTATCAACTAACTGGAGAGAGAGCTTTCGTGCATTAAATGCTTAGAGACTAATTAAGTATTACATGCTGCATAGTGATAACCTGTGAGTACAATACATATAGCAATTATAACTTGTTTGCTTAAACGAACTAGGTAAATTCAATGGGATAGTAGTAAACATTATTCAAATCTGGAACGTGTGCCCAGAGAAAACCAGTGCACTCTGGCTAAAGATCTACGACAGTCAAGTCAGCAAGATCACCAAGATTTCTACCACACAAATTGAGATCAGGCATGCAAAAGAGATTTGGAAACATAAAGTACTATTTGAATTTGAGGGGTTACTATTAAATAATTCCTTTTATGGCAGCACCTTGCAATGAATGCTTTCCTATGGGAAAAGATGTGAATCATCCGACCTTTTGCATAGTCAATTTTAGCAGAATCTTAAAATTGGCCAGATCTGAGAAGCCACAACCCATCATAAAATTCTACCACTTGTCTTCTAATAGTAAAAGTTTTTCCTCCATTCTTCTCGGTCAAGGTCAGGTTAAGACACTAAAGAGTATTATGCTTTGAGACACATATATATTTTTTAAAAAGGCTCAGAATTCAAATCCTCAGGAAAAATGAAAGAACTCACTTCTGAAGTTTATCCTTGAAAAGTAATCTGAGAGTTCCAAGTACATTGCTTTTTCTATATTAGAAAAGATAATTTATAGAAAATAGTGATTTAGTTTGCCAATATTGTACAAGGATGTTTTCTTATGGCCAGTAGAGGCTGATGAAATGTCTTAATGAACTCATGGAAAATGAGTTTTCTGATGGAGTCAGCATGCTGCCTGGACTCCCAAGGCATTTTCCCAATGTGCACATAATGCATTTTCATATAAATCAAATCCACACCCATTTGCCTAGATCCTGAAAGAAATTTTTTGGCATAAATAAGTATCTTTATTAAAAATGGAAATTAGTAATAAAAGTTTTGTATAATGATGACAAGTGCCAATAATTAATGAATTAAATCTTGACACCAAAGATTTCCACCCCCCAAAAAAATATATATATCTTTCAGGTCACCCTAGCTTAGGGGTAAAAACAGGACAATAATAGTCATAAAACAGTGTTTCCCTGTTTCTGACCCTTAACAGTTTTGTGGAAACTTTAGCCAACTCCCCCACCCACCCCTCAATTCCTACCATACATTTCCAGGAGTCTCCAAAGGGTGTCTACCATGTGCTCTGTGTACAGGGTGTCCAGGTTACCACATGATGTCTATTCTCCACCTCTCCAGATCCAGGACACAGAAGTGGCAGTTAGGTGGCAAGCCCCCTGCTTCTGCTGACCTCAGGTCTGCACAGAGGCTAGTAGTGCCCAGTGTTTGAGGGAAGCACTTCCAGTTACTGCTACCTGTGGTACCTATGTTACCAAAATCTTGAGCCCACAAAATCCCTAAAAGATTTCAGCAAAACAATTCTTTTGGGTTGTAGCTTGCTTTTTTTTTTTTTTAAATCAAATCTGCCCTAGGTCTCAGGCAAATTCAAGCGTGACTGAGAATCTATGGTGCAGTTACAGTGTTCAGAATTATCCATTGTTCTCAGCAGGAACTAGGTAGGTCATTGTTCCCTCTTTTCTTGAGTAGGTTCTTTCCAAGGGTCTTCTTGGTCCCTTATACAAACAGGCAGCTTAGGAGCTCCCGCCATTGGTCCTTAGAGAGGCCTGAATTCTAAAAACAGCACAGTTCAAGCTTGGACCTCATTAACAATATAATACTACCTGCCTTCAAAGGCCATGCAGCCTAGTTTTGATAGAACATAGACTGATTATTCCAGTACCAGGACAATGATGCAGTAGAAGAATATCTTGAGAGGCACGTAAATGAATTTGGGTATTTCCAATGGACTTCCTGGGAAGTATGATGCCCACTTTGAGGCTTCAAGCATGAACATATTATATTTTCATTCTATTTTCAAACCACCCTCCCAATCAAGATAAAGTAAGAAATTAAAAAAGAGCTCCAAGCCAAAGAGCTCCAGGTTCTGGAAATGGGTTTCAATGGGCATAGAATGGACTGGAAAAGGCTGACAAAGTCCCTGCAAGACAAACTTCTAGCAGATACTGTGGAGACAATGACCTCAAGCCTTCAAGCCAAACAATTCATTCTAATCCTGATGTGTTGGCATATAGTAACCTCACAGACAGTATCTTTTCCTTAAAAAAAAATAAGAGAAAGAAAGAAAGAAAGAAACATTCCTTGCCTAAATGAGAATTTGGGGTTCAGGATATAGGAAAGAGAGAATGGCAAACCCATTCAAAACCCCAGTGGGGTGTTTGGGGCTGCCTGTCACACTGATGAGAAAGATGCTCATGAGGAAATGGGGAGACAGTGCCCAGTCAGCAGGGCCTCTGAGGGTGAGGGGCAAGGAGAAGCAACAGGAATGCTGTGTATTTTCTCACACTGTCTAATTTCTAAATAAATCTCAAACTACGTATTTGCTGTAGGATCCCACAGCCAAGTTTTAATATTTCCCCAAGACTTGATTTAACAGTTTACAATGAACTCATAGCCCAAGTAGCTCTATTTGGGAATTTTGCTCTTACCCTTTAGATTTTTCTAAATTTTAAAAGAAATGTATGTCCTGAAGGAGACAATTCCTTGTATTTTGCTCAAGCTGATCTTTTTTCAAAGGTTAACCAGTTTAAAAAATGTCATACTCTGACCCATTGAAATGTAGCTAATTTAATTTCTTTTACCATAAACTGGGGATTACTTTCATATTTTCCTGTGGACAGTTGTAAAGTAAACAATATCAGCATTTTGCCTTCTGGGAAGATTAGACTGACTATTGGTTCCTTACACTCAGCATTGAGGAGGGATGTATGCTAAGGCATGGAACATGGGCTCAGGATAGTCATTTCCAAATGGCGTCACCCTTAAAACTCGATATGAAATGCTTCTCCAGAAGCAAAACTGAAGAAAGCCTCTTCCACTTCTCTCTATGTCCCAAAACTGAGTTCTACCCAATTTCCATTAGGGTTCTGTTACATTTTTTCTTTAAACACTTATATAATCACATGCATGCTCACACACAGAATCTGGCAGAGCAGTGAGCTGTGGCTGGCCTCTGAAAGACATTCTGTTAGAAACAGCGGGAGGAAATCCAACATATAGAAAAGTGTTAGCCGACTTGGCCTACTGGTAGTGTTTCCATTGCCCAGAGGAGGTCCAGGGGAAGGAGGAGGACCCCACAAGATGGAATGCACATTTCTTTTTACAAGATCATCACTGTATGCTACAAGAAGTATGGTTTGAAGCGAACTGCCCATCTGTTAACTCACCTCCTATCAGCTGTCATCTGGTTGACAGAATGAAAAGAAAGTTAGGACATTGGGTCTAAATTGGCCAAGGGGTAGAAAACGGAATAGTCATAAATGGAGAGTATACAGGCTCGAAACAAGTTTCTGGATGAAACCATCTAAGAGTCTGTGTGAGGAGCCTTGAAGTGCTTATATAAAACCCAGCAAAAGTGGGGGGAAAGGGAATCCAAAGAAATCCATGCTCACAGATGTCTGAAAATTTGAGGAGGAGTTCCAGAAATTAAATGTTTAGAGTGTGTCCGGGAGCCAAGGGTGGGAAACTTTGTAGTCCCCATCGGGAGATGGATGTAAAGTGCTTCTAATCTGGAGACTTGGGGGGAGGAGGGGAGAGAAAAAGGGGTGGGGAAGTTTTTTAAACAAGAGACTTAGAAGTTATTTCCAAGAGAAGCAAAGCAAAACAAAGCACAACAAAAACAAACAAAACCCTGTTCCTTTAAATTAGGTAAGAGCCTGTGACTTGTGTTGTTGTTTTCTTTATTTTAACCCTGAAATAAAAGAGAAGTCTTTCACTGGTTTGAATTTTTTTTCTGAATCAAAAAGAAAGTAATATAGAGATTAGAGAAACATGTGAGAGGGAACATGCTCTGATCATGTTTTTAGAAGCAGGACAAGGGAATAGAAATTCTCTGAACAAGTTGCTCTTAAGAAATATCATCTTAATATTTTCACATTTTAGTTTCCTTTAATAAATTGATATCTTTTTTTTAAGTATGACTTGGAATAATAATTACAACAGGTAACACTGAATGCTTACTGCAATTCTCAAAACGGGTTTAGGAGTTAGGAATTAGTGCTGGTCCCATTTCACAAGGAGGGAATTGAGGGTCAGCAACTGACTTGAGTCACACAAATAGCAAAGGAATAGCTGTGGCTTGGCCCTTGATCTATCTCTTCCCAAAGTCTATGCCATTAATCATGAGTATAAACTTTCAAAGTTAAACAGAGAATCTGCCTCTTGTTTTAATTTGAACTGTCCTTGACTCTCCGCAACCACACTATACTTAAATTCTGGGAAGCACAATGATAAAGGAGGCTTCTGCTGAAATTGCAGGAGATAACATTTTAAACATTTAAACCTTTGAGCATCGGCTGCTAGAAGTGATGCTCATTGATGAGCAATGATCAGGACACTATTACAGCCAAGGAAATGCCATTCTGTTGCCTTATGCACTTTGCTTTTCTTTGGCAGCACTTGTGCCTTTCCTTCTGTGGGCCTGACAGTATGGGTTGCTTAGTAGGTGTACAATGCACATTTTGTGTTCAGTAGATATTTTTGAACTGAAGTGAACATCCTCCATCAAAATGATGCTTAGGTATCACCTGACCTCCATGAAGCCGTCAACACTAGTCACTTGAAGCCATGCTGATCACTCCTGTCTCGAATCATTCTAGGCTGTGTTCCATTTGGCCCTTTGCTAGCTCTGACTTCTCTCATGAAGGTTAACTAAGGATTATATGAAATTCATGTAAATAAAGACACTTGGGCAGATGGCAGTTTCTATGCAGATGTAAAGTGATATTATCATCATACATGTGGCCATATATATACTTGGACTTGGAAGTCCTGCTTATGAGTCTATGCATGTATTTAACAAATATTGGGGTCATATTGTGGACCAAAGAAATAATATTCGACTTAATGTCACAACAACTTTGCTAGGTAGATGTTAACTTCACCTCTGCTTTTCCTAGTGAGGAATCTGTGGAGTAGAGAAGTTGTGTATATTGACCCATAACACAGAGTGAGGATTTAAGCTTAGCTCTGCCCTGTTCTCTGAACCACTTTATAAAAATCTCTAAAACATGCCTTTTTGGGGGGCCAGAGGAGGAAGTCCTTTTGGCTTATAGGTGAGACTTTATGTTTCCTTCAGTACTGTAATGTAAGTTCTCTGATGAATGGTACTGGGTCATCTCAGCTGGTTCTCTCTCTTTGACAGAGCCAGCCATGGGCACATGTGTCTTCCTTTTCCCCCCTCAATCTTTTCCTCTGCCTCCCAGGAAGAGAAACTCTTCCCAACCAAGTGCTGCTTGGGGGAAAGCTTTTAATTCCATCATCAGAAATAAAGCTAAAAGTATGATCTCAAAAGATGCAACACTGACCTTAAAATTACACAAACCAGCAAAAATATCAAATAGTCTCTGGTTAGGATGGTGGAAGGAAAGGGTGCTGGGTTACTGAGAGAGGAAACAAAAACAAAAACAAAAAAAAAGAGTCAGGAACTGGGAAGAGAAAGAACACTGTGAGTCAGGAGAAACCCCCCCCCCCCTTAAATAAAATTCTCATCCTTCACACTTCTGCCTAGGTCCAAAACTCTGATAATCATTAGAATAGTTCACTGGTATTTCCAGTTCTCTGTATCTCCACAGCAGGATTGCATTTCCCAAACCCTTCAAGTTACATGTGACTATGTAATTTATTTAGCCAACAAAACCTGAGAGGAAGCAACATCATTCACTCTGGTGGAAGCCCCGAAGAGCCAACGTGAATCACCATGTTCTTGGTCACTGTATAGTGATTGATAACGCTCCATGGGTAGAGCCTTTTCAGTATGTGCCCTGAGAATTAGGATGTGGAGAAAAGTGCCTAGTTGATCTGCAATGGTGCTAAAGCATGAGTGAATACTAAGCCTTGTTAATAACCACTGGTATTTGGGAGTTTGTTGTATTGCAGCTAACCTAGTCTCCATCTGCCCGACATATAAACCTAGCACTTTGCCGTACACAGTCACTATTGGAATGGAACAGTGGGGAAATGGGAGGGTGATTGGGTCTCATTACGCAAATATTCAATACAACAATATTTTTTCTCTATCCAAAATTGCAGCAATGAGTATATGTTTTCTCATCTTATAAGTCCGTCATGTTTGTTCAGCTCCTGTGATGGTTAATTTTCTGTGTCTACTGGGTAGGTTATGGTGTCCAACTCTTTGGTCAAACACTGGCCTAGATGTTGCTGTGGAGATATTTTGTAGATGGCATTAGTATCTATAATTAGTTGACTTTAAGTAAAGGAGATTACCTTTGATAATGGGTAGGCCTCATTCAATCAGTAGGAGGACTTAAGAGCACAGAACTGAGATTTCTAGAAGAAAAAATTCTGCCTCAAGATTGTACCATCTACTCCTCTCTCAGCTTGAATTCAAGGCTTCTTCATCTACTTTTGCCTGAGTTTCAAGTCTGTCGGCCTGCCCTACAGATTTTGTCCTTCAAAACCCCCACAATTGCATGAGCCAATTCCATAAAATAAAGATTGCACTCTCTCTCTCCTATATCCTTTTGAGTCTGTTTCTCTCGAAAACCCCTTGTATGTGAAGAATTCAAAGAGATCAAAATCAACTTTCCTAATTATGTGTCAGAATAATACTAAGGCCACTTAATTGAATAAATGTAATTTAAAATGAGCCCTTCTCTGTTATTCTTTTATTATCCATCACCTCAAGAAATATTATAGGAGAGACAAGCACTATTCTCACCATGTCATTAATATAGAAAGTAGAGAACAGAGCAGGTTAGTAGATTGCTTGGAACCTGATGGGGTTGTCACTGGGCAACTCTCGGCATCTCCCCACTTTGCTCTTCTTGGCACCAGGATGGCAGAGGCGCACAAATTATGTAATTGTTTTGTTTATGCCAAGCTAGTAACTTGGAGCATGCATGGGTTTAGCAACATATTGTCATAAAGGAATGTGACATTATTGAAACTTCCTAATCCCCATGCGTACAAAATTAAGAAATTAAGAATATGTTTTCTAAATAGAAATTAAAGTCTGTTAAAGCTTAATACTAAAGATTTAATTTTTAATCCCCTAAAATTGGAGAAATGACAAACAATGACAACATAAACTCTTCTTTTTTACTTCTTAGAAAGGTGAGTATTGTTCAGCATAGCTCCAGGTAGATCAATTCTGTGAACAGCCACTCAGATTGAAGAATTGTAGCTCTTTCCTGTAGCCTCTGGTTAAAAAAAAAAAAAAAAAAAAAAAAAAAGTATGGATTTAGTTGCTGGAGGCAGAAGTTGGAACTTGGTCTATTAGCTTCTGGTCAGTTCTGTTGCTACCAAACAAGGAATGAACAAGGTTTTCCTCTCTGGATTGCCCTTGGGACCAGTCTTCTGCGTCAACCTGTTCAGTAATTCTTTTTCATTATCTTCTTCTTTTTTAATTTGGCCATATATTTTATTTGTAAGTCTTGTCTCTCCTGGCATTTTTTAAAATATTTTTTTATTAGAGAAGTTGTAGGTTTATAGAAAAATCATAGAAAATACAGAGTTCCAATATGCTCCTATCACATATGCAGCTTTCTCTATTATTAACACTTTGCATTAGTATGATACATTTGCTGCAACTGATGAAAGGATATTATTATAATTTTACTATTAATTATAGTCTATAGTTATATTAGGGTTCACTGTGCTGTACAGTCTTATGTTTTTTTTAAAAAATTTTATTCTATTTATACTATATTCCAGTAATGGATACATCTAAAATTTCCCCTTTTAACCATATCCAAATATATTATTCAGTGATGATAATTATATTCATAATGTTGTACTACCATCACCACCATCCATTACCAAAACTTTTTCATCTCTTTTATAAGGACTTTTTAGAGCTTCAGGCTATCAAGTAGCTAGTTTTCATCTGAGAACCCCTTTGCTAGAGAACTCAAACCATGTGCCATGTACGAGTCACAGCCAGAGCAAACAGTGCTCAGAGCCTGGCTTTGTCAAGCTCACAACAGTGTCTCTCCTGAGTTTCACCTCAGGCCATTGCTGCTTTCTTTTAGCCACTGACCCTTTAGAAGAAATGTTGCCTCCCTGCTTTCTGAACTCTTTTTTTCCTGACAAGGTCAACCTCCACAGGCAACACACATCCTCTTCCTTTTCTGATCTAAGTCTGTCTTTCCCCAGTTCAATTTTATCTGCTTCTTTCTTGAGATGGTTTTATCTTACCCTGTTCCATTCTATCATGTGCACTGAGATTCACATACCAAATACACATCCACATTGACACAACAAGTGCATTTCTGTAAGTAACTCCTCTCTATGGCCAAAAGTTCTATCTAAGGTGGATATAATTAAGAAAGATATTATGCAGACATACCAAATTCTTTTCTGGGGATGATGGGCTAGTGATCTTTGGAGAATATTTAATTTCTTGAACCTTCCTTCATTCCATCTTTGAAATTAAATTTGTACCTTTTTTGGAGTCTAAGACAGCGTATGTTGCTGGTGTTTGTGAAAAGAAGTTACAGTTCTTATTTAGGAAGCTCTCCTTCCATTCTTATGTTAAGACATAGCAAAGGATTAATATTTAAGGTTCACAAGTCTCCCGTAACTGTGTGTAAGTAACTTTGCCTTAGAAAAATGATCTATATCTCAATTTATATAAGATTTTGGGACACATGTAAACTCTCTCTGAGACCATAAAAGGGAGATTCCAGAGGTAAACCATTGGGGGGCAGAGTTAAGATAACTATTGCACAAAGAACATCTGGTCCAGAGTTGTCTGGTATCTTGGATTATCAAGATTGTCTGAATTTTTGTTGTTTTCCCTACCATTCTGGCTTGAAAAGACTTGTGGAGATGTCCACTCTTCCCATATTAGACAAATCAATTAATATACCATGGCTGGAGTATTCAAGATCAGTGAGGCCAAGAACTCAAGCCTGTGGCCTTCTGTCTAATGGGTAGAAAGTAATGAACAGCACCTGAGGTTCAAGATCCCTGGGTTGAGCTTTAATTGCTCTTTTGGGGTAACAAGCTAAAGTGGTTTTAAAAATCACAACTGACTGGCCTTCTCTCAAGTTTAGAACTTGGATGCCTCTTTTCTGAAGCCCACACAATCATCCCTTGGGTTGGAAAAAATATTAAATTTTCCAAGGTCATTGTGCCACCATGAAACTCTTAAGTAGATACAACGTCTTAAGCAGATACAAAGTGGTCAGCCCACTCTTTCAAAGAACCAGGTTTCAGAGCAGAACTAGTAAGTTTCTTGTTACACTAGGAAGGACTTGTAAGTTTTTATTTTTCCCTCTTTTCTCTTTCCCACAGTGATCCCTGACAAGAGGTGAAGTAAGTCCTTTTCTGGGTGGGGCAATAGGCTTGTATAAGGACTTGTTTCCTTACAATTTGGTCTTTCATTTACTTTCTATAGTCTTTCAGCCAGCTCATAACACTACAGGGACCTTGGGACTGAAACACAAGATCTTGACATGCTGCAAATGAAGTCAAAAGTAGTGAGTAATCTCAGCTCAGCACAGCTGAGAGGGCAGGGGGCAGGCCTGGAAGTCATTAGATGAAAAAATCAGTCCAAACATGAAGATGAAAATGTTGGCAGCTGATAAAATACAAAACAAAAACAAATAAACAAAACACATAAAAAACCACAAAACAATAGCAACTATTCCTTTGGTCCTCCTCGTCTCTCTGGCCCATGAGTTCTCATACCACATTCAAGTTGCAAGGGGATCCTGCTCTTTGCAGAGATCATATAGGACGTTGGGTGCTTGCTAGAGCAGATGGTGTGCTCTTTGCCCTGGACCACCTTCTCTTTTGGGCATCAGGTGACTTCTTACAAACCCTAGCATGCCCACAGTCCAAAGAATCAGATCCACTGGCACCCTTTAAAAGCCTCAGGAAAGGACTCATTACTACAACATGTAAATATGAAACAATAGAGCCATTTGTTAGCTCTGTGTGTAAATAAGTAACCAGCCAGACAGAGGATCATTCAATGAGAAGATATGAGGAAGGTTGGTTAAGCTATCTCAAAAAAAGTCAGCGAAAACTGGGCAAGAAGAAAGGGAGTTTTCCCTATTAGGACATGGATTTTAAAAAGGGAAATTCCCAAACAAACAAACAAAAAAAAAAATTGGGACAAGGCCAGTCAAGTAGGGAGACAGCTCTGAAATGACTGGACAATGTGAGCTGACCTTGGAGCTGAAAATAAAAGAAAATGCCAAATTTCTCTTTCTCAGAGGTCAGCTGGTGCCTGAGGCTCAGCATTGGGGTTATTAGGCCAACTGGAGCCTCCCTGGCTCAGCTTCTCTCTCCAAAGGTCTGTTGCTACCCAGCAGGCTAGTAACTGCTAAACCCAACTGAATAAGATAAATCATGTGATCTTTCTCCCTGTAGATTTTCTGATGAGGAAAGATTTGAATAGAAACTTCAGGAGGGCCACCCCAATTTATAGTTTAGATTAATATTTGCTGTCCCATAACATTTTATACACTGTCTCCTAGGTAGAATTCACCTAATTAAGTGAAAAAAAAGAAGTAGCCTGAAAAAAATCAGAGGGATGATGTACCTTGATAGGAACTAAGAGTTTCAGCCTAAGTTGTACTCTCTAAATGAAGATTGTAATAGGACTGAAATAGAGTGATTCCATTCTAACACATCTAAAGATATTTACCATAGCTAGCAGAACAGATTTGCTTCTTCTCAAATTCTCTTATTCCTTTCTCAATGTTTATAAAAGTAGGATCTATAAAAGACTAATTTTTAAAGCAGTTAATTGTCCCACAGCAGAACACCAAAAATAAAACTCATCTAAATTTCAATGGAAAAACCATGTCTCTGGATCACTGCATTTCTGTGATTAAAGATATTCCTAGATGTTGCTGTTGATATCTGGCCCTAAAAAATGACCCAGCCAATACACAGAATAAGTGGTATACTGGAGCTAGCTAGTGCCACCTGGCAGGAGTTGATTGTATCTCTTTCAAATTCCACATTCAATGATCTTACTTTGGTAGCTTGAAGTTGGCCACAATGAGAGTATTTACACCAAGGGAAAGGGCAAACTCTACAAACCAGGCTTCTTTCACCCCCCTCTCTTTCCCCACCCACCCCAGCAAGTTGTTAAACATGTTATCAGCAGACCATGGTACAGAATTCTACTTCAATCATGGCTGAGTCTAATTTTTTGAAAAAAAAAAAACAATCACATTTATCTGTTGCTTGTCATTGTACTAGTTCATAGGTTCATCAAAGAGATAGGTGCTAGCAACAATGTATCAATTCAGAGATGGGTGTGGAGACAAGCAGGATTCTCTGATGAATTACCCCAGGGATTTCTCAGTTCATTGGCAACATTTAGCCAGTAACTTCGGCTCCCCAATCAGCAGGAGGGAGGTTATGCCCAGAAGCAACTGCACACAGATCTGAGGGCCCCCAAGATCTCTAGATAGTGGGCACCTGGCATTTCCCAGACCTTCCTTTTAAATACCTGGCACATATGCTTAGGCTTCCAGAGTCTTGTGCCCCAAATGTTTATTCACTCCATACAAGGCCACTCTCAGGCTTGCCATGTAAAAAAAAGAGACAGCAACAGCAGAACAACATCCCTTTTCTGGACCCTGGCATCCGCCCTGTGTCCAGCTGTGCTTCAGCCCAAGCATCTCTTTCTGCAGAAAGCCAAGGAAAAAGAAACCCATGCATCCACTGGCACCTTCTGCCTGTGAATCCCAATCTGTTCCAAACGGGGGTGTTTGCCCACTCTTTGCATAATTGTGGGGAAACTGGCGCAAAAATTGTTGCCGCCTTAGTGGGCTTGTTTGCCCAATGCGCACAGAAGCCAATACTGAGTCATCAGGAGTTCGAGAAGAGAAAGAGTTGACTGCGTAGTCAATCAACAAAGAGACTGGAGGAAAAGCCATTCGGATCAGTCTCCATGAACAAAATGGAGCCTGGGGTTTTATACTAGGTGGGCTAAAGGGAGTGGCTAAGGATGGAGTGAGACATGGGCTGATCCAGTTGAGGGAAGTCAGATTAAAGGGCAGGGTTTAGTGGCGCACGTTCTGTTGCAAATCAAGCTTGGTCGTAAAATTGAGGCTCAGCAAGCTCACTGGTAGAACCAGTCGGAGCCGGTCTTAGCAGGTGCTGCAAAGGAAAAGGAAACAATAACTTTTCTTCCAGTGAAGCAAGCTTCTGAATAAACATGAGGAGGTGGAAGCTCAAATGAAAGGAATGAAAACTATTCAAACCAGTAGGGGAGGGCCTACTACAGTGGAAAGGGGGCTTAGTAAGTGATGGTTTCAGAATCCTGCAACACTGTCATTCACCCATGGAGTTAGCACGGTCACTGTGGATGGCATCCACCTTCCCATTCACAAAGAAACCAGCTATAGAGACCACCTGCTCTCTTAAGCTTTTTTTTGCCACCCACCTTCCTCTCTAGCTAGCAGTGCCTACAAAATTGCTAACTGAAATATTTCTCTAATGAGGGCTTTCAGTAAGCAAAAGGAAATGAATTTAAATACAGAGAGCCCTTTGGTATAAGGAAATAGGAAATGGATTCTAGTATTTGCCTGCAGTATATTATAAATTGGCAAAGGAGAGACAACATTTTTCTGTTTATTCAAAATAAGCATAATTAAGAATCCCCCTTTTTTAAAGTGAAGACCAAAGTCATCCAGGCATCTGGCGTTACCAACACATCCTTCATTTTCCCGCAAACAATACAAGCACCCCTCCCACAAGCATACACTCACATCCCTCCCCACAGATTCAAATTTAAAAGAAAAATGATGCGGGCCTGAATTATCATGTCCATTCTTGTGTTCATAAAAGTCTAATTTTAAAAAGGGAGATAAAGAGAAAAATGCACAAACAAAATTCATAAACTCCTGGAGTTCAGCCAGGAAATATGATTGAGATTAGAAGAAGGGTGAAACCGTGGTCAAGCTCTTGATGCAAAAGGCCTGCTTGTCTGTAACCAGATGTGGATCATAGCATCTCCATGGTGAGCAGCAGCCAGTGGTATTTTCATGTTGGAATTAGAGGATGAGAATTTTAATGTTTTATTGATTCTAAGTCTTTGGGGCTAAACTCAGATTTTTATCTAACATGAAACCCCATTGTGAAGCTACGTTCAGTGTGCCCAGGAAGTGGGAAATACTACTCAGGGAGCCTAGAAGACTGGCTTCATGTGCCCAGTGTTTCAACATACACCATCTATGCCAGTTTGGATGTATTATGTCCCCTAAAATGCCATGTTCTTTGATGCAATCTTGTGGGGGCAGATGTATTAGTGTTGATTGTGTTGGAATCCTTTTTGATTGAGTGTTTCCATGGAAATGTGACCCTCCCAACTGTGGGTAATACCTTTGATTAGATTATTTCCATGGAAGTGTGGCCCCATCCATTCAGCATGGGTCTTAAATTACTGGAGCTCTATAAGAGTTCAGACAGAATGAGCTTGGTGCTGCAGCTTTGAGAGACATTTTGGAGACGGCCATTGAAAGCAGACTTTTGCTGACACTTTGGAGATACTAACCCAGAATTTGCCCTGAGAAGCTAAGCCTAGAGACATTTTGGAGAACACCATTTTGAAACGCAACCTGGGAGCAGGCAGATGCCAGCAATGTGCCTTCCCAGCTAACAGAGGTTTTCCAGATGCCAATGACCTTTCTCCAGTGAAGGTATACTCATGTTTATGCCTTGGTTTGGACTGTAAATTTGTAACCAAATAAAACCCCTTTATAAAAGCCAATCCATTTCTGGTATTTTGCCTAATGGCAGCATTAGCAAACCGGAACACCATCTTCTTGTTCCAGTGAACTTTATGCCGTACTACCTAATGCTACTTTTCTTCATTCATACGTTTTCATTTGGGGGTGAGGTTATTGTTATTTGACAATGTTGTGCATTTATTTTATTCTTTATGGGAAAGTCAATGCAACCAGGAATATGGACATTGGCATATACTACCAGAAAAAATCAAGTGACGAGCAAGTGACCCACGCTTAGTTCCTGAGTGTTGCCTAATGTCAGATGCATCATCAAGACAATGCTGGTGATCAGGAGAAACATGGGAGTTGACATTTTAGGGTAAAAGGCATGAGAATCGGTAAGCAAGAGTACATCTGATTTTAATTTTAAAAGGGCTGAAGTCACAAGATCCTTCACCTGAAGAGGGGCTACCCCCGCTTTTCTCCTCCATTTTCTATTTGCAGATGTGACTCCCATATATTATAGTTGGACTCTTTAGAATGTCTAAGATTTTAAGGGGTATATTGAGATGGGCATTCTCATGTAATGCTCATGGAAATGGAAATTGGTACAACTTTTCTGGGAAGTAATTTGGCTATATGGAACAAGAGTCTTAACAATGTTCAAATTATTTGGCCCAGTATTCCTCTACTAGAAATTTATTCAAAAGAAATAAACATTTATAATAGCAAAGCAATGAACAAACCAAAACAAAAAAACCTTAATTGCCTAACAATAAGGCACAAGATGAAAACATCTGTGAGGTAGTATGGTATTAAAAATCATTTTTTTGCAGAATAAAGTATTGAAATATAGTCACAATATTATATTAAGTGTCAAAAGAGAGACACAAAACTGCATTCAGAGTATGTTCTCAATGTCCACATGTGCACACAAACACACACAAGCAGTCATGTTAGACAAAATACTGGAAGGAGCTATGACAGAATATTTGGAGTGGTTATTTCAGGGTGGAAGGGAATAATGATGAGTCTCCATCCTTTTATTTATATTTCTTCATATTTTCCATCAGTTTACATTGAGCATGTTGCTTATATTTTTTCCAGAATGTATTTATAACTGCAAAAGTGGTGTGTAATGTTGTAAGAACTTCAAGAATTGTAGGAATTTATAAAAGATGGAAATCCTCTCCCTAAACTCATGTCACTGTTTAATAGTGGGAAAAAAATTAGATTTCATCTTTCCAGACTGTTTAGGCATACTGTGTATATACACATGTACATATAGAAATGCATTTATGTAATTATTATATAAAAATATAATACTAAACATATTGCTCTGCAATTTATTTTACATTAAACAAAATAACTTGAGCATCTTTTCAGATTAATCATTTTTAAGTTGCATTCCTGCAATGCAGTAATTGCATTGTATTATTCAGCTATATTTATTTAACTAATCCCTTGGACAGCAGGGTTTTTTCTGATGCACTACTATAACGCTGGAATAAACAACCTAATGTGTGTGTGTATGTTCTCATTGTACACTATGGTAAGTATTTCTTTAAGGAACATTTCTAGAAGTGAAATTGCTGGGCCAAAAGCTATGTACATTAAATATTTGATAAAGTCTGCTAAATTGCCCTAGAAGATGCTCCAATTTACACTTTCGTTAGCATGTGGTTGCACCTTCCCCACTCACCCCCACTTCACCAACATTGAATATTATCATTCCTTTAAATGTTTACCAGGCTAGTAAATGAAAAGCATCTCAATGCTTTATTATGTATTTTTCTGATAACTAATAAGAATGACTATATAATACTTTTAAAAATTTTCCTTTTGAACAGGAAATACATGAACAAGGTAAAGATTCTAAAAGGTACAAAAGTTAAGTCTTTTTCCTTCTAGTGACCCAGCCATCCATCTGCCTTCCCTAAAGGCAACCCCTATTCCCAATTCATTTTGTGTCTTCCTAGACATAGTTTATTGTTAGTATAAACATTTACATATTGTTTCTCACATAATTAGTAGCAAACTATATACACTCTCACTAACCTCAATGTATTCCTAATAGGTTATATGTTGAATATTTTTTTCCATAACAGTGTATATAGAGCTGCTATTTTCTTTTTATGTCTGCTCAGTATTTATTTTTATGGAAGCACCATAATTTATGTAACCAATCTCTGATTACTGGACACTCAGACTGTTTCAATTTTTTTTGCAGTGCTGAATTAAACTAATTGTCATTTTCCAAAAGCAGAAATATACTAATTGTCATTTTCCAAAAGCAGAAATATACTTAGGAGTGGAATTGTTGGGCTGTGCATTTTTCCTTTGAATGGTCATAACCACATTACCTTTTAGATGGATGACAGTGACACCTGTTCTCCCTACCATCAGGATCTTATGAGAGAGCTTGTTTCCCCACACTTTCACTAGCCTAGTGTGTGTATATACTAAACTTATAAGTTTTATAAATCTGATAGGTAGAAATGCATTTTATTGTTTGCATGATTCTGGTTTTGTGCAGTGACTTTGTTTTCTTTTTATTTTTTAAATGCAATTTTATTGAGATACATTCATATAACATACAATCCTTCAAAATGTACAATCATTTGTTCATGGTATCATCATATAGCTGTGCATTCATCACCACAATCAATCTTTGAATATTTTCATTACTCCAAAAAACAAAATTAAAATTAAAATAAAAAATAACATCCAAAACATTCCATTCCCCTCCTCCCCTAATTGTTCATTTACTTTTTTTAACACTCATTCATTATTTTTTTAACTTTATCAAAAAATTAAAAAGAAAACAATAAAAAAAACATTTCAAACAAAACCAAAACAAAGAAATAAAAAACAAATAACCTAAAATAACTACATTGCTTCCAACATGTTCCTACCCTACCCCAAGAAAATTAACAAACCATAATCAAACTAAGGAATAAGAAAAACAAATAACCTAAAATAATTACATTTCTGCAAACTTCTTCCTACCATACCCCCCAGAAATTAACAAACCATAGTCATTCCTGAGCATTCCTGTAACATTAAGTTTACCCTCCATAACTTCTGTTCTTTATTAGATTATCATTCCCCCTTCACTATTTGCTATCACTAGGTCCCCTACATTCTACAATATAAATCATTTATTTTACATTTTTCACAGTGTTCACATTAGTGGTAACATACCATATCTCTCTTTTTGTGCCTGGCTTATTTCGCTCAGCATTATGTCTTCAAGTTTGATCCATGTTGTCATATGTTTCACAACCTCGTTCCTTCTTACTGCCGCATAGTATTCCATTGTGTGAATATACCACATTTGTTTATCCACTCATCTGTTGAAAGACACTTGGATTGTTTCCATCTCTTGGCAATTGTGAATAATGCTGCTATGAACATTGGTGTGCAAATATCGGTTCATGTCACTGCTTTCAGGTCTTCTGGATATATACCAAGAAATGAAATTGCTGGGTGGAAGGGTAGCTCTATATCTAGTTTTCTAAGGAACTGCCAAACTGTCTTCCAGAGTGGCTGTACCATTATACAGTCCCACCAACAATGAATAAGAGTTCCTATTTCTCCACATCCTCTCCAGCATTTGTAGTTTCCTGTTTGTTTAATGGTAGCCATTCTAATTGGTGTGAGATGGTATCTCGTTGTGGTTTAATTTGCATCTTCCTAATAGCTAGTGAAGATGAACATTTTTTCTGTGTGCTTTTTTTTTTTTTTTTTTTTGGCCATTTGTATTTCCTCTTCAGAGAACTGTCTTTTCATATCTTTTTCCCAATTTATAATTGGGCTGTCTGTACTATTGTTATTGAGTTGTGGGATTTCTTTATACATAAGATATCAGTCTTTTGTCAATATCTGGCTTCCAAATATTTTTTCCCATTGAGCTGGCTGCCTCGACGTTTTTTGACAAATTCCTTTGAGGTACAGAAGGTTTTAAGTTTGATGAGTTCCCATTTATCTATTTTTCTTTTGTTGCTTGTGCTTTGGGTATTAGATCTAAGAAGTGACCTCCTAATACAAGGTCTTGAAGACGTTTCCCTACATTATCTTCTAGGAGTTTTATGGTACTGTCTCTTATATTGAGGTCTTTAATTCATTTTGAGTTAATTTTTGTGTAGCATGTGAGGTAGGGGTCCGTTTTCATTCTTTTGGATACGGATATCCCGCTCTCCCAGTCCTATTTGTTGAATAGACTGTTATGCCCCAGTTCAGTGGTTTTGGGGGCCTGACTTTGTTTTAATTGATAAAACAACATTATTATAATTATACTATTAACTATAGCCCATGGTAGACATTAGAGTTCACTGTTGGGTTACAGGGTCCTATGGTTTATCAAAATTCTTTATTCTAGTAACATACATACAACCTAAAATTTCCTTTTATTAGCCACATTCAAATACATAATTTAGTGATGTTAATTACATTCATGATGTTTCCTTACCATCACCATGGTCCATTACCTAGATTTCTTCACTACCCAAAACAGAAACTCTGTACTTACTTAGCACTAATTCCCCATTCCCTACCCCCATCCCAACCCCTGGTATACTGTATTTTAGATTTTAACTCTAGGAATTGCTTACTCTAATTACTTCATATCAGTGAGTCATATGATATTTGTCCTTTCGTATCTGGCTTATTTCACCCAACATGATGTCTTCAAGATTCATCCATGATGTCACATGCATCAGAACTTGATACTATTTTACAGCTGAAAAATATTCCATTGTATGTCTATACCACATTTTGTTTATCCATTCATCTGTTGATGGACATTTGAGTTGCTCCCATCTTTCAGCAATTGTGACTAATGACATTATGTGTGTGTGTGTATATGTGTATACATATATAATTATTTATTTTTGCATTTTTCAGTACTACCTGTTGGAAAAGCTATCCTTTTTTCACTGAATTGTCTTGACAACTTTTTCAAATATCATTTGATCATATATACCCTAGATTATTTTTGGACCCTTATTCTGTTCCATTGTTCTGTGTGTTTATCTTTATGCCAATACCATACAGTTTTGATTAAATTAGCTTTCTAGTAAGTCTTGATATCAGATAGACAAGTCCTCCAGCTGTGTTCATCTTTTTGATAATCATTTGTTTTCATAAAGTTTTAGGATGAAATTATCATTTTCTACCAAGGAGTATGATGGGATTTTGATTCAAATTGCACTGACTCTAAAACTCCTTTTGTAGAGAACTGACACCTTAACAATATAGAATCTTCTAATCTATTGCCATGTGTGCTGGTTTGTACATATTATGTCCCCCAGAAAAAGCCATATTCTTTAATGCAATCTTGTAGGGGCAGATTGATTCATCTTTTTGATTAAAATGTGACCACTTGACTGAACATTTTCCATGGAGATTTGACCTCCCCATTCAGGGTAGGTCTTAATTAGTTCACTAGACTACTTAAAAAAGCCACACAGGCTCAGACGTTTACTGATGCTGATGCTTAGGCATGCTTGGAGATACAGACAGAAGGACGTTTAGCTAAGGGATGAAGCCCAGAGTTTGCCTTGGGATATGCTAAGGAAGGACCCACAGACACTTAGAAAGAAAAGACCTGGGAGAAAGAACCAAGAATGCCCAGGAGCTGAAAGAGGAGCTGGAACACAACCCGGGTTCAGCAGACGCCAGCAACGTGCCTTCCCAGCTGACAGAAGTGTTCCAGATGCCATCGGCCTTCCTTTAGTGAAGGTATCCTCTTGTTGATGCCTTAGTTTGGACACTTTTTTGGCTTTAGGACTGTATTTTGTAACCTAATAAACTCCCTTTATAAAAGCCAATCCATTTCTTGTATTTTGCATAATGGCAGCATTAGCAAACCAGAACACCATGGTAACTTTCTTCATTTAGGTGTTGCTTAATTTCTCTCAGTTTGCATTTTGAAGTTTGTAATTATATACCATTTTAAATGAAAATCTTGATTCAAAGTAATGTTTCTCAAAGTTTAGCATGCATCAGAATCAATTGGGAGGTTTGTTTAAAATATAGATACCTCTGTGAGTCACTTGAAACTCAGAGCTAGAGCTTGGCAGGTATGAATGTCAGTATTACCTCACACAGCAACTGTTAAAAAAAGCCAAAAAAAAAAAAAAAAAAAAGAGTTCAGACTTCAATTAGAGATATTAATGAAGCAGATCTGGTTAGGACTAAGGCAAATCAGGTCAGAGGGTAAAGGATGATACAGACTGTGTTTTAAAACTTCAATTTCTGTGTGAGACCAAGGGAAGAGATGTTTATTTGGTACAGGATATATATCTTCTACAGCACACTGAATAATTTAACTTGTATGGTCAGTTTATTCAAACATCATAAATACATGGAACTTTGAATAGGAAGTGAGATCTGATAGGTTTATACAGGTTAGGGTGAAATCCTCATATATCCCAAAGTAATTTGGGCAGAGAATAAAAATGTATTTGCAGGGGCCCCCTGAGGAACTGGAGAAAAATGTGGAAACATTGGTCTTCCCCACCTGGGTTATTACTGATATTCTCAAATCATTAGGGGCCACCAATTTAGTAAGCTGAGCCCTCAATCTGGGGCTTTCCCTTATGAAGCTTATTACTGCAAAGGAGAGGCTAAGCCTACTTATAATTGTGCCTAAGAGTCTCCCCCAGAGAACCTCTTTGTTGCTCAGATGTGGCCTCTCTCTCACTCTGAGCCCACTCAGCAGGTGAACTCACTGCCCCTCCCCCCCACCTGGGACATGACTCCCAGGGGTGTAAATCTCCCTGGCAATGTGGGGCATAACTCCCAGCAAGGGGCCTGGACCCAGCATCATGGGATTGAGAAAATCTTCTTGACCTAAAGGGGGAAGAGAGAATGAAACAAATAAATGTTTCAGTGGCTTGAGAGATTTCAAATGGAGTCAAGCAGTCCTCTGAAGGGCATTCTTATGCGTTATGTAGATAACCCTTATTAGTTTTTAGTGTGTTGGAATGGCTAGAGGGAAATACTTGAAGCTGTTGAACTGCAACCCAGTAGCCTTGACACTTGAAGACATTTGCATAATTATGTAGCTTACACAGTGTGACTGTGTGATTGTGAAAACCTTGTGGCTCACACTCCCTTTATCCAGTATATGGATAGGTAGGTAGAAAAATGGGGACAAAAGGTAAATGAAAAATATGGTGGGATGGAGGGATGAAATGTTTTAGGTATTCTTTTTTATTTTTATTTATTTTTTTGGAGTAAGGAAAATGTTCAAAAATTTATTGTGGTGATGAATGCACAACTATATGATGGCACTGTGAACAACTGTATACTGTGGATGACTGTAGGGTATGTAAATATACCTCAATAAAACTGTATTAAAAAAAATATAGACACCTGGCCCCAGCCTTAAATTTCTGATTCAGTAGGCCTGATATGGAGCCTAAATTTGGCATTTCTAGCAAGTTTTTGAGGTAATGCTGACACAGCAGGTCCAGAAACAAGATTTTGAGAGCCACTGGCTTATGGGTTTTTAGACCACACACAGTATGAAATTAGAGCTTCAAACCCACATGAGGAGTTTCTTGCAGTCATGGAATCTTAGGGAAGGTTTTATTTTTTACATAGTTTTCAAAAAGGCCATTTTTATTACTTTTACCAAAGGCTTAGTGCAGGATTTTTGCTATTTAACCTTTACATTGATGTTGTGCAGTTGTAGACACCATGTTTACAGAAGGAGTCTTCTGTGAGACTGCCCACCTTATGGAAATTCTAGTGTTTTTTGCCTTTCTCCTGCATCTTGAGACACTGTGAAAAACAAAGCGTTTCTACCAATTCATGCAATCCAACTACAGTGACCCACTTATCTCTCTGGATTTCCATTTTCACTGAGTTTTGTTCTTTGAGAATTTCATACTTTGTTGTTGGCATATTGACTACTTTTGTAAAATTTAGTTATATTTTATCTAGCATGCTTAGTTATTTGTGGCAAGGGGGTCAGATATCATATCTAGTTAGTCATACTTCTACATGTAAACGTCCCTAATTAAGTTCGTAAAATTTACAACGATATGGTTTCCATCTCTTCAATATAAGGTTTTTTCTGGTAAGTTTTCTTTCCTGACATTTGTTTTTCTCTTATTTCTTTCTTACCCTTCCCCTTTTACTTATTCTGATGTCCTATGCTGGTTTCCTTTTGATCATTAGATAGATAGATAGATAGATAGATAGATAGGTAGATAGACAGACAGACAGACGGATGACAGATTCATAGTGAAGTCAGGTTTATGTGGCCAAGTAGCCAAGCTACCGTCCCAGACAAAATTATCTCTTTTTATTTGACACATTGTCACTTGTGTGTGAGTGAATATTTTTAGCCTTTAATTCCGTCAGTAAATTGAGAACCACCCTCAAGAATTACTCACTGTTCAAGGTTTTCCTTTTCCCACTGCCTCACAAACTGCTTCCTGCAAATATGCTTTCTCTTTTAATTCCTTGTTTTTCCATTTTGTCTTATATTCTTTAGATTTCCCACCAAACAAAATCCAGGGAGGGCCCTGTTACCAGCTCATGCATTCTGTTCCCACTGTGGCAATGAGTGACTGCTGTTTTCCTGCTCTTAGTGTGTCCCTCCAGTGAGAATTGCGCTCTGCCAGCTTTTTCAGAGATGTGCAGCTGCAGGCATGCATCTTCCCACTTCCCTCTTGTCTATCACTACCTTTTGGCAGCCTTTCCTCCTATTTTGTGATTCGGAGTTTCAAAAGTCTGTTAGTTCAATCAAAGATGGAATTAGCAGGTCCGGTTTTTGTTCCTGTTTTTGCTTTCAGGTGATTTCTGGGAGATGAGGAAAATGTCCAACATTCTGTCGTTTTTAAAACCAGATCTGAGTGGCTTTTCAAAAATTCTGTAGCCACTTGTATTTCTTCTTTTGGTAATCATCTGTTCATATCTTTGATCATTTTTTCCCTTCTAGGTATGTACCTTTAGGAATCAGGGAAAAAAAAAACAGAAAATTAATAAAATATTAAATATAAAATATTTAAAAGAAGGGTTACGCTGCCTATGATGTGAGCAGCAAAGTCACAGCTGACTGGAAGGCATAGCCTTTAGTCCAAAGGGACTGACTTTGAAATGTTGTTGTTCTTTGTGGCCCAACAGAACACTAGGGCTCCTAGAAAGATCCATGACCTCTGGAAATAGTCTGGTGAAAACTCACCGGGCTTACTCTTAGACCACAGAGAACAATATCTGTGTAATTTGTAGTATCTTTTTTTCTTATCTTTTCTTTGCTGTCTTCCCATCATCAAGAGAACTAAGAACCACTTGCTTTGTCATAAGAATTTTGAGACAATAATTTAATAAAATTCATTCTAATTTGGAATTACTTGAGGTTTAGATCCACATACAGCTAGAGATTATCTTTTTCCTGCTTCTTTATTCAGCATATAGAAAAAACAAAGCAAGGCTTTTGATTCATTTTGCACAAATATCAAGGAGCTCATGTACATACAGAATGATGTTATCCTTCTCTTTCCACTCTTGTACCTTCCATGCCATTTGGGTTAAAAATAAATAAATGCAATTGCTGTCCCAAACAGGAAGTTAGGCATTAAAAATTGGTTTGTAGCTCTATATATGTGAACTCTCCAGGTAAACTTTGGAGTTGGGTCCAACTTTCCTCTCAAAAAGTATAAATTAGGGAGAAGGTAGCATTTAAACATGATGGATTATCCAAAACTCTCTGACTATATGGATTCAAGCAGACTACAATAGGATAAGACTAGCTCACAGTACTGTTGGTTTTCACTACCGAAACACCAGTTACTGGGGGATTATACTCAACTAGAAAAGCATAATGTTGTAATTTTAGAATTTCAAAATCTTGAAAATAAATGGTAGACAATATTATCAATCATTTCCAGGCAGTGAAAAGGGGAAAAAGAAGAAAAGGATATAGAGAGAATTCTCAAAAACTTATTCCAAACCAATAGTTAGATTAATCACATTACTTCCTTACAAGAATGTTTTTTTTTCTGGATATAACTATATTGTTCACAAGTGGTTAACAAAACTTGGACAACATTTTATAACCTAACCTACTGTAAATCCTGTTTGACTAATATCATTGTCACTCATTAATTGATTTAGCGGTAGCAAGATTTTCCTCTCATAATTTCAAAATCAGTTTGGCAAAAATTGGAATGGTATAATGAAAAGCAGAGGAAGGTACTTCCAAACTATATAAAAATGCATTTGACAGTTAGCTAAGGTTATTCAAGAGGAAAGCCTCAGAAAAATTAGCTCTCATATTGTGGAAAACATTTGAAAAATATTTTTGAAATTTTGGTGACACCCTGTTCTTCATGAAGAAAATTAATCATGGTATTGATGGAGCAGAAAGCACAAGGGAATTTTCAATGAAATGTTTTCTTTCTTTTCCACTGATGCAATATTTGAACTGGGAGCACAGGTCATGTTTCTAAGCAAAGTAGCTGTCAGCAAGCATGGCTCTTCAGTAAATCACCTGTGGTCTTACGAGCAAATGATTGTGACCATCAAATTAAAACCCACAAACTCAATGCCAGTTTCCATTTGAATTGTGGTCCTTGTGATTGATTAAATAATTTATCAATCTTTTGCATGTTTTCCATTCTCTACTCAAAGCACTATCATGAGAATGAAACATTGCTTAGGAACTGTTTGGACATCACCCCATTTTATGAATCACAATTACCTCTTTGTCACCTCATTAAGAAGGTATGTGTCCATTTTGCAAATGGTAAAATCTGCCTTGATCACTGAGGAAAATAAGCAAGAAGTGAGAGAGCTGTTGTTCTGTAGGCACGGTTCAGTCTGCTCTTCCTTTTTTCCAACAACCGGGCTTATTTCCAAGAAAGACGTAAGAGCCTCTGTTGGAGTTCCACCAGAGCCCACAGCACCTGCCACACAGTCCCGGAGAGCTACCTCTTGGTCACATTGCCCAATGTGCTTTTCTTAAACTCTCTGTTTCCTAATTCAGTAACATGGGAAAACGATTCTGGTTATCACAGCTGGCAAAAGCAGTCCACGGCTGTGTGATCAAATTTTGGCCAAGCAGATGTTAAACACAGTAATGGCTTCTGTCCAGAGATAATGACCTATTGGCCATGTCCCATGAATTCCCACACTCTGGAGTGGGCATTTTAGATTGAGGTTCCCCTTGGTCTGTTGGGTTTGGAGGATGGTTAACCTCTCTGGGATTGAGTTCAAGAGCTAGACATCCTGGTTCAGAGAGCAGCCCTCAGGGAGAACAGTCATGCAGCCGGGACTGAAACAAGCCTTGGACACGGAAGCAACACAACTAAGAGCACGCAGGCAAACACTGCTTAGAAACAGAGCAACATTCCTTCTATCAGACTACTGTTGTCTAATATATGGGTGCTTCAAAATCAGGATTTATTATTCTTCCCCAGTAGTTGTTTTTATGACCCTTTATCTAATGGTCACCATTTCAATTTGTGGAAAATGAGGCATACAGAGGTAAGTAAATATTCAAATTGGCTATTTCAGTTATGGCAGCAAGTTAGAACCAAGGTGTATACTTCCAAATAAAAAATTATCCTTAGCCTTTCAGCTCAAATTTTTTCTTTGAGCCGGTAATACCCACCCTCAGGGTCTCACATCTGCTCCCACCCCCAGATTTACATGCTCCTCTTACACATAACCATCTCTCCCTTTCTCTTGTCCTTTCCCCACCATCTTTCTCCCTTTTTCCCTTTCTTTAATACACTCTCTTCATTCATCCATTCAACAAATATTTATTGAGTCTCAGGTGCTTAATATTCATCAGATTAAAAGAGAAATCCTTGCCTTCTTAGAGTTTGTATTCTCCTTTTATCTGCTTCTTTGGCTGGCAGTGCTGACATGACTCAGGGACTCCCAGAAACACTTGCTTTCTTGCTTTAGCTCACAGTTGCTACCCTTCCTGGAGCGCTGTGTTTTCTCTTCCTGAAGGTGGGGCAGGCATGGAGGTAGAGGAGAGCTAGATGCATGCACTATAGAACATAGGGCATCATGATAAAAAAACATCTCAGTCCCTTTACAGGACATCACAGCATCACAGGACATTCTCTTCCTCTCGATCTGAGGTTACCCAGAGGGTTATTGGTATGACTCTGTTTAGCATTATGAAAAGAGAGGAGACTTCAGAGCCACACAGATCTGGGTATGCATCTCAGTTCTGGGGCCTGGGATAAGTCAAATAACCTCTCTGAGGCTCTCTTTCCTTAACTTTTAAGGGAATTTAACATTATTTACCTTGTGGCTCCTATCTTTATTGGCTTTATTTATTCAACAAGTATTTATTGAACACCTACTGTGTACTAGGCACTGCTCTAGACTCTGAGGTTATAACACTGAAGTAAAAGACAAAAAATTCCTGCCCTTGTGGAGCTTACAGAAAGAAAATATTATCTATTACAGTAGATAAGTTTGATTCATATTACTTTCCTGTGACAAAAACTAAAGCAAAGTGCTATTTTGAAATCTTCTTAAAGTAGCATCAGAAATTAGCATGTACCTGACATACATGTATTTGCTATGAGCTAGTTTGACTTGATATGTGCATGAGCTCGACCAGGCAGAGTGCAATAGAAAAGAGAGCTTCATTTGGTCATGGTTTCCATAAACTGTGGGGAAAATCCTCTAATACTTCCCAGAGAAGATGCCACATGAGTGCAAATAAGAGCAGAGGAAGTCCTTACAAGTTACAATGGTTCCTGCTGGGTATTACATCCTGCAGATTATTTAAGAGGAGAAAAAATCCTAGGGGAGGTTTTTGGGGATAGGTGATAGTTGAATCACACAAGGCAGCAAGAGGCCTTTCTGCGCCTACATCATCTGATTCCTTCAGCAAGGGATATCATTGTCCACAGCCTCTTTCTTTATTACCTGATTTTATTCAACATCTCTTGGAGTTTATTCCCCTTTTCAAAGCCTTTGAAGCCATGCCCAATGGAATATTGATTGAGAAACTACTGAAAACATCTCTATTCAATGAGCCAGGCCATCGAATAGCTCTTGACACATTCTCTGACATGATACTCAGATATTAAAACCACACTGCTTTCTTTAACATTGAATCATATAAAAAGAAACAGAATTAGTCTGATGTGACTCAATATTCACAAGGCCGTTTAAGTTACTATTAGGTTTTTTCCAGAATGTTCACTAGTTCCAAAGTACACATATATGAGAGTTATCTTCTTCCTTTTTTAAAAATGAATTTTCTGGTTATGTTCCACTTTAAATTCCATTTGGAGGTAGATAAGATATGTGTTATAAATAAATTATTTAAGAACTTATACTTACACTTTTTTAGGTATCGGGGTTTTATATATGTTCTAAGAATAATGAGTAATGATTCTATTTTACATGATCTATAGATTTCATTTGTAACTTAATATGTACTATGGCCTGAAACTCTACTAATTTGAATACAGAATATTTATCCTGTTTTTTTTCAATCATTTATTCTCCTACTTCATCATGCCTTTTGATTTTCTCTTACTAGATAATATTCTTCCTGGGTTTCTGAGGACTTTGATAGCATGAAGGCAAGGTTTGTTTTTTGTTTTTGTTTTTGTTTTTGTTTTAACTCTTTTGCCCACTGCTATATCCCCAGAGCCTAACATGTTGTCTGGCATATAGTAAATGTGTAATATTTATTAAACATTGAATGAATTAGGTTTTTAATTTTAGATGATGATAGCTAATATTTATCTAGCAATTACCATTTGTCAAACACTCTTTTAAGCACTTTACACATACTAACTGATTTGATCCTCAAAATAAATCTATTATCCTCTTTATTCAGAGCTATAGAGGGGTTATGAATTTGTCCAAGTTTAGTGGAAGAAATGGATTTGAATGCTGGCAGTCTGGCCCCAAGACTATGCTATCAGCCACTATGTGATTACTGCCTCTCTGGGATAGTATAGACAATTCAGAGAATATGTTTCCTTCAATTTTTAAAATTAATTTTTAATATTTCTCAAAATATTTTATTATTAAATTAATTTATTTAATTCACTAATATTTGAAGAGATATTACACTTAATGGTTCAAAATCCAAAAGGTACAAGGAGACATAAATTGAAGAGGTTCCCCCTCTCACTCCTATCTCTTAGCCAACTACTTCTCATTCCTAAGATAGCCAATAGATTGCTTCAGTTCCAATTCTGGCTGTGTACTTTCTAGACATGTAACAAGAGGCAGAAGACTTAATCTCTCTGTGCCTCAGCTCTCCTGTCTGTAAAAAGGTGATAATAATAACCCCTAACTCATAGAGCTTGTATGATGATTAAATTTACATATATATGTCTATATAATGCTTAGAAAAGTACCTGGCACAAAGTAGGTGTTAATAAAAATTTGGTATTATTAATTTTGTGTATCCTTTCAGAGACATAATCACATGCAACATATACATATTTTCACAAATATAAAATGTATGTGTGTATATATATATATGCACACACACACATTCCTCCCCTCTTTTTTTGCAAACAGTATTCTGCACCTTGTTTTTCTGCCATCAAAACATTAAAACTTCAATTTAAAAAAGTTCAATGTAATTAACAACACTGAATTGTACAATTGAAAGTGGATAAAACAGGAAATTTAAGTTGTATAAATGTAACCAGTATAAAAATAATTTCAAAAAAACTTAGAACTATTAAAAAAATCCATGAATATATTTTCTTTTGGAATAATCCATTATCAGCCTTTCCAATGTATATCTTCTTTGACTGAAGAAAATTAACTGTGATTTCTTGCTGCTATTTAATCATTTCTCATTATCATGACAGAAAACAAGGTGGGATAGCTATTATATTAATAGCATGTCTGAGCAATTTGGGGTTGATAGGCATTAACAGGGTCTGTTAATAAAAAGTGAGTGATGGGAGACAGAAGAAGATGATGGCATAGAGAGGAGTGTAAGTTAGTTAGTCCCCCTGGAGCAACTAATAAACAACCAGGAACAACTAGTAAATGATCTGGAATAACTGCTGGGGGACAACCATGACTGTCCACACATCATGCACCAAACCTGGATTGGGAGGAATGCCTGAGATCGCAGCATGGAATCTGTGAGTAGAAACTGCAGACACAAGCCAGGGGCCTCTGCCCCCCACAGCAATAAAAACTGCAAAGGCTCGCTGAGATAGAGAGCAGCACTCTCTGAATAAGCGAATACACCTCAGGCCAGCTCCAAGTAGGGTTTTAATTGGCAAACATGAACTGCTCAATGCAAGCTGCAAATTTCCAACAAGGAGACAGAGGCTTTTAATGACGACTGACCTTGAAGAGCCAGGGGACTTCTCTGTCTCTGGAAGGGGAGCCCAGAGGACTGGGTGCTATCTCTGGCTGACGGGTGAAACTGGGGGCCATGGACTCACCCTGAAAGGGGGCTTTCTGTCCCTTTTTCTCTCTCTCAACCTGAGCGGCTCGGTGGAGAAAGCTTCAGCCATTTTCAGTTCACAGTGCTCTGACCCAGACAAGAGTGAAGACAGTGGAGTCAGAGAGATGAAGACCCTATTAAATGCAAATGAAAATTCCCTAAGGGGTGCATCTTCCCTAAGAGGAAAGAAGTGGTGTCCAGCTCTACTACCCACCTTCCATTCAGAACCAGACCCCAGGGCCTGGGGGAAAACAATCAAACCAGAAACAACTTAAGCTGAGAATTAAAGGCACCACACCTCCTTACACCAGTCTTGAGCCACAGGCTGACAGGTGCCACCTGCTGGGCAGGTTAGGAAAAGCACAGCACCTTGAAGCCTCAGAGGGTGTGTCAATCTCCTAAGACACACCCTCAGAGAAACCTGGTGCTAAATATTTCCTCCTTCTGGGACCTGAGCCAGTTCTGATCTGGGAAAACCTGATTGGGGTAACCAAGGAAACCAGATGCCTAGACCACAGAAAACTACAACCTACACTAAGAAAAATTAAGTTATGGCCCAGTCAAAGGAACAAACTTACACTTCAACTGAGATACAGGAATTGAAACAACTAATGCCAAATCAATTCAAAATGTTTAGGGAAGATATGGCAAAAGAGATGAAGCATATAATGAAAACACTGGGCGTACATAAGGTAGAAATTGAAAGGTCGAAGAAACAACTGGTGAATCTATGGAAATGAAAGGCACAACACACGAGATGAAAGACCCAATGGAGACATACAACAGCAGATCTCAAGAGACAGAAGAAAACACTCAGGAACTGGAGAACAAGACACCTGAAATCCTACACACAGAAGAACAGATGGGGAAAAGAATGGAAAAATATGAACAATGTCTCAGGGAATTGAATGACAACATGAAATGCTTGAATGTACATGTCATGGGTGTTCCAAAGGGAGAAGAGAAGCATAAAGGGACCAAAGCAATAATAGAGGAAATAATCAATGAAAATTTCCCATCTCTTATGAAAGACATAAAATTGCAGATCCAAGAAGTGCAGCGTACTCCAAACAGAATAGATCTGAATAGGCCTATCCCAAGACACTTAATAATCAGATTTTCAAACATCAAAGACAAAGAGAGAATCCTAAAAGCAGCAAAATTGATACATCACATACAAAGGAAGCTGGATAAGACTATGTGTGGATTTCTCAGCAGAAACCATGGAGGCAAGAAGGAAGTGCTTTGATATATTTAAGATACTGAAAGTGAAAAACTGCCAACCAAGAATCCTATATCCAGCAAAACTGTCCTTCAAATATGAGGGAGAGTTTAAAATATTCTTTGACAAACAGACAATGACAGAGTTTGTGAACAAGATACCTGCTCTATAAGAAATACTAAAGGGATCACTGCAGACAGATAGGAAAAGACAGGAGTGAGAAGTTTGGAAAACAATTTTGGGTGACAGTAGCACAGCAATATAAATACACTGAACAAAGATGACTGTGATAATGGTTGAAAGAGGAAGGTTAGAAGCATGTGGGACACCAGAAGGAAAGAGGAAAGATAAAGACTGGGACTATAAAACTCAGTGAAACATATAGTGTTCAACAATTGTGATAAAATGTACAAATATGTTTTTTTCATGAGGGAGAACAAATGAATGTCAACCTTTCAAGGTGTTAAAAATAGGGAGGTATTGGGGGGAAAATACAATCAATGTAAACCAGAGACTATAATTATCAGAAACATTGTATTATGCTTCCTTTAATATAACAAAGGCAATATACCAAAGCTAAATGCATATAAGAAGGGAACATAAGGGAGCGGTGTGGGACTCTTGGCATTGGTAATGTTGTCTCACTCTTTATTCTACTTTAGCTTAATGATATCTTTCCTTTTGTTGCTTCCCAGCAGTCATTTTTTTTTTTCTCTTTCTTTTTCCTTCTTTTGTCTCTCTACCTTCTTTGACTCTTCCTTCTGCTTTGTGGAGGAAATGGAGATGTCCTTATATAGATAGTGGTGATAGTGGTGAATACATAAATACGTGACTACACAGGAAACCATCAATTGTTTACTTGGAACGGAATGTATGGGGTGTGAACAAAACTGTCTTTAAAAAAAAATGGGTTGATGAAGAAAACTTGAGGGCACTATATTGAGTGAAATAGGTCAGATACATGGGGACAAATATTGCAGGGTCTCACTGATATGAACTAATTATAATATGTAAACACATAGATACAAAATATAAGTTACCAGGATATAGAACGAGGCTAAAGAATGGGGAGCGGTTGCCTATTATGAGCAGAATGTTCAACTAGGGTGAACTTAAATGTTTGGAAATGGACAGAGATGACAGTAGCACATTGTGAGAATAACTAACAGTGCTGAATGGTGCGTGAATGTGGTGGAAAGGGGAAGCTCAGAGTCATGTATGTCACCAGAAGGAAAGCTGGAGGTTAAAAGATGGGAATGTATAAAATAGTGAACCTTGTGGTGTGCAATGTCTGTGATTAACTGTACAAGTATTAGAAATCTCTTCATGAACCAGAATAAATGTATGACACTGTAACTAGAAGTTAATAGCAGAGGGGCATAAAGGGAAAAAAATATATGCAAACTATATACTACAGTTAGTAGTATTTTAACATTTTTTTATCAACAGTAACAAATGTACTATACTAATACTATGGTTAGGGGTATGGGAGGATTTGAGTTTCCTTTTCTTTGTCTTTATTTCTTTTCTGGAGTAATGAAAATATTCTAAAAATTGAAAAAAAAAATTGTGGTGATGGATGCACAGCTGTATGATGGTACTGGGGGCAACTGATTGTACACTTTGGATCTTTGGATAATTGTATGGTATGTGAACAATCTCAATTAAAAAAAGTGAGTGATGGTATGCAGTTTGAAACTGGTTTTGATTTCTGATCCAGGTAGCAATGGCAGTGTCAAGAATTTCTGTCTCAAGAGGCTGGGTAGTAGCACTCTCTTCAGAAGGTGTGGCCAGAAGACTCATATTAAAGCTGTATTTGCAGAGCAAGCATGCTGTTTTCCTCTAGATTTAAATATTTAGAGTAGGTGTTTACTGATGAAAATTACCAGGGAGAGGCACTAAACCTTCCTTGCTTGCCCTATCATGAAGGCAATTTGTTTCTCCAGAGAAACAAAACAGGTTCTGCCATGTGTGTGTGTGCGTGTGTGTGTGTGTGTGTTATATATTTTACAGGGAATTGGCTCACGTGACCGTGGGGGCTGGCACGTCTGAACTGGGTAGGGCAGGCCACAAGCTGCTAACTCCAATAAAGGTCCTTGAAGGCCTCAGTCTGAATTCCCCCAGGGGAAGCTGGCTGGCTGGAAATGCCAGCAAGAATCAAGGCTGAAGTTGAGTCCAAGTTTCTCTTCTGACCTCTGAAATCCTTAGTTCTGGCTTTTAAGACCTCCAACTGATTGGATGAGGAGACTCCCCACATTGCTGAGAGCAATTCCCTTTGTTGGTCTTAGATGCAATCAACAGACTATAGATGCAAATCCCATCTTGGAATGCCCTTATGCTAACAAACAGGCCAGTGCTTGACCAACAACTGGACACCATAACCTAGCCAAGTTGACACATATTATTAACTATCACTGGGCTACTACGCCCTACCCCTGCCAGATGGCACTGTTGCCCTTGGCTCAACTATTTAGGAAAAACAAAACAAAAAATTAAAAACAAACAGACAGAGCAACAAAAGAAACATAAGATTGATTTCTCTGCAAGGTCTGTGCTAGCCTATGGGAAATGAGCTGCAGCTTTAGGCCAGTTGAGAAATCATCATCACCCCAGGAAATCAGCTACTGAGAGAGGGAGGACATGAGGGGGAGGCTCATTTTAATTATGATTGAATCTTATAGGAAGGGTAATTGATCTAAAACAGGTAAAAGAAGTGGTAATTCTGGGAGGGGGAAGGTCTGACTACCAGCTACTGACAAAATCCCCTCCAAGCAGTTTCCTGTGGCACACAAGACTTGGGGTGAATGGCCCCAGCAGGATTGCAGAGGGAACAAAAAAGATCGCACGGAACAAAAAGATCGCAGCTGCCGGCAGAGAGCACCACATACATTAAGATGATGAGGGCTGCCACCTCAGGCCAGAACAGAAGTGAGGGTGGCAGGAAAAGGGAAAAGGAACCCATAATCATGTCTGGATTTGGTCTCCCAGACCTCATCTTAGTCTTAGGGAAGGAAGGCTCAGGAACAGTTCGGCACTGCCCTTAGTCTGTGAACTAAAGCAAGGGGTTCCTGAGGGGGCCGCAGAGATTTTAGGCCAAGAAGAATTTGCCTCTCCAACACAGTTTGAATGACTTTTAGACCACAAGGTATCCAAGAATGCCAGGGAACCCTGAGTGATGAAGCTCCAGAGAGACGGTGCCATACAATGTCCCACACTGGGAGCGTGGAGGCCACAGAGGAACCCCAGACCCCATCTCCTCAGTCCCCTGAGCAGTTTCTCAATCAAAAAACCCTTAATCCCACACCAGCCCTGTTAATCCTTTCCAACCCAGCTCTGAAAGGTGGCTCGGGCAATGACACCTTCAGGAGCTGCTGCTCCACCGGCTCTGTGTGCATGGGGCTTACTTCAGGTGGAATGCGGACACCATACAGTTTCCTAGCCGCCTGTGCTGCTCTGAATAAACAAGCTCCCCCACTCTCGGGGAATCGAAACTACACAGTTTCACTCTGTCCTGTCACGTTGTCAGCTGGCTTTCAGCATATCCCTGTCCCCACAAAAACCTCAATACGGATCCTTTACACAGATGTTGTACAATAGGAGCTTTCATTCCTGCCTTGGCACCTGCCACCCTGGGCTCTCAGTGCCATGGAGAAGGGAAAGGATTTGCCAAAGAAGGTGGGCTGTGGGGGAGCCCCGCCCCACTGCAGCAGATGAGCAGAGGCCGGGTAGAAGTCACACGCATGCTGTGGAAGTGGAGAGGGGCTGAACATGGCAGAACCATTCTTCCTGCCATGCTCTGAATGTCACTGAGAGCAAGCGATACCCAGGACATGCCATAGACATGCTCAGGGCTTCCCGGGGGAAGTGGACCACAGAATCAAATGTAGCAGTCAGGGTTCTTGGTCACAAGCCACAGAATCCATCCATAAGAGGGTTGGCTCTGGAGACAGGCTCCAGGGTTTCAGTATTGTCTTTACAAATTATTAGCTGTATGACTTGAATGCAGGGCTGTGCTTTAGATTCTCATCTGTCCAACAGAAGCTAGAGTGGTATATATCACTAATAAGGATTAAACAAGCAAATATATGTGAACTAATTGGAGCAGTGCTTTGCTCACAGTAAGCATTCAGTAAATGTTAGCTATCATCATCATCTTCATCATCTAGCAATTTATCCACAATCAGAAGGCCATGGAAGCAGAGTCAGAAAATGAATGGACAGACGTCAAGGGAGACTGAGTAGCAGGAATCAGAGCAAAGTTTATTCTGCAGGAACAACCTGGTAAAAATGCTGCCCCTGGCACCACGGCTACCACTATTGTACACATCAGTGCTACTTGCTACTTCAATTGGTCACTTCCATGGCTACCACTGCAGTGAAATTAATTATAAATTCTTTTTCCACTTGCTCCAAATTCCAAGTCCTATATGGAAGCAAATAATTATTAGAGCCCTGTTTACCTGTCAGAGACCTAGATGTCAGGGGTTGGGGAGAAATTGCATCTTGTCCACTCTGTCTTCTACAATGGGGAGTTGTGCTCTGTCTCCCATTAAGGTTTACACAATTGTGGATTCCTCCATTGTGGGGCAATATAACCAAAAATATCAACAATGTACATACAAAATGAGAGTACTGTAACAGAAGCATAAAGCAAGGACCAAAGCAGTCACTACCTTCCCCGGGGAGTTAGGAGGTCCCTCCTAAGCACGGTTCTCCTCCAGCCCCCACATCCCCAGGCTCCGTCAATGGCCCCTACATGCAGTCAGTTGAACAAGATAGAATCCCGGGTACTTCCCTTACACCTCTCTCTCCTGCACCCAGGAGATCACCAAGTCCTTTCAGTTTTACTGCCTAAACTTCACTCAAAGTCACCCAGTTTTCTTCATCTTCCTAATCCAAGGTACCACCATGATTCTACTAGAGTACTACAATAATCTCATTACTGCTTTCTCTGCATTGACTCTGGCCTCTCTCTAGTCTATTTTCTTACAACAGCCACAGTGATCTTTTCAAAATGCAAATATGAGAATCTATCATCCTTCCAGTTTTCAAAGGTTTCCTCAATCTTTCAAGATAAAGACAAAACTCTTTGATGTGCTCAAAGGGTCCTGCCTGCTTTGGGTTCTACATCCTCTCTAAATTTGAGTGTACTATGCTCCATACCCCCCACACTCACTCCATCCCCATCACTTCTAGTGGGCTTCTTCTAGTCCCTATTAGCCATATTCTTCTGGAAGCAAAGCCTTTGTCCATATAGGGCCCTTTGCCTAAACAACTCTTTCCTCCCCTCTTCTCCTGTTTATTCCTATGATTATTCAGTGCTCACATGGGTTACTTCCTCATCACAGCCTGACTCCCTGACTATGACATATCCTGAGCTGGGAGTTGGATCATGCCCCTCACGAAAGACATGTTGAAGTCTTAACGTGCATTCCTGTGGGTGTGAACTCATTTGTAAATAGGACCTTTGAAGATGTTATTGTTGGTTAAGGTGTGGACCCATTTGTGAATAGGACCTTCGAAGATCCTTTTTAGATGAGGCCAAGTTGACTCATGATGGACTTTAATCCTACATGACTGGCAGCTTGATAAACAGAGGAAATTCAGTTGCAGTCAGTCAGTAGAAGCCAGAAGCAGCTGCAGCCAGGGAGGAGAGAGAGATTACCATGTGCTGGAGGACTGCCATCGCAGTCCATCCAAGAGAAAGCCTAGCTTTGCCGACATCTTGATTTTGGAGTTCTAGCTTCCAAACTGTGAGCCAAACCATTCCCACTGTTTAACCCAACGCATTGTGTCATGGCAACCCACCAAGATCAGATATCCTGTTATTCCAGACTCTCATAGCATCCTGAACCTTTCCTACAAGGCATTCATCACAATTGCCATTTTTCATTGTGGATTATTTATATGACACAAGAAAGTCGGTACCATAGCTAATTCAGTTCACTCTTACTGGGCATCTCCCATTTGTTGAATGAATGAATGAATGAATGAATGAAAAAATGTCTTCTCAATGGAAGTGAATTTCTCCTTGATCTACAGGGATGAATGAAAATTTGTTGAAAAGAGGGGAGGAAGAGTAAAAACATTCTAAGAGTGGAAATACGGGATTCAAAAGTTCCAAAACATGCAAGAAATGGCTGTGCTTGAAAAAAGTTTAGCTTGGCTGGAGTATAGAGTGAGTGATTAGAGTTGGATAAGGGAGAGAAAAAGAGCAATAAATAAGACTAGTAAAGGTTGGGACCTTGTAAAGGTTAAACCTGCATTTCTCCATGGACAAAAGAGAGAATCTCTATATCTGAGCAGAGAAAAGTTATAATCAGAAATGCAGAATGAGGGTTGAGGCAAGGACAGAATCTCTGTCTTTAAAATCTTTAATATTAAGTGAGAACTATTTCTACTTCCACAGCAACATTTTAGTCATTCGTTATAGGACTAAAAAGTTTACATTTAAAAAAAAAATGCCAAAAATGTTTTAGTATCTCTTTTTAGTAAGTGTAATCTTGATATCAAATTTTTCTCTACTTCCAATAGTTGTTCCCAAAATAATTATTATTCGTATTTCAGTGAGCAGATGTCATGTGACCAGCCAGAAAAAAAATGGTTAAATATAACATGATCAATTAATAAATTGCCTCTAATTTCAGTTCAATTCAGGTTTTTATCAGATTGATAATAATAGCTGTGGGAGGTTTCATTTCTATCCAGTTCTTAAAATAAAACAGTTCTCAAATTTTTTTTCTTACATTCTTAAAAATTATTGAAGACTTCAAAGAACTTTTGTTTATATGGTTCATATTTGTGGATAACTACCATATCAGAAGCTAAAAAAATGTAATATGTATTAATTTATCTTAAAATAAAAAATACACCCATTATATGTTAACATAAATAATATTTTGTGAAGATAGCTATATTATCTAGAACAAAAAATAGCAAAAAGTGTTTGACATTTTTGCAAATGTTTAATGTCAGGCTTAATAGAAGACAACTGGATTCTCATATCAGTTTCTGCATTTTATTTGTTCTAATATGCTGTTTGGGTTGAAACAATATGAATAAAACCCAGCTTCAGAGAGATATGCAGTTGGAAAAGGGAGGAGTCTTCCAATGGCTTTTTCAGGTAATAATACTGTACCACAACTTGACAAGCCATAGTTTTTTAAAGATTAGCTGCAATATAGAATCTGAAATAGTATCAGTGAAACTTTCATTCTCTGTCACATTAAAATCATCCATCTGTCTTGCACTTTGAATGGAGTTTTTACCCCTGAATGATTGTGTAACATCATGCATTGGTTATTTGACAAATTTCAGTTCAAGTTTTACAGATCTTCCAAATTCTGGCACATTTGATTATACCATATCAAAAAGTCACACTCATTGATATCACTACCAGTCTTAGAAAATATTTTAAATATTGGGTAGCTGTCAAGCTCCCAGCGACAGACATATGTCTTTCAAATTTCTAAGTTTACATGAAAGCTCAAATTCTAACATTGACAACAGATTCTGTTGAATTGTTTTCTTTGAAGCGACGGGTTGACTTTGTTCATTTTTTTAGAAAATACTGAATAGATACAAATTGTAATTCTTTTAATAAAAATGGTATTTCATTTCTTTAAAAAAATGTCTAGTTTAGCTTGGAACTCAGATAAATGTACACATGCCTTTTATTTTTTTTTAGACAACCAACATGATTCAATATGCAATAGAAGAGCTTTATGCATTACTTCTCATTTTGTCACATAGAATATTAAAATCAAAATTTATTGAAAGTAACATTTGTGCTTCCCACTTTATCAGGACATCTTTAAGTTCAGCCAGCATTATTTTTAACTGCAGCATACGGCAGTGAAGAATACAATGATTACAAGCACAATTTGGGCCAACCGCCTTTATTTCTGCTAAAGTACCAGCAGTTTCACCCAGTTTAGCCATAATATAGTCAGCGGAAATATCAATGTAGAGAAAAAGGCAAATCACATGTTAGTATTATTATGAAAAGAGTTTTGTTCTCATGGACCCCTTGAAAGGATCTTGGGACATCCAGAGTTTGTGGACAATGCTGTGAGAACCAGTAAAATAGAAATTAACCTAGAGAGCTAGCGTTTTGTTTAAAACAAAAATAACAGGGCTCAACCCACAGACTAATTGATTCAATTCATCATTTCACTGGTTCAAAAAAGTGCACCTTAGAATGTTTTCATTCCTTCAAAAGAAATTTGCTATTATTAAAGGAATGATGACAAAGTCAATGAATTTTTTTGAAGCATTTTGGCAACTCATCAGGTTTGGCTCTCTATCACAGAGGCTACCTATTGCTAGAAAGGATTGTAGTCACTTACCCCAAGTATATGGTGGTTGTCACCAAATGATCCATTTAGTGATTCTCTCAGCAACCAAGACCAATTGATGATAATGGGTGATCAATTTTGGAAAGTCGTGCTAACTGCCATTTTGATGAACAGCTTTTCACAAAACCAAAGCCAAACAGGTGAATAAGGGGATGATATGGGCCTTTACCTCATTACCTGGGAAAGTAATGTTTCCAACAGTATTTGCATCAAGATGATTTTTTCTCTAGTAATTCAATCCACAACTCTCGGTTATACTGACGGAGCAGAGAAGTTCTTATGTTTTCATCTGCCACCATATCAAATTGATATGCAGGAAAGTTAGAACTAAGATTTTCAAAGGAATTACCCAGCCCAAGCTGAAAGCTATAGCAAAAAGTCAGCTGACTCATCCAGGGCATTTTTTTTTTTAACTCACCAACAAGCAAGGGCAAGAACAGAGCTTGCCAAAGGCCATTTGAGCATGGTTCTGCCAACCAGTCAGGCAGAAGCCATGTTGACTCTTGCGGTTTCTCCAATTCATGTTGAAGCAAGGCTAGTCTCTCAGTATCCCACACTGGGTAGGTTTTTCTGAGTTATGCTCATTTTGTGAGTGTAACAAAATTACCTGAATTGTCCATAGTTACAAGGATAGAAAAGGAAGACATACTTGTCTGTGAATGGTATAATAGCATAAAACCATATTTTGGTGTTAGATCACTAGTAGATCATAAATGGCAAAGCATATGTATGCAGCCTCAGTGTAGAAATGAGCACTTCCTACTCATTATTTATCTTTTGATATCATCTTATTTGTCCTTCTGTTCAAAGTTTATAGACCTGCACACATGCGGGATTATTGTTAGGCTCTCAGACACCTCCTTTCATCTGTTTCGCAACAATAGCTGCAACCCTGTAGGCTGCTTACTTGGGAGATTTGTCCAGTCAAAACAGCACTATCTGAATCATCATGATTTCCCTAACATTCATCTGATAATAAAACCCCAATCTTTCAGGAAAAGACCCAACTCCTAAATCTGGCAGCTTCCTCACATGTGCCAGAAGTTTCAGACATGTGGAAATATCTGCCATATCCTGAATGCCTTCTTGAACCTCCCACCCCCGCTCCTGTCTTTACACATACTGCCCTCCCTGCCTGCAAAGCCTGCCCTCCTTTGTTGGTGGAACTGACAGGCTTTAACACTTGGGCAGAGCTGAGAATCAAGCCTTCTGCTACCACAGTGCTCGTGCTAGCCATTTGCACTACCTCATCTGTCTCCTCCATTACCTGGGACTCCTGGAGGGCAGAGATGTTGTTGTTAATTCCCCAGCATCTAGCAAAGAAATTGGCGTGTGATAGTATCTCAGTGGGTGTTAGCTGAGTATGCATATTAGGCTATAATCATCCCTTTCACTCTCATCTTCAATGAACACTTTGAGGCTCTTGCTGTAGTTGAGTGTCATCCTAAAATCTATTTTTATCCATGGTCCCAAACCATCATCAAAGCTCTTCCAGAGCTGTCTTCATCCACAAAATTAAAAGAGCTCTCCTTCCACTCCATTTATACATTTCACAGTTATTGTATGCCTTACTCTATTACTTATGATATAAACAAAGATTTGATGTTACTTTATTCATGGATATAGAGTTAAGTCTCTATGAATAACTGGATACTTAAAATATATTTTCTGAATTATCTCAATACCATAATCAAGGTAAGCTGTGGATTGGGGTGGGGAGGGGGTAGGGAAACGTGGAGGAGGATGGGAGTGGGTTTGCCTTTCAGGCCGTCTAATGAGTATTGGCAAGGTCAGGATGCTTTGTCATCAGAGTGTAAGCTCTGACCTCAGGCAGGCCTTTAGCAGCCTCTCCTCTTGGGCTTTCCCTCAGTTAATCCCCTCCTGGCCAAGTTCATCAGGTGGACCTTATTTGGGTCCAAGAAGCACTGCGTAACGGTCAATTGAGGCCGCTTGTTCTAATGATTCCTGTTATGACTTCTGTTTTCCTTTTAAACCGTGAAAGCACTGATTGTTAGAGACGGAAGGGACCACAGAGAACTTTCTCAGAGGAGAAAGCTGAGCCCCTGAGAGGAGAGCAGGAGAGGCAAGGAATAAATACCCCCACCACTAAAAAAAAAAAAAAGCCAAGAAAAGCAAAAGATGAAACATGGAAGAGTCATCCTACTCACCTCAGGCTGCCTGTGCCTCTCTCAGTCACAAGGAAGAAAAGATGAGAAAGCTGCCTCTGTACTGATTCTTTTCCAATATGCCCAAACATTAACATTTGAGTAAATAAAGAGTAGGGCCCGTTTTCTCACTCAAATTCTCACATTCATCAAGTTGATGCATCAGGTTGAAGAGTGTTCCCCCAAAACTCATACCTACCGGGAACCTCTGAATATGACCTTATTTGGAAAAAGGGTCTTTGCAGATGTAGTTAGTTAGGATGAGGTCATACTGAAGTAGGGTGGGCCTCAATCCAATATTATTGGGGTACTTAAAAGAAGAGGAGAGGACACAAGGCACAGAGGCTTACCGGGGAGAAGGCCATGAGAAGAGGGAGGCGGGGACTACAGGGAGGCCAAGGGAGGCCAAGGATGGCCGGCAGCCACTGGAAGGGAGGAAGAGTCAAGAAACATAGAAGGATTCTGCCCTAGAACCTTCAGAGTGGGCCTGGCCCTGCCAACACCTCGGTTTCAGGCTTTTAGCCTCTAGACTGTGAGAGCATAAATTTGTTTTTTGAAGCCACCCAGTTTGTATACTTCTTTGTTATGGCAGCCTGAGGAAACGCATACAGTTGGTAATCTAAATTATCAGAATATTCACTCTTCACAGGACTGAATAAAGTTATTTTGATTTCAACTGTAAAAGCATGATCCCTAAACATTTTTATTTTTCCTGAACAGATCTACCATGCCAGCATGTTTGATCTCCTCTGAACTAGACAACCAGGAGAACTTGAAGTCGGTCTGCAGAGGACTAAATACCATAGTTATAGAAATATATGAACATGTACATGAATATCTTTTCCATGTGGTAGCTCAAATACATCTGTTTTAATGAAATCTCACATTCTAGGTTGCAGGCATTTTATCTGCGCACCAACCTTGCATTCATTTTAACCATTTTTACCAAAGATGTCACTTCTTCCTCCTGTATTTTCTGCTACTTCTCATTTCAATGGACATGAATATATCCAGATACAGTCTCCATGCAAACACTTGAGAAAATATAAAACAGGAGAAGAATAGTTCACATCTTGAGTCTGTATGCTGCTGTCTGTCAGGCCTGCTTCCTGATTTCTGCCAAGACTTGGCTCCCTATTGCAGGGAAATGTGAATTTTCAGAACTGTGATCAGAACCTGGCTAGTGTTCTTGATTGAACGTGAATAGGCCCAAACATTTTCTCTAACTCTGCTAGTTCTCGGAATCCAGTGTGAACAAAGTAGTCAACCATCAGCTCCGGCTGCTCATCTTTTCCTGTTTCTTCAAATGATATGGAATAAATTCACCCTCTCCCTGTATGATAGAAGTCAAAGACTCTGTCCCAAGACTCCAGTTTCTCTTGACAGATGAATTGCTGGAGAGGCTACTCACCTCTGCAGTAAGATGAAATCTTCCAGTCGGAATCCATGGACGTGATGCCATTTGGGAAAGGAGAACAGGTGCCTAAACAACATGCGAAGTAGCAGCAGATAGTAGTTATGTGGATAATTCACACAGAAAGAGGTCCAAATGCTCTTTTACATTTGAACAAACTATAAGTATTGTTGTCACTTAGGTCAGGAAAAAATAGATATTTCAAATCTGAATTTAACAGTATTAGCATTGTGTCAGGCCAGAAAGATCAAGCAAGTTAGCAGTAAATAGGTAAAATTTGTCTGAAGCAGAATTTTTAATAAAATCAGGCAGATCTTTAAGAAAAATTGATAGAAGTCAAAATCCTCTTGTAAATTTAAGATTTATAGTTTGCTTTATATTGTCTCCTACTTATTATAGCTTTTGGGGTAAACTATTCTCTCTGAAGAAAGCCAGTTACCTCATTCTTACTGAGTCGATACTGAGACATGAAATATTTAATCCGACTCTTATTATAAATGTAAAACATCTGGGCTCTTTTCTCCTAAGAAATATGCTTTTTATTAAGCAAAAAATTTCCAAGAGTGCATTTTCTAACAAATTCTGATGGTTAACCTCAGCTTTTTGTTTATAATATATAGCCATGCAAAAAAAAAAAAATAGTATAATTTACCTAATTCACAAATTCTTTGTTATTTCCCATTGAGTGAGCCTCACATCTGGAAAAGTTCATGCAATTAGTTTGTTCAAGAAAAGACTATCTGAAGGAATTCCAAATATACGCTGGTTTTTTTTTTTTTTCTTTTTTTGCATTGTTGTTTATATCTAATGGAAAGCCTTGAACACAATTTTATATATATATATATATATATATATATATATATATATATTTTAAAGCATTCAGTTTCATAGCCTCCCAGGACTTGAAGGGACAGCTGAAGTCTGCTGGTGGCTGTCCCTGCCTCAAAGTAGGACTGTACTGAAATAATTCCAGAAAGCTCTCTCTCTGAAGTATTTAGAAAGGAGCTCTATACTGCCATTGATCATTGTCCCAGTGATTCTTTGCAGCCATGAAGGCTTCCTTTGTTCATAACCTAAATCCTTCCTGTTGTCATTTAAGCCCACTTTTTTCCCCTGAACACAAGGCCACTAGCCAGTCAGAGGCTCCTGCTGCCCTCCAAATCCCCACAACTGCACAATGGCTGCCCTAGAGGGAACTTGTCTTGTTGCTTGGTGGGCAGGTGGGGATGGAAGTGGCAATAGCTTAGAAGGGAGAATACAAAGAGGTGAGACACTTGCCTTTCCTCTGCAAGAGAAAGCCTTGCAGGGCAACATCACATCCCCAAATTAGCTAACACTGCCACAGAGGTTGATTACATGGCAGTGAAGTGATACTCTCAGTCATTAGAAGAGAGACAGAGGAGGGGAGTAGGCTTCGTCTATTTTGCACCAGGGATTGAAACAAAATTGGCAGGGGTGTCTCATTTTCTTCTCACTTTCTCACTTTCCTGCTCCCCTATCTAAAAATGTTTATTCCTGCACCCCACTGCTATTATTCACCACCATAGCACTGGGTTTCCAATAGGCTTAGTATTTATTAAATCTGTAATTTTTTTTAAATTGGTTTGTCCTCCCATCTTCACCATGGAATATTTTTCCAGGCAGGAAGGGGCTCTATCTGTTTAATCATCTTTATGCCTTTAGCACAGATGTAATATAACCCTGCTGTCTTTGACTACCTTGCTTTAAAGGGCTTCACCCACCACCCTTTTGGAGGTGGAACCGTGGAAAGGATATTTGTGTGTATTGCCTTTCAGCTGTAAGGGACTTTGGACAGAGCATGTGTGTCCAGCCAGCCGACACCAACACTTCATTTGCCTGCAGTGTTTAGCTTAAAGCATATCCATGTTCTCAGGTTTCTGTTCACAAAGCCAGACCACAAAAATTAAGCTAATTAAGGATTTATGGCAAAAGAATTTTCCTTCAGGGAGGAGTTCATGAGCATCTCCACTGTCAGGGATGATTTGCCCATCCCTTAAGCCCAATCCTTTCCCCACCTGCTGTAGAAAAATGAAGGCAAAATTCTGCTATGGATGAAAGAATTAAAGGATTGTATGGATATGTGATTACTTTTTTGAGTGAGAAATTAACTAAAAACCATTTAGTCACCTTTTCCCTATGAATGAATGATATAGGGAAGAAAAGATAAGTTGCAACCTGCAAGTCCATTCTTCAGAAAAGCATGCTGAAACTGGTTCGGTAAATAAGGTCAGCTATAACTTATTATGTACTAGAAAGGCACATGGTGAAAGTAATTGAAATAAAATCTTCATTTAAGAGTTATCCATTGGTTAGGAGTTCTAAGATCATTTCCAGACTTGACTTATGTGGTGCTTCCATATTTTAATCTTTATTTGCAAATTGCAGCATATAAGGCATAATGGAGAGCACAAGGGGCCTAACAAACAGTGGGAACTTGAACAATGTTTCTTAAAAAAAATGACTGAAAAGTCAAACAACAAGTGGGTTGTCCCAGTATCACTTACATATGGCCTTGGGAAACTGATTTAACCTCTAGGACCCTCAAAATCCTAATTTCTAAGATAAACTCCTCTGCTCAACTCAGAGTTGTGTGAAACCCAAATAAAATAATGCATATAAAATACTTTACATATTATGAAGCAAAATTTAAATGTGAGAACTTAGAACAATAATAATACCCAATAATATTTTTATAAGGAAGTGATTATGGAACTTACCAAGTTCACCTTCAATAAGTATCTATCCAAGAAAATTATTAGATATGCTTATCTGTTTTTCTTAATTTTTGGTTTTCTTAATTTTTGTAATTTAAAAAGACTAATGCATTTTCATTGTAAAAATGCAAGAGGGACAAATGCTTACAAAAAATCAAAAGCCTTTATCCTCTCCGCATTCTAAACACACATAGAATGCGGCTAGACCACAGTTTGGTGAGTAATCATATTGTTCTCATAAAATGTATATACTATATACATTGCATATGTGATTATTTGTAAAAAAGCAGAATCACATTATATATATTGTTCTGTATTTTTTAGTAATTAATATCTCATAGATATCCTCCTATCTCAGTACATGCAGAGCTACCTCGGTGTTTTTAATGACTTCACAGTACTTTATAATGCCATTATCTCTCAATTAATGGCTAGTTACAGGGGAGGCCAGCTGTTCTTTCTTGTATCTCACCTGAATCTCTTCTGTTCAGATTTTGTAAAAATGGTTATAAAATATGATTTGACAAATTTCCTGGATAAAATATTGGGCAGAACAATCCATCTTGGTTCTACCAGACAGTGTGATGTTAGGAAAGAAGTCAGTTAACTTCCCAGTATTATATTTTTTTCTTTTTATTGAATGATATTTCAGAGCTACTTTTAACCCACTCTCAGGATTATTATGAAGTTCAATGAGATCACAGAGGTGAAAGCCATGTGTGTACTTAGAAAATAAATGTTACAAAAATTCAAGAGATTATCTTTATTCTATTGTCCCGGCCCGCGGGACGTTCAACGGAGACTCCGAATCCTGTGAGGGAGGAATGGTATGGGACAAGAGACGCGAGGAACGACAGCAAGACAGGTTTCTGATCAAGCTGCAAAATTTTATTGAAGAGGCAGAGCATATATACTCTAGGAGAAGGGGAAGTGGCTAGCAAGGGCTCATGGCGGTCTAGGATTGGTGGCTGCTGTTGCTAGGGTAGATGGCAGATGTAAGGTTAGCACTTTTGGCGCGAACTAGCACTTTTGGCGTGAACTACTTCCGTAAAGAAGGCTGAGGGTAACTTAAGCTGTTGTTGCATCAGCCCTGGCGGCCATGTTGCATATTTCCGGCATTGCTGAGGGTGGATTTTATACATGCTACCTTAATCACCCTCTACATTCTATAGTTAGGAGTATCGATGTGGGGTCACCCGGTCCCCAACCTGTCTGTAAGAGTGCCCTTACATCACCTGGTAACCCTTGGGTTGGCATCTTTATCTACAGTTTTGTATATGGGAAATTGAAGCTTAGAGAAACCAAGAAATTTGCCCCAAACTCTACTCCTCTTAAATGGCAGTGGAGGGCTTCAAACACCGAGCTGCCCAGCTCCACACCCTGGGATCATTCCACTAAGGGAACCAAGTCCCCAGTTGTCACAGAATCAAGGCACCCATATGATCCTGCAACCCTGCTATGTGGTGTATACCCGAAAGCAGGGACACCAATGGACATTTGCATCTGGTGTTTATGGAAGCAGTATTCATGATTTACAATGGATGGAGGTGGCCTAAGGGTACATCAATGGAAGAATGGAGGGGCAAATTGTGGTGAATACATACAATGGAATACTGAGTGGCTGCAAGAAGGACTGAAGTCATGAGGCATGCAACTATGTGAATGAATCGTGAGGACATTATGTTGAGTGAAATAAGCCAAAAACAAAGGGACGAATATTATAAGGCCTCACTAATATAAACTAACTATAATGAGAAAACGCTGAGAATTGAATTAGAGAGCACAAGTTATCAGGGGATAGAGATTGGGGGCAGAGAGATTGGGCAATCAATGATTAAGGAGTACAGAGTGTTGAATAAGCCTTATTGTAAAGGTTCTTAGATTGTAAACTCTTAGAGCAGTCATATCTATTCCTGGGTTTTAACTGTTATTTCTAAATTCTGAGATGCTGTGCTCTTTGTGTATAACTTGGTAGTTCCCTGGATATTTGAGCATCTGTGTGACACCTGAAACTCAGAGTTAGAGTTTGGCAGCTCTGAAAGTCATCAGTACTCCATACAGCAACTGTTAAAGAAGCTGAAAAAGAGATCAGACTACAATTAGAGAGATGAATGAAACAGACTTGGTTAGGACTAAGGTAAGTTAGAATACAGAGTAAGGATGATATTGACTATATTTTAAAACTCCAACTTCTGTGTGAGACCCAAAAAGATAGGTTTCTTTAGTACAGAATTTATATTTTCTGTAGCACATTATCTAATTTAACCTGTCTTATCAGTTTATTTAAACAATGTAATTACATGGAACCTAGAATAGAGAATGAGTTCTTGTTATATGGGCTACTGTAATACCGTAATACATCCCAGAATATTTTGGGCAGAAAATAAAAAAGTATTTGCAAGATCCCCTTGAGGTAATGGGGGAAAATGTGGAACTATTCAACTTCCCCACCTAGGGAATTCCTGCTCCAAATTTAATCAGCCAAGCCCTCAATCTAGAGGCTTGTCCTGATAAAACTTCTCTCTCCAATGGCAAAGCTAAGCCTACTTATAGCTATACCTAAGAGTCACTCCCAGAGAACCTCTTTTTTTTGCTCAGATGTGTCCTGTATCTCTAAGCCAACTCTGCAAATAAACTCACTACACTCCCCCACTATGTGGGACATGACTCCCAGGAATAAGCATGGCCCTGGCATTATGGGACTGAGAATGCCTTCTTGACCAAAAGGAGGAAAAGAAATGTGACAAAACAAAGTTTCAATGGCTAAGAGATTTCAAATAGAGTCAAGAGGTCATTCTGAAGGTTATTCTTATGCATTATATAGATATTCCTTTTTAGTTTCTAGTGTATTTGAACAGCTATAAGGAAACACCCGAAACTGTTGAACTGTAATCCAGTAGCCTTGATTCTTGATGAATGATTATATAACAATATAGCTTTTATCCTGTGACTGTATGATTTTGAAAATCTTGTGATTGACACTCCCTGGATCCAGTGTATGGGCAAATGAGTAATAAAATAAAGACAGAAAATATGGGTGGGTGGGGGCGGGGGGGATAAGAGATATGGGATATTTTGGGTATTCTTTTTGATTTTCATTTTTATCCTTTATTTATTTTTATTTTTATAATTTTCGGGGAAGGAGTAATGAAAATGTTCTAAAATTGATTGTGGTGATGATTGCACAACTATATGATGATACTGTGAGCCACTGATTGTATACTTTGGATGGATTACATGGCATGTGAATATATCTCAATAAAATTGCATTTAAAAAAAGAATCAAGGCACCTTCCACCTGGTGGCTTCAAACAAAGTTCCTGGAATCTGACCTTGGAGCTGAGCTGGGGGCAGGACTTCCTGCCCAAGGCCAAGCACATATTCCTTGGTTTGACTAGGGTTAGGAACTTCTGGGGGAGGCAGTGGGGTATTTTTAGTTTTTTGTCATTGTGTGGCCATTCTCATACATACTCGGTATGGGAGGCCCTGGCCTGCAGATTTGAGGGGTTTGATGGAGCTTTAACTCTCCCTTGGCACAGAACTCCTCAAGCCAGCTTTGCTAACCACAGTGAAGGAGGCAGTGCCTTCTCCCCAAGGCAACTCCTTCTGGGGCTGAGGAAGCCCAGTCAGAGAGTCAGGAAGAAATGTTTGAGACCCCGATGGTGGCATCAGAAGAAGTGTTTTGGATCAATAGATTCAGAGCTGTTTAACTCCTCCCCAAGGATTTGCTGTCACTGAAAGCAGGTGCCACTTTGTGAGGGGCAGAGGGATTCGCAGGAGCAATCTGGCCATTGAGTAGAGCTGCATAAGCCTGTTATTAAGGTCTGTGGGGGTCTTGGACATCAGACAACCTGTTAATCCATTAACTGAGGCAAATTGTTTCATAAGAATCAAAGGTAAGTTGTAAGAAGGGTGATCACCCAAGTCCTACCTGCCTCTAGCTTGGAAGGATACTGACAATAGCCAGAGAAGATTCTAGTACAAAGAATCCAAAAAGGGTCAACAAAGACCCTGGGGTTATCCCAGTAGTTGCAAATGACACCTATGCAGAAAACTCATTGTGGATAATGACATGCCCAAGGCAGCCAGGCTGTTGTGGCCTTTGACACAGTGTGCATTGGGCTGTCTGCCCTAGGGTCAGGGATGCTCCATGCCTCCCCGTAGCTATCAGGGCCTGTCATTGTGGCTGGTTTGGACTCCAGACCTCCCAGACAGCAGGAGACATGAACCTTCCTTGAACCACCCACACATGTCTGACTCCTGCAAGCTGACATGTGTTGACTGCCACTGGGCACCTGGGCCTCCAGGAACTCTTCCATAGGCATTGCTTTCCCAACTCCTCATATACATCCATGGAGATGGAAATAGTTTGCATGAGAATCCCATGCCGTACACCTGTTGGAATTTGTGTGTGTTGTCTCAAAGTCATAAAGTTGGTGATCTGAAGAATGCTCTCAACTTCCGTGAGTTTTCAATTTCTAACCGGTAAAAGAGGGAACTGACTCATAGTGTTGCTGTGAAACCTAAATAATTCTATCTATGAAATTGTTTATAAATTGTAACACTATATGCAAAACTTGTTTCCTAGTGGTGCTAACAACCCGTGGCTAGTACTGAATTCCCCCCACTCCATCCAGTATTTATTTACAAAAAATAGATTTTACTATAGAACACTGTGCAAATCTGTGCACTATTTGCTGTCTTTTTGCCAGATTTTGCTTTCAAAACATCAAAACAGATATAGGGAATATTGCTTCCACCACTGACTCCTCTCACGGCCTTGTAAATAAACTCTTTTCAAATTACCCTATTTTAAATGAGCTATCTATTTTCTTTTAAGACTTTGATTGGTGCAGACCCACCAGTTCACATCTTTGCATCCTACCTTTTATTCTTCCTATACCTCTCTCCTTGTATACTCTCTAACTCTATTCCTTTTCCTTTTTAAAACTGCCTTTGCAAAATTCTGCTTTGAATTCACTTTGGAGTGAGGCATGGTATAAACAAACAAAATAAATATTTATTATTGGCAACTTTTTAAGTCACCTCAAATCTTTTGAAAAATGAGACAGAGATATAGTCAAAGTAGAGAAGGGGAAAAAAAGAAAAGTAAGGAACAGTCTCTCAATGCAAGTATATTCAAGATGATCATCCTAATAACTAACAAATACATTCTACACTCTTTTTATGTAATTTAGGCTCTGAGATAAGCAAATTACCTTGACCATCTCATGAACCCTCAAAATAATCCCATGAAGTAGATATTATTATTCCTCCATTTTACAGATGAAGAAAAGGAGGTTTAGTAAATGTGGTAATTTGCCTGAGGTCACCCAGCTAACAATAGAGTAGGAATTCAACTGAATTAAGTCAAGGCATTGCAGGAGATGGAAACAATTATGTTTTCTCCACTTTTTCTATTATGAAATGTGGCACTTTTGAAAACAAACCAGTAAAGCAGAAGATCCTTTTTAGAGCAAACTGTCAAACAAATATCAATACAACAGCTTTAACCCTTCTCACTAATCTTGAACATTTTCTTTGTCAAGTGCCCTGAATCTTAGCTTGGAATCAGAAGCTCTTCTTGGACTTTCATCCTTAACCTTTTGACCAGTCTTGCATCTGAGTGCCTCCAAGGTCCTATCTCTAAGCTGTCTGCTTGTATTCTTTTTTGGCTCAGCTATTGATGATCAGAGGAAACTCTGTTAAACTTTTCAAACCTTTCACACGATAGTCTTTGGCAACTGTAAATATATGACAGGACTTTTCTATCTCCTGCCATCAAGAACAACTAAAGGTATAAAGAAATTTGTTTCTGAGAACATATATGCTGAACAATTAGAACAAAAATTTTTTCAACTTTTTCTCCTTCGCAGTTCCCAACAGATTTCACTCTTATATTAATTTGAAATAAAGACCTTGAGTTAATAAGATACCCATGGCACTTCACATCCTCAAGGCAGATCCTGATAAGAACTTTAGCCTCAAAAGTGCCTCGGATAAAAAATTTGCAGCATAGACTGCAAAATGCCATTTCATAGAGAAGTACATTTGACCATGGTCCTAATATAGTTTTTGAAAACTGACTTAAATGGTTTGCAATTTGACTTTATTAGAATGATAGATGCAACTCTAAAGTTTTGATTGCTAACCATACAACCCCCTAGCAATATTCAAGATTTTCCAAACATCTGCTTTTATTTATCCTTTTATTTTCTCAGATTCTCTCTGAGCTCATTGGTTGACCTTGACATCACAGCCAAACCCCAAATCAAGGCAATTATCATTCTCTATTTTTCTCCCGAGAAGGTCCTGAGTTTTTCTTATCCAAGCAATAACAGATTCCATTTCCAGGACTTCTTATCTTTTCTTCAGCCACATCATAAATAACTGGAATTTTATGTTGACAAGAGAAGTTCTGTTGTACATTTTTTTGAAGAAGCACAGTAAGTTAAATTGGTTCTCTGGTTACTTTATGAAACTTGGTTGGTGCATCTCCTTTCGGACCTATGATGACAGGCAGGAAACTGGGCATATCTACATTTAAATTATAAATTAAATTAATCAAAGTTTGATCTTAAATAACATCAAGGGAACTGCCAAGTGGAAATGAAGTCAGATACCTTTGAAAGAAAATGATAATCTGATTATATGTATGGGAGGACATAAAATTCAGGGGTCTCCGAAGGTTAGCTCACAGAAGGATCACAAAACGATCCTAATTAGGAAGTTCCAAATCCTTTTTTCAAATTGTTGTCCTAAAGAGGTTCAATGATTTATCCAAGGTCACATACATGGACTTCTGCCTAAGTGAACCTTCTTCCTGTTTTCCTGGGCACCGTGTCTGAGAACTCAGTGTCCACATCATTCTTTTCTAATCCCTAGAGGGACGAGGTTATGCAATTCTCCACAGGTATTTTGGCAGCTTCATGGGACATTTGACTCAGGGATCATCTCTGTTCCTCTGAGAAGAAAATACACATGCTCTGTCATGAACATCAGACCACTAGAGACGATGGTCTCTCCCAGAGTTGGATTATGGCCTTGTAAGATTGCAAGGGCACCAGTCTAGGACCTAGCTGCAGGGGACATTTATTAAGCATCAGGCACTGAAACAAGTGCTTCCACAGGGGCTGTCTTCCTCAGGCAAGGAAGTTTGCATTCTTTTCCCAGTTACTACTAATTAGCCCTGAGTCCTTAAACCCAAGTGGAATCTTTGCTCCCTACACAACTGGAGAAAAGTTACCTGCTGTTCTCATTTCCTTGAGTTGTTGTGTGGGTCAAATGAACTGATAAATGAGAAAATACCTTAAAGTCATTTTATTGAAATGTAATGTACGTACAGAAAAGCTCATAATCTTAAGTAGATGGTTTGATACATTTTCACAAACTAAACACACCAGTGTACCCAGCACATGCATCAAGAAACTGAACATTATCCCCAAAGCCCCCTATTATACTCCTTATAGCCACTAACCTCCCAGTGGATAACCAACAATACAACCTCCAACAGCACAGATTGGTTTTAGCGGTCTTTGTGTTATTTGTAAATGGAATCATACGCAGTATATTCTTTAGTGTATGACTTCTTTTGCTCAGTATTATGTTTGTGAATTTCATCCGTGTAGTCTGCTTTTATGGGTTCTTCATTCTCATTGCTCAGTGGATTTGGTTGTGAGCATAGGCAACGTTTTATTTATCCATTCCACTGTTGATGGGCATTTGTGTAGTTTCTAGTTTGGGACTATTACTAATAATAAATATTCTAGTATAAGTCTTTTGGTGAACATGTATACTCACACACTCATTTCTTTTGAATAGACATTGGAAGTAGAATTGCTGGGTTATAGTGTATATGTATATACAGCTTTAGGAGTTATTGCCAAATGGCTTTGCAGAATGGCAGTTCCAATTTATATTCCCACCCCTAGTACCTGAGAAATATCAACATTTGCTATTTTCAAGGTTTTTATTTCTTTTTTTTTCCTTTTAGTTAGATGAATTAATTCTCAATGTAACCTAATTATCATCATTTTAAATGACTAGATCTTTTTTACCTCCATGTATTAAGATTGCATGATATTTCAATGCTGTACTTCTTGTGAAATTTTTATTATTTAACTTTGGTATGTACAACATCTGGATCTGTGACAGTTAACTGAAGTTAGGGCCACTTGAATATAATATCCACATTTATACTATTACATAGAAATAGTTCAACCCAAGTTGGGCTGGATCTCTCTGCATTAAAATATATATGTCTCCAGTAGTATTATGTCTCAGCAATGACTATTACCAAAGAATAATTTTGCTAAATAAATAGCCAGTCTTGGTATCTTCACATGAAGATGTTTGGCTTGAAGAGTTTCTTTGGAATGTAAACGTTCAATGTGGGGGAGTCTTGGAGATCCCTTGGCTTACTCTCTCATCCCATGGGCGAGTAATTGAGTCCCAGAAAGGACCTGCCTGAGATGCTGAAACTAGTCGGTAGCATAGCCAAGACTAGAGCCCAAATTCTCAGAGCCTTCCTCGACTCCATTCCCCTCTTCCCTGCCATGAATTGACCAAGATTTCTTGAGTAACTGAGGAAAAGATGCCGCTGCACAATAAATGACCAAAGAGGAAGCCTAGTATGTACAGGGCAGTAGAGGGAAAGGCTGCCATGAGGTCAGTGGAGTGACAGCTGCCAGTGGCAAATGAGTGTTCAAGGAAGCGCAGTGGCCGAGTGGTGGTCGGCCATCCTCCTCGGCCACACCCCGAGGCTGCTAGCAAGGGCAGACCGGAGATTAGACTGGAAGTCACCCGGAAAATGGGCCCTAGCAGTCGTCCATCCTCCAGCCACACTGGCCTTGTGAAAAATTCCTCACAAGTCTCATTCTCCTTCCCATCAGAAGGCTCATAAAGTTCCCATTGCTCAGATTCCTCTTCATGCAACATTTTCTTGCACTGCCCCTCCTTCCGCCCAGCTAATTCCTATACACCCTTCAGATCTCAGTTTAAACTTGATTTATACCAGGAAGACTTTCCTCCTATCTCCTGAGAACGTTGATGAACTCAGAGAACCCCGTAGCCTTTAGGGCCCTTCGCACATTCGTAATTAGATAACTGTATAATATTTGCTAAATGTCTATTCTTTGATATATTATAGCAAATTCTTGGAGTACAAAAAAACATTTGTGTTGTTAACCACCTAAAAGAGTTGAGCATTTGCTATATGTCAGACACTGCGCTGAATGCTTTACAGGCATTATCTTGGTAACCTCAACCCAAACCTATGAGGTGTCTGCACTCTCGTTTACAGCTGGGAAAAACTGAGGTCCAGCAATCTTATGTAACTTGCCCAAGGTTAAATCTTTAGGAGATTGTAGGGCCGGGATTAGAACTCAGGTCTTTTAACTCCAGAGCCTGTTTTAATCCCCATGTTATTTCTCATCCATGCTTGGAACTTGGTAGGTGTGCAATAAAAATGATAAATAAGAGAATGAATAAATGACTTTTATTTGGCAGAGTCCTTGCACATGCAATAGAGGTGGAAACCCTGGCTTTGGTCTACTCATCCATAACTTCTTGTCATTTCTTTTTCTCTTTTCATTTCCTTTTGTTTTTTTTTTTTTGTTTTTTGTGGTGGTGGTTTACATAATTAAAAAACTCTCCCCAAGTATTTATTCTAATAAGCAACCAGAATTGAGACCCACTGGGCTAGAGCAATTGTTATCAATCCTGTTTTCATGAAAATCCTTTTTTAAAAAATTAACATTTAATTTATAAAATTGAAAGGCCCTGTGCTGGTTTGGATCATCTATGTACCCCAGAAAAGCCTATGTCCTTTTAATCCAATGTTGTGGGGGCAGATCTATTGTGGGTGGGAATTTTGATTAGGTTTTTTCCATGGAGACATGACCCTGCCCATTCAAAGTGGGCCTTAATCCGCTTGCTGGTGTCCTCTATGAGACAATAACAGACAGAGACATTTTGAAGAAAGCCACGGAAACCAGTAGCTAAACACAGGAGAGGACCAGCAGAATCCAGCCATGTGCCTTCCCATGTGATAGAGGACTTCTGGATGCCACCGGCCTTTCTTCAGAGAAGGTATCATCCTGTTGATACCTTAATTGGGACATTTTCATGGCCTTAGAACTGTAAATTTATAAATTAATAAACCCCATTGTAAAATCTAATCCATTTCTGGTGTATTGCATTCTAGCAGTTTTAGCAAACCAAAACACGCACCTTTTTATAATTTTTAATTTTTAGATATTTTGAGACACATAAAAGTCAAAAAGAAAGACACATTTTTAGAAGTAAGAATAAGTGAAGGGGCCCACTAATTTATCATTTTCTCAAAGTCTAGAGTGGTTTTGCTTTTCTACTCCTCTCTGCCTATCAACCTTCACCAGCAAAAACAAATTTTAAAAAAGGTCGGGGGCGGGGGGGCACAAAAGAGCTACCATTACAATGTGGTAGAATGACTGGAGAAGAAAGGAGATAGTATCAAACTAAGGGAGAGTAATATAAAAACAAAGGGATTAGATGACATCATGCAATGGTTTGCTCAGGACACAAGGAATGTTGGAACGTAAATGACAAATTCCTCTCCTGAGGGACAAGTTTCAATTCTGTAACTGCTAAGCATGAAAATATAATAGGGCTTAATCTCACCAAATATAGATCCACCCCTAGCCAAGTACAGGAATGCAATTATAAGGGTCTATTTGCCCTTCCCCTGACCACTGCTTTCCATGATCACATAGTGAAAATTCTGCCTAAGCAGTTGAGAAAAAAAGTAGAGAGTGAGTTAGTGAATTAGATTCTCCTGGCATTCTCCTAAACAGTTCCCCCATTGTGAGTCCCTTTGGGGTCATATTCCATGAATGTCCTTCTGGTTTGAAGGAGTTAATGCATCTTGCTATTAATACCTGGTTGCCAGTGATAAGTCAGGTACATCTGACAGTTTTTACTGCTCTGGGAAGTAGAGGTTGAACCCTCAAAGGCGGTTACTTTCCTTTTAGTTGAGAGGAAAGAAGAGCAGAGTGATTAAGAGAGCAAAAGCTGGAGCCTCACCCACTTGGTTCTGTGAACTATGACAAGTTTCACCTCTCTGTGCCTCAGTGCCTTCATCAACAAACCAGGAGTTATAATAGTACTTCCTGCATGGGGCTGTTAGTAGGATTTAATAAGTTAATTTGTACATGTAAAAAGCTTGGAAATGTGCCTGATATGTAATAAGGGCTCAATATGTGTTAGCTCTGATTGTCCTTAACTACTTTGCTTATATAGTCAGCTCTGCAAGAACACTTGTTTGAAAATATGAATTTGTCCCAGTGCAATTGATATATCAAGGAACAATTTGAGCATACTGCAGATTTTGAATTTGCTGTGTACAATTTCTTCCACGAGAAAGAGTAGGTAAACGCAGGAAATGGCACCCAGCTGAACTGAGCCATGTAGGAATACACAAAATGCATGCATGTGCACACGCCTTAGCATCTTCCAGTTACCATGTTTTACCATGTGCATGATGGGTCTCTCCCAGCCATATCTATTGTTACCATTTTCTGTCCAATTTCTGATAACCTCCTTATGACAACACTTCACAATAACTCACAAGTTGCAACTCTTCCGATGCTCACTTCCACAAGCAAATTTTGGGTTATTTTCATGATAAAGGGCTGTGTTTATTGTAGTATCTAGTATTTCTAAAGCATTCAATGTGTGTAAAACTAACTGTACTACCATTTTCATGACGTGCCTACCTTTGTTCTGTGTCACTGATGAAGATTTGAGTGCTGTGCCCCAACCCCATTTTTGCCATATCCCCTGTGATTTTCATTGTGCAATTTTTTTATAGTGCAGTAATTTTTTAGGAACACATATGTGGCATTATATGCTAATAGCCTATCATTAGCATATTTCGCCACTAGGCAGATCAATCATGTGGTTAGCTAAAAGAGAAATGAGACTATTTTTCACTTACTTTATTTGTAACATTGCAAAAACCACTTTATTAAAATAAATAAACTCAAATAAGATTACTAAATGTTATATTTAAAGATCCTTTTCATGAAAACTTTTAGGATAGTATCCAAGGCAGCTCTTTCACTAATATAAATATCTGTTTCATCTCTCTGTGGCTTTATTTCTAGACCTGATTGGGATGACTCTTTCTGACTTACATAGATTTCGGACTTCTGCCCAAAACTGTACAAAAGCCGTTGTACACCCACAAGCTTCCAGCTATAGATATTTTAGTTTAAGGAATTATTTCTGTGATTTCCCCCATTTATTCATTCAGAAATACTATACAAGCCTACCAGCTTCCAGGAACCAGATTAAGTATGAAAGGCAGAGGAGAAGTTGGACAAAAAAAGGTGAAGAAGATGCTGTCTTTTGCCTAGACAAACCCATGCTTCCACATTCTCCTGATGGAGCAATCCCTGAAAGGGTTTGACTCACTCATACCACTGAACTAAGCTAACAAATAGAACACTATAAAGTAATATGGAAAGAATACCTGGTATTACTTCCTTTGTCTTCTGCAGCTTGATATCCAAAGTTACGACCACTGGCTAAATAGTTGTTTTGTGTTGTTTTTAATTATGATAATCTACCAACTCCTTTACAGCACACAATTAGGCATCAAATATTAACTTGTTTTTGTAAAAGGTATTTTAACTTTAATGGTAGATCATTACATATTTTTAAATGAAATTTTAGATAGAATGCCATAAGTTAAAACATAACATCCACTTGTTTTATAAAGGAAATATTGGGTTCTTGAATCGAGGATACTGATCTTTTTTCACACCTCTGTTTATATCTGAACAAGAGGAAATGTATTTATATTTAACCTCCTAAGTGGTAAGAAGGAGGATCAAGATAAGAGGAACTGAGTAGAGAATACCTTTCCTACGGGGAAAGTGGGAACGGCATGATGGGTCCCTAAGACAGTGTTTCCAAGAGCTTTTGGTATCCTTCCGGTTGAGATGATTGAGTTCTCATCCTGTGTGAAGGCAGAGAAAGGGACTCCAAGGTCACAAGAGGGACTGTGCCTTTCTGGGTCATGTTTGCATCATCTTGAAGTTTTAAATCAACTTTCGGTGTTTCACACATGACTAAAGCAGTCATTTCTATGAATCTCTTATATGAGACTCCTGGAATCCAATTTCTTTTTTAGTATAACCTTGGATTTGATGAATTGCAAATTTTTCTTAATCACTAATTTTGAGTCTTTAAAATTTCATTGAGTAAAGTATGAATTTCAAATCTCTCCAGTTGTCCAAAGTCTCGGAGATGGTAAGGAGCAGTCCAGCTGTCCTAGATGTTAATATTGTATTTCCCATCTCTGTGACATGGTTAAATGATTAGTGGACAGAAGTCCAGACACCTAAGTGAGTGGGAGCATTGTTTTAGTTTGGGTAGTCATTGGCATGTTTCAAGGATTGAGGTGTACGGTCAGGAAGGAGTCCTGGAAAGCGAGCTTAGTAAACAGGAAAAACAGAGCTTTTACTGGTCCTCATTTCAAAGTCCTGCTTGGATGCTTCAAAGCCCACAAGAAGAATGTCAGTCCATTAGAAATATTATCATATGTATGAGGACCTAAATGTTGAAGGCCAAATATATTGGACCTCTCTTTTTAAAGAATATCAAACTGAGGTTGCTAGAATTCAAAAAAAAAAAAAAAAATTTTAGCTACAGAAGAGTTGATCCAGCCTCAAATTGCTGGATAAAATTCAGAGCAAATATGTGCAAAACAAATTGAGATCATTCCTGTATAACCAAGTTAAGCCTTTTGAGACATTGAAAGCAAAACATCCTCCCTTTCTCCATCTCTCATGCTCTCATGCTCTCTCTCTCTCTCACACACACACACATACACATACTCACTGCCTAAACCAACTTCATAACTAATTTTAGAAAAAGGGCAGATGTTTAAATTATACAAAATAAACTCCAAATGCATCTGGAGTGAAGGGAATTTTATTAATACTAAAAATATGGAAATAAGGAATGCATAAAATTTGAGGCCATTCCTCCTCACGTAGAGTTTTATGATCTGTGTAAAAGTGCCAATCAGTAGGAAGAAATTGCTTAATGGATCACAAATCTTATAAAAATATTTTTAAATGAAAAGAATATTTTCCCTCTAACTAAATAGTACTGATCCCAGGAATCAAACAAACAAAAAAGTCTGTGACAGAGGAAAGCAGGCCATAAAGCCACCACCCTCTTTCTTTGCTAATTGATAACTTCTTGATCTCTCAGTTAAGAAAAGTCAGCTGTTGCTGCTTCAGATTTTCTCAGAAAGTAGTAATGAAATTAACCCTCTGAAATTCACAAGCACTTACCTAAAGATTCCAATGCCCTGAAGTTTTATAAAGAACACTCTTTCATTTTCATTTAACAAACAAATCCATGTATTGAACTCCTGCTACATGTTGTGCTCTAACACCACAGTACATGCCTGTCTTCTTTCCTCCCAGAGCACAACTCCACAATGCTAAGAGTCAGAGTTATCAAACTTTCTGATCAAGAGTCCGTGTGATGCATTAGCTGCCCTGATATGCAGCCACTCTTCTACCAACACATGCTGTCAATTCTGAGTCCTTTACTTTTTCTACAAATTACAAAAAAAAAAAAAAAAAAAAGACTCTGATTGAATTGTTCCCTCATGGCTGTGGGTCTTGTTTTGATGCTGTCAGCAATAGGTGACAGCCGCAAATAGGTAAATACTTTCCTGAGTCCTCAGAACACAGCCATAAAAAATAATAAGAGGATGACAAATACAAGAGGATGAAGAGACTCATTTTTAAGACTGTGAATCATCTGGTGTTGGACATGCTGTTCAACTCCCCACGAACATTCCTAAGGAGACATGAAAGGCAATCACGCATGTGCCTGATTCTTGCTTGTGACCGGGACACATGAGCAGCTGCTGTCTTGCAGTGGCATGATGAGATGTGGAGCACCTTTGACCCGGAGCTCTCTCTACTCATCCTTTTGGCATCTAAACAGAGCCAGCTGGGTGGATGTGTGCTGGGGGCAGTTTGGAACTTCTCCGCTGCACAGACAGACCCAGTACAGAAAGGGGCAAGAAACCATGATGCAAAGTGCAAGTTCTTTGGAAAGTAGCTGGAGGGAAATATGACTTAAAAAGGTAAGGAAGAAAACAATGATAACAGCCGAGGTGATGGAAGCATTCTTAAAGGAAGAGATCAGGAAGGGAAGTATCAAAATTGTTATCCTCTTCATAGATAGGCACTTAGATTTAAGAATCTCAAGTCTTTAATGTTGATATAGAATTTAGCACAAGGGTTGAGAGTTTCAGAAATTCTTGTTCTGACCATTGCTGGCTGTTATACTGGGCAAATTGCTCTCCATAATCTTCAGTTTCTTCATCTGTAAAATGGAGATAGAATATGACTTCAGAAAATCCAAAGGATTCATCCAGTCAACACATATGAATTCAGCATCTACTATGTGCCGGGCACTGTTTCAGGCCCTAAGGATACAGTAATGATAAGATTGATAAGGATTAATAGTAGTGAACAAATGAGTTAATATGTGAAAGTCTCAGCACAGAATGACACATAGAAAGTATTCAGTAAATATTAGCAATTACTATTATTCTCATTGTTGATCAAATGCATTTGAAAGCCTAAAAGGGGAATTTTTGAAAATGGCTAATAAAAAGAGCCTCATCATACATGTATTTAGGAAAATCTGATTTATTTTTAAGTTTATTTGTAATACATTGTGAATCAAGTCTGAACATTGTTCAGTTTTTATAGCAGCAGCCATGGTGCAGAAATCAAAGCATGCTTATTGCATGAAACAAAACCTGAATTCAATTACTTTGACTAAAGTCAAAGTAATCGAATTGACCTGCATCTGTAATTGTTAAAGTGTAAATTATTTAAAGTAAATAAGTCTGTAGAATTCAAAATTATTGCCATTAATTTATAGGTAATAATGACCCAAATTAAGGTAGCCACCCTCTTCTACTTTGCTAATGCTGCCAGAATGCAAAACACCAGAAATGGATCGGCTTTTATAAAGGGAGTTTATTTGGTTATTCAGTTACAGTCTTAGGGCCATAAAATGTCCAAGGTAAGGCATCAACAATCGGGTACCTTCACTGGAGGATGGCCTATGGCGTCCGGAAAACCTCTGTTAGCTCAGAAGGCACGTGGCCAGTGTCTGCTCCAAATTCTGGTTTCAAAATGGCTTTCTCCCAGGACATTCCTCTCTAGGCCTTAGCTCCTCAAAAATGTCACTCTTAGTTGCTCTTGGGGTATTTGTCCTCTCTTAGCTTCTGTGCCAGTTTGAATATATTATATCCCCCCAAACGCCATTCTCTTTGATGTAATCTTGTGTGGGCAGACATCATCAGTGTTGATTAGATTGTAATTCTTTGACTGTTTCTTTGGAGATTTGCCCCATCCAGCTGTGAGTGATAACTTTGATGAGATAATTTCCATGGAGGCATGGCCCCACCCATTCAGGGTGGGCCTTGATCAGTGGAGCCATATAAATGAGCTGACAAGCAGAAGTAACTCAGTACAGCTGTGAGTGACATTTTGGAGAGGAGCTACAGCCAAGAGAGACACTTTGAAGAAAGCACAGGAGCTGCAGATGAGAGACAGTTTGAAGACAGCCGTTGAAAGCAGACTCTTGCTCTGGAGAAGCTAAGAGAGGACAACTATTTCCCTGGAAGGGGCCATGTACTCTGCCAAGATGTCATACTGCCCCCAGGCACAATGTGCACAACCATGGATGTCTCCCTGTCATGGCAGAAAAAGCAAATTCCAGGAGAACTTGGGCCTCTTGGCCTTGCTCCAGACTGAACCAAAATAGGAAATGAGACAGACAAAGCCCCAGATGGAGAGCTACTGGTAGGGTTGAGTCAGTCCATGAACACCTACACATCCAAGAAATGAGTGCAAGTTTTCAGTACAGTAAGATACATGGGAGGTGAGTGGCAGGGGCAGGTATTTGTTTGAAGTAGTTGGAGATCATGGAACACCAAACCAGGACTAAGAACAGTATGTTACTGCAAGAACCATGACCACTCTGCAGTAAAATCAAGTTGTTAGTGGTGGGGCTTGTGGAATTTAAATCTTATTGGTTTATGCCCTTGTTCTTACATTAGCATTGTTGCTTAAGATGGTAGTCTTGTTCGGTTCTGAGGACACTGTACAAGGAAGATTCCCTAGCACTAATGAAGAAGCACCTAGGACACAGGAAATGATTATCAAAACTCACCTAACAGCAGTGAAATCCTCAAACAATTTTCACAAGAAATCTGCATCACCAGAATTCCTCTCTGATAAAAATGGAAGTGAATGAGCACAGAGATAAAACCTAAAATGTTGCAGCCTTTTTAAAAAACACAGAGATAAAACCTAAAATATGGCAAACATTTGAAAGGTTCTGTAGATAAATATAATTTTAAATAGCACAATGCCTCCTTTTTAATTTTGGATTCATGGAGATACAGCTCCACTGAAGAACAGCTGAATACACATATTGTGTAGCTTTTTCAATGGTGTTGATGGATTTCTCTTGAGCTATCTAAACCCTTCCACATCAGCATCTTAGTCTCCTAGCTGCTAAAACAAATACCATACAATGGATTGGCTTAAACAATGGGAATTTATCAGTTAATAGTTTTGAGAATGGGAGAAGTCCAAAGTTGAGGCATCATGAAAGTGATGCTTTCTCCCTAAAGTTTATGGCATTCTGGGGCTAGCTGCTGGTAGTTCTCAGTCCTTGGCTTTTCTGTCACATGGCAGTGCACATGCGGTATCTTCTTTCCCTTCCAGGTCCCGCTGACTTTCATCTTCTTGCTGTTCCCTGTGGCTTCTCCTTCTGTGTCCAATTTCCTTTCCTTATAAGGACTTCAGCCATATTGTGTTAAGGCCCATCCTCATTCCGTTTGGGCACACCTTAACTAACAACATCTTCAAAGGCCCCATTTGCAAAAGGGTTCACACTCACAGGACCAAGAGTTGAGACCTAAACATGCCTTTTGTGGGTGACATGGTTCAATCCCAATAGCAGCTTTGATTTATGTTGGCAGGAAGGCAGTTTTCTGGGGCCTTAGCTCTTCCTGATCTCTGGGTTATTGCAGGAACCATGGCAGAGCCCATTCACACCAAGGAGCTACAGATACACAGATCAGAGCAGCAGGATTTACTCTCAGATACCACCAGAGAATACAAATGGGCCAGGACAGTCAATCAGCAAATCATGAACAAACACTGAAGCCATAACTGACAATGAAAATAACACTAAAAGTCTTGAAATGCACAACCAACAAAGTAGAGTCATGTGCTTTTCCTGTAGAGAGAAAGAGTCAGATTTACTACAGGAAGAATGTCAGCTGTAAACCCACTCTCTTAGCAGCTCAATCTTAACCAGTTCCAGACTGCTTGGGAATTGATGCAGCTGTCACCTACATCCATTGCTACAAACTTCTCAGCTAAGGCAGTTCCACAGAAATTTGTCTTTACATTTCAGCTAATAATGTCTTCATTGCACAATTAAATGAATGTAGGCTAGGAAATCAAGTTGTATATAAAAATTAGCCAGCCTCCACCTGATTATGTTCACATGAATAAAAAACAAAAGTCAGCCTTATAAATAAGTGTTAGGATAGGGTTCACTTTATTTTATCTTTATGGTTCAGGAAGGTCCTACAAATGTTATGCTTAAGCCAGTGTCACCTCCAAAAGGGTCTTCTAGGTAATTGTGAACTTTGTCCCTATTGTCATTATATAATGATGACTAAATTTCCACTTCTTACATGAATTATAGTTTATTCATGTAAAAGTAAAAAAATAACCATTGCTTGGCTGGTATTGAAAACCTTTCTTTCTCACTGAGCAAATTTGGATTTGATCCAACAAATGGGTTTTAGAGAAACTAGAAGCCCATGGGGTAGACTTCTGCTTTTTGAAGTAGCTGATGTTATCATAACAATTACACCTGACTAACTTACAGATTATATGTGACTGATTGCCAGAGTTCAGTCTTCTTTACCATAACAATTTAAGTCATGCTTTCCTCCTTGTCAAAGGGGAAAATTTTCCCAGTAGCTGATATTTCCTTCCATGGTGAGGAGCATGGATTATTATAGCATTTTGGGCTTCTCTCTACATGCCTATTATTTCTTTAACAGCATATAAAAGCTGCACTTCGGGCTTCTCTCTACATACCTATTATTTCTTTAGCAGCACATAAAAGCTGCACTCTCTACTATCAACTTTATCTATAATAAAGATGATGCTTTGGTCTCCATTTGTCTTATCCCTTTGTCTTACTTGTCAATTGTGTTTTACTTTGGGCAAGAAAAGAGGATTTACCCTAGAATGCGCCATATGTGGTGCATTGGTTGAGAACTCTGAGAAACAGAACAAAGGGGAGAATAAAACAAACATGTTAAAAGATTTTGAAAGGCTTTGGCCTTTGGATTTTTGTGAATGGGAAAGTTATTTCAATCTTGGTAGGTGGTGGAGGCCTTTTATAGTTTTGTACTTGGCTTTTTAATTCTGTAACGTAGAAAATGGGCCTTAATCTTCAGGCTGCATGATTTTTTGACCCTGGTGTATGATTGAAGCTTGTCCAGTGATGGCCTAAAAAGGACTGTTTATTACTTATTTAGTTAGTTAGTTAGTTATTATATTTGGCTCTTCGTCTGCTTGTTTGTTTCTTTTATGGACTGCACTAGTCTACATCAAAGTTACATGGTCCTTGGAATAAACAAGAGTCTTAGGAAAAATATGGGACAATTGGGCCTCAGCAGGGTGGTGACTAAGGGCCTCTTGGTTAAGAGGGACTTAGCCAAGACACTTTCTGTGGGAATGTCCTCTGCAGGCAACAACTGCGCAGGACCTGGAAAAGGCCAGGGCTTTGGGAGGCATGGGCAATCTCATGGTGAAGTGTTGGCCCTAACCAATGCAAGCAGTAGCCGTAGCACAGAAGAATCTGGTCTCGTGGATCAGGACCTCAGCATATACCAACAGGCCCCAAGGTCACACATTCAGTGAGTGGTTGAGTTGGGATCTGAAACACAGGCTGGTTTTTCTCCAGAGTCCAATATCTTAACCACCTGTATCGGTATATTATAGTTGCTATGATAAAGTATCAAAAACTTAGTGGCCTAAAACAACACAAATTCATTATCTTGCAGTTCTGGATGTCAGAAGCCCAAAATGTGTCCTACCAGGACAAAATCAAGGCATTGGCCAGGCTGCGTTCCTTCTGGAAGCTCTAGGGGAACATCTATTTCCTGGCTTTCTCCAGCATCTACAGGCCACCTGCATTCCTAGTTTCGTGGCCCTCTTCCATCTTCAAAGCCAGCAGTGTAGCACTTTGAAATTTTTCTGACTCTGACCTTCCTGCCTCCCTCTTTTAAGGACCCTGGTGATTATTTTGGGCCCATCCAAACAATCCAGGGTAATCTCTCCATCTTAGTATCCTTAACTTAATGACATCTACAAAATTCCTTTAGCTTTGTGAGGTGACAAATTCAGGATTCAGGAATCAAGATGTGTACATCTTTGGAGCTCATTAATCTGCTTACCACACCAGCACACCATCAACCTTTACTTCCCCTGGACATTGCATTTTGGGCCCCAGTATTTGACAATATATGAAGCCCCATATTCTGGAAACATAATTTTTTTTTTTTTTTCTGGGGTAATTGCCATTAGAGGCTGGGGTTTGGCTTCTTTTCTAAATTTGGTGGGTGTGGCACACCAGTGGAAATATTAGCTTTTTGAAACTTTTAAACTGTTCAGTTCATAAGAAAGATGTCACTGAGCAACATAGTGCCTGAGGCCCTCAGGAAACCACATCAGTCCCTCTAAGAGCGAGCCATGGCTGCAAGCACTGGCAAAACCCCTCACCCTACCCAGGCTATGGAAACCCCTCAACCAAACTTAGGAAAAGTCAGGAAGACTTTAGTTACTTTGGACTTTCAATTCACAAGAGCAAGAGGATTTGATTTCAGACTTAATTTCTTTTAGATTTTATTATCTGTAGACATAAACCTGTAAAGGGATTAGTGTTTGGATTTTAATTTTTCTGAGGGAATTTCATGATGAAAGGGTTTATATTCATATTTGGGGCATCTCCACATAGTTAGTATTTTTATTAGTGGAGTTTCTTTCTACCTTTTCATTTAATTTTATTACAGAACTCCTGATATGTTACATCAGAACAGTTGTAGTAGAACAGAACATGGGAAGGGAAATAGAATAGGGAGAATATTTTTGGACGTGGAGTCTATGTAATTACTGCATTTTTCTGACCCCTCCTCCCTGCAGAAGGAGGCCTGCCCGAACCAGCCCTGCTGGGTAAGTTGGTTTAAGCCCAGGGTTCAGTGTCAAGCAGCACACCTTCTTCTGGACATGAAGCCAGCAGCATGCTACTGTTCCACAGGTTCTACTCTCCAGGACCCAAGGGGACTCCTTCACTACACAGTCCTCTTCGATGGGCCCCAAGAGTTGTGGTAGCCAGGACATAAGTGGATTTTCTAATACCGAGCATGTCAGTTAAGAAGGTGACACTTTGGATTTCATCTGGCCTGCTCTTTTGTTTTATTTTTCAATTGCATTTATATTTGGATAGAAAACAGTGCTGCTGGTTTTGGACTCCTGTGAACTTCCAGGAATTCTTGTTTCTCTAGATTATTATATTGGGCTCCTAAATGATGTCTTTCTTCCTAGTCAATCCTTTATGCTCTCTGCTTGCCATGTAGGCATTTGAGTTTGTAATCTTTTGCTTAGAGGAGAAGCTTTTAACCTCTTGTGGTACCAGGGGTCCCTTTGGTAGCCTGGAAAATCTAAGCCTCTCAGAGTAATGTTCTTAAATGCACAAAATGAATGCATTACAAAGTAAACTAATAGTATTGAAATACAGTTCTCAAAAATGTCGGAAAACACATTTGTGGTAAAATAATGTATATGAATCTCTACTGGGGCATTAAATAACAATCTCCAGTCGTGAACCTAATAAGTACCATAATTTCAATGTTTTAATGAGCAAAAACATTTCCTTAAGATATCTCCAGCCCCTGCAATAGAAGAGGGAAGTATTTGTGATGTTATTGGTAGCAAAGTCATAGGTACTGAGAATACTGCTATAATGTATTGCCCACATTTATAAATGAAGAAAATGCCAAATTTAAGTTAGAGGTTAGTGAAAATAATTATGTAATTTATTCCTCTCTAAGTTCATGGACCCCCTCCGTGGAAACCCAAGTTTCCTAGCTTAGAGTAGCCGCCAATTGCTCATCTGCTTATTCAAATCATGCTACTTTTCCTTTAAGGTTCTCTATCATATCTTGCCCTAGTTCTTCACATTCACCAGTATCATCCTACATCATATTTCAAGGTTGATCTGCTTTTATCTGAAGCAAATCTGATTTTTACACTAGGGCACAATATAGTCAGATTTGTACACATGCAACTCCTTCATCTTAAGTGTTTGTTTTAAATTCTGAGGCTCAGGCACTATGCATGAAATTGTACAAGGTTTGGTTAACAGTCTTCAGTCTATATATGTGCATGAAAATGCCATAGCACCTCCTCTAATTGAAAAGCTGTAAAGACCCACTGCATTTTTATAGGAATTGAATCTTTGAGAGAGCAGAAACTTCATTTGTCTCATTTATCACCATATCTCCAGTTTGGGGGCATATAGATAGAGTGAAACAAACATTTGGGCAACGAATGAATGATCCAGGATTCAAGGATAAACTCAGATTTCCCAGTGAAGTGAACACTTATTAAAGAGAATAAAAAATATTAGGTGATGGTAGTACAATACAGTGAATGTAATTAATACCACTTATTTGAATACTTGTTAAAGGTTAAAATGGAAACTTTTGAGTTATATATATACATATTGCTATAATAAAAGGTTTAAAAAATTTTTAAGACAAGGGGACATTCTTGATGAAATTGGCTTTAATTCTAAGAATGTCTATTTCCTTATTATTAGAAAATATAAAGGTTTCTCCTTGCAAATGCTGCATATGTACACAGAGAATGAACAACTACCTTATTTATTATACCTACAAAGGAGAGAGTGAAAGTGTATCAATTCCTTATTGCTTCTAATGGAGACAAACATAGGTCTTCTACTTTGGGAGATGTTCCAATCAGGGTCTTCATAGCTACCTCCTGTTTTGATGTTCCATATGCTTTAATAAGCATATTTGCTCAATGAATCATGTTAACCTTTGTTCCTTTCATATTTTTCAATAGCTCAGGATGTTACTATTTTTTCCTGAATATATGGAGCATTTTTCAAACATTAAAAGAACAGTAAAATTTAAGTCTACATATTTTGAATATGTATATATAGGGCAGGATGTTTTTCAGTAGTGGTTGTTATGAGTGGGGGATTGGCTTGGGTGGGTTTGTTTTGGAATGGTGTTAAAGTATAATATTAATATATCATACTTTCTTTTTAAGAGGTGAAAGTATTTTCCATACTGCAGGTTGAGATCCATCAGTGTGTTGTGGAATCATTATAGTGGATCAAACATTTTTCTTTTTTAATAAAACAGACCAAAGTAGAAGGCACTGTACCCAGTCAGAGTGAGTAGTGCTGGGTGACACTTTTAGTGTCTGTGTGTGTGTGTGTTTATTGAGTTGCAATGTAAGTTCTATTTCTTAAATGGATCAAGGTCAAAAACATTTAAAAATATATATATATTAACTTCAACCATTTTATTGAATTCAAAGACTAAGAAATACTATGGCTCCAAAACAACCCTGGCTAAGATCACAGAGTTGTAGACTATTTAAGGACTATTGTATCTCCTGACTCTGATTCTGATCCAATGCTCTCTCATGTAGAGAGGATTTTACTTTTGTTTGCTTGAATTTTGTGTTTTGTTTTGTTCAAAATGAATCAATTCTGGAGATAGAATTGTCTGGTGAAGTCACACAAGAGTCTTTATCAACATTGTTGTTTGTTTCCTGACATGATAAGATTCAGCTAGCTGGACTTTACTCTGGGCCTCCAAGCTCTATACAGAATGCATCTGTAAAATGGGTTTGCTGATTCTTGTATCAGAGGGATGCTGTAGGAATTAAATAACATAATATGTGAAAGCAACCAGCACAAGGATTGCCCTACTGGAAGTGCTCCCACAGTTATTCAAGGCTAGACATAGAAATCCTTAAATTTGCTTTCCGTGGGCATTTAATAGGATAGCCAATAACACAATAACATAACTTATTGTGAAGATTATAATATTATTTATTCATCAAATGTGACCAGACAAGCAAAATTATACTACTATGATAAATGCTGTTCTGCTAATGTTGCATTTTAATGCAATCAAGCCTACCTTCACAGTGATACACTTAACTATTTTATTATTTATATTGGACTTCTTTATGTTACACATAAATGTACTTTTCTGACTATATCTAATGGAAAAAAATACATTTTAAGTACAGAATATTAGGATTGACTTTAGATACGAAAAAGAATTTTCTGAAGTCATTGGTTTTAAGCAACATAAAAAATTCCTTAAATATGTATTTTTTAAGAATTACTATTTCAAGCTGACTTAATCAATATTGATTAGAAACTGGGGTTGGAAGGGAAGATAAATAATCAGTTGTTGTTTATCCAAGCCAATTGTTCCAATTTGCTAAAGCTGCTGAAATGCAAAATACCAAAATGGACTGGGTTTTACAATGGAGGTTTATTAGTTCACAAATTTACACTTCTAAGGCCATGAAAATGTCCCAGTTAAGGGACTGATAGGATGACACCTTCTCTGAAGAAAGGCCAACGGCATCTGGGGCTCCTCTGTCACATGGGAAGGCACATGGCCAGAGTCTGCTGGTCCTCTCTTCTCCTAGGTTTGGTTTCTGGTTTCAAATGGCTTTTTCCAAAATGTCTCTGGGCTTCTGTCTTAGCTTCTCTCTTTCAGCTCTTATGTGCTCTTGCTTGTTTCTTCCAGGGCTTCTCTCTCTAAGTATTTAGGGGAACTCTCTCAGCTTCTCCAGGGCAAACTCTGGATTTCCTCTCTTAGCTTCTTTCCTGGTTCTGGTTTCAACAGCTGTCTCCAAAATGTCTCTGGGCATTTCCTTTCTAGAGTCTCTGAGTTCTCTTCAAAATGTCTCTGCCTTTATAGAGGATGCCAGTAAAGACAATTAAGACCTACCTTGAATGGGCGGGGTCACATCTCGATGGAAACAACCTAATCAAAATGTCCCACTCACAATAGGTCTGCACCTACAAGACTGGATTAAAAGAACATGGCTTTGGTGGGGTTCATAATAGATTCAAACCAGCACACCAATATTCTGTGATTCATTTAAAAATATTTTGAAATTAAACTCCAGTTTTTAATATTATTTTCTAAAAGGGCACATTTATAATTTAATCAAATTTAAAGTAGAGGATTAAGAATTACTACATCAGGTTCAACAAACTCCCACCCAACCACCTCCATAATTGTCTTGAAGTGAGATAGCAGCTAAATCATCCAAGAAAATGATTTTTTATCTTATTCAAAGATTCTTACATATGGTGACTTTAAAACCTTAAATTGTAGCCTGCTTGTATGTTTAATAGCAGTTACTATGAATCACATATTTCACCAGTCTAATCAAACTCTCCCTTTTTAAACTCTAATGTAGTCTTCCATTAATAAACATTTATATAAAACGTCTGTTTGGTCGCTCTGAAGACAGGAAATGAAAATGCCTTGTAGCTCTGGATGTACTGAAATGCCACATGTGGAAGTAAGCTGGGCAATGGAGAAAGAACTAGAGTAGTCCCATAAGCCAGCAACACTGTACTAGGACATGGGCTCAATGAAAAACTGGAAATCAAGGTAAGAGTTTGACTCTTAAATTCAGTGTTAGCATACGAGGTATGAATATCACCCATAAACTCCAGAAGGAGCTGGACATAAAAGGGACTCTTGTCATAAGAGATCTCTGGTGAATAACCACCAGCATCCCCTGTGCCTGACCACATTCTTTTGCATGTCACCTGCCTTCTCTGAACAAAAAGGAAGAATCAGCACCCCAAGTCTGTTAGGGAAATCACGGACATCTGATAAGTGGTCATCGCCCAGACCTTACCTATCCCCCACCTCCTTCTCTGGGGAAGTTACAAACATAGCTAAGTGGCCATCCTCTGGTCTTTCTGCTACCCCCACCTTCTTTTATATTGTGCACCATTCCACAACATGGGGAAGATGGTAAGTCTAATGAAAAGACCCAGCCAGTCCTTAAACCTGGGAACCAGAAACAAGCAGCCCCAGATGCTTATCAGAACAGGAATTCTCACTGGCTTGACTCCCTCCTTCCCCCAGTGCTGCCCTGCCCCCCACGCTCTGGGGTGGATAAAACAACAGTCAAGCAATATAGATTTGTCTCTCTTATCCAGCACAAAGTGGGGCGTACAGAGTTGCTATCTATTGACCCCAATCCAGAGTGGTTTTCCGCCACCCTGGGAGACCGGCCATGATGGGACTTCCTGCCCTGCTCTTTAGGACTCTGTGCTGTGTAAGTAACAAGGAAATTCTTTGCCTTTCTGGACTCTATTATGTGCAATAAAGGGATCATTTGCTGAAGGTTTCTATTGTGCCCTGAACCTCTATTCCCACAATGCAGCATCGTAGCAACTCACTCCCCAAAGACTATTTTCACAATAGCTCAAAAACGCATCCTCTCCTTGAACTTGAGGAAGATCTCTTGCACCATTCCTTGACAAGCAGCAGACTTTGGAAACAGAGCAGTGTTTTTCCAGAGATAAACAAGGTTAATGGATATTCCATGATGGAAAGCTGCCGGTTCTAGATGCTGCCAGCTCCCATCTGAAGGAACTTACAGAAAGGTTGTCTGGCTTCCACTCACTTCTTCCCAAGGCATCAGATTACCCAACACAGGCAGTAAAAGTACCTCTTCCTTGTTTTCCTGACTGCCTGGGCTCTTTAATGGGGATCCCGGAGCTAGAAGCTGGCTCCCTGCCACAGCCTCAGGTCCCATGTGGCAGGCCCCCCTGGGTCATACACTGTGGTTTTATCAGGAGCACCAGGTCCCAACATGCTAAACTCATGAGGAAATGGCAGAAATAGGCAAGAGTCCTCGCCTACCACCTTTATTAGATTGCTTGAAAATAACAATAGTTATGACCAAGAAATGTTAAGACCCCACAAAAAAAACACCTGTGACGTATGTACACCCATGATTGTTAAAGAAGAAACATCCAACAAGTTGCAACCAATTTATTCCATCAGAATGAATTATGTACCTAAACTACCAAACTTCATCCAGACAGAGAGATCGTGGGAAACCCTCAGGGTGATTCTGCTTAAAGCCTGAAAAATAAGTAAAACAGTTGAGTCTTTTATAAAGCCTCAGATCTAACTGTCCAAATAAATCTGATCTCTGCTAAGAAAACTATGATTTAAGTTGCCTTCAAACCACAGCCATAAATGTAAACAGAAGGAAGAGAAACATCACAATTACACTGTCTGCCGAAACATTTACCCCTCTCCTGTAAACCCCACTCTGTATAAGTTGTGTTGCTTTGAAGTGAAATTGGCTAGTAAGTCCAAGGAAAATAGATCCGAGAATGAACAAAAGTTCCAATCGATCTGGCCATTTTAGTGATCCTGAGTAGGTGCTCAGTAAATATTTGTTGAATGAATGAATGACTTGGTGAGGATTGGCACAGATCAATAGGTGACCATGTGAACAAAAACCCATTTTGCAGACTGGCTATACTTTGTTCCAATTCTTGGCAAGGCATAAACAACTAATATGTAAGTATTGATGGACAATCAATACACATTTAACCTCCAAGAGTTTTCTTTTGTTTTGTTTTATTTGTTTCTGTTTCTTTAATCCCTCTTGTAATTTAACTGGGAAACAGGACAATTTACATGTTTCAAATTACTCAGGGCAGAGAAGTGATGGAAGGACCTCTACACTCCTAGACACTGTGACTAATGTGCTAGGGTTTGACCACACTTGCTCTTGTAAGGTCACACAATTCTAATCAACTGGACATAGAACAAAAGTTGGTGCCATATCCAGTGTGACAGCGAGGCCAGTTCTAATGGCAAGGGTGATAGGGTTACCAATTTTATATTCAACAGTTACTGAATACATACTATATTGGTCCCAGTAGGCTAGAGGTTATGCTATAGCAACATATAAGCCACCAAATCTCAGTGCCTTATCACAACAAAGGTATACATCTCAACAACATGAAGTACATTGCAGTTCCAGTGATTCACTAGGGCAGCTCTCTCCATCCAGTAACTCGGGGATCCAGGCTCTCTCCATCATGGGGAGCCCCCTTCTCAACATGTCATCTCTAAGGTTTATTTATCAGGAGGAGGAAGAGAGTGTAGAGAACTCATACCTACTCTTAAATACCAAAGCCACACATATTTTGGTTCACAGATAGAACTAGTCTTATAACCCTGTCTAAATGTATTCTTGGGGAGCACCAAATATTTCTTCATAACTACTATATGCAAGAAAATGAAATAAATGCTAGGGATGTTTAGGTGTATTGAAAAACATACTCTGACACTGCTGGGATTTCTGACCATTCTAGGACTTGTCTCCATCATTTTTTTTTTTTCATTTCATTCATCAATTCATTTATTCTCTAAGTCACTCATTTATTCAGTAGACATTATTGAGTACCTGCCAGGATTTGTGTAAGGTAACAACATAAAAATATGACTAAAACTGACCTCTTTCATCAAAAAGTTCATAGTTTAATATGCAAATAAATGTGTAAACACCTACCATAACCAAAGATCAGCTATGATATGTGTATTAAATGTTATGAAAATATACTGATTTATGTATCCATTCAACCAACAATCTACCTTTGCATGTACCATGCACCATGCTAAGAAGAGAAATGAAATAATTTTTACTTGGATGCAGAGGGCATTAGAAGAGGTGATTTTTGAGTTGGACAGTGAAAGATGAGTACACATTTTCCCTGAACATGAAAAAGCTTTATTTGGGTCTTAAAGTGATAAAATGCATCCAACCATTCTTTGCTGCAAAATCTGGTAGTTAAGAGTGTGCGCTAGTCAGATGCTTGGCTGTAAATATTGATTCTTACACTTATTGGTCATTTGACTTAACCTCACTGGACTTTTGTTTCCTCATTTGTATGATAATAATAACAGCAATATTACCTACAACATAGATTGTTCTGAAGCTCAGATAAGAAAATACACGTAAGTATTAGTAAGAAACCAATGTGTTTTAGTATTACCATTATTATAATATCAATAAAGTATTTGCTAAGACTACTATATCTGCAAATACTATTATCAGCTGGATCATTTTCCCAATAGATTCCAAACTCTGCCTCTAAACTCTATCTTAGCTATAGCTGAAACAGATGAGCGAGGTTTCCAACTTCTCTCTTAGTGACAGAATCCACAACTTTATGCTGTGTTACAACGTAAGCCTTGGGGTATAAATAGTGTAAATCTTGGGGCCTCGTGAGTGGATATTGGCCAATAAGTTCTGAAGTGTTAGACATTGGATCAGAAACTGAAAAATCCTCGGCCTAGAACAACCCCTGACCACTAACTTCCCCCTCACCCTTCCTCTTCTTCCTCTACGTATTAACTTAGATATTACCTCCTCCAGGAAGCCTTACCTTGCTCATCATCCCAACAAGCCCTTCCTATGCTCAAATTTGACCTCCTGGGCCTCCCTATAGAAATACTTAATGAGGCATACTGTAATAGTCCATTTACTTGCCTGTTCCAAACAATCATCATTATATACATAGTGCTTAGAACAAGGTGGAGCATAGAAGTGGTCCTCAATAGATTTTGAGATCAGAAAGCATAATTACACCAGGAATGAGAATATATGAAAGGAATAAGAACGTTCTGATCATTTCTGCAATAGAAGTTTTGGGGCGAGAGCTTTGTGAGTTGATGAGACCTTAGGTGAGGCTCACAAAAATTGAATTAGAGGAGTATTTAGGTCTTGGAAATCAGGAGGAGGAGAAATTTCAAGACTGAGAATCATGAATATGAATGTAGAAGTCATTGAGAATCATGATTATAGAATTTTTCCTACAAAGGTGGTAGCTCAGTCATATTTAAGTAAAGGGTCTGATGATTTGTTGAAACTTTGATGAAAATGCCAGTGAGATAATTCCCCTATTAGGCCCTATAGCCAAAGATTTGATGTGTTTTTTAAATATAGGAAGTTGTAAAGCCATAATTGCACTCTTTGAGACAGCGCTATAACCCTAGAAGAGCTCTATGGATTGTATGTCAAAGTTTGAGTAGAGAGTGGGTTAACATTTATAGAAAATATGCTCCTGCATCTGGAATTCTGCAGTTCGGCTGAAGGTCAAGGTCCATCCAAATCAGTTTCTCAGTGGATCCTACCCATGAATTACAGCGGCATGATTCCATTCAGCACATTGACAATTCTACCCCGTTATAAAAGTTCACCACCCTCCCCCCTGCTCCTCTAGCATCTCCTTCCTTTTCAGTCTTTCAATCCCTCCCATATTACACTTCAACTTCTCTCATACAGTTTCCAGTCTATCACCATTCCAAACACAGGAAAACACTGTACATCACTGACTCTTTTTCTAGAGTAATTTTAAACCAGAGAAATAGGTTTTAGGGTATACTCTTTTGTTGTGCTTTAGAGCTATGTACCCCAGAAAAATATGTTTTTAAATCTAATCCATTCCTGTGGGTGTGAACCTGTTGTAAGTAGGGCCTTTTGATGAGGTCACTTCATTTAAGAAGGGGTGGTCCACCTCAATCAGGATGAGTCTTAATCCTGTAACTAGAGTCCTTTATAAGTGGAATGAAATTCAGATATAGAGAAAGAAAGCCACAGAGGGAGCAACCAGAAGCCAAACATCAATGAAACCCAGAAGAGAAAGGGAAGGCCAGGAGAGGCCGCCACGTGCATTGTCATTTGGCAAAGGAACCCAGGACGAAGGATCACTGGCAGCCAGCCCCAGAATGCCAGTTTGGGTAAGAAAGCATCACCTTCCTGATGCCTCGGTTTTGGAATTTTCCTAGCTTCAAACCGTGAGCCAGTAAAATCCCATTGTTTAAGCCAACCCATTGCATGGTATTTGCTTGGGAAACTAAAACACTCCTCCCACCCCCAAACAATGGAAAAACATGCAAACTGTGAAAAACCATCTAATGGGATTTGAAACCCTATATGAATAATTTCCTATAGAAGGAATCTGATCCTTCATCTTTTTAACTTAATCAAAGGTAAAAACCAAGAGTAAAAAAAAAAAGAATAGAAAGTTGAAAGATCCCTTCAAATATAAGAAAAGGAAAAGCTTTGGTATATTTGAGATTAAAGATGACAATTAAAATTTTCTGATGTCCCAGGCCACTGGATATCTCTGGTAAAGGGAACCCAAATTAGAAAGAGACAGAAGGATCAGAGGAAGGGGAAAATAAGCAAAATAGCATTCTACATTGAGAATGGGCCCTGGATAGCAGGTTTACATAACAATGAAAGCTGTTCTGGCAACAATATGCAAAGTATAATTTAAACTCTTGGTGCTTGTCATTGCTTAAAAAAAAATGACTGTGGGGATAATAAAGTGATATATACCATTTTCCAAAAGAATAAAATTATATACCCCATTAATAATTATACCAGGGACAGTTAATGTATGTGTCTATTCATACTCCATTGAGCAACCATGTCTATAAGACATGGTGTTTGAGTCCTAATGGTATCAATATTTAACAGAGGTATACATAGGGTAAAAAAACGTGCTATTTTCCTAAATAAATGTCAGGATGTGTCTATATCATGGAGGTAGTGAGCCAATGTGATCATCTAGGTTGATATACATAAAGCTTTTATTTAAGATACTAAATGAAAATGAAGTAATCATGATTCGTCAGGAAGAACAAAGAATGGTCTCTTTTGGAATTCATGTGTTAAATACGGCAATAGTTAGAACTCTGTTCCTCATATGAGGTAATGTTTTCCTAGGGATATTTAACAATATTTAGTCATCAAACAATTGGCATCTCATCAAAAAAAACACCTGTGTCCTCACTAGTCTGGTGTGGTTTCTTAATCACATCAGCAGTGAGCTAGCAAAACAATGGATGTGTAGAAGAGAAAAGAATCTAAAGGCTCTCCTTTGTACCACACTATATTGCGGGACATATAATGGGCCCTAATCTGCTTATATTTAATTGAAGCTGAAGATTCAAGATAAACCTATTATCCCAGACCAAGAGCCTATAGAAGCTAGAATCTATCACTTGAGGGGACAAAGGATTTTTCTCAGAAAAAGGGGTATCATTTAATAAAATATTAAGAACAATTTTTCAGGTGTTTTAGTTTGCTAGGCTGCTGAAAGCAGATACCAGGAAATGGGTTGGCTTAAAAATGGGCATTTATTAAATGTCCAAATCAAGGTATCATCAAGGCAATATTTTCTTTCCAAAGACCAGCTGCCAGTGATGCCTGACTCCTCGGCCACGTGGCAAGGCACATGGCATCTGTTGGTCTCTCCCTTCTCTTCAGGGTTTCATTGCTTTCAGCTTCTTCCTTCCATGGCTTTCTGTCTCTGTCTGAATTTCATTCTCTTCTAACAGACTCTAGTAAGAAGATTAAGACCCACGCTGGGCCTCACCTTAACTGAAGTAACCTCATCAAAAGGCCCTACTTACCATGAGGTTTAGATCCACAGGAATGGGTTAGATTTAAGAACATGTGTTTTCTGGGGTGCATATAGCTTCAAATCACCACAGAAGGCAAGGCCAGGTACTCTCCTGTGGACCTAGCAGGTAAAGTATTTTTAAGGAAAATGATAAGGTAGGTCACCACAGAGTTTTCCATGATTAGAAGGGGAAGGAACAATGACCCATCTTGATGCCATACCCTGTGATGGTGACAGCAATTCCAAAGCTTTGGAGGATGAGAGGAAATGTTCTATTTCTGTAGGAAAAGTCTTCAGAGATCCCTTAAAGCACTTGTCTTCCCTTTATAACTTATTATTTGTATCCAAGTACTTGCACAGTAACTTCAATGCCTGATTCATCTTAAAGGTCCCACAACACCTATTACAATGTTTTATATATTGTAAGAATTCAGTAAAAGTTTTTGGTCACCCAATACATCTGTACTTTCAATGTATTCCACTACCCAGGCACTTCTTTATTCTATGTGTATATTAGTTTACTCAGATCTAAATGTGGGAATCTACATTTATCATTTATTCATCCATTCTTTCATTTATAATGGTACACACTACTATAGACAAGATTCTTTAAGCCCATGGTGCTGTAAATAGATGTTAAAGTCAATATCTTCACTAAGAAGAACTTATAAATGAAAATATTTTCCATATTAGTGGAAAAACTCTATTTCAGAATTGATAACTGAATTAAATCTCAATCCAATTGAATCAGTACTTAACTGGTGCTCACTCATTTAATTTATATATGATTTTTTTTTTTTCCAGCACTGGATTTTGCTTTCCAGCCCAGCGTAATCATTAAACAACTATGAGGGAATGACAAATTTTAGAGAAGGGTAAAGTGAATCTTATCCACTCAGCTTTGAAATACAACATAGACCAGTCTCAGTTACTCTAGAACAGTCCTCAGCCAATATGTGCCTGACCAAAAGATTCTGCACAATGGTGGTGTTTGGGTCCAAAAGAACAACAAACCTGTGAGTTATGATAATAGAGAAAGAACTAAGCAAAATAAGAGATAATGCACAGCTGTGGATTCCCTGAGTCCATCTCCTTTAGGCCTCTTCTTTCTTTGTTCTGGGAAACCCACCACTGAAAGAAAAAGTCAACTGTTTGAGGTGAAATGATACCACTTCTTCAATATGAAGAATAAGACTTGGCTGCACACAGGTAACACTATGAACTAGATAAGAACATGCTTAAATTTCTCCAAAGTAAAAGCATCTATTCAAGGGAAAAGAATGCAGAACATAGCAGGTGCTCATGACCAGAAATTTCAAGTGTTAAGTGGAGCAAAGAGACCTGCATGGGCCTGGGTTATGAGCTGAATGTAAAGAATGCAGTTTACAAGTGTCTTACATTCTTAAGGCACCAGAATGGCTTTATTCTGAGCAGCCACATCAATAGGAGCCTGTCTTTGAGCTGATCCCCGGGCATGACTCAGCAGTCCTGACACCCCCCCCCCCCCCGCCACTCCCCATGAGTTAGCCTATCTGCTTGGGAAGAGAAGATGTTTTCAGGTGCATCAGAGTGGCCCTGTCTCAGATAACCTTCCGCTGCCCTTGTGGCTGAGCTTCCAGAAACTCAGTGTGTGTCGGGCAGGGGGTGGGGGGAGGTTGGGGGGTGGAAGGTGGTGAGGGGGTATGCTTCTAGGAAAGGGGCCAGAAAGCCTGCAGTTAAGAAGGGAGATCCAGCTGGGCACCCCCACTGGGAGTTTGATTCAGTGTTGCCTTAGTCACCCTTAGGACACAATTATCTTTTATTAGCCATTCAAAGAGCCTCCTGCTATTTCTTCTGGAGTGGAACTGCATTTGCTTTTTGGTGAAGGATACCAATTAGTTGACCTCAACCCCGTTTAACTTTTAACATTTGGAGCTACTAAAATGCTGATGGGAGCCTCTGGATGAGAAACTGGGCTGTGTTCTTCAGCGTCAAAGTAAAGTCTCACAAGGAGTGGTTCAATACTCCTCAGAGAGCACTGAATTACTTTAAAAAGATTAAGGGACTGGGCTTTAGGAAATCCCTACTCTGCCACTCGTTACCTGTGAGACTGGGGAAGCCACTTCAATATCATGTTCTTCATGTGTAAAATAGGGGTAATGACATCTAGCTTAACAATGTACAGTTACCTTGAGAATTCAAAGAGATGAGCTATACAAAAAGGGTATGCAAACTGTCAAGTGCTAGGCAAATATATATTGTGCTGCGCAGACCGTAAAGTACTAGGCAAATATATATTCTTATCACTATTCCTTTTCTTCTGCACGTATCTAATATCTTTTTAACTCTAATCACATTCCATTTTGTATTATAAAAACATTTAAATGTTTTTCTTTCCCTTTTGAAAAAGCAAGTTACTTAAAGGAACTATATGTTTCCCAGAGGATGAAGTATTGAACTTTGTATTTCAGTCAGTAAATAAAGGGGACAATAGTGACTTGATGGTAAGTGGGACCCTGTGGCACACTTTGTAGCTCTGATGATTGTTTTTACTCCTCAGATTTTTAAAAAAAATATACTTTAAGGGAGGATATTTTACTTCTTTCCTTCCAAAGTTGTGATTTTAGTAAGTATTCAGGAAAAACAGATATAAAATTGCTTCTAAAAATGTCATATTCAATAGCGATTACTGTATAAACTCCTGAGCTATAAGCAGCAGTTTGTTTACACTTTTAAAAGGAGCTCCCTCATCCCCACCCCAAGTATATGATTTTTTTTCTTGTTCTTTTCCCCTCAGTCCTAGAGATAGCAGTTGTTTTCTATAGTTGCTATCCCTATTAAACTGTGGAGATCTCTTAAATCCCTATCAAAAGTCAATTACTTTTTATGTAGTTAACCCTCCTTTATTTTAAATTTCCTGGTTCAAATTACTGGTGTAGTTTCTGTCTCCTGACTGGATCCCATACAGCAGTGTTAGCACTGAGTGGTCTTCCAGTTCTCCATTTGCAGCCATAATCCCAAGAATGGAAGGTACAAAATGGCTATATCATATACACATATCTGGAAAGCCAAGATCCTTTTAGCAATAGATCATAGCATCTGGCAATATCCTGAAAGGACTTTTTGGCAATCGAGAGTGTCATGGAAGTCAAGCCCTTGCTTTAAATTTCTATAGTTTGGGCTTTATAATTATGTTTTGAGTTTAAAATGTGTCGATGATTAAATAGAAACACATTTATACATGAATGTGTGTTGCATATATATGAAGCACATACATTATATCCACATTCTAAATGTAAAACATACTATTTTTATAACAAATTTCTAATGAGACATTTAAGTCTGCATAAAATTTCAAACAAGGATATGCAGTTCTTCTCTCATTACACTGTAGCTGACCCAGCAGAGACTATGGAAGCTCAGAAGGGGACCATGCCAGTATAAAGTCTGCAGAAGAAACAGTTGCATTTTCCTTATGGTAGGTCATTTCTATCTGGTGGAGGAGTGGAGGGTATCAGGATTCAACATGTGCCCCATATAATTTTCATTAAACTGTTTAGCTTTCCCTTATTGTGTAAAAATTTTTACAAGCTACAGAACACTAACATAATTGACTCTTGTGACAAACTGTGAATTAGGCAAGAAAGACTTTTTATGCTCGTTTTACAGGATAATGTGGATTGGAAAATTTAAGGAATTTAAGTGATGCCACAGGTAATAAGAGGCAGCGTTAGAATTAGAATAGAGATTTTCTGACTCTTTTCTATTCTACCATGCTGCTTCTTTATGTTTCCTTTTTCAAATAAAGAAATCAATATAGCATTTTAGGGGCTGGATATTATTAATAATATTTACCATTTTATTGAATATGTACCATGGACCAGACATTATGCCAAGTGTTTTGGGATGATTAAAACTAATTTTAAAAAACCACATCCTAGGAGCTGGTACAGTTACTATCCCCATTTCACAGAGAAGCTTAGGGAATACAGGAAAATTGTTCGAGGTCTTACAACTTTTAAGTGCCAGAATTGAGATTCAAATCCAGGCAACCTTGTTCTAGGACCTGGGCATTTATATCATACACTATCATCCTCCCTTTCTAAATGGATATTTACTGATCTTTAAAAAAGGGGGATCAGGCACTTTTGTTTAATAACGTTAAGGAAAAAAAGTCACAGAAGTCAATAATCCAAACTTTCAAAAAATTTGCTTTTCTTTAAAACATGAATACTGCAAAGTAAATTTATATTCTGTATAGTAATTAGCTTACAGGAAAACTGACTTTTGGAAAAGTCATGCAAGGCTATAATTGAGAAATGTCAAAACACTACATATTAGAGAAATTTTTATTAAGTAGACATAAAAACTCTTAATGACAAGTTATGGTTTTGTATCAAAACCCTGCTATTATTCAGTTCACTATTAATCAATTCTTCTGGTCTCAGAAGAGAAGGTGAGCATATAGGAGTTAAAATAAAGGCTACATTGAGAAAAATGCAATGTTTTGCAAAGCTTTCCATCACGTATAAAGTGAAATGATACATATTGCATTGGATAAGAAAGAGAAAGTGCTGCCATAGGCAAATGAAAAATGCCCTGGAGAAATCATTCTATAGAAAACAACTAGCAGACTTTCACACTTAGCCATGGGAGAACAATTGATACTTAACTTGTTCACTCTCCATAAACAATTATAAAAATGGGGAAAAATATGAAGCAACAGTTTTCAGACATTGGACTACAGGCATTAAAGGACAACGATTTTTAGAAAAGGAAAATATATGCTGTGTGTTCCAGTATTCCCTGGCTTTCTGAATGGGACACACACTGAACACAGTCAGGGAAGTGGAACTCAACAGAAGATAGTTGGAGGCAGAGGCTGAGTTCTGAGGCCAGTGAAGCAGCTGAAATTTGCCAAGCAGGGTACCAGCAAGGAAGGAGTTGTGCAGACAAAGGTCTTGCTAGAAGTCTACGTGGGGGTTGCCCATAGGTCCTCGGCTGAGGGTTGAGATGTGCTTGTGTAAAGCTAGATTCAGAAAGACCTACTAGAGATGGCCTGCTGTGCAGCTGAAAGCTGAACAGAAATACAAGAGAGAACAAATTCCTGAGAGAAGGCCTTGTTCAGGCGCAACCAGAGTGAAAAGACTGTCACTGAGCACATTTGAGACCTCAGATAAGCCATGCCTGAGGAGTAAGAAAACTTGCACTGGATTAGGTGCTACATCCAAGAACAAAAAAATAAAACCTAAAATAGACCCTCGCTAACAAAGAATAAAGTCAAGCCTAATAGGAACAATAGGAACCACCAGAAATTTAACTGACTGTCAGAGCAAAACTTAATACCACTTCAAGGAAGGCAAAATAATCCAAACCACCTACAAAATATCACCAATAATGTCCAATAATTTCATGTCAAAAATTATTAGACATGAAAAATTCAGAAAAATGTGATCCATAATCAGGAAAAAATAGAAACAGTGGGTAGGAACAGATTCCAGAAGAGCCAAAAATATTAGAATTAGGAGTCAAGGACTAAAACACAGGTATTATAAATACATACAAGAACTTAAAGTAAAACGTGAACAATTATGTAACAAGATAGAGGGTGTCAGCAGAAAATTGCAAATTGTAAAAAGGAAAAGGAAATTCTAAAACTGATATGTACAATTTCTGAAATGAAGAATTCACTGCATTGGCTCAGTAGAAGAGTGGACATGAAGAACTAGAGGAACATTGTACTTGAAGACAGAGCAATAAAATCTTTCCAATCTGAATAGGAGAAAGAATGAAAAGTTTGCAAAAAATGTGCAGAGACTCATTGACATGTAGGACAACATTAAATAACTATAAGTGAAAAATATATTTGAAGAAATAATGGTGAAAAATTTTCCAAATTTGGCAAAAAGCAATAAAATATACAAATAAGCTCAGCTGAAACACTTGTAATTTTCTTTTTTTTTTAACAGAAGCCATTCTAATTGGTGTGAAATGGAATCTCATTCTAGTTTTGTTTTGCATTTCCCTAAAACCTAGTGATGTTGAGCATCTTCTCATGTGCTTTATAACCATTTGTATAGCCTCTTTGGAGAAATGTCTATGCAAGTCTTTAGCCCATTTTTTAATAGTTTTTTTTGTTTTTTGTTTTTTTTTTTTTGTCTTTTTGTCTTTTTGTCTTTTTATTGTTGAGTTAGGATTTCTTTATAGATTCATGATATTAAATCATTATTGGATATGTGGTTTCCAAATATTTTCTCCCATTGAATAGGCTGTTTTTTCAATTTCAGGATAAATTCCTTTGATGCACAAAAGTTTTAAATTTTCATGAGGTCTCACTTACATAATTTTTCTTTTGTTGCTTGTGCTTTGGCTATAAAGTCTAAGAAACCACTTCCTAACAACATCCTGAAGATGCATCCCTACATTTTCTTCTAGGAGTCTTCTAGTCCTGGTTCTTACATTTAAATCTTTGATCCATTCTGAGTTGATTTTTGCCTGTGGTGTGAGATAGGGGTCCTCCTTCATTCTTTTGCTTTTGGATATCCAGTTCTCCCAACAGCATTTGTTGAAGACACTTTTCTTTCCCAATTGAGTGGACTTGGCAGCCTTGTCGAGAAGCAATTGGCTATAAATGTGAGGATCTATTCCCGAACTCTCAGTGTGATTCCATTGGTCTATATATCTATCTGTATTTCAGTATCTTGCTGTTTTCACCACTGTAGCTTTGTAATAAGATTTAAAGTCAGGAAGTATGAGTCCTCCAACTTCATTCTTTTTATCAAGATGGTTTTGACTATTTGGGGCCCCTTACCCTTCCCAACAAATTTGATAATTGGTTTTTCCATTTCTGTAAAATAGGTTGCTGGAATTTTTATTGGAATTGCATTGAATCTCTAAGTCTTTGGGGTAGAGTTGACATCTTGATAATATTAATCCTCCAATCCATGAACACAAAATGTCCTTCTATTTATTTAGATCTTCTTTGATGTCATTTAGCAATGTTTTTTAGTTTTCTTTGTATACATTCTTTATATCCTTGGTTAAGTTTATTTCTAGATATTTGATTATTTTAGTTGTTACTGTAAATGGAATTCTTTTTCTTGGTTTCCTCCTCAGATTGTTCATTACTAGTGCATAGAAATACTAGCGAATTTTGCATTTTGACCTTGTACCCTGCCACTTTGCTGAGTTTATTAGCTCTAGTATCTTTGTTGTAGATTTTTGGGGAATTTCTATATATATAGGTTCATGTCATTTGCAAATAATGAAAGTTTTACTTCCTTTCCCATTTGAATGGCTTTTATTTCTTTTACTTGCCCAACTGCTCTGGCTAGAACCTCCAGCACAATGTTAAATAACAGTGGTGGCAATGGACCTCCTTGTCTTGTTCCAGATCTTAGAGGGAAAGTTTTCAGTCTATCACCATTGAGTATGATGTTAACTATGGTTTTTCATATATGCCCTTTATCATGTTAAGGAAGTCTCCCTCTATTCTTATTTTTCTAAGTATTTTTATCAAGCAACGATGCTCAATTTTGTCAAATGTCTTTCCTGTGTCAATTGAGACAGTTGTGGTTTTTCCCTTTATTTTGTTAACATAGTGTATTACATTAACTGATTTTCTTATGCCAAATCATCCTTGCATATCTGGGATAAAACCCACTTGGTCATGGTCTATAACTCTTTTAATGTGTTGTTGGATTTGATATGCAATATTTTGTTAAAGATTTTTGCTTCTTTGTTCATAAGAAAAATTTGCCTGTAATTTTCTTTTCTGATAGTATCTTTATCTGGCTTTGGAATTAGAATGATGTTGGCCTCATAGAATGAGTTAGGTAGGGTTCCCTCCTGTTCAATTTTTTGGAAGAGTTTGAGAAGGATTGTTACTAATTCTTCTTGGCATGATTGGTGGGATTCATCTTTGAAGCCATCTGGTCCTGGGGTTTTCTTTTTGGGGTGGTCTTTGATGGCTGATTCAATCTCTTAACTTATAATTGGTCTGTTGAAAGCTTCTGTTTCTTCTAGAGTCAGTATCCATTGTTCATGTGTTTCCAGGAATTATCCATTTCATCTAGGTTGTCTAATTTGTTGGCATACAGTGGTTCATAGTATCCTCTTTCAATCCTCTTTATTTCTGTGGGGTCAGTAGTTATGACCCCCTTCTCATTTCTGATTTTATTTATTTGCCTCTTCTCTCTTTTTTTCTTTGCCAGTATAGCTAAGGGTTTGTCAATTTTATTGATCTTTTCAAAGAACCAACTTTGGTTTTGTTAATGTTCTCTATTGTTTTACATTCTCAATTTCATTTATTTCTGCTCTAATCTTTGTTATTTATTTATTTATGCTTACTCAGGTTTAGTTTGCTGTTCTTTTCCTAGTTCCTCCAGGTATGCAGTTAGGTCTTTGACTTGAGTTCTTTCTTCTTTTATAATGTGACCATTTAGGGCTATAATTTCCCTCTGAGCACTGCCTTCACTGCAACCCATAAGTTTTCATATGCTTCATTCTTGTTTTCATTTGTTTCAAGATATTTACTGATTTCCCTTGCAATTTCTTCTTTGACCCACTGATTGTTGAAGAATGTGTTATTTAAATTCCATATATTTGTGGATTTTTCAGTTCTCTGCCTAATATTGATTTTCAGCTTCATTTCATTACATTCAGAGAAGATGCTTTGCATAATGTCATTCTTTTAAAATTTATTGAGACTTGTTTTGTTACCCAACATGTGGTCTATCCTAGAGAATAATCCATCTGTACTTGTGACAAATTTATATCCTGCTGTTTTGGGTTCTAATGTTCTTTAGATGTCTGTTAGGTTTAGTTCATTTTTCATATTATTCAAGTTGTATGTTTCCTTATTGATCTTCTATCTAGATGTTCTATGTATTGATGAGAGTGGTGTATTGAAGACTCCAGCTATTATTGTAGAAGAGTCTATTTCTCCCTTCAGTTTTTCCAGTGTTTGCCTAATGTATTTTGGGGCACAATGGTTGGTGCAAAATATTTATGTGTCAGTTCTTCTTGGTGGATTGCTCCTTTTATTAATATATGGTGTCCTTCTTTTGCTATTATAACACCTTTTGACTTACAGTCTATTTTGTCTGGTATTAGTATAGTTACTTCAGCTCTTTTTTTGGCTATGCTTTGCAAGGAAGATCATTTTCCATTGTTTCACTTTCAATCTACTTATGTTTTTGGGTCTAAGGTGAGTCTCCTACAAATTGCATATAGTTGGATCATGTTTTTTTTTTTTTTTTTTTTTTAAATCCATTCTGCCAATCTATGTCTTTTTATTGGTATTTCATCCATTAACATTCTGTGTTATTACTGTAAAGACAGTACTTACTTTACTCATTTGTCCTTTGGTTTTTTTATGTCAAAATTTTATTATTATTATTATTATTATTTTGGTCTGTTTTTTCCTTTATTGCAACCACCTTTTCTCTACAGTTGATCTTTTGTGATATATCTGACTGGTTTCTTTCTCATTTCTGTTTCTGTATATTTTTTAACTACTTTCTTTGTGGTTACCCTGGGGTTTATATTACACAAGCTACATCTATAATGTACCGATATGAAAAGATGCCAACCTAGCTTCAATAGCATACACATTCTCAGTTCCCATACACCTATTTCTCCTCTTTATGTTGTTTTTGTCTCACTTTACTTCTTTATATTTCATTTCCATTATCAGGCAGTAAGCCTTTTTCTTGTTCAGTTGCATTCTGACTCTTATAGGAATTAAAGGGTAGAGTTGTATATTGAGGATACGGTACTATTGAGTTTTACATTTACCCTTTAGTTACCCTTACTGAGGATTTTCATTTCTTCACACCACCCCCAAGCCACTCCTGTCTTTTCCTTTCAACCTGCAGTACTCTATTTAGTAATCCTAGTAGGGCAGATCTTTTGTTGACAAACTCTCTCAACAGTTTCTGTTTATCTGTGAATATTTTAAACTCTCCCTCATTTCTGAAGTACAGTTTTGTGGGATAAAGAATTTTGGGTGGGTAGTTTTCTCTTTCAGTACCTTAAATATATCATACCACTGCCTTCTCATCTACATGGTTTCTGATGAGAAATCAGCTCTTAGTCTTATTAAGGATCCCTTATATGTGACAAATCACTTATCTCTTGCTGCTTTCAGAATTCTCTCTTTATCTTTGGCATTTGACATTCTGAACAGTATGTATCTTAGGTAGGTCTACTAGGATTTAACTGCTTGGAATACAATGGCTTATTGGACATTTATATTTGTGTCTTTTATGAAAGTTGGGAAATTTTTGGCCATTTCCTCAAATATTCTACTTCTTTTCTCTTCTCCTTCTGGGTCACCTATAATGTGTATGATTGCATGCCTCATGCTGTCACTCAAATCCCTAAGACACTGCTCAATTTTTTCTATTCTTTTCTTTATCTGTTCTGACTGTATGATTTTGATTGTCCTATCTTCTAGTGCACTAATTCTTTTCTTCTTCCTATTCTAATCTGCTGTTGTATGCCTCTAGTGTATTTTTAATCTCATTTATTATTGTGCCTTTCATCTCCATAATATGTTATGTTTCTTTTTATCCTTTCAAATTTTGTTTTATGTTCACACATTGCCTTCTTAACATCCTTTAGCTCTATATCCATATTTTCCTCCATCTCCTTGAATTGATTTAGGAGACTTGTTTGAACTTCTCTGATCAATTGTTCCAAAATCTATGTCTCCTCTGTTCCTTTGACAGAGTCATATCTTCCTGTTTCTTAGTATAGCTTGTAAATTTTTACTGATGTCTAGGCATCTGGTTCTCTTGTTGAATTAACACTGAAGTTCAGTTTCTCCTTCTTTTCTAGGGTTTTATTGATGTTTGGCTTTGTGTTAAGGCTCTCTTTGATGCTTGGTCAACTTATTCTGGACCTTTAGAGTACACTTTAACTGTTTAGATTTTCTCAGCTCTTCTTCATCTGATCCTTGCCCTCGTTATGCAGTACAATTTTTAATATTATGCTTTTTGTGCAATTGTTTCACCTCCAAGGCTTCCTTTCCTCTGTTCCTTCTCTGGGAATCTTAATCTATTCTGTTTGTTTTGTGCAGAATTTTCTCCCCAGCTCCTATGATTTTTTGAATTCCCTCCCTTACTCAGTGCCCACTTTTCCATATACTTTTCAGTCTGGGACCCATCCTGTCTTACAGAATTTCAATCCCCCCACCTATTTTTTCTGTGAGGTTTTTTTCTGCCTCAGGTTTCTTCCCTATTAGGGTGTCTTCCCTGGGGAGCCAGATGGGGTCAATCCAGAAAGATGGGTCAATCTAGAAAAATCTGTTTTGCATTTATGTGGTCCAGCCAACAGAAACTGCATTGGTTCATGCACCTCTTGCCAACAGTTCTGCCATGTCCCCCCTCCCTCAGCTTCCCTCTAGGGGCCCTCTTGTATTCAGCATTGCTCAGAGACTTTAGTTCAGCCCTGGGTCTCTGCAGACTTGGTTCCCTGTGCCTGTATATGCATGGGGTTCTAACTCTGCTCTGAGTGGCTCTGTAGTAAGCATCTGAGTCTGGAGGGACCCAGGCTGTGCTGCCTCTGCAAAACTCTCAAGCTTCATGGGACCAAGTGAGGGGGAGGGATATGGACTAGTGGGTTTGGGATGGAAATTTCCTACCTGTTCTTGGAGATTATTTTTCTTTTTCTGTGATTCAGCATTTGTGGAGTACTTCTCCAGTCTCTAGCATTCTCCAGAGTTCTAAGAAAGTGGGGATTTATCCTTTTATTAGCAGATTCTGAGGGAAGATTTTTCCAGGTGATGTCCTATATCACCATGTTGATGACATCACTCCTTAGAATTATATTTTAGTGTAAGAGAGAGATTAGGGTTGGGGTAACAAGGTGGTGCGAATGGAATATACTTTTACTATATTATTCTACACATTTTCATTTAATTGCATATATATAATTATAATATTTACATTAAAATATTTTGAAAGGGACTATTACTAAATATAAGACAAAAATTTAAAAGTAATGAAAAAAAATGTCAATTCCCAAAAGAAAACTGGGTTAAAGATATGACAAGCAAATTTCATTGCAGACCACAAATGGCTAATAGCCAATGGAAATATGCTTACCACCACTCATAATTAAGGAAAGAAAATGTGATCTCATGTACCTAGATGGAAAAGATTTTAAAAATTTATTGGTTTGCAAATATAAAAATATAGGTTGGTAATATAAAAATTATATTGGCAAGCTTACAGAAAAATGTAAATTCTCATAGGCCACTATCAGTACCAATTTTTGAAGGGCAATATCTGTCAAACCTTAAAGTATGTATATAACCCACCAATTCCAAAATTTTAGGAATGTCTGTAAAGATAAATGTACAAGGAAATTCATTGTGGTATTGTTTATAGCAGGAAAGAATCAAAAAAAAAAAAAAAAACAGAAAAAGAACAACAGGGGCAAAACAAACCTACATGATCTTCAATCAATGATGGGTTTAATACATGTCAGTGCACTCATAATGTGGCATAGTGCCCTGACTCTTTCCCCAGCATTGAGCACAATGTCTGGCAGATAACACTTCTTCAAACAATATTCATTGAAGAGGTGATATATGAATCAATTAGGGATTGAAACTGGAAATATAAAACCTGTATTCATTTTTCTGTCATATTAATGCCAATTTTACAATTATTAAATTTTAGGAAAGCTTATTTTCAAATGACACAGAACACATCTCATTTATCTGTATTTATGTTTTAAAGAAATTGTGGCTCTCAAATCCAAGCTTTGTGTGCCCATTTTTTAAACATTGTTGATCCTTTCTGTACTCTCCTGTCCACATACCCATGTCAGATACACACTCTGAATCCCTGGGAAATAAGCTCTTGGTTAATTGAAAGCTCTGAGGGAAAGTTGAGAGATAAATAGTTCAAGAAACAGAAACTATTCAAGAAAATTGGTGTGTTTCCATTTTAGAACCATACAGAGACTAAAGGGAACATAGAACCAGTAACACATTCAGCCTCTTTGGCGTTCATTGTTGTTTCTGCAGGAGGTCATTGTAATTCAGTAGATTGAAATAAACATAATACAGAGCTGTCTGGACTTCAGGGTCTGGCACAATCAGGAAGCAACAAGCCTGATTGTAACACAGAATTCCAGAGGAAGTCGACCAGTTACTTGTTTGCGTTGGTCTGACACATGCCTCTGATTAACTCTCACATTTGGCATTCCCTCTAGGGCACTAGACTTTGGTCCTTCCTTACCTGTAAACAGAATCAGGAAGTGTCCTGAAATTTGGCCAAGTACATCTGACCTTGGAAAAGATGTATTCCCCAAAAGACATACATATTATACATAAGCTAGGGAACCATGAGGGGAGAGAGAGAGGTCAGCACAAGGCTCTGACATCCATTTGCTTTTAACAAATGACATCGGATGCAAATATTCATATACAACTCAGGAATACATCCAGCAAAGACACTAATCTTCTGCATTTGAAGTTTTCAGAAAATAGTACAACCAAGTGCCAAGTGAGAGAAAGGGAGAAAACTTAAAAGGAATGACATCTTCAGACTGTTTGCATTACATAACCTGCAGAGAGAGGGAAGGCACTATGGTGAGAGGAAATGTTTGATGTGGACTAATGATAGGCCTGCAGATGGGTATTTGAATAGCTGTTTCAAAGCACCTCTTTGTGCCTCAGTCTTTTTACATACAAAATGGGTATAAATATATTTCCATTTAAAATAGAAATTCTATTGATTGTCATTGGTTTCCAGCCACTTGGTAAGGCCACTTGGTAGAAGGAAAAATAGGTAACTATATCGACAGACATCATGGCTCTATCTTGCTCTTAAAAAATCAGAGTTCTAAAAGGAGGAAATTTATTGTCATCCTGGAAAGTGTTTCTGGGAAAAAGGGATGTTTATGAGGGATTATGTTGCTTTGGCAGGAAGCAAGGTGATGCCCCATTTATGTCAGAGAATAGAATATTTGTCCTATACAATAAAAGCCAAATCATCTTTGACATTGGTAACTGGTTTGACTTTACTGAATTGATTGAAATGACCATTTGTGTGAGCTTCTAGTAGACTCCTTCCTAGATGTATAAAAATCAGTGAGCAGCTTTGTCTAGCTTCTAGTGGACCTGGTAATTTATGTGCTACTTGTATATTTAGTATCAAGAAAATTACTTACTATCATAAGTTAAAAATACGATATCTGGAAAAAATTATCTGTCTACCTTCCTCATTTTGCAGATTGGGAGCTGGCATTCAGGTGGCACTGGACGAAAAAGAAACCAGAACGCCAGAAACTGGTCTTCTGACCTAGTCCTGTGTTCCATTACACCCAAGTAAGTGCAAAATTGAGCCTCCTTTTCTACTCTATCATGTCTAGGGAGTCAGCTTTTAAACCTAGATTTATCTTCTCCATGCCAACTGATGTGTGTGACTGGAAAATGTTGTAAGAAAGTAGTACTTGTTTTTCTCTTTCTGAATTTTTTCCCTTTCCTCTACTCAATCCAGGAGCAGGCTCTGTGTTTAAATGCTTCAGGGGAATATGTGACTGAGCAGAAATAAAAGTAGCATGTGAAACTTCCTGAATTGTGTCTTTAGAAGCCTGAGCTCATTGAGGAGAGTGTTTGAAGATAAAAAGCATAGAACCTCGAGAAAAGCAAAAGGGAGGAAGGAGTTTTGCTCCTACACTAAAAAGAGAGAAATGCCCCTGCCAAGCGCAGGTCTGCAGGACTCAGGCCCTGCCTCAAGGCCATGTTCCATACATGACTTCAAGTGGCCTTTAGGGGATCAGTCAATGGCCACTGGGATTTCCCGCCTTAAATAACATTCCTGGGTGCTGAGACTGGCACAGAGCTGCAAAGAGGCCTGAGCCTGAAGGAGCATGTTGATGGGAACAACAGACAGATCAGCAGTCCGATGAGTACAAATGACCATTCCCCAACACCCCTGATGCCTTGATGCTTGATATTTTGAATTGATGATTCTGGAACGTTCACATAATCCTAGAGGGGGAGGGGGACCCCAAGAATGACTGTGGTGAAAGAGATTATTCCACCAGCTCAACAAGGTTAAAAGGTGCAGATTTGAAATTAAGTTGACTTTTAGAAAATAAATACATAAGCTATTTTGGGAACAGCTGAACCTGTTTACCCAGACTCATTCCCCCAATGGGTATAATAAGATAATGAGTGCCAGCTTTATTATTTAGCCAATGGAAATGCCATTAAGATGACAATTTGATTGGGGGAAATTATAATACATGAGGCAAACAAAAGTCCACGATGACTTCTACATGATCTCTACTTTTGGTTCCTAGCATGAGTGATAAATAATGACAGCCACCTGCAAAATATTTAGATCATAAATTCCCCCCAGGTATGAGTAGAGAAAAGTTCATGTTCAGTTAAATTGGTACATATATACTCTCTTTGGCAAAAACTTTAATTCTGCTCAATGGAATCCCTGCCATTAATATGAGACTATTATGGATTCTAGGATAAAAGTTATTTTTCTGGGGCTTAGCATTTTCTCAAAAGATACATAATAAATTTTGATGGTGGTTGGATTGTCTGACAATTGTATTGAAAGTCAACAGGAATTTGAATACATGGGAAAAATGCAAAACTCATATTTAAATATATATCATATCTAATCTTAAATAAAATCTTGCACAATTTGGAGGGTTGCTTGAGAAGTTCTTTTAAATAGTCTCAACTCTTTTTTTCTGTAGAAAGAACCCCCAGATTCAAGGAAAGAAGAATAAGATGGTTTGCTTCTATCTACCAAAGTAGTCTTGATAAATTATGTGGCCATTCTTTCTAGCAGACAAGAGAAAATCCATAACTAAAAGCAGATATGATCTAACAACATTGTGAAATTTGGTTTTGAAAGGATAAGCTGGGGTTCCATTTTGTCCCTTAAAATCCTCCTTTCCTCACACATACATTTTTGCTTTCCTAAATATTGTGAAGTCATACCATTTTCATTTTATACTTTCCTGATCAGTGGAAGGATTCAATGGTCTGAGACATGGAAAAAAATAGAGTGGCTCATTTTTTCTCTTTTGCAAAGATGACTAATTGCTGTTAGCAACTTATCAATTTCTTTAAGCTTCAGAGAAAAATTCAGCCTGAAGGCCTGTTTTGTTTGATCCACACAGTCCTTAAAAAATAGATCCAACATTAAAAAATTAATGTTTCATTTAAAAATCCAGATTCATGACTTTGAAAAAAATCAGAAGAGCTAGCAAGCAACTGGGGAATAACAGCCCATCACTTAGTTCTGACATGTGCCCTCCATCCACCACAGTCCCCAATACTTCCTAACGTTTCCCAGCCATCGCACTACCCAACCTCCTTGCTGGGAAGGATAACCTTGTGGGGGAGCCGTTCACTCCAAAGGCTCCAGATACCCTTCCAAGGACAGTCAGTACTCAGGAACTACATCCTCATGCCACTGGACTCTTTCCTTAAGCTCAATTCATAGTCCCCCCATAAACAATAAAAGAGCCTCTCAACATGAATTAAGAAAACAAGATGCAGATGAGGAGAGATTTCTTTAGAAATTATTTTTGAGTTTTAGGTCAGCTCAGCTTTCATGGGAATCTCTAACTCAGCTGAGGAGATACCTCCAACATTTTTAAGATTATCAAGGACAGAGAAGCTCAACTCAGCCATTGCCATGCTCCACGTACCCCACAGATTCCTGGCAGGGACAAGGGAGACCTCACTATGTCATCAGGGCCGTGGCGTTGCCCTACAGTTACCCTCCTGGAAATGGCCACCCTTGGTATATCTATAGAATTTCCAGAATTCCAAAGAACTAGGGGCAGTTTGCTTCTCGACTCTGCAGTAGATCAGTGAGAAGGGCTTGGGTATGAGCAGAATTATAAGGAGCTTGGTTGACAATAAAAAGCCTTTTTAGCTGGGTGACTTTAGGCGAGTCATGCTTTTTAAACATTGTTTTTAAATTCTTTTTGGAACAGGGTTGAGGGGAGATAAGAAACTAAATAAATGAGTAAACACTCCAAGTCTCAGTTTCCCCAAATCTGTAAATACAAAAAAAAAAAAAAACAAATTAAAAAAAACCCAAAACAAAACAAAATCTTCACTGCAGAGCTCTTGTGAAGAAATACAAATATATGTGTGTGCACACATGTGTGTGTGTGCATAAATATGTCTAGAAGAAGGCCTGGTATCACAGCTCAATAAATTAAAGTTTTTATTTATGTTATTTGCTTTAAATTATGAATGAAGGTAGAAAGATGGATTCTGAAACTTCTTGAAGGTTCTATCCTGGCTGCTGGTTTACTAGCACTCTAGGTCAGGAGAAGCTGATCTTATACCCCATTTTATAAATTAAGAATCACTCATTTAATAGGCGAAGTTAGAGCAATCACTATCCCTCAAACACAGTCATCAATGATATTGAGCACAAAGAGATAAAGCAGACAGGGATCTGTAATAATTACACCTATTCCTTAGTTGAAATCTTTAATTCATGCTTGAAAACGTGGTGGCTAAATGAAAATCCATTAAATGAAAAGAAGTTTCTATTAATTTTAACAGGAAAAATAATAATGTGATCTATCCCAACATAATATTCCCAAATAATTTACAAGGATAGAAAAATAAATCAATTTAGAATAAATGCAGACTTATATAAATAATAAACAACAGTTCAGAAGTAAACAAAAACAGTTTGTAAATAAAATGCAAAATCATGAAGACTTATGCTCACCAAATGAGAGAGACTTAATAGTGGAAGGAGGAAAAGCCATTCTTGGGATGGTGTGTGTTCTAGTTTGCTAAACCTGCCAGAATGCAAAATATCAGAAATGGATTGGCTTTTACAATGGGGGTTTATTAGCTCACAAATTTACAGTTCTAAGACCATGAAAATGTTCAAACGAAGGCATCAAGAGGTAGATTACTTTCTCTGAGGAAAGGCCGATGGCGTCCTGAACACCTCTGTCAGCTGGGAAGACACGTGGCTGGCGTCTGCTGATCCTTTGCTCTCGGGTTGCATTGCTTTCAGCTTCTGATTCCAGTGGCTTTCTGCTTAAGCATCTGTGGGTTCTCACTTAGCTTCCCTGGGGCAAACTCTGGGCTTCATTTCCCAGCTTAGCATCTCCAAACATCTGGGTCTATGTCGGCTCTAAACTCTCTTCAGAATGTCTCTGTATTTTATCCTCTCATAGAGGATGCCAGTAAACTAATTAGACCCACCTTGGATGGGCAGGGTCATCTCCATGGAAACAATCTAATCAAAAGGTCCCAGCCACAATTGGGTGGGTCATATCTCCATGGAAATAACCTTATCAAAAGATTCCACCCACAATAAGTCTGAACCCACAAAATGGGGTTAAAATAGCATGGCTTTTCTGGGTTACATAATAGATTCAAACCAGCACAGTGTGTTTTCCCTTCATTTCACTATTTTCTTCTCCAATTTTTCAGCCTTTGTGGGGTTTATAGTTATCTTGCACCCACCCAAAGCACCCTTAAAAATAAAGTTATAGTACAGAAAAACACGAGTGCTTTGAAGCACATGTAAATAGTACAGGCAAACAATAGATCAAAAGGTCTTAAAAATGTTACCGCTTCTTGCTTGGTGTACCCAGGCAAAGCAAAACATTTTGGTTAAGTGGTGTGTAATTCAAATGAGTTCCATATGATATCCTCTGACTGGAAACATGTTGTGTTGAATAAATTGTTCAGTGTCTCTTTGTCTGAAGCCATCATGTTGAAATATCACTTTTATAGTGTTTTCATGTTGTTAGTTTTTCAGTAAAAAGTCATTACATGATTAAAAAGGAGTCATCTGAAAAGCGGCATCACTTTCCAAACGTTGTTGACTGGACAGGTATTGTGTGAGGTAAGACAGTAGAGCAGAAGCAACGATACGCTGTGCACAGTCCCTTAGCTGTCCGTTATCGTTATGCTCCCAGTACTGGCAGAGTGATGAGAGATCCCGGAGCCGCACCTCACCTGGCTTAGCTACCAACACTCCCGTGAGCCAGCTGAAAGAGTCTCCTGAGGATTAGATCTGATTTCTTCATTTTATCCACCACCAGTACTCTTGCAAGTAGAAGGCAAAATCTATTTTTCCTTTATCTTTTTCATGAATGGAGAAGAAATACATTTCTCTGGGGTTAGGGCTGAGAAAGGCCTCGGAAACCAGGACACCAAATGGCCTCAGATGGCAAGAACTAGAGAGACTCAGACTCATAGGGACATGAAGTAAAAAAGGAAATCATCACAAGAGGAGAAATTCTATGAAGAAGAAAAGACCGAATTCTCTCACAGTTTCACGCTCATAGCAGTTCTTCCTCCTCAGATCGAAGCTAGAGAAAAGAATGCAAGATATGAGTGCTTATGCCTGAGAGCCATCTCCTTCTCTCTATCTTCTGAGTAATCTCCACCTCCTGTCCCTCAAACAAACTGTTTCCACCCCCTGAAACAATACTTTCTGTTCCTGAAGAGAAAGAACGTTCCAGTCACACCAAGGGCTGTATTCTGGGAAGAGTTCAGAGCTTTCATCCAGTGTTGGGTTCCTCCTCCCACAAAAAGATCTTGCCACAAGGAATGGAAAACAAGCTACTTTTGAGTATCTTGCATATGCTTGTATTATGCCAACTGATTTTGCATACATCATCTTATTTAATCAACAGAACAACCATCCAAGGGGGACATAGCCCACCCCCTACACTCATTGTATAAACTGGACACAGAAGTCCCAGGGAAAATAAGTTACTTTCTTAAGGTGGTGGAGCCTGTAAGAAGACCACGTTTTTGCACTAAACCACACATATATCTACCTTCTGTTCCCAAGATCTTTAGGTTGGGATCCTATGACAGTCTCCTTGGAATCCACGTAATACCTCATTCTCCCATTAGCATTCCAGATGGGGCTGTAAGAGAAATGCAAAGCAAAGATGATAAGGTAGAGACGAGATGGGGCAAGAATGTCAGGCATGAACTATTTAGGAAAGAACAAGAGAGAAACAGATAATGTGTCTAATCAATTTCATAGGAGAGAAAGCTGTAAGAGCAGAAAACAACTCAGTTCTGATACATAGAGCTAGGATACAGCTCTCTTCCCCATGGAATTTGTGAGGGAAAGCACTACACCTCATCAGTGCAGAATTGAAAGCCTAACATATGCATGCCCAGGCTGAGGGATGTCTGGGAGAGATAATCATCATGAAATTGGTTGCAGTCTTCCACACTTGGAGATTTGTCTGTTTTTTAAACATAATCTAATTAAAATTTTTTTATGCTAGGTACTTAACCTTATTTTCATTTCAACAACAGGTTTTACATGGTTATTTACTTATTTGTCATACATACATGGGTAATTCACTTTTTCAACTAATCTGCATTTCTTAAAAAGCCACATCTACTGTGATTACATTAGTCATTGGATTTTGTCATGGTTGATAAAGTCACAACCAATTTCAAGTTCTAATGAGCTGGAATCACCAAGATACTATTTTTCTAAATGTCTCTCGGTAAAGCAAATTCACACAAATGTATATTGCAGTAAACTGATTTAAAGTAAAATAACATTGCAACCTTTTATATTTTCCAAAGAACTAAATAGTTATTGTTAACTAAATAAATACATAATATCACATAGTACTGAAGATTAAAATTTCCCTAATTCAATCTCTTCTTCAGAAAATGAGTAAATACATATTAGAAATAAAATTGTAAATGTACAATTATTACAGTATTTTTTTTCAAACTTCACCTAGATAGAAGCAAAGCATGTACAGTGGCCTAGTGTTCCAGCTTTTCGTGTTGGTTTATGAGACGAGAGTGTTTGCTGTGATCTAGTGGGAGCCCCACAGTGTAACTGAGCCCTCGGCCTATTTGAAGACCTTGGGGAAAGCTGTCTGGTGACTGATAATTCCCAAACAGCTCAAATTCCACTTTTTCCAGTTCAAACATTTCCTTTAATTGGAAATTTTAAAGGCAAAGATTGGCCACATTTTAAAAAAGAAGAGAAGGTTTGGCTAAAACCTCTGTCTCCTGTGGGCTGGTGAGGAGAGCACAGGCCAACTGTCAGACCCCAAGGCTGCGCGACACTCACTGAGTTAGAGGGAGGGGAGTGGGCAGTGACTGAGCTGCAGACCAGCGTGTACCGAACCAGCGGCCATCTTTGGCACATAGTCTGCTACCAATGTTATGGGAGTCTGACAAAGAATCAAGGGAAAAACCAAAATTCCATTTTCTTCAGATCATGGATGTATTAAATGCTTGTAATACAGTCCCCTGGTGAGGCCTGTGGCTAGTTGAATGGTTTAGCTGAAAGAAAAGGATGAGGAAGCAAAACCATTGATGAGGGACTGGGGACGGTTGCCTTGCCTTTGTCCTGTTCCGGTAAGACCCAGGGAGAACATGACAAATGCATGGAGAAGAGGTCAAATGATGCTTCCGTTGAAAAAAGAGAAGGACCCTTCTTCCATCACGTTGCCTTTTTGTGACTCATCATTTACAGACTCAGGGTTCATGATTTAAGTTAAAATGTATGAAGAACCCCCTGTTTGAAGTCACTGTAATTGGTCAGCATTCACCCTAGGATAGTCATTATGTTGGAATGAGACTGTCTGGGTTCAAAATCTAGCTCTACCACTTATCTCTTGTGGGACCTTAAACAAGTCATCCCTCTCTAAGCCTCAGTTTCCTCATCTGAAAAACGGAGAAAATAAATTACCTACCTCACTAGGCCTTTGTGAAAATTAAATTAATTATCCATATAAAGAGCTAGCATAGCACCTGAAATGCATGAAGATTCGTCAAGAGAAGGATTGAGATTTGTTGTTGTTATTGTTTTACTATTACTATTATTAGCTTAGAAGTTATCTCAGGTTTTTTGAAGCAAGAATCCATCTAACATCCTCATGCTGTTCCAGCTCGTTTGGGAAACTCATCAGTTTCCTAAATGTTAATGTGCAACTACACATTTTAAACTGCACACAAAGTGATGGTCCTTTGAGCCTATAAACGTCTCTGAATGGTGAGAATGTTAGGGGATCATAAACAAAGTTAGCCTCGTTAAAGTTCCTTTACACACCTGTAAGTTTGCAAAGAAATAAACTTCCTGAAAGAACTAAGGGGTAAAATTCATTTTTTCCTGTCCCTAGGTAGAGTCAGGTGTAGAGAAATAAAAATCGGGAAAGAATGGAGTAGATTGTGCATATCTGCCTCTGTCTCTGAATCACGAGGCAATTGGGTGTATTCATGATAGGAACTCTTCTTTCTTTAGCCAAAACCAAGTTGGTAGATGTAAGTGCCCAAAACCACAATCTGGACATAGCCTGTGACACGATCTGGTCATTGCCAGGGTTGAGATCAGACTTGGAAAGGACCCTTCTCTCCCTCTGGAAAATGTCTATGCTGGTTGAAAAAAGGCTAATAGAAAGAACACCACCACATTCCAGGTCTTCCATGGACCAAAGGGATCTTCACGACCAACGGGACCAAAAGAACCCCTGATCATACTGTTTCAGGAATCCAAAGGGGGAAACTCCCGGGTCCTTCATAAAGACCACAGGAAACAAAGGGTTAAGCAAACACACTAACAAGCCTCTCTGAGGGGGAATAATCCAAAGCTCAACTGATATGACATAGACATGGATTTCTCCTTTTTAAAGATAAATCTAGATATGTCTACTTGACTTGTACTTAAATTCCAAAATCTTGGAGCTTTTTTACTTGTGTAGGCAGCTAGATGGATTACTATATGAAATGGAAGCCATATTTCTCTGAATGCCATTTTGTGCACAGATCAGAGATGGCTTTGTCACCTTTGCCCACAAAAGAGCTTCCTAAATGTTAATGTAAAAATTTGAAGTGAAGAGATTTTTCAAAAAATGATTTAAACAATAGCCACTTGGTTTGAGAGTGTACGCAGACTCCCAAGGTGAATAGTTTGAAACATCCAATCTGACATGCTTCTTAAACCATTTTTTCTGATTATCTCAAGCTCAGAAGTATCCTCCTTTGCTGTTTGGCATTCCGGTGATTGCTAGCCCTGAAAGGGGAGGGCAGGAGAACAGGACTCTGAGCTAAGGGTAAAATGATGACCCAAAGTTTCTTGCTCCACGGGACACAGATATTTGGTATTCTTAGAGTTCTTGTACCACATATCGTGTTTACCTAAACTGCTTGGTCAAAAGAAAGGGAAAAGAATTGTTATTTATTTGGGTAGATACTCTGTGTCAGGCATCTTTGGCAGATATTTTTCATGTATTATCCCAAGCAGACTTCATGGCCATTCTGTTAGATAAATCAGAGGAGATGAAGATTCAGAGGGATAAAGTAACTTGTTCAAGATCACAGAATCAGTAAGGCCAGGTTTGTCTTACTCCAAAATCTGTGCCTATTACACTATATCCTAATTCCTTTTCCTTGTGGCTTTGTCTCCAGATAGTGGATGTGGAAATGTCTCTATTTGTCTCCACTCTCTCCGGTTACACATTGCCATACTAAATATATGACCTCACTCAACATGTACCAGGAGGGCTGCCAGGGCAGCTGGAGCAGTGAGCGTGAGGATAAGGGTATTTCCTTGATCATACAGAAACCTGCTCAACAAGACGTATCAGAGTGGAAAGAAAACATCCTGATTTCTTCAAAATAGTCAGCGATGACATAAAATAAAGGCAAACACTTGGACTGGCCCCAGCCATTAGTATGATTCCTCATGAACAGGACCATCAGATGGTAGGAAGAATTACATTCGTAATCACTTGTAGATTGATAGCATGATGAGAGTGAGTGATATGGAGTTCAGTTATATTTTTGCATGCTTTGTCATGCTCTATGCCCACATGGATTCATGGTTCTTTTGTTTAGCATTAGTACAAATCCTCTGTCTCCCCCATAACTACTGGGAATCAAACTTGAGCCAATAGAGGTGGGGTCCTCCAAAAGGTACCTTGGTTTTCCTCACTATCACCTCTGACTCCACATAGCCTCCAAAGGATGTAGAGAGCTCTGTAGCCTTCTCTGCTGTCCTAGGACATAAAGATACTTTAGCAAGAAATGACTCAATTTCTCTATTTTCATACAATGTTCTTTCTATAAAAGTACCATAATAAATTACTGAACTCCTTTCTTTCTCAGAGTACCTGAGCATTATAAAGGAGAAATCTCTTCTGACCTTCATCTCAACCCTTTCACCTTCCAACTCAACTGTATCTCCATAACCTCTGAGGAATTACTAAACTCTAGCAGTTACATTTCCATTGCCACATTGGCATAAAGTGTCAAAGTTTTGAACAAAAAAGTTTTCTCTCCATGCAAGCCAGTGAGGTAAGCCAGTTCATCTGGTGAGCCATTGATCTCTCTCTTTGGTTCCTAACAAGACAGGACAGCTTTGTTACATGCCTTCTCAAAGAAAATAGAAAGTTTGTATTCACTTTCAACTGATTTGGGAAACCAAATTAGGGCCCGTTCAGTGAAAACAGTTCAAAGAATAAAGTGACAATAATAATAAAACACTTATTCAGAACTCATTTGTCATCATGCTGGTTTAATAAGATGAGCAGGAATGGCTACTACCCTGATTTTATAAATGAGGAATTCAAGAAATGGCTTTGATAATTTAGGCTGGTGGAACTAAACTTGGGCAGCTTTTCGCCCTTTCCAGTTTGTGAATTTAAGGCACTCTATTTCTGTGCATTCAGGCCTCTCCTAAGGTGCCTCAGTTGCCTGTAGTTTAGACTCCACCAGCTGGAGATACTTTCTAATAAACCTAACTCACATCAGACTTTAGATAAGCAACGAAAATCTGTCCTTAACCTTATGACTGAGATTCCTTCCACTCACCAGGGAAAGTGTTTTGGGGAGGGTCTTGACAAGAGCCTTCCTCTCAAGATGATTCCAGCTCAGAGTGGGAAAAGGAAATAAAACTCCCAAGTTTCCTTCTCTGTCTCCCATTCTCCTTCCCTCGGCCCACCACACTTGTCTTATATTTTCAGGGGATTTTTCCATGTAAGTCACCAGGAAATTTGATTTTCCCTTGGCCTGTACATGTAAGGTAAAGTACTTCTTACATACCCATGCCAATCACCACTTCCTCCAGGAAGAATTTCCTGATCTGCCCCGGAAGGTTAGGTGACCATCCTCTGTATCCTAATACCAGCCTGACTATGTCCCTGTTATGAATGGTCTCTATTATAATATTGTATGCATTAGTTTGTCATAAATATAAGAAGCTTTTCATTAATATCAAGAAAATATGCATTACTATGGACTTCATCCCTATAATACCATATTCTTCTATTATTTGGGAGTTTAGTTCCACCAGCCTAAAGAGTTTCATAAAATTTATCCTTACCTCACTTGGATTTTTTTTTAAATGTTGTGACCTTGGTTGATGGTAAACATGTCACAAATGTCACAACTCTGCTATCAGTAAGGCACAATATTTGAGTTGTTATGAATATTATATTAACTTTCCATTGTTGGGTAATGAATTAACACAAACTTAGCAGCTTGCAGCCAGACCCATCTTTTATCTCATGGCTCTGATGTCAGAAGTCAGGTGGGCTCAGGGTCTCCCACTCAAGGTGCCATCCAGCTATGGTTCTCATCTGGGGCTCCAGGCCTTCTTCCATCTCACTGGTTGTTGGCAGAATGAATTTCCTTCTTACGCTTTCCACATGGCCCCAAGTAAGCAACAGTGGGTGGAGCCCTTCTCATGCTTCAGTTCTCTCCAACTTCTCCTTCTGCTCCCAGCCAGAGAAAACGCTCTGCTTCTAACGAGCTCACATGATCAGTTAGGCCCACCTGGACAAACTCCCTTTTTCCATAAAATGTAACCGAATCATGAGTGTAACACCAGGGGATGAGGTCATGGGAGCCATCTTAAAATTCTGCCTAAAACACAAGCAAGATTGTGATATTTTAATCAAATGTGTCTGCATTTTTTCATCTTTTTCTCTATAACAAGGATATGATTTTCTGTGAGTGATTTTCAGAATTGAGAAATACAGGCTGCAGTGCTGAAGCATTTAGAGAATCACTGACTCAATGGAATCAATCCATGGTCTTGATGAGTAAACCATCTATCCCCACAGGTAAAGTAATAATAAAGAAGTCCCCAATTTCAGAAGCAGAATGAGATACCAATGATTCCATTAAAATATTCCATTGCCCCCAAAAAGTAAGGTTGCAATCACCATTTGAGTTGGAAATTCAGCTATCCTGTTATCAAACCACAATTTCTGTTATACCGTGCAAATTAGAGATTCTGAGTTAAGTATGATTAAGCAGCTTTCCTGACTATAATGGAGGGAAATTTCAGCTGTTTCTCTGTACAGTTTTTTGTTTATTGTTATAAAAGTATAACAAACATAATCATTGTAACAATGTTTTGAATGCTTTCAAACTTACATATTTAGCTTATGAATTAAGAAGAAAGAAATTCCACAACAAATTAATCCCATATAATTTTATTTGGCTCTTACAGATTCCTGTCTGGAAGAAAAAGGATGGAATAAATCAGGAGTCATTTTTGTGAACTAAACTTACAGTAAGTCCTTTGAGGGAACGGACAGTTGTGTCTTAATTTACTTTTTTATTTCCCATAATCAATGCTCAATTTCACTTCAATATGGTAGATGCAGAAAAACATTTGTTGAATGACAAATGAATGTGTTCATTGGAAAATTTCATTAAAAAAGAAATTTAATATGAAAAATTGTAATTAAACTTAATTTTCAAAGAGAACTATTTAAAAATGTTATGCAGCCTTTAAATTATGTTGAGCAAGAATATATAGTGACATCAAAATTGTAATATAAATTATAGATGTAAAAGGCAGGTTACTAAACAGCATGCCCAAAACATTTCATTTTGTGTGTGTGTGTGTGTGTATATATATATTTATATATTTATATGTATATAATGTATGTGTGTGTGCGTGTGTGTGTATTAAATATGCTGAAAGATAAACATCAGCTAACTATGTTGATTAACCTTGGGGTCAGACTGCAGGTTGTTTTCATTTTCCTCCTTGAGATTTTCCCTAATTTCTGAATTTTATTCTTTTTTGACCAAGAAAAAAATAAAACTTACTGAAAATGAAAGAGAAAATGAATAAAGTCTTAATTGCAAGCTGGAGTATTTGGGAGAGCATAGTTGATTCTTTGCCATGGACACCAAGTCATTTCCTTCTTTTCAGTGGCATGCATTTCACTACCACGCAATTTTCCCAAATGAGATGACACAGTGGAAAGTCCATTCCTACACCAAACACTGAGCTACAGGAAAACGGAATGTCAGTCAGAGCATCTGTAGATCAGGAAATCAAGTCATGGAGCAGGCCTACTGTAAGATTTAAAATTTATGTCATTTTCTGATCAGTTTCTGACCCTAAAATATTATATATACTATAATCCTCTCTCTCTGTTCCTCAAGTTCTCTGAAGAAGAAGGCATTTTCAGCAAATGTCCTTTAAATAAAGAAAGGAGGAGGATCAACTACTCCAAACTACTCCAGGTTAGGTTTTCAAATCCTCTCCCAGAATCAGCTTCCCTTCCAGCACCTGGTTTAGGGTTGGAACCCACATCCTGCACTTGACAGGCTCTCGGCAAAGACCAAAGAGCATCATTAAAATCAAGCAGTTCTAACTTTGCCCTCACTCCCTTCATCTTCTCTCAAACTTCTGTTTTTGCTTAGGTTTCTCTGGAATCCTTAGAAAAATTCTGTATAATTCCATATAAAACAAGTGGGTACCTGACTCATTGGCCTATTTCCTCTGTTTTCCACCCAAGTGGTAAACAATGGTTCTATTCAAATGTGTACCATCTGTTAGTGGGGAACCTGCCTGCAGACAAAGCTCATTGTCTCAGGGCAGATATCCAGATTCAAGCTCTCCTCTGCGCCCATCCTGGGCTCAGTTTTTCTGTTTTAAGGGGCACTTGACAGAATGCGCAGCAGTCTCAAGGTCTTCTGACCCTGTAGCTCACGGTCTCCTTTGCCCTCAGCCCCCTATGGGATACCACCGTAAACTCTCATGTCAGCACATGTGAAAACAGCCTTTCAAAAGATACTAGAAACAACAGGCAGTAGCCCAGGCCAGAGTCTTGTGATTTTTCCATGAGGACTACCAGGTTTTGTTTACAGCCTTTTAAAAACTCTGTGTCCTATCTCTCCTCTCCAGCTATTTTGTTGGTAGATGGTTGTTGCCAGGGAAGAGAGCTGTGCAAAGTTAGGACCATGGCAAGGCAGGGAAAATAAAGAAGACTAGCCTAAGACTCTGGGAACAAAGCAAAAGGGATTAAATACAATAGCAGGAATTAGGCTGTGGAACCAGAGGAACAAGAAAACCTTCAAATTCAAAGGGAACCAATAAGGCAATAAGAACTGACCCTGAAAGATGGAGCAGGTCAAGACAGAGAAAAATAGCTTGAAGAAACCTTCACTCTCAACTTCAGGCAGGAATCAAAGATAAGCTCTTGCAAATTGAGTAGGCTCTCCCTCCCCAAGAATTCCATAGGTTTCCTGAGGAACACTCTGAGCTTCCCCCAACTGCAGGCAAAAATTATTAGGAAAAAAGTGATTTTAGAGAGAAGAAAAGGAAAACTAATACTTTTTAAATAATTATGATGTTATATTTATTATACTAGGTATGTTTACTTTTTAAATTATTCCTACTTTTATATGAGATTAGAGTTTTTAATTTTTTTTACTGATGGGGAAATCATAGTTTATGGAAGTTAAATAACTCACCCATGGTCACAGAACTAGTAGAATAACAATAGGGTTTAAAATTAAGTGGGATGATTGCAAAGCCATCAGAGATATTCATTTATTAACACTAACACTCCTTCTTATACAACTTCCCTTCCTATTGATACCCAAACACCAAATCCTCTAGATTCTCCATCTTCAATATCTCTTCAATCAATCCTCTTCAGTCAAACCCTACTACCCTCCACCTAACCACATGGCTTACCAAGTGTTCTGCAAGATCCTCCTAAACAAACGTTGTGCCTCCAGCCTTGACCCCCTTTCCAATCTATTCCTTCCCTCCCTCCTTCTCTCCTTTTCCCTCCCTCCCTCCCTCCTTCCCTTTCTCTCTTTCGACATAATCCTGATCATCTCCAGCCTGTTTAAAACCTTTAGTGACTTCCTACTAACTTAAGAGTAACTCCTTGTCCCCAAATCTGGAGTTGCTTACCCCTTGACCTTCATCTTACACCCTCTCCCCCTCACTATCTAAGCCCCAAATGCATTGGACTTCGTTAATTTTCTCAAAACTATCAAGTTTTATCCTAGGTCAGGACCTTTCCAACAGGTTTTTTCATGAATCTGGAGCATGTTTCCCTCCTCTTTGCTTAGCCTGGAGATACTCAAAGTTTTTGGTATCAGCAACACTTTACACTCTTAGAAATCATTAAAGACCTCAAAGAGCTTTTCTGTATGTGAATTGTCTCTCTCAATATTTGCATATTGTAAACTAAAGCTGGAAAATTTTTAAAATATTTAATGCAATTAGAAATAACATCAATAAATGATTATACTTAAACATGTACTCACATATTATGAAAAATAACTACATTTTCAAAAACCAAAAAGAAATTAGTGAAAAAAGTGGCATTGTTTTGTATTTTTAGAAATATCTTTAATGCCTGGCTTAATAGAAGGCAAATGGATTCTCATGTCTGATTCTGCACTCAATCTGTTGTGGTACCACATGTTTATATATGTAGCCTCTGGTAAGTCCATGTACACTTGTGACAAAATGAAAGTGTAAAAGGTCAATAACTTTTAGTATTCTTATGAAAATAGTTTTGACTCTTGAAACTTCTCAAATCAGGAATCCTGGACTACCACAATTTAAGAAATTTTATACATTCTTTATATCTCATCAAAGTTCAAATTTGCAAGGAGGTATTCCATGACCTCAAAAACTAGATTGAACCTTCTTGTTAAATGCTTCTATAGCACCCTCTCTCTCTCTGTCAAAACACTCGCTCCTATAATATAGTCAATAATTTGCATGAGGGTAGGGACTATGTCTTGTTGACCAGTGAATCTCCAGTGCTCATTACACATACCAGGGCCTTGGGGAATCCTTGTGGGAAGGAGGAAAAGATGGGAATCTGACCCAGGTAGGCAACATCCTGACAACTGCTGTGTTCTTTCCTTCAGCAGGATGTGTACAGAGGTACAACGTACTACCACAGGCTGCTGCAGCCTCATGCATCTTAAAGAGGGTAGGAGAGAGGGGCAGGCAAAGAAACAGAGTGATGAGAGACCGAGGCAAGACAGCACAGAATAATAGTTAAGAGTGCATGCACTGCGGTCTTTCATTAATGCAATCACTCAACATTTATGGAGCATCTGCAATTTTCCCAGTACTCACTCGTCAAGGCACTAGGGGATACATCATTGGTTAACAAAACACAGAAGAGGTTCTGTCCTTAGAGATCTTAGATGCAGACCTGAACCCAACTCTTGGTTCTACCATTTAATAAATGGGTTACCTTGGGCTAGTTACTTATTCTCTCTATGTATCATTTTCCTCATCTGTAAAATGAGAAAAATTATTAAATGAAAGGGTATCTGTAAGCTACCTAATAGAGAGTCTGGCTCCTAGTAGGTGCTTAATAAATGGAAACCTTTCTGGTGACAACCCATACTCCAAATTGACTTTTTTCATATATAGAAACTATTCTATAGACCAGAATCCAACAATGTCACTCGGGTAGTTTTGAGGGGTTGTACTTAGGGACCTCATAGCACTCAGGGGGCCGATAGTGTTGATCTTCATATAAAGAAATAATACTTCTGGCCTCCTCTATACTTCAGAAGGCACCTGGATGCATACTAGTTTCACACTGTTACTTAATATCAGAGAATAAAACTCTAAAACTCATCACACTCCTAAGCAATGGGGTTGCTTCAAGGCAGGCTTTCCTGTGGACTGGCTCTTACCATTATGCCAAGAGCTACAGGACCATTTTAAAGAAGAAATTCACAGTCAACCATGTGTAACTTGACCGTCTACTCACGTGGGTTTATCATGTATCATAGGGTTAGGTTTCCAACCTCACTTCTGACTCAGTTTGGCTTGATCTCTCTAAGAAATAATGCTTCCACCTTCAAAATATGACTGGCAAGAGAGAAAAAAACCGGCTTGGAGTTTTGATATTTTTTTCTCTTGCCACCTACTTTTGGTCACATCTCTACAGTGAGCATCACACTGAAGAATGATAGATAAAGGAAAGAACAACCATATCAACCAGTTTTGCTATGTATTACCAGTCTGGTAAAAACATATGGAGCTAGAGAGTATTCAAAAATGGAAGGAAATAAAGTTTTGGAATTACTCGTGTGGATTTAATTTCCTCAGACTACCCCCATTGTTCCTTTGTGGGACATACTCATGAGTCAACTACCCAAAATCGCAGTCATTATCCAAGAGATATGGATTTAAAAGAAAGTTTGGTGCCATGGCTAACCTCACTGACTTACTGAGACTGTTCTTCAAGTTAAAGAGCAGAATGATGTCTGAAGTGACCTGAAACACATATGGCTTGAGAGTGTGTCAAGAAGAGCTGAAAGATCCACATGGAAGTGAAATTCATTATTGGCAAGCACAGTGACAGGAGACCCCAGAGGCCTCAGCCGCAAGGAATTTGCAGAGCTTTGTGGCTAACTCCACAGCCTAGTTTGATCTTGAAGTCATTGTCCCAGATAATCCTTTCAAATCTGTTGCTTTACTTAAGAGCCACTCAGCATGTGACTGAACTCTCCCTCACAGGTTCCTTTACATCAGCCTGTCAGAGGAGACTTTCAGTAGACATAGACACCCATCAACTCATCCAACAGATGTCCCTTTCAAATGGTCTGGAGCAGAACCAACTATATGGAGAAGTCATAAGCAAGAAAACATGCAACCCAAGGACTTTCAATGGATTGGCACAGCTCTTTTTACAGAAAACTCAGCCTCTTGAGTGGAACATGAGTTGTACGGGGTGAGCCTAGGCAAATTGACTCTTGCCCTGTCTGCAGCTCACTCTGCCTGATGAGAGTCTCGGGGGGACATTTTGGAGTCTAACTCCTTCATCATATCATGAAGTGTTCTTCAATTTCATGGCTCCAAGAAGCAACAAATTTTAATAACTAGGACAAAAAGATTTAGGAGAGAGAACCCCAGCAACCAGCCCCATTTCTGCCAGAACTTCACTCATGGTGTTGGAGACGGGTGGACCAGACTTGTCTGACCCCTGTTTCTGATTTCCTTCTTCATTGGGATCAGAGGATTACACTGCAGGAAAACTAATATCTGACTGAGCTCCAAATGCTGAAAAAGAGCATTCCATGTTCATTCCAGGCCTCCAAGAGGGTCAGGGTCACCAAGTCACAGACTATGAATTTGAACATTTGATGATTTTTGCAGGTGACTGGGTGAATGAAGGAAAACCCAGGAGATGCATAAAAGTAGAATCTAGGAATTTCTCATTTGAGTTATTTAACATGCCTCTCTTGGATGGTCTTGAATATAAGAGAACTGTAGGTTCTTCACCAGGGTGAAATGAAGTTATTGAGTTTCAGTTTTTGGCCTCCTTTAGAATAGGAACAATAAAGACATTGGGATGAGCTTAACATGCTCACTAAAGATGTGAAATGCTCAATTTATTGGCAGAACTTTTTCTTGTGGTCCACATGGGTAGGCAATTAGTACTATTTAAAAAAAACAAATCACTAATTAAATGCTACCTACTTCAGATTTACTTTTGTTCTAGCAACAGCCCAGAATTTATTGAAAACCCCCTATGTGCCAGGCCTTATGTCAGGCGTTGAGAGTATAAAAATCAATGAGGCACTGTGCCTGGCTTTAAGGAGTGTGCCATATCATATGAAGAGTTTTATTACATGTGTGTATATTAAAACTCTCAGAGCACTTAGCACAAACAAGGGTTGAAACAAAACCTATAGAGGTTTAGTGCCCACTAAAATGCTTGAGCTTTATTCACGCATGTTACATCTAAGGGTAAAAATTCAGAACCTGTATCTGGTTGGATTCAACCCACTGCTCAATCGTTAGTCAATACAGCCTCATCTCTCTCAGCAGAATACGAAGTTCAGCAAGGTCTTCTTGATACAGATCTTGAATAAGAATGTTGAATAGGACAGGATTGAAGGTAGAACCTTGAGACAGAACCCCTAGAAACTTCTATCCAAGTTTCCATTAGTCTCTTATTAGTTGCCTACTGTTGCATTAAGGGTTAATTCACTTCTTTCCCAACTGTGACACTTTAGCTCACCTTCAACTCAAGGGAGAATTTAAGGATTACTGAAGTTGGATTTCCCACTTTCTTATGCTTGGTGACACTGGGCATGCAATGACTCAGTACTTCCTGGTTTCTCTGAATCAACAAAAACCACACACTGAATCCACAAGTTGGAATTTACAAGTAGCTAACTTGTAGCATAACTTTATTAGGCTAGGAAAGATGGGGCAAGGGTAGAGAAGAGAAATATCTATAGAATCTTACTATGTCCAAGTCCCTGAGCTAATCACTTCATGTGTATTGAGTCACTCGAACTCCATAGACACATTAAGAAGTATATTTATCAATGTCTCCATTTTACTGATAAAACTTAGATTAAGTGATTTGCCCAAGCTAGGAACTGAGGTGATATTTGAACCAAGTACTCTTTCCAATATGCTGCACACTCTTGTCACCCAAAACAGCTCTCCTTCTCATACTTAATGCAAATCAAGCCCCCATCACCCTTCACCAGTTTTCAAACCAAGGAAAAATCATGCAATAAATGATGACACTCAACCTAGGGCTTTTACAGAGTTTTGACCTACAGAAAATGTGACTTTGATGTGGAACCCCTAAATAATATTTTTCTTGAATAGGCATTCACAACTGATCTTACTGTCACTTAATCCTCACATACCCAAATAATCCACAGAACCCTCCACGAAAGCAGTTAGGAGCATTTGAAAACAGCATTTGAGATTCAAAGGGGTCATTAGGACATGCAGTGAGTAAAGCTGGTTATCCCAGGGATTTGCTTGTTAAATTCCAGTACATAGTTCCCACCACCGTGATGTATAGTACCCTTAGCTGCAGGAATGCTACAGTCCACTATATTCCATCAGGGCCAGGGAACAAAGAGTGAGTGAAATGAGGGGTTTCAATAGTCTTATACTGGACAAATGGGCATGGCCTTTGTGGCTTACGGGGGTGCAGCAACATCTGTTCCTTATAAATAAGTGCTAATCTGGCTGATTCCTTTCCTTGGGAATGGGCACAGATGTGTTCCTAACAGGTGTGCTTGCCTCCCCTATGTGGTTTTCCTAGACACGTCACACACACTGTTCTCATTGAGTCACCTTTTCTAATCAGGCAAAGTAAGTAGAGAAATAAGACAACTGTCCAGATGATTTAATTCACGGGGAAAAAATGATTCTACTTAGTTGCTTCTTGGGTACTTGAATATATTTGGAGTCATCCCGAACCCATAAGACTCGTATTGTGAAACCAGCTTGGGTGTCTTTACACTTTCCTGGTGAGTTGCATGTGGTACAAGCTGCAGTCATGTAAATAGTGCTGCATGCTGTGTGACTTCTCTGTCAACTGTCACTCAAAGGGGCTTAAAAATTTGAGAAAGTCTGGGCATGTATTTATAACATTTTACTCTTAAAATTGTTTTAACTTTTAATCAAGCCTGTTTTAAATGTATTTTTTAACATTATTAGCTATAGTAGGGAAGTTAAATTTGTATTATTAATTTTAACCCCTATTTACAGATGGAAAACAAGCTTCACTAAACATTTTTGTCAGGAAAAGAGCCATCTTTTCTGACTGCAGCTATAATATTACCCAAATGTGATGGAAGTGATTCTAAGGAAATGGAGACCAACAAGACTTCTACTAGTTTTACTTGGAAGTATGCTCCCTCATACATTGAGTTCAGCTTTGTAACCATAATTGAAGCTTAAGTACTAACATACCAGTGTGTTCGTTGCAGGGATGTGCTAGCTAATGAATCAATGAAACTATCAAAACCTAAGTAGCATTTACAACCAAATCACAAAAAGTAAATTCAAAACTGACAGAATCATTTAAAAGGAGTATTAAAAGTCAACAGAAAATGTGTGCTCTGTGGGCTTCTTATAAAATAACACTTCGGGTTGTCAAGTCTAAAGAGCCACGTATATTTGTTGAAATGAGATTGGTACAATCTCATCAAAAGAAAGTAGCTAAAGTGTCATTTTGTAATGACACTATAGCTCAGTGTTATGCAGGATCAACTCATAAAACAAATGAAGCTAGCCACATAATTTTCACTGCAACTGAATGAAGGTACAAATATTGCTAAGATGGCACTTATTTTCGTTTTGTGAAATGTGAGCATGATGGTGGTATGAAGGAATAATTCATTTTACAAGTTTCATTTTCAAAAACAAAACCAGCTGGAAACTATATAAAACCATGAAGTAATGGTCAACAGACATGATTTGGAGTTTTACTTTTAGGAGTATATTCTGGAGGTAGAGCTTCAAAAACAGGAAAGCATGCTGGAATAGTTGTGCCCAAGTATAAATCAATGTACTGCTTCCTTCAACAAGAAAATCTGGTTACTAAACAAAAAAAAAACAAAAATGTTAGCAGAACTAAAAGGTGCACTTAGCATAAATTGTAAAAAACATAAAACTAATGCACTACAGGGTTCCTATTTCGACTGATGGAAATGCTTTTGTAATGGATGATGGTGATAGTAGCAAAACCTTGTGAACATAATTATCAGCACTGAAATACGTATCTGAATGTGATTAAAAGGGGGAAATGTTAGACTGTATATATGATAACAGAAAAAGAATTTAAAAAAAAAATCCATGAATCTACACAAAAAGTGAATCCTAAGTTAAACTATGGACTACAGTTAATAGTACAATTATTAAAAATTGTAACAAATGTTCCACACCAATACAAGGTATTAATAATAGGGTGGTCTATGGGTATCCTGTATATTATGCATGATTATTCTGTAAACCCACAACTTCTCTAATAAAGAAAACAATAATACATGTATTTTTAAAGCAAACAAACAAACTAATGCATATATACAGGACTGATTATTACAGTAGCTTTTATATAACATACCTACAACATATCTAGGTTTTAGGATGAACCTAAGGACTAAAATGCTACTAAAATTTTTGATGTCCTTTTAAGTAATAGAAATAGCATGTCCAGATCAAGAAGAAAGAAAAAAAAAAAAAAAACTGCACTAAACTTGAAATTATTCTTTTTGTTTATAATAATATGGAAGCTGATTTTAAACATCTGCTAAGATATGGCGGTTCTTGAGGAGAAAGCTTCTGTCAGGAATATTTCAACTACTGAATAAACCTATTGTATTTCTGCAAGATAAAAAACAGTAATTTTGAATTTCAAATATATGAATTAGATAGCCAGTCATGCTTATTGGTTTGGTATCTCATTATTTGTAATGATCTTAAAATTTCTGTGCAAATAAAGGGCATTGCATGTTTTCAAGATCAAATAAAATCAAAAAGTAAAAAGAAAAGTTAGGAGATTGGATAAACAGAGTTTCTACAGAGTATTAGGATATGTCGCATAATTTAATAATAATTAAAATGAAGTAGGTGATGTTCTTGAAATTATACATCTGCAAAGTTATTACTATAAATGTTAGAAATTTTGTAGAAGGTTTTGAATGTTACTATCCATCAGAAAGATGGGAATTTTAAAAATTTAAATTGTATTTACTTTCCATTAATGAATAGGAAATTCATGGATCCAGAATCATTCCTTTCATTGAAAAATAATTTAATTTTAACTTTAATAGGATAAATTGTTCAAATTTGCTAGTGATGAAGGATTAAAGATGAATTTTGAAAATAATGTATCACTTGCCTCATTTTGGAGAAAAGTTAAAAATGAATGACCTGAATTTGCTGAAACTTCTTTTAAATTAGTTCTCTCTTTTATGTCAAGATACTTCTGTAAGATTGTATTCTCGACTGTGAGTGTTCTTGAAACAAAACATAGAAAGAGTTTCCATAGACATTTTCCCAAGTAATGTAGCTGTCAATCCAGCCAAGCAAACAGCATGCTCATTTATTGCATTAAAAACTTTAAATATGATACACATGGTATGCTGGTTTTAAACTGTTATGGACCCCAGAAGAGCCATGATCTTTTAACCCAATCTTGTTGGGTGTAACATTTTGATTGTTTCCACGGAGATGTGACTCACCCAACTGTGGGCGAGAACTTCGATTAAACTATTTCCCTGGAGGTGTGGACCCCGCCCATTCAAGGTGGGTCTTGATTAGTTCACTGGCATACTTAAGAGAGATCAAGAGCCAACACAGACGCTGACATTTGGAGACACTTGGAGATGCAAAGAGAAGGATGTTTGGAGATGCTAAGCTAAGAAATTAAGCCCAGAGTGTGCCCTGGAGAAGCTAAGAGAGGGCCCTCAGTATCCTTAGAGAGAAATGCCCTGGAAGAAAGAAGCAAGGATGCATAGGAGCTGAGAGAGAGGAGCAAGGACAGAAGCCCAGAGACATTTTGAAGGAAGCTATTTTGAAACACAACCCAGGAGCAAAGGACCAGCAGACACCAGCCACCTGCCTTTCAGCTGACAGAGTTGTTCTGGACACCACTGGCCATCCTTCAGTGACAGTATTCTTTTGTTGATGCCTTAGTTTGGACACTTTTATGGTCTCAGGACTGTGAATTTGTAACCAAATAAACCCCCTTTATAAAATACAATCCTTCTGTTATTTTGTGTAATGGCAGCTCTAGGAAACCAGAACACGTGGTGTTCATTAAAGATGTACATATAGGTACTTAATATGGGAAATTGCTACTTCGCTCATGACTTTTAATTAGTACATAATTGCAGAGAGACTAAAAGTGATGAGTATAACAGTGATTTTCTTTGGTTATAGTCTATGAACATACATCATGTAGAATACATGCTATGTGAAATTAGGAACCCCCTACTTAAAAAGTCAAGCTCTCAGTCTTGAGGCTTGCTCTTGTGAAACTTAGGGCTGTAAATGGGAAGCTAAGCCTTCCTATAATTATGCCTAACAGGCACCTCCAGAGAACTCTTTTGTTGGAAAAAAAAAATGTACAAGTCTATAAAATTTTTCTTTTTCCCTATGTTATGTTTATTCTGATTATGTTTATTAAAATCAATTTTATGTTTATAGAAGTTAATAAAATGTTGGCTTGTATGTTGTATGTTTTTGATTCCTTTTTTTTTTTTTTTTAGGAATTCTTGTATATTGTATTTTACAAAAGTAGAGGTCTGCAATAGATTGGATATTAAAAAATAAAAATCTGATCCTCATTCACAGATAGCCGGGGAAGCCTTGGTATAGATTACTTCTCTGCCTCTGGTTTGGACCATTTTTAAGCTATCCAAAAATCAATTTCTACTTTTCCTGTACTAGCCCTACCCAACCTCACCTTGACTTTTTGCCTGCCTTTAGCATACCACCCATAAAATCAGGATCAAGTAAATGCAGATTGTATTTGTAACGCATCAAGGTCAAAAACTCAAATATTCACAGAGGCTGTGCCAGTTGAGTGAAGAAGTGGGGTGAGCTAAGGTGGGATAGGGACAAAGTGGCACATGAGATCTCAAATGGGGGTGTTCCTCAGCTGCAGAGCAATGGTTTCAAACAGCCCAGGATTGCCAGATCCTCACAGTTTTTCAAGAGCAGCCAGAAATCCAAAATATTATGCAGAAAAATGCTCATTTTGAAATGTTGGAAAGTAATTCGGCTTTTTCCAAACCTGAAAGAGGGAGGGTGGGGGGAGGGGAGAGGGGAGGGAGAGGGGGCTCAGGAGGGGAAGAGGGTGGTAGGGGGAGGGAGAGAGAAGGGTAGGAGAGAGAGGGAGAGGGAGAAGTGAGTTGCTAAGGGGGGCCTCTTTGAAGGGAGTGAATCTCCCAACCCCGCCAGCAGGGAGGAGGGGAGGTGCTACTTTTTTCCCTCCGTCCTAGTAGAGAGAGTGGGGTCTTCCAAGGCATAACTAGGAGAACTTGATACATGTTTCTTACACTGGGAGGCATGGAGTGCTTGGTTCATGCATGAGAAAGCAAAACCACCAATAGATCTGGCTGTTGGGATTGGCCTCCCAGTTTGCCAGGCCAAGGGATACACGAATGTTTCCTGCCAGACACATATATGTGTCATGCCCATAATTCAATTTCATATATGCAGGGGTAGGGGGACAGGGGAGGGACTAAAGTGCATTTGTTCTCCAGGGGTATCATGTGACTTTACTGGCTAATGTTTATAAAAGAGGTTAAAGGGCTATTTAAGTACTGAATGGTATTGTTTTTCCACAGGGCTTTCACTGATAAGATAAAAGATGCAAGCTCCTTCTCTGCCTTCCAGGGGCCTTCTCCAGCCCTTTCTTTTTTTTTTTTTTTTTTAATTCAGTTTTATTGAGGTATATTCACATACCATACAATCATCCATGGTGTACAGTCAACTGTTCACAGCACCATCTTATAGTTGCGCATTCATCACCCTAATCTATTTTTGAACATTTTCCTTACACCAGAAAGAATCAGAATTGGAATAAAAAATAAAAATAAAAAAAAGAACACCCAAATTACCCCTTGCATCCCACCCTATTTTCCATTTAGGTTTTGTCCCCATTTTTCTACTCATCCATCCATACACCGGATAAACGGAGTGTGATCCACAAGGCTTTCACAGTCACATTGTCACCCCTTGTAAGCTACATTGTTATGCAATCATCTTCAAGAGTCAAGGCTACTGGGTTGGAGTTTGGAAGTTTCAGGTATTTACCTCTAGCTATTCCCATATAAGAAAACCTAAAAAGTGTTATCTATATAGTGTGTTAGAATGTCCACCAGAGTGACCTCTCGACTTCATTTGAAATCTCTCAGACACTGAAGCTTTATTTCGTTTCATTTTGCATCCCCCTTTTTGTCAAAAAGATGTTCTCAATCCCACAATGCCTGGTCCAGATTCATCCCCAGGAGTCATATTCTGCATTGCCAGAGAGATTTACACCCCTGGGAGTCAGGTCCCACGTAGGGGGAGGACAGTGAGATCACCTGCCAAGGTGGCTTAGTAAGAGAGAGAGCAGCCCCTTCTTTTGTCTGCTCCATCAACACATTATATGATACCTGCCCTGAGATACCAAGTTGGCCTCTCCCATTAAGTCCCATTATTACTCATCTGGTATGGAAAAAACTTTAGATTTGAGTCCCATGCAAGCTGTGGGAGTGCATGGTCAGACCCAGAGCAGCGTGGCAATGATCTCATTATCTAGACGTAGCCTCATTTTAAAAATCCGTCATTCACTGCAGGAATAGGAAGGACTGGGGAGGGGGCTATGATTTACATTCATTGTGGGGCTCTTAGTACCTGACACAAAAGCTTTGGGCTTCTGTACTCCCCTTTCCCACACAGTTGCTCCAAATTCTTTATCCACAAGATCTCCAAAACCCCAATGCAAGTAAAACAATAGAAACCTCAATTTAGAATCTGTAACTCTGGTTTCAGGCAGCTAAGCTATCATCCAAACTCCCCCTAACTTTTCACAGCATTTACTGCTTGTGTCATGGGTTTGGCACTTGACTGTACTCAACTTAGTACATAATTATATATCCCTGTTCTCTCATGGGTGTTTTTTCTTTTTCTTCCCTTTTTTTTTTTTTTCTGCTGGTAAATGTTCGATTTTTTCTTCCTGATAATCCAGTGGAGCCCTGGACGTCAAAGACCACTTTTTATCCTTCACTAACCATCCACACAACTAGCACAGTTTTAGGCTCGGAACACCTGCTGAGTTGACTGGAGTGGAATATACCGACAGGTTTACCTTTCTATCTGCCATGTGTTTGATGAGGAGAAAAGGCAAAACCAACAGAGCACTTAACTTGCCCCTGGCTCTTCCACTGCTGGAGAGTGATAGGCTTCTACACTGAGCTTCTGATGGGAAAGACATGATATTTCTGTGCGTGGGCATGTCCTGGGGGAGTGTCGTCTAATGGGAAGCAAGGGTCTGGGTGGATAGTGGCTGTGACTCATTGTCAAGTGTATGAGACAGCCTGGGCAGCTGTGTTCTCACATGAAAAGTATTGCCACTCCAACCTGCTCCTTCTCACAACTCAACCTTCCTGGGGCACCCTGTTGCCGTAAGCATTGAATTCTGCCCTGAATCTTGCTATGAAGTGTGGTCCTCAGACCCCAGCATCAGCATTGCCTGAAGGAATGTTGGTCCCCACCTCAGACTTACAGAACCGGAACCTCCCTAATAAGATCCTGGGTAAGACTTAAGTACACCAAAATTTGAGAAGCCCTGCTCTAGAGAGAGCCTTTTCGGGCCCCCTCCTTGAGGAAACAACCTGAGCTAAAGCTGCAGAATAATCTGAATCTCTAGTCAGAGCTGTCCTGAGCTCTAAATTATGCTTTCTTCCCCAGGAGGAGAAAAACAACAAAGCAGCAGTAGTACAAATTATCTCCCAACCACAGCTAGGCACAGAGCTCGAAGGAATTAGTCCAGGCCAAATGGCAAGCAGGATGCTACTGATGTGTTACAATAAAACTGAGAACAGCTCCTCAAGTCCTGCTCTGTCGTTCTGTCTCTTGTCACCAATGCTCAAGAGCATCCTGCCCTTAACTAGCACAGGCCAGATGGGTATCAGAGGACACATTCTACCTACTGTGTGTCAGAGGACATATTCTAGTAAATGTTCAAAAGCTTGCCAGACTTCAGGGCACAAACAGTGGCTCACTGCCAGGACAAATATGTAGAACTCACTACAATGGTTCCAGTTCCCTGGTGTGGAAATCTGAACCTCAGGGTTGGCCCAAGGTATCATGGTCTGCAATGTACCCAGAGTATATTCTTCTCTCCCCTTCACCTAGGCACACTCTGTGCAAGTTTCGAGGTCCACCTCAAGTCATGCTTCCGCCACAGCATCTCCTACATAGCTCTAAATCACCCTGGAAATATCTTCCAGGACACTGGTGTTTAACAATTTCATGGCGATGTTTTCCCTCTACAAGGCTATAAGTTGCTAGAATGGGGGAGACTCACATCTTACATTATGTTCTTCACCTACCTCCCTTGAGTATTGGAGACACTTCTAAATAACTAAATAAATGAATAAATGTCTTCAAACACTCAATTTTGACCACCATAACCATCTAGCACATCCTTTGGAAGGGACCCAGAGTAGCCCATTAGCCTGGTGATCGTCTTCTCACTTCCTGAAAGGCCAGCATTCCTATACTGTTCCAGCTTAGCTATGGTCTGGATGGACCATCTTCCTTCTGGAGGTGCTTCTGGGAGAGTTCAAGGGGTATCCAGACTTCAGAACCACGTGGAGTCCAGGTGATGGGACTAAAAGAGGACCCTTTGTCTAACAAGTGATACTGACCCCAGAGGACCAGAACAAGCAATTCCCTCCAGTTTTCTGTGACACCTGAGGAGTGCCGGGCTATTATTTCACAATAGGAGTGACAGGACTAGGAGAAAATAACTTTAATAACAATTGCAGGCTGAGATTGTTCTGTAATGAAAGCCATAGCTCTGATCTCCTCTGGGAAAATAACTATTTCATCATCACCCTGGCTGAGGTCAGTAATGACTAGAAGAGGACAATTTGAGAAAATGACCACAGGCATAGACTGGCCCTTCCTACTAGGAAAGTCATTATTAACCAATGAACTGGTGCATCTTTTTTACTAGATCAGTGGATTATCCCCCTCCACCTATACTCTCTCTTCTAATGTGGATTAAATTAGCAATAGATAGACTGGATTTAAAAATGAAATCATTGTATCACCTTGAATATATTTCAACTGAAACTCATGGGCGGGATTGAGAATGCCATGTGTGAGTCTATTATTGACATTAAGAAGTTCCAGCCTCCTTCCCGGGGCCACTGACATTCACATTTCCAGGGAAAGCCACTCACATTCATACACTGAATGTCTCAGGAGCAGGGCCCGTAGCATTGGCAGCACACAACCTGCAAGGCGTATAAGGTGGCTCTGAGTCTTCTACTTCAAATTATCATCTGTTCTTTCTAAGAGTACAGAAACATGCGTGGCAAACCTGTACAAGATTAGGAATCTTGGAACAGGTATTCCTGAAACAAGGAAAGCTGAACGTTTTACATTTAAATAGGCCTGAATATAATTTCTTATAGAATCACAGGCCTGACAGGGACTCTTGGGAGGTATGAAATTCTTGTCCTAAAAAGAAAAGGGTTTCACACATCCTGAAATTACTCAGTCTTTCTTTAAAATGCAAACAAACAATGCTCACAAAAAGAATCCTAAAAAGGAATTGCTGTAATTCCACTGAATGACACATTCTCTCCTTTCATCTTCATCATAACAGGAAATACTTCTTGATTGCTAACCTCCTGTTACCATCCTCAATTGGAAATAGAGGAGGCCTCTACCGAGTGCAATGTTTCATGTTCTCAACAAGTAGCTGTGGAAGGCCAGCAGCTGGCAGCACCTCGTTAGGCACCAGGTGACACTGCCGAAAGCATTCCTCCAGGTCCTTCAAACTTATTCTCACTCACCACTCAGTAACTCATTAGAAAGAGAAACCCTAAAAGTTGGTTTGCACAGATTTGGAATGCAACAGATATCTCTGGCAAAGATTTGCAGATTTTTCACCAACTTTCTATCCGTGGCCCAAAGGAAGTTGCACCTGTCTTTGAAGTTGGAGAAATGAACCAAGTAGCTTGAAATGCAGGCAAACATATCATCTCAAAAAGGAAGAATAAGCCTAAAAAAAAAAAGGATTTTATAAAAAAGCTAGTGAAAGATTTACCACTTTCTTCTTCCCTTGGAAAAGAAGTCAATGGTCAATCAGTGTTTAAATGAGAACAAGGACTCCAGGGGAAAAAGGTGGAGGTAAATATTTGTATTAATGTGTCATTGCATTTTATATGGTAGTCCAGCAGCCTTTGAAATCTGACAACATTCATATCTACAGATTTCTTTCTATTTACTCTCATGAGGCAAGTCTCTCTTGGGTTGCCAGCCACCGAAGAGGCTCCTGAATAGAAGGACACTGGAGGCATTCAGCCAACATGACCTCAGAGTGTTTACATATGGCAGTGTAGACCATGATATAATTCAGTTTCTGTACTGCTATCCTGTCTGCCAACAAATATTCCAAGGTGTCCCTCAAGGATGTGGTAAATGTTGATTTAAGATAAAAAAGCAAAGATAAATATTAATGTGCTACATAAAGGTATAACTTTCCATGACAGCATTGTTTCTCAACTCTCTTGGACTGGATTCTACCACCAGAGATGCTGATTTAATTGGAGTACAGCCTGGGCATCAGGATTTTTTTCTTTTTCTTTTCTTTTTTTTTTTTTTTTGCAAGGCCGTAAAGACATGTATTTGGGAGTCTTAGAATTGCGATTCTGGGAGCACAAATTGAGGTAGCAACCCAAATCATGTCCTGTCTTGGCATTTCCAGGCAAGGGTTATTAAAGGAAAATAAGACTAGACAAGTCATTTAGAGTACTCTAATTGTCCTTCACATTAGAAGGTTAGATAGTTAACTGAGCTCTTTATTTTGTGGTTTGTTTATGGTGTCCAGATGTCCTTAGGATTTGAGGAACACTGTTGCTTGAGGCTTTGTGTTCTTTGGCAGTTTGTGATACCTGGCTGAGACCTACAAAAAAGTAACCTCCACAATGACCTCCTGACTCCATTTTAACTCTCAGTTATAGAAACTCTATTTTGTTTTATTTCTTTTAACATGTTCTCCTTTTGACCATGATCTTTCTACAAAAGCTCTGCAGATCAACATTTGCTATTAATCCCTTGGCACCAGGAAGACTCATCCCTGGGAGTCATGTCCCATAGTTGGGAAGGTAGTGAGTTTATTTGCAAAGTTTTGCTAAGAGAGGGGCCACATCTGAGCAACAAAGAGCTCTTCGGGGTATGACTCTTGGGCATTAATTAAAATTAGGCTTAGTTTGTTCATTACAGAAATGTTTCATAAGTGCAAGCTTCAAAATTAAGGGCTTGGAGAGACTGTAACTAATAGAATCATTGTATTATGCTTCCTTTAATGTAACAAAGGTGATATACCAAGGTGAATGCAGATAAGAGGGGGGGATAGGGGAGGCGTGTTAGACACTTGACATTGGTGGTATTGTCTGATTCTTTATTCTACTTTGATTTAAGGTTGTTTTTCCTTTTGCTGCTTCCTAGCTGTCATTTTTTTTGTTTCCTCTTTCTTTTGCCTCTCTACCTTCTTTGACTCTCCCTCCTGCCTTGTGGAAGAAATGTAGATGCTCTTGCTTAGTATGAGCAGAATGGTCAATTAGGATGAACTTAAATGTTTGGAAATGAACAGGGGTGTTGGTAGCAAGATGTGAGAATAACTAACAGCGCTGAATGGTGTGTGAATGAGGTGGAAAGGGGAAGCTCAGAGTCATACATGTCACCAGAAGGAAAGTTGGAGGTCAAAAGATGGGAATGTATAAAACTGAATCCTATGGTGGGCAATGTCCATGATCAACTGTACAAATACTAGAAATCACTTCATGAACCAGAACAAATGTATGACAATACAATTAGAAGTTAATAATAGAGGGACATATAGGGAAGAACTATATACCTATTACAAACTATATACTACAGTTAGTAGTATTTCAACATTTTTTCATAAACAGTAACAAACGTACTATATCAATACTAGGAGTCAACAATTGAGGGGTTGGTTAGGGATAGGGGAAGTTTAGAGTTTCCTTTCCTTTTTTTCTTTTTGCATCTTTCACTTTATTTCTTGTCTGGAGTAATGAAAAGTTTCTAAAAATTGAACAAAAATTAAGTGTGATGGATGCACGGCTGTATGAGGGTACCCAGGGGCAAGTGATTATACGCTTTGGATCTTTGGATAATTGTATGGTATCTGAACAATCTCAATAAAAATGGAAAAAAAAAATAAAAAAAAAAATTAAGGGCTTGGCACATTAGCATGACTTGGAGGGTAGTTGTAGCTGTTATTCTGGAGATGAGAAAAGGAATAAGAGATTGTAGTGGCTATAATAAAAAGGGTTAGCAAGGTTTGAAATAAGCACATCGAGACTTTTTAAAACTCCCTCAGGGATACTAATGAGTATCTAAAATTGATAACCACTACATGGGTGAATTACCAGAATATTTTGTAGCCCATCTGGAATGTAATTAAAATTGATCTGATGAACTTGTGCTAAATGTTAAAAGTTGGACCTGTGGAGAAACGGGGAAGTATAAAAGGATAAATGGCTGAAGAAGCAATGCCACCTCTCACCTTGAAATCTGATAAAGGAGAAAAATCAAACAAATAACAATACAAAAGGTGAAGTTTGATTAGTATAATCCTTGAAGCCCAAAGAAAATGTCACAGGAGCCCAGAAGGTAAAGCTTAGCAATGTAATGAAAATCAATGAAGTCTCTAGATCACTCAACTGCTGCTTCATTGTACCTGAGGCAACACCTAGGAGTATCTGGCACTTCTCCCCTATGCACAGCTCTTGGGATACCCTAGGACTCTACTGGGGTTTCCCCCCACTGTGGAAATTTCTGTCCTGGCCTGGAGGCCCTTGGCACAGAGTCTGGAGGAAGGTAAGCAGGTACAAAGCAATGGAGTGATGTCAGAGCAGCCTCCCAATCAACAGCCTCAGCTTCCTGGCCCTTAGAGCATCTCTTTTCCTTTTCATCCCTTCAGCCCAGGGCTTTAGGGTTTCCATAGAGCTTCCTTCTGCATGGCAAGTTGGGAAGGCTAGGCTCCAGCCTAAGGCGGGGGGCTGAAAAGTGACCACCCTGCATGTTAACTGCCTCTCAACACTTCTTACTGAAGGAAAGGGATTTGTTTCTGGTTAAAGGAATTTAAGGTCCTTTAGGGCTGAGGGGGTTAGAGTAGGGGTGGAGGGAGTAATTTCTCTATGTCCCTAATGTCATGCAGACATCAAGGAGCAAGGAGCAGGAGTCACTACTTAATGTGTGAGAGTTATGATGATGCCAGTTATAATTAAATGATATATCAAAGAAAAATGTTGACATTGATAGTCCTCTAGAATCTATAATCAGTCTCAGGATAACAAAATCTAAAGATTTTCTGGTCTATGTAAGGTATTAATAACTATATATTTTTCCTGTGAATAAGTGTATTTTTTTGTGAATTCTTAATCACTGGTGTTTAATTTCCGTGACACAGTGATAATGAATATCCTTATACATGTTTCATATTTGAGTTACTTGATAGAAAAAAAACTCTATTCAGAGATGTTTAATCCTTATAGCTTCTTGAACCAACAACCTTGTAACCTGGTTACAGGTTTACAAATTACAGCAGCAGCTTCCTATGCTAGGGGATTTGTCTTTCCTGCCTCTTCTTTTCTTCCTCGAAATATATCTGTCAGGTAGGACTTCTATGATAAACTGAAGAAGTCAGCAAATCTCTCCCTTCCTCCCTATAAAACTGGATAATGCAATTATCAAAGACAAGCATTTCAGGGCTTTGGAGAACAAACAAAGGCAAACAAAAAATGAAGAAGAATCTACTCATGAAAAATTGCTGAGTTTCGGGGGAGAATGGAATCTGTGACATTCCTGCCTGGGGCTGCCCCCATCGTCTCCTCCAGCAAGGTGACTTGGGAGTTCTACCAGGGCAGGATTGGCCATGAAAACCAACAGCTTCATTACTAGAGGGGCTCACTCATGCCCAGCAGAACCATCAGTAAATGTTGCAAGTCTGATAGGAAAACCCACAAATTGGGAAAACCCACAGCTCTCCTCATAGGAACTCTGTAAATTTTAAGCCGTAACTTCCCATTCCCTATCCCCATTCTGTCCCCTGGTAACCTATGTTCTAGATTCTGACAGATCTCTGCGTTTGCTTATTTTAATTGTTTCAAATCAGTAAGATCACACAACATTTGCCCTTCTGTGTCTGATTCATTTCATTCAACAGGATATCTTCAAGGTTCATCCATGTTGTCACATGTGTGAGTACTTCATTCCTTTTTATACCTCAATAATATTCCATTGTATGTATATACCACATTTAGTTATCCATTCATTGGTTGATGGACACTTGGGTCGCTTCCATCTTTTGGAAATTGTGAATTATGCTGCTATGAACATCAGTGTGAAAATATCTGTATTGAGTCCCTGCTTTCAATTCTTTTGGGTACATCCCTATAAGTGGGATTGCCAGGTCATTTGGTAGTTCCATACTTTGATTTCGGAGGAACTGCCAAACTGTCTTCCACAGCAGCTGCACCATTTTACATTGCAACTGAATTGCCATTGAATGAGTGCTCCTATTTCTCTGCATCTTCTCCAATGCTTATTTTCCTTTTTTTAAAATAGCAGCCATTTAAATGGGTGTGAAATGGTATCTCATTGGGATTTTGATTTGCATTCCCCAGATGGCTAATGATGTTGAGCATCTTTTCATGTACTTCTTGGCCATTTGTATATGTTCTTTGGAGAGATATCTGTTCTGGTATTTTGCCCATTTTTTAATTGGGTTGTTTGCCTTTTTATGGTTTAAGTTGAAGGATTTCTTTATATATACTAAATATTAATCCTTTATTGGATATGTGGTTTCCAAATATTTTCTTCCATTGTTTAGTTTTTCATTCTACTTTCATGATAAAGTTCTTTGAAGAACAAAAGTTTTTTCTCTTGATGTGGTCCCATTTATGTGTTTTTTTCTTTTGGTGCTTGTGCTTTGGGTGTAAAGTCTAAGAAACACCATTGACATGGAGGAAGATGCTTCCCTACATGTTCTTCTACAAGTTTGATAAGTTCTAGCTCTTATATTTAGGTCTTTGATCCATTTGGAATTGATTTTTGGATATGGTGTGAGGTACATGTCCTCCTTATTTTTGGCAAATGGAGATCCAGTTTTCCCACTACCATTTGCTAAAAAGACTACTCTTTCCCAATCAAGTGGTCTTTGCTTCTCATCAAAAATCAGTTGGCCATAAATATGAGGGTTGATTTCTGAACTCTCAATTCAATTCCTTTGATCTATATGTCTGTCCTTGTGCTAGTACCTTGTGCTACTCCTTGTAGTACCATGCTGTTTTGATTACTGTATCTTTGCAGTAAGATTTAAGATAGGGATGTGCTAGTCCTCCAACTTCATTCTTCTTTTTTAAGGTGGCTTTATGTATTAGGGGCACCTCACCCTTCCATATAAATTTGGTGATTGGCTTTTCCATTTCTGCAAAGGAGGTTTTTGGAGTTTTAATTGGGACTGCATTGAATCTATAAATTGCTTTGGGTAGAATTGACATCTTAATGATATTTGGTCTTCCATGAACATGGAATATTCTTCCATTTATTCAGGTCTTCTTTGATTTCTTTTAGCAATGTTTTGCATTTAATTGATTTTCTTATGTTTCTAAGAATTTGTCCATTTCATCCAGGTTTGTTGGCATTCAGTTGTCCATAGTATCTTTTTATAGTCCTTTTTATTTCAGCAAGGTCAATAGTACTGCCCTCCTTTTCATTTATAATTTTCATTATTTATATGTTCTTCCTTTTTTTCTTTGTCAAATATCTTCAAATATCCAACTTTTCAAACATCCAACTTTTGATTTAGTTGATTCTCTCTATTGCTTTTGTTTTCTATTTCATTTATCTCTGATCTGATCTTTGTTATTTCCTTCCTTCTGCTCATTTTGGGCTTAGTTTGCTCTTCTTTTTCTAGTTTTCCTATTTTGAGGTTAGGTCTCTGATTTGGAGTCTCTTCTTCTTTAATGCAAGTATTTAGAGCTATAAATGTCCTTCTTAGCACTGCCTTCACTGCATCCCATAAGTTTTGATCTGTTGCATTTTCATTTTCACTCTCCTGCAGATATTTCCTAATTTTGCTTCTGATTTCCTCTTTATTCCATTGGTTGTTTAAGAGTATGTTGTTTAATTTCTACATATTTGTGAATTTTCCATTTCTCCTTCTCTTATTGATTTCTAGCTTCATTTCATTGTGCTAAGAGAATATACATTGTATGATTTCAGTATTTTTTAACTTATTGAGTTTTTTAGTGACCCAATATATGGTCTATCCTGGAGAATGATCCATGTGAACTCAAGAAGAATGTGCATCCTGTTTTTGTTGGGTGCAGTGTTTTATATATGTCTGTCAGGTCCAGTTGATTTAATGTAACATTCAAGTCCTGTACTTCCTTATAGATCTTCTAACTAGATGTTCTATCCATTATTGAGAGTAGTGTGTTAAATTTCCCTAATATTTATGTAGAACTGTCAATTTCTCACTTCAAATATGTCAGTATTTGCTTCATATATTTGGGGGTTCTTCTATTAGGTCTGTATATATATTTATAACTGATACTTATTCCTATTGAATTGACCATTTTTGTCCCTCATGATTGTTTTTGACTTAAAGGCTATTTGATCTGATATAGTACAGACTCCTCAGCTCTCTTTTGGTTGCTTCTTGCTTGGTACAATTTTTTCCATTTACCCTCAATGTACTGTATCTTTGATTTTAAGGTGAGTCTCTTGCAGACAGCATATAGTTAAGTCATGCTATTTTATCCACTCTGCCAATCTCTGCCTTTTTGACTGGGGACTTTAACCATTTACATTTAAAGTCACTACTGATAATACAAGACTTTCTTTGACCATTTTGCTATTTGGCCTTTGTAAGTCTTATACCTTTTTTTTGTCATCACTTCTGTAAAAGCCTATTATATTTATTTGCTTTTTTGTATTGTTCCATACTGACTGTCTTTGATTTCTGTCTGGATATATTTTTCATCTGTTTTACTTGTGGTTACCATGGAGTTAAAATTTAACATCCTTCTCACAAACATTGAGGACTCACGGCTTGGTATGTCGAGCCTTCTGTCTTGGGGCTGGCCCCTATCAAGCTTGTTGCTGCAAGGAGAGGCTAAACCTGCTTGTAATTGTGCCTAAAAGTCTCCCCCTGAGTGCCTCTGTTGCTCAGATGTGGCCCTCTCTCTCTAGCTAAGCCACCTTGGTGGGTGAACTCACTGCCCTCCCCCCTACATGGGACCTGACTCCCAGGGGTGTAAATCTCCCTGGCAATGCAGGATATGACTCCTGGGGATGAATCTGGACCTGGCATCATGGGATTGAGAACATCTTCTTGACCAAAAGGGGGATGCAAAATGAAACAAAACAAAGCTTCAGTGGCTGAGAGATTTCAAATGGAGTCAAGAGATCACTCTGGTGGACATTCTTATGCACTATATAGATAAAACTTTTTAGGTTTTAATATATTGGAATAGTTAGAAGTAAATACCTGAAACTACCAAACTCCAACCCAGTAGCCTTGACTCTTGAAGATGATTGTATAACAATGTAGATTACAAGGGGTGACAGTATGATTGTGAAAACCCTGTGGATTGCACTCCCTTTATCCAGTGTATGGATGGATGAGTAGAAAAATGGGGACAAAACCTAAATGAAAAATAGGGTGGGATGGGGGGGTGATTTGGGTGTTCTTTTTTATTTTTATTTTTTATTCTGATTCTGATTCTTTCTGGTGTAAAGAAAATGTTCAAAAATAGATTGGGGTGATGAATGCACAGCTATATGATGGTACTGTGAGCAATTGATTGTACACCATGGATGATTGTATGGTATGTGAATATATCTCAATAAAACTGAATTTTAAAAAAATTTAACATCCTAAATATATAATAAGAATATTTGGTTTGATACCAACATAACTTTAATAGCATGTGAATGTAGTTTTCCTATACCTCTCTGCTCCCCCCCCACTTTTTGTACTTATTACCACTTATATCTGTGCACATTGAATGTTCAAAAACATAGACTTATCACTACTTTCTATGAATTTGCATTTTAGCACCAGTAGGAAGTAAGAAGTAGAGTAACATACCAAATAATGCAATACAGTAATATCGGCTTTTATAATCATCAAAATGGTTACCTTTACCACAGGTCTTTTTTCCTTTATGCTGCTTTGAACCACTGTCTAGTGTCCTTTGTTTTCAGTCTGAAGAACTCCCTTTAACATTGCTTGTAGCGCAGGTATAGTGGTGATGAACTCCTTGTTTATCTGGGAGCTGTCTTAATTTCTCCCTCATTTCTGAAAGAAGGTTTTGCCAGGTATGTCTTGTCCTGGGTTTTTGCTTGTTAGTTTTTTTGGAGTTCCCCTGTTTACCAAAGTTTTATGTCACCTCTGTTTTTCAGGGGACAAACCTTCCTTTCCTGGGTATCTGAAGCTGATAGGCCTTTGTCCCAGAATGTCCACCTCTATTGGTTTTTATACTCCTTTCATTGTCTTTTGCTGCTTTTTTCTGGAGGGCAAATTCTGAGAAGAGGGTCACCCTGGGGAAGATTTTCCCAGTTAGGACTTTCTCAGCCAAAACAAGGCCAGGGACCCATGAAAAGGACACAGGCCAACTCCAAAGTGCCCTTTGGTGGGGTCAGAAAGGGAGCGCAAAACTTCTCTGAAGGCTCCCCAAAGCTGACCTTCCAGGCCTACCCAGTACATTCAGCCCTTCAGCTAAATGTCCCCCACAGCCCTGAAGAAGTGCGGTGTCTTTAAATCTCCATTGCCTCCACTCCTGTCCAGGAAGGGTTAAAACAGTGTCTGCCACCACCTTTGTCTGGGGTGGGTTGAAACAATAGCTGCCCTCAGAGCTAGGAACCAGCTATCCAAAGTCAGTAATCAAAAAAAACATGATCTGTCTTTGGCCATGTAAACCCCTGTTCCTGGGAAAGAGGATTTTTAGGCCCCTTTTTGTCACCAGCAGCTATCCAGGGTCTGGACCCTGCAGTGCCTGCCATGAGAGTGGGGGATGGGTGCTGGTAGCCACCATACTGAGGGAGCAATTCACAGTTCTTTACCATAATTTATCAGCCTCTTCCTCCCGCTCTTCCCTGGATGCTAAGCAGTGTTCTTCTGGCCTCTTGAGTTTCAAAATAGTTGTTTCAGACAGTTCCTACCTGTTTAATAGTTGTTTCGGTGGAAGGACTGAGTCCTGAGCTCTCTACTCCGCCATCTTCCCTGGACGTCCTTGAGTACAATCCTGAGCAACCTCTAGGAAGCTTCTTTTTTTAATTTTAAAATAAGAATAATAATTAAAATAAGAACTGAACAGAGACATTGAAGATCACACATGACAGGGTAGACAGATTCTTCAAATTAGATACAGGTATGTTAATAAAACAATAACAAAAGCAGCAGCAACAATGAAATGACACCAACAACCATCAGGAAAAAAATCAGAATCCAGAGTTGCTATATTATTGAAAATGACCATTTTTCAACAAAAATGATGAGATATGCAAGGAAATAAGAAAGTATGACCCATTTTCAGGAAAAATATCAGTCATTGAAACAGTTTCAGAATTGGCCTGGATGTTGGATTTAGTTGAAAAAGAAATAATGAAAAATGAAGCAAAAAAATGACTGAAGAAAATATGAGCAGAGAACATGTGACCTATGGGACAATATTAAGCAGTCAAACATACAAATAATCAGAATCTTAGAAAGAGTAGAGGGAGAGAATTGTGCAGAAAAAAATATATGAATCAATAATGGCCAAACATTGGCATATAATAACAAATTCTGAAAACCAAAGATAAAGAGAAAATCCTAAAAGTAGTCAGGGGAATAATATATAGGGATACACTGATAAAAATAATGGCTGATTTTTCAAGAAAAATGATGAAAACAAGGAGAAAATGGAATAGCATCTTAAAACTGCTTCAACAAAATTTTTAAGTTTGTCTTCCTAGAATTCTACATCTCCAGTACATGAAATAAAGACATTTATGTATAAATGAAAGCTGAATGAATCATCACCAGCAGACCTATACTGTGAGAGATGCTAAACCAAGTTCTTCGGACTGAAGTGAAATGATACCAGTTAAAAACTTGTAACTTGGTTCTACATGGGGTCAAGGAACATTTCATTGGATTTTTTTATCCCATCTCGTCCCTTCCCCCTACTCACTTGGAGTGTCACCTTTCTTAATTCTCCTGCAGCCACCATTTTTTATTCACCTGGTGTGTACAGTTTACAATAAAATAAGAGCAAACAGAAGGATAGTTAATTTCCTTTCTTGGTGGTATATGCAGAACTTGGGATGTGTGTATACATAAATATACAATATACAAAAATATACATAATACTGACTTTAAAAATCAAATTCCCCCAATATACACTTTTTTTAAATCTGTGCCAAAAATGTGTTTTCAGAGAAAATCTTTTATTTTCATACTCAGACTTCGTATTATCACTCATTTGTATTAGGGCACTTTGTTACAGCATGGGCCCTGCCCCTGTATCACCCAGCACCTGTACAAAAAGACTGGCTAAGCCCCTCCTCCTGTTGCCTAGACCTCTCCCCTAACTTCCTAACACTTACTAATTCATAAAAATTTTTATCTCAGCACCATTTTGCTTTGTGTGACCATTGGATTATAAACTTTATTTTAAAATACAAAACACACACACACACACACACACACACACACACACACACACACACGTGCCTGAAATGGTAAATAAGTGGATCATTTTACAATAATGTTTTTTCCTTAAATTTATTTGAAAGATATTTGTTTAAAGTAAAAATAAAACCATTGTATTTTGGGGGTTGTAATTGTGGTGGTTTGAAGCTGAATGTACCCCAGAAAAACATGTTCTTAAATCTGCTCCATCCTCTGGGTGTAACTCCATCGTAGGTAGGGTCTTTTGAGGAGGCTACTTCAGTTAAGGTGTGACCCATCTCATTCAGGATGGGACTTAATCTTATTACTACAGTCTTTTATAAACAGAATGAATACAGAGAGAGAAAGAAAGCCATGAAGCAAAAATCTGAAGCAAGAATCTGAAATCAACGAAACCCAGAAGAGAAGGAAGAGCGCAGCAGATGCTGCCATGTACCTCACTATGTGGCAGAGGAGCCAAGGATCATTGGCAGTTGGTCTTGAGGAAGAAAGCATCACCTTGATGATGCCTTGACATTTTTCCTAGACTCTCACCATAAATGAATAAATTCCCATTGCTTAAGCCAAACCATTTCATGGTATCTGCTTTAAGCTGCCTAGGAAACTGTTTTAGTAATGTATATAGCAGCAAATTTAGGACAGCAATAGCAAAAAGGATGAAGGCAAATTGAATTATACTGTTGAAAGCATCTTGCATGTTATATCAAGTGCTATTCCATTAATTCAAGATATACTGTAACAAGCTAGAGATGCATATTCCAGTCCCTTGAGCAACTATTAAAAACTAAAAAAGGTAAAGATAAAAAGCTAATAAAGGATAGGAAATAGAATACTAATATATATATATACATATTTGGCAAAGGATATTTATTCATAATATATAAAGAACTCCTATAATTAAACAATTTTTAAAAAGACAAACAACCCAATTAAAATGTGCAAAAGGCTTGGAAAGACATTTCTCAGAAGAAGAAGTAAAGATTTCCAGCATCAGTAGTCATCAGGGGCATGTGAATTAAAACTACAGTGGGATACATTACACACCCACTAGAATGGTAAAAATTAAAACACCTAAAAATGCCAAATGTTACTTATGATGCTGCAATCCCCCCCCTAAAAGAAATGTTCACCCAAAAGAAATGAAAACAAATGTCTACAAAGTAACTTGTACCAGAATGTTCATTGTATCTTTGGTCATAATAAACCAAAACTGAAACAAACAGAATGACCATCAACAGAAAAATGGATAAACAAATTAAGGTGTATTCAAACAATGAAATATGACTCAACAATAAAAAGGATACATGCAAGAACATGGATGAGTCTCAAATACATGTTAAGAAACACACACACACACAAGAGTATATACTGCACGAAATCATTAATATAAATTTTAAGAACAGGCAAAGATAATTTATGGTGATAAAATCAAAATCTAATTTGTGGAGATAAAAGAAGAGTAGACATGAGTTTCTGGGGTGAGAATGGGGGATTGACTGGGAAGGGCTCATAGTAATTTTCTAGGGTGAAGGAAATGTTATGTGTCTTAATTTGGATATATGTTTGTGAAAATTTAAGATTTGTGCATTTACATTTGTACAATTAAATATATTTCAATAAAAATGCAAAAATACATTATTCCTCTCTCTATTTCATCAACTGTGATTTCTCTTCAAAGCCACTGAAGATGGGAAGATACAGATTTGATACCACAAGTTCTGCTCTGCTCCCAGCTCTGAACATGCATTACAGATTTAGACTGTGGTCAGCTCCAAACTTCTGAAATAAGGGGAATTTCCAACCTGAGAAAAATGACTGAATTATTATGATCTACCCACCATAAGCTAACCCATTGTCAGGTGCCCACGTGAACCTCAAGAGCAAAATATACATTGGTGCTCTGCTAATCTGCCTGCCTATTTGATAACCTGATGACTTTAATATATGACATAGCACTTGGAAGCCATAACTCTGAAACCCCAATTTGTAGATCAACAGATGACCACTTATTCGAGAAATAAGAATTGTGTTTTTGAGTAGCACCCACACAGTTTACAAGAGAAGGTTTTGCCCATAAATAGCTTCCCTAAGTTATCTAAAAAATGATCGTAAAACTATTACCTCTGGTCAGCTATGGAACACAGGAGCATAGGAGTTTCACAGTGATTGACAAGGAATTAAAAACCACAGGAACCCTAATAACTAATAAATTAACCAATTTCCCAGAATAAATTTGAAGCTCTCTGAAAGAATTGAACCAGTTTAATTGCTGGTGTGCTAAGGACTCAGGAACCAGGACAGAAGTGGTGACAGGTTTGGTAACATTTATTGTGGAATGGGGATAATTCCTGTAGTTTTTGGAGCAAAATCAAGGCTCTAGATATGATATTAACAAAGAGAAGCTCAGGAAATCTGAGCATGTGAGGAGAGCATCTGATTCCTCACATCCACCTATTTCTGAAAGCAACCTCCAGAACAGATATATTCCTCAGAAATAGTTTTTGAAATATAATCCTAAGGAATTTTGGTGTACTGGGCAAAAGAATTTCCAAAACCAAGGAATAATGAATTATTGGTGTTAAAGAAGTTAACCATGATGGTTAAGAATAAAGACTACAGAGTCTAATATATCTAGGTTCAAATTCTAGCTCTGCCCTCCAACAGTGTAACCATAAGCAAGCAAGCTACTTAGCCTCTCTGTGCTTTGATTCCTTGCTTTGCAAATTAGAATGGTAATAACAATTTCATAAGAATGTTGCAAACATTAAATTTGATGATAAAGTATTTAGCATAGCTACTGGCAGATAATTTTTCAGTAAATGATAGCTATTATTCTGGCATTATTTTCCAAGTCTCAGAAACAAAGAAAGTTAGGGTAAAATTTTATCAATGTTCTTTTATCTCCAAAATTGTTCTTAACTGATAGTGCTTTTACTATCACTTCATGCAATAATCATATGTGTAGCTAAGGAAATGGTCCTTGGTCCATATAATAAAAGCACACATATTTTTGAGAATCACCATTCTATATCCCTGGAATACAGGATAACAGCTATAGCAGATATCAAGGGACTTTCTACTCCAGAAAGCCTTGACATATTTTAAACTGTTTTGAAAAAATCTATAGTAGATCAAATTCTGCAGTGAACATACTCAGACCTGTGATTACATGTAGGAGCTTCATTGGGGACTACTTTCAGGATCACCACCAGAAAGACTGAGCCAAGAGAGAAGCAGGGCTGCCAATCCAGGTGCCTCTGAGCTCCCAGCTAATCATCCGGAGGTGTGGCCCTCCAGAGTTGTCCTGCCTGGAAGCACATACACCCCACATGGGTCACTGTGTTAGTCAGCATTGTCTAGGGAAACAGAATCAATAGGATATATCTGTAAATAGTATGAGATTTTTATAAGTATTGTCTCACATGACTGTGGGGATGGGAAAGTCAAAATCCCATAAGGCAGGCTGTAAGCTGGAAACTCCAAAAAAGGTTTTAGATGAATTCCTAAGGAGAAGCTAGCTGGCTGAAGTAGAGATGGAAACTCTCCCTTTTGACTGATGAAATCATCAGTTCTCCTTTTAAAGCCTTCAGCTGATTGGATGAGACGTCTCTCGTGGTTGAAGGCAATCTCCTTTATGTACTGTAGGTGAATTAGCCTTAGAGGCAATCAACGTATTCATGATTTAAATCCTTGAAGTATCCTAAGAGTAACAATCAGACAAGTGCTCGTTTAACCAAACAAATGGACACCATAAGCTGGCCACATTGACACCTGAACTTAACCATCACAGCCACCACTGGACCTGGACTGCCCCTGGGGCAGGGGCATGACCCTGGACAGGACAGCACTGAAGTCAATGGCAATTCCTGGAGGAGAATCAACTAAGAAACTTCATCAGCCACCATACTTCTGGCAGCTGGAAAAATGAATGCCTCAGTCCTGAAGTGGGATCAGAGCGGGGGACCAGCACTTCCACTCCATGGTTTTCTGAACCTCTCTGGACCAAAGACTGCATTGCCACACTCGTCAGTTTACATCAACACCAAAACTAAACTAAAGCAGTTTCTGATGCTGTTCTTGTTCCTGTTTTTAATTTATCTGTGACTCTCTGGAAGATGTGAGTTTCTTTTTCCATTCCCTAAACTGAACTATGTCTATCTTTGAACAAGGATCCTTGATGCTGTTTAAGATGGGCCAGAAGGGCAATCCCATATCTGAGTGAGAATGCTTTTCCATTCTCACAGAGAATCCTCTCACTGCTGCTTTAGACTTGATATGACAGGGTTTAGGAGAAGACTTACTGATGGTGAGAAACTATGATTTCAGAGTTTGGATTTTAAATTAAAGCTCTGTTTGTTGACACAGCTGAGAGTGATTTGTGTTTGTGTGTGGATTGAATTTACTGCCACCCTGAGTGAAATACACCACTTACTGCTCCTGAACTGAGATTTAACTAATACATCTTTACATATTTCTGAAGCCATAGGCTGATGTGTGGCTGGTGGAATGAAGCCGTGGAGCCAGCTAACTGGATTCTGAAGCAGAAGATCAGAACAGCGTGTCCATCTCTGGTATGTAAGGGTGGTGCCCAATCAGGGAGGCAGATGGTTGTTTTGTCCCAGAAAACAGCTGCTTTGAAATTTCTGTGGTTAGATATTTGGAGAAGAGCTGATAAAATAGGGAAGTTATAAAGGATAAAGTTAGGAATAAAGGAAAGAGAGGGAGAATTATTTGCAAGAGAGAGAAAAAAAGTTACAATACTCTTCTTCTTTTGATCACTAATGACTTATATTTTAACTCAAATGAAGAAAGAGGAAGATGCATAGAATGATCACTCCCTTGTCACCATAATCTCCACCCATGTGCAATCTGAGTCTGATGGCAAGAGGATGACGATGATGATGATGATGATGAAGGTGATGTCAAAGACAATGACAATGATGGAAATGGAAGAGGAGAAATAGGAGGCAAAGAAGGAGATTTAAAACCAAAACCACAGCTGAAATAAGAAATTGAGGATGGTTGCCTTATAAGTCCATGGAATTTCCCCATGATCTTTTCTGTTGAAAAAGTTCTGAAAATTTGAAACACTCTGCTGTAAAACTTTGAAGAAATAAAGGCACCAAGATAAGAGTGCATGGTTCAGTAGAAAAGTCATGATATCTGGAGTCAAAATATCTGGTTTAAGTCACATTTTGGCCACTTAATAGCTGCTTAGTTTGAGTTCAATCATTAATCTCAAGTTGTAGTTTCTTTATCTATGAAATGGAGCACAGAGAGGCAATGTAACATTCGATAAATTAATGTGAAGTACAGTGTTTTGTAGCCTATGTGGCAGTACACAAATCTAATACTAGATTTTGTTACAGATGGGGCATTTTTGTAGTTAGTTTTATCAATCAATAAGTAAACAACCCAGATACTTCTTTCTTCCTGCTTAGTCTTGTACCACTTGAAAGAGCATTTAAAATTTCCTTTTTAATGAGTTAGTGAGATAATACTTCCTCCCTTTGCCACTAAGCAATGATGGACAGTCATTCAAGAAAATTGAGAAATGGCAAGTAAATTTTAAATTAAAAGAAAAAAGGCAGGCATTTACTAAATCCAAGCTGTCCTTACATTTTATGTAAATAAACTAACCCTCCTTTGGAAATCTCTAGCAAAAAACATGTATTTCTTTTCAAAAATACAACTATCTTAATGTCCTTAGTTATGACTCTATGGCAATACAAGTTATTATTATCATCTACCTAAACTGCTTTTGAATCACCAAAGAAAGATTAATTAAGGGCAGCTATGCTTTTGTGACAAATGTATTTTGCTTATTTCAACTCTTTCAGAACTGGCCATCAATGGATATGGGAACTTCAGTTAACCCATGAAGTATCTGTTATTATATGAGATAGCTAGGATTTTACTCTGCCCACTTATCTCTAGAGAAGAAAAGACACCAAGAGGTAGACAGATGCACATTCTCACTTTCCTTTCAGCTGGACTCTTCCTCAGATTTTGACCATCAGCTGCAGCAGATAGATAGTCACTTCTTGGCATTCACAGATCTGTGGGCACACATTTTCCATACTCTTCCATCTTGCTTCTTGGCTTATGCATTCATTTTTCCCAGATCCAGAATGCAGAACTCATGTTTTGACATAGGTAAGTGGTTAATCCAGAAAACTTCTCAGTCTTCCTCTTCCCTTGATTCACTTGCTATTTTGGGAAGACCTTTAAGGTGGAGATTGCACTTTCTCCACAAAGATAACAGCCAGATGATGAATATACCCAAAAAAGGTAAAAAAGAAAAAAAAAAAGTCTTGCTAACAGAGACCCATGAAAAACAAGAATGACATTTGGATACCATAAGGTAGAGTTCTCATTTTCTGGTAGAATAGTTTCCAGTTTCTCCTTTACAAAAACATAAAGTAAGAGCTGCTTTTCAAATCCATCCATACTCCAGGGCAACTCTGTCCTGTCTAGGTCTATATTTAACCTGCATTTTAAATGAAATATTAATAAGTACAGAATGTTTGGTAGCCCCAGTGCTGAAACTCAGAATGGTGATGTCATGATCACAATTAATCACAAAGGGGTGCTTTTTACATATGGAAGAGATTCTAAGAAATTTTATTTTTATTATTCAAGTTTTGTGAAATATTCTGGAAATACAAACAAGAACAATAACAACAAACCCTTCTAAGACTCCAAGTAATCTGAAAAATCCATTTATATGGTGGGACACAGACCGACTGAAGCTTTTTCTCCCTCCCAGTGTTCTGATCATTTTCAGTCAATGCATATTTCATGTGACATCAGACGATTCCAAGCTGTCATCCTGTGGAGGGGACTGAATCACACCCCCACAAAAGACTTGTTCAAATATTAATCTGCATTCCTGTGGGTGAGAACCCATTTGTAAATAGGACCTTGGAAGAGGTTATTAATACTTAAGATGTGAACTCATCTGTGAATAGGATCTTCAAAGATCCTCTTTGGATGAGGCCAAATTGAATCAGGCTTGGCCTTAATCTCTATGACCAGAGACCCTTATACAGAGAGAAAATTCAGACACAGTCAGTCAGAAGAAACCAGAGATGAATAGAAGAAGCCAGAAGTTAGAAGAAGACAGATTGAAGAGAGATTACCATGTGATGGAGGACCGCCATCACCAGAATGCTACCAGTCCCAGGAGAAAGCATGGCCTTGTTGTCATTTTGACTTTGGTCTTCTAGTCTTCAATGCTGTGAGACAAAAAAAAAAAAAAAAAAAAAAAAAAATGCTTGTTGTTTAAGCTAACCCATTGTGTAGCATTTGTTGTAGCAGCCCCAGCAAACTAAGACATCCTGAGACAGCAGTCTGCATCTGATCCTGAACTTTAAAATAAAAAAAAGCTGACTTGGTGCAGATTTGCATATTTTGCTGTTAGTTAAGGCCTGAGGAGGACACTCTTGGAGTTATTCCATTTGTATTTAATGCCTCTGGGAAATGAGCATTTTAAATCAGGAAGCTTTATCATGTTTCTGTGGTGGTCCTTATGCCATTGCCTCAGTTTGAGCTGCTTCCCTACCCCAATCCTCAAACTACTGAATTATTTTGTACTCAAATACCACTTCCTCTCTAGAGTTTTTCTTTATTCTCACAATTAGAATGCCTTGATTCTTCTTCTGCACACTCTGAAACATATTATTTGTTCCTCTATTTTGTACCTATCTATCCTTTTTCCTATAGTTAAATTTTATATCTATGTTTCCTTTACTCCAGCAGACATTCATAAATGCTCCTTAGTATCCCAGATAAATAAGATAGAAGGAAGTAATGCTTGGTTTGACCCATACTATTTTGGCTCTGATATCTAAGTTTTATTTTATTCAGAAGATAGAGAGCTTCTGGTCTAGCTGTTCTGATTTCACATTCAGAGTCTTCCAGGGAAATACTTTCTTAAAGTCTCCTGACCTTACTTTTCCTGTGCTGTAATTGGGCATGGAAGAGATCAAGAATATAAAGTCCTGCTTTTGAGAGTAGCCCATAGCTCAGGAAATCAACAGAGATTCCTCTATATACCTCAAAAAGCCAAAGACAAGACTCTAACCTAGAAGGACAGTGGTGTTGGGATGCTTGTTTAATTCTAGTCTCATGGCTGTGGCAGAGAGAAGTGTCCTATGCCCTGCATCCTCCACAATGATCTCTCCCTACAAACATTATACACAATCTTGCTCAAAAAGCAACTCTTCACAACAGCAGATGCCAATCAAACTAGAAGCAGCAGCATTCAGCAGATAAGAACACCATAAAAAAAAATTTCAGTGATGTGTCCTATGATAGTTTGGAGGGTTTATGGACCCCATAAAATTATGTTCTTAAAATTAATCCATTCCTGTGGGTGTAGACCCATTGTAAGCAGGATCTTTAGTGAGTAGGATCTTAACTTAAGATGTGACCCTCCTCATCCAGGGTGGGTCTTAATCCTCTTACCACAGCCCTTTATAAGAGGATGAAATACAGACAAAAACACAAAGAGAAAACACACAGAAGTTGATAAAGACACAAAAGCTGAGAAAGAAAGCCACAGATGGAGAAGCCAGGAACTGAAATCAATAAAACTTGGGAGAGAATGAGGAGACTGGTAGACACTCCCATATGCCTTGCCATGTGACAGGAAGTCCAGGATCACCAGGAACCCATCTTCAAGGAGAATGCATATCTGTTGATGCCTTGATTTGGACATTTTCACAGCCTCAGAACTGTAAACTTGTAAGCTAATAAATCCCCATTGTTAAAAAGGCAGCCCATTTCTTGTAGACTGCATTTTGATAGCTTTAGTAAATTAAACATGTACTATCATGAGCATCACAAAAATGTCAGGATATGCAAAGCCTAGGGTGGAAAAAAGAACAGGAGAGTAACCTGCCACTACCTCCCCCTCCACTCATTTCCCAATGATTTCTTACTTTTTCCAGAACCATTTGCAAATAATTTGTTTATTTGTATACCTAAAAGTGAAGATAAAAACAATATTTTCCATGGGATTGGTTCATGGGACATTTTCTTCTTCTCTGTCTGGCTACTGACCCTATAATTCTCATCCTAAGAGTGGACAGTGAGTCTAGACTATGATAACTGGACAGAACATCAAAGCTAAGGTGCAGAAATTCACCTCAACTTCCCTAGAGACAAAATATATTATTTCCCTTTTAATCTTTCTGGCAGCATGGAAAGGAAAACCAGCAGCTTTTACATAGCTGTAGCTCAACTCTTAAGCTTCAGTGACCCTCAAGCTAAAAGGGACCAGATGGCTAATTTGGTAATGGTGAGGCAATTTTAGGTCTTTTTCCAGGTAGAAAACCAGGTTTTTAATTCACAATCCTGCCCACCATTCCAATTTTCTCAGATGTCTGAAGAGATAAAGACAAAGAATGAGTCAGTTCTTGAAGCCATTCAGGGAAAATCCAATATCATGGACTGCTTAGAATTACTCAAATACCTGTAAGAGGCAGCACTGGGCAATGACCCATGGAGAAAGCACAAGAGGTATATGATCCTTTGTTACTGGAGAGCACAAGTTGTTTTCTAAACAGCACAAGTCTTATAGCCAGGTAATGCTGGGTCTACTCTGCCCAGCTGCAACATCTCCTAGAAGAGGGTTCTTTAAGAATCCGGGGATTCTAGAGAGAGTTGTATCATTGCTAATGGTGGTTGATGCACAGAAATTGCAAATTATAAGATTCACAATTGGAATGAATTGACTCACTTTGCCTCCTGTTACTTCCCTTCCATTTCCCCCTCCTTCCTAGTGGAAGCATCTGGCAGGACACCAGTAGAGACACCTGAGAATGCATATTGCTTTCAAAGCTTCTTGTTCAGGGAGAACTGTGTTAACCCAAAAACTATGCTAGTTTTCTTATTTTTTTTCTGAAGTTCTGGAGAATACATGAAGAAAATGTTTTACTTTGTTTAACCTGTTTTATTTTGTTAGGAATGTTTGCACTTAGAAGAAGAAAGTTTCCTTCTCTTTTAAGAAACCAGGTGGTAAAGTAACAGTTGTACCTTTTATACAGAAAAATCAGTCAGAGTGAATGACTTAGGGATGGTGGAAGGCACACAAAATGATGTTATGACTTTCCCCTTTAGAAGACAGTTCAGTGCCATAGGAAAAGAAAACAAAGGATTATAAAAACTTGAAGCTTCAGATGTCAGCAGTGATAGATTGCAGGGAGACATATTATAATTACTTAGGAAAGTATTAGAGCTTCCACTAAATAACAGAAGAAATTAATGTCTACTTTCAATAGTAATTGAATACAAAATAAAAATTATTGTGCCAGACGTTAGTTCAGAAATTAGCCATGGAAAGCCACAGTATTTTACTTATGTATATATGTACTATGTATGTATTTATGTATAGTGTGTGTGTGTGTGTGTGTGTGTATAGGACTAAAGTAGATATCCACATAGACCAGTGAAATAAGTGACATCTCAATTTAAATGTTATATGCAACCCCTAAGTCCAAGCATCCTTTAATCACCTACTATACTCCTTAGTAGATAAGACTATCACTAATTGAGGTGAGATAAGGTTAACAAAAAGGTTTACTAGAGTCAAAATTCATTGATTACATTGCAGTCATTTTCACTGCCCCCCTGCTTACACTCTGGAAGATAGAGTTGAGGAAACGAGAAAAGAGAGAGAGATAAAAGGGCCAGGAAGGAAGTTTGGGGGCTGGTGTGGGGGCTCATCCCCCACTCCCATCTGTGAGAGAAGAATGCTAGCTCTTGAGGTACAGACTCAGTTCTCCAACAATCTTTGTCATCTGTATTAGTATTTATGGTTCAAATTTTATTACTTATGGTTCTGAGGCAATGACTTCCTATTCTGCAGTAATTTATCCATTTCCTAAAGAAAATATTCACCTGCTCTCTCCTATCCTTGGTCAAGCCCCTCCTTCTCCCTTCTTAGTCAAACTCACATCCTCTGCTTGAAGGCTAATCCAGGAGAGCCCTGTGTGTGTGTGCATGTGTGTATGCATGTGGGCATAGCCTAAAGCCAGGTTAGGTACCTTGCACTGGGGCCAATTTAAACTGGTAACATCTTTGCTTAAGGCACCCAATGTTTAAGTACCCTTTAAGGCAGGCTGCTGAGTGAATATAAAAAATTTGGCATCTCCACCCCGTGGAGAGTTGGAAATATCTGGTATAATCTCAGAAAATATCTTTAGAGGATAAAGTCACATCACAAATAAATAGCATGCCTGAATAAAAAGATTAAATACTAAAACATGTCAGACCAACAAAGATTAATTTAACAAATTTAATGCAATTGCAATCAAAATATCAACGGGACATTTCTGTATTTCTTTTTTATAATTTGACTTGACAAAATTATTCTGTAATTTGCCTAGAGAATGAACTATAAAGAATATCCAAGAAAAAAGTTTTAAATAATAAAATGAAAATGAAAATCAATACACAGAGGGAATTCATTCAAGCTGTTAAGCCATATTACAAAAAATAACAATTAAAACAGTGTGGAGAAAGTCCAGAGATAAACAGACAGATCAATAGAAAAGAATAAATGCAAGTGAATAAAAGAATATGATATATGTTTAGGTTTGCTAAAGCTGCCAAAATGCAATATACCAGAAATGAGTTGGCTTTTAACAATGGAGATTAATTAGCTTACAAATTTACAGTTCTAAGTCCATGAAAATGTCCAAATTAAGGCATCAAAAGGAAGATACCTTCTCAGAAGAAAGGCTGCTGGCATCTGAGGTTCCTCTGTAAGATATCAAGGCACATGGCCAGAGTGTGCTTGTCCTTTGCTCCCGGGTTTTGTTGCTTTCAGCTCCTGTTCCATTGGCTTCCTCTGTGAGCTTCTGTGGGTCCTCTCGTAGCATCTCTGGGGTTTTTCTCTCTCTACTTTCTCTGGGTGTCACTATCTGAGCTTTCTCAGCTTTTTTTGTGTCCTTTATCCTCTCATAAAAGACTCCATTAAGAGAATTAAGACCCACCTTGAATGGGGCAGGTCACATCTCAGTTGAAATAACCAATAAGTCTCACCTACAAGAGGTCTGCACCCACAGAAATAGATTAAAAGAACATGGCCTTTTCTGGGATACATAACAGCTTCACACCACCATACTATATGAAAATGTCTCATGTCATATCATTAGAGGAATAATGGATTACTTTTAGATGCTGGGCTAAATTTAAGGGGAAATTGTTAAATTCTTCCTTAATACCATCTACCAAATTAAATTCCAGATGTATTTAATAACTAAATACGAACAGTAGCACCATTTTAAAATCTGGTAGAAAATATTAAGGACACTTTTCTGGTTTAGAACACAGAAATTCTATCTAAGCAAATATGTAAGAGCAGAATTAATAGATTTAACTACCTAAATGGCAAACTTCTGAATGTCAAAAATGCTATCAACAAATTTAAAAACAAATGGAAATTTTTTAGAAACAATAATGCAAAGAAATTTGTGGCATAAAATGGTATAACATCTTTAATTATATTAAAATAATGTATACATTATGATCAAATGGGATTTATCCCAGGTATGCAAGGGTACTTCAACATAAGAAAATCAATTAATGTAATACACTACACTAGAAGAATGAAGGGAAATAAGCACATGATCATCTCAATTGATACAGAAAAGGCATTTAACAAAATCCAGCACCTCTTCTTGATAAGAACTCTTAGAAAACTAGTAATAGAAGGACATTTCTTCAACACGATAAAGGGCATGTAAGGAAAACCCACAATTAACATGATACCTGATAGTGAAAGACTGAAAGTTTTTCCTCTAAGATTAGGGACAAGACAAGAAGCCCACTGTCATCACTGCTATCCAACATTCTAGTAGAAGTTCTTGGGGGAGCAATTAGGCAAGAAAAAGAAATAAAAGGAATCCAAATTGGAAAGGAAAAAGTAAAACTTTCCTATTTGCAGATGATATGATCCAATATACAGAAAATCCTGAAAAATTCACAAAAAAATCTCCAAGAGCTAATAAATGAATTCAGCAAAGTGGCAGAATACAAGATCAACATCTAAAAATTAGAAGTGATTCTATAACACTAGTAATGAGCAATCTGTGGAGGAAATAAAGAAAAAAATCCATTTAAAATAGCAACTAATATAATCAAACATCTAGAAATAAATCTAACCAGGGATGTAAAGGACTTATACACAGAGAACTATAAAGCTTTTGAAAAGGAATCAAAGAAGATCTAAATAAATGGAAGAACAGTCCATGCTCATGGATCAGAACATGAAATATTTTAAGACGTCAGATCTTCCCAAAGCAATTTATAGTTTCAGTGCAGTTCTGATCATAATTCCAACAACCTTCTTTGCAGAAATAGCAAAGCCAAATATAAAATTTACATGGAAGGGTAAGAGGCCATGAATTGCCAAAGCTATCTTGAAAAACGAGAACTAAGTTGGAGGACTAACACTTCCTGATCTTAAAACTTGTTACAAAGCCACAGTTGTCAAAACAGAATGGTAGGAAACTTCCAGGAGGAAGGTGGATTAGGAGAGGCAGAGTAAAATTGTCTCCCATGAAAAAGACTAGATAAAGGGAAGAAAGCACTCCAGGACAGCAGTTCCAGGGCTCCACCATCCAGGCAGGAACTTCTACACCATGTAGTGGGGAGGCAGAGAGACTGCATTTGTAAGGACTGGTGAGTATATTCAGCCCAGACTGCCACCAGTGATGGGCAGATGGAGCCAGCTGATGAGCACAGGAAGGAGCAGATTTCCATGCCCCATGCACTCATCTCAGCAGTTGACTGGGAATATAACCCTTCACAGCCTCACAGCTGAGAGATCCCATAAGGGAATCCAGGATTCAGTGAACTTGTGGCCGCATTCATTCTTTGTCCATGGAAGAAAGCCCAAGGTGAGCACAACTGGGAGGCAAGGGTGAAGCACAGAAGTGCCAGGAGGCCCTCCCCAACCCCAGGGACTTGTGGGTGCATGGTAGACAGTGACTATGGTGCGTGTGAGCTGGAAGGTGAGACACACAGCTCCATAGCCCAAGAGTGTCCATTCACAGCCCTAGGAATTGCCAGGACCACTGTGCCCTGCAGCAAACTTCCTGCTAAACTGTGCAGGGCCTGCCCCCCACCCACAGGGCTGGCAGTCCCAAGTGTATGTGGAAAACTGTTGTACTGATTGGATTTCCACCCAGTTTGGACCCTGCTCAGTGCACAGATTAAGTTGGGAGAAAGCTGACTTCAGGGTAAGAGGTGGCTCAAGAGTGCCATCTGCTGGTAGGACAAGGAAAGTGCACTTCACTGTGCTCTGCTAAGTTATAGATAAATGTTCAAATAATTCTGCATATCCCAAAATAAACTTATCAAGATAAGCAAATGCCATGAGGCCAACAAAAGAAAATCATAAGGCACATGAAGAAACTAGAAGATATGGACAATCCAAATGACCAAATTAAAAAGCCAGAGGAGACACAGAACTTGGAGCAGTTAATAAAAGAAGTACACACAAATCTCCAAAACAACATCAATGAGCTGGCTAAGGACAAAAAGGACATCAAGAAGACTCTAGAAGAGCATAAAAAGGACTTTGAAAGAGTTAATTAAAAAAATAGCAGACCTTATAAAAAAAAGATACTGTTGATCAAATTAAAAATATACCTGAGACACACAACAGCTGATTTAAAGAGGCAAAAGAAAGGGTAAGTGAACAAGAGGACAGCACAATGGAATGCAAATGCACAAAATAATAAATGGTGAAAAAAATTAAAAAAAATTTGAAATGAATCTCAGGGACATGATGGAAAACATGAAGCATACAAATATAAAAATCTGGTGTCCCAGAAGGGGAAGAGAAGGCTAAAGGGCTAGGAAGACTATTTGAAGACATAGTTGGGGAAAACTTCCCAACCCTTTTAAATGACAAATATATTGCAAAGCAAAGGTGCCCAACAAACTCCAAATAGGATAAATCCAAAGAAACCCACTCTGATACATATACCAATAATATTGTCAAATGCTGTAGAGAAGGAGAAACTCCTGAAAGTGGAAAGAGAGAAGCGATTCACCACATACAAGGAAAACCACATAAGATTAAGTACTGACTACTCAGTGGGCATATCATGGAGGTGAGGAGGCAGTGGTATGACATACTTAGGATACTGAAAGGGAAAACTTGCCAGCCAAGTATTCTTTATCCAGCAAAGCTCTCCTTCAAAATTGAGGGAGAGTTTAAAATTTTCAGACAGAAAATGCTGAGAGAATTTGTTAACAAGAGACCTGCCTTGCAAGACATATTAAAGGAAGTTCTACTGGCTGAGAAAAAAAGAAAGGAGAGAGAGGTCTGGATAAGGACACAGAATTTAAGAGTATTAGTAAGGGAAACTTAAAGGGAAAAAAATGAGAGCAAGGGCACAAAAACAGATCTGACAACTAAAAGCCAAAGGATAAGATGGTTGATGCAAGAACTGCCTTCACAGTAATAACACTGAATGTGAATGGATTAAACACCCCAATTAAAAGATATAGATTGGCAGAATGGATTAAAAAGTATGAAAGATCAATATGCTGTTTACAAGAGACTCACCTTAGGAGAGGCTAGGCCTCCCTATAATTGTGCCTAAGAGCCTCCTCCCAAATGCCTCTTTCTTGCTCAGATGGCCCTCTCTCTCTCTAGCTAAGCCAACTTGGCAGGTGAAATCACTGCCCTCCCCGCTATGTGGGATCTGACACCCAGGGGAGTGAATCCCCCTGGCAACGTGGAATATGATTCCTGGGGAGGAATCTAGACCCAGCATCATGGGATGGAGAACATCTTCTTGACCAAAAGGGGGATGTGAAAGGAAATGAAATAAGCTTCAGTGGCAGAGAGATTCCAAAAGGAGCCGAGAGGTCACTCTGGTGGGCACTCTTATGCACAATAAAGACAACCGTTTTTAGGTTCTAATGACTTGGAATAGCTAGCAGTAAATACCTGAAACTATCAATCTACAACCCAGAACCCATGAATCTTGAAGATGATTGTATAAAAATGTAGCTTATGAGGGGTGACAATGTGATTGGGAAAGCCATATGGACCACATTCCCCTTTGTCTTGTTTATGGATGGATGAGTAGAAAAATAGGGGTAGGAAAAAAAAAAGGCACCCAATGTTCTTTTTTACTTTAATTGTTCCTTTTCACTTTAATTTTTATTCTTATTATTGTTGTGTGTGTGGTAATGAAAATGTCAAAAATTAATTTTGGTGATGAATGCATAACTATATAATGGTACTGTAAACAACTGAATGTATGCTTTGTTTTGTATGACTGCATGGTATGTGAATATAATATATCTCAATAAATATGAATTAAAAAATAAAATAAAATATCACTCCAAAAAAAAAAAACAAAAAACAACAGACTCACCTTAGACCCAGAGACACAAAGAGATTGTAAGGGAGAGAATGGAAGAAAATATTCCACGCAAGCTACAGCCAAAAGAAAGCAGGGGTAGCAATACTAATATCAGATAAAATAGACTTTAAATGCAAAGATGTCATAGGACACAAAGAAGGACACTATATACTAATAAAAGGGACAATTCACCAAGAAGAAATAACAATCATAAGTGTTTATGCACCCAGAGTACTCCAAAGTACATCAGACAAACATTTGCAAAACTGAAGGAAGCAATAGATGTTTCTACAATAATCATTGGAGACTTCAATACAACACTGTCTTGTATAGACAGAACAACCAGACAAAGGACCAATAAGGAAACTGAGAACCTAAACAATGTGATAAAAGAATTACACTTAATAAACATATATAGAGCATTATATCCCAAAGTACCAGGATGTACATTCTTCTCTAGTTCTCATGGAATCTTCTCCAGGATAGATCATATGCTAGGGCATAAAACAAGCCTCAATAAATTTTAAAAGATTGTAATTATTCAAAGCATATTCTCTGGCCATAATGGAATGCAACTAGAAGTCAATAACCATCAAAGAACCAGAACATTCACAAATATGTGGAGGTTAAACAAAACACTCTAAACAATTAGTGGGTCAAATAAGAAATTGCAATAGAAATTTCTAAATATCTAGAGATGAATGAAAATGAGAAAAAAAAATATCAAAACCTATGGAATGCAGTGAAGGCAGTGCTGAGGGGGAAATTTACAGCTCTAAATGCATACATTAAAAAGGAAGAAAGAGCTAAAATCAAAGATCTAATAGAACAACTGAAGAAGCTAGAGAATGATCAACAAACTAACCCTAAAGTAAGTAGAAGAAAAGAAATAACAAGGATTAAAGCAGAAATAAATGATATGGAGAACAAAAAAACAATAGAGAGGATAAATAAAACCAAAAGTTGGTTCTTTGAGAAGAGCAACAAGATTGACAGAGCCTTAGCTAGCATGACAAAGTAAAAAAGAGAAGACCCAAATAAATAAAATCATAAATGAGAGGGGGGACATTAATGTGGATCCCAAAGAAATTTTTAAAAAATCATAAGATGATACTATGAACAACTATACACCAACAAACTAGACAATTTAGAGGAAATGGATAATTTCCTGGGAACACATGAACAACCTAGACTGACCAGAGAAGAAACCAATCACAAGTAAAGAGATCCAATCAGTCATCAAAAAGCTTCCTACAAATAAAAGGCCAGGGCCAGATGGCTTCACAGGGGAATTTTACCAGACTTTCCAAAAAGAACTGCCACCATTCCTGCTCAAACTCTTTCAAAAAATTGAAGAAGGAATACTACTTAACTCATTGTACTAAGCTAACATCACTCTAATACTGAAACCAGATAAAGATGCTACAATAAAGGAAAAGTACAGTTCAATCTCCCTGATGAGTATAGACGCAAAAATTCTCACCAAAATATTTGCAAATCAAATCCAAAGACATGTTAAAAGAATCATACACCATGACTAAGTGGGGCTCATCCCAGGCATGCAAGGATAGTTCAACATAAGAAAATCAATCAATGTAGTATAAAACATTAATAAATCAAAAGAGAAAAATCAAATAATCTCAATAGATGCTGAAAAAGCATTCAACAAAATTCAGCATCCTTCTTTAATAAAATCACTTCTAAAGGTAGGAATTGAAGGAAACTTCCTCAATATGATAAGTAGCACATATGGAAAGAACCATAGCCAGCATAGGACTCGACAGTGAGAGATGGAAACCCTGCCCCCTAAGATCAGAATAAGACAAGGATCCCTGTTGTCATCACTCTTATTCAACACTGTGCTAGAAGTTCTAGCCAGAGCAATCCAGCAAAACAATGAAATAAAAGGCATCCAAATTAGAAAGGAAGAAGTAAAACTGTCATTACTTGCAGATGATGTAATTGTATATTTGGGAAATCCTGAGAAATCTATGACACAGCTACTTGAGCTAATAAACAATTCAACAAAGTGGCAGGATACAAGATTAATGTGCAAAAGTCAGTAATGTTCCTATACACTAGAAATGATCTAACTGAAGAGACACTCAAGATTCATATACTGAATCTTTATATAAATATTTTTCTTTTAGATCCTAGGGTATTAGAATAGCTAGAAGGAAATAACTGAAAAGGTGGAACTGTAACTTATAACATTCTTTGAAATTTGCTCTATAGCTACTCATTAAATTGTACTTTGAAAGTTATCACCTTTCTGTATATATCTTATATTTCACAGTAAGGAAGAACTGAAACTGTGGAACTGCAACTGTAACATTCTTTAATATTACCTCTACAACTACTTGTTAAATTGCACTTTGAAAGTTATCACTATTATGTATGTATGTTAAATTTCATAATAAAAGTGTATTTAAAAAACAGCATGGTACTGGCAGATGAAAAGATATATAAACCAATGGAACAGAACTGAGAGTTCAGAAATAAATCTTCACACTTACAGCCAACTGATTTTTGACAAAGTGGCAAAGACCACACACCTGGGGAAAAATAGTATTTTCAACAAATGGTGCTGGGAAAACTGGATCTCCATTTGCAAAAGAATGAAGGTGGATCCCTACCTCATACCATATACAAAAATCAACTCAAAATGGTTCAAGACCTAAATAAAAGAGCTAGAACTATCAAACTTCTAAATGAACATGTAGGGAAGCATCTTCAGGACCTTGTGTTAGGCAATGGTTTCTTAGACTTTACACCCAAAGCACAGGCAACAACAACAAAAAATAGATAAATGGGACCTTATCGAAATTAAAAAATTTTGTGCATCAAAGGACTTTATCATGAAAGTAACATGACAACTTATACAATGGGAGAAAATATTTGGAAACCACATATCCAATAAGTGTTTAATATCCAGACTATATAAAGAAATCCTTTAACTCAACAGAACAATATAAGCAACCCAATTAAAAAATGGTCAAAAGACTTGAATAGACATTTCTACAAAGAAGGTATGCAAATGACCAAAAAACACATGAAAAGATGGTCAACATCATTATTAGGCAAATGCAAATCAAAATCACAATGAGATATCATTTCACACCCACTAGAATGGCTATTAATTTAAAAAAAAAAAAGAAACAGAAAATTACCTGTATTGGAGAGGAACGCTCATTCATTGCTGGTGGGATTGTAAAATGGTGTGGCCATTGTGGAAGACAGTTTGACAGTTCTTCAGACAGTTATGTTGAGAACTACCGTATGATCTGGCAATCCCACTTCTAGGGCTATATCCAAAAGAATTGAAAGCAAGGACTTGAATAGATATTTCCATTCACACTGGCATTGTTCACAATTACTAAAAGATGGAAGCAACCCAAGTGTCCATCAACCGATGAATGGAAACAAAATGTGGTATATACACAAATTGGAATATTATTCAACAATAAAAGAAATTAAGTTCTGATTCATGTGACAACATGGATAAACCTTGAAGACATCATGTTGAGTGAAATAAGCCAGTCACAAAAGGACAAAATTTTATGATCTCACTGATATGAAATAATAAATAAAGAATAAAGCAAACTCATAGAGTCAGAATCTAGAGTAAAAGTTACCAGGAAATGGGGTGGGGTTTGGGAATAGGGAGTTAAGGCTTCAAATGTACAGTGTTTCTATTAGGGAACATGGAAAAGTTTTGATAATGGATGGTGGTGATGGTAGCGCCACATTGTGAATGTAATTAACAACACTGAATTATATATTCAAATCTGATTAAAAGGAGAAAATTTAAGTTGTATATATGGTACTAGAATAAAAACTTTAAAATACCCATGGAACTCCACAACATAGACAGTGAACCCTATGTTAAACCATGGACTACAATTAATAGTATAATTATAAAAAATGTGCTTTCATAAACTGTAACAAATGTACCACATCAATGCAAGGTGTTAATAATAGGGTGAAATATGTGATCCTGCCTTTTATGCATGATTGTTCTGAAAACCCACAATTTCTCTAATTAAAGAAAAAGATCTTTAATTATAGACCACATAAAAATTTGCAACAAAAATAAGACCCTCAAAAGTATGCTAAATATAATAAACTAAATTTACAAAAGAAGAGATGACTGAATAACATATGAAATGTTATCATTAGTTATAGTACAAGATACAAATTTAGGAAATGAAATATCTTATTTTGCTTCACAAATGGACAATGCCTGAAATAAAGAGTGTTGGTTGGAATGCAGGCATCCACTAGTGGTAAAAAGTAAAAATGTTTCCTATTTTCTAAAAGGGCCAAATAGCAATATGTATTAAACTCTTACAGACGTGTTTACTCTTTTAATCATAAACTCTTCCAAGAAAATTAATGAGATATGTTCTAAGATTTGTGTTGTGGATGTTGTATTAGTTAGGGTTCTCTAGGGAAACAGAATCAATGAGAGGTATCTATGAATGTAAGATCTATAAAAGTGACTCACGTAGCTGTGGGTATGCACAAGTCCAAATTCTGTAGGGCAGTCAGCAAACTGTCAACTCCAATGAAGATGTCTGATGAACTCAGGAAACGATCCGACAACTCTGATGAACTCCTCAGGAAATGAACTGGGATCTTCGACAAACGTGTTTGATGAACTCCTCAGGAAACCGACTGGCAACTTCGACAAACTCCTCAGAAAATGCTTTGCTGGTCAGCCAAAGAAGAAGTGAAGGCCCTCTATCTGTCTCACTTATAAGTTTTCAACTGATTAATTGGATTAAATCCAGCCAACTGCATTCTCTCATTGTGGAAGACACGCCCTTCGGTGAGTCATCAGTCACAGCTGCAGCCAATTGACTGATGATTTAATAAATCAGCCTGTTGGTTTATTAACCAGCCTCAAACATCCTGCAGCAATTGTTAGGCCAGTGCTTGCTTGACCAGACAGCTGGGTACTATCACCCGGCCAAGTTGACACTTGAACGTAACCATCACAGATGTTATTCACATGTTATTTATATTTCAAAAAATGGAAAACAATAATAAAGGTTAACTAAATTTTATAAAGCAACTTAATAGAATAATAGTGATGGGGAAAATATGTATAATATGTGAATAAGTGAAACAAAGCTCATTAAAAAATACTATGGTCTTGAATTTATAAAACCACACATTTCTACACATGTATACACAACTGGAGGATATACCCTAAATAGCTATGAATAGTCATCTTCAAATTGTGGGGTTACAAGTAATTTTTAGTTTCTTCTTTAGGTTTTTATGTGTTTATAAAAGCTAAAGCCTTTAATGTAGATTTATAATGACTACCAATTTTTAATTGATAAAAATGTTATTAAAATAGTAAAGGCAGAAAATTGCAATTAAAAGGTAATAAATTGTTTTATCTATATTTCTAAAGAGGAATTTCTCTCTAAGGATAAGAATATTCTTACAGTTCCTCAACCACATACTCTTTAAGCTCAAGCACCAGGACATGGTTGGAAATAGTTGCTGACATCTTCAACTTTAATTTAGTTCCTGGAAATCTGCTCTTTAGCAGCTGGAGAAATGGACAACTGTATATCAGCAGATTTACTTTTTCTTATGAATCTATGCCTAAATTGCTCATATTTAGCTATCAGAAAATTGCTGATATGAGCAGAGGGAGAGTTAGAATCTAACAATGTCAATAGCATAAAAAAAAAAAATCCCTAGTTTATTTTCCCCTAAGGATATGAGAAAAAAAAACCAAAACTAAACTAAATCTTTTAAGCTCCAGGGCATTTTCTATTACTAGACACATATAACTCTTCTGGAATGAAATGGATATTAAATTCATTTTCCTTCCCTGTGCTTTTACTCTACTGTAGCATCTCCACAGCTAGTTGTCAGCAATGGCTCCAGTCTCAGAGTAGCCTGGCATGGCCTCTGCAGTGGTGAAGTAAAGGCCTTTACTCCTAAATATTCATCCACTTAGATCCCCAGTGACCCCAGGGTTCTTTGAGAACCACATGTCCTGGAGCAGCCAACTCACCTTCACCATGCTTCAATCCCTCATCCGAAAAATAGGGATAATAATGACAACTTTACAAAATTGCCATGAGAAATAAATTTTACAAAAAGGGTACGAAATGTCTTTGGGAAAATAATAGACTTGGGGGGCAGGGAGCCATAGAAATGCCCTGTCATTTCAATAATGCTACTCTGAAAAGACTACAGGCTTTAGCAGGATGAGATTTCGGAGTCTTCACTTGGACAAGGTGTCACCAGCATCCTCCATGGGTCAGTGGGTGGTAGGATGGTCTTTGCACTTGACATTTGCAGCCACTGTCACTGGATGGTGTTGGTAAAGGGCACAGGGGAAAAAATGCTTCTTACCAAAACCAAAATCTAATGTAAATTGAGGAGGAAGGTGATGTATGCCTCTTCTCTTTCTAAGTCTTTTCAGTGCTGGTTCTTAAGAAAGAATAAAAGTGAAAATGCCATTTTAAAAAAGCCACTATTTCCAAATACTCATTGATGACAGAAAAATTCAAATAAACTATTTTTTAAAAATATGTACCAAAAGCAAAATCTGTCGACCACTACCAGAATGAATAAAATCTGTAACAGACTAAGCTGCATTGCCTTCTAAATCTTATATTTGCTCATGTATCTATGGGACACAACTATCTAGCTGAAAAGTGGAGATTTGCCCAATAGAAGTGAACATTGTCACAAAATGAAAATGAATTTCAAAGTAACCGAGTAATACCAAGTGGAGCATTGAGTAGAATATCTACTAGAGTGATGTGTTAGGCATACTGAAGAAAAAGAAACCCAAATGGGAAAAGCCATTTATAGTAGAAATTGACATTAACTAAAATCTGCAACTAGGCTCAGCTGCATTTTCTTCTTAGACTTGCATTTGCTCATGTATTTATGGGACAAAAATATTCAGCAGAAAAGTGGAGATATCAGCCAAATTATTGAACATGATTTTACACCCCCAAATAACTGGTTGTTTAGGGAGTCCCAAACTTTGATTCCATTTACTAAGTAGTTTCATGTATTCAGTCAAGATAGTCAAAGAGATTTGTATATAGATACTGTTTTATATGTATATGTATATATATATATATATATATAAATCAATTTTATTCCAAACTTTCAAAGTCTGATGTAAATGAACCCTAGTGGAAAGAACAATAAAACTTACAAACTTAACAAAATAAGGAGTTTAAACTGGGTGGGGCAAAAGTTTGTATTTTTAAAAAAATTCTTAAACAAAAAAAGCAGACATGTAAGAGACTGTTGCCACACTGTGAGTTTTGGAAAATTTTAAAGTGAAAAGATCTAAGTGGGGAGGTTGACTTAAAAAATAGAAAGATCCCAATACCTAAGATTCAAGGATGTGAAGACAAGATAAAATATAAGCCATTTGCTTTGTTTGGATTTGGCTATATATTTTTTCTTGAAATCTGCTCTATTTGGGGCTGACAGAATGAATGAGAGGCCCTGCTGCTCTGGTGGTTACGTGATCCTATGACAAATGCAGAAGGCTAGAGGAGCCATTCTCCATATTTCCAACTTGGATCATCACCTGCACTCTGTGCAGAAAGAGGTCACTTCATCCAATTCTGTGGTCCGTGGCAAAACTATTTATTGAACTGTCCCAAAGCACAGAGCCTGGCTTATTAATCAACTGATAACTCAAGGGGTCAAACAAATGGTTTTGTGTTTCTTCTCAGGGAGAAGAAAATTAATGCTGGAATTCAGACAGGTCCATTATGGAAACCGAAATCTAAGATGGTGATAGAATGAGTGACTCTGACTGTAGAGTGGAAGAATCATGAATTACAAGGAGAAATGGCATTCTGGGATCCAAATATACAGCCAGAAATGGACTTATAATTTATTTGCATGAGGCCAGAGCTTTGTGCTGGTACTTAAGTAAAAACAATACCTTGGCTATATGTTCCCTTTTTGAAAGTACCCCCAGCTCCACAGACATGATTGTCTAGTACTAAATCTGGAAAATAAAACAGGAAAGGATTACTGCATTGGTTTCAAATCAAATGCTAAATGCACAACCATAGTGAACCAAAGCTGCCTCCAACATTTAAAGCATTCAAAAAACCAAGCACTAAGCCATTGGACATACTTTTTGAAGTTGTTAGCTTTTTGGAAACCCTGGGTGATATTATTATGAGATTCAAAGTGAAAAACATATGGACCATCTATTCTCTTTCCCAAACTCAGACACTCCCACTAAAAATATGAATCTTTAAAGAGCAAAAACAGAAGGAAGATATTGCAGTGGAGGGTAAAATGAAGTGGTTCCACTCTTTCATGGACCTGGGGTCTGTGAGAAGGGTGGAAAATCAGAGGTGATCAAGGAATAGACTTTTCTCTCTGTCTTATCACACTCAAAACTCCTTGCTAAGTTTTGAGTTTCCAGTACAAATGTCAGTCAAACCTTGCGTGAAATGCTGCCATCAAGAGCATTCACTGCCTCTGTTTGGAACTTCAGAAGAACAGACGCTTGCTACAAATCCCTGTATCATCCTTAAAAGAGGAAAATCTAGCAGCTACAAAGTCTAAGCCACTTGTGTTTCCATCCACTTTAATAATCAGCCTCACCAGACAGTCCCTTTTGACCTTTCCTTTATTGCCTCCAAGAAGGGTAAAGTATAGACAATTTTTCCTTTTGGAACCCTAGAAAATTAAGTAAAAAAAAAAAAAAAATTAAAAGTGAAATGAAATTAAAGAATCCTTCAAAAGGGTGAAGGACATGAAATACTTCACCACCAGAGATTTATACCTTTTTGGACTAACAAATTTCTAAATAGAATCTAAATTCAAGGCTACTTGACAATTCCAGTTTTAAAGATAATTTACATCTTTGTTTGTACACAGCATATGACTTGCAGTTTTGAAGACTTTTGAGAAAAGAAAGCAATGACACAAAATGCAATATGGACAAGGCATGAAAATTGCTTTAGCAACTACATGGATCATCCAAACCTGGGAGGTGCCAGGTTCTGACACTCCATGTCTCTTTCTTTGATCTGATTCTGCAAGACTGCTCCATGTATCGGCAGATATCCCTAGTTCCCTGGTAAGCTTTAAAGTAAACCAGTGGCTGGCCCCAGAGCTCTACATTGGCTCTTCCTCATTGTTTCATTTTTAAAAAAAAGAGAGAAAGAAAAGAAACCTCACTGGACATTCTACATGTGGTTTCCACATTGTCCCTTAATCATTCAGTTTGAAAATAAACCAAAGGAGAATAAGCAGTTAAAAGTGCTTGGGGTTGGGGTGAGAACTTCAGACTCCTGTAAGCCAACATTAATTAGTAGTGTATTTAATATAACATCTGCAGGGCAGCTGTCTTATGTAGACCAGTCTCACAATAACCTTTCATTATGTGTCACCACAGAATGAGAAACAGTTACGTATGTGAGCATGTGTGTAATTTGTAGTGAATCTAATTGATGTCGCTTAAATTGAAAACAATGACAAATAATTTGAACTTGTTTAAAATAATATGATTATGAATACTTACCAGGGATAGGTGAGGAATTACTGAATTCATGAGTCAGGGAGGTTGTTTTTCTCCAAATACATTGGGAAATAGAAACTCAATCAGTTGTCTTCAATGCAGGACAAAACAAGCTGATAAAAATATCCAGCTGAAATTGGAAAAGCCTGGCTTAACTGAAGGCTTTCATGCCTGGTCAGGGTGACAAGGAACATCTCAGCTCCTGTTCTCTCCCTCAGTCCCGCCCGCTCTGTGAGCAGAGGCCCACTCCTCAAGTGCACGTGTTACACTTTCACCGCAGGGTCCCGCCTGCAGCTGTGGATCTCTGCTTCTCGTGCGCTCTTCTCCTGCTGATCACACAACAGAGAAGGTACCCCAGGAACTCAGACCCTGTGCTTTTAGAATGACCAGAACCTTTCTTTAACTGGGTTCTGTGGACATTTTCTGTGAGATGTTAATTCTTATTCTGTGAGAAGGGAATCTCACAGTCTAATAAACGTGGATAAGATCAAGGTAAACAGGGTTACTTATTACAAGACTTAAGGCCTTTCATTTGCCAATGTGTATTATGGATTGAGGAGGGATAAAGTAGATTTTGTCCAGTTGACTCCTTTCATGGGGTACAGACAATGTTTTCAAATTCATAAAATAGTATTTTGTTTGTCTCTTTTCTTACCACTTCCATAATAACAGGACTGCACATTTTAGTCACCTCTGCAAAGCATACTTCATCTTCTTCTACTTAAAGAGAACTATGGAAAAATGAGAAGAAATCATTTCACTCATTTTTGAGGAATCTGAAATATTAATAGCCATGTTATTTCTGAAAATTTTTGATTCATTATTGTTTGCTTCATGCCGATTCTTTTTGGAATTGTTTTTCTTTTTCTTTCTTTCTTTTTTATTGAACTGTTGTCACTTGCTGTTATTAAAAAGTAAGAGAAATGTCTTTTGAAGGCTACTCATTATCATCTATGTCAAGAATGACAGGGCATACCTAAGCAATATCACCAAAAAGGGACAGATACAAAAGAAAGATAAAAAAAATCTTCTACTAAATACCTAGACTATGAGTCAATTAGGAATTGAGTGCCTTAAGTTTATCCAGGCAGGGTTGGAAATGACTAAAATAAGGAACAGCCAGGCTACTGACAGTAAATGACAACTGGACATGAAATCAAACTTTTAAACTTTAAGCTTTTAAATTTGTTGTGTTTGTGTGTGTGTGTGTGTGTGTGTGTGTGTGTATGTGTTATTTTGTAGAGGGCATAGGTTTAGAGGTAAGGTTTGCAATGGATGTAGAAACAAACTTGAAAATTTAGTAAAATAACTGAAGAATGGAGGGTGCATTCAGATGGAAAAATAGAAAATGAAATTTCAAAACAATCTAAGATATCCAGTGGTCTGTGAAAGGAATATTCTATGATTTGAGATTATGTCTAACACATAAATTTATTTCATTACTATGCAGACTGCACAATATTTCTTAAGCAGCGCAATAAATGTGCCCAAAGATAGCATTTTAAGCTACATAGAAAATGCCAAAGACCAGACATATTTAAATGCCAATCCATGGGCAGGCTGGCCCTAAGGTGAGATATTCTGGAACACCTGGTTGGCTGGTAGACATTCCTTGGGACCCAAAAGGCATTTATTTCAGCCTCTCTGATCCCTTCATATGGTAAAGAAACAATCAAAGAATACTGGCTTTATTTTTTTATGCATTGGTTTTGATCCACCTAAAAGGTAATGGGGGGGGGGTAGGAGGTGGTGGGAGGAGGGAAGGGGGTTAATGCATTTAACAGCTTCAAATCAATCACCATTGGAAAAATGTCCAGAAAGCAATTCAGAATGAAAATATTTGCTTTCTGGCTAAATAGCAGTAGCTTTTTTATTACCAAATGGAAATAAACAGTGCTGCTCATTTATACCAGAAAAGGGCAATCTACAAATAACTCAAATCCCAAAATAAAGGAATTGAAGAATTGCCCAACAGACTAGGACATGATTTACTGTGGATGACTTCAGAGTTTCATCAGTGATTGCAGCACAGAGATTAGAGTAGACTGGGGTTGTAATTAGTTAAAAGGCTCAACTATTCTGAGCCCACGTCCCAGAAGGGCTTGGGGAGGGAATCCTTCATGCTATTTATTGGATAGATGACCTCTCTCCCTTACGTTGCCCTGGGCTGGAGCAAACCCATGTCTACACCATATTCAGTGACAAATATAACAAAAAATCACACTGCAATTAACTTAAATGAGAGATGTCCCTACAAAAGTGTTCTATAGAATGGCCAGTAGTTTACAAAAGAGAGAGAGAAAAATAAATACAAGTCAATAAATCTTACAATGAGGATATAAGGAGTCAGCAAAGAGAAAAGTAGGAATAATAATAGTGTTTGCTCATTTATTCACTCAACAGTGTATTAAATATCTACTGCATGGGGCACTACAGATACAGAAAGGAGTAAAAATGTGATAACCAGTGAGGAAGACAGGAATAAATAGATATATCATTCAGGATGCTCATGTGTAAATTGTATCTTACATCCAACTGGCATCCACAGGTTTCAGAGCATTTACAGCCACATTATTTCATTTGATCCTCATAATACCCTTTAGATATAGATCAAACAGGCAATATATGAGAAGTAGAGTTGGAGAGATTGTTTCTTTCCAGTATTCTGCTAATAAGAGTGAGATCTGAAATTAGAGCTCCAGTCTCTTGTGCCACCTTCTATTTACCTAGAAACCTAATAGTAAGTTTGTAAGAAGTCTTCTTGCATTTATTACTTTAAAAAAAATAGCATTTGCTGTAGATCTTATACTCTGCAAGTTCTCTCCTGATCCTAAAGCTGAGCTGTGATGAAAAGAATGATCCCAGAATATATTAATCACATATTGGAGGAAAGACTTCCTCAGAGCAAGCATATCACCATGTGGAATTACTCACAGCTACTGGTATTAAAAATCCCATTAAGGATCTAGAAATCCAACTTGTGGACCTTGCCCACTGATTCATCCACTGAAGTAACATTTAATGAGACTCTATTTTGTTTGAGGGGCTCTTCTGAGCACAAGGCCTAAAAGAGTGACGAAGATGGTCAAGCTCTCCACTTTTATGGGGCCTACATTCTCAGCCACAATCAGGGAAACAAGTGAATAAGAGACTCACAATTGGTGTAAATGCTTGAAAATAAGAAAATGAGCTGATATGCTGAAGAATAGGGGGCAGGAAGGACTTTAGAGCAGGAGGTCAGGGAAGGCCTCTTTGAGAAGGTCACATCTGAGCTGAGTTATGAAGGTTCCAGAACGTGGATATCTGGGGCAGAGCACTTTATCCAGAAGGAGTGGCAAGGGCAGAAGCCCAGAATGGGAATGAGCCTGATAGCTCACCTCGAGCGTGGTGAACAAGGAGAAGCCCTGGTGCACGAGGAGGTCAGAGGCTAGGTAGGATCTTGTAGGCAGTGGTAAAGATTCCCTGGAGGATTTTATTTGGGGAAGTGAAGTTACCTGATGTATAGCAAGTGGGTCATTAAATGGATCCCAGAACTCCCAAATACAGAAAAAGGTGCTTTTTCAGAGCAGCTGGCATATTATCTACCTGACGAATAAAAACATTGTGTCTGTGCAACTTGCAGAATCAAGTTAGGACATTCACAAGGACTGCTCTGAATGTAAAACTTGGCTATTCGCTCATGGATCTGGAGGTTTCTTTGTGGTCCTTGTTCAAAGATTCTAGGCAACTGTGAAGAGTACAGGAGTAGCCAATCCTAGGGTCAATCTGACATTTAGCACAGCCATGGTTACCCAAGCAAGTTTGTGAGGCTGGGATAACACACAGCAGGAGTGGCCAGGCATTGTTGCTGTAATTGTTTCTTCCATATTGTGTCCTGGAAAACCAACTCAGTGGCACAATCCTTTTCTCCATTTCAAACTTTCTACCATTAATAGCCAGTGATTATCTAAATAGGATTGCTCAAACATGTTTTCAGTGAATTGAGGATGAAATAGCAGGAACAAAGCATTTTTTAAGCATGAACTACCTTCTGTATAATAACCAAATATCTCATTTATTCAGCCCTTAAGCAGTTCCGTATGCACTGGCTCCTATTTGAGGTACATGACTATTCGGCCATAGCATCCATTTGGTAACAGCAGGCACATGGTTTCATACAGTCCTAATGTTATTACTCTATAATGCCTTGCCACAGAGCATTCCTTCTAAAGAGCACAATGCACCCTAATTAATCCTGGGAGAGGCTGCCACACTCTCCCCACATTTTACCAATAATAAGGCCAGTGAGACATTCAGAATAAGCCAAGATGATGTGCAGCTACTTAACGGCAGGATTGTGGAAGAATTCCTGGTTGCACTTCAGTTACGATCTTTGTATCCTGTCCCACCCACTCTAGACCGGCACATCAAGCTCTAATAAATAGGCTACAGACCACAGTTCCTTGAACTTGAGATTCTATATCCTGGAGTCTTTATAATCCTCCATAATTCATTTGAGTCACCACCATTCCAGAAGCTACTCACGGCACTTTATCAACCTCGTTCTTTTGAGGCTCGAGCCTCTATTTTCCAAACCACATTCACAGACAGTATGCACAGTGATCGATGCTCTGAATTCAAGGCTGTGAACTCTCGTCAGCATTTTTGTGGCTGTCTTGGACACTCATACAACTTGGATGGACTGGGCACTTTCACTTAGCATAAGTGTCTTCTTATAAATTATTCATAATAGCCCTATAAAACTTACAAATTGTCCAAGATGCAGTTTGCCTTAATTACCATTGGGTTTTTAGTAAACTCGCTATTTGTTAGCATTTTGCAGTTCTAGAATTCTGTTACCTTACGTCTCAAAATGAAGTTGTTTTAAGAGATTCTTTTCAGTCTTGAATATCCTAAAAGTTACTTTTGATGTCTATGGTGCCAAATATTTTAGCACGCCTTGGTTCAGGTCTTAATGAAGCTCATGATGACAGCTGTCTTTTGTGGCTTGTAGAAAAGCAAGGGAAATGCAGAAAGAAAACATCTAATCTGAAATTATTTGGTCAGTAATTGTGAATTTGATACCAGTGAGAAGCATGCCACATTTGTATATATTCCAATTATTTCAGGTTGTTTTCTCCAGAAATTTTTTACCATCACCACATCTCTAACATTACCGTAGGTTTTTTTCCCCAGAAAGGGAAATAAATAATTAGAAATCTCTATTGAATAAAAGTAATGGAGAACAATGGGCCAGTCAAATCAATCACCTTCCTGTTCTCTTACTCTCAAGAAAGTAATATTGACAGCATTTCTCAGTCTCCCTAACAATGTGAGCACATGAACAGACAAATATCTTCATTAGTTCTATATCACAGAAGTCCTTTTCACACTGTACCAAGGCCACAGACACATTTTCATTTGAATGTTCCATTTTTATGATATCAATCATTGAACAGCAAAAGAAGCACTTGATGCCAGTGCCTGAATTCCAGCACTTGAATGCTATGCATAAATCCTTACCCTAATTCATTGCATGTGAGCTCTTTAAAGATACTTAGAATCATCTTAAGCTAAATAGGAGGCAGTAGATAGAATTGAGATTCCTTTGGTACAGTTTGCATATAAGTACATGCTTACAGCACAACAGAAACAATAAAATCAGACTGTATACCCAGGTCTTGTTTCTTCATGAATCTTTGAGATCTTTAATCCTAGAGTTACCAGTTTCCCATGGTCAATGCCTTGAATACTGAATGGCCAGGGTCAATGCATGTTGACTTTATCAGAGTCTCTGCAGAGGTGGCCAGCTAACTGTGTTCAGGGAAGTCCCCTTGAGGAGGCACGAGGTCTCTATCTGTTCATGTTTTCCTCTTCCTGTTCCACTTTCCACAAAATATTCAGGACCACTCAGAAGGCCTGAGTGTTAGGTAGACATGCTCAGGTGTAGCTTTATTCCCAGACAGGATAGGGGTTTCCTAAAATTATTACCCCACCATATTCCAATACCTGAAATTAATAAAAGTGGAACAAAATCTTATATCCACAATTTATAATAGATCTTAAAATATATATTCCCAGGGAAAGGAAACCTAAGATTTAGAGTCAAACCAAAATGTAAATATCTGACATCAGAGATAATGGGAATTGGGGTCTGCCACTTTCTATCTGGGCAAATCTGGACAGCTTATGTATTCTGAATCGTAAGTTCTTCATTTTCAAAATAGACATGATAGTTACCCCCACAGAGGTTTTACAACAATTAAATGGAGAATGGAACTAATGCACCAAACTAATATAATCAATATTGCCAAATCCAATGATAAATTTTTAGTCTGTCCTCATCTAATTTCACCCATTAGCAGCATTTTATATCACTAACCCTTCCCTCATTTCTTGATTTACTTTGTCCACTGGGCTCCCTGAAGACCACATTTCTGGCTTCTATCTTCCAACTCCAATTGGTTGCTCCTTTCTCTGTCTTCCTTGCTGCTTCCTCCATATCTTTCTGGCATCATAACGTCTGAATACACCACGGTTCAGTCTCCAGACCCCACCTCTTTTCTATCTATACTTGTTCCTTTGATGATCTCATCCATGGCTTTGTCTTTAAATACTATATATACCCTCTGACGAATTCCAAACACTCATATATCCATCTGTCTATTGGACATCTCCATTTGAATGTCTAATCTCCACCTGAACATGTTCAAACAACATTTCTTATCTTCACCCAAAACCTCTCCCTCTGCATTTTCCCCATTTCAGTTTACGGCAACTCCAACCTTTGATCCCTTTATCTCACATCCCATATTCAATCTCGCAACAAATCCCGTTGGCACGATTGCTTTTCCCCCAAATATGACACCCCCACATATGCACACCAGGAAAGAGGAAGTGGTTACAACTTCAGCTTTCCACTCTGCAGTGGGTGTCTTGTCCGTCACTATTGCTGCCTCTGCTCTCTTTAATTTTTTCTTAGGTTTTGCTCCTCTTGACTATACCAAAGGCTTTCAAAAGTTAATACTAATTATAGTGATTCTTCTGAGGGATTCAATAAATCAGACTTATTTTAAAACCATTGTAATTTAAGTGACATGGGGTTAACTCCATTCCTCCTGCCGAGTGGGAGGACATTTTAAATGTAGCTCATTCAAAAGATACTCCCAGTCATTGGAAGCACACCCTTCTTTCAACAAATTGCTTTTACATAATAAGTAGAAACCTTCCGCTGCTCCCGAATATTTCAGTATATTCTTTCTTTGGGTGTGGGTTCCTCCAGAAGGCTTTAAGAACTCTAAGAAAGTGCAATCTTCAATACCTCCTAGCATTATGGTATTCCAGACAGATGCCTGAATGCTTCTCTCAGATTCTGGAGTCCCGGTAAGACACCACTCCCCCTGGGTCAAACTGCCCAGGCACCCATGCCCCATGGAAAAAGTAGGAAAACTTGCCCCCTTGGCAACCCCCTTCTTGCCACTTTCTCTACACTCCAAAATATTAGCCATGTTTCCAGTCGTTAACCATTTGTACATTGACTGTAATGACAGTCTCCTAATTCCCCTAGTGTTGATTTAAATTATTAAATATAAATAATTAAATATAAATATATGCATTTAGATATTCATAACAAGACAAGTTATATACACATTTAATCATCAAATTAATGTCATCATCAAAATTCAAATGAATATTAATTGAATGTGATAAATGTGACTCTCTTCTGCATCGGTGAGGATATAGAGTTGTCATCTATGCAGCAGGATTTTCCAGTTGGTACCATATATATCATATGTCATATAAATGATTCAATGTCCAGCCAAGTTTTTCTCTATTAAAGTACTTTAAAACTGTTTGTGATGCCACTTGGCCTTTATTAAATTTGCCTCTGTTCTGGTCTGATTATGTAGTAGCAGTTAATGTCATATTACTGGGAACCAAATGGATCTTATGTTCAAAGGCTCACTTAGACTTAAACGAATCTCATAGTGGTACTGAGGAAATAATCACCCAGATAATACAGAATGCACTTATTTTTTAAAATATAAGCATTAATAATAAAAGCTAAATTTAAAATTAGAACCCAGGACAGACCATTATCATACCTCAGTTTTTGTGTCAAATGAAACCAGCTTGAAATTCAACTCTTTCCTTACATGGTTTAATATTAAATGGCTACAGGAGGTCTGGAGTTTAGAAAACATGACTTCTTATCCTCTTGGCTTTAGGTCCTCCCATCAGGACATAAGGGATAGGGATATATTCATGATGGGAATTCTAAATAACTGTGATTTTTTCCCACTGAACTATATTTCCTACTAAAAAAAACAAAATGCCACATAAACACAAAAGAGTTTTACTATTATTGTTTAGATCAAGGATCAGTAAACTACAGCCAGCAAGCCAAATCCATTCCAAGCCTTGTTTTATATGGCCTGAAAGAAAAGAATGGTGGTAGAAAGGTCATATTAAACCTAAAAAGATGACAAATATATAATAGAGACAGTATCGTGGCTCACAAAATCTAAAATATTTACTATCTGGCCCTTTAAAGAAAAATGTACTAACTTCTGATCTAGATAATACTTTAATAAAGAAGATTACCAATGAAAAATGCATAGAAAGAGTTTAATAATTATTTCTGTATGAATTCATTCAGAATTTCAAAAAAGTGGTCATCAGAAGTAAGAAGCATAGGCAAATTTTACCTTCCTTTAGGGTTTTATTTCTCCCACTTCCATACAGTAAGTGTTCACCACTGAATATCTGTACAGAACATTCTGTGTCCTGTCAAGTCTGGTATGTTTAAGCTTGCCACTATCCAAAAAGACCAACAGCCTCAATTTTCCACAGCCTCCATCCTGAACTGCTTGCCTCCATCCAACTCCAACTCCATTACCCAATCTGTTACTGAGAGTAAGTCCTACTAACCCTTTGGCTTACCCCCTGTTACAGCATCTCCTCACTCACAGATGTGCTCTCTGATACCACTTCACTGGTTCTGATCACTATTCCCATTTGCAATCACCCTTTTGATTAGGCTGCTTCAGAGCAAACTAGTCTGGCCCATTCTTGCATGACAAGGTCTTCCAGTGGACAATGAGGCTGTGAATGCCTGTGCTTGTATGAAGCCAGGCATCCTATTTCTTGGTGACTTGGAAATTGAGTATCCAACTGTGATGCCAGGCTAGGAAGCCTGCCAAACTGGCTCAGTCAGAAAGACAGCTTCTTTACATTTTGTTTGAGTTTTTTTCCAAATTAACTAATTCATTCATCTGGAGACTTGGGTTTTCTTTTTAGATTGAAACTGAGAAACATGATATTAATTTTGGAATATATTCTGGGACACTGGAGTTCCAAAGCAGTCTGAGGCAGTGTCTCTTAACTAAGAGCCAGGGACCCCTAGGGCAACGTTTCTCAGTGTTTACTCCAGTTTACTTGAATATTAATTATCTTAGGTGCTTGTTAAAAAATTCAGAATCCTAGGACCAAATCTTTAATATCCAATAAACCGAAATTTCTGGGAATGGAGTGCCAGGCTTATTCTTATGCACACTAAATTTTTAGAATCAGTGGCCTAGGAGGTTCATGTACACTTTTCAGGGACTTTCTTACCCACTGAAATTATTTGCAAAAATTCTGCATGATGGTTCAAAGTGCATTTTTGTAAAATAATTGTATTAATTATCAAGAAAATTTCAAAGCAAGCCTTGGCTCTAAATGGCAAGAACCACTGGTTTTAATGAGAAAAGAGGTTAATTCAGAATTACCAAGCTTAAACTTCTCCATAGACCAATTTACTAGATGAGTGACCAGCCCTGCCTTCTCTGGAAGAACAATCTCCTTCCTTGCCCATGGGACATTCAAGTCTCCACAGAAGCAAGTAGCTCAGATATCCAGCATTTCCATTTTAACCAGGTAAATGGTTTTAGTTGCTTTTCTTCAAGAGAAGAGCTCCTCTGGGGTGAAGATGGGGTCTGATTTACCATTCTCTATCCTAAAGTAGTTTGCATGCAGTGAAATTTTGCCCAAGTCTGAGTACCCAGTGCTTCATAGCACACAACTGGCCTCATCAGCCTCTAATACGGAAGAAGAAAACACAGAGCAGTAGGGAGAGCATTGGATTGTTCAAGCTCTCATCCTCAGTTAGTCAGACCACTCACTAAACCCATCTGACTCTAATTACCTCCCAAAGTTTATAAATATAACAGAATATTGGAGTGAGAAGGACAGAAATTGTCCAGTTGTTACCTGATCCCGTCATTTTATCAAGCAAGATATTGAGGATCAGAGCCTCAAGGGACCTTCTCAAATCCAAGGGACGTTTGCAAAGTTCCTGGATTGATAAAGACTACAAGGACTGTCATTTACTTTTTTTTGTTGGCTTCTCAAGAGCAAGACAGGCTAGTTGGTTTTAGTTGATTGTGTGTCTCTTAGACCTATGCTCTTTCTACTTCACCAAACTGTCTCAAAAAGGAACAATAAATGTGAAAGCTCTTTGAAAAACACAAAGGCAATATATGTATAATGCACTTTTGTGACTGTTACCATTATCCATGGCTCTCTGTATAATTTTTTGTTTGCCCATGGAAACAGACATTTTTGTATGGTATAATAAACAGGAACCCAGAGTGGTAGTCAGGTGAACTGCCTGAGAGGTACCCATTTACTATGACAAGGAACCTTCTCTTAGGCTGGTTTCCTAAACAGAAATCAATTTGGTCATTCATCCATTCCTTTCCAACAATCATCTAACTTCTTAAAACTTGATTTTTCATAACCAGGCTTCTTATTCATAAATCTTGCTCAGAGAACCTTTTGTGATATTTGTTTAAAGTAATATGTAATTCCTTCCCAGAGTACTTGCCACTGGGCAATGGAGAAGCTTGTTCCTTAGCCTATTGTTTGGAGGAAAACTGAGGCTGAGGTAGGATGTAAATAGTCCAAAAATAATGAAATGTAGACAAACAAAACCTGACCTCACACATTTAAACAAAAATTCTCATTCATTGACAAGCTGAAAAGTTTATACTCTGGATTTAACATGTTTGTCAAAGAAGCCATAACTTTAATGTCAGGCAAGGCTACTTTGAGATAACAAGGCTGGGAAGGGAAGAAAAACCTTTGGCTGTAAACCTTGGCAAAACACAAAATCCCAACTACTCCCAATGGGATATTAACCTATTAGTCATGTGAGAAGCATTGGGTATATTTATTGCCATTACATCCTCCCGTAAGTGTTTTCCACAAGTTGAGCCTGGGGAATGTACACAGAAGAGAATAAAAGAAAATAAGCACAGAGACTATTAATAGCATAAACTTCATGAAGCTCTCAGAGGATGCAGGAACATACTCTCCAAGCCAGTGTGGGTCACTAGAGAAAGTTCATTGAAAAATCAAGTTGAATATTTGAGTTGTTGAAAAAAGTCCACACTGCATACATTCTCCATTAACATCCTTGGATATTTATAATATCAAATCTGTCCTTTTGACTATGATTACCAAAACTCACTCTTTCCCCTCCTCCTTCTCCTCTTTTCCTTTCCACAAGTAAGGAGCTCATTAAAATACATTTCACAACACAAGCAAAATAAGGAAGAGACCGCATATTTGTTAACATTTGCATTCTTCTCTTTGTCCCTTCTCACACAGCTGAGTTGAATATATCATTATGAAAGGTCAAAACTAGTAACAGATTTGTGTTGCTCACAAATGTAAGTTTATAAACTGAATGCAGGAATCCCTCATTATATATATCTAATCCATTCTTAAAAACCTGCTAGTGAATTTATTTAGTAGGACCTTATATTTCATTATTTTAAAGGGGAATTGTGATGGTTTGGAGCTATGTACCCCAGAAAAACATGTTCTTAAACTTAATCTGTTCGGGTCAGTGTGAACCCATTGTAAGTAGGCCCTTTTGATGAGGTTACTTTAGTTAAGGTGTGGACCAATTTAATGAGGATGAGTCTTAATTCTATTACTAGAGTCCTTATAAGCAGAAAGAAATTCAGAAAGAGAGAAAGTCACAGGAAGCAAGAAGCTGAAGGTCAATGGAACCTGGAAGAGAAGGGGGAGGCCAGGAGAGACCACCACACACATTGCCCTGTTGACAGAGGAGCCCAGGACCAAGGATCACCAGGGAAGAAAGCATCACCTTGACAATACCTTGATTTGGACTTTTTCCTAGTCTCAAAACTGTGAGCCATTGAATTCCCATTGTTTAAGCCAACCAATTGCACAGTATTTACTTGAGCATCCAAAGGAAATTGAAAGAGGAATAAAACAGCACTGCATTTCTGATCCTTCCAAAAATCCCAATCCATTACCCCAAATATCACTAAAACACCTGCAACATTTACCTAGCAATTCATCAATTGTCTAATTATTTAATATTTAATGCACTCCTTGGTGAGTTTGTTTACATGCCAGACTCAATAGCACTGTAGTTTTAGATATTACATTTTCTTTATATACTGCAAAAAACAAGTACTCTGGAATAAAGAAAGTATTAAACATATTAAAGATAGATAATGAATACAAATAACTGAAAAAGAAAGGCAGTTTTTGAAATAGTTGCTTATTGATCAAAGTGTTGCCTGAGTGAAGTTTGACTGCAAGAGGAGTATAATGGGGGTTGCTTGACGGTAGGTGAAGGTAATGAAGAATGAGCCTGTAAAAATAAAGAACAGTGAAACTTGAGGTCCACCCATGTATGAATGCAAGAAACTGTCCTCTTGACACTTGAGACCCCATAAGTGGTGGCTGGGGACCATTGTCTAAAGCTGTAGATGCAGAAGTACATGATTCCTTCTAACCTCTCACTAATGCATGGTCTTCTCTAGACCACTCAGACTCACTACCTTCTTCACAGGCTTCCCACTTCCTTAGAAGAACATTTTATTTAATAATTGGGGGGGAAAGGGAAGGTGGCTCAAAAGTATAGTAATTCCACTTTCTCAGAAACAGAGAGGAAATGAATGTTGGTGAAGTCTAACAATAGTTATCACAAAGGTTAAAATAAAATAGGATAATGAATAAGATGTGCATTTATATATAATCCAAACTAGGTTGGTCTCTACCCTGGAAGAGGAGATTTCAAGCAGAGACTTCCATGTGCTTTCCAGGCTAGCGAAGGAAATGGCAGACCCTCAAACCGGAGGAGGACTCAACCAATTACATTTGATCCCAGGTAACCACAATCATAAAAATTTTGCATTCACGTAAACATCATCATATTGTTCCCTTAAAAGCAACACTAAAATATAGGCAGTCAATATTTTATCTATGTTAAATATGGAAACTTTAGAAATTCAGAAAAACTGAAAAAGTTGCCCAATTTTACACAACAAATTAACATTGAGAAATAAGATTAGGACAAGAGCTTCAACTCCCAGCCTCCTGTTCTTTTCCCTCTACGAGGACAAGGACATTGCTGGACTGGTGGCAGCTATATACACCAAAAGTTTGAGGTGCAGTTTCTGCTCTTATTTTCCAGAGTGGGAAATGTTGAGCCTTTTGGGGGTATAGTTCTGTTCTGACTGCCTATGACAGGTTTACCTATGGGCATCAAGGGACTACTCAACTTCTTGTTATGCTTTGGTGGTAAGAGTTGGAAGGAACAAAAGAGAAAAGCAAAAGTACTCCCTGTCACCTAGGCCACCAGAGTAATTTCAATATTAATTTTCATTAGTGCCTTCATATTATCAAAGTTTGCTTACATTTAAAAAAAAAAGAAAGTAAAATGAATAGGGAACCATGTGAGAAAGGCTATTTAAATTTTTATTGTACTGACTGAGTCCCCACAGTTTTAACATACTCTTTAGATTTGGGATAGCATGAAAGCGGGGGGCCAGATGCACCTGCAATATTTTCTACTTTAAGAGTCAACAATGGTGTCCTAGTTTGCTAATGCTGCAGAATGCAAAACACCAGAGATGGATTGGCTTTTATAAAACGGGGATTTATTTCGCTACACAGTTACAGTCTTAAGGCCACAAAGCATCCAAGGTAACACCTCAGCAATCGGGTACCTTCACCGGAGGACGGCCAGTGGTCGTCTGCTCCAAAGCTCCGGCCTCAAAACGGCTTTCTCCCAGGACGTTCCTTTCTAGCAAGCTTGCTTCTCTTCAAAACATCACTCCCAGCTGCACTCAGTTTTCTCTCTTTGAGTCAGCTCATTTATATAGCTCCACTGATCAAGGCCCACCCCGAATGGGTGGGGCCACGCCTCCATGGGAACATCTCATCAAAATTATCTCCCACAGCTGGGTGGGGCACACTCCAAGCAAATCTAACCAACACCAAAACTTCTGCCCCACACAAGACCACAAAGATAATGGCATTTGGGGGACACAATACATTCAAACTGGCACAAATGGGAAATCAGCAATAGAAATCCCAATTGTCGGTGCATAATTTTCCTACTTTTTAAAAGACTATGATGAACATCTGCTGCCTAGAAAAAAAAGTTCAAAATTCTGAGTAGGGGCAATGAATACTCACATACCTGTTACAATCTTACCCTCATTGACTATTTCAGTCTCATCTCAATCTAACCCCCCCGCCCCCATTCACCTCATCCTCTAACCACATTTGGATGCCCGCATTTCTCTGAAGATTCCGTGCATATTATATGTGCCTTTATTCATGTTCTTCCCACTGCCTGGAATGTCCTTTATCACATTATATGCCAGTCAGGGCTCCATTTATCCTTTAAAATCCAACTAAAATGTCATCTCTTGGTCTTCCCACAGTCCTCCTCCTCCCAGCCTAATCAGTCCCCATCTTGGTTAACCACACTGCTATTTTTTGGCTTATTTCTTTGTCCTAGGGTTAATTATTTATTTACATTTCTCAATCCACTAAACCTCTCACGCAGGCTATGATCTTTATGAGAATGGAACTCATTTTTATATCCTCAACCCCAGCCATGTTATTCCTAAAAGCAGTGTAAACGAACCTCAAGTCCCTACTATTGACTTTCTGTTTCTTTAATAATTATTTTTGGGAATGAATACTAACAGGAGTCATAATTGTGGAACTTTATATACTTGTTCAACAAAATCAGTCATTAGCTACATATCAATAAAATTACTTTTTTAAAAACTGGTAAGCAGAAGTCAATCTCAGTACTTCCCAACCATACCTCGTGGGATCTCACTGCTTAGGGCAAAGGCAAGTGATATCAGTGTGATCTAGGCATGAAGCACAGTTAATACTTGTAGACTAGACTATAATAGAGAAAGGAAGCTCTCCCTGGCAACTTTGAATATGGAGAATGACATCTGAGAATGAATCTAGCCCAAGAAGAACACTCTTAAATGTGCATATGTCAAGTCACTAAGAATGAATATACATGAGGCCCAAAGTATAGACAAGTTATTCTCTGATTTGGCATGTTGCAAGATGTAAAGAAATGCAGAACCCCTCATTGCTAGGTCAACATCTGCTTCATCTCTCCGATGATCATGTCAGAGATACCCAAATCCTAATGCACAGGAATTCAGCTTGGGTCTAAAGTCAAGCCAGAGACTTGGCCCCATTTGAACTTCTGAACCAGAAATGCAAAACTCTTTCAATGGAGCATTTTTCACATAGTTTGTGACAGGGTTCCTTAGTTTAATTTTGGCTCATGTGACAGGGACTTAGGGAAGGTCCCAGTGAGGGCTTAGCTGTAGATGGATGCTTTGAAATGTGCCTGCATGCTGACAGACTTCCTGCCAAGCCAGGATCCCCATCACCAGAAACAGGTCTGCCATGGTCTCATTCATCTCAAATATAGCTCTTGGGATTTCCAACAAGATCGCAGAGCCCCCTGTACTACAGAAGGAGTTTCTCTGATAACTGTGTAGATCTGACCCCAAGTACTTCCATTGTAAAGCAGTTGCTCCAACTCCCCAGGATCTATTCCCATCCACTCTCTTGTCTAGCCTTCCAGAAGATGCTGGAAGGGCTCCTGCCCTTGATCTGGGAGGAAGACATTTATGTAAATGTCAGCTGGGCATTTAATAGAAGAACAGATTGAAGAAGGAGTAGTAGGCCATCTGCAAAGAGGCAACTGGAAGTAGAATGATGCAATAATCTAAGAAATTTGGAAAGGTGAACTACTTAAATTCACAGTTATTGCAACCAGACATGGTCCATGGAGAGGGACATAACCCTGCTCAAATGGAGAAAAAAGAAACCCACCTACTCCCTGCTCTCAAATCACAGGTGAACTGCAAGGTTATTTGTATCTTATACAACTCAACTCAAGCATACACAAAGCAGCTACCCCATACTGCCTGTATTTGTAGCAGGTAGTGGATCTTTGCCACTCTGAGGAGTCTAATGTTGAACACACCACTTATGTACTTTCACCATGACACAATGTTGTGTGAGTGCAGCCTGAGTGTGCTCAGGAACTGATCATCCCAGAGAGAAAAGAAACTGCTTTTGATGTCTCTGCTGATGTTCCCTGCTGTTTCAGAGGAAGTTTCATCAGCTGCTTTATATCTATGAAGGGACAAGGTACTGTGTATTGCTTTCCTTTCCAATTCAGCAATATCCCTCTCTTTGCTTGGAGCAGGAAGTTTTCTGCATTTCCTACTGCTACATATCAAGCAGTATCTCTCAGCCAACATTCTAATGGTTTCATCAGCACAGATCATCAGACCCATGTCCAGTACTCTAGGAATCCATGATGCATATACCATAGAAGCACATGATATGAGCATGGTTAAATGCAAGAGAAGGAGTAGAGGAAGAAGGGATTGTAATACCTTTAGAAAACGTGTGCATGTGTGTGTGTGTGTGTGTGCATGCAACAACCAGCAGAATTTTCTTCTTGCAGTAAGTGTCCTTAGAGTAGGAAAGGGTTTGGAAAGCAGACTAAGTGCCCTGAGGCCAACTAACTTTTATATGTTTCTGCTACCTTATACATAAAATGGCAGTAATAGCAACCATCTTGCACAGAGTGTGTAAAATTAAGAGATAATGTATATATAAAGTACAGAAAACTTACAGAGAGCTCAATAAATTAGAGAAATTTCATTTTTATTGTAATGATTAAGTCTGGAAGCTACATCACAGGAAAATCACGTGTGGCCTCAGGTTCTCTCTCCCTCCTTGAGGTGGATATCTCTGATCAAAGGCTCATGGGGAACTGATGGGAAAGAGTTGAAGTGGGTCTCAAAGAGCTGTGTATCCCTGGATGCTTTATTGGTCAATGAGGGTTACAATAACAGAAAGCTTCTTTCAGGGAATGAAAATCAAAGGGCGAAGTTGAGTTATGTCTCTTCTTAAAAGGCAAGAGTAAATTCAACTATTGGCAAATTTTACTGCACTCTGAAGTATTGACCACCTGCAGGAGATGGTGTTGCTCATAAACAATATTCAAACCTTATTCACAAACTAGTTCATCATTTTTTTTTCTCTGTAATATGACTTTTATTCTAGTAACATAAATGCAACTCAGGGGGCCCTATTTTCAGCACTTTCAAGTTAAAAGATCAAAGCGACAATATTGCATAAGATTCCTGAATTCTCCTCATCTTTCCTTCTCCAATGATTTTTTTAAATTTTATTTTGAAGTAAATTCAAAGTTATAGGAACAGTTGCAAAAACAATACAAACCCCATACACAGAACTTTAGCATACCCTGACCCCCTCCCCCGATACCCCGATCCACCAACTTTAACATGTTGTCACACCACCATTTCTTTCTTTCCCTCCCTCCCTCCCTCCCTATCTATCTTCCATCATCTATTGCTCTGTCTTCTGAACATATGAGAGCAAGCTGCACACATCCTTGAACAAACACTATAATTCACATATACAATTCCCATGAACAAGAACATTCTTTTATGCAATCCCATTAGGCACAGCTAAGAAGTTCAAGAAATTCAACATTGATACAAAGCTTACATTTTATATATCCTTTCTTTTTCCCCCTTATGTCCCAACTGTGCCCCTTTGAGCCTCCTCTCCTCCATCCTCAGAGCCCATCCAGGATCATCCTTGACATTCAATTGTCATCTATTTAGAATGTCTTTTTTTTTTCAATTGTGGAAACATATATACAGCCTAAATTGTCCCATTCCAACCCCTCCCTAGCATTCCATTAGTGGGATTAATCACATTTAGAATGTTATAATGCTATCACCTTCCCACTATCCATTACTAGAAATTTCCCTTCACCTCAAACAGCAACCCTACACTCATTTCTCAACTCCCCATTGCCCCTTCCTCCACTTCTCAAAGCCCATACTCTACTTTTCATCTCTATGGTCATATTCTCTGATACTTTCTTTGTGTTTACTGGGGGACTTAAATTTAACCTCTTAAATCCATAACAATCTTGTTTTTCTTTGATACCAACTTAACTTCAATAGGACACATAAACTATGTTCCTATACTCCTCCATTCCCCCACCTTTATATAGTTCTTGTCAAAAATTACATATTTTACATTGAGTCCAAAACCACTGATTTGTCATTAGAGTTTACGTATTTTATATCCTGTAGGAAGTAAATAGTGGAGTTACAAATCAAAAATCATTGACTTCTATTTGTATTCCCTTGTGGTCAGAGAATGTGCTTTGAATATATTCAATTTTTTTTGTTTGTTTTTTGTTTTTTTTTTATTGAGGCTTGTTTTATGTCCCAGCATATGGTCCATTATGGAGAAAGATCCGTGATCACTAGAGAAAAATGTCTGTCCTGGTGATTTGGGATGTAAGGTTCTATATGTGTCTGCTAAAATTCTCTATATCTCTGTCTCCTTTCTTTGTTTCTCTGTCTGTAGGGCTCTCTTTAGCATCTGAAGTAGGGCAGGTCTTTTTTTGGCAAAATCTCTCAGCATTTGTTTGTCTGTGAAAAATTTAAGCTCTCCCTCAAATTTCAAGGAGAGTTTTGCTGGATAAAGTATTCTTGGTTGGAAATTTTTCTCTCTCAGAATTTTAAATACGTCATGCCACTGCCTTCTCACCTCCATGGTGGCTGCTGAGTAGTCACTACTTACTCTCATGTTGTTTCCTTTGTATGTGGTGAATTGCTCTTCTCTTGCTGCTTTCAGAACTTGCTCCTTCTCTTCAGTATTTGACAGTCTGATCAGAATATGTCTTGGAGTGGTTTTATTTGAATTTATTCTATTTAGAGTTCGCTGGGCATTTATGCTTTGTGTATTTGTATTGTGTAGAAGGTTTGGGGAGTTTTCCCCAACAATTTCTTTGAATACTCTTTCTAGACCTTTACCCTTCTCTTCCCCTTCTGGGACACTAATGAGTCTTAAATTTGGACGTTTTATTTCATCTATCGTATCCCTGAAATCCATTTCGATTTTTTCTATTTTTTTCTCCATTCTTTCTTTTGTTCTTTCATTTTCTGTTCTGTGATCCTCTAGGACACTGAGTTGTTGTTCAACTTCCTCTATTCTTGTATTATGAGTATCCAGAGTCTTTCTAATTTGGCCAACAGTTTCTTTTATTTCCATAAGATCTTCTATTTTTTTATTTACTCTTGCAATTTCTTCTTTATGCTCTTCTAGGGTCTTCTTTATGTCCTTTATATCCTGTGCCATGTTCTTCTTCATGTCCTTTATATCCTGTGCCATGCTCTCATTCTTTGATTGTAGTTCTTTGATTAATTGTGCCAAGTACTGTGTCTCTTCTGATCTTTTGATTTGGGTGTTTGGGATTGGGTTCTCCATATTGTCTGGTTTTATCATATGCTTTAAGATTTTCTGTTGTTTTTGGCCTCTTGGCATTTGCTTTGCTTGATAGAGTTCTCTCAAGTTATAAAAAATACCAATCTAATTTTTCAGATCTACAAGTTGGTGGTGTACACTTTCTCTAACAAATCAACAGATGGCGTCTGCGAGTCACCTATTCCCTCAAGTCAGTTCTTCTCAACTTTGCCTTTGTGGTGTGTGGGGAAATGATTCTTGTGGGGTTCAATTGGTGCCCTCAGTTTGAATGTGTTGTTGTTGCTGTCTGCCCTGAATATGGGGCATGTGTCTGGGTGGTTAGGGAGACAGGACAGCTTTAATAATCAAACCTCCCAGGTGATCCCGGAGATTCAAGGCTGTTGCAAGAGTCTAAGCCTTCATTTCAGTTTTGCCCCAGATTTTCTCTGCAGCTGACCACAAATCCCCGGCATTGACATAGGGTCCCTGGGATTTCCGCACGGGCCCCCCTTCTCAGCTGTGATCTTCCAGGACCTCTTCTGAGGGAAGGCTGTGCTACATCACAAGTGTGCACCATCCCTCAAGGGAAGCCCCGGGCTGCCGAGCCATGCAGGGTGCTCCCAGCCTGATGCAAAGATGGCTGAATGGGGCGTCTCAACACCCCCCCTTTTTGCACAGCTCCGCCTTCCCAGCTCCGGGACAACTAGCTGTGGGTGCACCCAAGGCCACTGTCCACGGCCGATATTGTGGTGTGTGTGCGGTGCCATGGGATACACTCCCCATCACACTGGCACAGCTCTGGACTGTGGGTCTGGCCCCGGGCAGGAGTGTCTCAAGCCCGCTGCGGAGCCGGCTGAAAGCAGCGGTTTCTTTCTCCTTTTGGCTCTCCCCTCTGTCCCCCTGGCCCTGAGGCAATCAGCAGCGGGCTATCCTCCATGCTGGACACCAAAAGGTTGGCACAGCCCGCTCCTGCCATGCTTCACTGCGTGGTTCTCACCGTCGTAACTGCAGCCACTCCCGGGTTGTTTTTTTTTTTTTTTTTTTTGAATAACTAGTCCGTCTCCAAATGGCAACCCCCAGTTTCCCCACATCGCAGTGCAGCCATGGGACTTTCAGCCAGCTTACTCACTCGTTTCAGAACGCAGACTCCCGGTTTCACCAAGCGCACAGTCCCTGTGGATTTAGCAGACCTTGTCCAGCTGGTGCATCGCTGGAACTGGTGTTCTGGGTCACTTTCTGGTTTTCATCTAGTATTTTTCACGGAGGTGTTTTTTTGCCCTGTCTCACCTAGCCGCCATCTTAGGTTCTCCTCATTATTAAACAAAGAAGGTTCTAGACTTCATTTGTTTAATCATGATGATTGGATATGAGAAAACAGAACCACAGAACTGAAAATCCACATAGCATGTTGGGTTTTCATAGATTTAACAACTGAGCATTCCTCACCCATTAAGTTACCTCCTTAACATTATCACAGCATAAAAAGAGTCCTAGCTTCAACCCAGATCAGTCTTCAGATAATTGTTATTACATCCACCTTGAATTCATCTCAGACCTACCCTCACATGCTTGCTTGCCAACAGCTGCTCCAAAGGGTCAGAATTCAGCTTCTGTTTTCCTTGGCACACAAAGCTGGTCTTTATATGATACCTCTTCCCAACCCATAAAGGCTTCAGTGGATTCAAAAGGCAAAGCAGATGCTTTCCAAATACTGTCACAACCCCTCTATGGACTAACACTAGTTCCAAAACCAAAGGCAGATTCTATTTCTGAAAAGCACAAAGATTTTCAGAGGTTGTGTATTTAAGTGGGCAGATAATGACCCAAGGAAAATTCAGAAACATTTCAAGAGTCACTTCATTAGATCCAAGCCTAGTTTTTTAACATGCTATTTTAAAATGCAATAAGTTTAAAGAATCTTAATTAAATTTTATTTTAATATAAGCAGCAGATACAAATGCCCTCTATAAATTGCCACCACTTACTTACATTTTCTGTCTTGGAAGCTTCTAAATTCTTCAACTGTTTCTTGCTGCTTTATCGGATTTCCTGGAGCCATTCAGCAATGTCCTTAAATTGACCTAAGAGATGTTCTTTATGGGGGCTATATTTACTGAGCAGCAGGTATGAGGCTCAATGAATGGATTGACTAGTTCCCTATGGTTATAGGCCCAGTGATGGGAAAAAGCAAACATTCAAGCCCCATTTTTGGAATAGTACTCCCTTTATTAGATCCCCAGAAATCAGGGATACTACTTTATGGGGCCATTTTAACACAAGAATTGTTCAGAAAGCAGAACCTGGATTATATAATTTATTTTAACACAAATCTGGTCTCCTATGTTTACCTAATTATTTCAAGCATATTTTGCTTTTATTAATTTGCTATAATTAACAGCATGTACTACAGTACTTATCATAGTACCAAACTGTGCACTTACATTTAAATTAATGTTTGTAAGAGAAAGGGGAAGCAGTCAGCTAGGGCTGATTCTGGTTGCTAATATTCTGTTTGGTTCTTGCTTACCTTAGACTTTCTTCAAGAGAGTAGAGAAGATCAGGGTTATATAAGTAATTAACATTCCATAACCTGACTTACATCACTAAACCCTCAGTCTGAAGGATTTATCTGAGGGTGTATACCTTAGTCTGCCAGAGCTGCTATGATAAATACCACAGACCAGTTGGCTTAACAGGGATTGATTGTCTCACAGTTTTGGAGACTAGGAGACCAAAGTCAAGTTATCACCAGGCCACCCTTTCTCCTGGAGTCTGGAGCATTCTGCTGATGGCTTGTCAGAAATCTTCAGCATTGCTTGGGCTGTAGATGTATCTCTGCCTCCATCACATGACACTATCTGTCTCCTTTGGTTCCATTTCTGGCTTCTACTGACTGTGTCCAAATTTCCTCCATTAATAATGGCTTGCCAGTTGGATTAAGGCTCATCCTGATTCAGTTCAGCCTTATCCAAATAGGATCTTCAAAGGTCCTATTTACAAATGAGTTCACATCCACAGGACAGAGGTTTAGGACTTGAACATGTCTTTCTAGGAGACATGATTTAATCTACCATAGGATATTATATACAAATGGTGCCTTCTTTGTCAATCTTCCTAAAATTAAAAGTCCGGTTCAAGTTCTAGAGTCAGAGCAGGGTTCTAGTCCCAGCTCTGCCACTTGCCAGCGGTGTGACATATCACAAATTGCTAAAGCCTTTTTAAGACTCAGCTTGCCAATATGCAAAATGAGAAGGATAACGGTTCCTATTTTGTAGGGCTGCTTTGAGCATGAAAAGAGATAGTATCTGTAAAACACTTAGCACAGCACCTACACTTAATAAATAACTGACTAATACTAACTATTATAATTATTTTTAGAGTCTTTAGTCTCCAGTTCCAACTTGTTTCAGTTTTTTTGGGAGCCACTTACAGGATTCCCAGGTTCTGATCTGCAGTTGAACTGGAAATAAGGATCTCTTTTTTTCATCCAATTCTCTCTCTTTTTTGCCCCCTAAGTGCTTACCCACAAACTCTTACTAAACTCTTACTAAACTCTTTCTAAAGTGTCGGCTATAATTAATCATGATAGATGCAAAGATGCAAGGAGCAGTAGACATAAAGTATCCAAATTATGAAGGAAATATTTATAGAAGCCTTGAAAGACCTAATGAGATTACTTATATAAAAGCAAAAAGTTGTATTCACAACTGATGTCTGAATTATTCCCTAACCCACCAGTTTCCCAGCCTCCAAACAGTACTTTTAAGAAACATTGTGGATTGACTGATTAATATGTGAAAATACTAGTCTCTACATTCACTGTTTAAAATGGTTAATTATTTCATTTATACATCGGAATGAGGATATTGCTTCATGAAATTCTGTTTGATGTTTGAATATAACTAATGTTATAATCGCAAATGCAACAAAAATCTATCTGCTTTGCTCCTAAGAGTGTATTCCTATGCAAAAATGCCCAGCACTCACTTCTTATGTCCATCCTCCTGAGTCCCTCTTTGGTGGGCAGGGCTGCCCTTATAGTCCAAACAGGACTCTAAAGGAAACTGTTCTTTCTCTGAAAAACCTAGTGTGGTGTTTCTTATTCCTCTCACTTCATGCTTTGCATCTGCCTGCCATCAGGCTGGTCCTTTCAGGAGTGTGGCTTGGAAAACTATGGAGAATAAATGCCTTTGGTAGAATCACCTGCCAAGACAATCTGAATTTTACATCTGGAATACCTTCTCCAGACTCACCTTTCTTACATACCACAAGGAACAATAATTGTGTTTGAGCTGTGCAAAGAAAGTAATAGTGTAAGAAACACTTTTTTTAATTTCAAAAGTAAAATGATTAGTGTATTAATAGATTCTCTATCTTCCCCTTCAACCCAAGTGTCATTCTTTTTATCTCTAGCACTTTTTTTTTACTATAGTCAGTTCTACCTATCATGTGTTAATTGGCCTTAGTCCAATGACAATTAATTTTTACAATAAAAAATTTTTTTAAAACTTCTGTAAGTTGTTTTTAAAAGCATGTTGAGTCTTGGTTTTCTCTTTGAATGTTCCCTCTCTTCTCCCTTTCTTCTTCCCCTTTCCTGGATAACATTCCTATCTGACATGAAAGCCTCTGTTATTATTTACCTTCTTCCCTAAGAAAGGGCAGACTCACTTTCCTGACATTCATACTGAATTTCTTCTTAGATCTTCAAGAAAGAATTAGATCAAGTTCAGTTAAAAGTATCGCCCAAAGCTCCTTAGAAGAAAATCCCAGCAATTCTGAAATTATGCTTTTTAAATACTTCTTAAGGTTTGTCTGCACACCAATGGATTTCTCTCAAATGATGTCTTATCATGCTCTCTCCCCACAATCCCATATTATTTAGAAAGAACTCATGTATTTCAAAAGGAGTGGAGGGTAGGAAAGAGGATTCGATTTGAATAAAATACAACTATATGTTTATCATCCCCACCCAAACCCTTGAAACAGTGAGTTATTCCTTCTTTTAGACTTAGCTCATTCATATTGCAAAATGCCAGGGTGCTTTTATCGTCAGCTCCAGGACAGCAGTTTGTAATAGAAGTGCCTCTGCCAAGAGAGATTGATACATGGAAAAGAATCTATAAAAGGCAGACAAAGCCCCTATCTGACGAGGCAAAGCACATTTTCAGTGCCAGTTTCATTGTATATGAAGTAGGTTAAAAAAGTTATGTGAACTTTCAAGATGGAAAAGAAAATGTGTTTACACTGTTTTACAACAAATTTGATGCTATGGAGGGGAAAGAGGAAGCATTGCAAAGTCTAATATTTGATGGGCCCTCCCAGAAGCTGTAAGATGATCATGAACTAGAAGAGAGCACAGGAAAACGATCTGCCCACCCTGGCAGAAAGCAGAGAAAGGAGAATTCTAGGAACTCATTATAGATTTGGAAACAAGCATTTATTACAGAAGAACAAAAGACATTTTAGTTTGCAACAGGGATCCATTCTTTCTCCTGCTTGCTCTCTCCCCACTTCCCCTTCATCAGGGGTTGTATACAGTCTCCCTGCCTTGGGTCTGAGGACACCCTTACAATTAAGTCACTGCATTTGCCATTATGGTTACCTGGACAACAGGTGTGGAAAACAGAATTGAAGTTCAGATAAAGTTCCAACAGAAATTCTCATCGTTCCCTCATAGCAGTTCAGATTACACACAGATTTCCGTTCTAAATAAGCCCCTAATTAAAAATACACCTCTCCCTACATTTGCTCATAACTTTCACAAACCTTGTTTATTCTCTCTGGGTTCAACCTTCTCAAGCTTGGTCTGTGCACAAATGCAGATTACACTGGAAAATCTGAAATGCTCTGGAATGAGGTAAGGGTAAGAAAATGTACTCTTTTTTTGTTTTTTTAACTTGATTTTTTAAACCAGTCTTTGAACATCAATAAGGTAAAAAAAAAAAAAAAAAAAAAAGAAAGAAAGAAGGACAGAAAGAAAGAAAGAAAATTAGCTCCTTTTCTGCTAACTTTGAATGTTATGAGTTCAGAAGAACAGCACTATCCAAAAACTCAACCAAACTGGATGAGTCAAAACACGCTTTGACGCAAATGTTATCTATTAAATTTGCAATTGCAAAATGACCAGCAAGAGTCTAAAGTGTGAAAAGGTCATTGCCCAATCCTATAGTGCTGCAGCTTGGGTTTGATGGGAGTAAAAGAGGATATGTGTGAAAATATGAGGCAACTGAAAAAGATGTGGGGAGAGGCAGCCTTTGTATCATCCTTAGAGAGAAGAGTTTCATTTATACCCCCTTCAGATTGCAGAAATAAAACTTTGCTCAATACCACAATGACACTACTTGAAAGTGAGGGTTTTCCCCTTTTCCTCTATACAGTTTGTTGACCATCTCTAAAAATCAAACATAAAAATCCTCCTAATAAAATATGATTTCTCCAGTTCTCTACTTCACTCCTCTGCTCCCCTCCTTACCCCTCCACCCAAAACACAGTCAAAACAAACACCCAAAATAAAGGTAACTTCCCTGGTGGACATGTAGCAGGATATACACAAGCATCAAGCTATTGGCCGCTGGAAATATTTCCACAATATTGCAGAGATCCTCTTCCGTTTTTGTGCTTCTCTCCCCAGTTTCATCCATATTTAATCTTTTCACCTTCTCATAGTAAAGTCCTTCATATTCTGAGGATTTGGCAAGCTACCTTTTAACTCATTTGATTCAAAAGACATGTATGCTTAGGGTGAACTCTGAAAACAGTCCTTCTATGAAGGAACAGAATGCTGTTTCTTGAATTCAGTCCCTTAGAGTCTCAGGGGCCCGCATCGGACTCAACATTTGATTCAGTCTTAGGAGTAAAGCACTCACTTGTGATAGCTTGGATGGCACCTGTCCCAACTGTCCCCTCCCATGCTGTCCTGGACCAGGACTCTTGGGAGGTGAGAGAGCATGGCAGCTTCCTGGGGGTGGGGTGGGATGGCCCTTGACCCTGGGCAATGGTGATGAGCAACATAGGATTTGGACAGGGCTAAAACTCCAATCTGCTAAAATCAATCTGACCTGGGATCCAAAGAGCTTCAGCACGGATGGACTAGAGACGACAGATCCTCCACGCCTGAGGGCTCTTCTTTTCTGCCCCATCTCCAGCATTAGCTAACCAAAAATGGAGTCCCTATACCCTCAAAAGAATAAATTGCAAGCACAAAGCACCTTTCGGGAAAAACACTTATTTCTCCCAAAAAGATATGTTGTGTCCCTCAAAAAGATACTTTGAAGTTCTAACCTATGGTACCTATAAATGGGACCTTATTTTGAAACAGGGTCATTGCAGACAGCATTAGTTAAAAGGAGTTCACACTGGGGTAGGTAGGCCCTTACGATGACTGGTGCCCTTATGAGAAGGGGAGAAGAGACAGACACGGGGGGGTGGTGGTGTGAAAATGGAGGAGGCAGAGACTGATGTGATGCATCTGCAAGCCAAAGAACACCAAGGATGGCTGGCAAACCCCAGAAGCTAGAGGAGGCAAGGAAATGATCCTCCCCCGGGTTTCAGATGGAGCATGGCCCTCCCAACACCTTGACTTCAGACTTCCAGCCTCCAGAGCTGTGAGACAATAAATACCTGTTGTTCTAGTCCATCTAGTTTGTGGTAATTTGTTACAGCAGCCCTAGGAAATGAAGACATCCCTTGAATTCATAAACCAAAGTTACTTTCTGGGAGAGGAAACTGGCAATGTGTTGATTTCCACGGACTCCCAGTTCAACCAGGCGCTGCTCGGGGAGAGTGAGTATCAGCATTTCTTCCAACACCTAGACCTGCCTGTCCGGACAAGTGCCACGTCAGGCACAGACAGGGCCACAGGGAGAGTTAACGTGGCAACCAGGACTTTTCAGGATACGCCTGGGGAGAGAATTATGGATTTACAAAACTAGGAGCAAACAGCGATAGCCTCGGAACAGGCTTTATTTTTCAGTTGTTCCATCACTGCCCTATATTAAGCCTGAGTTTTTAAAGCCATTTGCAAGAAACTTAGAGTTTGTCATGGTTTGAGCTGGGGATCACTCTGTATATGTATGGGGGAAAGATGCTTTACATAGATTTTTTTTTAAAATAAAACAGAGTTTCTATTTCTCTGCATCATACTATTTTCATTAAAATTAAAGACATCAACTACTAGATACAGTCTTTGAGTCCTTTTATCCTTCAGCCCTTTTATTTTGCCAACCTCCTAGCAGCCTTTTCAACTCTGCTCAGGCTGTGCCCCAGTTTGGCTAAGATGGCCCCATCTATACACAGCACCCCTTGCTGACACTGAGCTTTGCTACAGAGAGCATCATCCTCTAAGACTTATCCTTCATACCAAATCCATCCCTTTCTACAAAATCCTGTTAAGTCCACTTCTTGCGGTTTCAGATATAATGACTTTGATGCCATATGGCTTACAAAGGAGGAAATTTCCCAGAAGCTCCTACAAAACAGCATGGCCCACTCAGCATATTTCACAAGCAAAAACTATGTGAATATGGAACTCATTCAAATTGAGATGATTAGGTTAGAAACAAGGCATGACATTTTTCTATCCCCTGCTTCCTTAGCAGTTGCTAATATGAATATGGTTACCATGGAGGGAAGCATGGGTTGGTGAAAGACAGCAGATGAGACTCCCAGCTTGTTGATCCATGTTCTGGAATTAACTAGTTGCTTCATCTTAGATAAGTCACTTCCTCTCTGTGAAGCGCCATTTCTTCATTTGTTGTAACATAAGGATGGGGATGCATGATGACTAAGTCCCTAACAGTTCTGAAGTTCCATGAAGATGCTGTTTCATTCATTCATTCAAGAAGCCTGCTTCTATGCTAGGTTCTAGAAAGACAGCTAGGAAAAGCAATTACGGCAGTCTCTGATTTTATGTTGCTTAACGATCTAACAGACATCTAACAGTTCATTAGCTAAGACTAAGAAGGAAATTGGCTCAAAGGTAGTAGAAGTTAATTTCTCTCTCATTTAAAGTATAAAACAGCAGGCAGCTCTCTCCCAAGTGTAAATGCAGGGATCCGAGGTCTTTCTATTTTGTGGCTCCGTCATATTCAACACCTAGCTTTTAAGGCTGGCATGGTTTTCTGCATCAAGCCACTGGGTGGGGAATGGCAATGGGGGACTATGAGCAGGAGGTTGCCTGGGTCAATCCATTCACCCTCCACTGTTCAGTCACAAGGCTGGGAAATGTTATCTAACTGGATGCCTGGGAAGAAGAATAAACAGTTTTTATGAACAACTAACCAATCTGTGCCAGGGGTGCAGGGAGTAGATTAAATAGGAAAAAGACTAGGAAATCCCAGAACAGAAATCGTGGAAGTCTTATTCACATGAAGACAGAGAGAAAGGCAGAGAAAAATGGAAACCAGAGCAACCGAGGGGTGTTCAAAGCAACAAAAGAACACTGAGTGATTTGTGGAGAAATCTTACGAGGCTCCTACCACATGCATAGCAGCAAGTCTTCTAAGGAGAATCTTCTAAGGAGAATAGATCCTCAGGAGATAGATGATGGCACATGATAGCTGATATCCGATGGCCTTCAGTACCACGGGAGATGAACTGATACACATGGTTCCAGGTTAGCTAAGATGTTTGTAAATAATTCCGCATACCTAGGGCAAACCAGAAGTTGTAAATTGGTAGCTGTGAGCTGTATTCAGACCTAGGCTGGATCTGTTCAGCCTATAAGTGTGGCAAATGTCACATGATAAATCTGGATTCCTATTTTCTGAACGATCAAAAGATCTGCAATATTGATTTCTCATTCTTACATAGCAATAATCAGACATTTTTGAGAAGTCAATGACCTCTCTCTCCAACGTTCCATAGTCCCACAACTCCTTATTGGATTTCACTTATATACCCTAGCTGACTCAAGTTTACTTTTGAATTCACAATCCTTAATGTAAATAGTTAGATTCTTACCATTCAGAAAGATAAGAAGAACTCATTCAGGGACATGGTTATTTTAAGGTTTGACAGTGGCCCCCATAGAACTATATATACACATATATAGTTGCTTTGCTTTATGCTTACTTGTTTTAAGCATTTGTTTTCTCCAGTGCATTGTGAGTTATTTTGAAGACAGGTCCCAAAGTACCTGGTGCATGGTAAGTACTAAGCTAAGACTTCTGAACAGGCTCACAGTAAGTTTAAAAAAAAAGGAATCACTTGAAATGAATTAGAATGGGGGAAACACAGAGTAAGGTATTGAGGCAATATTCCTGACGCAGGATAGATCCTACCAGCCATCTATACCTTAGAGCCCAGGTAAGGACTGCTGTCTCTGACTGTGACATTGCATGCCCCTACAAACATGGTGGAGAGAGGAAAGTAAGTGCCAGGGTTGGGGACAAGAAGTGCAAGACATGGGAAAGAGAAGGTATACTAAAAATATTTGAGAGGCCATTGACTCAGGCAACCTTGCTTAGGTTGTGTCCTGACTGACATGATCACTCTGGAAGTTGCAGATGAACAAGCCATTCCATCATCACTGCTTCTCATGCCCATTTAGAACCTCCCAAGATCTAAAGAGCTATTGCCACTTATTAGAGGAAATCTCTCAGAGGGTTTAATGAACAGTTTTATTTACCACCACATTTATATACATTGTAAGAGTTCAATAAAGATTGGGTTGTGTTGAATGGAATTGAAAGAAAAGGAATTGAAAATATTGAAAGCAACTTAGGTAGCAAGACAAGAAGACATCCTGGCCTTCCATGAGCTCCATGCAAGGATGTAAGGGGCCTGATCCTGCTGAAGGTACCAAGAATTATCGAAATCAATAAGTACATAAACAAGTCTCATGTGGATGATTAATCCTTGCTAAGAGGATGCTGGGGGTGTAAATGAGTTTTCAACAGTTCTCTGAACAGTCAATTCTAATAGTTAACCAGATTGGGAAATAGGGACTCTGATACGGGCTGCCAGCCAGGCAGAGTGGGGAAAATGTTGGCAAGGTGTCTGGTAAGGGGCAGGCATGTCTGGGCTCAGCACAAACATGTTAGCTTAAATTGCTAATATTTTTCTTGGACAACAATGAAAGTCTTGCTTGAAGTATCTTGTATTCCCTCTTAAGCTAAATCTCCTCTCCACTCTCCTAGATTACCAAGAGGAGGAGAGGCAAATTTTTTGTTTCCTGATCTTTCCTGGGAAAATTAATTCAGGGTCCTTGACATATTCAGAGTCTAACAGCAGCATCACTCATTCATTCATTCATTCATTCAATGTATATTTCTTGACAACCTACTACATGCTGTATCTTAAGTGCTAGATGTAAATCAGTGGGCAATAGAGACAGGATTTGCTCCCATAGAGTTTATTCTCTATTTAGGGTGAAAGACAATGAATGAGTAAATGTACACACTGAAACTAATTGCGATGAAGGTTTTGAAGAAAATGAACATAGTGCTCCAATAGAAAACTGCAAACAATACGGTGGCAGCTTAGGAAAAGTTTTTCAGAAGAAACGGAGACCTGAAGGAAAAGAAGGAGCCTGCCATAAGAAGAGAAGCTAGCAAGATTGTTTCAGACTAAGGCAACAGCTCAGGGCTGTGAGAGTCTGTATGGAGCAGTTACTGAGAATTTGGGTCAGATTTGACCAGCACCTGAGGGGTGCGCAGCCTGCCTGAAATCAAGCTGAGAGAAATAAAGAGGAAGGTAATTTAAGGTATGTTTTTTAGCTACTTTGTTGTAGGGTCCAGACAGGTTTCTGTGACTTGAATTAAAGAAACCCCATCTTTGTGAATGGCACAGAGCAAACCAGAATTCATGAGCAGCTCAAGTCATGGTAGAAAGCTCAGATAGAAAGACCACTGCACTTGCCAAACTGAGCTCACAAAGCATCCATCCTATATGAACCAGAGGACAAACCTGGTTTAGAACCAGTCCTCCTGGAGGCAGGGGTGAGGATTTTCTCTCTTTTCTTTGCCACCCACCCACAAGGCAAACACGAGGGTTCAAAATGGAAATAGAAGGGCAGCTCACAGCACTCTTAAATGTTCACTGCCAGGGTAGGGAGCACGGTTAGGTGACTGGGAGAGGCACACCCAGCCTAGGGAAAAATTAAAGATAGGAAAATGACTTCATAGCCAGGTGGTCTATTAATGGGTCACAGGTTCAGGTAAGAAAAATACATGGTTCCTAATAAAAACAGACATTCAGACAGGGAGGATGCTTTTTTAACAATGGACAAGACTCATCATTTTGGTCTGGCAACCTTCGGCGGTATTGTTCCAGGCCACTCCCTCTCTAGTCCAAGGATGCTGAAGGGAAGGATGCATTTTCATTGCTACAATTATCTGCTAAGTAGGTGCCCTCAGGCAAGGGATGTTTCAGTTTTGTGCTATTAAAAGTAAATACCTTTCTTGAAGGATAATACAGCTTGACCAAGGGGCTGTCTGTGCAGTCAGTCCAGGCCAAAGAATCAGACCTATTCAAAACAGGCATTTCAGAGAGGTAGGGGCACTTTGACAAACTCCAAATCACGAGCTTGTTACTTATGGCATTTGCTGGAAAACCACTGACTCCCTCTGGCAAAAGGACATAAATTTAGTTTGCTCACATATCAAGCCTCAGCCTGGTCATTAAATGTAGACCCAGACCTTTCGATAATTCCTGGTTCAGATTTTGTTGCAGAGCATGAGGCATGTAACGTAAGCTGGATGTACACTCATTATTCACTCTATGTCATTCTGAATATGAGTTAAATCCAGCCAGAATCAAATGAAAGCTTCATGGCTAGGTTGAGATTTTATCTAAGTTATCTTTCTCCAGATGTTCTGAGACTTCCTTTCTTCCTTTCCTTCCTCCCTCCCTCCCTCCTCCTCCTCTCTCCCTCCCTTCCTCCTCCTCCTCCTTCTTTTCCTCCCTCTCTCTCTCTCTCCCTCTCTCCCCGCCCCCCCTCTGTTATTTCTGCATAAGGAGACCCTTGGACAATATCTCCAATATCTCTGTATTTCTGTCATGTGTTTCCCCCTTCTGCTGTATAGTGTGTGTGTGTGTGTGTGTGTGTGTGTGTGTGTGTGTGTGGTGTGTGTTAAGCTAAAGAAAAAAAACCTCATCACCAGTCTGGCAATGATGAAGTTGTGAAGCATGCACCTTTCATCCACAGAAAGCCTCTGAAAAGACTCAGGCATAAATTTACCAAACGTTTGGCTTGGTCCCTCAGTGGTGGTGAAAACATGATTTTTCACAACCATTAAGAATAGCATAAGACTTTCCACAAAGCAATAATATAACTCTGAACATGTCAGCATATGCAACTTTTCAAGTCCCAACTCTCTTCTCTGCAATTCTAGACAGGAATATAATGTAGCAGAGAGAGGACTCCTGTGGGAAACAGAAAGGGCCCTTAACTCCTGATGCCTTTTCTCAGTGGCCAGCAGCAATGGAGGTGTCAGAGCCAGAAGCTGGAGCTCGAACCTGTTCTTTGTGCCCACAGCCACAGTAACTGAATCCACTAAAAAAGCTAGCTCTGTAAAACATTAAGATCAAAGACTGTGTTGTACATTGAGATATGGCATGTTCTCCTCACTTACCTAACCATGCTTAGCCCTGGAGACTGGGGAGGGGGGTGTTGGAGAAAAGAGTGATAGGCAGCTGAAATGGCAGATTGGGTGAGCTTTATGTTTGAAATTTTTCATGATAAGGACTGCCAAACAAGGGCAAGTAAGTCTCAAGAAAGAAGGGACTGGGATTCTAGTGAACTCAGTGCAGTCATCCATTCAATCAACAAACATTTGTTTTGTGCCAGGCACTGAGGCTAAATAGGACAAGATTGTCAATGTCAGAAACAGGGAAATTGGCCATGGGTGCTTTCAAGCAGTCTCTTGAGTCAAGAGTCCCTAAGAGTTGTCTACTTCTAATATTTCTCCGTGTCAGTCACACTAGACTGACACAAAAGTTGGAATATCAGCCCTAAGGGAGGAAATGTCCCGTCTACTCAGCTGTGCTATTTCAGTGAAAGACAAAGCACAAAGAGTAGAAGGTATTTCATCACTATGTGCAAAGTGCCACCAGAGCCTCCAGCTTGCCTCCTCTTTCCATTGCCTTGGGAGAGAGGTGCTGCCTTGTTCCCACCATTTTTCCTCACAGACCCTTCACCACCACCCCTCCTCTCCCCCACAGGCTCCTGTGACTTGTCTCTTCATGTGCATTCTCTGCTTCCAATAAGCTATGGGTAGAATTGCATTTCCCCTTTTTCCCGCAAAAAAATTAAGTACACAGTGATTGTGGCATGTTCTAAAGAGGTTTGCTTCACCCAGAAAGTGCTGCAAACTGGGCCCCCACAAGGAAATCAGAGTGAGGTACTCTGGGGCTCTTAGCTTTTGCCTTTCAGGTTGTTAAACCCAAGCCCTACTGCCAAAGCTGAGGAGCATGAGATGGCCCCTCCCCAAGCACTGTCACACAGAAACGTTAACCTGACAGGCTCAAACTGAACACCACACTTTTTGTTGGTGTGATTTGAGAAAACACCGACAGGCTGAAGAGTAAATTATCATACCTAATTTGACTGTAATAGGAACCTCTGCCTTGGCAAACACATGAGAGAGAGAGAGAGAGAGAGAGAGAGAGAGAGAGAGAGAGAGAGAAACACTGATAGCACTCATCCTCTTTAATATGATAACTCATGAAACTAATATCTACCCAATGGCACACAGCTGGATTGAGAATTTGGAAGTTCATGAAAACAAACTACTTGAGTTGTATCATTAATCAGGGAGTGGCTACAGGGAAACAAAGTAAGTTGAAACTTCTTTCTCTTGGTTAGCACCTCATCTATCACTTTTAAAGTATAGCCATTAGTGATAAAAGCAAGAGTACAGTGGTAGAGTGGAAGGTGAGCACTATCAGAGAAAGAGGCCTGAGTCTTGAGGCTTCACTAATGCTGTAGTCCTTCCAGGAGCTCCCACCATCTCCCCTCTGTTCTTAAAGGTCTAGCAAAAGCACCCCCTCCTCCATGAAGCTCTCTTGGACTTCAGCTGCCCACACCCTTACCTCTCTTATGAATTCCTAGAGAAACTACCTTTGTGGCTTACAATGTGGTGTTTTGTTTTCATATTTTCTTTGACCTGGTTCTCTAGTCATTTCAGGTATATTCACCTCTACCTCATATAACTTAATTTTGATTTCCCCAAAAGCAAGAACTATTCATTACTTTTTTCCTCTGAATCTTGTGCATAAATTAGTTCGGATTTCAATATAGCAGGAGTATCTAGAGCACATCTTGGTAGATAATTTTTACAAAAGTTTTCCTAAAAGCTACCAACCCATGGAAGAATTGGAGCATCAATAGCTTATTCACTTTAAGTTAGGTGGGGACTTGGTTTATGTATATCTACTTGGACAGAGGGTCACCATTTTCAGTTTCCTTTCAACTTGAAACCTTGAATAATAACATACTAACTCTGACATTTCTTGATGGTTCTCTTAGGTCTCTGATGTCACTTACCGATAATCATGGCCATATCCCAACCAAGTGACATACACAGAAGGTGAAGAACATCCAATAGTGATGGAGCCCATTCTGCTCAAGCCAATAGCCTCAAACTTCCAAACCAGAATTGTGTCCTCACTCAGCCCGTGCCCCATCAAAGCTGGAGCCCAATTTGATACTTTCAGATATGAACATGGCCCATTAGGGGTCAAGTTTGATGAGCCTTACCCAAGCAAAACCACATTCTTTGGACACACGGTAGGTTTCTGTGGGTGTTGTTCTCATGCACATTTGCCTCAGCAGAAAAGGTTGGCTCCTCTGGTAAAAATATAGAAAATGTTATTTATGCCACAAGAGGACAACAGGGGTCCTAGTCAGTGAGGTGTGACATTTCTAGGGTGACCATCTGTCCCAGTTTGCCTGGGACTGAGGGGTTTCCTGGGACATGGGAATTTCAGTGCTAAAACTAGGAAAGTTTTTGGCAAACTGGGATGAGTTTGTCAGACTAGACACAGCCTGGCAGATTCTGAAAGTCAACCTTCAACCTTTCACCAGACCTTCCTCCCTCTACTCACCTCACTTGGATCTTTGCAGGCAAAGTGAGTAGCCACCAGGATGCATGGAGTTCCTGGATCACAAGGTCTGCTTTCTTTGGGATGGCAGTCAGTGTCCCCTCACCTCCCACTATCCTTGGCTATCTCATCATCGCCTGTGGCTTCCTTTCACCTTCATAGATTTCACTCACCAATCTGTAGCTCAGACCTGACTTCTGTTCTCGACTCATCTTTCACTCCGTCAATTTGATGTTTTCATCCTCACTCCCTTTGGCTTCTTAAGGTCCATAAAAAATAAACCAAACTCAACATTACAAACATAATAAAAATTATGTATTTTTTCTTTCTTTGACATAACAGATTTATGATAATGGTCCTATTATTCTCCAAGAATTTTATCTAAGCTTCAGACTCCCCCTCTCTCCATGGCCTGACTTCCAAATCTAATCATGTTCCAACAACTTGAGAAGGCAATTCTCCAGTTAACCTCCATCTTTCCAGCCCTTCAATAACTGTTGCCCTGACCAATATAATATCTCCCCTTATGCTAGATTTCTCTCACCTCCCACCCTGAACCCATCTAGCATACTACTGTCACAGCTCTGATCATATCACTCCTCTGCTCTAACACTTCTAACAAGTGGTCTTTTCTCCATCTTGATATACCCGAGTCCTACACACCCTTCAAACCCCAAATGGTACTGTCACCATGAAGCATTGTCTGATCACCCCTGGAGAAAGTAATTCTCTTTTCTCTAAACTCTGAACACTTGACTTTTTCCTATTCTGCTTTATATTATCATTATTTCTGTGCATTTCTATGCATTGTTATCTTCCCTTCTAAACCAAAATGTCCTTGAGGGCAAGATGTGTATTCTCATTTACCTTTTTATCCCACTTAAAATAATGGATAAATGGATGAACAAAATTCAAATGAATTGTAACCTAAAAACATACTCCTTTGCATGGATAATGTTTGACTCTTTAAAGGATTCTTTTTAAAGGATTCTTCTATAATCCTGTTTCTTCCAAGTGTTTCTCCCCATGCTTGTCAACTGAAGGCAGTGTCTCAGGGAACTGAGAGCAGCTTTCTCCTTATCGTAATGCAAGCCTTTTCTCTGTAGATTAAATGCCATGGCAGAACAACAGGGCTCAGGAAAATGTAATTTGTCTCCATGGAATTGTGAAATAGAGACTCCTTTGAAGTACAACCTGAATTCCTTCCCTGCCCTCTGTCTTCACCTTTATAATGAGCATATATTTCCAATAAAGGCCCAACATTATACTTCATTTGACCCATTCTTCCACAATCCATGGGCAGCAATGACTCTGGATTTGCCCCATTTCCTAACCCAAGACACAAAGAAATTTGTTAAACTGTCTCAATATTTAATTATTTTATACAGGTAAATAAAGGGGTTGGTCTAAGGCAGAGCTATCAGGAGGAGGCATAAACCCACAGAATTCCTGCCAACTACATGTCTCCGTATTCCTGTCAACACATCCATCATGATGCAAAGGTTAAGAGGAAGGGAATCTCTGAACTTGTCCTTGGGTCATTTTCCTCATCTCCTTGTTTCCTCCAGTTAGTGCCTGTCCTGGACTGAATTCTTCCCAGGTCTCAAATCCCAACCATAAAGGAATGATGCACACCATCAGGAGGTGAGGAAGCTCCCTGGGCCCTTTGGAATAAAGGAGCTGAGCTGCAGCCCAAGCCCCAGCTACAGGGCAGGCTGAGTCCCACTCTGCAGCCATGTCCACAAAGGTCTCATTTCTGTGATCACCCATTTAATTTAATAAATATTCATTGCGCGCTTACACTGTGGTTACTGGGAACAATACAGAATGATATTCAAAGTAATTAAGAATGGGGAAGACATGGGTATGGCAGGGCACTTGCCGCAGTGCTGTGGAAGGGTTTTGAGGGGCCGTGCGGCATCAGGCATTGCTCCTTTCATTGATATATTGTGGGGAGACCCAGGGCTTTCTGACAACGGACTGGGCAGCTCAGGTGGCAGAAGGGACACACAAGGACCTTCAGCGCAGCTATTTGTCCACTGGAATGGAATTATTTCAGCAGTTTAAAAACTGGTATGGCCATACCAATGTAAAGCAGCTGAATGTGAGTTCTTGATACACCAATGTGCACAAAAGAAGGTCCTGGACCTCATGGATCCCATTGTATAATGCAGGAGATGGTAATCAGATAACCATAAAATAAATGTAAAATCTCAAATGTAAAATTGTGGCTGTAAAGAGTATTATAAAGAAAGGAATTCCATGCAAGGAAAGGGTACCATAGTAGAATCTGACCATGTCAAATTGGCTAAGGAAGGCTCTCCGGTGGAAGCAAGTTTTAGGCTAAGATCTGAAGGATGAGTAGGGGTGTACAAGTCAATGAGGGAATAAAGGAGCATTCTGAGAAGAGGGAACAATGTGAGCAAAATGTGAGAAGTCTCGAAGAAGGCAGATGTGGCTAGAGGGGAGAAAGGAGAAGAGAATAATTTGAGAGGCTGGAGGAGAGGTAAACAAGGCCAGACACTGCAGGGTCCCGAGGAATTCTGTCTGTCATGTCAGCAATGAATGTCTTTAAAAGACTAAAGCAGGCTGGTGGCATTATTGGACCAACATTTTGAAAAGATCGTTCTGACTGCTGCCTGGGGAATGTCTGGGCCTGGAGAAGGGAGGCTAGTGGTGGGCACTTCACTGGTGGACACCAAGGTTCTCTAAGGTCCGACGTGCATGGTGTGTTCTCACCCTGGGAAGAAAGGGCTCCCATCCACAGGACAAAGTTCTGACAGCTCTCCCATCTTGATGAGAATTAAGTGGTGATGCAGTGGAGAGAAAAGCAGAGTGGTTAAAAATGATATATCAACTTCTTTCCTTAACAGTTACAAATCATAATTCCTTTAGCACATACCCTGAGAGCCAAGTGCTTGGCTAAGCATTGCACTTCCATTGCCTCCTTCATGTTCAGAACAACTCAGCGAGGCAGGCATTATTTTCTCCCTTCTACAGTTGAGGAGACTGATACTCAGCAAATCACCTGGTCAAGAAATCCACAGCACAGTGCTCAAGTCCAGGTTTTTCTGATCTCTGCACTTTTGTTTTCAACCCAATAAAAATTATTAAATGTGAACTTGTTGTATGCTCCATGCTCCATGTTGGGCCTTTGGAGCATAATAACATGCCATCTTGCCCAGAAGGAACACAGTCTAATCAAGGAAGGGCTTGCACACATAACACACATTTATGCAGCTTAGCATAAAACACTGTGACGTAGGCTTTGAGGGGACAGAATAAAATCTTAAATGAAATTGCTCTTCGTGAAGGAGCAATAATTTTCTACATCTATTATTGCCTTTGGCTTAGCATCTCTATGAGGTAGGAATGGACAACATTGACAGCTAGCTTTATTGACCGATTTACATGTGCCAGGTATGTGTTAAGTGCTTTCAATGTATTAATTTAGTTTAATCCTCAAATCAATTTCTCTAGGAAGGTAGCAATGTTATCTATATTTTGCAGATGCAGAAACTGAGTCTTACATATGTCAAGAAAAATACCCAGTATCCCAAGTGGGAAACAAGAGAGGATAAATAACTTGCTAAGGAGCAGTAAAGTAATGCCAAAAATCCATAACTTTACATGTATATGAAACTGGAAATAGATTCTGAAATGGAAAACCAAATCCCATGCAGATGCAAGACAGTGCATTAAAACTGACCCTGAACACCCCAACCACAGGAGTCTGCCTGCAAAACAAGTTAGTCTCCCAAGCCAGGCTCTCTGGGCAAACTCTTCCTACTTCTTGGAGTTGTTTTGACATTAAAATGTGAATGTTCTTAAAATAAGGAAGGGGGTGGAGTCTCCAAGGAATGTTAAAATAATATGTGGCAAAATGGAGAAAGTTAAATATTCATTAAGGGGCTTTCATTTCAAATGATAGTTTTACCATATCGATGGCTAAACTGGGAAGCAGGGAGAAGAGGAAGAAACTCTTTCTTAATCCTTTTCCTGAGTCTGCCACAGACAATGCACAGAAGAGGCCCCAGGAGGATGAGAGCTGCCTCCAGTGTAAACTGGGATCTGTGGATGCTGAGATCCTCCACAGGGCTTCTTGGCTGCTTGTCCAAGTGCTGGGGCTAAGGTGGCTTTGCCAAGAGTCAGTGCACCAGCTCCTGCTGTCTCCAACACTTGCTTAAGTACCCTATACATATATTTTCTTCCAGAGGTGGAACTTTGCCCTGGATTATAAAGTCATCCTGTTGTCTTAAACTCCAAAGAAGGAACTCTGGACTCAAAAACTGAGGAAACATCTGAAACCCAACACAGAAAATCTCCATAAATTAAGCAGAGTCCAGCCTCAAATATAAGTTGTCATTTCCAAAAGTTGGAGGGTGTGTATTTGTAGGGAAGAGCTGGGAATGAGTGCTCTACACTCTCTAACAGGAGCTGCTTCAGTGCTCTGGGGCTGGGGCCACTGGCAACCTCGCTGCTGAAATCAACCCTCTCACTCACTGCCTTCGGAGCAGACTTTCTGCTGGTTTTGCTATTGATCTGGGAGGACTCTCAACATGCTCAAAGACCTGCCTGCCTTCAAATTCATTCACTCATTTACATATTTGATCATGAATTTTTCAACGATTCTTTGAACACCCACATGCCAGGCATGGAGCTAGACACTGAGGCTACAGAAGTGAAGAAAAAAAATATTCACTAGATTTTTAACCTTTGAGTTTATTCATTCCTTCCTCATTATTGCATCTTCACACTCTTGCCCAGCAGAGGGCTTATTAGAATACATTATTCCATTGGCACCTATCAGTTTATCAGTGTGACCAGTTTCATAGGTGGAGAACACATGCCAGCAGGGTTTTTGGAGAGAGGAAGACCCCACAGTGCAGAACTGGGCCGTGTGGGTGTAAGAGGTACCCAGAGGCAGTGTCACTTGGAAGGTGGTGCCACCAAATCTGAGATGAGAAAGGGTAGATGAGGAGAGCAGGATGATCCTGGAAAATAAAATTTGTATGTCTCAAAAATATCCTGAGGGAACCATATTCACTGAAAAAGCACCATCCAAAGGCACCATGCTGGGCACTGGAAGCTACAAAATGCAACTTGGGGCTCCCAACCCAAAAGGAGCTATCAGGCCAAAAAATACAGTGGATTACAGAAGTGATTCATTAAAGTCATCTCTCACTTGAGGTATTGCAATAATTTGTTAATCTTCCTTCTTACCTCAGAGTCCCCCCTGCTCCCTTTCTCCTTCCTTCCTCTAATTTATCCTCTACAGTACTGCTAGAGTTATTTATAAAGCACTCGCTGGGAAAACTGCTTGGCAAGGGCAGTTCTCAAACTGTCATTCATGAGCCATCAAGGTCCAGCAATGTGCTTACTAAAGTGCATTCTCCAGAGTCTTCAGACCTACCAAATCAGAATTTCAGGAGGGGGGTCCTACGAATCTACATGTTAAACCAATTTTAGAGTGATTCTTATGCACGTACAAATTTGAAAACTAACCAATGGACAGAAAAAAATGTTACTAAGGATGATCGTCTTTCGTAACTGGTCCTAGCCTAACTTTCTAACCTCATCTGAAGCCATTGTGATACCCCAAGCTTTATGCTATATAAACACAGTCACACACCCCAAATAAACTGGACATTTTCACTCTCTTGTGCCATTTCTCATGCTAATTCCTCTGCCTGGGTCTCCCACACCTCCTCTCCCTACATACGCACATAAACACACACACTGCCCACACACTATCCACTTGGAAAATTCTAGCTCATCCTTTAAATACCAGAACAAATAACTAACTCAGGATCTTCTCCTGGATAACTTCAACTCCTGGCAAAATGCTCTGCTTCCATATCCTTGTATTTTTATTTGGTCTGACCAAACCCATTGTATTATGGTATTGAATTTGTGTTTAGTGACCGTCCTCCCTATACACACGTACACATACATGCACATACTCTTTAAGGTCCCTGACCAAGTGAACTGTATGTTATTCAACTCCAAATTCTAAGCGGCCAACTTTTAGGGAGTGTTCCGTAAAAATTACATTGAACTGAGGCTATTCAAGTTGTACAAACAAAACAAGTAACATCTTTCCAAGCTCCTACATTCCCTCTGCTATTTTTCAAAAATATTTACTTTCTCCCCTCACCTCTGGGAAGGCATAGAAGATTGAGGAAATATCTGGTTGAGTCTTTCAGTCCATGAGTAAAGTATTGCCTTCCATTTACTTTCTCTCAGTAAATAAGTTTTTAAAATAGTCTGGGTAGAGTTTCTGCAGTGAAATGAATCTTTCACTAGATTCATTTCTCAGTAATTAATGTTTTTGATACTCATAGTTATTTCTTATTTCAAATTTCACGGGGGTTTTTTTGATTTATATAGAAATACAACTAATTTTTGTATATTAACCTTGTATTCAGTGGCCTTGGTAAAGTTACTTACTAATTCTAATAGTTTATCTGAGGATTCTTTTAAATTTTCTAATTACATAAATAATAACAGCTTATTTCTTCTTTTCCAAACCTTAGGCTTTTCATTTATTTTCCTTGCCTTATTGTATTCAAAAATTTTAATGCAAAGTTGAATCAACAAATGGTACATTTGTTGTTACAATTAATGAGCCAGTATTTACACAGTATTATTAACTAAAGTCCATAATTTATGCATATTTCCTTAGTTTTCACCTCATGTCTTTTTTCCACCCATATCTCACCTTTGAAAGCAGATGACTGAGGTACTACCAGCTTCAGGAGCCAGAACCCCTTCAAAAAAATTAACTTAGCCCAGCAGCTTTGCACTGTAAGCCTCACATACATATTATTTACAGGTGAATATGTTTTATCCTTAATATTAATGTGTGACTAGCCTTAAAATATAACACTGTATTTTATTGCAAATTTTCCTATGTAAGATTGCCATACTTACCTCCTTTGATTAATTTACATGCCCTTCAGTTATGGGAGACACATACACACAAATACACGTTATTTCTGGATATGCCCAATGCATCATGCAAAATGCATAATTCAATATAGACTAATGTCATCCTGACTAGATGCAGAATCATTTTATGTTTAAGGTGAAAGAGCCCTATTTGGTGTAAAATGCAGGTTGTTAACTCAAGTTTTGATGGAAATTAATGCTTTCAGATACTGTTGTCATAGGTAGTTTGCTTGATGAGTACGTTTCACAGACTTTCTTCTGTTGAAGAAAAGTGAAGTGTACAATACAGTTCTTCACAATGCCTGGTAATTAATAAGTGCCCAATTAACACTTGTTGAATTAATTAATAAATTAATGAATGAAAAGTTACCAATCCTCTAAAATAGAAGTTGGCAAATTATGGCCTGTCAGTCCAAGTCAGCTCACCACCAGTTTTTTAAATTTATTTTTTTTTTATGAAAGAAGTGATGGGTCTACAGAGCAATCATGCATAAAACACAGGATTCCCTATGCCACCCCACCACCAACAGTTTGCATTGGTGTGAAATATTTGTTACAATAGACAATAGCACATTTTTGTAATCATACTATTAGTCAAAGTCAATGGTTTTACTTAGGGTTCATTGTTTGTGTACAGTAGTTTCATGGATTTTTTTTCTAATTTCCATTCTGTTACTATACATACAATCTAACATGTCACCTTTTAATCATATTCAGGTATATATTTCAGTGTTTTTAATTGTGTTCACAATATTGTGTTACCATCACCAGCATCCATTACCAAAACATTTCCATCATTCCAAATAGAAACCTTGTACATTTTATTTCAATTCAGTTTTATTGAGATATACTCATATACCCTACAATCATCCACAATGTACAATCAGTTATTCACAGTACCATCATATAGTTATGCAATCATCACCAAAATCAATTTTTGAACATTGTCATTACTCAAAAAAAATAAAAAATAAGAATAAAAATATAAGTAAAGGGAAGAGTGCAGAAGATGGCAGCATAGAGAGGGGTGGAAGCTAGTTAGTCCCCCTGGAACAACTAATAAACAACCAGTAAAAACTAATAAATAATCTGGAATAACTGCTGGGGGACAAATATGACTGTCCACATATCATACACCAGCCTGGATTGGGAGGAATGCCTGAGATCACAGCATAGAATCTGTAAGTAAAAACTACAGACCTGAGCTGAGAGTCCCTCCCCCATGGCAGCCCAAACCGCAAAGCCTGGCTGTAATAGAGAGCAGCATTCTCTGAACAAGTGAATATACCTCAGCCCAGCTCCAACTGAGGTTTTAATTAACAAATGTGGACTTCTCAATACAAGCTACAAATCCCCAACAAGCAGACAGAGGCTTTTGGTGATGACTGACCTTGGAGAACCGGAGGACCTCTCTGGGAAGGAGGGGGAGCCCAGAGGACCAGGTGCTGTCTCTGGCCAATGGGTGAAAATGAGTGTGGCCATGAACTGGCCCTAAAGGGGGGCTTTCTGTCCCTTTTTCAGCTCAGTGGAGAAAGCCTCAGCCATTTTCAGTTCCCAGTGCTCTGACCCACTCAAGGGTGGAGATAGCAGAGGCAGAGAGAATATTTGAATGGAAATGATATCTCCCCAGGGGGTGTATTTTCCCTAAGAGGAAAGAGGTGCTGCCAAGCTCTACTATCCACCTTCCATTCAAAACCAGACCCCAGAGCCTAGGAGAAAACAGCCATGGGCCACACCTCCTTACACCAGTCTGGAGTGACAGGCTGACAGGTGCCACCTGCTGGGCAGAAAAACACAGGGAATTGAGGCCTCACAGTGTGTACCAATCTTCTAAGATACCTTCAGGGAAACCAGATACTGTTCCCTCCTTCCAAGACCTGAGCCTGTTCTGGTCTGGGAAAACCTGATTGGGGTAACCAAGGAAACCAGATGCCTAGACAACAGAAAACTACAACCTACACTAAGAAAAATGAAGTTATGGCCCAGTCAAAGGAACAAACTTATACTTCAACTGAGATACAGGAATTGAAACAACTAAACCTAAATCAATTCAAAAATCTTAGGGATGATATGGCAAAAGAGATTAAGCATATAATGAAAACACTGGGTGTACATAAGGTAGAAATCGAAAGTTCGAAAAACAACTGGCAGAATCTAAGGAAATGAAAAGCACAACCCAAGAGATGAAAGACACAATGGAGACATACAACAGCAGATCTCATGAGGCAGAAGAAAGCACTCAGGAACTTCAGAGCAAGTTACTTGAAAGCCTACACACAAAAGAACAGGTAGAGAAAAGAATGGAAAAATATAAACAATGTCTCTGGGAATTGAATGATAATATGAAAGGAAGAAATGTATGTGTCATGGGTGGCCCAGAAGGAGGAGAAAAGGGAAAAGGGGCAGACGCAATAATAGAGGAAATAATCAATGAAAATTTCCCATCTCTTATGAAAGGCATAAAATTACAGATCCAAGAATCACAGAGCATCCCAAACGGAATAGATCTGAATAGGCCTACGCCAAGACACTTAATAATCAGATCATCAAACGTCAAAGATAAAGAGAGAATTCTGAAAGCAGCAAGAGAAAAGTGATCCATCACGTACAAAGGAAGCTTCATAAGACTACGTAGGGATTTCTCAATAGAAATCATGGAGACAAGAAGTGGTGTGATATATTTAAGAAACTGAAAGAGAAAAACCACCAGTCAAGAATCCTATATCTGGCAAAACTGTCCTTCAAATATGAGGGAGACCTTAAAATATTCTCTGAAAAACAGACAATGACAGAGTTTGTGAATAAGATACCTGTTCTACAGGAAACACTAAAGGGAGCACCATAGACAGAAAGGAAAAAACAGGAGTGAGAAGTTTGGAACTCAATTTTGGGAGATAGTAGCACAGCAATGTAAGTACACTGAACAAAGTTGACTGTGATTACAGTTGAAAGAGGAAGGTTAGGAGCATGTGGGACACCAGAAGGAAAGAGGAAAGATAAAGACTGGGACTGTAGAACTCAGTGAAACCTAGGGTGCTCAATGATTGTGATAAAAGGTACAAATATGTTTTTACATGAGGGAGAACAAATGAATGTCAACATTGCAAGATGTTATAAATAAGGTGGGATTGGGGGAGAAAATACAATCAATGCAAACTAGAGACTATAATTAACAGAAACATTGTATTATGCTTCTTTTAATGTAACAAAGGCAATATGCATAAAAGCTAAATGCATATGGGGGGGTACATAGCGGAAGAGTATGGGACTCCTGGCATTGGGGATATTGTCTGACTCTTTATTCTACTTTGGCTTAATGCTATCTTTCCTTTTATTTCTTCCTAGCTGTCATGTTTTTCTTTTTTCTCTTTCTTTTTTTCTTTTGTCTCTCTACCTTCCTTGACTCGTCCTCCTTCTTTGTGGAAGAAATGGAGATGTCCTTATATTGTGGTGATGGTGGTGAATACATAAATATGTGGCTACACAGGGAACCAATGATTGTTTACCTAGGATGGAATGTATGGTGTGTGAACCAACCCATCTTAAAAAAAAAAAAATGGGTTGATGAGGAAACCTTGAGGGTTTCTATATTGAGTGAAATAAGACAGGCACATAAGGACAAATATTGCAGGTTCTCACTGATATGAACTAGTTATAATATGTAAACTCATAGACATGAAATATAAGTTACCAGGATATAGAATGGGGTGAAAGAATGGGCATCAGTTGCTTATTATGAACAGAATGTTCAACTAGGGTGACCTTAAACATTTGGAAGTGGACAGAGGTGATGGTAGCATATTGTGAGAATGACTAACAGTCCCACATTGCCAGTGAGTTCACCTGCCAAGTGGGCTTAGAGAGACAGAAGCCACATCTGAGAAACAAAAGAGGTACTCTGGGGGAGATGTTTAGGCACAATTATAAGTAGGCTTAGCCTCTCCTTTGAAGTAACAGGCTTCATAAGGGCAAGCCCCAAGATCAAGGGCTTGGTTTTCTAAATTGGTAGTTCCCAATGCTTGGGAGAATATCAGTAATTCCCTAGGTGGGGAATTTTGTTATTTCCACATTTTTCCCCAGTCCCTCGGGGCGGGGGGGGATGCAAATACATTTTTATTCTCTGCCCAAATTACTTTGGGATGTATCAGGGTTTCACACTAACCTGTACAAACCAACCAGATCACACTCCCTATTCAAAGTTCCATGTAATTAAGGTTTTTGAATAAACTAACTGTACAGGTTAAATTATTTACTGTGCTACAGAAAATATATATTTTGCACCAAATAAACATCCCTTCCTTTGGTCTCACACAGAAGTTGAAGTTTTAAAACACAGTCAATATCATCCTTTACCCTTTAGTCTGGTTTGCCTTAGTCCTAACCAGATCCTCTTCATTCATATCTCCAATTGAAGTATGAACTCTTTTTCAGCTTGTTTAACAGTTTCTGTATGGGGTAATATGACATTCATAGCTGCTGAATAAAATAAAATAAAATAAAATAAAATAGCTCTGAGTCTCAGATATCACACAGATACACGAAGTTCCAGGGACCGACCAGGTTATACATAAAGAGCTCAGGATCTCAGGGTTTAGAGATAACCATTACAACTAAAGAATATATGTGACTGCTGTAAGAGCTTACAACCTAGGAACCTTTACAATAAGCCTTCCCCTGAATACCTATGCTCTAAGAGTCAATTCTCAGGGTTTGCACATTATAGTTAGTACATATTAGTGAAGTATGATAATGTTTGTTTTTTCATTTCTGGCTTATTTCATTCAAAATGCTATCCTCAAGATCCATTCACCTAGTTGCTTGCTTCACAACTTCATTCCTTCTTGTAGTTGCTCAATATTCTACTGTATGCATATGCTACAGTTCACCATTCTGTTCATCAGTTGATATACCCTTAGGCCACCTCCATCCATTGCAAATCGTGAATACTGTCACCATAAACACCAGTGTGCAAATATTCATTCACATCCCTGCTTTCAGTTCTCCAAGTATATATCCAATAATGATGTTGCAGGATCTATGGCAACCCCATACTTTGCTTCTTGTGGGACCACCACACTGCCCTCCAGATGGGCTGCACCATTCTACTTCCCCACCAACAGTGAATAGGTACATCCCTCTCTCCACATTTTCTCCAGCACTTGTGTTCTTCTGTTTATTTTTTCCACTGCAATTTTATAACGATATGTTCACATACCATACCATCATCCATGGTGTACAATCAGTTGCTCACAGTCTTATAGTTGTGCTTCCAGCCCTTGAACACATTCATTACTCCAAAACAAAATTAAAATAAGAATAATAAAAACATAAAAGAAGAAACAAAATAAAATAAAAGGTCAGACAACAGCACTACACCAAGAATCCCATACCTCTCCCTTATATCCCTATCTTATAGACATTTAGCTTTGACATATTGCCTTTGTTACAATTAATGGAAGCATATTACAATGTTACTGTTAACTGTAGACTCTGGTTTTCATTGATTATATTTTTTCCCAATATTATCCCTTTTTCAACACCTGACAAAGTTGACATTCATTTGTTCTCCCTCATGTAAAAACATTCTTATATTTGTACATTTAATCACCATCATTGACCACACAAATTTCACTAAGTTATACAGTCCCAGTCTTTATCTTCTATCTTTCCTTCTGGTGTCACACATGCCTGTAACACTCCTTTTTCAGGATGACTTTGTTCAGAGTACTTACAGTATTGTGCTACCATCACACAGTATTGCGCTATCCGTTTCTGGATTTATACAATCTATCCTGTTGAACCTTCTATCCTCCTTCACCATCAAATGCCCGATCTCTACCCTCTTACTATCTCCTGATAAACTGTGTTCTCAGCTTTAACTCCAAAGTTTGCTCATTAATGTTAGTTCATATTAGTGAAACCATACAGTATTTGTCCTCTGCTTCTGGCCAATTTCCCGCAACATAATGTCCTCAAGTTTCATCCATGCTGTTACATGCTCCATGACTTTATTCTGTCTTACAGCTGCATAATATTCCATCGTATGTATACACCACGGTTTGTTTATCCACTTGTCCATTGACGGACATTTGGGCCATTTTCATCTCTTGGCGATCATGAATAATGACACTATAAATGTCAGTTTACAAATGTCTATTTGTGTCTTAGCTTTCAGTTCTGCTGAGTATATACCTAGTAACAGAATTGCTGGATCATACGGCAATTCTATACTTAGCTTCCTGAGGAACTGCCACACTGCCTTCCAGAGTGGCTGCACCACTCGACATTACCATCAACAGTGAATAAGTGTGCCTCTTTCTCCATGTCCTCTCTAGCACTTGTAATTTTCTGTTTTTTTTTTTTAATAATGCCCATTCTAGTTGGTGTGAGAAGATCTCATTGTAGTTTTCATTTGCATTTCCCTAATAGCTAGTGAAGTTGAGCATCTTTTCATATGTTTTTGAGCCATTTATATTTCTTCTTCAGAAAAGTATCTGTCCATGTCTTTTTTTTTCCATTTTAAAAATTGGCTTTAGAACTTGTCACATAACAATTTTGCATTCTTCTTGATGCATCATCTACAACCCCTAAAAAAGCTCATAAGAATACTTCATTTTCTAAAATCTATTATAGTCTCAACTTCATATAGAAATACGGGGACGGGACAAATTCGGGGCAGAAGATCCTTTAATCTCCTAATTAAAGACAAATAATTTAATTTTCCTTTCAGTTGCTTCTTGATGGAATCTCAACTTGAGACACCTCGTTTTATCAGTCCTCTTTCTCGAGAAACTGGATGGCTGCAACACCGACTAGTGAAAATGTTTTCAAACAGGAAACCTCATTAGGTGGATGGTGCACTGTTATAAAGGAGACACATCTACATTAAAGTTTTACATATTTGTTTACTAACACAATAAGATGAAATAAACAGAACACACAGCAAGGAACCTAGGATTAAAAAAATCTCTCCTGACTCAAACCTAATAACTTGCTCCAAAAGTTCTCAGAAATTAGTAGCTTCAAAATCATGCAATGTGTCCGAAATGTAGTGAGTGTCACTGATGTACTTGAAGGTCACCCAAGAAACTGTGTCATCAAAATATGCCGACAAAAACTGCCAGCAGCAATGCCACCTTGCAATCAATCGCGTATCTGTTTCAGAATTATAAAGTGTCTGAGAGCACTTTATAGGTGGCAGGGGGAGGTTAGACTGGGATTAAACATTTCTATGGAAAATTGTCAGTACGAGTTTTTCAAATGTGGGTAGTTGAATAATTTCATCTGCTCCTAGCTGCATATCATTTAAACCTTCATATTCTCATGGAGAAATAAAAAGTAAAAACATTTGTCAGCTCCAGTTCCCTCCTTATGAAGACCCACTGTTTTCACAGCATCTTCTGCCTTCCTTATTTTAATTTGTGATTCAGGAATCATTTTTTCAAGAACTACATGTGGTATATAGTTTATGAACACAATAGAATAGTCAATTTTCAATTATCTATGTGAATGGGAACTTATGGTGGCACCGATAATCCAAAATCATTTTATATTTGACTTTGAAATACATTATGTGACTTTTCCCTGAGAGATTTACCTTCCTGCTAATGCTTTGCTAGAACATACATTAAAATATGTTTGCATTCCTTGAGCATTTGCCAACTGACAGAAGTAGAGAACATCCCAGGAGTAGATGGCAGGGGGATTTTAGACTGGGATTAAACATTTCTATGAAAAACTGTCAATATGAGTTTTCCAAATGTAGGTAGTTGAGAATTAGTTACATAAGGCATTAGTGGGGCTCTTTGTTTGTTTGTTTGTTTGTTTGCTTGCTTGTTTTTCAATCCCAAAGGCAAAAGAAAAATCACTGAAGTATTTGAATGTAAAAGACCATATTTTACAGTATTAAATAAAAGCCAGATTTTCATTTTAGCTTAACTATTTAGCTATGAATCAGAAATTCACTTACTTTTTCAAAGTGAAAATATGAGACACTCTTGCAAGTGATTATTTAGAGTTGCAAATTTATTGTTATAGAATAGATATCTCCAGATCAGCTTTTTTTTACTTTTTTTTATTTAGGACTTATACCCCACCTGTTTCCAAAAAAGATTTGAAATGCTATATAAAATAAAACACAAGGTTAAAAACAACATAAAAAAATCAAAGACCCAAAATCAACTAACTAAAAAGAATAGATGTTTCCAAGCATCTGCAACAAGTTAATTGCCACAGTTGCTGTCCATGTCTTTTGCCAGTTTTTTAATTGTGGTGCTTGTCTTTTGGTTGTTGAGTTGTAGGATCTCTTTATATATTCTGGATATTGAAAGCTTACTCTGACATGTGGTTTCCAAATATTGTCTCCCAATGCTTAGACTGCTTTTTTACTTTTCTCACAAAGTCCTTTGATGTACAAAAGTGTTTAATTTTAAGGAGATCCAATTTATCTCTTTCTTCTTTCATCACTCATGCTTTGCATATATTTCCCTACGTTATCTTCTAAAAGTTTTATGGTCTTAGCTCTAATGCTTAGATCTTTGATCCATTGTGAGTTAAATTTTGTATAAGGTGTGAGACAAGAGTCGTCTGTCGTTCTTTGGATATGGATATTCAGTTCTCCAAACACCATTTATTGAAGAGGCTGCTCTGTCCCAGTTGCTTTGGCTTGACTGCCTTATCAAACATCAATTTTCTGTAGATGAGAGGGTCTATATCTGAAAACTCAATTTGATTCCATTGATTGGTATATTTATCTTTATGCCAGTACCATGCTCCTTTGACCACTGTAGCTTTGTAATATGCTTTAAAGTCAGGTAGTGTGAGACCTCCCACTTCGTTTTTCTTTCTCAAGAATTTTTAGCTATTCAGGGCACCCTGCACTTCCAAATAAATCTGTTTATTGGTTTTTCTATTTCTGGAAAGTAAGTTATTGGGATTTTAATTGGTATTACATTGAATCTATAAATAAGTTTAGGTAGAATTGACATCTTAACTATATTTAGTCTTCCAATCCATGAACACGGAATGTTCTTCCATTTTTTAAGGTCCTGTTTGATTTCTTTTAGCAATTTCTCGTACTTTTCTGTGTATAGGTCTTTTGTGGCCTTGGTTAAGTTTGCTTCTAAATACTTGATTCTTTTGGTTGCTGTTGTAAATGGAATTTTTCTCTTGATTTCCTCCTCATGTTACTCATTACTGGTGTATAGGAAAACTACTGATTTTTGCATGTTGATCAAGTACTCTGCCACTTTGCTGTATTCATTTATTAGCTCTAGTAGCTTCATTGTAGATTTTTCAGGATTTTCTACATAGAGGATCATATCACCTGCAAACAGTGACAGTTTTACTTCTTTCCAATTTGGATGCCTTTTATTTCTTTTTCTAGCCTAATTGCTCTAGCTAGAACTTCCAGCACAATGTTGAATAACAGTGGTGACAGTGGGCATCCTTGTCTTGCTTTCCTGATCTTAAAGGAAAGCTTTCAGTCTTTCCCATTGAATATGATGTTAACTGTGGGTTTTTCATATATTGCCTTTATCATATTGAGAAAGGGTCTTTTCTATTCCTATTCTTTTGAATGTTTTAATCAAGAAAGGTTGTTGAATTTTGTCAAATGCCTTTTCTGCATCGAACGAGATAATCATGTGGTTTTTCTGTTTTGATTTATGGATGTGGTGTATTACATTAATTGATTTGCTTGTGTTGAACCAGCCTTGCATAACCAGAATAAATCCCATTTGGTCATGGTGTATAATCTTTTAATGTGCTGCTGGATTAGATTCGCGGATATATTGTTGAGGATTTTTGCATCTATATTCATTAAAGAGATTGGTCTTTAATTTTCTTTTTTTGTAGTAGGGTAATGTTGGCTTCATAGAATGAGTTAGGTAGATTTCCCTCCTCTTCAATTTTTTTGAAGAGTTTGAGTAGGATTGGTACTAATTCTTTCTTGAATGCTTGGTAGATTTCACATGTGAAGCCATCTGGCCCTGAGCTTTTCTTTTGGGGGAGCTTTTTGATGAATGACTCATCTCTTTACTTGTGATTGGTTTGTTGAGGTCTTCTATTTCTTCTCAAGTCAGTGTTGTTTGTTCATGTTTTTCTAGGAATTTGTCCATTTCATCTAAGTTGTCTACTTTATTAGCATCTGGTATCCTTTCATTATCTCCTTTATTTCTGCAGGATCAGTAGTTATGTCCCCTTCTGATTTCTGATTTTATTTATTTGCATCAGCTTTTGTTGCTGCTGTTGTTATTTATCCTAGCTATGGGTCCATTTGATTCTATTGATTTTCTCAAAGAATCAACCACTGGTTTTGTTGATTCTCTCTGTTGTTTTCATGTTTGCAATTTCATTTATTTCTTCTCTAACATTTGTTATTTCTTTTCTTCTGTTTGCTTTGGGGTTAGTTTGCTTTTCTTTCTCTAGTTCCTCTAGGTGAACAGTTAATTTCTTGATTTTTTGCTCTTTCTTCTCTTTTAATACAGGCATTTAGGGCCATAAATTTCCCTCTCAGCACCACCTTTGCTGCATCCCTTAAGTTTTGATATGTTGTGTTTTCATTTTCTTTTGCCTCAAGATATTTGCTAATTTCTCTTGTAACTTCTTCCTTTACCCACTGGTTGTGTAAGAGTGTGTTGTTTAGCCTCCACATATTTGTGAATTTTCCAACCTTCTGCTTGTTATTTATGTCCAACTTCATTCCATTATGATCCAAGAAATTGTTTTGTATAATATTTTACTCTTAAATTTGTTGAGACTTGCTCTGTGACCCAAAGTGTGGTCTATCCTAGAGAATGATCCATGAGCACTTGAGAAAAATGTGTATCCTACTATTGTGGGATATAGTGTTCTATAAACGTCTGTAAAGTCTAGTTCATTTATCATACAGTTCAACATCTCTGTTTCCTTATTGATCCTTTGTCTAGATGTTCTATCCATTGATGACAGCAGTGTATTGAAGTCTCCAACTATTATTGTAAAAGTATCTACTTCTCCCCTCAGGTTGTCAGTATTTGCCTCGTGTATTTTGGGGCACTCTGGCTCAATGCATAAATATTTAGGATTGTTACATCTTCTTGATGAATTGTCCCTTTTATTAATATAGTGTCCTTCTTTATTACTTTTAGTTGTTTTACATTTGAAGTCTAATTTGTCTGATATTAATATATCTACCCCTGCTCTTTTCTGGTTGATGTTTTCATGAAATATCTTTTTCCAGTCTTTCACTTTCAACCTATTTTTGTCCTTGTGTCTAAAGTGAGTCTTGTGTAGACAGCATATAGATGGGTCCTGTTTTTTAATCCATTCTGCCAGTCTATGTCTTTTTATTGGAGAGTTTAATCCATTAACATTTACTGCTGTTAATGTAAGGGCAGTACTTCCTTCTACCATTTTGTCTTTTGGATTTTATATGTCATATCTTATTTTTTCTCTCTCTCTCCTTTTACCCTTCCTGATAGTCTTCATTTCTACACTCTTCTCCAAAACTTTCTCTCTTGTCTTTTCCTATCAGCCTGTAGCACTCACTTTAGTATTTCTTGTAGTGCAGGTCTCTTGTTCACAAACTCTCAGTGTCTCTTTGTCTGAAAATACTTTAATCTCTTCCTCGTTTTTGAAGGATGGGTTTTCCAGATATAGAATTTTGGGTTGTCATTTTTTCTCTTTCAGCATCTTAAATATATCATACTACTGCTTTCTCACCTCCATAGTTTCTGCAGAGAAATCCATACATAGTCTTATCGAGCTTCCCTTGCATATGATGGATTGCTTCTCTCTTGCTGCTTTCAGAATTTTCTCTTTGTCTTTGCCATTGGACAATCTGATCAGTAAGTGTCTTGGAGTAGGTCTCTTCACATCTATTCTGTTTGGGGTATGCTGCACTTCTTGAATCTGTAATTTTAGGTCTTTCATAAGAGTTGGGAAATTTTCAGTGATTATTTGTTCTATTATTCTTTCTGCCCCTTTTCCCTTCTCTTCTCCTTCTGGGACACCCATAACATGTATATTCATGTGCTTCATGGTGTCATTCAGTTCCCTGAGACCCTGCTCATATTTTTCCATTCTTTTCCCTATCTGTTCTTTTATGTGTCTGATTTCAAATGTCCTGTCTTCAAGTTCAATAATCCTTCCTTCTGCCTGTTCAAATCTACCGTTGTATGTCTTCATTGTGTTTTTCATCTTTTCCATTGTGCCTTTCATTCCCATGAGTTCTGCCATTGGTTTTTTCAAGCTTACAAATTCTTCATTATGGCAATACAGTGTCTTCTTTAAATCCTTTATCTCTTTTGCCACATTTTCCTTCAGCTCATTGATTTGATTTAGAAGATTTGTTTCAACATTTTTAATTAGTTGTTTCAACTCCTGTATCTCAGTTGAGTGTACATTTGTTCCTTTGGCTGATACATATTTTCATGTTTCTTGGTGTAGCTCATGATTTTTAGCCATCTAGGCATCTGATTTTCTTAATTAGTTTATTCTGGGCTCATTTTCACTCTTTAACCTAGGGTTTTCCTGTGGGTTAGCTTTGTTCTCTATCTGTTCTTTGGTGTTCAGTTCAACTTATTCTAGACCTCTAACATAGCTTCTGTTTAGTTGATCAGAATTTTTCAGCTCTTGTTTTTCTGGTTCTTGCCCTGCCTGTGTGTAACCTTTTTGTGAGGGAGTCTCCCCAGATATAATCGATCCCCAATCAGATTTCCCCAATCCAAACAGGCCTAGGTCTCAGGAGGAGGGTGTATTCCATATCAAGTTTCACTGAGAATGAGAACCTGCAGGCTGTCAGACCCCCCTGTGAAGCCTCTAGACTCTGTGCTTTTCCTATCCTGTCCAGAAGGTGCCACTTCTCAGCCCACAGCTCCCCACTGGTGTAAAGATATGCAGTGCTTCTAATTCTGAGCAGACCCTGTCCCTGCCAGGGGCATGGCTGACTCAAGCTGTTTCTGTTTTCCAGCCCCTGGAGTCTGAGTTCTCTGAATAAGGGCTGCCAATTGAGCTGGGTCCTTTTCTTGGGGTAATTATGCCCTTTATGGAGTGATCTCCCCACTAGACTCATTGCTTTGTCTCAGACCTATCTTAGCTCCACCCTTGCCTGGGGCCAGCTGCCAACTGAAAATATCTGAGGCTTTCTCTACTGAGATACTTAGAATAGTTTTAAAAAGAAAAAGAAAAAGAAAAAAAAAAAAGAAATCCCTTTTCAGAGCCTTTATCCAGCCCCTAAGCTTCATCAGTCAAGGCCAGAGTTGGTACCTGGCTCCATGCACCCCTTTTCTTGGGGAACAGCCCCTTTCCAGCATTCTTAGATTGGCTGACTCCAAAAGCCTGATCTTTATTCTTTTTTATTTTATTTCATTATTTCATTTTATTTTTTTCTGTCAGCTCTGCTTCCTCTCTGCCAGGATTAAAGCCACAGTTTTAGCTTTGCTTAGCTATTTTCCCTTGCTCCCCATAGAGACTATTTAAAGACATGCCCTTTAGGGAATTGCTTCCTTCACTTGACTATTTACTCTCAGACAACTTTAATTCTGCCCTTGTCCAGGGAAGTACTGAAACCGGAGAGTTCTGGCAGCTCTAATGGGCTATTGAAAAGTAAAAACATAAAATAAAATAAAGAATCAGAGAGAAAGAAAAGGATAAAAGAAAGCCCTTTTCAGAGCTGCACACCAGCACCCCAGGTTTGCCAATCAAGAGCAGAGTTGGTACCCATTTCTATGTACCCTTTTTCCTTAGGGCTCAGTCCTTTTCCAGTATTCTGAGCTCCTCTATTTTTCTTTTTTTTTTTTTTTTCTGCTGCTGTTGTTGTTGTTAGCCCTGCCTCCTCTCTGCTGGGCCAAAACCTCCTGGTTCCTTTCATGTTTGCTCTTGATTTATCTGTGCTCAGAGCTTTTATTCAGCAGTCTGAATTTTTTTAATTAAGTCCGCAATTGGAGCCTGGTTGAGCCCCCCTCCTTGCTTCCAGCAGAGAACTGTTTGTTTTTCCCTTGAGGAACCAGCTCCAAGACAGTCTGCCATGCCTCTGGGGGAGGGATGCCAGCCCCCTGGCTGGGGAAACTTACCATTCTTCACTTTATGGTCTCAGCAATTCCATCCATTCCAGACTGGTGTACAATGTGTGTCCAATCACAGAAGTCCCCCAGTTTTTTAGAGATAGTTCCTGGTCATTTACCAGCTGCCTTAGTGGAGTAACTAAATTCCACACCTCACCACTCTGCCATCTTGCCCCACCCTCAACCCTGTAAATTTTAAGACTTAACTTCCCATTTCCTATCCCCATGCTGTCCCCTGGTAACCTATATTCTAGATTCTGAATCTCTCTGAGTTTACTTATTCTAATTGTTTCAAATCAGTGAGATCATATAGTATTTGTCCTTTTGTGTCTGGTTTATTTCACTCAAGATGATGTCTTCAAGGTTCATCCATGTTGTTACATGTATGAGGACTTCATTTTTATAGCTGAATAATATTCCATTGTATGTAAATAACACACTTTATCCATTCATCGGTTGATGGACAATTGGGTTGCTTCCATATCCTGGCAATTGTGAATAATGCTGCTATGAACATCAGTGTGAAAATATCTTTTCAAGCCCCTGCCTTTAATTCTTTAGGATATATCCCTAGAAGTGGGATTGTCAGGTCATATGGTAGTTCTATACTTAGCTTCTTGAAAAACCACTGTTCTAGTTTGCTAATGCTGTCAGAATGCAAAACACCAGAAATGGATTGGCTTTTATAAAAAGGGGGTTTATTTGGTTACACAGTTACAGTCTTAAGGCCATAAAGTATACAAGGTAACACATCAACAAATGGTACCTTCACTGAAGGATGGCCAATGGCCTCCGGAAAACCTCTGTTAGCTGGGAAGGCACGTGGCTGGCGTCTGCTCCAAGTTCTGATTTCAAGATGGCTTTCTCCCAGGATGTTCCTCTCTAGGCTGCAGTCTCTCAAAAGTGTCACTCTTAGTTGTTCTTGGGGTGTTTTTCCTCTTAGCTTCTCTGGAGCAAAAGTCTGCTTTCAAGGTCATCTTCAAACTGTCTCTCATCTGCAGCTACTCTCTCAGTTCCTGTGCATTCTTCAAAGTATCCCTCTTGGCTGTAGCGAGCTCGCTCCTTCTGTCTGAGCTTATATAGTGCTCCAGTAAACTAATCAAGGCTCATGCTGAATGGGTGGGACCACACTTCCATGGAAATTATCCAATGAAAGATCTCACCCACAGTTGAGTGATCACATCTCCATGGAAACAGCCAATCAAAAGTCTCCAACCCAATCAACACCAATACATTTCCTGCCCATACAAGACTGCATCAAAGATAACGGCATTTTGGGGGACACAATACATCCGAACCAGCACAACCTCCAAATGTCTTCCACAGAACTGCACCATTTTACATAGCCACCAGCAATGAATGAGTGTTCCTATTTCTCCTTGTCCTCCCAACACTTGTTATTGTCTGTTTTTTTTTTTTTTAATAGCAGCCATTTGATTGGGTGTGAAATGGCATCTCGTGGTTTTGATTTGCATTTCTCTGTTGGCTAATGATGTTGAGCATCTTTTCATTTGCTTTTTGGTCAATTGTATATCTTCTTTGGAGAGATATCTATTCAAGTTTTGCCCATTTTTTAACTGGGTTGTCTTTTTTGTTGTTAAGTTGAATGATTTCTTTATATATCCTGGATATTAAACCTTTATCAGATATGTAGTTTCCAAATATTCTCTCCCATTTTGTAAGTTGTCATTTTATTTTCATGATAAAGTCTTTTGAGATGCACAAGTTTTTTATTACAATGAGGTCCCATTTATCTATTTTTTTCTTTTGTTGCTTGTGCTTTGGGTGTAAAGTTAAGAAACCATTGTCTAACATAAGATCCTAAAGATGTTTCCCTACATTTTCTTCTAGGAGTTTGATGGTTCTAACTCTTATATTTAGTCTTTGATCAATTTTGAATTGGTTTTTGTATATGGTGTGCAGTAAGGGGCCTCCTTTTTTGTTTTTGTTTTTTGTTTTATTTTGCAAAATGAGACCCAGTTTTTCCAGTACCATTTGTTGAAGAGACTATTCTTTCTCAGTTGATTGATCTTTGCGACCTTGTCAAAAATCAATTGGCCTTGAATATAAAGATTGATTTCTGAGCTCTCAATTCAATTCCATTAAAACCCTTATTTTTATAAATAAATTTGTAATGGATATATCCAAATTCCTATTTTTTACACATTGTTTCTGGCTATTTTCAAAGTTGCATAGTCATAACAGAGACCATATGGTCCACAAGCCTGAATTATTCACTATCCAACACTTTACAAGAAAAGTGTGCTGATCCCTGCTCTAAAGCACAATGTTCAATAAATAATTGTAGATTAGCATGAATATACTCACCCCAGGAAGTTCTATACAAATGAAATCTTCCAGTTTACTGCTGAAATACTATAGGATGGTAGAAGCAGAGAAACCATTGATAAAAATGATCTTTCTCAAGGACACATGGTCAAGACTATTGTCAAAGTCACAGTTTGGGGACCAAGTCTCTCTACAGTCACTCTTTTAGGAATCACCTTGTATTATTCAGCTCTTTCCCTGCTCCCATGTTCATTACTTTAATCTCTTCTTGAATTTCAGGACTTTTGCTCTCTCCTTTTTCAATAACAGGAATTCACTGAACACAAATAAAATAATCATTCAAGCAAAGTTATAAGGAGTGTTGTATCCTTGGATTGTTAAGATGATTGTGACAATTCAGCAGAGGCTTAGTCTATAACAAAGAGTTTTATCCTCATTTCTTTTTTCTTAAAATAAAAGAATCCCCAACTCTTGAGCTAAATTGGTCAATAATCCCATGTGTGGCCTGGTCAAGCTGGAAATCAACAATGTCATAAAATATTTTCAATTTCCATTATCCTGTCTCCTTCCTCTCCATTAAGAAAGAAACTCTTGTTAGTAAGAATTCTAGTGTCAACACGCATCCATAACACTGAAGTTTAAAGTAATTCACAGAAATCCAAAACTACTAAACACATAAATGTGTAGTTTTTATGTTGCTAGTCATTCTCTTTGCATGATGTGATACATGCAGAAATAATATCAAGATGCAATGAAAAATAAATAGTAAAATCTGAATTTATTCTGGGAAAAATTAAACAAAATAATATAGCATCACAAATGATTCCATATTAGTCTTCTGCTAGTCAAGAAAACTTGTCAATTAATGAATCCCTTTGTGTGTGTGTGTGTGACAAATAGCATTTTCTTTTTTTTCCCCAGTCATTCAATATGATGATATTCTAATTACCATGTGAAATCGAAAGACAGATTTTTACTACTAAACTATATAGTTCCAAAAGCCAATTAAATGTAAGAGCACAAGAATAAAGAAGCATTCATTAACCATAAAATAATCTAGGTAGTCAGACAATATTATTTATTGTCTTAGTTTATCAGGTTGCTATGATAAATATCACACAATGGGTTGGCTTAAACAACAGGAATTTATTGGATCATAGTTTCAGAGGCCAGAAGTCCAAATCAAGGAGTTGGCTGGAAGGTGTACTTCCTCCCGGGGTTGGTAGGGTTCTGACTGGACAGCAATCCTTGGGTTCCTTGGCTTCCCAGGCACATGGCAATGTTCTCTCCTTTCTCTTCTGGGTTCCCACTGACTTCTGGCTTCTGGCTCTTTTCCCCATGTTGCTTTCTCTGACTGTCTGAATTTCTTCCACTTATAAAGGACTCCAGTATTCTGGATTAAGGCCCACCCTCATTCACCTTGGACCACAACTTAACGAAAATATCATCTTCAAGAGATCAAACTAGCAATGGGATCACACTCAGAGGAATACGATTCAAGACCAAGAACATGTTTAAATTGGGCTACATAATTCTATCCACCACATTTATGAAGTACCAATTGTTTTCAAATGGGTATATTTTGGAGATTAGAAAAATGCATAAAAAAAGAATAACAGACATATCTCATTTCAAGCAAATGTGATAAATAAGATTCATACTACAGATAAACTAGAGAGCTTTATTTTTCTTTGAAAAATAATTGCTCCTTTCTGAAAAGGTTCACTAGATTCCTTGTGCAGAAAATCGAAAAACTCTAATACATTTACCTTTTGATTCAATTCATAAAATTTTGACTCACATGCCACATTTTAGGAGTACATTTTGCATAGTAAGAAAAGAATACCTTAAATATAATCTTTTGAAATCTTACAATTTAAAGAAAAAGGGAAGGGAAAGAATTATGAAAGAATATTCCAGTTCTTTTTGTATGTCTCAGGCAGGTCTGGTTATAAGAACAAAAGGGATTAGTAGAAGGAGAAAGGGAATAGAAAAAAGAATTCCTGAGTCTTAGGTCTTGTGACCTTGAATAATCTATTAACATTTAAGCCACAGGTGCTTGATCTGGACATATAAGGTCCTGCCTATTTCAAAAAACTGTTGGAGGAAAAGATGAGATAGCATAGGTTACATAGATTTTTTTAATTAAAAAACACCAAATATTTATTGGACAGTACTAGTAGACAGCATCTAAAAGATATTAAGAAAAAATTACTAAGCAGGCTTTCAGGGCTCCTTAAATCACATGATTAGAGAATGAATTATTTCATTTCTATGTGCCTGAAGCTAACTCTAGCCTTATGTCAAATGTTCAACATTTTCTAAATGAAAATTTTCAGTTTATTTTAACAATATCAATGTTTATTCTACTAAGCTGATTTTATATGGCAACTTTGTTGTTAAGCTTATTTGTATTGTAAAATTGGCAGATGGGATGAAGGGTCAGGTATTTTCATACCTAGGTTTCATACTTAGGTATGAACTTCTGGAGTATAGAGAGCAATTTAGTATAAATAGAGAGCAAGTTAACAATGTCCATGAAAATTTGAAATGCCACCACTGGAAAAAGACATTACATTTCTAGGCACTATTTTCATTTTCCCTCAGTCATCTTAATGAGTATAAAATATTGATTGCAGAATTATTTTAATAGCAAAGATGTGAAACAACAGAAATGGTCAATTAAAAAATACCTTATTTTTACTAATAATTAGAGAAATTATATATATTCAAACAACAGAATTTAAAAGTAATGATTCAGCACTCCGTAAACTTACAGAGACTAGCCTCCAACATAGTGGGAAAAATGCAGAATATTGCACAGCATACTGCTACTTGAAAGAAAAAATAGATGATATGTGTCTATGTGTTAGGGAGGTGTGTTTGTACAAAAACATAGAATATCTCCGGAAGAATCATATAATTAAATGATAAGAATGATTGGCTTGGAGAAAAGGACTGGAAAACTGGGACTGGACGTGAGAAGATTTAGATATTACTGTACACTCTTTTATTCATTTTGAACTTTGGTTCATAAACATACGTTACTCAAAAATAATTTTATATAAATGAAATTGGCAAATAAGACTTCTTATTACACATCAGGTTTCTCACTATTAACTCAATGGAGGGAATATTCATAAAAATTCATGACTAATAAAAAATTATACCTTTTTTTTTCAGAAAATCTAGAACATATATCAGTTCTTAGTTTCCATGATGATTTCCTTTGTTTTCACTCTGGTATGCTGACTTCTTCAAGGACAGTTAAGCTTCCAAATTAGACTGCCACCTCATTTGCAATAGGTATTCATGAATTTTCAAATGGTAGTAGAGAGTCAAAAAGAAATGAACAAATTTTGCAAGGGCCTGCACTAGTTTCAGGTTGTGTGGGGACATAATAAGATGGTTGTCCCCTAAACTCTCTGTTCCGGTTTGCTAAAGCTGCCAAAATGCAGTATACCAGAAATGGATTGGCTTTTACAATGGGGGTTATTAGTTCACAAATTTACAGTTCTAAGGCCATGAAAATGTCCAAACTAAGGCAACAACAAGAAGATATGTTCTCTGAGGAAAGGCCAATCGCTCCAGAACACCAACGTTAGCTGGGAAGGCACATGGCTGGCGTCTGCTGGTCCTTTGCTCCTGGGTTGTATTGCTTTCAGCTTCTGATTCCAGTGGCTTTCTCTTTAAGCATCTGTAGGTTCTCACTTAGCTTCTCTAGGGCAAACTCTGGGCTTCCTGCCTTTCTGTCTGCATCTCAAAGTGTCTTGGCTCTGAGTTCTCTCTCTCCCTGAGCTCTCTTAAGGACTCTAGTAAACTAATTAAGACCCACTTTGAATGGATGGGGTCACATATCCCTGGGAACAACCTTATCAAAAGATCCCACCCACAACAGGCCTGCCCCAACTAGAGTGGATTAGAAGAACATAGTCCTTTATGGGATACATAACAGATTCAAACCAGCACTCCCTCTAAAATGACTACAGAAAACAAAAGGAAGTAAAGAACACAGACAGAGTCATGCAGTCTCAGTTAGGGCTTGCCTCAATTTTCTCCAGGACCAGAGAAAGGTCATAGCGAGGATTCCCCATTTTGCCCCACTCTTGGAGGTGTGCCAGCACTTCAGCTGGGGGCCAATGGGGAAAGAGGTAGAAGGTAGAAACAGGGTGTAGGAGGCAGACTTAGGGATGCTAACATCAGTGGGGATAGAAACGAGGTGCAGTAAAGTAGGCAGCTCACATTCCTGGGGTTTGGCATCTGGGTTCAGTAATTTCAGTCAGGTGTGAAGAGGACAACAGCAGAAGGCTTCAGGTGGTAAAACAGGTTCTAGAATTGGGAGAGTCTGAGACCATTTGTGGAGAGGGGTTTTAAATCTAATTTATATTAGGATCTTAGTCCTGTCCAGCTACTGGGAAGAAAAGGCTGGAAAACACTAGCTGAGGTTCAGCTACTAAAGTGTAGTCCTGGGTTGATATCTGAAGTCTCAGCATGGAACAGGCATCCCTGGAAGATAAAAGGCTGAGTCTTGGTCAGCAGCCAGGGGAAGAGCTCATCCAAGATACATGTGACCAAAGTAGAGCAGCAAGACAGCATCCAGACCCCAATCACTGAGGGAAGAATGTGGGTAAATTTTAAGTCATTGTGGTAATTTGAAGCTGTTATGTACCCCAGAAAAGGCCACGTTCTTTTAATCCATTCCTGTAGGTGTAGGCCTATTGTGGGTGGGACCTTTTGATTAGGTTGTTTTAGTTGAGGCCTGCCCCAGAGTGGGTCTTAATCTCCTTACTGGAGTCCTTTGTAAGAGAATAAAGGACACACAGAAAAGGCCCAGAGACTCTGGCCATGTGCCTTCCCATGTGACAGAGGTGCCCCAGATGGCAAAGGCCTTTCTTCAAAGAAGGTATCATCCTCGTCTTGTTGATGCCTTAATTTGGACATTTTCATGGCCTTAGAACTGTAAATTTGTAAGCTAATAAATCCCCATTGTAAAAGCCAACCCATTTCTGGTATACTGCATTTTGGCAGCTTTAGCAAACTGAAGCAGTCATTGATGCTTAACTCTCTGCTCCTTTCTATATTTTTATTCATCTTTCTCAGAGAACTAATCCTAATTACTCCAAATGAACGTCTTCAAGCCTGTTCTAACATGCATAAAAAAAGGGTGCTTTTTTCTAAGGCATGCTTGCTTCCTGGCTTGCTTTATTCTTGAGCTACAAATTAGACATTTCCTCTGGGATGTCCCAGTCCCATCATCATTTCAAACTCACCATGTCTTCTTAAACAAAATTCAAAACTCTCCAATCCTTCCCTTCCCATCATCTTCCCTTCTTATACCCCTCCATCCTCTTACCTAAATTCTTTGTTCTGTCATTGATAGCTCCATTCTCTTAGAAATCCAGTCACATGCTTATGCATTAATTCATTTGAATATTATCTAGAATGCAAACTTATGCAAAATGGTGTTACTCTTATGCAAGCTTCAGCAAAAAAATAAATAAATAAAAATAAAATTTAAAAAACCGTATTACAGGCACTATCCCTACTTAGACATACATCATCTTTCTAGTCATTCCTTTCCATTCCCACCACACACATTCAAGTTCCCCTTATTTATGCATTCAATTATTGCAAAAGCTTCATATCAGGCCTCCACAATTGTGATCTCTGCCCCTTCTAGTCATTCACATATTTAGATTAACGTGAACATACAATTTTCACATATGCACTGTATTGTAATTGTCTGGTGCTTAACTGCTTCACTTTCTAAGTTATACACTCTCTAAGGACAAGACCATATTAATTTCAAATACCATTTTATCCCTAGATCCTATGCCTGTGCTTGAAATACAATAGAACCCGAGAAAATTTGTTTAATTAAATTCTTGAAAACTGTCATTTCTCCCTATAACATTCCAAATCTCTTTACTTCTGCTTAACTTTCAAGGTTCTTCACCATCTAGCCCCAGTGTGTCTATTTAACCCCATTTATCACTTCTTCACCACCTGCTTCTCTATTATCCTTAGGCTCATTTCCTCGTGGCCCTATAACACTCCATCCTAATTCCCTTCTGCACGTATCTATTCCCACTGTCCTTTTGCATGAAATGCTCTCCTTCTCCCTCTCATTCAGAAGGTCCTCCCTCTGCACCTGGCTGTGGCAGCTTTTCCAACCACAGAGAGTGTGTGTTAGTTTCCTAGGGATGCTATAACAAATTACCACAAATTGGGTGGCTTCAAACAACAGAAATTTATTCTTTCACTCTTCTGGCAGATAGAAGTATGAAGTCAAGGCCTCAGAGGGCCAAGCTCCCTCTAAAAGTCTAGAGAAGACTCCTTCTTCACTATTTCCTAGCTGCTCACCATTGCCAGCTATCCTCTGGGGTCTTTGGAGTGTTGACCCATCATTCCAACCTCTGCCTCCTTCTTCACATGGTGTTCTCCCCTGATTCGGTGTCTCTGTGTTCAAACCTTCCTCTTCTTACAGGAACACTGGTCATATTGGAATTAGGGCCCACCTTACTCCAGTATGACTTCATTTTAACTCGATTACATCTACAAAGACCCTATTTACAAATAAGTTCACATTCGCAGCTCCTGGGTGGGTCTCAATTGAGGGGGACCCTTCATCCCAATACAAGAGGAGTGACCAAAGAATGACAGCCACCCCTCATTTAAGAACTACTCACTGCCCTCTCCACTCTCCTGGTATCAGAAAGGACATGTTCTTTCTATCCTCAGGTTTTGGCACCTGAGTCCATGTCCACTGATGCAAATAGAGCCAAAAGGCAGGAAGTAAAACCTGCCAGAGGCTACAAAGAGGTCCTTCACTGAGGACCACCCCTGAAACACCCAAGTTCAGTAGGATTGGATGGTGAGGAAAGGCGAGAGTGAGGCATAAGGACATAAGCATCCATTTGCTTCCTGTTTCCCATTTCCCTAGCTCACCCACACCTCAGGTAAAAGCTAGGGATTTGGAAAGCTCATTTGCCCATCTTCAATGCCCTTTCAATCCCTCCTGCCTTGTTACTATCTGGAAAAAAAATGATGCTTAAAGAGCCCTTTGGGCATGCTACAGTCAAAGCTTTTGAGGTGAGTGAGCCAGGAGGCCAAAGGCAGCCGATCATTCTAGATAAACCTTACCTATGGACCAAGGGGGCAGTAGCCACATCCTAAATATCCATCCCATCCTCTGTTATTACCATAAACCACAAGTTCAATTTAATTTAAAACTTTCATCACACCTTTTCTCATGTGCCACTGTGAGAGATTCTAGAGATAGAAAAGCTAATTAAACCTGGTCCCTGGGTCCCAGCTGCCTCAGTATCTTAACACTTCCACCCATGAACTCAGTTATGGGCACTCCATGAAGACTCCGCATTGCCATGCTTGCCCTCTGGGACTCTCTGGAACTCAGTTTCTTCATTTCTTTGACTTCATTTCAGATCCTTTCATAGGGATCTAGATTTTCTTTTGTGCTGCTTAGCTGTGTAGGCTGTATATTTTGCATTTTTCACTTCTTTCTTACTTTCCAAAGCTCTCCTTGCATGCTGATGCTCCTTTGCCACCAGCTTCTCCCACAGACAGCTCTGGCTGTAAGACTCCCAGACACCCAGAACCCTCAGCCCTGGCTCTGGAAGCAGAAGTCAGTCACCGGTTGCAAAGGCTCTCAGACCCGAAGGGGGGAAACAAAATTCACAATCCGTTAATTCAGTGAATATTTACTGACCATTTACTACATGTTAAACACCAAGCTGGAAAATAAAATTCAGCTCTTATCTTTATAGGCCCTATCTTTATAAAGCTTTTATTCTAGTCTGGCAACCAGCCATCTAGCAAATAGTATTAGAATTAAGTAATTCATTAAAATGGTGATAAAATATTACGAAGGGAAATACAGGGTCCTACGAAAGCACATAACAGGTGGAAACAACATGTTTCAGGGGTTCAGCAAAAGCTTCCCTGATAAAGCGATGCTGAAGCTGACACCTGAAGGATGAGTAGCCATTACCTAAGGTGAAAGGAGTAAAGTGGGGATGGAGAGAGGGTAGAACATTCTGGGCAGGGGGAGAGAACACAAAAAGAAAGGACCTGGAGTCAAAATTACATGGTATTCTTGAGGGATGGCTAGATACCAGTGTAGGGAATGAGGGGAGAGTGGAAAGACAAGAGTCTCATGCCTAATACATGCTCCAACCGCCAGAAGCACTAAAATTGAAGGCCACACAAAGGCACACAGAGCAAAGAATCTCGGCTTCAGAGTGGAGCAAGGGTGGCTTGTAGAACCTCCTTGAAGAGAGTATTTGGAAGGAATCAGAAGCTATTGATAATTGTACAGAGGCTACTTGGACTGTGGTAGATAGGTAGAACATGGGAAAATGCCAGGGGCATTTGGGGACAAGAAGTAGTCTTGTTTGGGTGAAGCACAGAGAGGATGAGGAGGGAAAAATGGGGTGGTTGAGTAAGATATAAAGGAAAATCAAATACAGGCTCCATTTCAAAGTCTTTAACAAGGATGGCTCATTCTAGAACAGTGGGTAAGCATGTGCCATCCGTTTTCTCTATGGTTCTCACCTGTCTTCTCCCACCACCTATGACTCTGAAAACCAACATACCACCCACCCCTTGAGCATCTGTAGCAAGGCAATGTCACAATGGATAGGACCTCAGCTGGCCCTCTTAAGACCCCAGGTCACAGACCAAAGTGAGAAGTCCCCTCCAGGGTAACAGTTTGGAAGCAGAACCAAAATTGGCCTCAAGTTCAAATGATGAGAATTTAGAGGGCTTAGGGCCAATACAACACCAGAGTCCTGGTTACCGATGAACCACACTGCTTGGAGCCTTTGATGAGATGCAGGCGGTTAAAGAGCTGGGCTAGGAAACCTCTAGGCCCTTGCTTGGTAGACAGAAGCATTCCCAGCAGGATCAGCCTACCACTGCTTCAACAATGTAATTCTGAAAAGATTTGTCTTTAGCCATTTTCTCTGTTTACCTCAAGCTCCAAGAAACTCTTTTCCCAGGCCATTTTCTGTACACACACTTGCTGTGAGTCAGATTACTCACTTGCCCCGATGGAGAGCCAAGTATGAACCCAAAAGAACATCATCAGCTGCTTTTCCTAACAATGAAGAGTGTTCCCCAGAAAAGTGCTGCTGGAGGTTGGCCTGCTGGGATGCAAGCACCCCTCACCCAGCACTCACATCTGTGAAAGGAGCCCAGCTCTAGCCTCTTTGGACTCCTGGTCCTTGGAGGCCTGTCCTCACTCTGGCTGGGAACCAGGGCTGGGGTGTACTTCCACAGAAAAAAGCCAAGCACTGACCCCATGTGTGGTATCCCCAGGGGACAGGAGACTCCTATCAGGACTAAGGGCAGGGTCCAGGCCCACAGAAACGTGGCGGTCTCCATTTCTGCCACCATAAATCGTGGTGTTGGAAGGAACTCTAAAGAGTTTTGAGCTCAGCATTTCCATTCCACAGATGAGAAAACTGAGACCCGAGAGAGAAAGTGACCTGTCTACATTAGAGGCAATTTGTTATGTCACTCAAAGCTTCATGATCCAAAATTCCACCTAGAAAATAAACTGATCGCAACCAGTACATTTGTAGAAATGGAGAAATTAATTTCAATAATTAAAGATATGGAATGTTTTTATAAGCAAACAAATAAAAAAAACTTATAGTAACATATCTTTTGTCAGTTTTTAAATTGATTTTGTAGAGAACTTGCATTAGAGACATTTTTCTAGTTTCAGAACAGAGATTAAAATTATATGTCCTTTTTTAAGGATTGAATTGACTATTACAAATCAAAAGAGGATAGCTCCCTTGAGCCACTGGAGACTGAGATATTTGCTCTTTTAAGGGAAATTTTACCTGAAAGCTATACTCACAGTCCAGGAACTTCGGATGAACGTGATGTCAAGAACCCAAACATCATCTCCCAATCGCCATTTCTCTACCCCTCTCCCTTTCACCCTTCTTGCCAGGAGAGCTTTATCACAATTATTATTATGACTAGGTAAACATAGTTCATTACTGATCCAAGGAGATTATTATTATTATTTGTGTCTTGTATTTTTCCACCAGAGTTGACTCTTCTTTTCCCCCATTATTTGGCTCTTTTTTTCTAATCACTCAGTGACTCCACACGGCTCTGTATAATGCCTCTCCATTCAATTTTGCACTTGAAGCAACATACAACTCACAAATTCCATTTTTCCCCCAAGAAGCATCCCTTAGAGAACATTTTAGATCTTACTTTGTAATTACTTAAATTCCTCCCTGGAAATAAAGGTAAAGAGTTGCAAACCTCTCTCTGAGGCCTTGCAACAAAGCCCACTTTTTAGAAAGCCAGTGCCGTGATTGTCAAGTTCTTGGGGATATTTCTTCTCCAGCCTTCTAGAAAAATAATGTTGGAAGAAGCAAATGTTCTCTAATGACTTAATGCTCAGATGATATGAAGTCCCCAGGCTTGTGTGACGTCAGGGGTGTAACAAGTTGCAGAGGGCTTCTCATCTGCAGGCGGGTTTGGAATCTTGCCTCTGCCATGGATAAGCTCTGTCCTGTGAGACACATCCCTGAGCCTCCTTGCCCTCACTCTGTGAAATGGAGGCGATAATACTATGTCAAACATCAAAAAGATAATGAAATGTCAAATCACCTGGCAGAGATCCAGATAAGAAGTTGATATTGAATTAATGTTTATTGACTTGAAAAACATGAACTTATTCCTCCTGATTCTGGTTTCTGGCAAGACAGGCCTGAGATATCTTAGCATTCATACATCCCTCCTGAGAATAGGGATGCAGATTCCTCAGATACCTGGAACCTATTTGCCAGCCTTCTGAAATCTTGTCTTCTAAGATGCCTCCAATAACAAGTACAATGATTATATGAGACTTGAAAGCCAGGGTTTATGATGACTCTGCCTAAGCTTTACCCATCTGAAATTCAAATAGGAAAGGCTGTTTCTTTGAGCACTATTTATCCAGAATTAGCTGCCTGAATCAATGGGAAAAACAACTTCCCTTCTATATGAAACAATGCCCCATGTGATGAGTATGCGGGGAATTTAATTTACAATGCCAAACAAGAGGCTATCATTATTATTAAGTCACCTAAACAGCCTCTCATCTATTATTTCCATCTTTAAGATTTGTAAGCTAGGCCCAAATTGGAAGTGACTATGTCTGCCTTAACTTCCTCTGATCCCCAGTAACTGTTTCTGAGTCTATTTCTGAGTCTCAATTGAAAATTTGAGATTAGGAAGCTAGAAAGTTTAAAGCAGAATGAGTCTCTTTCTAATCCCCAAACTAACCTTCTTGAAACAGAAAAATATGGTGTACTCGCCTCACATGATGTTCTGAGCCGTGTTCCCTCTGACTAGACCCCCAAGCCAGAGACAACCCAGATCAGCCTCGACGGCTCTGTCTGGCGAAGCTACTGGTCATTCTGCTCCTGCTGGATGAAGTTTGACAAGTCAAATCGATGCTCACAAAGTTAACCAGAAACCATTTTAAGTGGAACTGAGAAGAAGCCTCCCTAAAATCTATTAAGTTTAGTGATTAACATGGCAATGAGTTTTAACATATAAGATCATCAAGCCTTAGAATTTATTCATTCAACCCAGAAAATGGAAAAAGTTCTCCCAAAATGAATTGTTGATCTTCTAAGATGGTTATGACTAAGAAAAACATCTATTATTGGCCTCCATCAACTTCCAGCAGAGAATTTGGATATGGTAATTGTCTATAAACCTGGACTCTAGCATTTTTGGTTAACCTAGCTATAATAGGAAATTGAACAAAATGTGGACTCACAGCATAAATAGCATTTCATATGGCAGGAAATTGGATCCATGTCATAGTGGAAGATTAATGAACTTGAACTCAAGCCCTGCTTGACGACTTTTTTTGCTCTGAGGCTTTGAGCAAGTAATTTAACCTCTCTGTGCTTTAGTGTCCTTGTCTGAAAACTGATAAAAATGCCTCAACACAGACTTATCTTAAAGATATAACAAGATAATATAAGTGAAAGCAACTTGTGAAATGTAAAAGTTCTATCCTAATATAAATATTACTATTATATTAAGTCCTAAACAAATTTATTACTTGGCCTACAATCTGTTTTCTATTTGAGATGAAACAAATTAGGAAGATGAACATCTAGAAGTTTCTCTGAATTATTTTGCGGCTCTTTAGACAACACTACTGCACTAAGATGATATTCACCGCAGCCGCATACAATGAGCAACCAAGATTTCATAAACATCACAGGATTTAACTGGAATGTGAGTTGATCTTGGTAAACATGAGTTGATCTTGGTCCCGCAATGTGCTGCTCTTTAAGCCTATACTACCATATCACAGAACTGCAACCAACCTTACTTCCCTCCATACCCCACTCTTGCTTAGAGCAGGGGCCATGCCTTTGTATATTTTACATTCTATACTGCACCTGGCATGTGGTGAATGATCTTTATTTCATTTCTTATATTTGCACGTTGATGACATTCAGGCAAATTTGTTCTCTTACTAATTCAGTTCCCTGATTTTCACAGAACTCTCAAAAGCATCCTGTTTCTCTCTGTTTCTCTCTTCCTCTCCCTCCCTTTCACTTTCCTTCCCACCCTCCCTCTCTGCACCCACACCTCTCTCATTCAAACACATGCGCGCGCACACACACACGCACACATTGATCCAATTCCTTAGTGTCCTAATTTAGATTCCAAGCCTCCCATGTGAGTTTTCTGACCAAGCATCTGCTAAGCCCCAGTTTACAACGTGACATCCGTCAGTTCTCCCCAGACATGTTTTTGATTGCAGACTTTGGACAAGTCTGATTGGTATGTTTTGTGCACACAGACATTCACCACAAATGAAATTACTCACTGCTGGAAAGAGATGCCAAACCCTAATTTAAAAAAAAAAACCACCAAATGAGTAATTCCAAAAGCATTTTTGTTTCTCCTTTAAACCTAGAACATTTTAATTACCTTGAAATAAACAAAGAGCCTTGCAAAGCTTACTCAACTTGTTTAATCAAAATTTGCCGTCTCTTATACACTAGCGATTTCTACCTGCCCCGGCATTCTTCTTGATTTGAGCCTTTGCCTACTCTACCACCCAAGTGATAGAAAGCCTGTTAAAATGGGGAGGTAAACTTTGCACCCATTTTTAGTACTGAATTGGCCTGAGGGCTAGAGTGACCACAGACACAAGCAACAACCCATCTCTTTAAGTGGGCATTCTCTGGGCCAGGACACTCAGGCTGCCTGCCTGTGGCTACATTTTTTGTTGCGATAAGAAGGAAAGAAAAGCAAACAGCTTCAAGGACTGAAAAGATGCTCACTCTACGGAATGATTTGAGCTATTAGCATTGCGGTCTAATAAGCAAAGCACATTTCCCTTTCCAGGAGAGGCAAAGACAGAAGTTTGGGGGTCTGAGAATATTTCACATGCAGCGAGGAGGAGAGACCTGTAGGTGGAGTGGTTCCCAAACATGCGGGCAGCCTAACCCCAAACTACTGGTTCCAAACAAAAGGTATTTGCCCTCAGCCATAGAAAGTGTAGTGAGACGAGCAAGTCACTGTCCAGCCACTGCTGCTCCGAAGCGGCTGAGCACTGGAAGCTGATCAAACAGAACTGAGGACATCAATAGGCAAAGAAAAAAAAAAGATAAAGAAAAAAACTCAAACTAAACCTCATGCCATATTCAAAAATTAATTCAAAATGGATCATACATTTAAACAAAAATTATAACACTATAAAATATTTAAAAGAAAACATGAGAAAAATCTTCAGGACCTAGGGCTAGGTGAAGAGTTCCTTGACATGTCACCAAAAGCACAATCCATAAAAGAAAACTTAATAAATTGGATTTTACCAAAGCTAAAAACTGCAAAGGACCCTATTAAGAAGATGAAAAGACAAATATAGACTGGGAGAAAATATTTGCATATGAGGAAAAAAGGCTGTTATCTTTGAAAATATATAAAGGACTCTGAAAAGTCAACTATCAAAAAAAAAAAAAAAACCCAACAATCCATTTATAAAATGGGCAATAAATGTGGACAGGTATTTCACTAAATAGTTGATATGGATGGCAAGTAAGCACATGAAAAAATAGTCAATTCATTAGACATTAGGAAAATGCAAACTAAAATTAGAATGAGCTATCACTCTGCACCTATTAGAACAACTAAATAAAACAGTGAGGCTACTAAATGCTGCAAGGAAGTAGAAAACTGGGTCTTTCATACCTTGCTGGTGGGAATGTAAAATGGTACAGCCATTTACCATTGATCCAGCAATCATAATTTGGGGCATTTACCCCAAAGAATTTAAAACTGAAATTCACGTAAAAACCTATATAGGAGTGTTCATAGCAGCTTTATTCTTTTTTTTTTTTTTTTTTTAATCATCATTTTATTGAGATATATTCACATACCATGCAGTCATACAAAACAAATTGTACTTTCGATTGTTTACAGTACCATTACATAGTTGTACATTCATCACCTAAATCAATCCCTGACACCTTCATTAGCACACACACAAAAATAACAAGAATAATAATTAGAGTGAAAAAGAGCAATTGAAGTAAAAAAGAACACTGGGTACCTTTGTCTGTTTGTTTCCTTCCCCTACTTTTCTACACATCCATCCATAAACTACACAAAGTGGAGTTTGGTCCTTATGGCATTCCCAATCCCATTGTCACCCCTCATAAGCTACATTTTTATACAACTGTCTTCGAGATTCATGGGTTCTGGGTTGTAGTTTCATAGTTTCAGGTATCCACCACCAGCTACCCCAATTCTTTAGAACCTAAAAAAGGTTGTCTAAAGTGTGAGTAAGGGTGCCCACCAGAGTGATCTCTCGGCTCGTTTTGGAATCTCTCTGCCACTGAAGCTTATTTCATTTCCTTTCACATCCCCCTTTTGGTCAAGAAGACGCTCTCCATCCCACGATGCCGGGTCTACACTCCTCTCCGGGAGTCATATTCCACATTGCCAGGGAGATTCACTCCCCTGGGTGTCTGGTCCCACGTAGGGGGGAGGGCAGTGATTTCACCTTTCAAGTTGGCTTAGCCAGAGAGAGAGGGCCACATCTGAGCAACAAAGAGGCATTCAGGAGGAGACTCTTAGGCACAAATATAGGGAGGCCTAGCCTCTCCTTTGCAGCAACCGTCTTCCCAAGGGTAAAACTTATGGTAGAGGGCTCAACCCATCAAACCACCAGTCCCCTATGTCTGTGGTCATGTTAGCAACCATGGAGGTGGGGTAGGCGAATACCCCTGCATTCTCCACAGGCTCCTCAAGGGGGCACTACATCTTTTTTTTTTTTTCCTTGTTTGTCTTTTTTCTTTTTTTTTTTTTTTTAACTTTCCCTTCTTTTTTAAATCAACTGTATGAAAAAAAAAGTTAAAAAGAAAACAAACATACAATAAAAGAACATTTCAAAGAGACCATAACAAGGGAGTAAGAAAAAGACAACTAACCTAAGATAACTGCTTAACTTCCAACATGTTCCTACTTTACCCCAAGAAAGTTACATAATATAGCAACATTTCAGTGAACTTGTTCCTACTACATCCATCAGAAATTAACAGACCATAGTCATTTCTGGGCATCCCCAGAACGTTAAATAGCTTATCTGTTCTTCTTGGATTATTGTTCCCCCTTCCTTAATTGCTCTCTACTGCTAGTTCCCCTACATTCTACATTATAAACCATTTGTTTTACATTTTTCAAAGTTCACATTAGTGGTAGCATATAATATTTCTCTTTTTGTGCCTGGCTTATTTCGCTCAGCATTATGTCTTCAAGGTTCATCCATGTTGTCATATGTTTCACCAGATCGTTCCTTCTTACTGCCGCGTAGTATTCCATCGTGTGTATATACCACATTTTATTTATCCACTCATCTGTTGAAGGACATTTGGGTTGTTTCCATCTCTTGGCAATTGTGAATAATGCTGCTATGAACATTGGCGTGCAGATATGTGTTCGTGTCACTGCTTTCCGATCTTCTGGGTATATACCGAGAAGTGCAATCGCTGGATCGAATGGTAGCTCTATATCTAGTTTTCTAAGGAACTGCCAGACTGACTTCCAGAGTGGCTGAACCATTATACAGTCCCACCAACAATGAATAAGAGTTCCAATTTCTCCACATCCCCTCCAGCATTTGTAGTTTCCTGTTTGTTTAATGGCAGCCATTCTAACCGGTGTTAGATGGTATCTCATTGTGGTCTTAATTTGCATCTCTCTAATAGCTAGTGAAGCTGAACATTTTTTCATGTGTTTCTTGGCCATTTGTATTTCCTCTTCAGAGAACTGTCTTTTCATATCTTTTGCCCATTTTATAATTGGGCTGTCTGTACTATTGTCATTGAGTTGTAGGATTTCTTTGTATATGCAAGATATCAGTCTTTTGTCAGATACATGGTTTCCAAAAATTTTTTCCCATTGAGTTGGCTGCCTCTTTACCTTTTTGAGAAATTCCTTTGAGGTGCAGAAACTTCTAAGCTTGAGGAGTTCCCATTTATCTATTTTCTCTTTTGTTGCTTGTGCTTTGGGTGTAAAGTCTAGGAAGTGGCCGCCTAATACAAGGTCTTGAAGATGTTTTCCTACATTATCTTCTAGGAGTTTTATGGTACTTTCTTTTATATTGAGATCTTTGGTCCATTTTGAGTTAATTTTTGTGTAGGGGGTGAGGTAGGGGTCCTCTTTCATTCTTTTGGATATGGATATCCAACTCTCCCAGCCCCATATGTTGAAAAGACCATTATGGCTCAGTTCGGTGACTTTGGGGGCCTTATCAAAGATCAGTTGGCCATAGATCTGAGGGTCTATCTCTGAATTCTCAATTCGATTCCATTGATCTATATGTCTATCTTTGTGCCAGTACCATGCTGTTTTGGCAACTGTGGCTTTATAATAAGCTTCAAAGTCAGGGAGTGTAAGTCCTCCCACTTCGTTTTTCTTTTTTAGAGTGTCTTTAGCAATTCGAGGCATCTTCCCTTTCCAAATAAATTTGATAACTAGCTTTTCCAAGTCTGCAAAGTAGGTTGTTGGAATTTTGATTGGGATTGCATTGAATCTGTAGATGAGTTTGGGTAGAATTGACATCTTAATGACATTTAGCCTTCCTATCCATGAACATGGAATATTTTTCCATCTTTTAAGGTCCCCTTCTATTTCTTTTAGTAGAGTTATGTAGTTTTCTTTGTATAGGTCTTTTACATCTTTGGTTAAGTTTATTCCTAGGTACTTGATTTTTTTAGTTGCTATTGAAAATGGTATCTTTTTCTTCAGTGTCACTTCAGTTTGTTCATTTCTAGCATATAGAAACATTACTGACTTATGTGCATTAATCTTGTATCCCGCTACTTTGCTAAATTTGTTTATTAGCTCTAGTAGGTGTATCGTCGATTTCTCAGGGTTTTCTAGATATAAGATCATATCATCTGCAAACAATGACAGTTTTACTTCTTCTTTTCCAATTTGGATGCCTTTTATTTCTTTGTCTTGCCGGATTGCCCTGGCTAGCACTTCCAGCACAATGTTGAATAACAGTGGTGACAGCGGGCATCCTTGTCTTGTTCCTGATCTTAGAGGGAAGGCTTTCAGTCTCTCACCATTGAGTACTATGCTGGCTGTGGGTTTTTCATATATGCTCTTTATCATGTTGAGGAAGTTTCCTTCAATTCCTACCTTTTGAAGTGTTTTTATCAAAAAGGGATGTTGGATTTTGTCAAATGCTTTTTCAGCATCTATTGAGATGATCAATTGATTTTTCCCTTTCGAGTTTTTAATGTGTTGTAATACATTGATTGTTTTTCTTATGTTGAACCATCCTTGCATGCCTGGAATGAACCCCACTTGGTCATGGTGTATGATTTTTTTAATGTGTCTTTGGATTCGATTTGCAAGTATTTTGTTGAGGATTTTTGCATCTATATTCATTAGGGAGATTGGCCGGTAGTTTTCCTTTTTTGTAGCATCTTTGCCTGGTTTTGGTATTAGATTGATGTTAGCTTCATAAAATGAGTTAGGTAGTGTTCCATTTTTTTCAATGTTTTGAAAGAGTTTGAGTAAGATTGGTGTCAGTTCTTTCTGGAAAGTTTGGTAGAATTCCCCTGTGAAGCCATCTGGCCCTGGACATTTATTTGTGGGAAGATTTTTGATGACTGATTGGATCTCTTTGCTTGTGATGGGTTGGTTGAGGTCTTCTATTTCTTCTCTGGTCAGTCTAGGTTGTTCATATGTTTCCAGGAAATTGTCCATTTCTTCTACATTATCCAGTTTGTTGCCATACAGTTGTTCATAATATCCTCTTATAATTTTTTTAATTTCTTCAGGATCTGCAGTTATGTCACCTTTTTCATTCATTATTTTGTTTATATGGGTCTTCTCTCTTTTTGATTTTGTCAGTCTAGCTAGGGGCTTGTCAATCTTGTTGATCTTCTCAAAGAACCAACTTTTGGTGATATTTATCCTCTCTATTGTTTTTTTGTTCTCTATGTCATTTATTTCTGCTTTAATCCTTGTCATTTCTTTTCTTGTACTTGGTTTAGGATTGGTTTGCTGTTCATTTTCTAGCTTCTTCAGTTGATCCATTAGTTCTTTGATTTTGGCTCTTTCTTCCTTTTTAATATATGCGTTTAGTGCTATAAATTTCCCCCTCAGCACTGCTTTTGCTGCATCCCATAGGTTTTGGTATGTTGTGTTCTCATTTTCATTCATCTCTATATATTTAGCAATTTCTCTTGCTATTTCTTCTTTAACCCACTGATTGTTTAGGAGTGTGTTGTTTAACCTCCAGGTATTTGTGAATTTTCTAAGTCTCTGATGGTTATTGACTTCTAATTGTATTCCATTGTGGTCAGAGAATGTGCTTTGAATAATTTCAATCTTTTTAAATTTATTGAGGCTTGTTTTATGTCCCAGCATATGATCTATTCTGGAGAAAGTTCCGTGAGCACTAGAAAAGTATGTGTATCCTGGTGATTTGGGATGTAATGTCCTGTTGATGTCTGTTAAATCTAATTCATTTATCAGATTGTTTAGGTTTTCAATTTCCTTATTGGTCTTCTGTCTGGTTGATCTATCTATAGGAGAGAGTGATGTGTTGAAGTCTCCCACAATTATTGCGGAAACATCAATTGCTTCCTTTAGTTTTGCCAGTGTTTCTCTCATGTATTTTGTGGCACCTTGATTGGGTGCATAGACATTTACGATTGTTATTTCTTCTTGCTGAATTGCCCCTTTTATTAGTATGTAGTGGCCTTCTTTGTCTCTCAAAACATCCCTGCATTTGAAGTCTATTTTATCTGAGATTAATATTGCTACACCTGCTTTCTTTTGGCTGTAGCTTGCATGAAATATTTTTTTCCATCCTTTCACTTTCAGTTTCTTTGTGTCCCTGTGTCTAAGATGAGTCTCTTGTATGCAACATATTGATGGTTCATTTTTTTTTGATCCATTCTGCGAATCTATATCTTTTAATTGGGGAGTTTAATCCATTTACATTCAACGTTAAAACCGTGAAGGCATTTCTTGAATCGGTCATCTTATCCTTTGGTTTATGTTTGCCATATTTTTCCCTCTCTCTATTAATATCCTTTATTGTACCCATACCGAATCTCTTTAGTACTGAACCTTTCTCCAAGTCTCTCTGTCCTGTCTTTGTTTCTCTGTCTGTAGGGCTCCCTTTAGTATCTCCAGTAGGGCAGGTCTCTTGTTAGCAAATTCTCTCAGCATTTCTTTGTCTGTGAAAAATTTAAGCTCTCCCTCAAATTTGAAGGAGAGCTTTGCTGGATAAAGTATTCTTGGCTGGAAATTCCTCTCACTCAGAATTTTAAATATATCGTGCCACTGCCTTCTTGCCTCCATGGTGGCTGCTGAGTAGTCACTACTTAGTCTTATGCTGTTTCCTTTGTATGTGGTGAATTGCTTTTCTCTTGCTGCTTTCAGAACTTGCTCCTTCTCTTCTATGTTTGACAGTGTGATCAGTATATGTCTCGGAGTGGGTATTTTTGGATTTATTCTATTTGGAGTTCGCTGAGCATTTATGATTTGTGTATTTATGTTGTTTAGAAGATTTGGGAAGTTTTCCCCAACAATTTCTTTGAATACTCTTCCTAGACCTTTACCCTTTTCTTCCCCTTCTGGGACACCAATGAGTCTTATATTTGGACGTTTCATATTATCTATCATATCCCTGAGGTCCATTTCGATTTTTTCAATTTTTTTCCCCATTCTTTCTTTTATGCTTTCATTTTCCATTCTGTCATCTTCGAGGTCACTGATTCGTTGTTCAACTTCCTCTAGTCTTGTACTATGAGTGTCCAGAATCTTTTTAATTTGGTCAACAGTTTCTTTAATTTCCATAAGATCATCCATTTTTTTATTTAGTCTTGCAATGTCTTCTTTATGCTCTTCTAGGGTCTTCTTGATTTCCTTCATATCCCGTACTATGGTCTCATTGTTCATCTTTAGTTCTTTGAGTAGCTGCTCTAGGTGCTGTGTCTCTTCTGGTCTTTTGATTTGGGTGCTTGGGCTTGGGTTATCCATATCGTCTGGTTTTTTCATATGCTTTATAATTTTCTGTTGTTTTTGGCCTCGTGGCATTTGCTGAACTTGATAGGGTTCTTTTAGGGTTTGTAGACCTATTGAAGTCCTTATCTCTAATTTATCAGATCTACAGCTTCGTGGAGTACACTTTCTCTAACTAACCAGCAGGTGGCGTCCACGAGCCACCTGTTCTCCACAAGCCAGTTCTCCCCTGCTTTAGCCTTTTTGGTGAGTGGGGGAGTGAGTCTTGTGGGGCCCAATTGGTGTACCAAGCTTGCGTATGTAGTTGGTGTTGCCTGCCCTGTATGTGGGGCGTGTTTCTGGGCAGTCGGGGAGGGGGGTGGCCCTAACAATCAAATCTCCCTGATGATCCTAGAGTTTTAAAGCTGCTGCAAAAGTCTAATCCTTCAGTTCAGTCCTGCCACAGTTTGTCTCTGCCACTGACCCACAAGTGTTTGGTATTGGCGTATGGCTCCTGAGACTTGCAAGTGGGCCCCTCTTCCAGGCCGTGCACCCCAGGTCCTCTGTTGAGGGATGACTGTGCTATGTCACAGGTGAGTGCCGTCCCCCCAGGGCAGTTCTGGGCTGCTGGGCTGTGTAGGGAGGCTCCCAGTCTGCTCAAATGATGGCTGAATGGGGCTTTGTTAATTCACACTGCTCCACCTTCCCAGCTCTGGGACATTCAGCTGAGGTTGCAGGGAAGGCTAATGTCCACGCCCAGTTTTGTGGTGTGTGCCTGTTATTTGAAGCACTTCCGTCACACTGGGTTGTCTGGGGCAGCTCTGGGCTATGGGGCTGGCGATGGGCAGGAGTGTTTCCTGTCCACCAGGATGGTGGCTGTGAGCGGACACCCCCCTTTTCTTGGAAAGTTATGTTGTTTAGTGAATTTTGTCAGCCACTGGATTATTGCCTTTTGTCTCAGAGCTCTCTTAGTTCTGCTCTTGACTTGACGTGCCCAAATTGCAATTCTTTGAAGCTTTCTGCATTGGGCTTCTTAGAGTAATTGTTTTAGAAAAAGAAAAAAGGATTTAAAAAAAAAAAAAAAAAAAAAGGGCCCTCCTCAGAGATCTAATGGGTTATTGAAATGCTAATAGACAAAGCAACCAGGGCCATTAAGGAAAGGTCCACAGGGCAGAGAGATCAGCTTTTCTTCGGGATTTGCATATGCGCCTCAAGGCCTGAGCTCCGCCCTTCCCCTTTCTGTGTTTACCAGAACTCCAAAAATCCTCTGCTTTTATTTTGGAGTTTTTCGTGTTGTTTTTTTTTCTATGCCTGTCTCCTCTCTGCTGGGCTGGCTGCTCTCAGAGTCTCTGGTGTCTGGTCTCAGTCTATCTATGGTTGGAGTTTGAATCAGTAGAATGAGTTTCAGATAAGAGCAGCCACTGCAGTTCTCCCTTCTCCTTCCCGGAGCTGACAGCCCCTCCTCCCCCGGGACTGAGCCTGGCAGGGAGGGGTGCGGGTCCCCTGGCCGCAAAACTTACAGATTTCGCTGATCTCAGCAGTTCCACGTTTTCATGAGTGTTGTATGAAGTATGCCCAAAGACAGATTGCTCTGTGGTGTCCAGTCCACGCAGTTCCTGGCTTTTTACCTACTTTCCTGGAGGAGTAACTAAAACTTACAGCTCACCAGTCTGCCATCTTGCCCCGCCTCCGCAGCTTTATTCTTAATATCGAAATACTGTAAACAACCTAATTTTTTCAATGAGTGAATGATTGTCTAAATCCAGTACATTCATACAATGGAAAATTACTCAGCAATGAAAAGGAATGAACTATTGATACATGCAACAACCTTGATGGACCTCAAGGGTAATACACTTAGTGAGGAAAGTCAATCTCAAAAGGGTACATACTTCCATTTCTATAATGTTCTCGAAATGAGAAAAATAGAGAGATGGAAAACAGTTGAGTGGTTGCCAGCAGATAGGATAGAGGTGCAGTGGAGAACTGGCAGCCAATGGTCCCAGGTGTGAGCACAAAGAGGTAGTACAAAGTAGTTCTTTTGCAGAGATGGAACATATCTGTATCTATACAGATACACAAATCTATATACGGTATAAAATTGCATAGAGCTACACACACACACACACTCACGAAGGTAGATTTTTTTTAAGTGGTGAAAACTGAGTAAGGAAGGCCTGTGGTCTAGTTAACTCTAATGTATCTATGTCAGTTTCCAAGACTTGATGTTATTCTACAGCTGTATAAGATATTCCTTAGAGGAAGCTGGGTGAAGGGCACACAGCATTTGGCACTGTATTTGCAACTTCCTGGGAGTCTATAATTATTTCAAAGTAAAAAGTGAAAAAATTAGTGACTTACAGCAGCTATCATTTACTTACCACATCATTCTTATGAGTTGGGGATTTAGGCTGAGACCAACCGAGCAGTTCTTCAGCTGGTCTCAGCTCAGGTGACAACTCATTCATTCTTTTGCTGTCAGCGGCTGGAAGTAGGTGTCCCTGCTTCTGTGGCTTGGCTGGCTGGGTGATGGGGCAACTGGGTCACATTCCTCTCATCTTCTGCAAACCAGTGCCAGCTTTTTCACATGGTGGCAGGCACAGGGTTCTGAAAACAGCAAGAGAGCAAGATCCAATGTGCAAACATTTTACAAGTCTCTGTTTGCATCAAGTTTGCTATAGTGCCATTCGGCAAAGCAAATGATAGGGCCAACCCAAATTCAAGGGGTGGAGGAATAGATTCCAGCTGTGGTGGGAGAAGCTGCAAAACAGCTAATTTTGTGATCTAGTACAGTTACATTATACGTCACATAGAGGATAGAGAAATCGATTTGGAGGTTCAAGGCTCCCTTTCTGCAATTTGCCATAGACCATTTTCTATACATTCAAAATCCTGAATAAAAGTGAGGCCATTGAGGAAAAATAATAGAAATGATGTTTAAAGCATGCACAAAGAGATAACATAAGTTCCCAACCTCGAGATCATATTCTCTGGACTCAAAAGGTCCAAAGTTTAAAGCTATCCAGGTCAGGCCTAATCAAAACAAGGCTGTGGAGAAGTAAGAAAGGACCCTAAAAGCTCCTTGAGGGATGGTAGCATGTCTAACATTTCTTGGTATCCCTCACAGGTCTTATATAAATTGCGAACCCCCATTTGATATTGTTATTGAGACTGGGAAATAAAAAAACTAGCCTGGCCTGTTACCATTGCCATTCTACCAGGTAAACTAGCACATAGCATTTTAAATGGGTAGTAGATCAGAAAACAGGAATCCTTTCCAGGCTGGGAATATTGTTTGTTACTTTCCTACTTTGCGTTTCTGTAGCTTATCACAGTCCCAAAGTATTTGTGGGAGGAATTACTGGGTTGAGGCAAAATATGGAAATAAAGGACACAACCTAAATACTATTCAGGCCTCTCTAACTTGAGCCCACAGTCCTAGAGATCTGGCAGCCAATAGTCCCAGGCTGTACGAAGGAACATTTACCTTTGTATGTTTTTAGATTTTCCCAGAACTCTAAATTCAACTCTGATGATAAACAAACAAAACAGTCATGTATAAATCCTCAGGCCTACCAGGATCCATGCTAGGGTAGACTTCTGGTTGCAGTACATCACTTGTCAAACTAATTTCCTTTTTCCTGGTATTTGGGTAAATATTTACAATGAAGGAAAAGACAGTTTTATTCATTGGACAGTAAGTTAACACGAGACTCTTCAAGGAAAAGTCTAGCTTCTAATGCCTCTTCCCCAGAAGTGCACAAATTACAAGAGTTGTCTGAGGCTACTGAGTCAGGATAACATTGAGAACAAAAAAATTAACCCATGGAAATGATTCTTCTCTCAGGGGAGTGTTGCCTACAGAGCAGCCCAATCCACAAGGCAATCTCCCAGGCCATCCAGACATACCTGATATATGAGACCGATCCCCTAGCTGTGTCTGAATGCCTTTCTGGTGAACTGCACATCAGGAGGGTGCCAATGTTTAAATCAAGGATAGGGATCTATTCACTTGGAGATAATGCTCTACAAAGACTATTCGACACCTCATGATTTGGGATTTCATCAAAGGAATGGTATCCTAAGCAGAAAGAAAGTTTCATATGAAAGATGGTGCATATGAATTCATCTGGAAAATGGAATTTCTCTGAAAGCCTTCATTGTAATATTCTGATCCTCACTATTGATCAAAGTGTTCCTGTTTCTGCACCATTGCCTATTGTATTACCCAAAGTTGTTTTGCTTTTTTGTTTTTTTGTTTTTGTCTTTTTGCTATAATAAGGCATTGCTGGAGATTGAATCATATACCCCACAAAAGATGTGTTCAAGTCCTGACACACCACCCCACCCCACCCATGTCCTGTGGGTATAAACCCATTGGTAAATGGGGCCTTAGAAGTGCTGTTACTAGTTAAGGTGTGGCCAAACTAAAGGAGGGTGGGCCTTAACCATATGCCTGTCATCCTGACAAGCAAAGAAAATTGGACACAAAAGTAGGAGTCAGGAGGAGCCAGTGGAACCCAGAAGAAGCCAGAAGTCATAGATGCTGGCAGTGAGCAGAAGTCAGAAGAATGGACACCAAAAGGGAGAAGTTGCCATGTGGCAGAGGTTTGCGGGAATGCTGTATACTGCGGGAGAAAACAAACCCTGCCAATACCTTGATGCTGAAATTCTGATCTTCAAAACCGAGACAATAAATTTCAATTGTTTAAGACAACCTACTGGGTGTAGTCATCAGACCAGTTCTGGCAAACTAAGACAATTGTTATTTCCATAAAAGCATAATTGAATAGTAATAGCAATAAATCTCATATAAGATTGGTGTTTTATGACTTGCCTAGCATTTCATGTGCAATATCTTATTTGAAACCCCTACAATAACCCATCTAAATAGTCAGGACTTAATATTAGCCACCTTTTACAAATGAATGTACTAGGGCTCAAAAGTTGTAGGCCACCTACCTACCAATGGCAGTTAGATTCAGTGTCCCCTTTCCCTTGTCCCCCACCGTGTCAGAATTCAAGGGAAAAGGGGGAAATATGTGGAAGAACTATTTCAGATATTGAAAAAAATCCAGAAATCAAAATCCAGAGGCAGAGGATACAGGAGCCAAATTAAAGGGCTCCCACTGACCATATTTGGCACAATTCAAGCACTAAAATAAGTAATGATAGTAATGGATTATGACTCAATGAATAAAGTTAGAATCTATGAGTCCATACTAATATAAAGAAATATATAGAAAAAAACAGATAAATGGAGATGAAGAGAAAGCTCCTTACAGCAGAACTCCAATTAACAAGTATAAGGGATGATAGAGTTATAAAATTATTAATGGATGCTACCTTGACCAACTGAAAGTTTTATGAGAAATAGGATCTTTGCATTGTTTCAAAGTATTTCCCCACCAATTAATTATTTCAAGGGAAAAACAGTAGCTTTACAGTGGAGAAAACTGAAAGGCACCACCTTAGCCACATGATCAAGTTAATATCCCCAGTAATGGGACAAACTGACATCAGATGCCTCTTGATATGTTGTACTGAGAAAGACAGGACATCTCTTTTATAGCATTCTTGCCAAAAATGTATAACCTGAACCTAATCTTGACAAACATCACACAAATTCAAATTGAGACACATTCTACACAGTAGCCTGTACTCTCTGAAAATACCTAGATTAAGGAAAGTTGAAGAAATGTCCCAGAAAAAAATAGACTAAGGAGATAACAACTAACTGTACTTCCTGGATTGGCCCTGGCCGGGAAGGGAAAAATAATTACAAAAGACATTACTGGGACAATGGACAAAATTTGAATATGGACTGTGAATTAGGTAAAAATATTGTATTGATGTTAAGCTTCAAATTTTTCATATTTGTACTCTGGTTATATAAAAGCTGACCCTTATTCTTAGGAAATAAATACTAAAATCTTTGGAGAAAAGTGTGAAAATGTCTCTGACTTACAAATGATAAAGAAAAGGGGCAAAAGTTTGTTCTTGGGGGTGGAAATTCTTAGGCATTACAATGGTTTGTGGCTTCCAAAAGTCCACACCACGTATGCACAGTGTATCTGTGGTCTTAAATTTTCATGGGTTAAATGATCCTTGGGGGAGTAATAATGATAAAAAGGTTGAGAAACACAGAGAGAGAGAGAAAAAACGAGAGAGAGAGAGAGAGAGGAAGCAAAAAGCAAATGGAAAATCTGGGTAAAGGAAGGATATAGGAATGACCTTTCTTGTAAGTTTGAACTTTTTCAAATTCAAAAGAATATACATTTAGAGGAAGAACATCAACAACAGTAGGACTAACCTTCTGGCCCCTGGAAAGACCACACAGCCACGTGTGTACTTTTCAATGTTGCTTCTCTAGAACTCACTGCACGTATCACTCACTTAGACACTTGGCCCATCCCATGATGTTTTGTGACGATTTCATGTACGGTGATCTTGGCTTCCTCCTGCCTTGAGGACAGTAGTGGTTCAGTAGAACCATCAAAAAGAGAGCATTTCATATGGAAGAAGGTAACATCTACTATCTTCATGAAGGACAGAACAAAACAATGGTTTTAAATCATAGCAGGTAGGATCTAGGTTGGAATACAGAAAATGCTTTAAGAATAAAAGAGTTGGGAGTAGAAATTACTAACTTGGTAATGGAATAATATGGTTAGAATTGGTTTTGGAACATTCTCTCACAGAAATCTTGAAGTATATTGAAGATCTTGAAGTATATTGGGCGTGTATCAGTAAAAGGACAGTTCAAGGACAAGGAGATGGATTAGAAGAGTCTTTCATTAATTTATTGATGCTTTCGGTGTGCTAGGTACTGTTGGCTCAAATCTGAGTAAGACACAACCTCTAGGTTTAGTAAACTTGCCTCTAATAGGAAGATTCTTTTAAGATTCACCTCTTAATATCACTTTACACAATGTTCTCCACTTTTACAACTTTTTCCTGATGCTTTTGCTATTATCCTAACTACTATTATCATAACTAATATATCTGTATTTCCATCTTATTATGACTGTCACCATCCAGGTACCTTTGCAAAATATTTTCTAACCACCAGTGACTGTACAATAGACATACACACAAGGAGGTCTGCATTCAACAGACTTAAAACCAGATGTGCTGACATGACAAATAGTTTCCTTGGTGCCACACAGCTGTCAAATCTCCAACATCACTTCAGGTCTGCTTGCAGGCCCAAAGTGGAAAACTGACTCTTGCTGCATCACCGCAGCCAGTGTTTCCTGGCCATTGGATCCATGACTTGATTAAGTAACTCAAAATTGCCTCTCAGTAGCAATCAGACTCCTGTTTCCAATTTCCTCCTGCGCTGAAAAGTAAATAGTCATAACCGTATTTTCAAGCCCCTGTGCATGGGTCTTTTGTGCTTGTATCAAGCCAGTATCCACTGGAAAGCATCTGGACCACCGCCAAGTTGGGTGTTCAATTTCTTTGTTGTCTTTCAGAATAACCTAGCTAACCACAATCTATTTCCACCATTCCTCTGCAACATGCTTGAACCAGAGCCAAGACAGCCTATCTTACAAAACGAATAAGAGAATAAAAAGGAAGAAATAAATAAAGAAGGGGCCATGGGAAAAATTAAGATTTGTGAATATTGTCCCATGCATCATATTTTCTTTCTACGTTTTTCTCTCATGACTTCACAAAAACATCCAGACCCTGAATGCACAGTCATATGTGGGAGAAGCTCCTTCTCTCCTCCCCAACCAGGAAGATTATAGGATTATAAACATAAACATAAAATTCCTATAATCCTACTCCTTGGAGAGTATTCCCTGGCTTTGAGCTTGGGATCAGGGTGTGGGCTGTAAGTTGTGACAAGAGTGCATAAGAAGTTTGAATGACTATGCAAAGAGAAATAGATAGTCTTAGCCAGCCTGTGCCCAACATGATGATTTGTATGACTCCTGCTCTCTCCACACCATTTCCATGCCGCTCTCTTTCTCCTACATACCAGAGGCAGGAAAATGAGTCTGCTCATGCAAAGGGTGGGTTTTCAAGACCAAGCCTTCCCATATGGAAAAGACAGTGTCACCAGGCCAGAGCATTTACAATAAAGAAGGGTTTGGGTTATTTCTCCTTTTCTCTTCCAGTGGTCCTGAAATGTTCTGGTGGGCAATCTTTTCCTTCTTCCTCTTGAAACCAGTAAATTCCCTACTCCCCACTGTAGCTATTAATTAATTTGTCAATTTTCTCCAAGCCCCCAAACAGTGGGAACAACATGAACATAGGCAAGAGCAATAATTCAATTGGAGAAAGATTACATGAGAAGCATTATTAGGAAATGAGACAATGGACCAGGAGCTTGCGGCTGGTAGGTAAGGCCATGAGCATCAGGCCAAGAAGTTCAAACTTTATTTGGTAATGACAACATTAAACACTAAAAGATAAAACTTTGGGAATTGAGCTTATGTAGAAGAAAGACAATGCCACATCAAAACAGAGAGAAAGACACATGAGAATTATAAATTTATTCACTTCAGGGATGGATTCCTGTGACTAAGCATTGGTTGGAGGCCAACCTAAATCTTTACCTGGTAGAAAGAAGCTTGCTTGTTCCTAAAAAGACAGCAAAAATTTTAGACGATCATGTGGAGTCATTTACATGCCACTAGATGACACAATGGGAAAAATCTTCAAAAACCTTTTTATCATGAACACAGATAGTCACATGGATACCTAGTTTTTTCTTGTGTTGACATTTAATACACACTTAGGTCAGTAAATCATAACTTAAAGAAGACAGCTGTGTTGGGGACTAAGCTGGTATGATTAATATGTGTGTAATTCTGTTGCTCTTTTCCTGACATTTAGAACTTGAAATGCCTGGAGGAGTAAATGGATAGCAGATCTCTCAGACTCCCTCCATCAAATATCACTTCTGTTAGCCAGTCATTAAGGAAAGCAGATAAACTGGAGTTACTCTCCCTGATAAGCACCTCAAATTGAGGTAAGATACATTATTGACTAAGGAAAGATCTCTGTGACCATGGTTTATGTCTGCTTCCCCAGCATAACTATAAGTAGCCTATCCTTTCAATCTCATAACTACTCCAGTTAAATTATATGGTCACCCTGGTTTTAAACATGTGATGAGCAAAGGTAGAAAAGTTGCCATGCTATTAAGCAAGTTCAGAAGCTCAGCTATATTCTAATTTGGAATGCAATCTGCCATCACACATAATATCTAATTTGATACAAAAGGATTTGGAAAGACTAAACTCACTAGCGTATCATCTCCTTGCACACAGCATCCGTGTCTCATTGGACTCTATGTCCTCATCCTTAGCACAGCCCCATCAAATCACCAGCATTTGCTAAATGAAATTGTTGGTTATTGATGAACATGATATGTGACAGAGCTCTCCCTTTTTTGATGACTATTGATGCCACCATTATCTGAGATAAATTATCATATAATTTCATAGCTTAGATGCTCTTCTTCTTTCCTCCCCATTTTTTCCCAAAGGTATCAACAAAAGTAAAGCCAATTTAGGACTTTCCTTTACAGCACATTTACAGATGTCTACCAAGGATGCTCATCCTCCAGAATTCAGTCCAATTCACCAAACCTAGAAGTTATGACTCCAGGAGGGCATGGTAATCCAGTTTATGGTGTTATTTTCCAACAGAGTTAAAACCTTTTATTTTCACTCTGCCAAAACAACATTTCCAACACAGAATGTCCATAATGCAGGAAATTCCAGTTCTAGGACTCAGACATGAGTGGTCCCAGCTATTGTTGTTAAATTTCATGTGTCAAGAAGTAGTTTTTTCCTGTCGGAGGCAGACAGCACAGCACGTTCGTGGCTTACAGGGGCAATGAAAGTGTACTGTGTCATTAGCTCCTGAAAGTGGTTTGCAAATCTAAAAACAGTCCAGTTGAAAGGATTGTTTTTATTGCTGATTTTACATGTTATGTAGAAATTTATGAGTGATTACTGTGCTCATACTTTAGGAGTCATTGAGGAAAGTTCATGGATTTCCTCTTTTGGACTTGTTCAGGAATGCTTAAGTTCAGTTAAGTTTGATCTTTGATTCACTTTTATGAGAAATAAGTGAATCTTCATCATGGTGTTATCTTGAAACATTCCTAAGGTTATTAGGATTATCCAAATAATTTTCTATCCCTATGCACTTTGTTCCCATAGCAACTTCAAGCCTGTCTCTGTGAAAATGGAATTATCTTGCAAGTAGCCAATAGCATTATTGATGAAAATGGAACTATCTTGTGCCAGTCAAGAAGAATACGCCCAAGTCTTCTTGGTTAAAGACCAAGTTAGAAATGAGAATCAGTTTGAGTTAAACAGAAAATGTTAAATAAAGCAAAAGAAGTGTTAGAGTAAACTTTCCTTCAAAATAGGCTTCATTCATCAATTTTGCCCATAATCCTTGTCTGTCGTAAATGCTAAACATATGTTGCATGTTACATTGAACTGATATTGATACTGATTTGCTTGCATTGGTCAAACTGAGGTGTGTGTGTTTATGGTTTGGTCTTTGCTTTATTTAACCACCTTTGAAGAACTGATACACATACAGGTTGTCTTTTCCATTGATTTTGGAGCCCTTAGTAAGTGTTCTAGTTTGCTAATGCTGCCTGGAAGCAAAACACCAGAAATGGATTGGCTTTTATAAAGGCGGTTTATTTGGTTACAAAGTTACAGTCTTAAGGCCATAAAGTGTCCACAGTCAGTCATCAACAATTGGGTACCTTCACTGAAAGATGTCTGGAAAACCTCTGTTAGCTGGGAAGGCACGTGGCTGGCGTCTGCTCCAAGTTCTGGTTTCAAAATAGCTTTCTCCCAGGATGTTCCACTCTAGGCTGCAGTTCCTCAAAAATGTCACTCTCAGTTGCTCTTGGGGTGTTTGTCCACTCTCAGCTTCTCCGGAGCAAGAGTCTCTTTTCAAAGGCTGTCTTCAAACTGTCTCTCATCTGCAGCTACTCTCTCAGCTTCTGTGCATTCTTCAAAGTGTCCCTCTTGGCTGTAGCAAGCTTGCTACTTCTGTCTGAGCTTCTACAGTGTTCTAGTAAACTAATCATGGCCCATGCTGAATGGACACGGCCACACCTCCATGGAAATTATCCAATCAGAGTTATCACCCACAGTTGGGTGGGGCACATTTCCATGGAAACAACCTAATCCAAACGTTCCAACTTAATCCTCACCAATATGTCTGCCCCCACAAGATTGCATCAAAGAACATGGCTTTTTCTGGGGGACATAATACATACAAACAAGTACAGTATATAAAATAATGTTTAAGGCATCTCTCATTTTAATAGCCTTGGATAAGTCAACATGACAGTAGTTTTTAGTGGTTGTCTTCTGTGTTCAGTAGAGGTGAGTTTGCTAGTTGGGTTTTGGACTAAGTAGAATACCTATGTATACCTCATCTTAATTGTGGGAAGTATTTAATGAAAGGCTAATACTGTGTATGGCACTATACTCGGTTCTGTGGGAGATACACAACAAAAAAATGAGAGGCAGGCCATACCCTCAAGCTTATAATTTATTGGAAGGGCTTTACATGTATGTGCATACCTAAAGTGTGTCCATTATATTGTTTTACCAAATAAAATGGGTATTCTTGTTAAAACTAGAAAAATAAAAAGTAAAAAATAATTGATTCCATTGAAGGGTATTGACAGAGACTTTCAGAAATGTCAGTTTTGAAGCTAGACCTTGAAAAATTGGTCAAATTTTTATTAGAATTTTAGAGGAGGTAACACCATGAACAAAAGCAGAGAAGTACCTCTGCTGGTTGTATAGTTAGCTGGAATTTGTCCATAATTGTATGAGAATGGTGAAGGCAAGTGAGACATCAAGAATGCTACTGAGATTTCTAGATTGGGTGAATGGGTGTGGACTGGGGAAATTGTGATTTCCCTTTTGTACTGTGAACTGCAGTTACCTGTATGACATCCATCTGGATGTATTAACCAGACAATTAGAAATATGGACATAGAAAAATGAAAGGCAGATGTTATATATACATAAAGACTTGGAATTAGTTCAAGTATGGGTTCCAGTAAGATGATTCATGGCAAACTGTAAGATCTTAGAGTGTGCCAAACTTTTAAAGGTTGAGTGGGGCATGGGAGGAGGGGAGAAGAAAGAGATGTGGACAGAAAGATAGGAGGAGAGCCAGGAGAGTTTACTGCCATAGGAGCAGAGGGATAAGTCAGTATCTTTGTTGAGCTGGTCCTGACTAAGATTTCAAATGTCGGAGAAATTGAATAGAAGGAGACACAGAATGTTCAAAGTTGTCAATGGATTATTGAACTGCACTTTCTAAGTGGTCCTAATATATTGAATGGGTATTTTTGTACTAATTAGTCAAAATTTTAAAAGTAGCAACAAATATTACCATTATCAAAATCACTGATATTATTTTGATATATTTTCCATCTAATAAAACCAATATTAGGGTTGCTCCTTAAGTTTGGTAAAAATTATTCCCAATTAAGGAATATATATTTTTATGCTATAACTGTAAGCTTCAAAATTGTATTGTTCTGTCATACATGGAAATGAATGCCAAGTGTGGTAGTCTGTGGAAATTAAGAGTGGATGCACATTTGGAGGTAGGCCTGATTCTAAATTCCTAAATCATAGAATGAAGAGATTGCTGCACCTTATTTCAGAGTGGCTTAGTCATCTTTGGATGATGTTATTAGCTTTCCTTTCTTGACTAAAGTAAATTTTCATATTTAGATAAATTATTATGCAGAAATTTGGATTTCATTCAATTCACTAAATATAAAAAGCTTGGAAATCCAATGTTCAACAGGAATTTATATGACCAAGAGCTGCTATGTGATGAAGTACGGGGAAGAGGAGAGACAATAATTTTCTAAGACTGGTCACCATCTACCTTCCAGTGTGTTCCTGGATTTATTTATTTGCATCTTCATTTTTATAGTCTGAAACTTGAAAATCATTTCTAATAGTTATTTTTAAATAATTAAAAATGTGAAGCAATTCCTGGAAAACAAAGTTTTGTGCAATTCTCCTAACATCTTGTTTCCCTTTCTTAAACTTACAATACTGTTCAACAGAAGAAAGAACATTTGGGACTTAAACAGGCATTTCCACCTGCTGAGCTGGCTGTGTTTGGGTCCTTAATGGTTAAATTCATGGCATTGCCTTTTCTGTTACTTCCCCCAAAACAGATTTCGGGTAATATGCTAAGATTCCTTTAATTATTAGAATCATTCATTCAACAAATATTGTTTAGGTAAACAAATTAATCTGGAGACTTCAAAATGAATAGACTAAGTATTTTTCCCCATAAGAAGATAAAATATAACAATGATAAATTACAAAATTAAATAACCAAAATACTAGGCAAAATAGGAGAAGAAGAAGGAAAGAAAAATAAGATGCAAAGGGAGGAGGAAGGGAGGAAGGGAGGGAGGAAGGATGGAAAAAGGGAGAGAAGAAGGGAAGAATAAATAGAAAACAAAATAAGATGGTGGAAAAGAAGGCAAATGTATCAGCAAAAATAATCAATGCATAAATGGATTAACTTTCTCTTGAAAGAGATTTTTCTAGGACAATAAAACATTACAGCTATAGTTTACTTTTTATTTTACTTTTTCATGAGACATAACTAAAACAAAAGGAAATGAAAAGATTGAAAATAAAAAGATGGAAACTATGTACCAGGCAACTATTAAGCTCTTCAAATGATGAATCTTTATTAAGAACGAACAAAATGGGATTTAAGACAAAAACATTTTTGAAGGCAAAGAAGATTACTACATAATTCACCTGAAAGTATTAAAATTCTAACTTTTATCCACCTTACAGCAAAGCCTTACAATGTGTGAAGGAAAAATTGTCATAATATACAAGAATATACTGAATAATCCATCATCATGATAAGATAATTAAACCCCTTTCCTCAGTAAACAATAGATAAATCAGGAAATTAAGTCATAAAGTGTGGTAGTTATCAGTGCTATTCAAAAACTTCTGATTTTCCTCCATCATAATACAAGGTAGGAATGCACCTGCCTGCTCCTTGAAGTTCAGTGGGATGTTTATGGCCATATGACTTGCTTTGGCCAATGAAATGTAAGCAGAAGTTACGTGTGCTGCTTCCAGGCAAGGTCAATTAATGGCTGGTGTGAGACACTGCAGAAGTCTTTTTCCCTGCCATGGCAGCCATAGAATCACAAAGTTGAATCTCCTGTTGGCCTGTTTTCTCAATAAAGATGATCTGGAGCAGCAGCCAGCAATTAACATTAATTGTGGGGTCAGTTGTTACTGCGGCATAATTTAGCCCATCCTCATGATTGTGGTAAGGATAGAAAAGACTAAACAATGCAATTAACAAGCTAAATCTAGTGTGTATATTTAGAACATGGCACCCAACAATTGGGAAATATACATCCTTTTCAAGTATAAATGTAATATTTACAGAAATTGAACACACTTTCTAAGTCACAAAGCAAATCTCAAAAATTCCAAAGGGTCAGTACTATACTGGCCACATATTCTTACTAAAATACAATAAAGGTAGAAATCAAAACCAAAAGAATAACTCTACTTTGAAAAAAATTAAATAATTCACATATAAAAGAAAATACAATGAAATTTATTCAAAAATACGTAGAAGCAATTGATAATGAAAATATTACTCAATAAAACTTATTGGATGCCGCTAAAATGGTACCTAGATGATATCATTATTTTAAAATTATCTTCAAATAATCAGATAAGAAAAAAAGGAAGACTAAAAATTAATGTGACAAGAATAAAATTTAAGTTATAGGAATAACAGCAGAATAAGCCCAAAGTAGTAAAAAAAAAAAAAATTAAAATAAAGCAGAAATTAATGTAAGGGAAATTATACAGAATAAACAAAGCCAAAGTTGGTTCTTTGAAAAGACTAATAAAAATGGACAAACATTTAACAAGACTGAGCTGGTAAAATAAATGGTAGAGATAAAATAAAATGGAAAACAAATCAGTAATTTAAGAAGATAAAAATACATTGAATAAATGTGCATCCACACCACTGAAACCTTAGATAAACCAGACAAATTTTTAGAAAACTGTAAATCATTCAAGAAGAAACAGAATAACTTTATAACCATTAAAGAGACTTATCAGTCCTCAAAAATTCTTGACTCATATTTACTATAGGATTTTATAGCAAATAATCCCCATCCTAAAAAAACACTTTCAGAGACTAGGAAAAGAGGGGCTACTCTCCCACCTTATTTTGTTAGGTGTGAAAACCTTGATACCAAAACTAGACAAATTGTAGTATGAGAAAGGGTAATCACATGCCAGTCTTGCTTATGAAGATATACTAAACGAAAATATTAGAAAACTGAATGCTGATTTTAGAGAAGAGAAAATAAATCATGACGAGATTGCATGTATACTAGGAAAATAAAGTTGAGTCAACATTAGACAATCTATTAATATAATTCATCATATTAATAGATTAATAGGAAAAAAAGCCCTGAATAATTATTTCAAAGGCAAAAATAACAATTGATAAAATTCAACAAGCTTTCAAGAGAAATTTCTTGGCTGACTAGGAATAGAAGTGAACTATATTAGCCTATTCCACTGAAGCCCTTTCTTAGTTTAAAAAAAAGGAAAAACCTACAGCAAATATGTTACTCATGAAATATGTTACAATGAAATATTGAAAGCATCAGTTCCTTTAAAATCAGGAACAAGGCAAAGATGCCTGCCATCACCATTTCTATGCAACTTCTGTGCAGCTGTGTGTGCTAGCAAGTAATGAGTCAAGTGTGTGTGTGTGTGTGTGTGTGTGTGTGTGACACACAGAGAGAGAGAGAGAGATGGTGAGAAAATGAAAAAAAAATGCAATTTTCTACAGAGCATTTGTTTACAAAGAAAATCCAAAATAACCTTTGAAATATTAATAGAATTAATAAAAGAATTTAGATTGGTTGCAGATATAAAAATAATAAAGAAATCAACTGCATATCTTTATACAGACACCAACAGTTAGAAAATGCAGTTAAGAATGAAATTATTATTTATAACAACAACAAAAACATAAGTTAATGAGACAATAAATCTGAAAAAAAAAGTGTAAAGGACAATAAATCTAAAAAAAGTGTAAGGACTTTATGTAGAAAAATATAAAACTTTATTATATAAAACTTTATTAAAAGACATTCAAGAAACTCTAAATAAACAGCACACTATGTTCATAATTAGAAGGTTCAACATATTTAAAGATGACAAATGTCCCCAAATTGATCCAACAATTTAATGTATTTCTAACCAAAATTATAGCAAGACTTTTCATGGCACTAGACAAGCTAATTGTTGTCACTAAGTCACTGAAGTGTAAAGTGTAAAAAAAAATAGATAAGATATTCTTGGAGAAAAACCAGGTAGGGGTCTTTCCCTACCATATATCAGGACTAATTTACAATCTATAATAATAAAAACAATGAAGCACCTGTTTGTGGATAAATAAATTGGCCAATATATAAAATAGATAGCTCAGATGCAGACCCATGCATTTATCTATGAACAAAGCTGGAATGGCAGTTTAGTAGGAAATTAGTAAATGGTACTAGGATAATTGTTTATCCATAAGGAAAATAAATGAAAATAGTATCTACTTCAGCCCACCTATTTTTAAAAATCTAGAAGGATTAAGGACTTATATGGGAAAGCAAGTTTAAAACTTTTAGAAGAAAGTTTAAAAGACTACCTTTAGTCTTTGGATAGGGAAAGATTACTCAAACAGGGCACAAAAACCACACATCCTAACAGAAAAGAGAGAAATTCAACTATATAAAATAAGTATTTCTGTTAAACAAAATATCCTCTAAGGAGAATGAAAAGATAAACCATAAACTAGGAGAAGGAAGATATTTCCATTATATATAACCGACAAAGTATTAGTAACCACAATATATAAAGAATTATTACAAATCAATAAAATAGACAAACAATCCACTTGAAAAAAAGAACAACAGAAAACATGAACAAGCATTTCACAGAAGTATTGGTGATGTTTAAACGTATAAAAAGATGGTCACCCCCATTATTATCAAACAAATACAAATTAAAATTATAATAAGATACCATTTCACACCTACCAGCATGGCTGGTAAGAGTTTGGGTGAAGATATGGAATAACAGGAACATTCAAAGAGTTGATGGGAGCATAAATTGGTACAACCATTTTGGAAAAACAATTTGACTTTCTTGAGTAAAATTTGAAAACCCGTACTCTCTGACTTGAAAACTTTACTCCTAGTTACATACCCTATAGCTATAGCTCTCAATTCTGGCAACACAGAAGAATCTCCTGGACCCACCTTTAGAGAGGATGATTTAATTAGTTTGCCTGAGGTAGGACACAGCCATTGGTAATTTTTACATGCTCCACAGGTGATCCTAATGCACACGCATCACAACCATCTGGAAAGCTTATTAAAACCCAGTTATTAATTCCTACCCACAGAAACTCTGGCTCAATAGGTCTGTGATGGAAACTAAAAATTGGCATTTCTAACAACTTCGCAGATAATGGTGAAGCTCCTAGTCCCAGGACTGCAACTTTAGCACCAATGCCCTAGAGAAATCCTTGCATATGGAGACCAGGAGATATGCATTAAAATGTTTATAACTATGAATAGTCAAAATAAAAGCCCAAGTGTTCATCAGAAGGAGAGTGGATAAATAAATTGTGTAATGTCCAAGCAATAGAATATTATGCAACAGGGAAATTTACACACATGTTCATGGCATACAGCAAGTGTTTGATAAATTTTAGCTCCTTCACCATGTTACTCCAGCTTCTGCAATGACTAGCATTGTGGCTCAGAAAATATTAATATCAAGAAAATGAAAGTACATTTCAGTGAGTTGTAATGACACAACTGCATTGAAGAGAAAAAGTACATCGGGCATCACAATGGCAGTTTGGAAGTAAGTGCAATCTTATATTACCATGAATTCATGAGGAAAGCTTGCAATTTCTGCCATCATCAAGAGCTTTGATTGCTTGGAAGCATCACCATTTGATCCAAATTAGTCAGCCAACTAGTGAGGTTACTGTTATAGGTCTGAGTCTTTCCACTGATATATTCTGTGCAACAAAGGAACACTGAAACTTTCCATGTGCCATCACTGTTTGAGGATCTGTGGACACAGCAGTGGATAAGACAGATTGCATCACAGAAGATGAGCCAGACAATAACAAGAAAAATGTAGGATTGGGAGAAAGTGCTATGCAGACAACAAAATAGGAAGATTTGATGGAGCAATCCTGGGTGGCTCTAGGGAACCATATTTTAGAGAGGCTGGTCAAGGAAGGCCTTTTGTTGGGGATGATTTTCAAATTGACATGGACTCCTAAGGCCCATTTGTTCTTAAGTACCATTTAATGGGAATTATGAAGTAAGGCCACCAAACCTCTGCTCCAAAAAAACCCCACTGGGTTAAACTTTTCTAATAAAATGTTTATCTGATTTTCACTGCAAAGCCATAATTCAAGATGATACATTTACATGTGTACAGTGTATTGAGGCAAACATTCCTATTTTAAATTACACATTTAACATCTGGCCATAGCAGTAGGAATGCTATTCTATCAAACACATATGTAGCAATTAAAATGCACATGGCAGTGTTCTAAATGTTTTATGTACAAGAACTCACTTAATCTTCACTAACCCCATGAGGTAGGTATTGCAATCTCCAGTTTATAGTAAAGCTGAGGCTTGGAGAAGTGAAGTAACCTGATTGGCAGAGGCAGAAAGATACCATCCAATTACTTTGAAGGAGCTTATTTCTGAAGGAACAAACTCCATGGACACAATTATTATTCTACCTTCTAACCTTCTGTTGATAAAGTGTTCAAGAAATCCTCACAATATACCCAGGAAGGGAAGCTTGGGGGTGGAGAAGGATGGAGAGACACAGGTTTCAAGAGGCTGATTTTAGAAAGAACAACAGTAAGATTGAGAAACAGTGACAGGCTAAGCAACTGGCTTCCTCAGTGCTGAAGAGTAAGATAGAGCTTCAACTAAAAAGGTGGATGTCAGCTTTTGGCATTGTATTCTGCAACCAAAAGGCAATACGTTGCAAAACATGGAGATTGAGGTGGAAGACAAAGGAGGGACATAAGGATGTAAGTGGATCAGGAATCATCAGTCATTGACTTGGCTCACTCCATGACTTGAACCAGTGCTGGAAGTATATCCTACTGCTAAAATGTTGCCACCACATCATTTTTTATTAAATAAAGAAATAATTTACAGTTATCATCACAGTACCAGGCATACAGCAAACACTTGCCCTTTCCATAAAATGAAAGTGTTATCATTTCCCTTCCAATGTTAGTGTGATTCTTTAGTAAATTGGGAGGGTCAAGGGCATCCTATCTTCTGAGTCCAAACCCTGAGTCAAAAAAACACAATCATGACAAAGCTGGGCACATTCCATCGATGCAAGGTTGGTTCAATATTGGAAAATAATATCCTAAGTATTCCTTAAATGCTCACCCTCTCGCCTTTCTCTAACCATCACCCAAACCATTAAAAACCTTCCCCCACTGCTATCTCAGAGACCTAACTCCCAATTTCCCAATCCTTTTTGAGTCTTTCAGAAAGCACAATGCTTAGACAGCTTAAGTTGCAGCTATGCACAAGCCCACCAATTCCAGATTTAAGGGCATTGGCAATGCAAGCAATGACTACAGGAGTTACCTAGAGACCTATGGTCACTCAGCAGATAAAAGTGGCTTTCAACATCACTTTACCAAATTGAAGGGCTGGGCCAGGACTAAACGGGGGCCTGGCTCTTTGGGAAATTGCCCTTGGATTCGATTCAAGGCTGTCTTCAGATTTGTCTTCCAAAGAGAAAGCTCTGTTTCTCTTCTGAAAAGAACATGGGGAGAGGCTAAGAAGAGAGAAGGGGTGAGGGGAGAGCTGGGGCCAATTCTGGCCTTATTATGCATGCTTCTTCTAGGCTCCACTCTGTATGGCCCCTGCAGTACCAAAAAATACTCTCATAAAATGTCAAAGTTTTATTATTTTCCAATCTGCCTGGGACCTTTAAACTGCTTCTAAACCCCGTTGTCCTATCAGATGAATTGATGAATGCATGGCTGGCTGGGTGGGCATCTTGAAGCTCTTACTCACAAAGCTTTGTCAGGCTCCTGAAAGATGATGGGGAAAAGGGGGGGAGAGGAGGACATCCTGTTGGTTGCTTCTGTTCTTCTCATTGGAGAGCTGACCTCTTATTTGCCTTTCCATCAATGAGTCCAATGATAGTAGTTGGACTCGCTGAGCCTGAAGACTCTGTGGGACAAGACTCTTGTTAACTGCTATTGAAGCCTGGGAGAACTGGCTGCTGCCTCTGTTTTCTGTTCTTTGTCCAAGGAGGGCTTCCCGTAACGATCTCACCACACGTGTTCTGAAAGTGTCCAGACGGCATGAGATAGCAAATCTGCCCTGTTATTTCCCTGAGGTGGCCTCTATTCCTTTCTAGTGCCCAAACAACATAAACTTTCTAGAGAGTCCCTTCTGGCCCTTTTCCACCAGGGAAACCAGAAAATCTTGGAAAAGTAATAGTGACTTTAATGGCCCTGACTCATGATTTTTAAGCAGTGTTGATCTATTTGTGAGACAAGTTTTTGACCTGGCCTCCAAGTGAAATAGCCCCTATGTTTTTATTGAGCTTTAGGACCTCCACAGCACACAAGCTCTGCACATGAGGGAGGCTGTCTGCATTATAAATACACAGGCTCAGAGTCCAGAAGGCCCATTTTGAAAGCCCAATTCTGCCATTTCTAGCTGTGCAAACTGGGTAAGTCACTTTACTTCTCTGATTCTCAATTTTCAAACATGGAAACTAAGGATAATAACATATACCTGGAAGTTTGTATTAGGATTAGAGATAGTAACAGCAAAAATGTATCCAGTTCTTGGCAGAGGAGTTGGTATTCAATAAATGGTAGCTACAATCATAATAGTTTTAAATTAAATTTTTAAATAGATGATCTAGCACTGAGCCTGACAACTAACTAGTCACACCCATAACCTTCTCTTTCCTTCAAGTAAGTTACATTCGAAAGCCCAAGAACCTTAATGCATCTGAGATGTGACCATAACTTTGTTTATTCTTCTTTATTTTTAAACAATTTGTCTCATCTGCAAATAATGTCATTCTTGGGTTTTTTTTGCTAATTTTTATACTTTTTATTGTCTTTTCTTGCTTTAACATTTGCATAGAAACAGTGGTAGCAGGCATTTTGTCTTATACTTGATTTTAAAGAGAATGGTGTTTTTAACATTTTGCCATAAGTATTATGTATGTGGTAGGACTTTTTGTAATTACTTTTACACAGGTTCACAAAGTTAGTTAGCTATACATTTTTAACAAGAATGGTTGCTGGATTTTATCAAGGATTTTTCTACATTTATCAAGATGTTCACATTTTTGTTCACTTCAATCTTTGATATGGTGAAATACAGTAATATATGCTCTCATTTAACTCATCTTACATTTTGGAAAACATCCAACTTTGTCATAATTTATTATATTTTATAATATATTGCTGGATTGAGTTTCCTAACGTTTTCGTTTAGTATTTTTATGTCAATATTCGTGAGTGAAGCTGTCATGTAATTTTCCTTTCTCGTCTGTCCTGGTCTGGTTTGGGCACTAGACTTTACCCACCTCATGAAATTAGTTGACAGACTATTCTCTCTTATTTTATTATCTCAAAGGTTGGAATTACCTGGTCTCTGGATGTTTAATGGAACTCACCTCTAAAACCAGTGGGGGTGATGTTTTCTTTGGAGGCATATTTTTAATTATTGGATCAATTTTAGAAATTTTTCTAGACTGTTGGCCTATGTCTTAAAAATATTATCTTATACTTTTAGTAAATGTAAGACCTGTGGTTCTCTCTCAGTGGTCATTTCATTTATTCTCTTTTTTCTTCCTTCATCGCTTCTGTCAAGTTTTGTCTTTTCAAAGATACAAGCTTTGTCTCTGGCTCTAACAGAAACACATTTGTTCATTGTATTATCTCCAGCACCTAGAATCAAGTCTGGTAGGTCAAAGGTGCTAATAAATATTTGTTGAATGAAAAAATACATGGAGAAAACATCAGAGAAAAAAATTGGATAGAGACCAACTTCTAACTAATGTCCAAAGCTGAAAATATAATTACCAAATGCATAAATCTTTCTTTCAAGAAGAAAAAGTAAATCACAGCTTAAGAGGGAATGTGTTCTGTAATTGTTTATATCAATATTTTATTTTCCCAATACTGATAGAGTAGAAGAAAATGTAGATCTTGAAAGGTTTAAATTTATGATAATTTTCTTATGCATTCTAATGGTTTTAATGAAGGTGGCTCCATTTCAAACAACATGTGATAGATTCTGGCCTAAGAAACTTAAGTGAGATCATAACTCATAAATTTGCTAAGTTTTCTTCCCTGCCATAGACATTAGTCAACGTTTGATCTTAGGACATGTAGTACTGATCCATCACTATTGTTCATTTTCTAAATTGATGTTGCTGATGTGCTGAAAATAAAGGGTGCACATAACTGCAGACATACAGAGGAAATGTTGAAAGAACAATTAGCTTTGTTCACGTTGCTTAATGTAGACCTTCAGATACTGAGTTGTGAAATAGAGAACCATGCCCATTCTTTTTATTTTCAGGAAGAACTCTCTATTGATCAGCAATTCCAATCCCTGCAACTGGACTCCTAAACCAAACTGGATAAAAAGATCAAGAGAAAACACAGTTTCCTACACTTACCTTTGTACACATTTTAATCTATATTTTTACTAGGAGTTTTCTGGTGGTGCTAGCTGAGCTTTCTGAGAAGCAGACTGGTTGCATGATTCCTTAGCTGACAATCAGGAAACTTTGGAGATTAGGTTGAGTATGTGCTGGCATAAGCCACGTTCTATAAATTCTTAAAAAAAATTCTTATATCAGATTCTTTTATTGTAATTTACAAATTTCTCCCACAGTGAAACAGCAAGTATAAACTTCAAGTAATTGACAGTTCTGCAGAGCTGGTGGGAGCAGATCATCAGACTTGGAGTTAAAGGTTCCATCTAAAAACTATTGCCAGCAATCTAAGGGAACAACGGTGAGGCAGCCATATGTGAGCACGTGGAGTGGGGTGGGGTGGGGTGGGGAGAGGGGGCAGAAACAGCCCTATCTCTGCTGATTATCAGATCTGGGCAGGAGGGTGGCTGAAATAGCTGAAGGGAAGGCCCTGTCCAGATGTATAATGCATGCGGGATGTGCATGTGCATGGGCTGTGTATATGTCTAGATTAGTTCTACAAAAAGACCAGGTCCCTGCACCACAGTTAGAACATCTCCCAAGGAAACACTGAGCAGAACCACAAAGGCAGGGATGTACGGGGGATTTTCAGTGTACTAGTCTGACATGGCTGGAGAATTTGTTGTGGAAAGATGATACAGATGATGAGACTGGAGAAGTAGGCTGGGCTAGCTCTAAAAATAATCATTTAAGATGTCAGGGGTAAAGAGCAGCAGCAAATGGGCCAGAGTAATCTGGGCTCATCTGTTAAGACAAATGAAGTCTATTATATTGTGAATAGTGGTATCATCCTACATTTATATGTCATTGAATTTTGACATTTGCTACACATCACGTAGGCTATATATTTTAAAATTGAAGTGCCTGGGTTCTACCACTAGAGATTCTGATTCAGTAGAACCAGGGCGAGGCCCTGACATAAGGATTATTTTTCATCTTTGTAGTGATTCAGGTATGTGAAGAAAAGCTTTGTATGGGGATTTACAGCTTATAAAATTTCACCATCCATGATGTCCTTTGATTCTCACAGACAACCTTGAAAGAGGCAGGCAGAGTAGACGGAACTATCACCTTTTCAAAATGAGAAAATTGAGGTGCAAAGAAATTAAGCTTATCCAAGTGGCATGTAGCAACAATGAGACTCTAAGCCAATTCCCTGAGCCCAGGTCCAGTGATTTATTTCACTGTAGCTCAGCTGGCTAATCTGAAAACAGGGGTAAGGTGAGAGAGAATTTATTCCCCAACCCAAGAAAATATAAGCACTAAGGAGCATCACTTGAGGTTTGCAAAAGGCCCAGTGAAAAAGCATTCCATTGAATGTAGTTAATATGTGCATGGACTTATTAACTTGAAGATGTGGTAGAAAATGATCATTTAAGGTGCAAGTGAGGCTTCAATAAATTTATAAATGAAAGATCCACTCTCTTAACCATTTGAAAGCAACTCTGTATCTTCTCATGCATCCTTCAGAGACCAAATGCCAGACTGAATGAATTATGTTGCACACAGTATACAAATTACAGTCAGATATTCTTCGTGCTAATATTCTTATCTGTGCCTCATCCTTCTACTGAAAATTCGGTTATCCATTACTTCAGAAGGGAGGAACAGCACAGTTAAGTGGAATTCCAACATCACCTCAAATCAGCTACAAAATACAGGGATGTAGTTAACATCTCATTACTGCAAAAAGACTTTGGGGCTCCTGGGTGACATCAGGCAAACTTGTTATTACGTGGTTAATATAGGGAAGGAAGCTACATTTACCGGATTCCTGCAGTGTGGTGGGCCTTGTCTTAGGCATTTTACATTCATCATCGCTTTTAGTCCCAAAGGAGAGAGCATTATAATTATACCCTATTCAGAGGTGAGGAATCTCGGCCTCAGAAAGGGTAAATAATATGCCCAAGGTTACAGAGCTCCAGGTAGTAAATCAAGATGTGTTTATCTCCAATGCATGTGGTCTTTCCACCACATTATGCTTCTTCTAGCCTTCCTAGAAGGTAAGAAAACCTGATGTGAAATAATAGACAACTGAATCAAAAGATGTGTACATTAACGAGTGACCTCTGTATTTGGGGGAATGCATCTCAGTGCCCACAGCAGGATGCATCTGATCCTTTTACTCACAGGGTGTTTACTGGGAACTCAGAGTGTGTCCCCTGGTTGGGGAATCCCGTCTCACTTAGTCACCTCGATATTGCATAACAGATATGGCATGTGCAACAGCATGGCACGCTAACTGTCAAAGAAAAAAAAAAAAAGCAAGAATCTGGGCAGCCAGAGGTTGTTAAATAGTAAAACCTTCACCATCTATTACAAAAATCAGAGCTCGTAGAAGCTGCTGCCTTAAATTTCACTGGGTGTTGAGCCCCAAGAAAACACACAGTGTTACACCCATCCTTTAATGCAACCCAAACTGAGACACATAGTTTGTGCAGAGGAATGAGTACCAAATCTTTAATGCCTTCATCTTATACTGAGAAACTGGCCACGAGCCATGCAGCTTTGCTAGCACCAATTAATTCTCATCAGACACCCAAATGCAGCAGACATGTAATGCATCAAATCACAAAGAAACCACCACCATCATCTCTAGCTTAGACTGAAATCACCTCGCATCTGCTATCCCTTCACCTTCATCAACTTTCAACCCACTACACACCAGGAGCCAGGATCCTGTTTTCCAGACACAGAACTGATTGTGCCATGCTCCTGCTGGAAGCCTTCCAGGCTTCCCACTGTGCTTAGAGTCAAGTTAAAGCTCATGACCATAGCCCACCTTCCTCATCAGCCTCATCTCACCCCACTCTCTCTAGCACACACTGAGCTCCATTTGTCCTTCTAGTTCCCTAATCACACCTGCCCACCTCAGGACCTTATCACATGCCCTGCCCTCTCCTGAATCACATCCTCCTTCCCACTCTCATCCCACCACCTAAATCAAGATAATTTATTTTCACCCATCATATTTCTGCCTAAGTATCACTTTTTCAGATAGTCCTTTTTGAGCGCCACAATCCAAATTCTGTCGCCTGTTATATTTTCTCTTAACATCTTGCTATTCCTTCTTAAAGACAATTACAATTGGAATGTAATAATTAAGTAATTAAGATTTTGTTAATATTTGTTTTTTCCTACTAGAATGCAAACTCCATGAGAGCAGGAGAAAATGTCTAACTTATTCACTGCTCTATTGCTACATGCCTTGTACAAGTTGTTCATTCAATATTTATTGAACAAATGAATGAACATAAACACTACTTCCCTGAAAGACTTTTTTAATGCAATCAATTTATTTAATATTATAATGAGCATAAGTTATAAATTCTCACTTCTGCCACTCAGCCGGAACTTTTCAGGAAAGGCCTCCGTTTCTTCCTTGATCCTGTTTTCTACAAGCAAGGAGATGCTGCTGTGTTTGGGAGGTTATAGCTGACAAACACCTGTTTGTTGGTGTTCCTGACCAAGTGCTGGGCCAGGCCTGTGGAAGTCGTGTTGGAAGTGTCTCCAAGGAGGGAGGCGGACACGGGGATGGAGTGGAAGCAGCTGCACACAGCCACGGCGAGCGCACATGGCCACGGTGAGGTTGCACAAGTGCGTGGCAGCCCTCACCCACAGGACGAGCGTGTCAGTCAGCCGCATGATGTGGGAGTAGTCGGGCTGCTACCACAACCTCGCACTGAAGTTATGCAGGGACACGTCCCTGCCCTTGGCTCCCCGTGGCCCCTTCATGCACCCACGACCCTGGCTCACCAACGGCTGCCAGAGCGGAGCCAGCGAGCATCCCTGAAAGACTTTGCTTTCTAAGATTCTCTGTATCTAGGGAGAATCCAAGATGAGTTTCCTTCCCAACTGAGCACCTGTCCCGGCATGTCATATTATCACTCCTGGTCACTAGGTGACCCCTCGCACTGGAAGCAGATGTTCCCAGACACTGCACTTTGTGTCCTACAGCCAGCAATCCCTTGCAGCACAACTTGACTGCTCTCCCACAGCACTTTGTAGGAGAGCTCAGTTAGCTGTCTTCTACACATATGGCAAGTTCTGGGACAGTGAGTCTCTCAGGTCACAACCAGACAGATTGGGCCAGACATACATGTTCCCAGTATGTGCACAAGCATTATTTCTGCTCCCTCTGGAACCAGAACCAGGGATCTGCACTGGGAGCATGGGCCAGCTCTGCGCTGAGCTGGTGAGGAGTGGTGGAGGGGCCAGGTAGGGCACCATGAGATTTTAGTACTTTTAAGTAGTCTGTTTCTTGACTCAGTGCTTGCCCTGTTACTGTAGTCCTTTTGCTGTTTTCTGGAGATTTGAGAAAGAGGTTTCTGCCAGTTCTTGCAGATGCATCTCACTCCACCATCTTGAACGCAGTAGAACCGCTTCTTTTTCATGGAACAAAAGTTTCCATCTATTTCAGGAACCAGGAGATCCAGGGAAGGATATAACCCTCTGCAAGGTGAGTGTATCTAAGATAACAGTGGCAGTAGCTACAGATATATCATTGCAGTGCAACAATGGAGGGGCAGCACTTAAATATGAGTCAGCAATTAAGAGCACTTCTTCGAAAATTATCCCGTACCTGAAGTTAATTACAAGATACTGATGCAATGATATGAAATGATAAGAAAAACAATGCAAATAAATGGAGGGCAAGCCCCTAAAAGTTATGTACTATACAAGCTGGGTAGGGGAGAAACACCACCACTCCAATATTTATGACGTTCAAGTACCCAGTCATCTGAAGTGCAGTGGTTGTGGCTGATCCAGGGTCAGAGTGCATGTAGGAGATCATGTAAGTATTAAGGGGGAGGAAAAAGGCAAAACACAAGCATGCCCACATGGGCTTGCATACACACAAGCGCACACACACAGGGGGCAAACAGACTAGCAAGCCAGTGATGCCCTGTGCCTGTACATAAACCCTTCCCTGCTGCAGCCTCCACCACCCGCACTTCTTTGTTCTCCCCACAGAGCTCCATTCCTGAGTGTAAGCAAGGGCAGAAGCCTCCTCTGTTAGCATGCACAGAAGCATCATCCTGGGCAGCACCAGCAGACCTGGTTTTTGACGGAATCAGCTACCAGACCTGCCAAAATGCCAACAACAATGCTTCAATGTCAGTGACCAGAGAGGCCCTAATCGAAATAGCTTTTCCTCTCTCTCTCTCCGTTTCCCTTACCTTCTCTCCCTCTCCCTCTCCTTCTCTTTCTCTCTTTCCCTTCCTCCCTCCCACTCCCTTCTTCCATCCCTTTTTCTCTCTCTCTGCCTACCTCTCTCTTTACAGGAATGCCCATCTAAGAAGACCTGAAGAGCTTTTGCTTTTCCTGGAATTATATTACCAACTACAGTTTTGAAATATACCAAAGCAAGTTCTTCTCAAATACTCATTTCTTGGTTTGTCATCTACATAAAATATGACTCACACTCAGATTCAAACAATTTAAGTTAAAGGTGTGCACAGCAGTTTCTTCCTGCAGGACCAAGTGAATTGTCTCCTCCAGACTCATGTCAATCTAAGTCAGTTTGCTAGGCCTTGGATTGTCCTGGGTTGACTTTGGAGGTTTCCTCACAGCTCTCGTATACATAGGGAGGAGGAAGAAAGTGGAAATCAAAGGTAGAAACCGGCACCAACGTCCTGCTGGATGTTACCAAGAAATCAGAAGGGAGAATTCTATGCTCTCATCCAGTTCTGTTCAGTTTGAAAAACATTTGTTAACCTTCTCCTTAGTGCCATACCCTATGCTAGCCACCCAGACAATAAGATATGCTGGTTATTCCACATTTGCTACCCCCACATCTACGGGTTCTTTAACAGCCCTTTCCTGCCTTACTCTGTGCTCTGGGAAGCCAAATCCCATCGTATCTCCCAGGCTCCCTTGCCTTCCACATGCTAGGAGGTATTTGTGGGAGATTAGAAATGGCAAGAGAGGGAGGTTGGGGTATTTCTTGTCCTGCTTCCCTCCTTGCTTCTGCTCTGAGGGCTGACTGTGATCACATCTTTCCATGACTATAGTTCCTGCCTGGCAGTACATCTTCCCTGGCTCCAGCCCTCTGTCACTTCAGTAGCACTATTTTCTCTCCTTGCTCCTCCGGGTCCACATGTGGCAATGACTTCTCACTGTTGCTAGTGTCTGAGGACCTCAGTTTCCTTTAAAACTGCCCTCATCATCATGCATAGTCTCCTCATTGAGATTTCTTCAGTTAAGCCATGTGAGTGTAATTCTTTCAATGGACCCAGAACTGATACACAGTCTAGAGGACAACTGGGGAGGCAGAATTGTAAACAAATCATTTCATCCCAATACAAAATACCATGGGAAAACCAAGGAAAGAGTATGCTGAAAGGCTGAAGAAGAGACGCTCAAGAGGAGTGTTTGTAAGGACAGAGTCTCAAGATTGGGAAGAAAGAAAGAACAGCAGACACAGAGATAAAAGAATGGGCCAGAGAGAGTTTATGGTTGTTTTTGCTACCACTGCTATTATTGCCACATTAAAAACAATTTTCCAGATGTAATTCTCTTTCCAAAGAGAAGTAAAATCTGCCATACTAGAATAAAAAGCAGCACATAATTGAATGTAAGCTATGGGAGAACAGGCATATTTTCAGCTGTGCATTTGAACAAGAATTGATTTTTGCTGTTTTATGCAGGTGATAGTTTTCAATGTATCAGCTAGATATGCAAATTCAGAAACTTGACATACATGCAAGTGTGTGCAAGAAGACAAATCCTTTATTTGGAATAAAAATTTAGCTGGGAATCAAAGATGAACAAAACCAAAAACACCTGCATCAAAGTCAGTGAAATTCTTGCTAAACCCTTCTGATATGCAACATCATGATTTCACGGGCTGGAACAGCTCTCAACTTTCTCCACTGCCATTTATGCTGTCTTAGACAGCATGATAGTTTCCTTTGTGGCTTCCAAAAGGCAGATGTTCCACTGCCCTGCCTTGTTACCACCAAAGTTAAGAGTATAATAGGAAGATGAACATTGCATCACAGGACCAACCGTACCAAGCTGGCACGCAAGGAGAGGCCGGCAATGTGGAAGTTCAGGCCTCTGTTCTGCGTCATACTAAAAAGTTCAGCTCCAAGACCTGGAGGCCCTGTAACCTTTTCTCACTAGGATACAGTAGAGAATCTTATCAGAAATCCAGTCACTCAAGCAAAACCACAGGTCAAAGGAGCATCATGGCATTGCATAATAAAAATAACACGGGACTAAAACTCCTTGATTTCAGAACTTGGGCAGGTTACTTAATCTCTCTGAACCTCATTTTCTTCATCCATAACCAGGGTTAACAATGCTTAGTTCATGAGATTATTGAAAGGACTAAATGGAATCCTACAGGTCTAGAATGTGCCATGGGGTTGGTCTAATCAGGTCAGCAACTGTTTTGATGGCTCCAAGGATGGGCCTCAGACACCCTCTTAGAAACCTAGTTTGGGCTAGATCCAAGAGGTCTGAGATGATCCAATATGATCCTTCTCATTCTCATTCCAGAGAGCAGTCCAGGTATCTCCAACCCACAGAAGGGGCTTCAAGGAGTATTATGAGGGGACTACAAAGTTCCAACTGCTCCAAAATCATGTCCCAACCAGCCTGACAATTCAACAGCTTGAAATTTCCATCATTAAAGTCATTCTTTGAGGCTAGTACAGATAAGCAATAGCCAGGCATCTTACACCTTTTCTGTTCTATTTATCCCTCTATCACACACACACAAACACACACACACACACACACACACACACACACACACACACACACACCAGCCATCTGTTTGCACCAGAAATCACTGAGTTGTGCTGAATCCATCATAAACTCCATTTTCTCCAACCGCCATTAGGCTCTCCACACTGTTGCGAACCCTCTCACCCTAACCTGTTCTCAGTACCCGTCTCACTGTTAGCAGACTACCATGACTCTTACCTCATGTGGCTGGATCCACACCATGAGTGGTCTCAACTCTCTCACCTTCCACTCAGAATTTGGGAAGCTCCCACCCTGCCACCTCTAGCTTGTTGTTTCCTTACCCAGCAGAAAGAAAGAGCCTAAGGGAAGGAGAACCATATGATGGAAAGAAAAAAGTAAAAACTTCTAGGATGAAATTAAACTGGCAAAGTGGTTTAAAACCACCATTTTAATAAGCTTTCTGGATTGGCCATTCCAAAAAAAAATACTGCATATTTAATAAATATCTTTTTATTTCCTGAAACAAAAATAGAACTTCAGGAAAATAAAGGAGACACTTTAAGGAAACGAGTCTTTCATCCAATGACACACACAATCCTCACCCCCATCATGGGGGTTGCCTGTTTTACCTCTCCATAAAATTGCCCTCACTCTGTAAATCAGTTAACATTTAATAAAGCATAGTAATAGGGTAGATTTCTAAGCCCATCATCCAGTTACCAAATGTTAACCTGATCAGAATTAAAGGCAGTATGTAGTCACAATTCCTTGTCTCTAAGACCCATGAAGTATTTGTCTCTTTAACAGCAGCGCTGGCCTGGCAAATAGTAGGTTCTCAAGAGATGTTCATTAAATAAGTGAACGATCTCTGAATAACAAAAGACAGGAAAAGCTGAGTCATATCTAGATGTCCTGGAGACCCTCAGCTTCCTCACTTTTTGTTACGTGTGCCATGAAGATCCAGGGAAAACTATACAAACAACTCTTCAGAAGTATATATAAGTTCATACATGTCCTAGGTATGGAATCAGGCTGACCCCAAAGTTTCTGGGGGAAAAGGCAGAGACTCCAAAGCAAGGCATTGGTCCCAGTCTGCCAAGCTGAACCTGTCATTCTCATGACAAGGGCAGCTAAGGTTTCTCAGCTGCAGGGAACCGCAAGCCCTCTAAAATATCTAATATCAAAACCATATGCCTTTAAGGTGAACAGCCCTGAACACTGTCTCCTTTAGGAGGGTAGGGGAGAAAGTCCTATTAAAACTAAAGACTCAGCAGATTTCCAGAAGCGCTCTGCAATGAGCAAATTATCACAGGACCGGCCCTCCAGGCCAGAGATCTTGACTTCACTCCCTCTATACCCTCTTGCTAAGTTGAAACAAATTTATTTTAAGGTATCTGTGATGACTATCAATATAACAAGACATTTTAAAGAGACTTTAATATGTGTTGTTACAGGGATAAAAAGTTGACCATATTTGCAAGCAAACGCAGTAACAAATACTAACTCTTTAGGGTAAAATGTGCTGCCCTCCACTGCTTACAACTCCAAGACTATGAACAAACAGAATAATCATTTTGATCTTTGGTCTGCAAAGACTACCAATTGGAAACCAGGAATGATCTTATTTTCTTATAATAAAAGCAAAAACTTGTCAGCAACTTCTCTTGAATTCTCAGTCCCCATCACTGTGCCAGTAACATAGCAGTCCCCAAATAAATAATTGTTTGTTGAACAATAAACTTTCTTCTCCAGGCCCACCAAATTCATCATTTCTCACAACAACCTTGTGTGGCAGCGCCCTTCTATGGAAATGGGTTAATTCTATCCCCTTTCCAGTCCATCCTGAGTTTTAGCAAGTCATTTCCTCACAGAATCCTTATTTATGAATGAGGAAATAAGGCCGAAGAGAAGGTTCAAGGGTCTGGAGTCAATCCAAGGCAGAGTAGGAAGTTCCATTAGGAACTCAATCCACCAATCCACTTTCATCTGCAGTAGAGACAGTTCTAAAGGTGCTGGCTCTTCACAACAGCTGTGTCCCATATCCCCATTATTGCCGCCCTTGGGAACAGGAACCCCAACCCACAGAGACTATGACAGTGACTCAAAGTACATTTAGCACACTAACCATTTAACATCTCCTTCTTAACACTTTCTAGGGTCTTGGTGGAGAGCATCGACATTTGACTTTGGAAAAGACCCTGAGTAGCTAATTTTAGGAAAAAATTGAGCTCCTAACTTCGTAGGTATTCCTCAAAGCCCAGGAGAAGAAACAATAAAAAAGAAATAGTTTAAGTACTTATTTCCCAATCCACTAAATTTTCTAATGCAAAATCCAATGCCCTCTCAAAGTCTCTCAGTAGCCTTTTAATTTTTGACAATCTTTGTTTATTGGTTTAAACTTTGGCACATGTTTAGTAGCTCCTACATTTCTCAAAAATTAACTGAGCCACCTTTCAACATAGCAAAATTCTTCCTTTATTTGTGTTTATTCAATAAATATTTATTGGGAACCTGCCGTATACAAGTTCAGGAACTAGGCACCATGGGGCATGTAAGAATAAGACATGAAAATTAACATAAATGTGCAATAATCTTACAATGATTGCCTTAAAAGAGTTGTAAGCAACAAAATAACTATAAAAGGTTAAAGAAAAGAGATTTCAGTTTCATTCAGAAGAATTGCTGACATTTTATGAAAAAGGTAGCACTTTGGAAATTTGGGGAAAGTGGATAGAATTTGAAAGCCAAAGGAGGTATAGAAAGGATTCTAGCTTGAAAAGCATAAAAAACATGTAAATATTCTGGAATCATCTGCTGGGACCATATCAAAGATGTTTAAGTGTCAGGTTAAAGAATGTGAATTTTTCCTGGCAGATGAGAAGGAGTCACTGAAGACTTTTCTGCAGGAAAGTAGTAACATTGGAGCTATACTTTAAAGCATTAGCTTGGTAGCAGCATATAAAATCCACTGGGAACGGAGATGTCAAGTTAAAAGAACTAAAGTCTTGAACGAAGAGGGTGGCCATGGGATTACATGGGCCCTCTCTAACTGGTTGAGTGCTATCCATTGGGAGGTATTGAGCAAACAACTTGAAATGTTAGCTCACTGAGAGCTCAAAAAAGATGTCTGGATTTTTCATATACTTGGGGCATAATATGCAAAGATATATAATTTAAAGCCTGTAGATGGATAAAATCAAGCAGAGAGGAAATCACACAGAGAATAATGTGTTTCAGCAAAGCCTTGAGGACAGAGGTATAGGAGTTTAAGATGAGAAAGGAGCAGTAGGAGAACAAGAAAGAGACCCTGGAGAGTATTGCATTTCAGTGGAAAGATTTTCAAAAAGCGGGGAATAAGCAATTACATAAAATGCAGCAGAAAAGTCAGGAGTAATGAATACTAGGGGAAAAAGTCATAGGATTTTTAATTTTAGCGAAAATTTCAGAAACTCTCCAGAACTGAATTTGAAGTCAAAAGATTTGGGTTCAAGGCCTAAATAAAGTGATTCCTCTATAGTTCATAGCTTCTGCTTACATATTATTCCTGCACCCTCATAATTTCAGTATTTATATGTAGTTTTTCGCATACTCTCTGGCTTCTCCCTCCAGCACCTGTTTAAGTCCTGCTAATGCTTCACACTCTTGATATTACCAAAAAAAGTGCACTGTCACATCATGACACCCACCAGAAGCACAGTCATTATAGCCCAGAAGAGTGGGGTCACATCATACATGATTTAACTACTGAAGTTTGCCTTTTAGTAGGCATTTAGAAGGGACTATTGGCATAGGAGACAAAGACTGACTTGTCAAGTAAACCAGTTTATAACTTCTGCAATAAAAGTCTCCACAAAGCTTAGAGAGAATGATTTTGCAAAAGGGTTGATTAGCATGGTTTCAATTTTTTTCTAGTAATTCTAAAGAAAGCACAAAAGAAGAGAAAATATAGGGTAGAATTACATAGGTCTATAGACTATCATGTCGGCTTGTGCAGAAATTCAAATGTTCTAGAGAAGATATTATCCTCAGTAGTAAGTGTAACTCACTTAGACTGTAATTCAAAACCCTACACAATCTGATAAAAACCTATTCCTCCACCATTATCTCTGTCTAACCATTCAAGTCAATAATTCAACAGACATCTATCAAGCACTTATGCTCTTCCAGGCATCGTGCTAATCATTACACTAGACACCCACCAGCCAGGCTTTCTCCTCTTAAACATAACTGCTATCACTCCTTTGCTGACCAGGTTACCCTCATCAGGAAGGACTTTGCCCTTCTCTGCACATATTGAAATCCTTCTATCAGAGGCAGTACACTTTGTGGATAAGAGTAGGGGCTTTGGAGCCTCGCTACTTTGGATTTATATCCAGCTCTCAACACTAACTAGTTGTGTGACCTCAGGCAAATTACTTGAACTCTTTAGCCCTCCGTTTTCTCCTCAGTAAAATGGGGACTGTAATTGTGTTTTCCTTGTAGGGTTATTGTGATGCTTAAACACATGTTAAAAGTGTTTAGAAGTGTATATAAAGGTGTGTAGAATTAAATTTGCTTAGAAGTGTATATAAAAGTGTTTAGAATCAATCTGAAATTTGGTGTCAATAAATATTAAAAAGTAGTAGTGGTTTATTTAAGGTGGTTACATAAGTGAACATCCTTGTTCTCAGGAAATGTACATGGGCATATTGTGTTCAAGGAGCATGATGTAAACAACCTATTCTCAAAGATTTAGAAAATTATAGATAGATGAGAGATAGATGGATAGGCAGAATGATATAGCAAATGTGGCAAAATGTTAAAAGTTGGTGGATTTGGGTATATGAGTGAGGGTATGTTGGAGATCTTTGTAGGGTTTTTCTGTATTACTTTTGCAACTATGCTGTAAATTTGAAAATATTTCAATATAAAAATTTAAAAAATCAGTAGTCATCATCAGTGTCAACCGTCATCGCAGCAGTAGTATTTTAATGCCCTTCTGAAGATGCACTTCCTTCATGATGCTTTCCATGATGCCTCCAGATCTGGGTCCTCTCATAACTCATCCAAACACACATGGTTCTTATTATCTGCTGCTTTGCATATGTCTCACATCTTTAAATAGATTAAATTCCCTGTAAAGGAAAACTATTAAACAGTTTTACACTTCCAACCACACGTGCACACACATATCACAGCATATGGTGATAATAGTAAGTGCTGTAATATGCGTCTTTGCGGATTAATTCAGTGAACTCCAAGGAAAATTCTATGAATGGCAAACCATAGTTCTTCCCATCACCGGGAAACAGCAAGGTTTACAGCCACCAAAATGTGAGGAAGGTAACTATGGAATTTCCTTCTTAAGAGGGCTTTAATACTATCTTTGCTTCTTACCAGTCTGGGTTGGCTTATATTCACTCTACTGGAGTCTGGGAGAGGCACTGAATACCTTCTAATTCCACGTCAAAACACCTCCAGATCACCATGTCTCCAAAACTTGCTAAGTTCAGTGTGGCCTAGCTGGGAGCCAAGCCAGGACCCCGTGTCCCTGTACTCAACCCACAGGCATGTTGCTGGTACCGGTTGGGGCTGGCCTGCTTCTGTAAGATGAAAGAGCATCAACTGATGGGTCAACTGTGCAAAAAATGATCACAGCTGCTTCAAAAGTAATCAGCAAAGAATGTCAGGAGGAAATGGTCCAAGGCAGTAGAAAAGCTTTTGCCCTTTTGGATGGTAAGTTTCGCAAGCCAATAGACAAATGACAGGCTGAAAATAGCACCCAACTAGTATTAGTGATAATACTGGGAAATGGCTTTAGTCTGCAAGCTGGACCACATATCTGCCACCCTTGCCGGAGAGGAACCAGCCCCTGAAACAGATAAGTTTCTCAACTTGACTAACTTACTGAGTGACCTATCTTTTGCCTGCTTTCCCCCTCATGCTGACGGGAAATGAGACATCAGTGAACACACAGAACTGAGGGAAGTCTACTCTTCTGAGGTACGTCCTCCGTGGGGCCAGTCCTCTGAACGGAAGTGGGCATTGCCCTCAGGGTCCACCCCTAACCCTCCACATTAAAATGTCTTTCCAATGCCAGATGAAGCAAGTTTGACATCCACAGATAAACTCTTGTAACTTCTATTTTCCATGAAAATTCCAGGAATAAGGATCTCTCTAAAAGACAATCTTGAAAGATGGTTAAAAGTTGCCCACAAAAGCCTTGCAAAGATCTTCTGCAGATTGTGTACGGATGATTCAAGACCATCACCTGCCCTTCTGTTACTCTAACGTGGTTTTACAAGGGACAAGTCCATCATCAAATCCACTGATTGAGAACGTCTCTTCATTGATTCTAGATACAACTGCATCACAGGTTCACTTCAGTTGAGTAATAAACTGAGGTACAAAGAATTCATTATCCAGCTCAAGTGCTGACTCTTCTGGATGGCACTGGATCATGCTCCCTTGCTTTCGCTCTTTAATTATCCATTTAATAACACTCCAGTAGTCAGCCAAATTCCCCTGCTCAGGCAGGCCCAGAAATGCACTAAAGGGTACAACTGTACCCCCGAAGGGTACAATACTCCAAGGCTCTGAGAGTCTTGAACTTGTGTGGGATTTACTCATCACACTGTTACGTGCTCTAACTAAATGACATGAACAAAATTCACCCTAATATGTAAGTCACTGTCTGGGCATTCACATGAGGTTCGGGAAGAGCAGGGACCTTTTGAGGCCACGGGGGACTGTCAATTGGATTGTATCTGCAATACCTACTGGCACCTGTTAATCCAGTTGATTGATTTAGCCAGAGAATTGAGCTGGGGATTGGACGAGTCAAGTTACAATCCTTGCTCTGTCACTAACAAGCTGTGGCAAAAGGCAATTAACTTCACCTCTTGTGTCTCCATTTTCTAATCTGTAAAATGAGAAAGTTTTTACCCTTGTGGCTCTACTTCCAGCCACTAGATTATGGTTCTATGCAAGGAGGAGCCCCACCTTTCTTGTTCACCACTTAATTCTAGCACCATGTACAGTTTCTAGAACATAACAGGTATCAACTAGATAATTTTGTATGAATGTATGAATATTCAAATAAATCAAATGCTGAATTTAATTCAAAATATGACAAATTCCCCTCATCTCCCTCAGTGGCTAAAGTCCCTTTCACTTTTTTTTACCAGCTTCCTGGTTGATAACCTCAAATCTAGTATCATTGCCACCTACCAAAGGTAACATATATCCTCCAACAAGGACTTTTGGAAAGTGCCTAAGAATAATCCAATGTGTCAAACATGTCCACTGATGACTATGTGGAAAAAAGCATCAGGATAGGCAGTGATGAATTGTGATTAGAAGTTCAGAATATGAAGAACCATACTGCAGGAGAAAAAAAAAGATGTTACACTGAGGCTCTCATTAGATAAACAGGACCGGCCCAAGGAAAATTTCACAGGTCGGGAATTTTTTTCTACATTCCCCGATGTCTGCTTCCCAGCCCATTTCCCGAATTCAACAATATACTCATTTTCCATATTTGCACGTTTCAGTCTTTAATCTTTTATTGTGCAATTAAAGACATGTCACAGGAATTTCAGACAATAGAAAACAGATGGGGAGATCTTTGGCAGAACACTTCGGTGGAAGACAGAGAGGCTTCGTATCTTTAACACTCCACTACACCTAAAACTGGTCTTAAATCTAAACTTCCTGTAGGAACTTTTCCAGTGCCTGGTATTCTGGGAGTGAGGTTGGAGCTGGAGGTGGCAGAATCCTTACCCAAAAGGAGCGGAAGTTCCTGGCCTAGTCCCATCTCCTGTTCCCAGATGCCCAGTTGATCACGGTCTAGGGCTCACTCTGACTAAGCCTCTCCCCTTCCTGAGGCCCCTACTACAGTACGAGGACAACTCTGATTCCTTCAAAAGGAGTCATGGGATACTCTCTTCCCAACCTTGGCCATCAGGCAACCTCAGTTCCCAGGGTTCCTGACATCCAGTTCTTTGCAACTAACCTCAGTCTGGTTTGGTGATTTCATTTTCCTGAATGAGGTTCATGGACTGACCATAATGTGAAAAAATGAAAGTGTATTTGAAACTAGACCCACATCATAATACTGGAGATGCCCTGATAGGGTGGAAGACGAGGAGCTTGGAGCATTAGTTTGGGGTATGGAAAAAGCCCAGAACTGTCCAGAGAGGAGTTGAGATCAGAGAGAAGAGAACCTTACTGGGGAGTAAGATCAAAAACCTGAGTGTGATTATATGAATATTATTAATGGTAACAATTAAAAAGAACATGGTATCAGAAAACTATTCATGATGAGACCAATATTAGTACTATTGAACTACACAATTGAAGAAATAAATGTATTTTTGCTATAAAGGCAATACTAAATGTAATCATTATAATACTAATACTAAATGAAAGCATTCATCCACAAATGCATGGCCAATTACTGAGCAAATACAACAGAAGTTTTATATATATATTAATGTGATCACATTTGTTGTAAGTTTTATTAAGTGGCAATGCTAAGTTGAACATGGGCTTGCTTAGTCTTGTTAGTTTGTAATTTACAGTCATTAAATTATATCTAAAGCAATACAAGACATTAGTTAAGAAACCTTGATATTGTTTGATTAGTGTAATATCCAACCCTACACATCCATATCCCCAGATATTAGATGAAGCATGTTACTTTACCCTAAACCTTGTTTCATGACTTGATATTATATTGAAATTTAAAAAAAATAAAATTTATTGTTGGAGAATTTTTTTGAGGTTTTTTACATTTTCCTTTGGTATGGGCAGTATAACATAGTGTTTAGGAAAACAGACATTGTTGTCAGGTAAACCGGAATGTGAACATCTCTACTGAGCAATATGAAGTCGGGCTGTTAGAAATTACTTTACCTCTTTTCTTCTCAGGGTGCTCTTCTGCAAAAGAGGCACAAAATTGCTATACCTCAATATACCAATCAACGGTACCACATAAGGGCGGAGACCCACAGAATCCAGTGTACTCATCCAGTCATAGTCGTAGAGTTCATCTCTCCCTGTGCAGGCTTTAAAAAGTCAAAACCTAACAATTGATTGTGCACTTTGGATGACTGTATGGTATGTGACTATATCTCAATAAAATTGAAAGAAAAAAAAAGGCAAAACCTGGGAGATAAGTAAAAGGAAGGCTAAATGTGAAATCAGGCAGCAAAAGTGAGGAGTATCTAGAATTGGCAAAAAATGGCTAAATGGCAAAGCCACCTAACCTATACTCATCCAGACATGAGCAGGCCAATGCTAGTTCTGAAGATCTTAAAATTATATAAGTATATTCTACAAGGTGCTCTTTGAATTTACACAAAGTGTTGGTATTCTTATTGATGTTGGAATACTGTATCTTAGCATTAACATCTCTTTTTTTTCCAGTTCTATTTATTACCATAGCTAAAGATTCAAGCTCTTGCTTATTGAACCCCAACTTTTGCCAGGGCACAGTACTTGTTGGTATACATATATCGTCCCAGGCAATTCTAAGAACAACCTCTGAGGTATTACTGTTATTTTTCTCCATTTTATGGATGATGAAAATGAGGCTCCAAGAGGCTGTTATATGTACAAGTTTCCAAAATAAGTAAAAGGTTTCAGGCAATAGCAAACAAATGCAAAGTTATTTTTGCAGGACAATGGGGTGGTAGTTATCAGTTCTGCATGACTCCACCAACTATTACTGTTACAAACAAAATTTGATTCATTAGTTTTCCATTAAAATAAAACTATAAATTCATTAACTTGCCTTATGGCAAAGGATATTTAGCAGCAGACCGCATTAGTACCAGTGAACTATACAATTGAAGAAGAAATAAATGTACTTTTGCTATAAAGGCAAAACTAAATATAAGTTCTGGGAGGAAAATAACCAAGAGGTCAATATGAGCAATAAAAAAATCAAAATAGTAGTAGTAGTAAAATAATAATAGTACGAGAGCAAGAAAAATTATGGGAAATAAAAACAAGCTAGCATTTCCTTAGACTTTTTCTAAGTGACTTGTGGAATCTCCTCTACTTGAGATCTTCCAAAAGAGAGAGGTAAGCGTGAACTATAGTGTCTCCAAAATGTGTCTCCAAAGAATGGCAGCCGGAATATTCCACTAGACAGTGAGATTTCACAGGCTAGCCAACCATAGGAAGAAAACGTGTTCTCTAGTGTGTTTCTCAATTTTGGCAAGTGTACAGATGTTTTATAGATGTGGTCATCAAACAGTCATTGTTAAACGAGACTGGAATCCTGTGACTGCTACAATTTTGGCAACAAATCTCCTTCAGGACAATATCTCTTGCTGACCAGTTTATGGCAGGTGATTCATTTATGAATGCCGAATCCATCTTGCTGAGTTTAGAAGATGTTTTTTCCATAATGGCCTGAAAGCAAACTTGTGCTTTAATAAGCAAGGGCCGGGACCTGCCGCTCCCCCAGATTCTCCCAGATTCACCAGATTCCTGGGTCTCTGATGCAAATTACCACATATTCATTCAATAAACATTTAATACGTGCCGTCTACTTGCCTAGCACTGTGCTCTGACAGTGAGGGATGCCAGGAAGTGAAAGCCATGGTTCCCGGCTAAAAGGAAATTAAACACCATGACCCTGAAGTCACGTGTTACTTACTGCTGACCTACTCTGAAGTCCCTGGGCCAAGGGGACCCTCCAAAGCCTCAAAAGTATCCTGGGGCTGACATCCACAGACAGTAACTAGAATTCTCAAATATCTTTCAGTCACCAGTTTTTACACATCAATCCAGGTGTATCAGCTCCCCTTCCAACATGTAAAAGGCCATCACTCAGAGTTTGCCCCATGGATTTCTCTTTTCAAGTTCATTGATCTAACCAGTACTACAATCCAGCTTTTTCTAGTGGACTAGAGAGCAACTGGTACTTTGCACAATTCTGAGTAAGGAATAGAAAAAGCAAAAAGATATGCCAGCATAGCTTCACATTTTTGGAAACGTTTTCTTGACTCCCAGCATCATAGGATGTTTTCCAGTTGGTGCTGTCCGTGACAGCAGGAACCCCATCTGCCTTTTGTTTTCTGCTGCTTGCCCAGTTCCCAGCCCTTAGCAGGCACCTAATCAGTATATGTTGAATTAAACATATATAAGACAGACCAAGTTCCTTTTAAGTCCAGAGATCAGTTCTCTGGGCAGGGTAGCAAACTTATTTTGAAAAAGCTGGCTCTGCCCACTAGATTATTCAGGTTGTTGTTTTCCTTTGTTCTGGCATCTTGTGCCTTGCTCCCCACTCCCAGGGCATGTTTAGCCCAGAGCCTCAGGAAGGATTTAGAGAGGGCTTATTAAAGATTAAGATTTGGGCCCATGCACATATCCAGGCTCAAGAGCAGACTTGTGGCAAAACCACAGACAGGCAATGAGAGGTTGTTGACTCCACCACAATCCAAAGTTTAATCGTAACATAGAATTGGGAGATTAACCAAAGGAAAGTCAATTAACCAGGTCGCTCAATCTCTTTGATCACAATTTTGAAAGTTAAATGTTTCATGGACTCTTGCTTCCTCTTTCAGGTACAGGAAGGTTGAATGGTTTGCCCAATATTCCACAGAGTTTCAGCAACAGAAGTGGGGTTGCAAACCACTAGGCTTCCATATTTCTTGCTTACTACCACTCCAAAACAGAGAACTCTGCAAGAGCACTCAGAGAAGTTCAAGCCCTAATGCTGTAAGGCAGGAGGAAGGAATCTCACACCCACACACATGCACACATGCACACACACACACACACAACATATTACAGTATGGATCTCGATTTGCCCTTCCCTAATTGTCTATAAAGATGACTGGATTTACAGTTGGAAAACATTCTCATGCTTTTTAGCTTCTGCCAGCCTGTAACTACCACCAAGGAGCCCAGAGGGGCTAAATCCCTTGCTCTTTAGCTTCCCATAAACCAGAGACAACCCAGATGATTATATACTCTTTCCTATCTTCAATTCCCCCAAGCAGGAGAGTCCCTTAAGGAGCCTGCTTCACCTATAATAAAGAAATGACTGGTGGTTACTTTAATTACATTGTGTATTATCTCCTCTCTAAGGAAAGCAAATTTAACTTTAAGTATTCAGCACGTCAGCAATCAGAAGAATAAATCAAATAACAGACAAAAACGGCTTGGAAAGAAGTGGGCAAAGGCAGACAAATAATATAATTTCTTTCATCTGCTTTCTTATTTTTACTCTTCCATTAACTACCTAGCTCATCTCTTATTACTAACTCTCCTTTCATAGGTCAGTAACTTTATGGCTTGACTTTCAATATCTTTAAGCTTCAATCTGATATACAAAGCTAATAGCTTAATCTTTTTACTCGATCTTTTGGGACCTTGGCAGCCAATGAAAATCAACACTCCTTACCGTGGTGGCTAAGGCTTCCCATGTTCTGGTCTCACTCTGCAGTGGTCCTCAAGGGGAGCCCTTCTGCCTGCCAGGGACACTTGGCAGTGTCTGGAAACATTTTTGTTTCTCATAAATGAGGACATGCTGCTGGCATCTAATGAGTGGAGGCCAGGAATGCTGCAAACCACCCCACAATGACAGCCCCTATAACAAAGAATCACCTGACAGCATGTCAACAGTGCTGAGGTGGAGAAACCCAGTTCTATGGCTTGTGCCCCACTTCTCCTTTTTTTTTTTTTTCAATCAACTCTCCAGTAGATGACTTGCAATCCCCAAAATACGGCCCATGAGTTGAACCTTCAAGCCTACTCTGTGCCTTCCCTCCCCCTGACACGCTCAGGCCTTTGTCCACCTGGCAGAATCCTGTCTTTCTTCAGGGCCCATCTCCTCCTTGAAAGCTGCCCAGATGGATGTGCTCGTTCCTCTTTCTAAACTTGCAAGTGCTTTGCTATTCCTCTTCAATGACGTTTATCACATATAACTTGGATTCACATACTCTAGTGTCCAAAAAAAGTAAAAACCAACTTGTTTGCTCAAGGATGTATCCCTAGATCCTAGAACTGTGCCTAGAGCATAGCAAGTGCTAAATAACATTCAGGAATAATCTGTGCTCTAAACCCTTCACTCTCCCACCAGATTGAAGCTATCTAGAGCTGGAAACATCTCCGATTCTTCTCTGAATCCTTGCCCCACCCCTTCCACTTTGGAGGTGCTTAAGTATTTGTCAAATATCTAAGTAATTAAATAAAAATAAATAAAACATAATATATTGAATAAATACTTCACAAAATTAAATGCAAATATGTCACATAAATATATGAGTAAAAGAAATAGAAAAAAAATGAAATAAGATTCAGGCTGTAGAGATTCAAGCCTTAGGCAACAGTTCAGCATTCTCAACTTTTAATTATGTCAAAGAATTCATGTCACAAGTATGTTCCAATGTCTTACATTTCCTCATCTTAAAAAAAAAAAAAAACAAAAACACAAAGAAACACCAAAACTCACATTTAAATGTCAATTGCTCATCTGGAGAACACATGAAAAAGAAAACATGCAATGCAGGGTGTGCCATTAGCTGATGGTGACTGAATAGAAACGAATGCACTGCCCCGAACACAGACTTCCATCTCTAATGACACACCACAAATCTCTTGCAACATGGAGACACTAAAGTGCAGACTAACTGTGACCAAATGATCACAACAAAATTTCAGAATGGAGAGAAAAGAATGGGAGGCAGCATTAAATTCAAAATTCTACTTTACAATGAACTTATATCTAATGTGCCATAGTTTGCCAGAATTTTCTCATATCCTATATTCAGTGAAGATGGAGATGAGATCATAATAGTCCGAGGAATACCTTTTTATTGTTGATGCAGCATTTAACAGTCCCTCATCCTTTTCTTTTCCAGACACACTGTTCTATCCTTTACTCTTTTCTCGTAGTGTTATTTTCCACCTGATAATCATCTTTCCACATAATCCCTAGCCCTTTCACAAGTTGCATAGATGGAGACAGAAAGACCTGGTGGGTTAATTAGCTCCCACCATCTGTCTGACACTGGTTAGGCACTTTGCATGCATTATCTCATTTAATTCTCACAAAAGCCCTAAACCACAAGGGCTATTATTACTCCCATTTTCAAACTAGGAAGCCAAGGTTCAGTGAGCTGAAGGAAATTGCCACAGGTTAGAGGGCGGCTAAGGTGGATGTCAAGAGACAGGGTGTTATTGCAATAGTCCAGGCAGGACCAACTACATAATCTCTAGGCTTGGTGCAAAATGAAAATGCAGGCCCATTGTTCATAAAGCAGGATAAAAGTGCTGTTAAAGGTACTAAGATAAAAAGGTTTTATTCTTTCTTCTGTGGACTCTCTCGCCCTGTCCTGATGTTTTTATTTGCTATTTAATGTCACATTCCCTGGGGAATGGGGATACTCATGAGATGGATGCAGACACTCACAGGTGCCCAGGGATCCCATCCAGTGACAAGGCTCCCAAGCATTGCCCAATGGTTGCTGGGTTCCCTTTCCTGCCAGTCGCCAAACAACACTTAGGTGGGAATGGGGAACTCAAGCCAGGTATCTTCCCTTCCTGTGGACTGGCCTCTCCAACCCATGGTAGAGGATCACCTTCAGGGGTATATTGCACCCTCCATGCCAGGTACCTAGATCAGGGGTGGGCAAGAGGCTCACCCCCAATGAGTCATCCTCTGAATGTGCTGCCCAAGACACCACGCCCAACTCCAAGGTTCCCCACACCTGTGCCCAGATCCCCACCAGGGGCAGAAGGAAGCAGTCATGGGGAGGGGTGGAGGAGAGAGGAGGCCAGGTGGGGCCTGTGGCACGAGGGGGCAGGGGATAGGTGGCCAACAACCCATCCAGGAGAGTCAAGGAAGCAGCAGGAGGTGGGACCTTGAGGCTCCAAGCCCTCAGCACATGCTCCATTGTCCCATCACAAAACCAAACATAAAATTGTTAAGAATTTCAAGATGGCTACCGCAGAGAGTGTACAAAACCCCAAGTGCAGGGTTGAGTGTGGGGTCCTCTGTGACTGCACTAGTCACATGCTAATGACGTCGGCCCTGAGTCCAGAACAGAAAGGATGGCAGCTTGGAGTAAGTAGGGTAAGAGACGTGGAGATGCAGAGAAGTAAAACAACCTGAGAAATATTTTTGCAAAAAATGTAATGACAGTCAGTTACAGATTTGGCATGGAAGGGTAGAATGGGACAAGGTGGAGAAATAAAGGAGAGAAGTATCTGCAACCATGGAGGTTGGGCTGCTTGGATCACCCTTCAAGAAAGAACTTGCTCAGCAGCAAGAGGTGCAGTTAGCTAACAGTCTCCAGCTATTAACACCATTAGGCTCTGCCTCAGTTTTTGAGCTAAGCCACCCTCTTCCCAGGCAGCCCTCGGTCAATGTGGAAATACAGGTTTCTGCTCATGTTTGCCCAATGCAGGGCTCCGATAATGGACAATCTGTTTCTCTGGAGCTCCCATTTGGATTTCCTGAAAACTTTCCCAGATTTGCATTATAATCTGAAGCTCCCCTGCTAAATTCTGCTTCCTCAACCTTTTCCTTTCACAAGTAGGAGACCAGCATGGTGGTCTGAAGACTTTCCCCACCCAATCTCGCTTCCTTGCCCTTTAATCTTTACAGGTGTTCACCCCCAATAAACCTCTTGTTCTCCTAACTCCATCTCAGCAAATTCTTCCCAGAGGATCCAACTGACAGAGTATCAAAGATGTCTCCTAGTTATCTGGTTTTGCCTCTGCATGGGATGTTAAGAAACAACAGGTTTTTTTATGCATCAATTCAACAAATATCATTGAGAACCTTTTTTTTTGCAAAGCACTGTCCTTGGTAAAATGGAGAATGCAAATTAATATAGACAAGGGCACTATTCCTTAAGAAGACTTTAATCTAGATGGACAGATAAAGCACAAGAAAAACAAACTGATGACTTTTCTAAGCACCTCAAGAGAATTTTTTTACAAGAGATTAAAAACCTCCATATGTGGAGCCAGACAACACCTCAAAAATGACATAACAAGTTTCCTCTGCCAGTTTAGATACGGTGTCCAGATGTGTGTGTGTGTGTGTGTGTGTGTGTGTGTGTGTGTGTACATATGATGGAATTATATAACTTCTCATCTCATAGATATAGTTAATAATTCATATTTAATATTAAATAGTTAATATTTCATAAACTTCCAAGAAAATCTACCTTTTCTTCCAGAATGGTCTGAACCTGACCTCAGGTTCAGAGGTAAACCATCCAAATCTTCCAAGAAGTCCCCAGAGTCTGGATGTGAGTTTGGAGTGCTGGAGGAAGTGCAGAATAGGCCTAACTGTCATCCATAAAGGTCCATGTGTCTGGCTCCAACAGGCCCAGCTGGGCTAATTTAGAAAGTTACTCACAAGTACTTGCCTATCTGGTCCATTCTATCTGTCAATTCTCACGTTCACTTGCTTGCTCTTTATTGGAGCCACTTATAAAGAGAAGTGTATGGAATTAATCAACTCCAAATAATATGATGATCATTTACTATATCTCTGCCAGGTGTTCTAATGGAACAAAGAGAATTGGTGAATCAAATGCCAAGCTCTGTTGTACTTGTTTCAGAAATCAGAGTTCCCCTAGAACTTTGGACAGAGTCCCCAGCTGTATTCATCCCATCACTCACAATTCAGTGACAATGCACAGTCTATCTCTTGGACAGCCAGGAAAGCTGGAAAAGTAGACTGTGTGCTTAGCCCTTCTACACAAGTGGATCTGATCTAGTCGTCCACATGTGATCCCAAGTTCTCTGATGAGTCATTCTACACTGACACTGGAACCTTTCAAATCATAGCGCTTCTTGGCAATGGTCTGTAGTAATCAAAATGGGCACATTAAAGCACTGGGTGGCAGCCAATTGCCATGCAGGCTTTGCATAAGCTACTCATCAGAAGAGTCTTAGAGATATGGCATTTTCTTTACCCCTCTCCCTAGAGGACTAGAATGAGGTTGAGGGAAGGGTAAAGCTGCTTGTCTCTGTGTCTACACTCATCTGTATTTCCATCTGACATACTAAGGAAGGTAGGACAGATGTGAAGGAGGATAGAGTAGCCCCTGGAGAAATCTGAACTGCAGATGGATTCTGATGGACATATTGAGAAAAGGGTGGGAATCATGTATACTTAGAAGCATTAGAGAGTCTCCATTAGTAGGGTTATATTATTTTAAATCCCTTTTGCAAGCCTAACAAGAGGAAATACATATGTGACATGGAAGTCTCCACCTTGTTGCTCCTGTAAATTGGCATCTGGTACATTGTCTGGTTCATGTCAGCACCACAGGTAGCAGTCAGGTTCAACACATCAAGATTCTAAAGCTGAAAGAGGGCAGGTCTGAGAATTTTGGAAACTGTTTTGCCAGTTGATGACTTCCACGGAAAGAACAGGTCATGCTATGAGTCCCTCTTCCCACTCCATAGACTCTCTCTCAATCCCTGGGCCTATATTTGTAAATGTTGACCTTTCCTGAGAGACACAGAGGAAAAGAAATGGGTCATTTTCTAGACAATTCTGAAAATCTCCACAACTGTTCACAGGAGGTCACCATGCCAAGAGGGCTTTGTGCAGGTGGACAGATATTCGTAGAAGGAGGAGGCAAAGGCCTGCATGCAGAGATGGCAGACTCAGAACATCTGAGCTAAAAAGAACTATCATGTGATCATCAATCCTCTGCCTTCTTTTCATAGATGAGGAAACTGAAACCCAAAGATGTGATGGACCTTGCACAGTCACATTGCAGGGCCCCAGCTTGGACCTGGGTATCCCGATTCCAGTACTGCTCTTTCTACTACTCCAGGCTGATGAGCCTGCCAGTGATGCTGATAGAACCCTAGAGGAGCAATTGCAGGGAACATCTGCTTTAAGGATCACAACATGGGGACCACTTGGGGAGCAGGACCTTTAGTCTTGAGTGTCAGATGATTCCTCCCATGATATCTGAAGTAACAACAAAAAAAGCGTTTATCTTCAGTGCAGCAAACATTCGCAAAGCACTTAAAATTCCCAGTGTTGTCTAAGCACTGAGTGTGTGGGGGGGTGGGGGCATTTAAAATAAACTTGTAAGACTCTTGTACCCAAGGAGCCTACCATTTAACCCAGGAGGCACAGACATTCTCACTAATAACGGTGGGATAAGCCACAGTGTGGAAAATGCTCAAATCAAGACAAACGAGGTCAAGGGAACCCAGAGCTCACTTTCATTTCTTACACATGCCTGCTCATAAGAAGAAGGAGTCAATTTCAGAAGTGAATTTTTCAAACACACAAAAATGTGTAAATTATATGGGCATTGTAACCACCGATGCTTTAATTTTTTTTTTTTTTGGCTGACTGTTCTACAGTAGAATTTTGCTTCTTTATGTTTGGTCAGTCCCGGCTGTTAGTAGCATCTGTCAGCCACATGCCTTCCTTGGATCCCCCGTGACAGAGCCTGATTGTTAAGGCTTTGTTCCTTTGGTGGTAAGGGCTTCCTTAAGGCTTCCAGGCCCCACCTCTCTGCCCTGCCCATGCTGGTCCCTGTCCATGGCTAGTGCAAAATGATTCCTGTCATCTGGCAACAGGTGGTCTGCAGAGATCTGGCTTTCTGACGTTGAGCTAGGAACCACCCTGAATCATCTAGGGAGGGAACGTAAGAAGGGGAGAAACTGGCCTGTACTTCGTTCCTGTAGTTAACAAAACTCCCAGCTAATTTTAAACAATTCAAAATGCCTGCAACATGTGTCATCAGGGTTTTTACACGTGCTGCCACCTTTGACAGACAATGAATCTGCTGCACGCTTTCAGGGAAATGTCCATATGACATGCATCCACCAACTAGAATTATGAAAGAAGAATTAGACATTTTAGAAGCTTGCAAAGAGATGCTGCATTTTCCCATAAGGAAACCAGCAGAAACTTCTGCCTGTTCAGGCTCTGCTCTAACCAGGAATGCCGAATCAACTTCTGAATTTGGCCAAAGAGCATCCCCAACCATATGCTGAGGAGATCCTTAGCACTACTACCCATCTTCATTTTCAAAACATAGGTTTACCTAGATCATAAGAATATGATCCTAGAAGCCCAGGGAGAGGAAAAATGGAGCCTCCCTACATGAGAAACTTCTCTTCTGCTCTTGTGGTCAGCCCATTTCCCTAGGCCCCAGCTCCAAGAGCAGACCAGAGACTATAGAGACTATACAGGCTCCAAGAGTAGTAGCCAGCCCCATGCAGTCTTCTCAGCACTGTTATGAGCACCCTAACCTCATGCCTCTAAAGGCCACCCTCAGCACAACCAGTGGGAGCCCAAGACTGCTATGTCTTCCCCAGGCCACTCATGGTTTTGATGTGTCCCAGATTATAAGAGGCTGAATCCTCTTTTAGCTTACCGTGTGCCTCTTTCTCTCTGCTTTAATATCATCATGCCATTTATTTGTTTAATATTATTTATTAAACAAATAATTGTTCATATCTATCATGCTTCAGGCACCATTGTAGTCACTGGAAATGGCGTAACTGCCCTTCTGGAGTTTAATTCTAATATGGGCAACAGAAGATAAATAGCAAACAATCATATAATCAAATAGACAAACAATCATATAATAAAATGTCCTATGTGCAGAAGCATGGGTACCAACAACATTTGAGCACTGACTCTGACAAGGACTGTATGGACCCTTATTAGCTCATTCAATCTGCAAAGAAATCATATGAGGTTGCTATCATTAGCCTTGCTTGGAAAATAAGAAAACTGGAGTTCAGATCACACAACCAAACCTGGTAGAACCCAGATTTGAACCTGTGTCAGTTTGACTCTAAAATCCATTCTCTTTTTCTAGGACAGTGAGGGACAAGAGGGAAGGACAGACCCAGGACTGACAACCTTTAACCCTCGTACAAAGGATTCCCCCAAGTCTCAATTGCTTCAACTGAGTACATTTTTAAACCTTCAGAAGTGCTCCCAGCTGCAAAGGAGGTGTTACAAGATGGCTGGTACTAGATCTCAGCAGGAGGAACCCAAACCTTCAGGGACTGCTTTCTAATGTCCCTGCTTTTCTCCCAAATGCCAACCTCTACCCACCCCAGAGACAGAAGTGGAGACCAAGTTGTGGTCTAATCCCTTTTGGGATCTTAAGGGCATCCGTTGAATTCCCAGCCAGTGGGAAATATCAGAAGCTCCTTTACAGGACCTTAGCTGCCATCCTGAATACTAGATGAAAAAGAAAGAAAATCCTGCTTTTCCAATACTCCTGTCGTTCAACACATACATAAACGGGGCCAGAGTGAATCATAACCCCCTCCATTAATTGAGCTGCTTCTTTCTCTAGGAGATCAGATCCTTTGGGCACTAACTTCTTTTAAGTTACCACGTCCCTCACAGCCCAGAGGTGAGACAGTAGTATGGCTGAAGCTTCTGGACCCGAAATCAAAACACCTGGTGTCAAAGCCTCTCTCTTCCACCTACAGTTATATGGTCTTGAGCAAAAGAGTTAATTTCTTAGAACCCCAAGTTACTTTTCTCCAAAATGAGTCTCAAATTTCTTTTCTGTAAAATAAATAGCTATGCTACATACTTCACAACTATCACTGTGAAGAGAAAGAATGAGATCTAAATGAGATATTATATTGAAAGAGTTTGATATTTAATGGTATGTTTTAAAAGACTAGATATGGCTTAATTTTAAAATTGTTCTCATTAAAATGGAGAGCAAAGTATATCTTCTGGCTACCGATGCAAATCTTGATACATCTCTTATTTGCGGGAAGAAATGTAAATCATTGGTGGTCCCCTGAAGAGAAGTGTCTTAATTAAGTGCACATAAGCTGACAGTTCTCCCAGTATGGGTAATGGCCACCCAGACATACCAGGGAATAAAAGAGGGAATTTTCCTCTTCAATAGGCAGCTTTCCATGTAATTTTTATTCTGTTGTATAAACTCTCAGTCCTCAAGATGACATTGAACAAACTGAGGTTGGACGAGTTAGAAAAGTGACAGCAAGGAAAGTTGACTGAACAGGCACTTTCCTATTGGGCTCTGTAACTTGGACATTTTTCCCCACTTAGGAGGGATAAAATTTACTGAAAAAGAAACTAGAGGGTGACGGTGTGGTGCATGAGGTGGTGGAGATAGAGACTAGCGTGAGAGGGAGGAAAGTGTTAAAATACAAAGGACAGAGAGGAAATGAAATAACCTCCCTACTTCCTATCCTTGAGCATTTTCAATAGCCTGTCTGGGGCCAGCAGCCTTGGGAAACTCCAAAGCTGTTTCTTCCCTTCACCTTTGGGCTGTTTTTTACTGCTGTTCATTAAGGAGATCTTTTCCATCAGCCTTATCGTCTCTTTCTTGGCTCCTGTTCAGGGTGAGTCAGACCTGGAACACTTACTTTCACAAAGACTAACCAATCTTTTGTCTAGACATATGTCTTCTAGCAAAGTTCTGCTGACCAGGGTCAGAGAGGATGCTGTAAAACAGGTGGGCTCTTTTTAGTGCAGGATTGACAGGGGACTAAGAGTAGGGGACATGGGGAAGGAATGGGGATCTGGAGATACGCTGACAGCGTATAAAGTTGAGAATTGAAAGCACTTGGGGATCTGAGCTCTCTTTGTTGGAAACACCTCAGGGGGCCAGTCTGCAGCCTTCCTGCAAAGGTTTGGACCTCCAGAGTGAGGCCTGGGTTCAGAGGCCCCATGGTCTTTACTCTTCTGTTTCCTTTGGCCTAGACCATGCTCTATCTTCTTCTCTACCTCCTCTTCCCCTGCTCAACTTTTACTCGTTCTTCAAGTCTGATACTAAAAGTCACTTCCTCAGAAAACCTTTCCCTGACCCCCACAGGCTTGGGTCAATCCCCATTATATACTTTCATCACACCCTGTACTTTTCCAATGTAGCTCTCATCAGCACCATAATTAAATGCTGACACGTACATGGCTGTCTTATACTTGACCTCATTATAATTCTTATGCAGTAATGTTAGTACAAAAACAAAAACAATGTGTGTAATTATTATTGAACTAATAATGCTGTCTTCCTAGCTAGAACTTAAACTCCTTGAGGGCAGGGGCTGAGTGGACCTGTAAATCATCAGATATGCCCAGGGCCTTACACTGTGCCGTGCCTGACACATATTTGGGGCTTAAAACTATGCGTTGAATAAATGAGTAACTAAATGCAAGAGACTGTTCATAAGATACTCCTGTAACAAGAGGAAAGCACAAGGGAAAAAAACAAAAACAACACTTAGAGAATAGTTCATGCCAGTTCAGGCTGGGCGTGCAATTTCCCAGTCTCCATTTCAGCTGCCCAAGTATTCCCAGTATGGAATCTGCTGCCCACAACATGTGGCTTTCCTGAGCACAGAGCCCATCATAAGGCTTATTCTGCTGCTGCCTTTATCAGAAGGGGAAAAAACAAAACCAAACAAAACTTGGAAGCCAGCTCTCTGGCAGTACTGTACATTTCCCTTTGAAAACAAAAAGTGATCATTGTCATTTCAGAGAAATTCAAAATTCATTAAAAGTTGAAAAAGAACTCATTGTTAAAAAAAAAAATTGTTAAGGAGTGAACCAGACAATGGTTTTGGCAGTCTGTTTCACCCACCACATGGCATATGCTATGTTGCGTCAGCCATCTTTCCATGAGGTTCCATCTCTCAGCAAGTACGATTGTGCACGTCTCTGTGTAGGTCTGGTCTACCCAGAGATATTGTTAGCTCTGGAAATGCAGAGATGGTTTCATGCATACCATAACTCCAATGCCTGTCACAGTTCCCTGGGCACAGTGAATGGTCTACTGATGTCACGGATAGATGCAGCAAGTCCAGAGGTCCTTGAAAGATCCCCCATCAGACCTAAAATATCCCTTATTAGCCCACTTCACACAGCATGATTCCTTCCTGCAGAAAAGTCTTACAAAACGGACTCCCTCCGGTGCACACCTGATTGCAGCCTTAGCTCTCTTTGTCTTCATCCCATGAGTGTATCTGCTCAATAAGTGTCCTCCATCCTTCTCTCTCCTGCTCTGCTCCCCTCAAACCCCCACCCCACCCCTTTCTTGCTCTTCAAATGAGCCTTGCAAGAAATATGCCTTCCTCCCTTTGGTGCTTTCTGTCAGAGTTCTTTCAGATGACTGTATTATCCTGGTCACAAATCATCCCCAATGTCAAGCATCTTCTTGAGCAAGCATCTTTATAAAGAAAACAACTCATGTTATGTGTACATCTCCATTAATAAGTTGTCAAGGTCAGGATTCTGGGGATCTTTCACAAATTCAGGGGAGGGGTTTAATAGGATCTTTCATTATAAGATTTTTTTTTAATCTGTTAGTTTAATCAACATTCTCATTCCATATAGCAATGTCAAAGCAATGCGAGAGCCAAGAGCCTTGAACACTGGTGGCCTTAACTAATGTGCTGCTGGTGCTGTGATGAGGTCCTAAATTTTTCAATATATTTTCACTTGATTTTAGCTTAATTTCTTTTGAATGGCCCCATTTATTTTAAGGCCTGGCTCTGTAATGCTTTCCACTGTTAATAATGCTCCCATATAAATGAGCAAGTGAGATGGCATAGGCCAGCTTCTACAACCATTATGAGCTGCAGTCCAAACTTCAAGTTTGGAAGGAAACTTTGAAGTCCATCAAGTTGGGAAAAAATGGGCCAGATCTGTGAATAAACTCATTTTGGAATATGACTCAATACATCGACCAATGTCTTACTAGCTGATACTCTCATACAGTGAAAGAGTTGAGAACAAAGATGAAAAGAAAATGTGCCATCATGTTAATACTCCTTAGTAAGAGGAGCTATCAGCATTAGCATTTGGGGGTGGAGGCTCTTCTTTCCTTCATTCAACACAAACTCATCTTTTTTATGTAAACAATGTGCTCAGCGTGTTGCCAAAACCACCAAGTAGTGTACTCAGCCATAGAGTTCTTCCTCAATTATGATTTCACTGAATACTCAGAGGGAACTGGCAAAGTTCCTGTAATCTAGATGATATTGTATATGGTCATTTTCCGATCACGCAAGTAAGGAAAGCCAAAAGAGAATTGGTGGCCCCTGAGATAGGCAACCTTCCATGCTTCTCCATACCTACTACCACACCATCGAGAATGGGCACAGCCTGTTCTGTGTGCAGCGGCCAAGCACCATCCAGGCAAACCAGCCCATGTGGTTAGGGGCCCCTTCAGTTCATTCTCCCAGTGGATTCCTACAACAAATGAATACACAAATCAAAAGCTTAAGGATGCATAAGAGATACATAAGAGATGCTCAGGAAAGGTGAGCTTGCCTTCCCTACCTTCAGCACATCCAGGAAGAATCTTCTCTGCCCTCCCACGTTTGACCATGCAACCTCAAATCCTATGTCTCAACATCTTCCCATCAGGACATGGGAGCTACTACAGAGTAAGGGGCTGGCTTGGCTATATCCTACATACCCCTACGAGTAGAGAAACCAACAGACAGGTATGAAGAATCAGGAAAGAGTGAGGCTACATCTATTATTCATCAGGCACTGGGCTAGCCATTTGAGAAACATTATGGCATTTAAGGTTCAGAAGGATCTCAATCAAGTTTTTTTCCATTTTGCAGATGAGGAAATAGAGCTTTAGAGAAATCAACTGACTTGCCCAAGGTCACACAGCTAGAAAGTGGGTAAGGATTTTAGCCTGATTTCTGATTTCAAAGTCTCTGTTTTCCCCTTGAAACCTTCCTGAGAAAATGGGACGAGACGTCAGAAGACTTTTTACCTGTGTGCCAAGCTCAAACAGCCTAGAAAAGAACTAAACTGGAAGAGCATGTTGGTTGTTGACCCAAAACTTCTCCCGGGCACTCTGACAGGCCGCTAACACATCACCACAAACCTTCAGACTCCAAAAACCAATCTTAAAGTTCAAAAGAAAAAAATTGACCTAGAAATATGCTGGTGGTTCGAAGACAAAACAAAAAGTAAAATTATTTTTTGTGCATTTTTAAGTAAAATCTTTGTCTTTAGTACAAAGTGTATGTGTGTGTGAGAGAGAGAGAGAGAGAAATAGTTGAGAGGGACTTTAAAATGTCAACATGCTCGGTGGTGTTGGGAACCCAAACACAACAGTCTAAGGTCACTGCCTGAGAACTAGAAAGGCAAATCAACTAGATGATAACCATAAACAAGCCCCTTTTAACATTGATATTGCTTGTGTCCCTGGGAGAATACAAAACATAAAATCAAACCAAAACTATAGTTTGACCACAGTTCTGACTTTTAAGAGGATTAAATAAAAATGAGTTTCGGTCACAGAAAGCAAGTCATTTTCAGAGTCTCAGGATCAGCAGGACACATTGTGAGCTATTTCAGCAGAGCTCAGAGAGGGCTGGAAACTTGCAAATTCAGTAGGAAAAGAGTCAGTTCACCTCACTGAATTCCGTAGGAGTGAAAATATATATTTTTTTAAATCAGCATTCCTCTTTATTGGTGGAAAAGAAGCCAATTAGCAGAGCTAGGTGGCAAGGGCATTGGGAAAAGAGCTTTGTGTGTATGTTTCCATCCCCAAGTCTCTAATCAGAAGATGCTCCTGGTTAGCCTCCTCGGTGGACTGGACAGATTCCCACTGCGTGGGCTGAAGCTCCCAGTTCATATCAGAGAGTCTCACCAGGGCCTGGGACTCAAGGCCACAGGGAGTCCATTGAGAAGAAGTCCAGAGGCAATTTATGTTCCCTCATGGACTTGGCAAGCTCTGAGGGTCATATCTCAGCTTGACCTACAGACTACAGCTTCCTCCATGAACTTTAATTCCCCTTTCCCTGACTCCCTCCCACTGCAGGCTGCAAAGAGCCCAGTTCAGTCTGGCACATCAAAGAATTCCTTTTATCGAAAGCAGAGAGACTGTTCCTTTGGGCCTGGATACCCTCTACGGCTCAGGAGAGGAAAGGTGGGGAGGAAAGGACCTGGCATATTTGCTGTGTTCACTTTCAAAGGGCGCCCTGTTTGCAGAGGAGGTTATCTTGTGTCTACACCTTCTGTTTACCCTGAGTCTGAAGCAGGAGTTTGATGAGGCAGAGCAGCCTGGATTCTTCTCAGTGCCACAAAGTGATGCCTCTCTGAGGGGACCTTCAACAAAATTAATTTAAAAAAAAAAAATTCACAGGCTCCCAGGACACATCTGAAAGAAAGGAGATGACCAGAAGAGTACCAACCATTTTGGATGGATTTGAGAGCACAGAGTTGCACACTTTCTTTTAGGTACTGAGGTCAAACAGCAGAGGAAACCGTAATAGTTATTCTGCATCAGGATGCTGATCTTTGCAAACAATGGAAATTAGACCTGAAATCAAAAAACATGGGCCTCCTTCCTCTGAGGTAGCCCCCTAGACCTATCTCCCATTCTTTTTTCCCTTTTAACCCATATGGAATGAGCACATAGAAAGAAGTCAATGAAGATTTATTGAGTTTAAAGGAACTGAATTTGAAGCATGGGTCCGAGTTTTCCAAGAGGAAAACAAACATCTCATTCCCCATTCCAAAACCACAGAGACACTAGACTATACAAGTGCCTTAGAAAGCATGTCCATAAATCCTCCAATATTATGACATGGTTCTCTGGTTTTACTAAATTCTTTATGGGTGTGCCTCTTTCCTGTCAGGATTTCCTAAATATATATGAAAGCACAAAAATGCCCAATCATCTCTGGTTCTTCCCCTGTGGGAAAAAAGGCCAAAAAAATAATCCTTGAGCTCCCACTTTGAAGAGCATATACTAAAATTGAGGCTATGAAAGCAAAGAAGACATACAAATATTTGAACACTTTCCTATCCTCAATATCTTCCATACAAGCCAGTGGCTGGAAATAATTTTTTTTTTTTTAACTCTGTACCTATAAGAAAGAACTAAAGTCTATGATTCAGATTTGTTGTCTTGAGTAAACCAGCTTTCCTCCAAAATATTTCCATAACATCTAAGAGCCAAGACTCTTAATGGAGCTTCTGTCCCTCCATCACTGATTTATCAGTTCAATTTTATATCATACAGTCAGAACAATACAAGGAGTTTGCCTGTAGGCAGACAGTTATTCTAATTTGCTAACAGTAACATAATTCCTGCTCAAGCGAAGAGACAACTGGAATAGTAACATTTTAAATAATATTACCATTGATGCAATTGTCAAAACACTTCTGATTCAAGATAATCAGAATGCAAAAAAAAAAAAAATGAAATGAAGCAATTAAATCTTTAAATGTGCTTACATCGAGCTTTGCTGAAAAGTGAATGCTACGGTCTGCTGTGTGGTTTTGTAAATAAAGTTTCACTGGAACCCAACCATGGCTTTTCATTTACATATTGTCTGTGGCTGCTTTTGCTCTACAATGGCAGGCTTGAATAGTTGCAAATCTTTGCCCCATAAAGCCTAAAACATTTACTATCTGGCCCTTTACAGAAAATTTGCCAATTCCTGCCCTAAATTGTTTCACACAACTTATTTTCAAGCAACTGTTGTCTGGATATATACCTTTACCTGAAACATTTCATGCCATGGAAGTGCTTAAAATTACAACCTCTTTTTATAGAAACAGAGAACATTTGATTTTTATAGTCGAGGAAAAAGATTTATTATCAATTTTAAAATTGACATAAGAACACAGTTTTAAAGAGGTTACAGTTCTCAAAAGCTTTGCCCAGAAAGGATGATGAACTTTCCATTGCCTGTATCTGATGTTCTGGGTAAGCCTGTGAGGGAGCGCAGAGGCAGAAACCTTACAGGGAAAGTGTGTCAGTGTAGACTGAAAACTAGGTCGCTGGGCACAGGTGTGATCAGGTATGCAACAAGCCCCCAGAAGCAGCAGTGTGGAGCCAGACACCTGCCGGCACTGATCCCTTCTGACAGGGCAGTTGCTGCTTCTCCACACAGTTCCATTAACCCACATCTCACTGGCACTTTCATTAGCATCAGGCTGACAGCTAGAACAGAACCAAAATCACAGAGTCTAAGCATAAGCTGGGCTGATATGGAAGCTCCTCCATGCTGAAGAACCAGGCTCCTTCCACCCCACTGCTTTGCCATCTCTAATTGTTCTCCTTCATCTGACCCTCAGGGGCCCTCAGCACATTAGCATTCAATTCAGTGGGATGGGAGAGGGAGGTGGGGAAGAGGCTGTGGAGGTCAGAACTTAGTCGAACAGCCACAGGTAGCTGCAAGAGAGGCTGGCAAATGCAGCCTTTTATTCTGGGCAGTGATAGGCCCCGATAAAATCCAAGCATCCTGATACTTAAAGGATTGGTATCAGGACAGCCAGCACTCTCAGGGAATACCGTCTCAGGGTGAATGAGTCTAACAAATGCTTTCTTGAGGATAATGTGAATTGGGGGGATAAATAATAAATTTTCTAGAGGCAAAAAGGAGATGCCACCATATTTGGAGGAAATATTCAAAAAGAAAAAAATGAGCCTGATGATAAACTTCTCCAATTTTTTCGTGGGGCCAACACTGCCCCAGAAAAGTTTGTTTCAAAATTTGTATGGATTCTAAGCTGGTTTCTGATCAAAGGACGTGACCTTACCACTAAAATTCAGGCTGTGTCTGGCATGGGCTATCAGCCATCATGTGACACACAGCTATGACTCTGTAATACAGAAGTAGCAACACAAGGCAGAACAAGCAGGAAGCTCACTTCCAAAACCATCTGTACAGGGTGAAAGCACAGCTACTGGCTTGGCCAAAACCCTCAAAGGCCTGTCCAATCTGCAAATGGCAAACAGGAAGGGGGCAGGCAGACAACCTCCACACATCCAGGATCCAGCAGGCCAGGCCCAGATGAAAGAAAGAAAGGCAAATGAATGCAGACACCTGTGACAAGGAAAGAGGTCAGGCTGACCCCACGTTCCATTCATTCCTGGCCTCCAAGGAGGAGGCCTACCTGTCATTTTGAAGGTTTACTTGTCAAGCCATACACGGGCAATGCTTAAGTGCTACCAAAAAAAAAAAAAAAAATCCAAAAATGAAGCCCCTCCTTGCCAAAAGGAGTTGATCTGACATTTGTGGCAAAAGGCAGTGGTGTCACTGGTGCTATACAAGTGTGAAGGAGAAAGAAATGTGTTATTCAACTTTTCTGCATTTTGCCACTTACAGGGAGGACCTGTTCAGAGTTCCTGAGAGGAGACCTGGGGGGTGGGGTAAGGAGGAGGGTGCAATTAAGGTCTCCTCTTCCTGGGTGCACATGCACATCGCCTTGTCCTGCTGGCTCCCGAGTGTGTGCTGTTCACTCTGAGAGGACAGAGATGCCGTGCATGGTTCTCATGTCCCCATAGCATTCAGCGGCTGCCAAGCCTGGAAAAGGGGCTCCAACAGAAGGACTGCACTCAGTCAACACTCCCTGTGGAGAAGCAGAACCAAAGCCAGAACCAAGCAGGTCAGCCCTTAATTAAATCTTAAGGTTTGGTTTTAATTCTCTCCTGAATTTCCTTCCAGCCTCCTTGGCTTTATGTTTTGCATCCTTCTCAGAGGAATCCCTCGGGTGCTTACCAAGCACCGCACCCACACCACTCACGCCACCCCCCCAGTACTGTCCCAATCTAGACTTCCCTCACCGTCTTCTGGCTATTTAAACAGACTTCCCTGTTCCTCTCATTCTACCACAGGAATATGGTCACTTTTAGAAAGGAGCTGATAAGACACTGCCACGAATAACTCTTGGGTCAAAGAGGAAACCAAACTTGCAGTTTCAGAGTTAAAAAAAAAATAGTGATATCGAAAAAATTTCATATTGAAATGCGCAGTGTACGGTCATAGTTTATTTAGAGAAAAAGTCATAGTTTTGTAAAGGCCATAAATATTAAACAAGAAAGAATGAAAATAAATAAGCTAAACAGAAAATGGAAAAAAATATTAATAGATAGACTTTAGAAAAGAGAAAGGAGCTACAACTAGAACTAAGAAAGCTATTAGTATTGTAAGAAAATATTGCCTCCAACTCCATGTAAAAGCATTCATAAGTGTCAATGAATTAGAAAAGTTTCTAGAAAATATAAATGGCCAAAATGACTCATCAAGACAGAAATCTTAATGTGCTAATTGAAATTGGAAAAAGAAAAAATTATCAAGGAATATGATTGGGAAAAAAAAATACCAGAACCAGATAATCTATAATTCCTATACTTTTTGGGTTGTATTGGAGAATTTTTAAAAGATAGAAAGCTTTCTAATTAGTTTTAAGGAGTTGCTGGAAGCTTGATATTCAAAACCTGGCAAAGTCAACATATACACATGTACACTATACACACATTAATATACATGATATATATATGGAGATCATAAATACAATGCCTGTCAATGTTAACCAGCTAAATATTAAAACAATAATTCAAAATGGCCAAGTAAGTTTTAGTCCAAGAATATAAGGATCATTCGGTATTAGGGATTTTATTAATTTAATGTAATTAATTTAATGTGATTTATTAATTAATCAGAGGAAAACACAACCATCTCGACATATGCCTAAAAGACAATTGACAAAATTTAACTTTCATTGCTCTTTTAAAAAAGGGGTGAAGTTTGAAAAGAAGGACATTTCCTTAAAGCTAAACTTAAGGGTAAAATGATGGCACTCCTGTCAAAGCCAAGAGTAAGACAATGATGCCTGATATCACCACTATTATTTTACAGTGTTATAAAGCTCTGTTCTGTATAATTAAACAAGAAAAGTAATTGTAAAATGAGATCTTAATATTGGAAGAAAGGAGATAATAGTAACATTCTTGCAAAAAGTGCAATTATCCATTTGGAAAATTCATGAGAATCAACTGAAAGACCATTTGAACTAATAAGATTTCCTTAAGGTGGCCAGTTAAAAAACAGAACAAAAGCAATAACTTCCCAACATACTCACAATAACAAATTTTAAAAATAGACTGAGAACAATCCATAAAGAATAGTAATAAAAACAACTATACCTAAAAATAAACTCACCAAGAAATGTAATACATCTACATTTAAAAAAAAAATAACTCTATAAATTACTGGAGGAAATAAAAGTAAATGTGAACACATGCATAAACACATAATATTCACAGATGGAAAAACTTAATACCAAAAGCATGCCAATTATTTCTAAACTGATCTATAAATATTATATAATTCCATCCAAACTCCACCAAGTTGTTGTTTTGAATTGTTCTTTGCTGCTGCTGCTTCTGCGGTTGAATTTTTTTAAATGGATCCAGACTTCATCTTGAAGAAAAACATTTATAAGAAAACTAAAAATTTATGAAAAAAGAAGATTAATGAGCAGGGACTCGCACATGTTATAACCTATAATTGAAACATTAAAACAATGTGATGTTTGCTCAGAGTTCAAGGTATACAAAATTCAAGATATTGTTTCTGTTCTCAAGGAGATACCATTTTTAAGGGAAATAGACATGGAAATGAATACATTTAATAAGGTGCAATACTATTTAAGTAAAAATATAAATACAAAGTGCTCTAGGGACAGAAGAAGCAGTTGAGCACTCTGCTTCTGGGAGGCTGGGCAGCCCTGGGAGGAGCTGATGTGGATTCTTGTTTCTGAGCTGGAGCTCACTGGTGGAGACAGGTGGAAAGCCTGCATGGAGGGGCCAAAGGACATGTTGCTTTGGAAAGAGAGCAGCAGGACTGCCGAGCTTGAGCATGGCATCCCTGGAAGACATGGAAGTATATGGGACTGAAATAGGAATCTGTGGCCAGATAGTGAAAGGTCTTGAATATCCTTGGGATGCAGGAATTTAGGAGTCTAAAAGAGTTTTTCTGAGCAAATTTAGATGCCAAGACTCCATGCTCAGAAGTTATGATTTGTTTTGCAATTGATTCAGAATCACAACTAGGGTTGAAAGCCATTGTTGTAGGCCATGGGTAGCTTCTGAAGCAAAGAGGTAATGTGATTCTGGCTTTGTTTTGTGAAGTTTTGTTCTGGCAGCTGCATGGGAGATGGAGAGGGAACAGGATAGACACTGAAAGGAATGAAAGAAACTGAAGCCACAAAGAAGAGAATGTACTTGTCTAAGATGCTAAGGTAACACCACAAAGTCAATAGCAGGGTCCTCCTGGACCAGGGTCTCCCAAATCCTAATTCACTGTCCTTTACCCCACTCCACCTAGGTGGCCAGATGGAATTTCTAATGATGGCAGACAACATCTAAGGTACGTCAGACCCTGTAGGCAACAACCACCACCAATTGACCCGATAACGCAGACCCTGGCTACCACTCAACGAAAATAATCTTCAGGAATGCTTGAGTTGGGTGGACCCTTCCTGTAAAGAGAACAAATAAAGCAGAGTATAAGGAAGCTTAGCATAAAGACATCTAGAGATCCTACACGGCAGAACCTTTATACTTACATAGCAGGAGGCACAATCCAGGATTCTTCAAAGTGATAGAAGGAATTTATCTATTTTCCTAGTATAGATGGACAAGATAGATATGATCCTCTAAACCTGCTTTTACTTCCCTCGCCCAAGAAGGCTGAGTCATTCGAGTAAAACTCTGTGTGTGTGTGTTTGTAGACGTGCATATGATACGTGTGAGTAGATCTGTGCAGCTTTCAGATTCCTAATTTGATTAGAAAAGAGGTGCTCCAGAAATCCAATCTATTAAGTTACTCTAGGTTTCCAACCTATACCTACAAATGATAAAGAAGTTGGGATTACCAAAATCAGTTGTATTAGGTATTTGGTTTCATATTAGGTACAGAGATTTCAGAATTTTAAGAAGACATTATCTATCAACTTTTAAAAAAATATCAGATAAGTCAGGAATGCTGCCCTGAAAGGAAACTATTGCATTGCTGATGGACTTCGCATCCAATTTCCTTGTCCAACCTGAGATTATGACATGAAATTATAGGGAAATAACAGCTAATATTACTGTTTAGGGAGGGCAGAGAAATAAAAAAGGAAGGAAGAAAGGAAGGGAAGAAGGAAAGTAGGGAAGGAAAAAAGTGCTGTCTCTTCAGGCATTTTCACCTTAATATTCAATATTTAAACAAAGCATTTCTCAAAAATAATGTGTTGGCATCAAATAAACAAGTTCAGAGAAGATGGTAGAATAGCGATCCCAAGGTGATCCTAGACCTAGAACCAAATCCCATCCTCTAGACTCAGACTGTCATCTCAGAGTGGTGATTAACAACCTCACCACAGGGATATATGGTTATTACAAACCTGAGTGGGTCTGGATTTAAAAAAAAAAAAAAGAAATGAAGTATCTCTTGAATCCCCATGGCTGGGGGGTGCAGATGTGTAATATGATGACAGCAAAGTATCCATCAATTTTAAAGCTCAAAAGCACAGGTGCAAGGAGTGAATTTGTAGAGGTCAAAGCCAATTCTATTTGGGAAGATGGGGAAGCGTAGGGTAGGATCAAACTGAACAAAGGTTCTGTTTACCCATTTTACCCTCCCTCCCTTCCTCAGTGTACTCCAAGGCTGAAAGTATCAGCTATTCTTCTGCACGTGGTCAGCCACGCACCTGATGCAACCAGAATGATTTTTAGCATAATTAATACAATAAACAATTGAATATTGTGTTTCCATTTTTTAAAACTATTTCATAAGGCAGAACACTTGCCATCCTCTGGGCATGATTTTCACTCCCCCTTATCCTCCCAAAACCTCCATTTTTGGACTCACCTGGACCACTCTCTCCTCCATTGCTGTGTGCTCTTTGACATTTCTCCTCAATGGTGCAACGTTACGTACACAGGAAGAAAGAATTCAAATTCTGTCTCCATGACTTACTACTAGAATAAGTTACTTAACCTTTCTATGCCTCAGTTTCCTCACTTATGAAATGAGAAGGACACCTACTGCATACTTGTGTTTTTGTTTTTCCTTGAAGATTAAATGAAATCATCCATATAAAGCACTTTAGTGCCTGGCATCTGAACTATGAATATTATAAATATGTCAATGTTTTTTTAAATTTTAGTGGATACAATGGAGCATATTGAAATGGAGATTCCCAGGCCCAAATCCCAGAGATTCTGATTCATCAAGTACAAGACAGGCCCAGGAATCCACCCCTTCAGAGCCACTGTATCAGATCATCCAGGTGGTCTGTAGATTATGCTCTGAAAACCCCTGCTGCAAGTGCTGCTTCCTGCACAAATAACCTCTCCAACAGCCCTACATGGCCACAGGTGGCCAGATCAGAGCTCAGAAGCCATGTGAAGCTCGGCTCTCTCTTGAGCCTAAAGAATCCCTGTTGAGGAAGTCCAGAGATTCCAATCTTAAGAAATAGCTGAAGAAGTAAAGACCCAGGAATTTTGAGATCGTTTCTCCAAGACCATCAATGACAGTCAGGAAAACAGTGCCAGTTTTGTCCCTTTATCTCTTTATTTAGTAAAATTACTTTTCTTCCGGTTGCCAGAACCCCACCTTAATCCCAATCTGCTCATGATGTTACGCTTCAAGTCTCAGTGGAGAGGACATTTACTGCTTTCCTAGTGCAGAGCACTCATTTCCAGCCTTGGAACACATCGTAAGGGTAGTACCAAACTCCATTAAGACAGATCCTGGCACTGAGGCTCTGCAAATGGCAAAGAATATGTATTAATTCACTTAGGTTTGGTTTCTCTCTCACTCTCTCCCAAGAATTAGGGAGCTGTACAGGGAGCTTTATACTTGGAATGCCTCACACATCAAAGTCCTTTATCAAAAGTTAGCAAAAAGAACCAAGGAACAAAAAGTCTAGATGATGCAGAAAGTATGCTCCAGCAAACAAGAACCCAGGGAAAAGTGAAATCACTCAGCACAGGGAAAACAGCTCTACCCGCCCCCATACTGAAAATTCCTGAACTGTGATCCCTTATACTCTTCAGCAGATTGGAAAAATGCAGCCTCCCTGGGGACCTCTGAGACATGAGATTCAGATTCCTCCTGCTTTCTTCTCCTTGCTGTGGTATAAACAGCCCGACACTCATGTTCCTGGCAGGATTTTATCTGTCCTGTCCAATTTCCTCAGTAGTTAAAGAACCAAGAGACCCTGCAGGCTGGTTCTGTCCCTACCCAACCCCAAAGGATGACTTTTTTTATATCCCTTAATGTCCTTGCTGTGCTTTGGTTAAACCATCTATAAACAAAAACAAATCATGAAAAATTTCACCAAATCACATTAGAACACACACATTCACTTGCACATACACACATATAGAGAGAAAAGGGTAGAATTGATGATTTTTTTTTAAAAATTATCTTCCATTTGTTTGTCCATGTTTTTATACTTATATAGACTTGAGTGATTTCCTTAATGAAAAAAAATACTTTTAATTTAAAAGTGGCACAACATTGTGAATGCAATTAACAACCCTGAGTTATATATTTCAAAGTGGTTAAAAGGGAAGATTTTAGGTTGTTTATATGTTACTAGAATAAAAATTAAAAAAAAAACAACATAGAACTGTCCCACACAAACAGTGATAGCTAACAATACAATTAAAATCATATTCTTTCATCAGTTGTAACAAGTGGACCACACAAATGCAAGGTGTTAAGATAGGGGTTGGTGTATCTGGGAACTGTATTTTCTGCATGATGTTTCTGTAAACACACAGCTTCTTTAAAAAGAAAAAAGGTGGAGCAGGGTATAAAATCATTGTTAAAAAAATGAAAACCATGATCAAGAATACGGACTTTAGAATGATGGGTTTAACGACTCCTGACTGCTATTTACGAGCTGAGCAGTATGGGGCAAACTAGTTAACATCGTTAAGCCTCCATTTTCTCATCTGTAAAATGAAGACAATATTAGTACCCATATAAAATGTGGTTACAGTAAAGAGTAAATTATAGTGTCTGTGTAAAGTACTTTTGATACTTGTACTGGTTTCATTGGTGGTTGTGTGCCCCCTGTACAGATGAAAATACAACATCTGTCAAGGGCACACACACACACACAGCCTTGTAGTCCCAGAAAGGGATGATTTATCTGGTGTCCCCACTCACCCCACTACGCACACATGTACACACTTTTTTTTTTCTACTCAGTCCCCTTACCATGACAGTGCCCAATTGTAAGATGGTTAACAGAGGCTAGTGGCGTGATCTATGGAGAAACTGGCACCTCTTAAGCCAGTACAAGAATTGTTCTCACGTCCTTGGCCTCATTAGTATCTCCTGCCATCAAGCAGCAGCCGAGCAGGTATCATGAGTGGGAGCTACCTAGCATCAGTGCTGTGGAGGTGGATTCTATAACTCTAGAGCTATGGAGGATCTCAGATACTTTTAGAGATTAGCAACCTTATCAATGGGTGACACAGCACACACACACAAACCATATGCACACACATAGCACACATGCACACACACAAGAAAATATAACAACTATTGGAGAGGCAATTCCGACTGCACACATTCCACTGGGAAGTTGGTACACTCTTACCTAAGGAGGAATTCTCCCATCATTACCCCATTTGATAACATTTAATATTCACTGTTGTGGTGGGTAAAAATGTGTTGGAATGGAAAAAAATATGACCAATTATCAGACCCTAAGGAAAGGGGAAAAGAAAATCAGATCCCTCTCATCTTTCTCCCTAAAACACACACACACACACACACACACACACACACACACACACACACACACCAGTACTCCCTTTGCCTCACTCCAGCACTCTTTAATGCCCCCACCCCCACCCCAAGAACAAGGAGTCCCTTGGAGGTCTTTTTTTCTTTTTTTTTCTCAATAACAAGTCAGATCTTCCACCCTGTGGCATCTCCTACTTTTCTTCCACTTCTCTTCCACCCGTTGTGGGGTTTTGCTGCATCCACTTGTCCTCTCTGGTTTCCACTGGGCACCACAGCCACCTCTCTGTAGGACCACCCTCTGCCTCTGAGCACTATTGGGACCACCAATACATTGACATCCTCAAGTTTTCAAAGCAGTGTCCTTTGGGGTCCTCAGTCCACAGAAGCCACACTGTGATCCACCCAGAAGTGGGGCCCATACGTCCTTTGTGGACCATCCTGGCCCAGCTGGGTACCAACACGATACAGCTGCGCAAGGATGTCTTACAGAGTTTCATGAAGAATTCAATTTTCAGCCTCAGTCCATTTTCCTAGGGCACAGATATTACTCCATGTGGAACTGGGCCAGAAAAATATCCAAGTGAAAGACAAATCAAAGTGCTACCCAAAAGTCTCTGCCTCCTCTTGGATGTTCAGTGGATCGAAGCTTTATCACTAGATCAAGCACATCTAACTGACTCCCTCTTACCTTAGGATGATGTTCCCTAGGAAGCTCATCAAGCATTCACACAAATAAAGCTTTGCACGTTCTGCCCCGCCAGGAGTCTTGACATGTCTCCAAGAACTGGACATAGCTTAATATCAAGCTAGGACCTCCCCACACACAAACATACAAATAAACATTTACAGCTCCCCTGTTTCTCATCTGATTTCAAAAGCTCTGCATCTGAACTACATAACTGAAAAAAAATAAAGAGGCCCCTTGTGATGGCTTGAAGGCTTTTGGGACACCAGAAGATCACGTTCTTAAAGCTAATCCATTCCTGTGGATATAAACCTATGGTGGGTGGGACCTTTTCCATTGATGCATGCCCCAAGTGTGTCTTAATCCTCTTACTGGAGTCCTTCATAAGAGCATGAAATTCAGAGAAAGACAGAGAAAAAAGACACAGAAGCTGAGAAAGAAATCACAGAAACAGAGGGAAAGTCACTGAAGCCAGAAGTTGAAAGAAAACAAACCCAGGAGAGAAGGGGGAGATCAGCAGACACTGCCGTGTGCCTTGCATGTGACGGAGGAGCCCAAGATCACTGGAAGCTGGTCTTTGGGGAGAAAGTATTGCCTGTTGAAGCCTTGATATGGACATTTTCATGGTCTCGGAACTGTAAGTTTGTAAATTAATATATCCCCATTGCAAAAGCCAACCCATTTCTGGTATATTGCATTTCAGCAGCTTTAGAAAACTAAAACACCCCTGATGTTCATTATCTCAAAGCCCACAATCTTGAAGGTGTAAATTAGTAAATGAGGACTGGGGATTTGGAAATATGCTTCCTCAATGATTTCTTGAATACAAAGCTGCTTTGATACAAAACTGCCTCGCCTTGGACTTCCCCATCTCTCCTCCTAATGCCTAACTATGCACCCTGCCCTCAGCCCTCTGCCTACTGGGTGGACACTGCCTACCCTCCCTCTGTCCTGACCCAGCAATATCCTGGTCTCCAAATGTCCTGGCCCCAAACAACTATTACAATGTAACTGTCCTGGGTTTAACACCCACAGGCCTGAACTTCTATACTAACCAATTAATCTGGGAGAGTGGGATGATGAACCAACTATCCCTCTCGGGATTCATGGTTGTCTTTAAGCAGTGGTTTTAGAAGCACAAGCTTCACCTAAAGACCCTGGGAGGCAGGGACTGGGGCCAGGAGTGGGTGGAGCTAGATCCCCCCCCCCCACCGTTCCCTGTCACCCACCACCCTCCACATAATGACTGCAGACCCAGCCCTCTTTTGACTGATTTTTTTTCCCTCTTATTCCCAGCAGTCTTTTAAAAAGAGAGCAAAATAACCAAAACAAGCACTAGGGAAATGATCAGTGACTTTATTTTCAATTGGAATATTATTTATCCAATTTCCTAGACCCCTGTCATTTTTTCCTACACCTTAATAACTCTTAATAACTCTAATCTTTAAATGAACTCTCCAAAGACCCCAGAGCTATGGAGCTTTGGCCCTTCTTTCTCCCCTGCCTCCAGTACTTTCATTCTGATGGTAAGTACAAAAATAGAAAATATTTAGCTCTGGTTTCCTGGAACCTTCTGCGTAACCAGGTCTGTAGGTGTGTGGGAGATCAAGGCCCTCTGGGTGGGTCCACTTAAACATATGCTCAAAGAAGAGACATAAACTTCCCTACCCTTAACCCGACAGCCAGGATTCTCTTCCCTTCACTAGACAAATTCCATCACACCTGTCAGAGGTTTCCTGAACGTTCCCCAGGAAGGCTTACTTCAATGTATACCACCCCATTAGTGAGCCAAACACCTTTGCTGGAAGAGAATGCTCATTTTTGAGATGATAACTTAAAAAGACAAAAATCCTGTTTTATAATAATGAGATAATCATCATTAATGTGTTTTTTCCCCATTTTTCAATAGCCAAAGGTGTATGTCCTTCACCATCAGAGGTATAAAATAGCACTTCTCAGCCAGCCTCCTCAAGCAGAGGTTTGTGGACTATTTTAATCATATAACCAGAAAACTTCCTCTTTCTGTTTACTCCTCTTTGCCAAGAAACCAGATAAGAAAAAGAATTTTACTTCTGTGCATTGTTAATTTGGTATGGGGTGAAGGGTGGGGGTTGAGAGTTTCTAAGCTTCTGAACTGTAGTAGCATCCAGATGACTTTCTGAGGCTTCTGATTATTTTATTTATCAAATGATTTTGCCCAAACCATCCATAAAGGTCATTTTAGAACAAAGTTAAAAGTATCTAAGCTTCTAAACAAGGATTAGGAGAGAAAAGTTCAATATCGACCCCTGATCAATGCCATCCTTCTGCCCTATAGTCGTCACATCATTTCTCTAATGTATTAGCTGAGATTTTTGTCTATGACTGGCAGAAAGCCTTAAATTCAGTGGCTTAAACAACACAAAAGTTGATTTATGTCTCACTGTAAGTTGGTGTGGTTCTCCACAGATTCAGAGACTCAGGTCCTTCTCTCTTATCACTCACTGTGCCTGACCTCAACCTCATGATCTGAGATGGTAGCTGCTAACTCCAGGCTCAGGATGCAAGAAAGGATAATGAAGAATCAGAGGCAAAGGGAAGCTCACGCTATCCCTTAAGTTTATCAGAAGTGCCCATGTGACATTTTTGCTTATATTCCACTGGACAGAATTTAGTAAATGGCCAAATCTGGATACAAGGGAGTCCAGGAAATAGGTCCACCATTTGTTAGACTGTGAGCCCAGTCAAATGTCAGAGTCTCTGTCACCATGGAAAAGGGGAAGAATTGATGTCAGGGGGCAATCAGCAGTCTCTTTCACATTACCAACTATTATTATACATTTCAAATCACAAGGAGTGTTTGGATTAGGAGATGAGACTAGCTTAAATGCTCACAGTAGATCAGGAGAGTAGGTGACAGTTTCAATGCCAAGAAAGAGAGTGGGGGTGAAACAGAAAACCAAAATCAAGACAGAGATAACATCAGAGCATGAGAGAAAGAAAGGAGCTGAAAGTGAAGTTTATAAGTATTTAAGAACCTAGAAAATATCAATTCATAAACCCATAGGAATTAAAAGTTTGATGACAGTATTGAAAAAATCCAAATAAACCAACAGAACAGAATAGAGTCCAGAAACAGAACCAGATAAATGGGAAGAAGGATAGATTTTTTCAATAGTTTGATGACAAAGGGAAACCATAGATTTGGATCACATCTTATCTTAGTTTGGGTATTATAAAAACAAAACCTCACTGGTGAATTCTACCATACATTTGAAAAATAAATGGTACCAATTCTCTACAATGTCTTCCATAAAATAGAATTGGGGGACTACTCCCTAACTCCTTCTATGAGGTCAGCATTAACCTCATACTAAAAACAGATAAAGACATTACAAGGAAGGAAAACTACAGGTCAGTATCTCTCATGAACATAGATGTGAAAATACTCAATAAAATATTGGCAAATTGAATCTAACAAAATAAAAAGATTTATACACAGTGACCAAGTGGGATTTATCCCAGGTATGCAAGCCTGATTCAATATTTAAAAACCAATTAATGTAATTCATCACATCAACAGGTTAAAGAAAAAAAAATCATGTAATAATATCAGTAGATAAAGCAAAATCATTCGACAAATCCCAAACCATTCATGATATAAACTCTCAGCAAACTAGCAATAGAAGGGAACTTCCTCAGTTTGATAAAGAACAGCTACAAAAAACCTACAGCCAACATCATACTTGATGAGAAACTAGATGTTTTATCTCTAAGACGACGGACAAGACAATGATGTACCCTCTCACCACTCCTATTCAATATCATACTGGAAGTCCTAGCTAAGGCAGTAAGACAAGAAAAGGAAATGAAATGTTTACAGATTGGGAAGGAAGAAATAAAATTGTCTTTATTCGCAGATGGAAAAAAAAATAATACCTGAAGTAAGGCTTAAGTGCTAATGCTTATGGGAAGGTGCTAATGCTAATGGAAGGTGCAATTCAGAAGATTAATTGTAGGGAAAGGGATGTGAGAAGAGAAAGGACGGGAAGCCAGTACAAGGTGGTGGATTACTGGGCTGGCTACTGCTTCATGAAAGGACACAGCTGGCCACACAGCCATGCATGTATGTCCACAGACACACTACATAAAATCAGGACCTCTGGACAGCCCACTGGAAAAATGAATATATCTGCTGAGAATTTACCTGCAGAATTCCTTCCTCCTGCTATTTCCCAATTGCCATAGTACACCCCACTGGGTTTAACCTCCCATGCTTCTGGGTGGTGTTATCTGGCCTAACCTACAGTTTCTGGGGAAGTCAGTCACACCCCTTTACTAGTCTGGACATGTAGGAGAAGTCAGACACTTGGTCTCAAGTGTGGCGCCTTATTGGCCACGTCAGCACTACCATGACAGCAGAGTGGGGGAAGTGGCAAGGGCTGAGAGAATCTGGAAAGCTCATGAGTTATATTCAATACAGGACCTCACATTCTACACAACAGCCAATTCCAGATAGAATAAACATACGAATGTTAAAACATAAATGCCCAAGTTAAAGGAGGAGAAATTGTTTACATATGATTTTGTAGAGGAAAATGTGTTCCTAAGTATGATCTAAATCCAGAACCATTAAAAAAACAGATTAGCAAAAGATTGAAAAATTTGACCAACTTCTTTCTAGAAAAAAGACACACACACACACAAAAATATATTTTTTCTCATTTCACTCGGATCTTGAGTAATCAAAAGAATGAGTCTCTAATATGCTGCCATTTTTTTTAGATCTAGTTACTTTTTCATGAGCTTGGAGCTATTGCATACAAGCAAAATTCTCTCTTGTAGAGAAAAATCCATTAAGCCCAATGTCTCTGATATAATTTTATGAGTTTTTGATTGGTTAAGATTTGGAAGCACATCTCATGATAACTCTTTTAATTGAAGGTTTTCAGGTTTGTTCTTACTCTTTAACTAGGCTCAGTTTTAAGAGCAAAACACTTTTACATGCCTCATTTCTTAAACAAGCAAAGAAACCAACTCTAACTTGGGTAAAAAAAAAAATGAAAACCCATTGGAAGAATAAAGGCTAGCCTAAAAATTAAAGAGAGAATTAAAGAATGAGATTCAAAAAGGATGGGAATTTAGGGCAGCTCTGAGATGTAGGAAGCAAAGCCAATGAGCAGTATTTCAGGGTTCATGTTCTTGGGAAGATTCAGCTACCATTGTCACTCTTTTTAATAATGGAATTCCAGACAGAAAGGCCAAGGAAGCATGAGACATCCCACTAAGACTATGCAATGGAAAAAGGCATATCCCAAAAGAAAACCAGGGAACTATTACCAGAATATTGGGGAATGGATGCTGAACAAGGAAAACAGCCTTACAACAGCCTTTGCCAACCTGGTGATCCTTTAAGTAGATGACTTAGAATTAGAAAAATAAACCCAATCATTAATTTTTCTGTGCTCAGAGGACTACAATACCTCCAAATAGCTCTTGGGAAAGTCTTTAGAGGCCAAATAGATGAAAACAGTCCATTGAGCAAAATTTATACACAGCTTTTTAAGATTAGTGTTGCATCAGAGAAGTGCCCCTGCCCTGTTAAATGTAAAAGCCAAGCACCCTGTTTAAACAATCAGAGCATTCGTTTCAGGAATGGAATTGACAACCAGAGCAGATTCATATATTTCCCCGCTTATGGGCTTTTACAGGCACTGAGTGTCTTTCACCTTTTTAAAAATACAGGAAGTTCTCACTTTGCATGGTGGCATGGGACCATAAAACTGACTGTGCAAGCAGAAACCATGCAAAGCAATTTGCATAATCAACAGGAAAAATTATAATTATTCTGTGAATTTTAAAAATTTTTGTCAAAATATTAAAAACTCCCTTAGTTCTAAATATATGGGAAAAAGAAAAAATAGTAAAACTAATATTTATTAGTATACCATAATTTAAAAGTTAGAAACATTAATAAAGTATTTATTTTTTATAAAAAAAAAAAAAACTTGTGTAGTTTGAACACAACTTGCCTTCTTTTTCTTGTCACATAATTTGCAATATTGAATGAGCATCTTTCTATACCTTGGAGAATTGTCATACTCCTTTCTAAATTTCCATCAGCTTCCAACATTTTACCCTTTGTGCTTTCAATGTTGTGAGATATCTCTAAGAATTCCTTTAACGTGAAGTTTTTTGGGTCAGTGTGACTTCCTCTAGGATGTCTTTATCCTTTTTGACACAACAATTTTCCTCCTTTATGTGGATAAGTTAGCCATCACCAGGTCCCTCTGGCTGTATATCTTGTCTCTCGAATGGTGGCAACATCAAGTCAACAATCCCAGGGTCTCCTCTTTCTTCCATAGCTCAATTTACATTAAATTCTAATTTCACTTCTAGCATTATCGCTTCTTGTTTCTTTGCTGCGCTTTCTTCTTTGTTTGCCAGTTCCCTCTCAAGTATCCATTTTTGCAAAATGTCACATGGATTTATCACTGGGGGACAAGAGGCAACATGATTGGTTACTGGCCATGATGCTCATCTGATCTGTGGACTGAAGAGCTGGCAGCAAAGTTTGTACTTTATGAAATTACTCTTGGTTAATATACAGTGGTAACTGAAATTTGAACTTTGTTGTTGGAGGACTGGTGTTAACTAGGCTGTGGTAACTGAAATTTATGCATATCAGAACTACAAAACTAGGAGTGCAGATATTACAAAATATCCCATTAGGAGCTTTTTAGCAGGTCTTGCAATCTCTTACAACTTCTTTGTTGTCCCGTTTTGGAGAAATTCTTGAGGAAACAAATATCATGTCATATTTCTTATAAATGTAACACAGATGGTGGATTGTATTTGGTCTTTGAATAGGAATTTTCCAATAAAACTTATTTTTGACCCTCTGCCAAATAACTTCAATTTTTGGTACATCAGTTTACATTGTCTGCTCTGAAACAAGATAGTCTTTTGCTTATGTCTATAAGGTTGATATGAGTGAAGCACTGCTCATCTTTCAAGACCCAACTCAAATGTCTTCTCCTCCATGAGCCTTTCTCAACCCCACCAGGCAGCATTAGTCACACGTCCTTCCACATCCCGCGACACTGAGCCAGACCTGAGTTATGCTCCTCCCTTCTCCTTCCACTGCGTTGTGTCTCTCAGGGGCAGACTGGGAGGTCTTGAAGGACAGAGACTTCATCTTGTTCTTTATATCCTCGGAACCTAGCGCAGTGCCTTGCCCAGATTAGGTGTACAAATGTTAAAGATAAACAATTTTTTTCCACTTTTTAAAAAATATCCTTTCTTTTTCTAATACATAAATGAAAGGATGCTTCCAAGAATAAGGTTCTTATTAATATAAAGGCCCTAAAGGAACAGCCAGGAGTTCTAACCTTTACTTTCAAGAAAGCCGTGATGTAACTCTGGATTCTAGAAGGCATTGTATGCATGAGGATCAGGAAGGGCGAAGGGAAGCTTCAGTGAGGGCTGACTAAAAACAACCTATTGTCTACAGATGGCCTCTGCTGACTCACACTGACTTCGGTGTTTGCAGCCATCTGAATCTATAATGGGTAGCATATGGGATGAGAGAGTTGTGAAAAAAAAAATCATCATACGGTTTAGTCTTATAGATCTGAGAAAAATGCCATTTAAGGGAAATTGAGCCAAACATCTGTCTCACTTCCTTTGCAAGGTACAGAATACACTGTATGGACTAATCAAACTTCATAACTCCACTGTGTAACTTTGTATGTTTCCTAACAACATGTCCCTCCCAGGGTTGGAAACTTGTCACTGATAGAACAGTGAGTGTTTTCTACCTTATGTGGAATAAAACGAATAAAATGAAAATACCACAGGGTACATTTGACTGTGCTCATGGGAAATCATGAAACAACGCACATATATTATATATTCTGTTTTCCCTTCTCTCTCTCTCTCTTTCTCTCTGTCTCTCTCTCTCTCTTTCTCTCTCTCTCTCTCTCTCTCTCTCTCTCACACACACACACACACACACACACAAATCAAAAACAAATATAAGAAAGAATTTGGCTCACTGTTCAAGTTAAACAAAAGTCATTCCATTAAATTAATGCCTTCATCTTCCTATTCCCAAAAACACTTAATAAACTTCATTTGATGACTCTTGATGGATTATTGTTGACATTTTACAGAAAACATAGAGAAGTGAGAGCCTTGACCCAGTTGCACAATGGAGCGCAAAACAAAACTCAGCTCTCTTGAACCCGAAAGTTGATTATGATGCAAAATCTATCTATAAGGGCTGCACTAGGTCTTTAAGGAAGTGTTGGCACTCACCAGACAGTCAAGGGACATGTGTATGTGGGTGCACGTGCACACACAGGTCTATACATGGAGATCTAAAGGGAAGTAGACATCCTACACTGAGATTACAGCATCAGCAAAGGCATGGAGATGTTAGTGCATGATCTGTGTGAACGGGGGAAAGGGTCATCCAAGCCAATGTGTTAGTTGACAGGGCAGTGGTGATACTTATAGCTGGGCAAAGCCAACCAGTATTGGGAAGAACTGCAAATGTCTCAAATGTCTCAAGAATAGAGTCTACCTGTGTCATCAAGAATAGCATCTACCTCTTCACCATCTTTTTTGTTCTCCAGAAGCCACAGCTATGAAGGTCAAGCTGTGCAGTTTCAGTGGGTATAAGATCCACCCTGGTCATTGGAGGTGCAACACCAGGACAGACAGGAAGGTTTCCCAATTTTCTAATGCAAAATGGGAGTCAATATTCCTTCCCAAGAAGAACCCTCAGCAGATAAACCAGACAGGAGAAAGCACAAAAAAAGGACAACTGGAAGAAATTCAATTGAAAAGAATTTGCCACACAAATCCCAGAGGGCCAAACTGTTGCATCTCTTGCTGATGCAATGGCCAAGAGGAATCAGAAACCTGAAGTTAGAAAGGCTCAATAAGAACCAGCTATCAGGGCTGCAAAAGAAGCAAAAAAAAAAAAAAAAAGGCAAAGAAAACATCTAAGAAGACAACAATGGTTTCTGCTAAGGCTTCCACAAAGGCAGCACCAAAATAAAAGATTGTGAAGCCTACGGAAGTTTCTGTTCCCTTAATTGGTGAAAAACACTAAGCTGAGTAAAGACTTGACTGTAACTCAAAACAAAACAAAACAAAACAAAAACCAACTAAAAAGGCATAGAGTCCAGTTTTGACTACCTAGACAACAGGACCTCTGTCTCCAGATGTAAAATATGAAATTATATTAAAGCCTTGCTTCTTAAATGAAAGATCATCATTCCGCAGCAACACAGCATATAACTGGGCATTTTGTTGTTGCTGTTGTTTTCAGCTGGATTGTTTTCTGTTTGTTTGTAGCAGAAGTTATGATTCTGCTCTGCCTTGCTCTCAAAGTCACAAATGCAACTCCAAAGGGAAAACCTAGTAGAAAAGCAGGAATGTATCAATGGAAACAAGTTTACACCAGGACCTTAACACCATGCTCTAACCTGATGGTTCTTCTGGATGGAGCAAAAAAGAGCCAGTACCCCATCGACTCCACTAATTTCCATTCACCAATAGAAAGATCTCAATGATAACAAAGAAAAAGAAAAGAATGAAGAAAAAATCAAAATGGTAGGAATGCAAAACAATTAACAAAAATAAAGACTTCAAGTAAATCTATAAATACATTAATTAATGTAAGGAGAGCAGCAATTGAAAACCATAGCCAACTGTATTTGTCTCCTAGGGCTGCTGTAACAAAGGTACCAAAAAAATGGCTTAAAACCACAGAAATTTATTCTCTCACAGTTCTGGAGGCTTGAGTTCCAAAATCAATGTGTTGGCAGGGCTCGCCTCCCTCTGAAGCCTCTAGGGGAGGATTTTTCTTCACCTCTGCCAGCTTTCCCAAGTATTCCTTGACTTGTAGCAGCATAATGCTAAATCTGCCTTAAGAAACAAACTGATGCCTTTCTTACTGTAGATGCAGGGGTTAGAGACACCTCAGGATCTTTTTCAGGTGTCCTGTCTTATTGGTGATCATTTCAGTTGAGCAGAGAATGTTATTTCATCTTACCATCAGTCTCTGCTTCTGTTTTCACATGGCCATCTTCCCTCTGTGTCTGTGTGTCTGTGTGTCTTATGTCTGTGTCCAAAATTCCCTCTTCTTATAAGGACACCTGTCATATTGGATTAGAGCCCATCTAAATCCAGTATGGACCTCATTCAAATAAGGTCTCTCCCACAGATACCAAGTGTTATTAACATATCTTTTGGGCAGACACATTTTAACCCACAACACCAACCAACTCAAGACATCACTGTTGATGCACTGACAACAAAATGTCCTTTCCAAAAATTGTCGAAATTTCAACTCTTTGTGGGTAGACCCAGTGGGAGCTTTGCAACATTGTCAAACATTATATGGCAACCAGAATTCTTAGTAAAACAGTTTTTGCATACTAAATAAAAGCAATCCTTAATAGAATGATTAAAATATTATTAGTAAAGCAGCTCTGAGACATATATAAAAATGAAAGTCTTGGTGTCTAATGTGTGGGGACAATTTCAGAATAAAGGACTGGCATCTCTGTATTAATCTATCAGAGAAACTAGACCAAATGTTAATACTGCTAACCAGTGAGGCAAAGGGTCAACAATAGGCTCCCAAAGACCACACAACAGGACTTCTCTCCTCACAGCTGTGAACATACAAGGGTGGTGGTGACCAGCTCTCCCCACTGGGTATACAGGCCTTGGCTTGGCACTTGGGATACTCCATTTAAACCCTGTCCTGTTTGCTTGGCACCTGATCATCTTATATCCAGACTACTCTTTATGGTTTTCCTCTAGTATATTCCTGAAGGACTAGATTGTGTACCACAAGCCCTCTAACCTACACACACCAGTCACACAGTGAACATGTAGATGGAAGATGGAAAGTCACCAAGAATCCCTTCTGTATAAGAAATGCAATGCTAAAACTGCCTTAAGAAACAAACCAGTGCCTTTCTTACAGGCATTAAAGACACCTCAGGATCTTTTTCAGGCTTACTGTTTTATTGGTGATCATTTCAGTTAAGCAGTGAACTTGTTGTTTCATTTTATCATCAATACAAATGGAGATCTTCTTTGTTCAATTTCTTATTTTCAAATCAAATCCTCTTAATAAAAAATGCATCTAGATTATCAGAAACTAACTAATGTGCAATTCACATATGCTAGGGCCATGGGACAGTCATAAAAATAATGCAGGGAGAGAAGGCCATGCCATCTTCCCTCTGCAGCACAGAGATAATGGTAATGGTGATGACAATAATGGCAATACAAACACTGATGATGCACCAGGCACCCTTCTAAGCTACAAAGATTACTACACTCATCCTAATAGACTCAAAACCAAAGGAAGCTCCCTTATATCCTGCATGCATTGGCCTGAGAATTCTTTTAGTGTCTCATGGCGGGGTGAGGATAGCTGGGGAAGGTGCTCAACATATAAGATAGTGATTAAAAGGATTTGCTCCAGATCCAAATGGCTTAGGTTTAAATTCTTGCCTCACTGCATGTGCAAGCCCAAAGTATTTAATCCATGTGTGCTTCAGTTTCTCCATCTCTAAATTAGAAATACCTAGTGGGGCTACTATGTGGATTAAATACATGTTTAAATGATTAAAATGCTTGATGCAGGATCTGGGATATATTAAGTGTTCAATAAACATTAACTATGATGATGATAATGATGAATGTGACAGTCAAGGTCCATGTCACGCACTCCCTCTATTTAATTAGTCTTCCCCAGGCCCAACACACAGAATCACAAAGGATTGAGTCACTAGTTACCTAAGAAGCATTGCCATCACACTGAGGTATGCATTTTATTTTTCTGAAAACACCACCATCTTGATCTCATATAAGCAAAGGATAGTCTCCCAGTGAACATGACTTTGATCTGCTGCTCATGAACACTGACTCAGGATGGTCTCCTAGCCTCCTCGTGTATATTTGGGTGGTGGGGTGGAAAGAGGGAGGATCAGTTCACTCTGCACCATCTCTGATCCTCACAACAACCTTGTATCCCAGAGCAGGAAACAGAGACTTAGAGAAAGCACCTATACCAACCCAAGGTCTCACAGCCTACAGTAACCCAGGTAAGCCTGATGCTAAACCCTTTGTTCTCTCCACCATAACATGTTTCTTCCATGCCTGACATTTGGGAGAGCCCATCAATACCTGAAATAAATGTTTAAAATCTGCTGCTATAAAGCCCAATTGCCCCCAGAGAGTTAGCTTCCCTTTACAGACACAGCCTTTCCTCCCTGATTTGCTAGCAGAGAAGACACGAAGAAGGGTTGCAGATTTGGAAGCCCTCCCATAGCTTTTTAGGTCTCTAGGCTACACACACAAGCCCTGATCTGCACTGTTCTTTCCCAAAGACTGAACACCAAAATACTTGTTCACAACTTTATTCTGAAAAGAACGATTTGTCTGCTTCAACACAACTGCCCTTTCCCAGGATTCATTGCTATTTTCAGTTTCCTGAGTCTGACCTTGTGACTCCTGCACCCTGAAAATGGCCAGGTGTTTGGCCAAAGCCGGTGGAACATACATTGGCCAGCACTGTGTCCCCTTGTGACCTCAAGTCCCTTCTTGGTCTTAAATTAGCTTTGCTCCAGCCCAAGCCTGGATTTCTTTTCTTTTTCTTCTTTCTTTCTTTTTGTTTTTTAAATAATTTTTAAAATATGCTACAGTAAAATTAAGACTTCTTGGTGAACGGTTCTGCGAGTTTTGTCAAATGCATTGAGTCACTTCACCCCCATCACAATCATGATACAGAACAGACCCTTCACTCTTAATCTCCCTCATGACACCCATTTGTAGTCAAACCCTCCCCTCACCCTTAACCCCTGGCAACCACTGATTATTCTCTGTCCCTTATTTTGCCTTTTCCAAAATGTCATATAAATAGAATCATATAGTATGTAGCCTATTGAGACTGGCTTCTTTCACTTAAGTAGCACGGATTTACTCAAGGTTGTGTGTATATCAATAGTTCCTTGTTTTATTGCTGAATAGTATTCCATTGTATGAATGTACCACAGTTTATCCACTGACAAGTTGAAGAACATATGGATGGTTTGCATTTTCAGATTATTATGAATAAAGCTCCTATAAACATTTGGGTACAGGTTTTTATGTGAACCTGTTTTCATTTTCTTTGGGTAGACACCTAAGAGTGGAATTGTTGGGTCATATTGATAATGTACAATTAATTTTATGAGAAACTGCCAAGCTGTTTTTCAAAGTAGCTGCATCATTTTGCATTCCCACCAGCAATATGTGAGAGTTCCAGTTGCCCCACATCTTCACCACCACTTGTTATTGACAGTTTTTTTCTCTCTCTTTTCTCTTCCAGCACTTCTCGGAGACCAGCCCCAATTAGTAGTTGCAGTAGTTGCTTATCTAAGGAGCACACATGGAACTATGGGTTCGGCAAGCTCCTGGGCAGGTCACAGATCAGTAACATCAGAGCTGTCTGTCTGGCCTCAGCCAAAAACATCCAGGAGTCATGAAACTCAGCAAATGTCTAGGTTTGGTGCTGTCTCAACACATGAAGTCAGGGATATTTCCTTATGCATCCATATATACCCCTACACCTAACAACATGCCTTATACTCAACATACGCTTAAATGAATGAAATGAAATAAAAGCCCTTTACTTGGTCCTCTGAGATTTTATGTATTTCTCAGAGCATGTGGGCAGACACACACACAGGAGTTGCACAAATGGACAATTTCAGCCAAAGGCATGGTCAGTAGTCCTCAGGTACACGCTATGTTCACCTGGAGCCAAAGTAGAAAGATCTAGGATTAAAGGGCAAATCGTAAAACGGTGGTTCCAAACTTTAGCAAAGTCATGAACCCTTTTGAGAATTTAGTGGAAGTTCTGGTCCCTCTTGCTAGAAAAATGAAAAAATAACACTCAAAATCATCACAGCCCATCCGAGGACACTAAATCAAAAACTACTGCCCCCAAATATCCATGATTGTAACAGGTATGTCATTTCTACCTGTATCCTGCTTTGCTGGGCAGAGGAAGGGGGTCTAAGGACTGCTTACTAGTGAAACCATGGAGAGAAAACACTCTAACCATTCTATCAATCTCATGCAGCCTCTTGAATTCTAATAAACAACTATATAGCACTTAGTATGTGCAGGCATTCTTCTAGGTGCCCATTTAATCCTCATTTAAAACCTGAGTTCGGTACTATTATTTTTCACTGTTTTCAGGTGAAATAGATTCTAAGCAATGGGGCCAGGATTTGGACCCAGGTGACCTGGCCCCAGAGGTCATGCTAATGTCCAGTACTCCACACTGCCTCTCCCTAACCTGTACCGCCTCCCACTCTGCTACACTGTCTTTCTTGACAACAGAAGGCGGAGAACTAAACAAGCACCTAATCTGTCTATTCAATGTGGATTCAAAAAACATCACTAGGAGATTCAAACAAAGATCCCCAGTGCAATTTTCCCCTTTCTAATTAGTTAGTTGTAACCTTGCTACCTGCCTAACCCTCCTGCAATGTCTTACTCAAAAACTTCAATATCTACTGACAAGGTCAAATCTAAACTCTGCAGGCTGGTTTTCATGCCTCTTAATTATCTGTCTTCCCTTTAACAATCTGTATTAGATATCTATAGTCATGTAACAAATTACCCCAAAATTTAGCATCTTAAAATAACAAGCATTTATTTTCCCATACAGTTTTTCTAAGGGTCAGGAATCTGGGAGCATCTTAGGTGGTTCTGCTTCAGTCTCTCCTGAGGTTGCAGTCAGGATGTCAGCAGGGACTGCAGTCATCTGAAGGCTTGACTGGGGCTGGAGGATCTGTTTCCAGGATGGCTCACTCATGTGGCCATTAGCAGGACACCTCAGTCCTTTGCCACATGGGCTTTTCCATAGGCTGATTGAGTATCCTCAAAGCATGGCAGGTGGCCTCAACTTGGAGCAAGTGACCTGAGAGACAGAGAGCAACCAATACCAAAGACACAATATCTTTTATGACCTAGCCTCTAAATCATATATCAAAACTTCTGCTGTATTATATTCATTAGAAGCAAATGTTCAGCCTACATTTAATAAGAGAACAAATCTCCACCTCCAAAACGGAGGAGTATCAAAGAAATTCTGAAAGGATTTTCTAAACCATCACACCATCTGACCTTATTTCCCACAACTATCCCAATATATGCAGAAGCAAAAATATGGTACCATAGAATAAGCACTGAACTCAGGAGACCTCATTCCACAACATGTGATCTTGGGAACCTCACTTGCCTTATGTGGGTTTTAGTCTTCTCCCACAGGATGAGGAGTTTGAATTTGGAAGCCTCAGGAACTCTTTACCCCTCTGACTCCTGTGGTCTGTAGCTCTGTCCAAGAAGGTTTGGGAAGCGGTTTCTTTGGGCCTCTATGCACTGGGCTGCACTCATTATCTCCTGCTGGGTTGTGGCTTCTAAAGCCAATCCCAACTTCTTTTGCTCCCATACATCTCTTTCTCATCAAAACCCTCATCAACTCAGATCAAGTGAACCTTGAGCAAACAAATGCTTAACTGCCTTGTCCTGCTTTCCCAACTGGTTAATTTGTGTACATGCAGTCTCCCCATCAACCACATAAGGATTCCCAGTGATGGGGCTCTTTTATACCTGCCCATGTTTTCAGGAAGCAGGGTTCAGGGAAATTCTTCACTAAATAATATTAGACTCATCTACTGCATGGAATCATATAATGCCCTTGGGACTCCTCTCAACTTCCTGGAGGAGCTCAACCCTCAGCTCTGCATCCTCCAGCTGGCTTTTCTCGAGGTAGAAGAGCATCTTCCACTAATTGCCAATGGTAGAGGGTTTGTTTTCAGTTTCTAATCATTGCAAATATCTTTTTAAATTAAACCATGAACTAAAGACATTGCTCCCTGGATTAGGAAACCAAATGGCAAGTGTAGCTGCATGAAACTATCAAAAATGTTAAAGACATACAGGCACACAGCAATCCAATGGCTGGGACTACCCTATATGTCAAGTGTGAGGGCTGCCAGCCCCCCACATATTCCTGCCGCTGTGTTTGGCATCCCTAGCCTTGGGTTGTTAGACTCTGGTGATTTCCTAACTGGATATGGCAGTACTGCTCAGGCCTCCATCCCCAAGGATCCACCGAGGCAACAACTGGGTGAGGTGACCCAGCCATGCTCGGGATGGGCTGCATCCCTACAGCCTCAGCTTGCAGAGACATCTCCAGGCTCCATTCCACCCTGGGCCCCAGGGGCCTCACTCTCTCTGCCCCAGTGAAAGTCTCTCAATTCCAAACAGCTTTCTTAGGAAAGCAGCTGAAATGAGCTTCAATGGAAGAAGAAACAGAACGTCTACTGAGAGAAAAACTGGATTCATTAATCCTAGAGAAATGAAATTAGAAAATTACCCTAGGAATATTCAGGACACTGGGCTTATTTTAAAATATTTTTTTAAAAACTGTAGGAGATACTCCTCAGAAAATTCTAAATTCAGTTGCTCTTCCTCTTCTTTCTGAGCTTCTCTCACCTCCTTTTCTAGTCCCCGTGGCTTCCTGTGTCCCAGGCCCCAGGGCCTTGTTTCCCATCTGCTCTTTCCATCCCTCTAAGGAAGGGTAAGGTGCCATTCTACTCAGACACACCAGAGTTCACACAGTGAGCTTTTAAAAACTAAACATCCTTCTAAACCTAAAAGAATGAATGATGAAAGGTAGTGTTTCCAGCACCCTAACAGTGTCAGTCCAGCCATTTGGAAAGGAAGCCCCCTTTTCTCCTAACTCCACTTTCTGCTCCCAAGCCCGGTGCCTCCCTGCCATCGCCCCCTTCCAGCAGCATCATGGTAGGGAGCACAAGCCATGGGATCAACCCGTCTTCCCTATCAAGTCTTATCAAAGAAGAAGAGGCTTAAATTAGAGTAGGGCTTTCTGACCTAGGGCTCCAGGTCTCCAGGGATCCATGGATAGAATTCAGAATGTCTGCAAACTTGGAAGAAAAAAAAATTACACCTTCTTGTTCCCACTAACATCAACCGAAATTTAGCATTTCTTCCACTATGGATGTAGGTGGTAAACCTTAGTAGTATTAGCTGCACCTGTGACTTTATCACTTTATTTTCACATCACATTACAGTTGTCAAGAAATCTCAGGTTATCATGCATCACTCTTTTGGAATTACAATACTTACTGGGTCCACCCCTAGATCTTATTATTTAATGCATTAATGAAGAGGGGCTGTTTGGGGTTGCCAGTCTGCTATGACAAATACCACACAATAGGTTGGCTTAAACAATGGGAATTTATTGGCTCACAGTCATGAGGCTAGAAGTCCAAAATGGAGATGTCAGCAAGGCAACGCTTTCTCCCCAAAACTGATAACATTCTGTTACTGGATTGGCTTCCAGTGATCCTTGGGGTTTCTTGCATGTATCCCTGTGTGCACCACACGGTGATGTCCTCTCCTTTCTCTTCTGGACTCCAGTAATGAGGCACACCCTCATTCATTTGGGCCACGTCTTCACTAAAATAACATCCTCCCGAGATGCTATTTACCATGAGTTCACACCCACAGGAAAGTGAATCAAGATTAAGAATGTGTCTAAATTGGGGTACTTAATTCAATCTACCACAGGTACATATATTACTATATTACAATTTTTTATTTTAGCAACTTTATTTCAATAAAATTGATCTTCTTTGTACTTCTACATATTTCATTTTATTTTATTTCATTAAATATTGTTCTAAGAAGGGTATATAGGCTTCTCCAACCACTAAAGGACCCCATGGCACAAAGAAGATTAAGAACCATTCAATTACAGCAATATATGGATTTTTTTTGTCTTCTAATCCTTGTTACTGGGTCATTTAATCCCCACTGTTAGGGTCAAACCTGTCCCAGACTCTGGGTTCAAATATGCTCTAAAGGGAAGATGAGAAGTTCAATAGTTCATCAGTTCAGCACAAGTTGATCTTCTTGCAAGTTCCGTTTTTGCCATGAATTATGGATTTCCTGTAGCTAGATTGCTGCATGTCCCCCAGTTCCTCTGTGACTCAGACCTCGCCTTGCACCCCAGCCACTGGAGCCCCTGTCTTGGCTGACAGACTGAGAAGAGTATGAGCAGTTAACTGTGGAACATGGGTCCAGTTTCAAAGATGTTGGCATGAAGAAGACGACCTCCTGTAAACTCTTATAACCAGCGTTTCTAGCTTAACGAAGTAAGAGAGTTTTGTTTTAACTGTTTTCTTCTACAGAAAGCCCTAATGCTGAATGGCTGCCAGGAGATAGTCCGTGAGGTTTTGTACACTGAATCATGAAACAAGAACAGGCTCTTTCTGTATAAAATCCCAATCTCCTTTACATCAGGAAGAGTTTCCAATTGACCACATTCACAGGGAGCACTGGTCCTTACCACATTCAGTCCCAAAGGAGCTGGAATTGTATGAAGTAGTAGATCTAATGGGCTGCCATGTGTTTTTTCCCAAACTGTATTTTAGGGATGAATTAATGTCATTTCTAGAGGGCAAGACTGAGAAGACCTAGTGCTCATCGTGAAACCCTTTCAAGTCACAAAGAAGGCTCCTCAGACCTTTAGTCCTCTCAGATACCCTTTCCAGAAACCATACTGTCACTGCCTTTAACTTCTTTGAGTATTGAGAATTAAGTAAGAAGGTGGGGTTTTTTTTTTTTTTTTTTGGTTTTATTTATTTTGCCTAAAAAATTCATATTTGGTTCCAATGGAAATGGCCACTATGTTCTTTCCTGTAAAGGCCATACAGATTTTAAGGCTTCAAGCCATGCTAACAAATAAAACCTGGGGTACTGCAGAATTACACAGCTCATTTCCCTGGGCATGCTAGAAGTACGTCATATAAACACATCATATAGAATTAGAACCCACAGTTCTGCAAATTTGGGGGTTAACTAGGTCTTGCTTTAGTTCCCAGTTCCTCAGCAATTTTGATCCTGTGAAGAAACCATTTTCAAATACACCTTTGAACAACATTATCAAGTACTGTTGAAAATGAGGTTCACACTCATCAGAGTAGTATATTTCCTAGTTTTCCATCCTCTTCATAGGACCCACTTATGTGGAAACCAAATCCTTTCCCCTAGAGATAACCCTTTTTCTTTTGTCTAAATGAGGGAAGATCTAACACGTTTGGTGAATATGCCTGCTGGGCCACTGGATGTAGTACATTACGGGGATGAATTAACCCTTCATCAGGAAGGGTTTCCAGGAAATAAACATGAATGCATCTCTGCAAAACAAATTTTTAGGAGTCTATTATATTGCAATGGCTTGCAAATAATAAAATGTATTTTTAAGAACTCATCAGTTATCCAGGTTCCCTAGCCTCTTGTGCTCTCCAGCTCAGCCAGTTTCTCAAAAACCCCAGTTAGAATCATCTAGGGGGATTTTATTTTTAATCTCAATCTCCTGAACACACCCTATACCAATTAAATCAGATTTTGTGAGACCTGGTATCAGTATGTTTTTCAACTTCCTAGGTGATTCCCAATGTGCAGCCAAGTTTGATGACCAGATCCAGAAGCCAGCAAGATTTTGGGAAGTTGCTCAGTCACCTGGAGAAGATCACCAAGCCATGGCTGCCTCCTCAGAGACAAGAAGCAGAAGTAATCTTCTCCCCTGGTTACATATACCCAGGGGCAGGGATGTTCCTGGGTCTGGGCAATCCTTTGCGCACACCTGAGTCACACATTTTAAGTGAAACCTGAGCTACCCAAGAGGAGGATGGGAATAGATCTACTAGCTGATGATGGAAAGGCACCTGAGGGGCTTGGTATTTACCTTCCGCAACTACCCCAGGACACGGACACTTCAGAGATCACTTTATGATGTCTTTTGCCTATTCAAAATTGCCTTTAATAGTCATTGTGGCCAAACTTCACCCATATAAATATATTTATATAGGGGATGGGAGAAATTTCTTTGGCCCTGTGCCAATTGCCCTAAGGATAGTCTTACCCTAAGACATATGCCCATTTACAGCCAAGCCAACCAAATTAGTTTAAAAGAAACAGTTCCAGGGAAGACAAGGCTTGCATATGCCATGCTTTCAAATTGCTTGAGCAATTAAAAAGTAAGCAAAACAAACCAAGACTCCCTTCCCTTAATGAGTTGAAAATAGCTCTTGTATTTTTCAGACAACCTTTTATCATGATGAAGCATTAACTTGCATAAAGTGCTGACTAGGGTCTACAGCTGATTTGCACAGCCAGTTCGAGCACTAGATGAATGAGAGTCAGGCTCTAATCTCATTTTGTTCTGCTTTCAGGCTACAGGCTGTGCCCTAACCCCTGGCTACCCATTCAGCAAAGGCATGTGGCTCAGAAGGCACAAATCTGACTGCCTAAGTGGCAGAATCATACAAGACACTTTGTTGCAGTACAAAGTGAACACACAGATGCCCAACCTACAGTACTTTACAGTTACCATTAAAGATACTAGCCAATGGCCTAAAACACAAAGAGAAATGCCCAGATTTAGGTAAATTTGAAGTTAAAGCTGAGGGCAAGGGGCCATGAGCATAACAGATTTGGGAGAAGGGACAGAGAAAGAGAAAATTAAACTTTCAGTCACCAAAACTTACCAACTTACAGACATTCTTCCTTCTCTCTTTTACAGTAGAAAAGATGCCCCTTTAGGGGAGTTTTTCCTCCACCTGTGCTCTGGAACAATCCCCTCTCACTCTCAGGGACTCCCTCCGTCAGTTTTTCGTTCATAGTTTAACCTCTCCCTGACAACTCCTTCTCTGTTGCATCTAAAGACCCTCAAGCCTTTCCTATCTTTGAAAAATAAATAGAAAGAAAGAATGAAGAAGAAAAGGGAAAAATTCCAAGTCTGCTAGAAATGTCCTTTTCTAGCTACTGCCTCTCTCTCTCATCTTCCTCACACAATTGTCTACCTGTTCATCTCTGACTCATTCATCAGCTCGCTGAAATCTGGTTTCCATCACTACTGCTCCGCTAAAACAACTATTGCCAAGATATAAAATAATACTCCCTTTGTAAAGTTCAATAGGAACTTTCCAAACTTTATCTTACTTTCTCTCTAACATGTCTTGGACACATTGTCCACTACTTCCTTGAACCCCTCTGTGGTGGTTTGAAACTGTTATGTACCCCTAGAAAATCATGTTCTTAAATGAAATCCATTCCTGTGGGTGTGGACCCATTGTAAGTAGGCTCTTTTGGTGAGTAGGATGTTAAGTTAAGATGTGACCAACCTCATGCAGGGTGAGTCTTAATCCTCTTATTGGAGTCCTTTATAAAAGAGTGAAATTCAGAGCAAGAAACGGAGAGAAAGACACAGAAGACACAGGATAAAAAAACGCCTCAGAATCTGAGAGAGAAAGCCACGGAAGCAAGAAGCTGGAAACAACAAAGCCTGGAAGAGACACCCCTTTTCAACATGAACAAGTTAGGGTGGTCACTGCCTAGACATCCCTGAAGATTGGGAAAGTGATTAAACTAAAGGAAGGGGTAGCAACAGACAAGATGGAATTTAACAAAGGATTATGGATACTGAATCTCTGTATAATTTTCTTCTTCTTGGTTGCTGGGGTATTGGAATGGCTAGAGGGAAAGAATTGAAATGGTGGAACTATGCCCAGAGCATCCTTTGAAATTTGTTCTATAGCTACTTGTTCAATTGTAATTTGAAAGTTATCACCTTTTTGTATATAGGTTATATTTCACAATAAGGAAATAACTGAAACTATGGTACTGTAACTCATAATATTTTTGGAAATTTCATATTTAAATACTTGTTAGATCAAACTTTGAAAGATGTTACTTTTCATATATATGTTATACTTCACAATAGGGAAATAATTGAGACTATGGAACTGTAATTCACAACATTCTTTGTAATTTGCTCTCTACTTGTTAAATTGCACTTGGAAAGTTATCACTTTTATGTATATATGCTATAGTCTACAATTTTAAAATATGATTTAAAAAAAAACAACCCACTTGATAGTATCTGCATTTCAGCAGCTTTAGCCTACTGGAAAACTCTCTCTTCCCCCATTCTCCTACACGCCACTTCCCCCTTCTCCTCCTGCTTCTCCAGTTACTCCTTCTGGTGTCCTGTGGGTTTCTCTCCCTCGCCTATTTCTTACATACTGCATTCCTCAGAGATCTGATCGAGGTCCTATTCTCTCTACACATGTTTATGGTGGGTGAATCCCTGTGGTTCAAATTAACACTTATATTGATAACTTCCAAATCTATATTTACAGGCTTGGTATTTCTGCCGAGTTTCAGATCTAAGGTCCAACTGTGTACTCAACATCTCTGTTTAATCTCACAGACATCTCAAACTCCATATGTCCAAACTATCTTTCCCCTTAACCTGCTCTTCTTCCTAAACTCGCTGTCTCAGTAAACAGCATCATGATGGAACCAGTTTCTCAAGTTAGAAAAACAGACACCATCCTTGTCTTCTCTCTCTTCTTCTGTCTATCCAATAAATTATCATGTCCCATTGGTTCTATCTGCTAAATAATATTTTCAATCTATCACTCCTTTCTATTTCAGCTGCCATAGTTGAGGTCACCATTATCTGTTGCACTGATCATTACAACAGCCTCAAACATCCTCCAAGCATCCCAACTTCGATCCTTCCAACTCATTCTCTACGTTGACACCAAAGTGATTTTTCTAAGATGAAATTCCAACCCTCTCCCAACACACACGCAACCTTCAAATTATTCATAGATTCCTCCAGTGACCTCAGAATGGCATGCAAACTCTACCAAGGCTTTTAGGTCCTGCTAGTTCTGGTTGCCTGACCCCATCCCTCATCCCTAGTCTCACCCGTAGCCTCTTCTTCCCTTACACTTACAGCCACAATCTCTGGAACGGATTTGTTCTTGGCTTTCTCTCTCTGCACAGTCTAGGTTCCTTGTCTTTCCTCCATGCTCCCACAGTGCCTTGATCTTCCCTCCCTATAGCACTTCACCCCCTGGTACTTCTCAACCCATGGACTCTTATTTCCATAAAGGACAAGCATTTTCTTTGTCACGTGCATCATAGTATCCCTAGCACTTCAATAGTGAGTAGAATATAATGGAGTATCAATGAATATTTGTTTAATTCATCAATTGCCTGAATAATTAAATAATGAAAACAAAACTGGACACATCAGTAGTTAAAAAAAAAGTGACAAGGCAAGTTTGCAAAGCTTGTTCTACTTGGGAGCTATCATTATTGTTTTTGGTTTTTTTCCCCAGTAGATTGCATGGGTCATTTTATAAATAAGAAACATCAAGGCTTTTACCAAATGTGCTAAAAGTCTGGTAACCAAAAAGTTTGTTACTGACACTTCTTAAGGGATCAGACTCTGTCTTTTCTTACTGTGCCAAAGAATTCTGTCATAAACTCTATTTGAAAACAACAAGAATGTTTCAGTGACAGAGGATTATTCCAAGCATTAGAGAAAAATATTTCTCTATTTCCCAGACATTTCAAACTCAGATTCAAAATGATTTATGCCTTCAGATCTTAGACATTAGTGAGAATTAGAAGCAGCTGGTCATCTCTCGACCGTACCTGCTACCAGCTGATGGTTGGAAAGGAAAAGCGTTAGGATTCCCTCTGTGGGAATCAGCACAGAACCCAGTTCAGACCTTCCCAAACAGCATACAAGCATGGAGGTTTGAGGAATAATTCACAGACACGTAGTCTCGAGTTTATTTATTTATTTGAATTTATATATCTAAAGTAAAGTCATGGTTTCCAAGGAATGTGTGCATGTGTGTAAGATTGACTGAGGGCTAAAAAGAGAGCTGAGATTCTTTATGCATGCAGTCAGTTTAGAACCACTCCCACCCCTAGCAAGGACCATCACTGCAGATACACACACCACATGCATATATTTATATAAAACTTACTAAGTCCATTTATTTACCTAAAACTTAGCTTACAGCATGACTAATCCTCACACTAGCCCTGCAGGGTGGATACGATTTTCTCTATTTTCTCTATTGAACTGAGCCCTTGAGGGTCTAAGTTCCTTCAAGTCAAAGGGGGAAGTCAGGATTTGAACCCTGGTCTGTCCAATTCCAAAGTGAGTCCTCTTTTCACTACACCTTTCTCCATCCTAAGTTATCACTCTCCTAAAACCAGTTACAAAAAATGTTGATGAAAGTGGTTGTATTTTACAATAAAGCACTCTGATAAAGACACGTTAATGATTATTTTTGAAACGTCAGAGCTGAAAATGTACAGATTTCACAAAGAACTGCCAAGCTGTGATTGCACAACCAAAGCACTGTGAGGAACCAAGGAGGCCAAATATGTGTTCGAAAAACTACAGATGTCATCTGGGAACACTCAGCGCTCTGGGTTTTCAAGCCGAGACAGTGCTGCTTCCACCGGAATCACAGCCTTATAAGGTTAAACCAAGGCCGTGACTTCCTCCGCTGAATCAAACCTGACACCGCTTGTTCCTGTAGCTTGCTGGGATTCCACTGCCTGAACGTCAGCTCCGTCATGGAAAGAACATCACCACCAAAGAGGACTGGGCTATTCCCCATCCTGAACAGGATCAGAAACACCCACCTTGTCATAAAGCTGCTATTAGTCTTGCAGTGGGAAGACGGGGGAGGCAACACATTTGGATCAAAAGTGGAGATCTTTAGGCTCTCCAGAGAAATTAGTCAGAAGTCTTATTCCTTTGTCTCCATTTACAGCCATTTATTTGGGAGCAACCAGCTCTAAAAGGAAAAAAAAAAAAATAAAGCCCCCTTCCAGCATGAACTTGAAGTTCACAGGAAGACTTATTTGCTCTGGTGCACAAAGCTGTCTGCCAACAGCTGTGTCTTCCACTGATAATAAGACAATAAATGTTCCAGAGGAGGAGAGGGCTCCAGAGAAAGAAATAAGCCACTTATATGAATCTCTTCATTAGATCTAGTCCCCTTCTACCAAACCTATAGGAAAATTAATGGAATGTAGCAGAAATTAGCTACACAAATCTGGCTGAGAAGGATCCCTGGTTCCAAGAATTCACATCAACCAGTGGTTGAGAAACAATGAAAAGGTATGAGACCACAAAGTCAAGCAGACAGAAATGCTTCAGAAAATGGAATGTTCACACTGTTGCCAAGTAACTTTCTTTCCAAATATTGATTATTCTCTACAGATTATGGAAAACTTTTTTCTGAGCTGTATTTCAACTGTTCTCATTCTTAGCTAGCAAGGAGAGTAGAGCTGTAGTGAGACATGTATTAGTAATTTTCCCCCAGAGGTAAATTATTGATGTTTGAATGTAAGGTGCTGGAGAGAGGATGAGGAAATCTTCACAAGGATCCCAGTGGCCTTCTGAGGGGGAAGAGACTGTAAACCCAACTACTCCTGGAGATTTGCCTTAGTGGAAACTAGTCAGGGTGGACTTGGGTGACCCTGACATAGGCCCAGGACAAGAAGGAGCTACAGGCCCCTTGAAGAGAAAACATCATGGGCAGAGAAAGTTTGGACTGATGAGCTAGCCTGTACACCATGTTGGGCCATGAAGAGACAGCTCTGACTCTTTGTGGCTATAATTAACAGGACTGGTTACAAGGCACAAACTTGTATCCTGAGGAAGAGGGATATAGGGGAAATGAAAGAGACCTTGTATTGGGGAACATGATACTTTGAGTGGTACATTCTTGGGTCAGTGGGTATCCAAGAGCCACTAGGACCGGGGCTGTCACTGTAGGAAGAGGCTCTATCTAGCCCTTCATTATTGTATCTGTGTTAAACCATTTCATTTGTGGTCTCCTAGGTGAGAGTCTTGACACCAGCTTTCCCACTTGGCAGCCTGGTAATGCATTCCAAGAAATCAGCTTACAGGGATGATTATGGCATCTTCTAATTTCAAGCAGTGTGGAAGCCATGAGATTGTGCTTCCCAGACCTCCTGTTACAGGGAGTGGAATTAACCTCAGGTCCTAACTGCTACACTTTTAAATCCATGACTGTGCTTGCACCATGACCACACTCTTCAAGTGCGGCTCCCTGTGAGAAACAAGCACTATCACTAAAAAGGAATAAACACTCATCCAATTGTGGAGAAGAAAAGAATTTATTTATGATCTTGCAGGAACAGGCACGCAACCAAACTGTGGGGGGTTGGTGCATAGAACAATAGACCCAGCACTATTTATTACCTATGCCTAACTCGCAAGTCCCTCCCCTGTTTCTCCAGTGGCTGGATACTTCAGAGGTTACATTCTATTCCAGAAGCCTAACTAGCCCCAGGCAAATTTGAAATATGCATCCTGCCCAAACTGGAAACATTTGAAAGAAGTCTCCTGTGCAAACTTGAAACATTTGAAACAAATCTCCACCCCTCTTTCCTTTGTTCTGTAACTGCAGAGCCAGTCTGAGCTAGTTTGGTAACAACTTGTGAAGTTATTTTAGGAACCTCTACCCACCCACCCCCAGTCTCCACCTTACAAGGACAGTGGGTGGATAAACAGGAGGTCCCACCACCAATTATAGCTTCGCTTCTTGACCCTCTGCTATTCCCCTGAGCTGCCCCCACCCTGTCTGAAAGCTAAACTTAATCTAATTCTCACAACTCCCCCCTTTTCTTTTTAAACTCTTTTTAGCTTTCACATTTTAGTCTCTCAAACCTCCTAAGAGCTTTCTCATATTCCTCATCATAAAGAGCCTCCCCGAGGGGGTACAAATTGTTTTGCCTGTATTGAACCGGCATTTGTTTGGTTAGAGCTGCCTCAATAAAAATTTGAGTCAGTCCCCGTACACATGAGATGATGTAGCACCCGACTGTTGTTAGTACTTCAGCTACAATGATAAGAGAGGTTAACTGGACAACATCACCCCTTTCCAGTTTCCAAACCAGCTTTCCAACCACCCAGTAAGGGGGTTATTAATACCTGAGTTCTCTGTTAGACCTTGCAAAGCGTTGGTGATGGTTCCATCAGGTGCTGTATTATTTGGGATAAATGTACAACAACTATTGCCAATCATTACATAGACGCCTCCTTTTTTAGTGAGCATCATGTTTAAGGCTATTCTATTTTCCCATACCATTTGGCTAGTAGCATCTTGCTGCTTTGTGATGCCCTTAACTGCATCCTTGGTATAACTGATAAATTTTTGTTGGTTATAATATACGTAACTAATCCAGTCTACGTTCTTATTAATCATGACCCACCAGAAAAAAATGACCCAAATCCTGCAGCTACCTGATTTTTAGCCTTAAACTTATTTGGGAGTCTCCATGGAACTCCTATACTGTCTAAATAGATTCAATCATTGAAAGGATCAGGTAAGCTTTTTTCCTCCCTTTTCTCTCAGGTTTTCACTTCCTTCCCTTTCTCAAATGCCAAGGTGAATGGGATGGCCAAGTGAACCAGAGCACAGGTCCCCTTCCACTTTTCAGGTAATACTGGTTGGAGGATGCCCTTTCCACAGTACCACCAAAGGTCTGCTCGGGGTATGGTTAAACTGGAGAAACTGCCAGTACTATCCTCAGTCACATTCCACACTTGGGTACAAGGCCATGGTCCCGAGATCCTGGAGCCCCTCACCCTGTCCAGAGAGACAGGCAAAGTGGTTTCCTGGAGCAAGGTGAGGAGCTAGCCTGGCCTTGGTGTTTCCTCTCCTGACTGGAAGAAAAAGGGAGGACAACATACTGCAACTTTCACCAGGAGTAGTATTCCAGAAAAAGAGCACCAAACACTTTAACTCCTTCTCGTGCTTTTCATACCAAAGGGAAAGGGCACGATCCGAGCAGTGGGTCAGCCTGCTGCACAAGCTTAGCAGTTACTTTTGTCTAGGCTCTGGACTGTATTTTTAACCCATTCTACCCAGGCATTTGCATCCCTGTATCCTGGTTCTATTTCTATGGTTTGCTTTAAGCTTTCTGCTTTGATAATTCTAATTACCTTGCCCCCTTAAGTATTACTGAAGGGCTAACTGGAGAGAATGTTGTTAATGACAAGTTTAATGGAGGGGAAAGAACGCATAGATGGAATCTCCCCAGAGGATTTCTACCAGTAACCTCTACCCCTATGCCATATACCCCATCAACTCCCCCACTAGTAGCGGGTAATTTATCAGTTCCTTTAACAGTTATTACCACTGGGTTGCATTGAAGATTCCTGCAATTTGGTGGGGTATTACTTTTATAAAAGGTTATTTTATCCTTTAACTTCCAGTGGGTTGGGTGGATCCAACTCCTATCTAAGGTCCATCCCTTGTATTGGGTAGTCCACCAAACATCAGCCCAAGAGAGGCAAGCGGAGACTTGGCTAAAAACATTCCTTACCAACTCCAGGCATAGATATTTATCCTTCCTACTCAGCCACCACTGGTACTCCAAATTCCCATAGTCCACTACGTGACATGTGTCAAACTGCACTGTTTGAAACTCTAAGCCCTCCGTTATATTTATTACTAGTTTGACAAGACTCTTTGCATTCTGAACTGGGAACATCATGGCAAGCATAATTATCCCCATTCCTGAGCTTTAAGCTGCCCATTCTTCAGTTTTTTAAAGCACCTGACTAAGTGGTATGGAGACATAGGGTTTGACCCACCCCCACCTTTTCCAATATCCCCTCCCAGCTATTGTCTTTTTAGAGTGACCCTTAAGGGATCTGAGATTGGAGTTATTCTCCAAGATTTGGGCAGAGTTGCTGGGTACTTATTATCTGGTTCAGATACTGGTCCCTTTACTCCAGTGTAGTGAGTCCAGCCTTTCTCTGCCATCCAGACTGCTGTTTCAGTGTTAATAAAACTTGATAAGGTCCCTCCCAGGCTGGTTGAAGTCTGGACTCCTTCCATGACTTGATCAGGACCCAGCCAGGTTGGTGTTGATGGAAAGCAAACTCAAGGGGCGGAGTTTGGGCCAGCAAACCAGGATGCCTGAGGGATGATAGAGTAGGAGACAAACCCAGTACATAATTTTTAAGGAGGAGGTCCTTTGAATCTAAGGAAGGGAGATCTCTAGTTTTAGCTGCCCCACTAGGGGCATCTCAGTGTAATCAACTTGAATACTCTGAAATGGCCTGAGGCCTGGTGTCCCCCCCCCCCCCCCCCCCCCGCCGCCCCACCGTGTACTTGTTTTCTTTGGACTTTCTTATTAACCCTTTGGCAAATCATGCATCATTTACATATTTGTTTAGCTACAGTTTAAAGGCCCACACATCCAAAATGCTTAAGAACCAGATCACACATGGTCTGTACTCCACAATGACTCTCTTGGTGTAAAACTGCTAACACCTCCCTCAGGTACAGACACCTCTGAACTCATTTACATGAAACACAGCAAGAATTTACCAACATTTAAGGCTATTTACTGGTAAAAAGAATGGAGCAATTAGACTAAAGGACAGCAATAATTCAGAATAACTCAGGATTAATGAATAAAAAGGCTCACCATTCCCAGACACCCACTGAAAATCCAGTCTTCAGTATACCCAGTTCAGTGATGCCTGAATATACTTGATTCACATATATGTACACCTGGAACACACACACAAGATTTGCTGCCAGATGAGTAATAACCCACTCTTCAGGGGGAGAACAAGCCTTGGTGTGTGGCATTTGACAATAAATTGCTGCCTCTATTCCCACCAAAGCCAATTTCAAGCTAGCAACCTGGCATCACCAAACACAGAGCTGGGAAGAGAGATGCACCACTCGCTGTCCCAAGTTTGTTCGATGCAGCTTTAGTGAACCTCAACCCCTTTTACAGAAACATGTGCATACAATCCACTTGCACTCTGATTATGAACCTTTTGCTTTTGCCCAAAATATATCAGCAAAACCATACTACAAATCACAAGAACACATAGCCCCTTATATATTTGGAACAGACAGACACATACAATTTACACATACTCAAACCACTTCTATCTAAGGGAAAATGCTGCACACGGTAAAATTCATATATACACACCCACAACCATACAAAACCACACATTATGCCCATTTACAAGCATGTACAGCCAGTTTCTTTCACATTTTCAAGTAAAGAGTTATCTCATTCTCCACACTATTGTGAACCTGCACACAATTGCCCAGCCTTAGAGTACACACAAACTAGTATGCACTACAAAGACACAAAGAAATATCTCCAGTCTACCATAGATGAGTACACAGGAAATCTCTGCCAAGTCCCAAACCATACACTGACAAACTCCCACAGCTTTAAAGACTCCTACTACATAATCATACCACATGCTTTTATTATATACAAATATAATTATCCCACATCCTTGTGTAAACATGCAACCCAAACTTCCATTAGATACATGACTCTTCAACTCCCAGAATGCATATGCTAAAATATGCAAATGTATCCACCAATACCTATCCAGCCCCACATCACTTAAGTATATGGATAGAGAATCACACAAACCCCATGCCACAGAATTCTTAAATCTGAATACATACATTTGCCTTAGTTCCATTTTTGTCCAGGAAAGAGGCAACCCAACTATGACCTGAATTCCCTTTGGACCAATCCCCCCTCTTTCTTTCTAACTGGCCCCAACTGCTTCTCTACCTCACCTTTGTCTGTCTCTTTCCTGCTTCATCCCTAATCTCTTCTTGACCATGAGGTCAGCCATGCTCATCATGACCCTGGCTTCCTGCTTCTACTTTTCCTCCTCCTTCTCACAGAGACTTTCTGAGACTCTCTCAATAACTCCTCCAATGGCTTATCCAGCCATCCATCAATTTTTTTGGATCTTTTTCTGAATATCAGGCTAAGATTCCTTTACATAGCTGACCTTTAGCATTCCCTGGGCCACAGGATCGTCAAGGTCCATTTTTGAGTATTTCCTCACCTGGTCCCTCAACCTTTGTAGGTAGGCCGAGGGGGTCTCATATTTTCCTGATTTACCTCAAAAGACTTACTTAGGTTCTGGGATTTGGGTATGGCCAATTTTATTCCCAGTGTAACTAATTCTCTAAGATCTTTCATGTGTGTTCTAGCCCCCTGATCATTATTATCCCAATTGAGGCCCACATTAGGGAACTTCTGCTCTGCTGCCATCACCCCTGGTCCGGGCGGGTGCTGCCTCTCCCATTTTCTCATAGCCGCCCTCCTTACCATTCCCCTTTCCTCTCCTGTAAAGAGGATGTTTAGTATGGACATAAATTCAGACCAGGCATATAAACTAGGGCCTAAGAATTGATCTAATTGTTTAGATAGCCTTGCTGCATCTTCTATTAATGATTTCATTTCCCTCTTCAAGTTCTTTACTTCTGTACTCGTCACTGGGACATTTACATAACCAATTTCTCCTGGTCCAATAGGTACTTCTCTGAGAGGGTATAAAGACTCAGGGAGGTTATATACTCTCACCCTCCTCTCCTCAGAAGCCTCTGGAAATGGAAACCTCTGGATATTTTTCTTACACTGTTCCAACTCTTTTCTTAACTGTTGGTGGGGTGTAACTGGTGGAGCAGTCAGCACCGATTGGCTCTCTGATTGCCCCTCAGATTGCCCGGGATCGTGGCCTGGTTCCATTGAATCTTTAAGGTTCAACTGTTCCTGCCCCAGTGGGGGAGGGGAAACATAAGACAGGGGAAAGCTTAACAAAGGATCCCAGGTTTTAGTTTCTAAAGATTCAGTCTCTGAATCTGGGTTCTTAACTTTCATGGGATAAAAACTGGTCTCCTTTCCCTGCAGCTAGCACATGGCATAGTCAGATTCTTCCTTGGAAAAAGGTTTCTTTTTATTAACATAACATACGAGGTCCACACAAAGCCATTCCTCATCTGCCCCATATTTTGGCCAGAATACTTCGGGCAGCAAAATGCTTTCTCTTGTCCAAACATAACAATAATGTTTAATCATTTTCCTTTTACCCTTTCCCTTGGTCCAATCACTTTCGGCCCAATGTTTCAACATCCTCCCCAATGGACTATCCAGTGGAATATCCCCGGGAGACCCTACAGGTACCCGTTTCCCTTTGTCCCCTGGCTGGCCGACTGCCTCTATTCCCCATTCTGAGCCTTGTCTGGGCATCTTTCCCTTAGGACCAGCCTCAGACTCATCAGAATGTCCCCACCACCAAGGTAATACTTAATAGTCCTTTTTTCTTACCTTGGTCTGTGCACAGTTACTTGGTTGCTGCGAGGCATGTTTTTCCTTCCCCCTTTCTTGTCCACAATCAGCAGACCTAAGCATCTAATCATGGGTCTCACCAGCAGTCAGAGGTGGGCCCCCAATGACGGAGTCTGAGACAGCTCAAATGGTGGGGTGCGCCTTCCCTTCTTCCGTCCCAGGGGTCCTCCTCGATGCTTCAGATCCCGACAAGCCCCCAAGAATTGTGAGAAACAAGCACTATTCCTAAAAAGGAATAAACGCTCATCCAATTGTGGAGAAGAAAAGAATTTATTTACGATCTTGCAAGAATGGGTGTGCAACTAAACTGTGGGGGGTTGGTGCACAGAACAATAGACCCAACACTATTTATTCCCTATGCCTAACTCACAAGTCCCTCCCCTGTTTCTCCAGTGGCTGGATACTTCAGAGGTTACATTCTATTCATCAAGCCTGAACAGCCTGTGCAAATTTGAAACATGCAGCCTGCCCAAATTGGAAACAATTGAAAAAAGTCTCCTGTGCAAACTTGAAACATTTGAAACAAGTCTCCACTCTTCTTTCCTTTGTTCTGTAACTGCAGAGCCAGTCTGAGCTAGTTTGGTAACAGCTTATGAAGCTATTTTAGGAAACTCTACCCCCCCCAACCCAGTCTCCACCTTGCAAGGACAGTGGGCAGATAAACAGGAGGACCCTCCACCGATTATAGCTTGGCTTCTTGACCCTCTGCCATTCCCCTGAGCTGCCCCCACCCTGTGTGAAAGCTAAACTTAATCTAACTCTCACATCCCTGCAATGACAGATTGTGTTGGGGATACTTCATTTTGGAAGGAAGAAGACTCTTCATCTTGCCTGACTGACACTTGACTTGAAGTGGCTTTGTTGAACCTTCCTTAGATAAGCCAAGTCTATCACGCTTCCATCTAGTCTTCTCTCCCTCTCTCCTTCACTTGGAATTAGGTTCACATCAAGACCTAACTGTTATCCCAGCCTACTCTGACTTCCTCCCTATTGACTTTCAGAACACATTTCTCCTAATAAAAATTCTTGCACATTTGATACCACTTGCCTCTCAGTGGTGTCTGCTTCTTAGAGGACCCTAAATAACACAGGGAAGCACATTTTAACTCTGTCTGCAGGGGGAAATGGAAGTATATAGGACTGTCCCCTGGATATTCAGCATCCTGAATATTTCTTGAGATTACATGGATGTGGAAGCCAAGAAACAATAATAGAGGGGTATGAGTTGGTTGTGTATGAGACCTTATTTTGTATGCAAAATTGTTAAAAAATTAATAAATATCCATTATTCAAGTTTTGGTCATAAGGGAAGCATGGAGCAACAGGTCATTCCCTAGCCCCACAACAGAAGGTAAACTGAGAGCGGATGATACATACCTGGAAGCAGGCCAATGTTTCTTTGACCATGGTGACCTCCCAAATGCAATGGGCATCCAGAGTATCCAATTTTGACCTACAAGCACTGCTTGGTTTCCATCTGTGGAGAGAGTTGAATAATTTGCTCCAGATCCTGTTGACTGGACTCCAAGTACCCAGAGCCTCATAAAATTCTTTAGATGGCTGCATTGACCATCAGCCCTCAGGTCCTTCCCATTCTGTCTGGCCCAACCAGAAGACTGAGACAGTTCGCTCTAAAGGGGCAGGAACAATCTCAGCTATGAGTTTCCACCCAGTGCTCTGTCCACATGCAATTGATAATAGAAATTTCCAACTATCAAATACTTGTTATGTGCCAGTCACTGTGCAAAGCATTTTACTTCCATCCATCCATCCATTTATTCATTCAACACATTTATTGAGTACCTTCTATGTGTCAGGCACTCCTCAAGGAGCTAAGGGTACAACAGAAAACAAGGCTGAAAAGTCTCTACCTTCAAAAAGCTTAAGTTCTAGTAGGAATAAAGAAACAGTAAAAACATATTTTGAGTGATGATAAAACTAAAGCAGAGATAGATAATAGGAGTTATGGACAGAAGAGTCTATGCTATGTTACCCAGGGAAGGCAGGGAAAGCCCTTCTGAGATTTAAAAGAACTGAAGGAGTTAGCTGTGCAAAAGTCTGGTCCAACAACAGTCTATTTAATCTCTTTATTCCACACCATAAGGCATATTCCTCTATAACAAAAGAAAAACCTGAGATCAGATAGGACAGACACTCAACTGGATCTTACTCCACAGCTTGTGCGCTTAACCATTATGCCCTTGCCATCAGGTAGATTCTAGCATCTTCCCTTTTACATCCTAAAATCAAAGAGAAATCCCAGGTTTCAGCCTAACCCATTCTTGCTGACACACTTTGTGACCTTTCCAATCTAATTGTTAGGGTTTAGAGGAGTCATCTAAGAGGCTGCAAAGAGGTAGCTGTGCTTACCCCAGCCTGACCCCTCAAACTCCACTCACATCCCAAGTCCAACCAGTCTCCAGCAATGCCTTGGAGCATCCTTTGAAGCAAAATGGAGTCTCTTTGTCTTTTCTGATTAAGTGGAGGCTGGCACTGTGTGGGTGCCTTTATTCCTGAACAGTATATGCTGGGGCCAAGACATTGAAGAAAGTGATCATGCCCTGTTTCTTCATGATAGTGTTAACTACATAAACGGGCAAGGAAATGTTCAGGCAGAGCATATCATGAAATTTTGCTTGAGCTTAAACACAGAAACTTATGAAAATGTCAGCATCAAGTGTTAAAATAACAGTCTGATTAAAACTTGTAATAGAAAGTAAGATAAGCCACCAATAGCTGCCATGATCATTAACTAGGAACCCAAAAATAACTGCTAAGTGCTCTTAGTTTTGCAAATCACTGTTCCTTAAACAGTCCTTGACACATAGTAAGCTCTCAAAATGAAAGATACTATTATCATCATCAATCATCATCATTCTCATCAGGGGCATCATCACTGTAACTCATTTTCCTACTTAAAGGACGGGTGGCTAGAGAAAGAAGCCAGTAGCATGGACCACATGAAGCTGCATTTACCTGTAATGGTTAACCACCCTGGGCAGAGCTCCCAGTGGACAGGCTCTAAACCCAGCCTTCAGCAAGAAAAAACATGACTCACTAAAACCATAGATATTTATGTTGCTCCTGCTGCAAAGAACATCAGAGCCTCCAGGGTAATAACGGAACCCCATAAATAGATTCTAAATATCTGCCCATTCAGCAAAGCTAAACTGGTAGAACTGGTAGTACTTTCACAGTCTCACAATAAGACACACCACTAGCTCTGTTGGTCATTTGGTTTTCGGTTTCTACCCGTCATCTGCTTTATTAGAATCACAATCTAACCAAGAGGCCCACACGCATGGACCCAGGGCTCAGGAAACCAGGGGAGCTCTGTTTCCTGTTACCAGGGTCCTCTTACTCTGGCATCAATAAAATTTTGAGGGGTTTTTGTTTCTGTTTTTGTTTTGTTTATTTGTTCATTTTTATCCTGAGCAGACACCTTGTTATACTAATTTTACTTCTTGCATGTGATTTGATATCAGTTTCACTGATCTTTGTGATAACATCTATAATGCTTTGCATATGTTAAAACCTCTTCCTCACTTCTCAAGTCCAGTATGGTAATCCAGCTCATGTGAACACCAAATCAAGAAGGTCAACTCAAACATTTTCCTACTGCTTCTTTTCATATTAAAAAATAATCTTGCTACAGAGGCAGGACAAGATGATGGAGTGGTGAGGAGTAGGTTTTAGTTACTCCTCCAGGGGAGTAGGTAGAAAGCCAGTAACTGTGTGGACCGGACACCAGAGAACAATTTGACTTTGGGCATACTTCATACAACACTCACAAACATGTGGAACAGCTGAGATCAGTGAAACCTGTAAGTTCTCATGGCCAGGGGACCCATGCCCCTCCCTGCCAGGCTCAGTCCTGTGGGAGGAAGGGCCGTCGGTGCTGGGAACGAGGAGGGAGAACTGCAGTTGCGGCTCTTACTGAAAACTCAGACTGTGATCCAAACTCCAAACATAGATAGACTGAGACCAGACACCAGAGAATCCGGGAGCAGTCAGCCTGGCGGAGAGGAGATATGGCTAGCAAAAACAGCAAAAAAAAAAAACCCAAAAATAAAAACAGAGACTTTTTGGAGTTCTGGTGAACATGGAACAGAGAAGGGCAGGGCTCAAACAGAGTCAAAGTCATATGCAAATCCAGAGGGCCAGTTTCCTTGTCTGAAGAGCCAGAGTCTCTGCTTTCTTGATTGTTCCTTAATGGCCCTAATCTACTTGTCTCTTAGCATTTCAATAGCCCATTAGATCTGCAAGGAGCGCCCTTCTTTTTTTTTTTTTTTTTTTTTTTATCTTTTCCTCTTTTTCTAAAACAACTGCTCTAAGAAGCCCATTACAGAAAGCCTCAAAGACTTCCAATTTGGGCCCAGACAAGAGCAGAGCTAAGAGAGCTCTGAGACACAAAGCAATAAGTCTAATGGCTGAGAAAATTCACTAATCTTCCCAGTGGGCTGGGAATGCTCCTGCCTGGTGCCAGCACCACAGCCCAGAGCTGCCCAAACAACAGTGTGTCGGGAAGCGTTTCCAACAAACAACACACACCACAATATCGGGCATGGACAATAGCCTCTCCTGCACCCTCAGCTAATTGTCCCAGAGCTGGGAAGGTGGAGCTGTGTGAAAAGGGGGAAATTAACATGCCCCATTCAGCCATCCTGTCAGCAGACTGGTAACACCCCTACACAGCCCTGCAGCCCAGAACCTCCCTTGGGGGACGGTGCTCACCTGTGACGTAGCATACTCATTCCTCAGCAGAGGACCTAGGAGTGCACAGCTTGGGAGACGGACCCACTCGCAAGTTGCAGGGACCATACGCCAATACCAAGGACTTGTGGGTCAGCAGCAGAGACAAACTGTGGCAAGACTGAGCTGAAGGATTAGACTATTGCAACAGCTTTAAATCTCCAGGAACACCTGGGAGATTTGATTATTAAAGCTGCCCCCCTCCCTAACTGCTCAGATACATGCCCCATATGCAGGGCAGGCAACAACAACTACACACTCAAGCTTGGTGCACCAATTGGACCCCACAAGACTCACACCCCCACTCACCACAAAGACAAAGTGGGGGAGAACTGGCTTGAGGGGAATAGGTGGCTCACGGATGCCACCTGCTGGTTATTTAGAGAAGGTGTACTCCATGAAGCTGTAGATCTGACAAATTAGAGATAAAGGTTTGAATCAGTCTACATATTCTAAAAGGACCCTATCAAATTAAGCAAATGCCAAGAAGTGAAAAACAATGGAAAATTTTAAAGCATATGAAAAAAACAGACAATATGGATAACCCAAACCCAAATCAAAAGATCAGAGGAGACACAGCACTTGGAGCAATTAATCAAAGAATAAAGACAAACAATGAGGGCATGGCACAGGATATAAAGGACATGAAGAAGAGCATGACACAGGATATAAAGGACATGAATAAGACCCTAGAAGAGTGTAAAGAAGAAATTGCAAGAGTAAATAAAAAAACAGACAATCCAATGGAAATAAAAGAAACTGTTGACCAAATTAAAAAAATTCCAGATACTCATAGTATAAGACTAGAGGAAGCTGAACAGTGAATCAGTGACCTAGAGGATGACAGAATGGAAAATGAAAGAACAAAAGAAAGAATTGGGAAAAAATCAAAAAAATCAAAACGGATCTCAGGGATATGATAGATAATATAAAACATCCAAATATAAGATTCATTGGTGTTCTATAAGGGGAAGAGAAGGGTAAAGGTCTAGGAAGAGTATTCAAATAAATTGTTGGGGAAAACTTCCCAAATCTTCTACACACCGTAAATACACAAATCATAAATGGCCAGGAAACTCCAAATAGAATAAATCCAAATAAACTCACTCCGAGACATATTCTGATCAGACTCTCAAATACTGAAGAGAAGGAGCAAGTTCTGAAAGCAGCAAGAGAAAAGCAATCCACCACATACAAAGGAAACAGCATAAGACAAAGCAGTGACTACTCAGCAGCTACCATGGCAGTGAGAAGGCAGTGGCATGACATATTTAAAATTCTGAGAGAGAAAAATTGCCAACCAAGAATTCTTTATCCAGCAAAGCTCTCCTTCAAATTTGAGGGAGAGCTTAAATTTTTCACAAACAAATGCAGAGAGAATTTGCTAACAAGAAACCTGCCCTACTTGACATACTTAAGGGAGCCCTACCAATAGAGAAACAAAGAAAGGAGAGAGAGAGATGGAGAAAGGTTCAGTACTGAAGAGACTCAGTATGGGTTCATTAAAGGACACTAAGAGAGAGAGGGAAAAAATATATCTGACATACATAAACCAAAGGATAGGATGACTGATTCAAGAAATGCCTTCACAGTAATAACGCTGAATGTAAATGGATTAAACTTCCCAATCAAAAGATATATTTTGGCAGAATGTATCAAAAAAATATGAACCATCAATATGTTGCATACAGGAGACTCATCTTAGACTCAGGGACACAAAGAAATTGAAAGTGAAAGGATGGAAAAAAAATATTTCATGCAAGCTACAGCCAAAAGAAAGCAGGAGTAGCAATATTAACCTCAGATAAAATAGACTTTAAATGCAAGGATGTTATGAGAGACAAAGAAGGCCACTACATACTAATAAAAGGGGCAATTCAACAAGAAGAAATGACAATCATAAATGTTTATGCACCCACAAAATACATGAGACAAACACTAGCAAAACTAAAGGAAGCAATTGATGTTTCTACAATAATTGTGGGAGACTTCAACACATCACTCTCTCCTATAGATAGATCAACCAGACAGAAGACCAATAAGGAAATTGAAAACCTAGTCAATCTGATAAATGAATTTGATTTAACAGACATATAGAGAACATTACATCCCAAATCACCAGGATACACATTCTTCTCTAGTGCTCACAGAACTTTCTCCAGAATAGATCATATGCTGGGACATAAAACAAGCCTCAATAAATTTAAGAAAATTGAAATTATTCAAAGCACAGTCTCTGACCACAATGGAATACAATTAGAAGTCAATAATCATCAGAGACTTAGAAAATTCACGAATACCTGGAGGTTAAACAACATGTTCCTAAACAATCAGTGGCTTAAAGAAGAAATAGCAAGAGAAATTGCTAAATATATAGAGACGAATGAAAATGAGAACACACATACCAAAACCTATGGGGTGCAGCAAAAGCAGTACTGAGGGGGAAATTTATAGCACTAAACACATATATTAAAAAGGAAGAAAGAGCTAAAATCAATGAACTAATGGATCAATTGAAGAAGCTAGAAAATGAACAGCAAACCAATCCTAAACCAAGCAGAAGAAAAGAAATAACAAGGATTAAAGCAGAAATAAATGATACAGAGAACAAAAAAACAATAGAGAGAGTAAATAACACCAAAAGTTGGTTCTTTGAGAAGATCAACAAGATTGATAAGCCCCTAGCTAGACTGACAAAATCAAAAAGAGAGAAGACCCATATAAACAAAATAATGAATGAGAAAGATGATATTACTGCAATGCCAAAGAAATTTAAAAAAATTATACAAGGATACTATGAACAACTGTATGCTAACAAACTGGATAATGTAGAGGAAATGGACAATTTCCTGGAAACATATGAACAACCTAGACTGACCAGAGAAGAAATAGAAGACCTCAACCAACCAATCACAAGCAAAGAGATCCAATCAGTCATCAAAAAGCTTCCCACAAATAAATGCCCAGGGCCAGATGGCTTCACAGGGGAATTCTACGAAACTTTCCAAAAAGAACTGACGCAAATCTTAATTAAACTCTTTCAAAACTTTGAAGAAAATGGAGTGCTACCTAACTCATTTTATGAAGCTAACATCAATCTAATACCAAAACCAGGCAAAGATGCTACAAAAAAGGAAAACTACAGGCCTATCTCCCTAATGAATATAGTTGCAAAAGTTCTCAACAAAATACTTGCAAATTGAATCCAAAGACATATATAAAAAAGTTATACACCATGACCAAGTGGGGTTCATTCCAGGCATGCAAAGATGGTTCAACATAAGAAAATCAATGTATTACAGCACATTAACAAATCAAAAGAGAAAAATCAAATGATCATCTCAGCAGATGCTGAAAAAGCATTCGACAAAATCTAAAATCCCTTTTTGATAAAAACACTTCAAAAGGTAGGAAATGAAGGAAACTTCCTCAATATGATAAAGAGCTATATGAAAAACCCACAGCCAGCATAGTACTCAATGGTGAAAGACTGAAAGCCTTCCCTCTAAGATCAGGAACAAGACAAGGATGCCCACTGTCACCACTGTTATTCAACATTGTGCTGGAAGTGCTAGCCAGGGCAATCCAGCAAGACAAAGAAATAAAAGGCATCCAAATTGGAAAAGAAGAAGTAAAACTGTTGTTGTTTGCAGATGATATGATCTTATATCTGGAAAACCCTGAGAAATCGATGATACAGCTACTAGAGTTAATAAACAAATTTAGCAAAGTAGCAGGATACAAGATTAATGCACATAAGTCAGTTATGTTTCTATATGCTAGAAATGAACAAATTGAAGAGACACTCAAGAAAAAGATACCATTTTCAATAGCAACTAAAAAAATCAAGTACCTAGGAATAAATTTAACCAAAGATGTAAAAGCCCTATACAAAGAAAACTACATAACTCTACTAAAAGAAATAGAAGGGGACCTTAAAAGATAGAAAAATATTCCATGTTCATGGATAGGAACGCTAAATGTCATTAAGATGTCAATTCTACCCAAACTCATCTACAGAGTCAATGCAATCCCAATCAAAATTCCAACAACCTACTTTGCAGACTTAGAAAAGCTAGTTATCAAATATATTTGGAAAGGGAAGATGCCTCAAATTGCTAAAAACACTCTAAAAAAGAAAAACCAAGTGGGAGGACTTACACTCCCTGACTTTGAAGTTTATTATAAAGCCACAGTTGTCAAAACAGCATGGTACTGGCACAAAGAAAGACATATTGATCAATGGAATCAAATTAAGAATTTGGAGATAGACCCCCAGATCTATGCTGACTGATCTTTGATAAGGCCCCCAAAGCCACTGAACTGGGACGTGAAAGTCTTTTTAACAAATGGGGCTGGGAGAGCTGGATATCCATATCCAAAAGAATGAAAGAGGACCCCTACCTCACACCCTACACAAAAATTAACTCAAAGTGATCAAAGATCTCAGTATAAAAGTACCATAAAACTCCTAGAAGATAATGTACGGAAACATCTTCAAGACCTTGTATTAGGCGGCCACTTTCTAGACTTCACACCCAAAGCACAAGCAACAAAAGAAAAAATAGATAAACGGAAACTCCTCAAGCTTAGAAGTTTCTGCACCTCAAAGGAATTTGTCAAAAAGGTGAAGAGGCATCCAATTCAATGGGAAAAAATTTTGGAAACCATGTATCTGACAAAAGACTGATATCTTGCATATATAAAGAAATCCTACAACTCAATAACAATAGTACAGACAGCCCAATTATAAAATGGGCAAAAGATATGAAAAGACAGTTCTCTGAAGAGGAAATACAAATGGCCAAGAAACACATGAAAAAATGTTCAGCTTCATTAGCTATTAGAGAGATGCAAGTTAAGACTACAATGAGATACCATCTCACACCAATTAGAATGGCTGCCATTAAACAAACAGGAAACTACAAATGCTGGAGAGGATGTGGAGAAATTAGAACTCTTACTCATTTTTGGTGGGACTGTATAATAGTCCAGCTACTCTGGAAGTCAGTCTGGCACTTCCTTAGAAAACTAGATATAGAGTTGCCCTTCGATCCAGCAATTGCAGTTCTCAGTATATACCCAGAAGATCTGAAAGCAGTGACACGTACAGATAGCTGCATATCAATGTTCATAGCAGCATTATTCACAATTGCCAAGAGACAGAAACAACCCAAACGTCCTTCAACAGATGACTGGATAAATAAAATGTGGTATATACACACAATGGAATACTATGCGGCCGTTAAGAAGGAATGATGTCGTGAAACATATGACAACATGGATGAACCTTGAAGACATAATGTTGAGCAAAATAAGCCAGGCACAAAAAGAGAAATATTACATGCTACCACTAATGTGAACATTGAAAAATGTAAAACAAATGGTTTATAATGTAGAATGTAGGGGAACTAGCAATAGAGAGCAATTAAGGAAAGGGGAATGACAACCCAATAAGAACAGATAAGCTATCATGGGTAAATTTAACATTCTGGGAATGCCCAGGAATGACTATGGTCTGTTAATTTCTGATGGCTATGGTATGAAACAAGTTCACAGAAATGTTGCTATATTAGGTTATTTTCTTGGGGTAGAGTAGGAACATGTTGGAAGTAAAGTAGTTATCTTAGGTTAGTTGTCTTTTTCTTACTCCCTTATTATGGCTTGTTTGAATTTTTTTTTATTTTTTTTTTTTATTTTTTTTTATATAGTTGATTTAAGAAAAAAAGAGTTAATTAAAACAAAAAATGAAAAAAAAATATGCAGAGCCCCCTTGAGGAGCTGGTGGAGAATGCAGGAGTGTTGGGCTTCCCCACCTCCATGGTTGGATGTGCTCACAGACATAGGGGACTGGTGGTTTGATGGGTTGAGCCCTCTACCACAGGACTTGCCCTTGGCAAGACTGTTGCTGAAAAGGAGAGGCTAGGCCTCCCTATAATTGTCCCTAAGAGCCTCCTCCCAAATGCCTCTTTCTTGTTCAGATGTGGCCCTCTCTCTCTAGCTAAGCCGACTTGGCAGGTGAACTCACTGCCCTCCCCCCTACGTAGGATCTGACACCCAGGGGATTGAATCTCCCTGGCAACGTGGAATATGACTTCCAAGGAGGAATCTAGACCTGGCATTATGGGATGGAGAACATCTTCTTGACCAAAAGAGGGACGTGAAAGGAAATGAAATAAGTTTCAGTGGCAGAGAGATTCCAAAAGGAGCCAAGAGGTCACTCTGGTGGACACTCTTACACACAATATAGACAACCCTTTTTAGGTTCTAATGAATTGGAATAGCTAGCAGTAAATATCTGAAACTATCAAACTACAACCCAGAACCCATGAATCTTGAAGACGATTGTAGAAAAATGTAGTACATGAGGGGTGACAATGTGATTGGGAAAGCCATATGGACCACATTCCCCTTTATCTAGTTTAAGGATGGATGAGTAGAAAAATGGAGGAAGAAAAAAAAAAGGCACCCAGTGTTCTTTTTTACTTTAATTGTTCTTTTTCACTTTAATTTTTATTCTTATTATTTGTGTGTGGTAATGAAAATGTCAAAAATTAGTTTTGGGGATGAATGCACAACTATATACTGGTACTGTAAACAATTGAATGTATACTTTGTTTTGTATGACTGCATGGTATGTGAATATATCTCAATAAAAATGAATTTTAAAAAATCTTATTTTCCTATCACATAAGCTGTACACATTTATTGTTAAAATGCAGATGAATAAAAAATGAAAACATTCCATAAAACATTCAGTGATAAGACAGTCAATAATAAGATTTTGGTGTCTATTATGCCAGAATTTTGTGTCTGTATAGAACATGTACATAAACATTTTAAAAATTAGACCATAGTGTAACAATGTTTTGTAGCCTGATTTTTCACTTACTGGTGTCATGAATATATTCTACTCATAGTCTTCCACATATTAATATTATATTGTATAAATTAGTCATTATACTTTGTGTTTTTTTCAAAAATTGGTATCTATTTGGAATCCAGAAATTCCAGATGGTATCACATCAGTTATTCAATAAATGTGAATTCTCCAACTCGCTCTTTTTCTTAGTCGCATTTTAGGATTTAATATAGACAACTCTGACTTGTAGGAACACTAGAAATATGTCCCAAGGCTGGTAGTGCAAATGGGAGAGCTTACATTTTGAAGAGCCACCTTAAACCATATTTAAGGAAGTACCATCAAAGAGTTTGGGGTTGAGAAAGGTGAGGAACAGAAGACAGTTTTATTGCTCGAGTTTGTTTTTTTTTCTTTATGACAAGAGCACAGAATAACATTATTTACGACTTCTTACCAAAGAAGTTAACTGACCAAGAAAAGGTAAACATGGGAGAACCAAAAAGAACAGCCAAGATGCCATAATTGGGAAAGAGGCCTGCTAGCATGGGGGAGGTGGGAGGATAAAAGAGGGCCAAGTTCCTGGAGATGCCTAGTCCACTATCCATCTTCCTAAGTCTGTGCCTGAAATCAGCACAGAAACAATACTAAAAAAACACATGATGAAAGCTTTCCGACAAGAACGACAGTTGCTTTAGGCCATAAAGTGGTGATTATAGACTCTTCTTTCACACATAAGTCCCCACCAATCCCAAGGATAAAAATACACACCATGGAATATTGACAATTTAGTACCAAAGTATTATTTCAAATACCCCAAATGGTAGCACCTGCTCATAGTCAAAGAATAGGGAACCCCAGGTCAGCTATATATTTAAAGACTAAGCACTCTGTTAAGAAATCTGTTCTGTAAAGTGAACAAATTTAGTAGTTAGTGAAAACTACAAAATATTACCACCTCCTGGTATGTCATCAGAGTAGTACTTTATTGCTGGTTTCTTACTTTTGTGCTATCATGAAGTATTTCTGTATTACACATGGGGAAAGTGAGGCCAGGGATTGTTAACGTACCTGCTCTGGACTTCATAACCAATTAGTGGCAGAACCAAGACCCATTAAAAAATCTAAGTTTTCAGCTTTTTACTCCACCCATGAAGTGACAAAGGAAAAAAAATAACAGTCTATCACTTGATCTTTTCTCCCATAATGAAAAAATTCACTTGCACTCTGCCTTTTATTTTTTTTTTATTTTTTTAATATTCATTTTATTGAGATATATTCACATACCATGCAGTCATACAAAACAAAACGTACATTCGATTGTTCACAGTACCATTACATAGTTGTACATTCATCACCTAAATCAATCCCTGACACCTTCATTACCACACATACACAAAAATAACAAGAATAATAATTAAAGTGAAAAAGAGCAATTAAAGTAAAAAAGAACACTGGGTACCTTTGTCTGTTTGTTTGTTTCTTTGTTTCCTTTCCCTATTTATCTACTCATCCATCCATAAACTAGACAAAGGGGAGTGTGGTCCTTATGGCTTTCCCAATCCCATTGTCACCCCTCATAAGCTACATTTTTATACAATTGTCTTCGAGATTCATGGGTTCTGGGTTGTGGTTTGATAGTTTCAGGTATCCACCACCAGCTACCCCAATTCTTTAGAACCCAAAAAGGGTTGTCTATATTGTGCGTAAGAGTGCCCACCACTCTGCCTGACTTTTATTTCAATGATATTTTAGTTTCTTAAGAACACACATATTAGGAATCATAGGGAAATAACGTGGTCTCTGCTTGGTGCTTCTGCCACAGGCAGACTGAGAAGTGTGTATGTCCCTGGGAAATCTGTTTCATTTTGGAACTGATTAATCTTAGTTTCAGGGAAAAACTGAAGTTCATTATAGATTAGAAGTGAACGTAGGATACACATTTAAATGGCAGCTGCCTGAATCCTGTTCAGAACACCATTAGACAGCATGACTAACTCCTAATTCTTACCCACTTGGGTGAGGATTATCAAAGACAACTGAAGAAATAATTACAAGCACAAGTCCATTTAGGTAACACCCAGCAATGGAACTAGAAAACCCTTCAATTACTTTCCAATTACCATGTTTAGGGGTGTACTGAGTGTAGCTTTATAGACCCTGTGCAGCAAGGAAACTGACTGAGGAGATCCTATTTGCTGATAACAGCTGTCTGTGGATATTATCCTAAAGGTAAAAGGTTTGTTCTTATGGCCATTTCTCCATTAAGTAAAGTAGATCACACCTGTGGGGTCAAAGTACATAAGGTTCAAAGCACCAAGGCTGGAAACAAAAGTTGTGCCACCTGCTCTACAAAGGAAGAGAGCAAGACAATGTTCCCTTGGCATACCATTCTACACAGCATGCGTTCCAATCTTCCCTTGATCCCAGCCCCAAAGTGAATATTCCAATAGTGTGCCCAGATCATTCTTGAATTTAGCTTTCTGAGTCCTTTAATTTGCTGTATACATACTCTACACTAAATGTGATTTATTGCAAAAAGAAAAAAAAAAGGATATCTTCAAGAAACCTCCATAACAAAATACCAGATTCCCTACTAACAATAAAAAGGAGATCAAGTTTGACAGGCCAAAATAGAAGAAGTCTGTCAGAATGTTTATAGATGCCACAAGACGGCTCTAACCTCAGCCCCTGGGCTGAACAGAAGTCACTGGCAAAACCCCGGGGTATAAGGGCTGTAAATATACAGTCACATGGGAAATTGAAGAATGGACCTTTCTTCGCATTAGTCATCCTCTGAACTCTCAGCAGAACTTTCCTCTGAAGCCACTTTCCAATTTGTTTGTCCTCTCCTATATTTCATTGTTAACTACAGGAGTAGGAACTTTTTTCTCTCTTCTTTTCCTTTGGTTTTCTTAGTGTCTCTTTCCTCACTTTCCTCAGAACTGCTGGGTGCTGAATCATCTGATGCTAAGTGCCACTTTCTGACCCTAAGAATGAAGCAGATTTTTTGAGAGACATTTTCCTGTTTTTTTTTTTCTTTTGCTCTTGTGGTTGTTTTCTTTTCCTGGTACTAGAAACTGCAGTTTATTCTGAGAACTCACTTGAGGAATCTGCTGTTATATCTATGGCTCCCTTTTTACTTTTTTTCCTGCTTTTTGTGGGATTTCTTCAACTTCTTGAGTTTATGGGATTCGTAGGTAGATGATTTTACCTGGAGACGTGTTTTTCTTTCACTGATAATATCTTACTGGTCACCACTATCTATTTCAAATTCTTCAGGGTACAACTCTTTATAACCACTAGGACCCCATCCATCTGGCATGTGAGCTTCATAATCATATAACTTTCTGTTCCAGGATTTAGCCTTAAGAAAATCAACCTCCAGTGTCCCAGGAACTTTATGCTTTGACCTCCTATAACCTCCTTGACTTTCTTCATCAAAACTGTCACTATGCATCCAACTTGGTAAGCATCTTCCATCTGTTTCTCCAGTTCTCTTATTTACCACATGTCTGATTCCTCCTGAATCTTATTGTGAGCATCTGTATGCCAATGACATTCCTCAGGAGGACCTTCCCCAAAGGAACCCAGGACAGTCTTCAATCACATCCTGAGGCTTACATGGTGGTGCCATTATGGTTTTGACTAGTTCTATGTTCTTGGAGAGTTGGGCTGCTTTTCTAGAGACTCTTCTTGTAGTGGTTGCTGTGTCTCTTTGCTTGTCTTAACAAAAGGGATTATGGCAGTTTTGCACATTATGATAATAGATGCTAAATTTTAGAAATGGAAGGGCCCCTACTTAGAACTGGAAGGGGCACTACTTAACGATCACCTGATTCAACCCTCTCTTTTTACTCAGATAAAACTTTGGCTCAGTGAGGCTATGTACTTCTTACATAAATATAGTCTTAAATTTTATCCATTTCTATTTTAGCCTAAATTCTCCAAAGTTACTTAGTAACTTCCAAACTTATTAGCCAGAGTAGACATTTAGAATCATAATTCCTTTATTAAGTCATTTCTTTACTTGGTTTTCTGACAACTGTACTCCTTCCTGCTCTGTTAATGGGGAGACTTTTGGGTAAACACCTGTTTTCCTTCATATCTTTGTGTCTTGTTGGGGGGCGTGGATGCACAGTGTGTGCAACTGTGAAAAGTCATTGAACTGATCCCTTAAAAATATCTGTGTTTTACTGTATGTAAATTTACCTCAATTTAAAAATTGTTTAAAAAAGAAAAGTAAAAAGATGGAAAACACACTATGCAATCAACAGCCATATGAGAGTTATAATAGCTGTACTAATATCAGATAAAACAGACTTTAAGACAAAAACTCTTACTAGAGATGAAGAGACAAATTTCATAATGATAAAGGGTCACTCCATCAGTAAGATATATCAATTATAACCATATATGAACCTTACAACAGTTTCCCAAAATACACAGAGGAAAATCTGACAGCATTGAAGGGAGAGGTAGATAGTTCAACAATAATAATTGGGGACTTGAACACTCCTTTCAATACTTTCAATAATGAATGGGAAAACTAGGCAGAATATCAACAGAGATATTGAAGACTTGAACAACACTATAAACCAGCCAAGACCTAATACACATCCATAGAACATTCTACCCAAAAACATATTTTTCTGAAGTATGCATGGAACATCCTACAGGAATAGGTGATGTGCTAGGCCATAAAAGAAGCCTCAATAGGTTTAAAAGGTTAAAATCACATAAATATGTTCTCCAAGAAATAAACAACAAAAATAAATTTGGAAAATATGAAAATATTTGGAAAATCAGGAAAACAATACTAAGTAACCAATGGATCAAATAAGAAATCACAAGTGAAATTAAAAAGTACTCAATATTGGTGAAAATTAAAATACAACATACCAGAGAGTGATATTATCAACATGGCAACATAAGACATCTCCTGGAAAAGTCTCCCCTGAAAAATATAATAAAAGGACAAATCCCCATTGTTTGGAACTCTGGAAGATGATAGAGACTAGAGAAAGACTCCACAAATGCTGAATTGAAGAAAAAGGAAAAAAAACACACTAATAAAATGGTAGGAAACTACAACCCAGACCTGCCCATCTGGACCCCTTCCCTCACTCAGTCCCGTGCAGTGTAAGAGTGACACAGAGGCACCATGGGCCCGGGAAGACTGTGGGTGCAGCCCACAGAGACACGTGAAGCAGAGAGTTAGAAACCCACACATATCCAGGCACAGGGGCCCAAGGCCACAGAGACCCAGGACAGAACCCAAGTGGCTGGTGAGTGTGTGCATACCAAAGGGCCCCCAGGGAAAAAAAGAGAGAGAGAGAGGGAGAGAGAGAGAGGGAGAGAGACTCGGTAGAACTGTTGGCAAGAGATGCACACACCCAACCTAGTCTCTGGTTGCTGGATCACATAAATGAAAAAATGGGCCTTTTTGAACATTGACCCCCAGCTGACTCCCCGGGGCAGGATACTCTAATGGGGAACTTACCAGAGGCAGAAAAGCCTCATGGAAAAAAATAATGGAAAACTGAACTGCTGTAAGGCAGTAAAGGATCTTAAGATAAAAAGTATAATGAAAAGGGACCACTGAGTGAGGAAGAACAGTAAAACAAATCATAGGAGTTGGGGATAAAATTCTGCACAAAAATAAATAGAACAGATCAGGATTCCCAGAGAAGGAACAGAGGAAAGAAAGCTTTCTCCTGGAGGTGGAAAATAATTGCATGTAAAAAGGCAATCATAGAGACTCGGAAGCAGAACAAGCAGAGCTGAGGAGATGCTCGGGTGAAATGATCTCGACTGAGAAAGAAGCCCAGAGGAAGAGGAAAAAGGAAGAAGAATGGATCTTTCCCAGATTGCATCTCGCTGTGGACCAGTGACACGGAACTTATGAAGAGGCTTCGATGGGATGGGGTTGGGTAAGTTTGTCATGGGAAGAGTTTCACACCCACCCATGGATTGGAGGTGGGAAGTGGGCCCTGTGCTGTCAGGAAGATTGGCAGCAGGGATTGTTTAGGGAAGCACATTTGGATGCCCTTTCTATTCTAGGTAGACCAGCATTAAGGAAACTGCACATAAAAGTGATGTATTAATATGCACAAAAACCTGGAAGCTCTGGAAAAAGAAGATTAATAAGGGGAAACCGACTCTTCTTGATTTATAATGCATTCAAAGATAACACGTAAATCAGTGTGTTTCTGGCTGCAAAATATGAATGATATGGAATAGAATGGAAAGTTCAGAAATAGACATCAGGGTAGAAGGTGTTTTGTTCCATAATCTGTTTTAAAATATGGACTCAACCTAAATTCTAGCAATAGCAGGTTCCTCAAATCATTCACAGCACATCATGCCATAGAGAACAAGGTGGTGTTTCCGAGATTCATGCACCAGCTGTTTAGGTAAAAATGATTATATTTTAGCAAGATATAGGAGCACAACTTTCTTTGTCATCAGAAGGGATGGAGCCAAATTCTAGTTCCACTAATTGTGATTAAATATTACATTTATTTTAAACACCACATGATGTATGTATTTGTGTAAAGCTCCAAACAATGATGCTACTTAGAAGTAACATCTTCCCTGTCATGGCCACCATCATCACTCATCATCTCCATCAGGAACCGTTCTTGTTAATTCTCTCCTGTTTAAGTCTTCCAAGAATGCATTTACACAATGTTATGTGATGTAGACAAAATTCTTCCATGAATGCTTCATTGTGATACTTTATTCTGCAATTTTTACAATTTCACATGCCATATGTCTTGGGGTATTTTTCATGTTAGCAAACATAGAAATAGGTTGCTTTTTAAATGCTCTTTTTATGTTTTGCAAATCTGGAAATAATTGTAACCCTTTATGTATATTTCCACTTTCCAACTACTCATGAGTCTAAGTAATTTTTTTATTATCTTGTGGACATGTACATATAAAATGTAGTTCATATTTTGCTCAGCAAAAACTACAATCTACACTAAGAAAAATGAAGTTATGGCCCAGTCAAAGGAAAAAACTTACACTTCAACTGAGATACAGGAATTTAAACAACTAATACTAAATCAATTCAAAAAGTTTAGGAAAGATATGGCAAAAGAGATGAAGCATGTAATGAAAAGACTGGGTGCACATACAGTAGAAATTGAAAGTTCAAAAAAACAACTAGCAGAATCTATGGAAACGAAAGGTGCAACACAAGAGATGAAGGACACAATGGAAACATACAACAGCAGATCTCAAGAGGCAGAAGAAAACACTCAAGAACTGGAGAACAAGGCACCTGAAAGCCTACACACAAAAGAATAGATAGAGAAAAGAATGGAAAAATATGAGCAATGTCTCCAGAAAATTAAGGACAAAATGAAATGCAGGAATGTATGTGTCACTGGTGTCCCAGAGGAGAAGAGAAGGGCAAAGGGGCAGAAGCAATAATAGAGAAAATAATCAATGAAAATTTCCCATTTCTTATGAAAGACATAAAATTATGGATCCAAGAAGCACAGCGTACCCCAAACAGAATAGATCTGAATAGGCCTACGCCAAGACACTTAGTAATCAGAGTTATCAAATATCAAAGATAAAGAGAGAATCCTGAAAGCATCAAGAGAAAAGCGATCCATCACATACAAAGGAAGCTTGATAAGACTATGTGCGTATTTCTCAATAGAAACCATGGAGGCAAGAAGGAAGTGGTGTAATATATTTAAGACACTGAAAGAGAAAAACCACCAAACAAGAATCCTATATCCAGCAAAACTGTCCTTCAAATATGAGGGAGAGGTTAAAATATTCTCCGACAAACAGAAAATGACAGAATTTGTGAACCAGATACCTGTTCTACAGGAAACACTAAAAAAAGCAATGCAGACAGAAAGGAAAATACAGGAGTGGGAGGTTTGGAAAAAATTTTAGGAGATAGTAGCAAAGCAATGTAAGTACACTGAACAAAGATGACTGTGAGCATGGGTGAAAGAGGAAGGTTATGAGCATGTGGGACACCAGAATGAAAGACAAAAGATAAAGACTGGAACTGTATAACTCAGCAAAACCTAGGGTGCTCAACGATTGTAATAAACAGTAGAAATATGTTTTCACATGAGGTAGAATAAATGAATGTCAACATTGCAAGGTGTTAAAAATAGGGTGGGATTGGGGGGAAAATACAATCAGTGCAAACTAGAGACTATAATTAACAGAAACATTGTATTGTTTCCTTTAATACAACAAAGGTAATATACCAAAGCTAAATGCATATGGGGGGCTGGGACATAGGGGAATGGTATAGGGCTCCTGGCATTGGTGATGTTGTCTGACTCTTTATCCTACTTTAGTTTAATGCTATCTTTCTTTTTGTTGCTTTCTAGATGTCATGTTTTTTTTCTCTCTTTTTTCTTTTTCTTTTATCTCTCTACCTTCTCTGACACTTCCTCCTTCTTTGTGGAAGAAATGGAGATGTCCTTACATAGATAGTGTCAATGGTGCTGAATATATAAATACATGACTATACAGGGAACCAACAATTGTTTACTTAGGATGGAAGGTACAGTGTGTGAACAGAAGCATCTTAAAAAAAATGGGCTGATGAAGAAATCTTGAGGGCACTATTCTGAGTGAAATAAGAGACACATAAGGATAAATATTGCAGGGTCTCACTGGTATCAACTAATTATAATATGTAAACTCATAGACATGAAACGTAAGTTATCAGGATATAGTCGAGGCTAAAGAATGGGGAGCAGTTGCTTATTATGAGCAGAATGTTCAACTAGGGTGAACTTAAACATTTGGAAATGGACAGAGGTGACATTGTGAGAATAACTAACAGTGCTGAATGGTGTGTGAAGGTGGTAGAAAGGGTAAGCTCAGAGTCACATATATCACCAGAAGGAAAGTTGGAAGTTAAAAGATGGGAATGTATGAGACAGTGAATCTTGTGGTGGACGATGTCCATGATTAACTGTACAAATATTAGGAATCTCTCTCATGAACTAGAACAAATGTATGACACTATAACTAGAAGTTAATAATAGAAGGGCCCAAAGAAAAATATATATACCTATTGCAAACTATATACTACAGTTAGTAGCATTTTAACATTCTTTCATCAATAGTAACAAGTGTACTATACGAAAACTATGATTCAGTAATGGAGGGGGGTTACTTAGGGGTATGGGAGGATTTGAGCTTCCTTTTTTTGTCTTTATTTCTTTTCTGGAGTATGAAAATGTTCTAAAAATTGAAAAAAATTTAATTGTGGTGATGGATGCACAGCTGTATGTTGGTGCCATGGGCAATTAATTGTACACTTTGGATCTTTGGATAATTGTATGGTTTGTGAACAATCCCAATAAATTTAAAAGGATAAAAAAATTTAAAAAATCAATGAGTCATGGAAGAAATCACAAAGAAAATAAGTAAATATCTTGAGAAAATTGAGTGTTAACACAACATATCAGAACTAATGGGATGCAGTGAGAGCATGCTCAGAAGGCAATTTAATAGCCCTAAATGCTTTAATTTAAAAAAAAAAAAAAAGAAAGAGCTCAAATCAAATACGTAACTTCACACCTGGATGAACTAGAAGAAGAAAAGCAACTAAACCCAAACCAAGCAAAAGGAAACCAATAACAAGGATTAAAGCAGAAATAAATGAAATAGAGAACAAAAAAAAAAACAACGGAGAGCATTAACAAAACCAAAAGTTGGTTCTTTGAAAAGATAAATAAAATGCTATGAAATGTTCAGCAAAACCTTTAAATAGACTAACAAGGAAAAAAAGAGAGAGGACACAAATAAATAAAATTAGAAATGAGAGGAAAGACATTACTACTGACCACAAAGAAATAAAATAGGAGGATGCTATGAACAACTGCTTGCCAACAAATTAGACAACCTAGATGAAGTGGACAAATTCCTAGAAACACACAATTTACATCGATTCTAGAAGAAATATGAGATCTCAGCAGACCAATTATGAATAAAGAGATTGACTCAATAATCAAAAACATCCAACAAAGAAAACCCCAGGACCAGATGGCTCCACAGGGGAATTCTACAAAACATTCCAAGAAGAATTAACTCCAGTTCTGTTCAAACTATTCCAAAAATTTGAATATGAGGGATCACAACCTAATTCATTTTATGAGGCCAATATCACCTTAATACCAAGGCCAGATAAAGATACTACAAGAAAAGAAAATTATAGAACAATATCTCTTATGAATAAAGATGCAAAAATCCTCAACAAAATACTGTCAAACTGAATCCAACAGCACAGTAAAAGAATGATACACCATGATGTATTCCAGGTATGCAAGGGTGGTTCAACATAAGAAAATCAATTGATGTAATATACCACAGTAACAGAATGAAAGGGGAAAAAAAACCCACATGATCATCTCAATTGATGCAGAAAAGGCATTTGACAAAATCCAGCACCACTTCTTGATAAAAACAATTCGAACACTAGAAATAGAAGGAAACTTCCTCAACATGATAAAAGGCATATATGAAGAACACATAGCTAACATCATACTCAATGGTGAAAAACTGAGAGCTTTCCCTCTAAGATCAGGAACAAGACATTTCTGTAAACCTACAACTTCTCTAATTAAAATTAATAATACTAATTTTTAAAAAACATTATGCTAGGTAAAAGAAACAAGACACAAAGTACTACATATTTTATCATTCCATTTTATATAAAATGTAAATATATGGCAACATATATATGATGCAGCAGTAAGAAAGAATGAGGTCCTGAAACATGTGACTACACGGATGAAGCCTGAAGACATAATGCTGACTGAAACAAGCCAGACACAAAAGGAGAGATATTGTATATTACCGCTAATGTGAACTCCCTAAACAATATAAAATCAACATCTTATAATGTAGAATATAGGAGACCTAGAAAAATAGACAGAAGCTAGTGAAGGGGAAATATGTTCAGATATGCTAATGAGGGTGAATTTAAAGGTATGGGAATGGATGAGGTGATGATTGTTAATGCGATTATAAGTATCAGTGCTGCATTGAAGGTGAACAGGATTGAAAGGTGCTGTTTAGAGGCGTGTATCACAGATCAGCACTACAAATACTAGATAGGTGCTTGCATGATATACTTCTAAGGCATGACACTGGTACAGGGAGTTGACAACAGAGTGGTATATGGGAAAAATCTACCTATTGCATACTAGGGACTATAATTAACAGGAATACCTTACTAGTGCCACACAAATACTAGGGACAAATAATTAAGGGCTGAAAAGAGCTATGAGATGTTTTGGGTCATGAGAATTGTTTAAAATGGAGAGTTATGAGGATTGTACAACTAAGTGATGATAATGTGAGATATTACTATGGACAGAACATATACTATGTGAAATTAGGAACCCCCTATTTCATAAGTCAAGCTCTCTATCTTGAGGCTTGCTGCTGTGAAAATGTATGGCTGTAGGGAGAGACTAAGTCCACCTATAATTATGCCTAGGAGTCACCTTCAGAGAACCTCTCTTGTTGCTCAAATGTGGACATTCGCTAAGCCCAACTCTGCAAATAAATTCATCACCCTCCCCCTGATGTGGGACAGGACACCCCAAGTGAGTGAGTCTCCCTGGCAACATGGGACATGGATTCCAGAAATGAGCCTGACCCTGGCATTGAGGGGTTGAGAATGCCTTTTTTACCAAAAGGGGGAAACGAAAGGCAACAAAATAAGGTTTCAGTGGCTAAGAGATTTCAAATAGAGTCAAGAGGCTGTCCTGGAGGTTACTTCTACGCAAGTTTCAGCTAGATATGCCAAATGGCCACAGTATGATAAGCCCAAGTCAACAGTAGTCCCGAAAACCCTAAAGAATACCCGGGTCCCTATCCTAGACTCTATAAAAGTTTCACTCACTAAGTTTATTCCTCAGAAACTTAAATCCTACAGAGAGCTCCTATGCCAGCTAAGTCACAAAACCCAGAGGCAATAGCCTCTTCGAGAACATCAACTAGATGTGTCCTCTTTGCTCATAAAGTTGACACCCCTTTTCAACATGAACAAGTTAGGGTGGTCACTGCCTAGACATCCCTGAAGATCAGAAAAGTGATTAAACTAGAGGAAGGGGTAGCAACAGACAAGATAGAATTTAACAAAGGGTTATGATTACTGAATCGCTGAATAATTTTCTTTTCCTTAGTTGCTTAGAATAGCTAGAAGGAAAAGAACTGAAATGGAACTGTAACCCATAACTTTCTTTGAAATTTGCTGTATAGCTACTTGTAAAAAAAATGTAAATATAAATAAATCAATAGAGATGGAAATAGATTAGTGGTTATGTAGGGCTGGGGAAGGATAGAGAGATTGAGAGATGACTGTTAGGGGGTATGGAGTTTTTCTTTTTGGAGTAAAGAAAATGTTCTGAAATTGATTGTGGTGATAAATGCACAACTCTGCTATTATACTAAAAGCCATTGATTGTACACTTTGGATGAATTGTACGGTATGTGAATATATCTCAATAAAACTACTTTAAGAAAAAAACACACTGAGATACCATTTCATAACACTAGAATGGGCTACTGTCAAAATAACGGAGAATTACAAGTGTTAGGGAGGATGTAGAAAAATAGTAACACTCAATCATTGCTGGAATGTAAAATGGTGAAGCCACTTTGAAGATAGTTCAGTAGTTCCTCAGAAAGTTAAGTATAGAATTATCATCTGACTCCCAGTTCTGGTATTTACCTAAGGGATTTGAAAGCAGGGACTCAAACAGATATTTACACACCAACATTCATAGCAGTGTTATTCACAATTGTCAAAAGATGGGAACAACCCAAGTGTCCATCAACAGATGAATGAATAAACAAAATGTGTTATATACATGCACAGAATATTATTCAGCCATAAAAAGGAATGAAGTTCTGATCTATGCAACAACATAGGTAAACCTTGAATACATCATGTTGAGTGAAATAAGCCAGACATGAAAGAACAAATATTGTGTGATCTCACTGATATAAAATAATGAGAATAAGCAAACCCATGGTGTCAGAATCTAGAATATAGTATACAAGGGACGGGGTGGGGATAGGGAATGGGAAGTTAATGCTTAACTTGTAGAGCTTCTATTTGGGTTGATTGTAAAGTTTGGGTAATGTATGGTGATGTTGATAGCACAACATTGTGAACATAATTCAAAGCAATGAATGCTTTATTTGAATATGATTTAAAAGGGAAATTTTAGGTTGTAAATTTATTACAAGAATAAAAATTTAAAAAACAAACATAGGAGTGTACAACACAAATAGTGAACCCTAGAGTAAACAGTGGACTATAGTTAATATTACAATTACAAATATGTTCTTTCATGAATTGTAACAAATGTACCACACTAATGCAAGGTGTTAATAGTAGGGTGATATGTAAGAGTCCTGTATTTTATGCATGGTTTCTCTATAAACCTACAACTTCTCTAATAAAAAAATACATTCCCAAACTTATGGGATGCTGTTAGTGCTCAGAGGGAAATGCATAGTTAGAAATTCCTTTATTAAAAAAAGAAGAAAGATCTTAAGTCAACAATCTAATATTCCAATTTAGGAAATTAGAAAAAGAACAAATTAAATCCAAAGCAAGCAGAAGGAAGAAAATAAATATTCAAGTGGAAAGAAATGAAATCATGAATAGAAAGAGAAAATTAATGAAACCAAAACTTTTCAGCCTACATTGACACACCCTAACTAGACTGACAAAAAGAAGGAAGGAAAGACAGAAAGGAAGAAAAGAAAGGAAGAAAAGAAAGGAAGGAAGGAAGGAAGGAAGGAAGGAAGGAAGGAAGGAAAAGAAAAAATTCAAATTACTAAAATCAAGGATGAAAGTGGGGATATCCCTACCAACCTTACAGAAATAAAAAGTTACATGAGAATGTTATGAAAAACTGTAAGCTAACAAATAAGATAACAGATGAAATGGGCAAATTCCTAAATGGATATGAATTGCCAAAAGTAATGCAAGAAACAGAAAATCTGAACAGACCTACAACAAGTAAAATGATTGAATTAGTAAATAGGAAACTTTCCACAAAGAAAAGCCCAGGCCCAGGGACGCGACTTCACTGGTTAATTCTACCAAACATTGTGAGCAAAATTAACAGTAACACTTCATAAACTCTTCTAGGAAACAGAAGAGAAAGAAACACTTCCCAACTCATTCGGTGAGGCCAGAATTACCCTAACACCAAAGCCAGATAAAGACATCACATGTAAAAGAAAATGACATACCAATACCCCTTATGAATTTAAATGCAAAATCTCTCAACAAAATGCTAACAAACCAAATCCAGCAACATATGAAAAGGACTCTATGTCACAACCAAGTGATATTTATCCCAGCAATGTGAGTTTGGTTAAACTATGAAAGCTTTATACTGGGCCCACGACATTCCTACCTGGTTCCAGGCCTTGCAGTTCAAAGACATTAGGTCAGTGCCAGGATACAATGTGGAGCCACGAAGCAGCCAACCACCCACATATGGACTGAAACTGGGCTCACTGGAGGGGCCATGTAAGTGCAGTGCAACAGAAGCACCCAACTGTAACATGCCAGACATTATTCTGATCTCTTTGAGTATCTCATCACACTGCATCTTCTTGACAACCCAGGAAGCCAAGTATTAATACCACTTCACCAATCAAGAAAATTTTGACTCATAGAAGTGAATGGTGCTCCCCCTGGTTAGATTGACATGGATGCCTGTTTTTAATAGTATTTCTAATCCTTAAGTTTGCAAACATTGGAAGAACACTTCTGTAGTTTGGTCAGCAGAAACGGAATACAGAGCATTCTCCTTGAATGGCAAATGGGATATTTTAAGCACGAAAGATTAGGTGACTTTATTCAAAGTCAATAACAAATTAAGGACTGGAAAATATCCTGACAGTTGCTTCAGTATTCCTCCACTTAGACAGACCTTATCCTCATATAAAATAAAATGTCATAAATTTAGGGGGTGTACCGTATTTACTGTGTCCCTTTGCTCATCTAGTTGCCATAATAGAATGTTTCACTCTCCCGGGTGATACTATTCAGCCTATCTTTGATTCTGCCACAAATACTGACTTCACTACCATTCACAATAGCTAGACCAATGGTCATTTCCTTTAGTTTTGCATAGAATAATATTATTCCTCTATCAATGAGCTCTGATTGGCATTGTGATCAGTACTACTTTTATTCCCTGGGCTCCATAGAGCAACAGCTGTGTCCAACAAATTTAATAAGAGTGACTCCCAAACCCAACTAAGGTTTTCCCCAAGAATAGATACCCCAGATAGTCTAAAGAGAAAGGCACATAAATGAGGACTAATATTCTGTCTGTGACAGGAGGAAAATCCTCTTGACTTCACAGAGGTTCAAACACTCCCACAGAAAGAACTGAGTGCTCTGTCACACTCTCTGGGTCAGGGACTCCCCCCAGGGGCTGCCCTTGGAAAGGTGTCAGGGCCATCATGATGGAGCCTTTTGAAACCTTGCATCAGAGAACCCAGGGACATCTAGTCTGGTGACTGAGACTCCTCACTCACTGAGGAACAGCCAAATAACCAGCCAGCTGTCATTCTCCAGGACACTCTTCTGCCTCCCATCCACACGTGCTTACTGGACCTGCCTTTTAGCACAAGTGTCAGTGGTGTTTTACTGAAATCAACCTGAAAAACCACAATGCCATCTTTCATAAGTCTCATCTCTCACTTGGACTAGAAAAAGCTGCAAGTCTACTTCCCTCCAGCCTCAATCCTTCCAATTCATCTCAGTGCTGCTGCCAGGAGCATAGAAAATAAAAATCTGATCATTTTGACCCCTTTGATTAAAAACCAAGGTTAGAGCACCCCAGATGCAGAATGAAGTCTAAACTTCTTGCAAGACGTTTAAGGGCCTTCACAACTTGTCACTAACCCACCTTTGGAGCAATATCCTCAACAGTTTTTTCCCATACCCTGGTCCTGGCCTCCACAAAGAGCTCACATTCCCCTGAAGCTGCTGCACATTTTCATTATATATGATTTTTCCTTTACTATTCCATTTACCTAAAATCCATTTCCATCTCATCTCATCCACCTAACAAGCTCTCAATTATTCTTTGAGAATGAATGCAAATGTAACTCCTCTGAAGGCTTTCCCAAATATCCCTAGTCAAACTAATACTCCTTCCTCTGTAACCCTATATACTGCACTAATACTGACTCCCCAAAGTCATTAGATGGCAAAGCCAAGACTCAAACAAACCCAGGTCTTCTGACTCCAGATCCTAAGTTCTTTCTACTAGACCATAATACCAATGCAATCATGCTTTAATTCTGACTCCTAAATACCTAACCAGTGGCAGGTACTCATTCAACATGCATTGAATGAATGAATTACAACCTATAGGTACCTTCTTCCACCCTCTCCACACCCCATTCTCCACACTAGACTTTATGAAGGAAGCACTGCTTCTTAAATGCCTCCAACTCATGGGCTATTAGGCATATTCTAATCATACTGTCTAATCATGCCCCAGTTTAGGGATATCCAAGCTATGCATCTTGTAATTGTGTGGGTCCTTAGATGGTGTTTGTTTGGCAAGGAATAAGGGAGAGGAAAAAGAAAGCAATGCATTATGTCCAGGGAGACGCCTGGCCCAAGGAAGCACGTCCAACTCCCCAGCACACCTCTTAATACAGCCTCTGAGAATCTGAGCCCTCCAGGGGCTGGTAGCCAAGTCTGAGCTGAAAGCATCACATGTTGTTTGGGAGAAAGAAGTCAGGGTGTCCATGGCAATATAAATACAGAGACAGGACAAGCAGGCCCTAAGAGGCGATGCCAAGCCCAAAGAAGTCAGAGGGCTCTGGGTTAGGAATCTATTCTCAGTCAAAGAAAAAAAAAAAAAAAAAAACAGTAGAAGATGAAAAAAGAATCAACTTCTTTATTTTGCCTTTTCACAAAGAAACTCTCTTCAAGAAGCAGCAAATAAAAATGTACCTCCCCACCCCCATCCACTGAGTGCTGAGTAGGACACTGAGATAACAGTCCTGAAAGGAAAAATAAATAATTCAAGATGAACTTTTCTGCCCTAGGCTGAGGGTCTGAAAATCATCCAATCTGCCAGCAATATTCTATCTGCCAACCCACCTGCAAAGAAAGGCACCATTTAAGATGGCTGTTATACAAAACACACACTCATGGGCTCACTCAAAGCCTGGTAAGGAAGGAGGAAAGCGGGAAAGCAAACGAAATATTCTGGCACAAGATTTTTGGACTTTAGGAATTCCACAACAAAGACTTTGCCAAGATCTACTTGACAGGATTTAGAGAGAGTTAAAAAAGTGAGTATTTGCAGAAATCAATGTGAGAATAAGCATAGTCTGTTTGAGACGTGGTTTCAGAGGCTCAGGCTATTCTCACACCTTCATATATGGAACTGCCACTCCAAAGGACAAAGAATCAGAAAGCTGGTTTGTATAAAGCAATACTGTTACTCCATAATGGAAAAAGAATGCCAGCCAATGAGGAGACAGAATTATGCAGCCTGAGGAAGAGGGCTGGAGCTGGCTTTTATGGAACTTACCTTCACTTTAATTATAAACGTTTCAGGACAGAGCTGAGTTTCTTTAGGGTCCAGCCAAAACCTTCATTTCAGAAAAAAATAATGCTGATGATTAACCTGATCTTGTATAACCAGAACACACTGTAAATCATAGATACTCTAACATCTTATTCTTTTTCATATAACAAAAAAAAAGTGGCAAATAAATAAGGTCAAGTGGACCATCAATGCAGCTAAAAAGGAAAATTGTGTTCCCCTTCTCTAATATCATCACATTCCCCAGTGAGGAGTTCAGATGTTTGCCCTCCTGAGTTTCTCTGATTGCCATGGATGGGTTCATTGAATTGCAGGCAGGAATTGCATTCTCTTAACAAATATTTCTTGAGTACCCCTACTACGAGCTAGTCATGGTACATCATGCTGTGGAGACAAAGATGAATAGGAAATGGCCCCGAATGTCAATGTGTTCACAGTTAGGTGAATTTCATCCAGGTTGACCAGCTGCTGCCCTCATTTTGGCCCCGGCACTCCTGGCTTCTATGGCTCTCTATTTACCCTTAGCTGACATGATCTGTCACTGCCATGTCACTGCCAACTGAGACCCTGAACTCTCACCTCTCTCAGCTCATATAAATCCAACCACCTATGGATGGAAGCCTTACAATTGCTTCAAGCACCAACTGAGACAGGCACTTTCTTTCCCAAATTACCCACCCATCCAACATGCTCCCCTTCCTAATTGTCCCTTTTCTTTCAGTACTAGTCCATTCTTTCAGTCTCCCAGACTTTACTTCCAACTTCACCAGGTCCTACCATCTGTCATGCAGAATGACATTTGCATTCTCCTGTGGGTTCATTTCAGCTTTCACCACCTATATCTAGGTCTCATTACCTTACACACAAAATAACTGGCTTATCTGCCCCCTTCCAACTCATTTTTTTCATAACCTTACCAAGATACTTTTTTTCTAAAAGCAGCCATCATTATTTTCCTGCTCATGAAATTCAGTGGCTTTCATTTGTCAAACATAACGCTTTGAAAACCCTCAACTGTCTGAACTTTCCCTGCCTACACAATGCTATTCCCAACTATTCCCCATCCCCTGACTTCTGTTCTAGTCAGGTTTGCCCTTATTCAAACTGTCCCCCACCTCCCCAAACCACACAGCCATTGTCCAAGGATACACTGCGTCTAATCAAGTATCCATCAAGCCCCTTCTGTGTAATACACACTGCACTGGACACTGGGGAGCTGCAGAGAACGTTACAGGCAACTGTCTGGCCTTCGTGGTCTTACCATCTAGTGTTGTGACACTTGGCTAAGCTCTTAGAAAAAGTTTGATGCTTTTCTCATACTTCATACCTTTAAAAAAAACCTAAGTGAAGAATAGAGTTTGGCATTAAAAAATAAATAAATAATGAAAGTACGAAAATTCAATGAATATTTTTCCAATCTGTTTGGAAACAGACTTCCAAAATAGGTAGCATAAAAGAAATGATAGAATGGAAAACTCCTTCATAGCCTCATCACCTCCATGAATCTTTCTCTAATGAATCTAATTCAAAGATTCATCCATTCCAGAACTTCCTTCCCTAAATATCTATGGCCCTTAGAATCAGGTAGACCAGTGCTTGGTGATGCACCTTTATCTTGTGCATAATAATCTTGCCCTCCAGAGAATTCTACTCTAAACAGGGAGACAAAGTTTTGCCTGGTTTCTTCTGTAGCCCTCACAAGAGTAGGCAGTGTGCAAGCTTCATCAATATACCGGAGTGAATGAAACAACATCCAGATTCAAATGTTCACACTTAAAGACTGACTTGAGTAATTCAAAAGCTCAGGTGATCCAAAAAGTCATTACAGCAATCTTTCACTTCAATATGCGTTAACATTTTCAAGTAGAAGAGATCCTGACTTTTTTTGAGATTGGCTTCCTTTCCAAGACTTTCCTGCCCATGTTCCAAAGGGGGACAGTCAGAAAGAAAAGGGCAGAAAAGCAAAGGGTAATCTGTGAACTAGATTATATAGAGTCATTTGTTTCTCAAATTCCCTCTCAATGACATTTTTATCATATGAGCCTCAAGTAAACTTGTCAGCAGACATCATGTGGTCTTCTGGAGCCAAAGTCTCCACAAGTTTTGACATGACTCTTAGATTCTGGCACAACTATTTTTAGTGAAATAACATTGCCTTGCTCCTGTGACATTTCCCAGAACAATGGTAAATCTGAGATCAGAGGGATTTTTTTTTTTATTATTATTTAAACCTTTGCTCAATTAGACAGTCAAAAGACAGCCATATTATGAATGTGCTGGCTTCAAGGAAACAGCTGGAGAGATTGAAAAGGAATCAGGTCCCAGTTGTGTTCTTCCTTGAGGCAGCAGCTTACTCAGATTGGAAAATTAGGACCAAAAAAGATAGACTGGTTTGATTCTTGGTTGCGGGACACTGATTACGTGCTTCAACTTGGCGGGCCTGGGCTGGGGGACCTGATCAGCCCCTGGGGAGGGTGGTGGGCACGGGCGACAGCACCCTGTACAGCCCCCCGGGCCTGGGAAAGTGAGGCCGGAGGCAGGCCCCATTTCCTCACCCAAAATACCACTGTTAGGGGAGGCTTGCCAGAGGGAACCGCCTTTTCCCCACCCCCTTATCTTGCCCGGACACTCCCCGTTGCCAGTGCAACTCCCATCACCACCAGTGCGCATACATTGTTGCCAGACACCGTTACCGGAGCAACTCTCACCCCTTTTCAATCAACCTCCGCGCCCTCTCAGAACCAATCCAAGCCTTTAACCTCTACAGCTACCCCGCCCTCTAAACGCCCAATATAAGCTTGTACTCTCCCCTAATAAACTCTCTTGGTTTCTTCACCCTAAAAGAATCGTGTCCCGCCTGTTCCTTTCTCGCCGCCCTCCATACTTTGCACGCCCCCGCCGGGGACCTGGCCAAGTCCCCCGCCTTGCCCTCGCCTCCGGGAAAGAGCCCCCGCCGCCGGTACCCTCCAAGCAATCCTGAGAGCCTAGGATTTAGCAACCGGCCGCCACCCCCCCTCACAGACGAATCAACTGCGACCGCAACTGGCGCCCAACGTGGGGCACCTGGGATTAAAAGTCCTCTCCACGCAGCGGTCCAGTAAAACCACCCGCTCGCCCGGACGCCTCTCCAGCTCCCCTTCTCCTCGCCTGCAAATCCAGTACCAGCGACTCGCCACCTCTGACGCTCCCTACTCCAAGATGACAACCAACCCTCCGCGACCTCACCGCCACCGGTCAACCCGCCGACCGCGAGGCCCTTCTCGATCGCCTGAACATCGCACCAACCTCGAGCTCCAGCTTCTCTAAACCTCCAACTTTAAACCCCCCACCCTCGTCCATCCCACAAGCAGCAAGGCCCCTGTCGAGCGCCCGGGCGCCACACCAACGCCGAGCTCCAGCCTCGCTGAGCCACCGTCAACCCCTTTTTCCCCTCCCCGACCTCCCCCTTCCCTCATCCCTTAGCGGACCTCTCCGGTAAGCTTCTTCCTTTAATTAGAAAAGAAGGGGGAAATGCGGGACACTGATTACGTGCTTCAACTTGGCGGGCCTGGGCTGGGGGACCTGATCAGCCCCTGGGGAGGGTGGTGGGCACGGGCGACAGCGCCCTCTACAGCCCCCCGGGCCTGGGAAAGTGAGGCCGGAGGCAGGCCCCATTTCCTCACCCAAAATACCACTGTTAGGGGAGGCTTGCCAGAGGGAACCGCCTTTTCCCCACCCCCTTATCCTGCCCGGACACTCCCCGTTGCCAGTGCAACTCCCATCACCACCAGTGCGCATACATTGTTGCCAGACACCGTTACCGGAGCAACTCTCACCCCTTTTCAATCAACCTCCGCGCCCTCTCAGAACCAATCCAAGCCTTTAACCTCTACAGCTACCCCGCCCTCTAAACGCCCGATATAAGCTTGTACTCTCCCCTAATAAACTCTCTCTCTCTTGGTTTCTTCACCCTAAAAGAACCGTGTCCCGCCTGTTCCTTTCTCGCCGCCCTCCATACTTTGCACGCCCCCGCCGGGGACCTGGCCAAGTCCCCCGCCTCGCCCTCGCCTCCGGGAAAGAGCCCCCGCCGCCGGTACCCTCCAAGCAATCCTGAGAGCCTAGGATTTAGCAACCGGCCGCCACCCCCCCCCCACAGACGAATCAACTGCGACCGCACTTGGTCTCTAAGAACTGGAAAGCCTCGATCCACTCTAAATGAAACAGAACATTTTGAAAAGCATATCTCACCTTAATATTGCCATTATGGTTCTGATCTTTTCTCATATCTACTATGCACATTCTGGAAAGGCCATTTAAACCCCCAAAGCTAAATTCAAAATGGAAATGAAAATTCCGCGAACTCTCACTGCACAAAACCATGCTGCTATTCAAAGTTTCTCATACTTTTTAATTATTTGCTGCTATTTAGCCATTTACAAATCTCTAGTTTCACAACCCTAAAGTGATTGTCTTCACCTGAATAAGCCATAGTGAGAACTGGTTTCAAACATCTCACCAATAGTCCAATATTACAACCATGATGTTTTTCAACAAATGTTATCTACAACCTGGAGCTACATTTCTCATATCATAATCATCAAATAGTAAAATTACTGTCCTCTGCCCTTTCCCAACCACATCTGTAGTGTTCTTTTCAAGGACATCCATAGGCTGCCTGTAAACATGTACTTAGTGACCTGGTCCAGAACTTACCAGAGACCTCTCTTAGAAATACTGAATTGGGGAAATGAAACACTGAATTGGTGGGTTCTGGGAAAGAAGTTGAGGGTCATGGGGTGACTTGGGGCTCAGATGGCTATTATGGACCAGGTACAAAGCTGAAGTCATGGAAAAGTCAGCCAGTAGAAAGAGGAAAATAAATTTGATACACAGTGAGAAGAGACACCATAAATGAAAGACCACAGAGCCTCCATTCCAAGAGGCTTGCTGTATTTCACTGCCTGCTCCTGGGTACCCTGTGTCCTTATAAAAAATCCTCCTTTAAATGAGATAAAATGAATGGGTCTCTGTTTCTTAAAATCAAAGAAGTAAAACCCAAAATCATTGGTGAGGCTGTGGAAGAGACTTCCTCACTCTGTTGGAGAATGAAGGAGACCAGTTTCCCAAACCTACATGATGATAGAAACCACTTGGCACACTTGTTAAAAGCTCAGATTGCCAGAAGGCACCTTTCTTGCAGATTCTGACTCCCAAGTTCTTGCTCAGGGACCAAGAATACACAGACAATTCTTATGACCAGGCAAGTTTGGTTAACACTAGATTAGGTATGTTCTGAGATGCTTTCAATTCCAAGGTCAACACACACGAATTGATCACTTCTGCACACACAGCAGTATTTTAAGTGCACAGATGTGGAGTTAAAGACACATTTCATGTCCTCAGGAAACAAAAAAAATCAATTTCTGCACTCTTCAGACAAAGAGAAAATAGAGAAAAATAGGGGAAAGTTTTAGGGGCTGAGGAACAGAGCCAATATACACATGTGTGCATTTGTGTGTGCTGCACTTTGATCTAATTTAAGAGATTAGAACAAACTCTCTCAAAAAATGTTTGAACTATGCCTGCATTGTATAATTAAATCCATACAACTTGGTAAAAATATAGGTTCTACCTCTCCAGTACATACAGCTAAACATTACAGTTATATGTTGCAGGCAGTAAAATAGTCCACTTGAATAAGACCAAGAAAACAGCTATTACAAATATGGTCATGTAAAGGATTTGAAAGTCGAGATTCTAGAAGAATAGTATAGACCAAAATTAATTTAATGTAAACTCTTCAAAGTTGCTGCAATAGCGCTAAAACCAAATTCCACATGCAATGTGATCCAAATCCACAAAATATATCAGGGGCTTTGGAAGAACAGATATAAGCTTTAGGCTGATTTGGACCTTTGCTTTGTTTCAGCTTCTAGTTCTAACAGAAACTGTAAATAATTGCATGACTCTAACTTAGAAAGCTCTCTCTCTCCTGAAAGCAATCTAACCTCCTCCTTCAAAGATAGGCCTTCAACCCCCAGAAGCCCTGAAATACGCAAGGTTCCATTGTGGTTAGGAGCTTAATATTTGATTCTGATAGGTATGGCTAAAATCTTACTAGTTCTGTGACCTTGGAGGGCAAGTTCCTTAACCTCTGACTGTCTGCTTCCTAATCTAAACGCAATAAAAACAGCTACCTCTCAGAAGTGCTGTGAGAATTAAATCAGGTAATATATAGATGGCACTTAACATAGTCTGGCATGTCATCAAACCTCGATAAATGGGAGCTATATGCATATTTAGGAGATTGTGCTGGAAGGACCATTGGGATCAATCACCTGTACAAGTGAAGAAATTTAGGCTCTAGAACAATAAGTTGCTAGTTAGGGAGTGGAAGAGCTTAAGAAAAGAACCCAATCTTAAGCTACCCAGTCAGTGTTCTGAGAACACCATTTCATTGAGTGATTCCATTCAATTGGAATTACATTCTTTTAAGGCATTCCCTGGAAATTGATTGGAATGTGTCACACTTTTGCAGAATTTTTTTTTCCTGGCAATTTTATTGAGATATAGTCACATACCATACAATCAATGAAAGTGTACAATCAGTTGTTCACAGTATCATCATAGAGTTGTACATTCATCACCAAAATTAATTTTTGAACATTTTCGTTACTACAAAAAATAAACATAAGAATAAAAATAAAAGTTAAGAAAAAACACCCAAAACATCCAATACCTTTCTTCCCCCACATTATTCATTTACTTTTTGTCCCCATCTTTCTACTCATCTGTCCATTCACTGGATAAAAGGAGTGTGAGCCACAAGATTTTCACAATCACACAGTCATACAGTATAAGCTACATAGTTATAAAATCATCTTCAAGAATCAAGGCTAGTGGGTTGCAGTTCAACAGTTTCAGGTATTTCCTTCTAGCTATTCTAATATACTAAAAACTAACAAGGGATATCTATATAATGCATAAGAATAATCTCCAGAATGATCTCTCAACTCCATTTGAAATCTCTCAGCCACTGAAACTTTATTTTGTTTCATTTCTCTTCCCCCTTTTGGTCAAGAAGACTTTCTAAATCCCATGATGCTGGAACCAGGCTCAACCTTGGGAGTCATGACCCACATTGCCATGATTGATTTCTTCTAAAAGAAATAGAATGCAAACTAAAGAAATGGAGAGATATTCAGTGGCTCATAGCCAGGAAGGCTAAATGTCATTAAGATATCTGATCTATAGTTTAATGTAATTCCCATGAAAATTCCAACAATCTGCTTTGCAGACCTGGAGAAGCTAGTCATCAAATCTATTTGGAAGGGAAAGATGCCTCAAATTGCTAAAAATATTCTAAAAAAAAAAAAAAAAAAAGAAGTGGGAGAGGACTTAACACTGCCTGACTTTGAAGCAAGCCTACTATAAAGCCACAGTAGTCAAAACAGCATGGTATTGGCACAAAGATAGACATATCAATCAATGGAATCAAATTGAGAATTTGGAAATAGATGCCCAGATCTATGGTCAACTGATTTTTATAAGGCCCCAAAATCCACTGAGTTGTGACATAACAGCCTCTTTAATAAATGGGGCTGGGAGAATTGGATATCTATATCTAAAAGAATGAAAGAGGACCCCTATCTAACACACTATACAAAAATTAATTCAGCATGAATCAAAGATCTCCTCTAAGAAGATAATGTAGGGAAACATCTTCAAGACCTAGTATTAGGAGGTCACTTCTTAGACCTGACACCTAAAGCACAAGCAACAACAGAAAAAAATAGATAAATGGGAACTCCTCAGAATTAAAAGCTTCTGCACCTCAAAGGAATTTGTCAAAAAGGTAAAGAGACAGCCAACTCAATGGGAGAAAATACTCGGAAATAATCTATCTGATAAGAGACTGATATCTTGTGTATATAAAGAAATCTTATAATTCAATGGCATTAGTATAAATAGCCCAATTATAAAATGGGCAAAAGATATGAAAAGACATTTCTCTGAAGAGAAAATTCAAAAGGCTAAAAAGCACATGAAAAAATGTTTACTTCACTAATTATTAGGGAGATGCAAATCAAGACCACAATGAGGTATCATCTCACACCAATAAGAATGGCTGCCATTAAGCAAATGGGGAACTACAAATGCTGGAGGGGATGTGGAAAAATTGGAACTCTTATTCATTGCTGGTGGGACTGTATAACGGTTCAGCCACTCTGGAAAACAGTTTGGTGGTTCATCAGAAAACTAGGTATTGAGTTACCCTACAATCCAGCCATTTCATTTCTCAGTATTTACCCAGAGGACCTGAAAGCAGTGACATGAACAGATATTTGCACACCAATGTTCATAGCGGCATTGTTCACAATTGTCAAGAGATGGAGGCAACCTAAATGTCCTACATCAGATGAGTGGATAATTAAACTGTGTTACATACATACAATGGAATACTACATGGCAGTGAGATAGAACAAGGTCGTGAAACATATGACAACATGGATGAACCTCAAGGACATAATGTTGAGTGAAGTAAATCAGATACAAAAGGAGAGATATTGTATGATACCACTAATGTGAACTCTTTAAAAAAATGTAAAACAAGTGTTATATACTGTAAAATATAGGGGACCTAGAGACAGGCAGTGAAGGGGTAATGATAATCTAATAAGAACAGGTAAGATATTGAGGGTAATCTTAATGATATGGAAAATGCCCAGGAATGATTATGGTTCATTAATTTTCTTGGGGCATATTGGAAGCAATGTAGTTATTTCAGGATACTTGTTTTTCTTATTCCTTTGTTTTGTTTTGTTTGAAATTTTTTTTAATTTTTTGATAAAGTTAAAAAAATCTTTGCTTTTTGTAAATGAAATTTGCTTAGAAAAAAAAGAGCTAAAAATATGTTTAAACAATTATCTCATAATGCCCCTGCCACTTTACTAAAAGATACATTGGAATTTATGGAGTTTTTTCCCCTAAGCTTTGAGACTGTAGTCAATTTCATGATTTCTGCTCCATTTAAGGGTTTAAACTAATTACCCAAAACAGCATGGACTTTGAAGTCAAACAAACCTTTGTTCCAATTCTTGTTCGGCCTCTCAATTCCTAGGGGACCTTAGGCAAATGATTAGTAGTTATAAGTTGCACTAATTAAATTCATTTATTCATTTAATTTATTGAGCGCATGATATGTTGCAGGCACTGTTCTTGGCAATGGGGAAAGAGCAGTGGATAAGATAAAATCCCTGCCCTCAAGGACTACCTATCAACACATAAATAAATACGAAAACCTCAGAGTGATGAGCACTGGGAAGAAAATAAAACAGAGTGACAGGATAGAGGTGTGGTCAGAAAAGACCTCACTAAAAAAGTGACTCTGGAGCTGAGTTCTGCATGGTGCTAAGGAGACAACTGTGCTGATGCATAGGCAGATGGAACTGCAGGTGCAAAGGCCCTGAGGTTGGAAGAGCCTGGTATATTTCAAGAATTCACTCACTGTGGCCAGAGCACACTGGAAAATGAAGGAAACTGCTGAAAGTATGGTCCAAGATCACTATGATGCATACAAAGGGCTTAACACATATAAGAGTTTAATAAATGACAGCCATAAGTGTTATTTTGAAGATCAAAGCCGATGCTTGTACACCATAATATACAGCAGATAGCATCCTCAATAATCGTTGGTAGATGTCACTACACAATAAAAGTAACCAATGTAAAATTCTTAATACAGTGCTTGGCACATAGTAAGCATTCAAAACCTTACTTTTTAAAAAAGTCAAAATATCATTAATATTATTATGTAAAATATTAATATAGTAAGTGTTTAAAAGATAATTGTATACTTGTCAAATGAATGAGGAAATCAAGCAACATAGTAACCAGTAGCATTGGAAAACATGGGTGTGATTTTACCTACCTCTAACATTTCATTATGGAATGTTTCTACAGTGGCAAAAAAAATAAGAGATTTGGGGGAGAAATAATAGCTACATTTTATTGAGGAACTATGAGTAATAGAGCCATAATATGAGCCTAAAACTTTGTGACAAAAGTTTGTTGTCATTGCCCCATGCAGCTGGCTAAATCCAACATTTTTTTTTTTTTTAATGATAATGTCAGCCACCCTTTCTACTTTCTTAATTGGGAAATATTGCTGGCAAAGTCCAACAAGGAAGCCCATTCTTTAAGACAAACCCCAGATAAGCTCTGGCAAAGTGAAACTCCAGTGAAGGGAACTAATGCTGGCGAAACCCCCACAATGTGCCACCCTTTGATCTCTGTCATCTCGCCTAGTGCCCACACAACCTTCAAGGGCAAGTGTTATTATCCTCACTTGTTATACATGACGACATGAAATAATTTGCCTGGAATAACACAATCGGTAGGTGAAAGGGCAGGAATTTGAAGCCGAGCCTCTCTCCTCCATGTCAATGCCCTGAGAGCCAGGGCCACTCATGGCCACAGCACGATCAGGGCCTCCTAATGCCCCAGCCTCACGCTCCACTCGTGGGCTGGCAGGATTCCCACCCAGGAGCCTGGCTGCCAGGGACCGCTCAACAGGAGGCGAAAGCCGGCCCTTCCGGGTGAGATCAAAAGACAGACACAGCGTATTTTTAAATTCCACATTACATGGCAAAAAAGTATTTTAATGACTCTAGCCCTACAATATTTCAATGCTCCCCATTCCTCTCCAAAACAGCAAAGATGCTGAGCTTCCAGATGCCTCCCTGTAGAGAAAATAAACCTCTCTTGCTCTTATTCCTTCCAGAGAGGTTCAATTTCTTTTGAGGAAAAAATCAATCTCTTTTCTCAAAAATGTGGATTTAACTACTATCCTTTGCTCTATTTTTCCTTTCACTTAGGCTTCCCCCACCCCTAAGCAAAAGTCAGGGAATGTGTCCTCCCCCAAAGCACATCCATGGACCCAAATTTGACCCCTCCTCCAAATGGTCTCCATGTAGCTCTGTTCCAGATGCTACAGTGGGGTGCAGGTGCACCTGCATCTCTCACCAGATGTGAAGAGATAAACTGGCAGGTCCTACAACTTCACCAGAGGCTGGCTGGAAACAAGATGGGAGATGCAAGAACTCTAAAATGATGGCATGTAGCTTTTACTCAAGAGTTCTTCCCAGGGCCTCAGATGTCATCAGAGGAGACTCATTAAGAGTGGGAAAGGCAAAGAGATACAACATAAGCCAGGCAAGACCTACTACCTCAGCCCAGAATATTCGATTTTCACTTAGGCCCATTAATAGGTTCATAAATGCTATTCATTTCTCTTAAAACTCTTCCCCTCCCAGATTTCTCAAAGGTGCTTCGAGTTACCTGGGGACAGTATCATGCCCATTTTCTAAATAATGAAACTGAGGCTGAGAAGAACGTGACTGGCTCAGAACTTCACGGGAATTTTCTTAGGAAATTAGGACAATAATCCATGTTGTTCCTCTGGTCATTTGCTCTGGAATCAGGGGGATTGGAATGTCAGGTCCAATACTCAAGGCTCAGTTTCCTCACCTGTAAAACCGGGTGAATGATAATACCTATCTTATAAGGGCATGTTGGGATTGAATGAGATGATCTTGGTAAGAGGTTGTAGCAGCCAGGGTCCCATGAGGAGAAAGAAACCACACAGTAATTAGAACAGGAAGGGTTTAATATAGAGAATTATTAACTATTTATAGGGGATTAACTACTAAGAGAACTGTAAAGAACACCCAAGAGCTGAGAGAGAGCACCCAAGGAAGGAAGGGGGGAGCCTTTCCCCAAAGCTAGAACTCAGATCTCTGGGCATGACCGCTGCCCATGGATGGCAGAGAAGTTGTTAGTCAGAACTTTTCAACAGCCAGCAGGCAAGGAAGAAGTGTTCCAATACCACAACTAGGTCCATGAAGGTTGGATTCAGAGCTGAGCAATAATAAATTGGTAACTGGAAGAGAAGACTACTTATCAACATCATCATCATCATCATCACTTCTACAGAGTCATGCCAGAGTAGGTGAGAAGTGTAGATGGAGATATAAGCGTGACAACTGGTATACCCTCTAAATTCTTTGTGAATTGAACTCATTTTCTAAACTCAGAGATGGGCGCAGAAGATTTGGAAAATGGCACCAAGTTCTACTGGAAGACCTGGAACTTTCTGCTCTGCATGCCAGAATCTGTGAGGCTCTCTCTCCCTGATAAATTCACTCACATTCGGGGAAAGCCTCTATAACAAGCTTGGGTCACCAGTTGTCCTTTCGCAGGATTCACCCAAACCCAGAGCTATATAAGCAACATCCCTTTTAATCATATGCCAAGAAGAGAACTGGCAAAAAAGGACTATCTAAAACGAAATGTACTTTCTGACTCTCATCTTCCCACCAGAGAGTCCCTTACAGCCATTGTAGGTAACACAGGAAGATAGACAAGTAAAGGCAACCTTGCACCATTGTTCCTGAACACAAAATAATAGGGTATTGACTCACCTCACAACTAAGGAGATTTGGATTAGATGTAAAGAAAAAGTTCTGAAATGCGTGAGGATCATATTAAGTTTGATAACATCTGGAAAAGTTGCAGACTTCTTTTTAAAATAAGATGCATTCTAATCTCTCAGGCTACTTTTCTGCCCCCAGCTCCTGCAGGGAGGTGACAGTATGCGCCATAACTTGGAAGGAAACTGAAAGCAGGATTGTGGAGGAAAAGCCCCTGAGGGTCTCATATTTCTATTCTCAACGTGTGCCAAGGATAGGCTGGGGGCGGGGGGGCAGCAGCACTGGGGGCCCTTAGCAGGAGGCCATTTCAGTCCACATGGGAAGTAAAGAAACCCACCACTTTTGGATAAAGTTTCAAGGACCAAAATAACTGGGAAATGATGACATTCTGAAATAAAGTGGTGGGTCTCGTGTCCAGGAATTTCCCTTTGAGGAAGAAAACAAGGGGCCTCCTGTTTGGCTGTATGATTGGCAGAGAAGGGAGAACATATTTCAGCTCAGTATGTATAGCTGTGCTCCAGGCTGGGCGGGGCTGAGCTGCAGCAGTTTTCCATCTACATTTTTGAGGTGTTTCCAATTTCTTCTGAACGAACATTTCCCAAATAGCCTGTCTGAAAATTGTCCCTCATCAGCTCAGGACTTGATTTCCTTTCGCAAGTTACTGCCACTGGGGCTGCTGAGAGCAGCTAACCTAGAAGAACCTGTCTTAAAGCTTCACTGGAGTTTCTCAGAATCACACAGATCTAGAGCAAGATAGGGTGGATCTTCCAGAACCTGGACTTGGCACTTGCAGATGAACGTATCAAATCCAGCCAGCTTATTTTCCAGACAAGGCATCCAAGACTCAGTGTGGTACCGGGACACATCTGAGAATATTCACTGGGTTAACAGTGAGGAAAGGATCTGGCATTCGCTTTTCCCTCACCTCAGGCCCAGGCTCTTACCCCACCCCACAGTGCAGATCATTTTAAAAAGTATCTATTAAGGTTTAAAATGCAGTTTCTATTTGGGGAGACAGAGGAGTTTTGGTAATGGACAGTGGTGATGGTAGCACAACATTGAGAACATAAATAAGAGCACTGAATTAGATATTTGAATGTGATTAAAAGGGGAAATTTTAGGTTTATATATGGTACTAGAATAAAAATTTTTTTAAAAATCCATAGAATTTTACAACAATGAATCCTAAGGTAAACCATGGACTATAATTAATAATACAATTATAAAAATATGCTTTCATAAACTGTAACAAATATACCCCATCAATGCAATGTTATTAATAATCGGGCCTCTTTATGGCCTGAGCATGGAAGCCCCAGAACCTCATTGTCATCACATTTGCTTAGTCAAAGCAAGTCCCAAGGTCAGCTGGAGTCAGCTGGTGAGGAGAGAGCCCCCGCCTCTTGCTAGAAGAACAGTAAAGCCATGTTGCCAAGGGTGTACACCTGGAGCGGAGAGGTTCATTGGGGCCATTTTTTACCCTCTACTCCATAGTGCTTGTCACGCGGAAGGACAGTCAGACATAATGGAGAGAGTTGTAGGCAAGGTCTGAGCCTCGTCTCTGCCTCTTACTGTAAGTGTGGCCTCGGGCAAGTCCCCTCCTGAGCTCCACATGCCTCTCCTGTAATATAGGGATACCCTGACTTAGCTGGAAGAACAAATGAGATAAAGGAAACAAAAGCAGGTTAGAAAAACTGTGAGGTATAACATAATTCCAAAAATTTTGTATCCATATATTAATGCTGTATCATTTTATTTATACCCTTCTTCCTTTTATGAAGCATTAGAAACAGAGGGTGACTGGCAGAGGGGCACATTAAGATTCCTGAAAAGAGCTTTCATATCGAACAGTCTGAAATTTAAAACCCAGCTTTCTAACATGGTGAATCACTTATCTTTGACTTCCAGAGTTTTCAGAGATAAAATGATATTTTAGTAAGGATGAGGGTGTTTTAGTTCTTGATTTTTGTGAGTATCATAAACCAGCACAATCAGCACTAAAATTTTTTTCATAACCATTTTTATATTAATATTATTATTCAAACATGTAGATTGCATCAGGAAAATTGGAAACATTACCTGAGTGGTCACCATGTCTAGAAAAGTACCAGTTTAGTCTCTGTCTGAGAAGCTCTATTTAGACTTAGGTGCTATTTTTGAAACAAAACCAAACTATTTTTATTTCTTAAGTTGGCATCATTTCTTCATTAATAAAAACGAAAGCCCTATTACCTGAATGGGTTTCTGTGGTTGGAAACCCCTGTTGCCGGTGAGAAATCACATCCCACAGAGTCCACTCAGCCTGGTGCTGCAGGATGGCCTTGCTCTGCCTTTGAGTCTCCTCTCTGGGCCAATGGACTGAGCAGAGACACAGAGACCATATCTGAAATTGCTTTTCTCATCCCAAGAGCTGTTCTTTCTGGCCAACCTGCTCCAGCCGGGCCCGGTACTACCATTCATGGGTACCAGATAGCCGTATCTAAGCATGGTCTGGCAGGTTGTCTAGAAAGATGCAAGGGGAAGTTCTGCTGCTCCCCAATCACTGGACCTAAGCAGAGCTACTCCAATGTACTTTGGTGCAACTTGCTGGAATGTGGACAGCCTGAAGCAGTTTTCCCAGTTCATGCTGCATTCAAATCCCTGCTCCTCCTCCAGCTCATTTCTTTTCTTCCCCTGCTTGGACCCAGCCTTAGGGCTCATAACCAGAACTGAAGTCAGCTGGGTTTGGCTGCTCATACAAATTGATGTGTATGGCCCTGAGGACTGGGGTCCTGGGAAAGGGAAAGAGGTTGAGGAGATGACTAATGAAAAGGGAGTGATCGTAACAGGCTTTGCTTCCTCTGGCCAAGAAGAACCTAATCCTAAAAGCAATTGAGGGGCTGGGCCCCTGAATAAAATATGCTCCAGATGTAGGCAGTTCTATTCTGATCTCTGTACTTGGGTGTACTTTAGGAATGGAGCCACATGGAGTGGAGGCAGAGTGCCAGCTTCCCGGGGCAGGGCATTGGTAGAAAGGACATAGACAGGCATTGTAAGAATTGGATTCGAATTCTGCCTCTGAACTTATTGACCATGTGAATTTGAACAAGTCAGTTCCTCTCTGTTTAACCTGTAAAAGCAGCATCAGATAGATCAGAAGTTCTTAATCTGGTGCCTTTGAGCCAACAATGTGGGCCCATGAGGCCCCTGAAATGGCATGTAAATACTGTAGCCTATATACATTTCTAGACTTTTGTCAGCTATGAACCCCCAAACAGTAAAGCATCATTAGATTATATTATCCTTCAGTAAAATTGTCCTATAATTTAAATGTCTTCTGTGAGATAAAAACTTTGAAATATGTATATATATTAACTCACGCCCCTCCCCACACACACACCCCCAATATGGCCCTCCATTCAAGCAGAGACCTCAGAAGAGACCTCAGATGGAACAGATGGAAACCACACAGGCTCTGGATTCAGACCAACTGGGATCACAAACCTGACCTGACCGAAGAGCTCTGTGCCCTGGATACATTACCTAAGCTCTCGGGAGTTTATTCACCTGTACACCAGACGCGACGGTAAGTTTCTCGAGGTTGGTCATGTGGATTCAGGAGGCATGTGTGGACAACGCTCAATGTACTGCTTGACACATATTTGTTCTCCTTCCTGATCCCCACCTTCTTCCGTCGAGGTGAATAAAGAGCTCAGGCTGATACAGCAGAATGTATGTATTGGGAAGAAGGTGTGTGATAGGGAAGGGTAAGGCCGTATTTGACAGACCTAGAAATCTAAGTTTGGACTTGAGCAGTAGAAAGTCAGAAGCCATAAAGAGTTCTGAAGAGAGTAATGGGAACATCTAATTATATCTTAAAAGGATTCTTTCATCAAGGCTAGGCATGAAGGATTACCAGTGGTTATCAGCCCTGGCTGTAAAATCACCTGAGGAGTTTTCTTAAACAGTCCATACCTGGATTTAATTGGTCTGGAATGTTAAGTTCTACCAGATGCTTCTAATAGGCAGTCAAGATTGAAAGCCTCCAGGTTAGAGGGAGAGAGCCTAAAGCCCTGGTTCTCAGACCTCAGCACACAGTAGAGTCATGCAGAGGGCTAGTTAAAACAGTTGGCAGGGCCCACCCCCAAAGATTCTGATTCAGGAATTTCCAACAGGTTCCCATGTGATGTTGATGCCAGCGCTTCTGATCAGGGACCACAGTAGAACCAGGAAGCACACCGATGTCACCAGGTGGGAGCTCTGAGTCCTGAACTGGAGTTACAGCTGTGAGAATGAGGGAGCAGATAGATGTGAGACATTTTAAAGGAGGGACCTGGTTCTACATGCATTGGTTTGAAGCATCAGTGAGCGATGGCTGGTGATGTGAGAAGAGGCCTGGTTATGCACTTTCAGCATCCTCAGCCTAAAGGAGACAGTTGCATGTTCTTCAGAGATTGTGTTCTTGATTTCGTAAAACTAGAAGTCAGATGGCTGTACCTTGGGATCCAAACTACTATTGATTAGCATCCTCATTATGAATAAATGCCGTCCAAATGGTCTCAGTAAACTCACTGCATAGCACTTTGGGATCTTTTGCCATCCCATTCAGAAAGTACATCCTGGGTTTTCCCAAATCTGCCTGGTACTGTCTGCCCATCAGTTCACTTACAAACTTTCATCCTATATTGTTCAGCCAGCTTGAGCTTCTCTTGCCAGCACCCAGACTCAAAGAGAGACTGTAGGCTATCATCACTGAAAGAAACATAAGGTCAGTATTAAGTTACTGGAGGAATTGTGGAAATTCCAATAAAATTACATAGTATGATAATCTGGCTCATGTTATCACAAATATATGGTTCTTGCTGAGATAAACCATGGCAGTGATTCCTCTTTGGGAAAACAGAATGTTCCTTTCAGACAATTTAGCCATTCCTTCTTCAGAGAAAGCCTAAACTAAATAACCATGAGAAGGGGATATAAATAAGTCAGTAACATCATTAGCTTAATCCAGTGTGGGGCCCATCCAAGCCCAAGCCAGTTAGCGCTTGCTTAAGGCAAGAAAGATTTTTCGAGAAATAATGAGTCATGATGATGTAACAGGACAGAATGCAATCCATGCAGCCATTTGGGTCATGGAGTGACACCAGGTAGGCTGTAATGGAGAAACAGCTCGAGAGCCCACCTGGCAAAGAATCTGCACTGGCGGTGAGAGGTAAACAGGGCACATTCTTCGGGCTGACCCACTGGGCTGCTTTCATAACTGACTGGCAATGAGATGAGGAAGCTCTGAGACTGGGGTTTACTGATTTTCTCTCACTGTCAAAATTCTTTCTTTTGGGGAGAAAACCAAATGCCAAGCAAGCACAGACCTTGTCTGCACTCCAGGTCAGAGCAGCCTGTGGCCCTCAGGGGAATCAATTGTGACGCACTGAATGTGGATTATTCCTTCATTCATTCATTCCACAAACATTCACTGATTACCTACTACCTGGCAGGTACTGCTAAAGCAATGGGGTTATGGAAACAAGCTAAAGGTCATGCTTGCCTTCAGGAAACTCAGAGTCTAGGGAACAGAGGACACGAATGATCCCTTAGTGAGCCAACAGGAGTAAATGCAGATTTTTAAAAGCTGAAACATAGCAAAAAAGGAGACTTTAAAAAGTTAATAAAATGCTGGCACTAGTTCTGCCCGGCCATCACCAACCCCTGTCGTCAGCTGCAAGAACGAAAAAAGCAAGCAAAGTTTGCTTTTGTTTTTTGCCAAAGTTAAACACAAAGGAAAGAAAATCCACCACAAAAGCATTCAGAAATTCTGCCACAGCTCCCCTGAAAATTGATTGTATTAAATAATGGAAAGTTTCTCTCATGCCCTGACCCAAGAAAAATGAGCCTGGTGTGGTAAGAGAGTGGGACCTCAGAAGAACTCGGCAGAGAACTTCAGGTAATAAATAATAGCTAAATGTAAATAGATATAGATAGATAGATAGATAGATAGATAGATAAAAGACTAGGAACTCACCATATGCCTGGTACTATTCTATGCAGTTTATATATATTAACCTATTTATTCCCCACAACAACCTAATCAGCCTCATTTTATAAAGGCTGAAACAGGCACAGAAAGGTTAGGTAACATGCCCAAGGTCACACAGCTAGTCAGTGGCAGAGCCCTGATTTGAACCGAGCCTCTGCACCAGGCCCTGGTGGTCTCGCTTTCCCTGATGCTCCCAAGCAGGATGTTTGTGCTTCTTGGCAGGATAACTTAGTGATAGAGCAGGATCTTTGGGCCAGAAAGCTTGAACTTGAATCCCAATCTGCCACTCAGTAGTGTGTGGATTTTGGTATGTTATTCAACCTCTCACGTACCAGTGTCTTTATTTTTTAAAAGGCACTGACAACCTCTGTTAAGATTGTCGTAATTAAATGAGATAAAAGTAGAAAGAATTCCATGCCCGAGGGAGAACAGATTTCACCTGGCTCCAGTATATGTTCTATTCCCACAAATTTCAATAGAGTTCATCCAAGAGGTTGTTTTCTGTCCAGCAATGCGTCAAAGCTGTGGCAATTCATTCACACACTAGCAAGTATGATTCATCTATACATTTTGGTAAAACCAAGTCAGTTTTTCAGTTTTTCAGATCTTCTGATAAACTCAGAATAACTTGTTTTGAAATACTAAAAAACACCATCATTAATTTTAACCAAGGAAATTAGCAACCTGTGTCATATAATTGTACAGCAGTTTGAGGAGCCGAGAATTGTGTAAAATCACTGAGGCCTCTTATTAAGAAGTCTCATCTTAGCCCAAACAATGACTAAGAACCACAGAGTTGAATAAGGGTTCACATTTGCAGTAGAAAAATTTACTATAGGCCTTCCTCAGCGTTTTCACAGAACTTTAGAACTAGGATATCCTAAAGATCACCTATCCAACCACCTTCCCAATGATTAAAATGTTTAGATTGAGAGCTGAGGATCCTTTAAATTTAACATTCTATGATTCTTTAATAAAGTATATTATTTTCTTACAGACATTTTCAATGCTCAGTCATATGCCCTCATATATGCTTAATGTTCAAATCAATGAATTCTGAAGATTTATGAATAGACCAGACATATTTAACTTGGGCTCTTCACAGTTCAGAGTATTAAGGTTCAGAAATAATATGAAAAATCAGTGTGTGCTTTTTACTAAAGAACAGGGACACAATTTTTATTAGTTCCTCAAGGGGTTTATGACAAAAAGTACTATTCTAAGAATCATGTTATCTATGTGACCATAATATACTGGCATAGTCTCACTTTTGGAGTCTACTGGTGTAGACCCTCTTTTTCAGCAAATAACCCCCATGTGGTAAATAAAATAAGCTCTGAGAGATTTGCAAATAATAAGGTTTACCTTCCTAGTGCAGAAAGATGTGGAATTCACTGCTGATGTGCAACATGCACACACCAACATGAAAATCCGGATACTTCCTTGCGTTCTTGTGTTTCTAACATGAGTATAATAGCTCTATCTTTATGACTACTGTTCTACCCATTCAGAGCACACTTCATGCCTGACTATAAAGATGATAAATACTGGAAATATGGCACAATAAAAAACAAACACCAGACAAGCCTGAGATCAAATTCAAATTTACAATTTAAGAGCTAGATGACATACATGGACAAGGCCCTTAACTTCTGAGTTTCAGCTTCCTTGCCTACAATATGCAAATATTAATGCCAGTCACATAGAATTGCTCTGAAGACCAATGAAATAATGTACATAACATTCCTAAAACATTGCCAAGGATGTAGCATACACTCAGTAAATGTTGTGTTGAAATGAAGATAGGAAAGAATCTTTTTATCTTCTTGAAACCCACGGAGAAAAGATTGAGACAAGGATTATTCAGGAACAACTTCAATGGATATTTTTCTCCGGAAGACTGAGGTGGAGGGTTTCAGTAGATAGCACATTCTAGTGGGTGATACAGACATCCATTCATTCATCCAATAAGTATTTGTTGAGCACCACTATATGCCAAGAAGACAGTGGCAAGTAGGCAAACATTAATCTAATAACCATATAAATAAATGTAAGAATGAAACTGTGATGAGTGCTCCAAGGAAGGCTTCCTGATGCCGGAGAGTTTATACAGTAAGGGGGTAGGGGATGGCTGTCAGGCAAGGAGGAAGGGATACTTGGCCTGAAATTTGAAGGCTGAGTGAGTGGGCTCCAATTAAGAGAGGGGAGGGAGAGAATTACAGGCAGATAATTTCAGCTGTGAAGGAGAGGCGAGCGAGCAGAAGGTAATAGCCAAAGTTGAGGAATCAAGTTAGGCTATTATCATCATTTTTAGTGGAACTTTTGAATGACATATGAAAGGCAAAGCATACAACATTCCTAACATGATGAAAATGTTCAAAGGAGGTGTTCCAAACCAGTTGCATTATCCTTTTTTAATCCTTCCCCCATACTGAGACTATAAACGGGCTGGGGGCTATTGGAGCAGAAGGTTTGGAGAGAGGGATTGGTATGCTCTGTGCGCCATTCCTCTCCATGGGAAAAATGGAAGATCTTCCCTGCTCCAACCGAGGGAAAGGAGCTTCCCAAGAGAGCTTAATCTGGGTCCCATTAGTGTTTGGGGAATACTGAGGACTGGCATCTGGCCAACTGAGTGGTCAGTCAGCTGTTCTGATGAAACAGCAGAAGCAGGTTTGCTGCTGCAGAAAGGGGTCAGCCTGCACTTAGGAGAAGATCCTGAAAGGCAGAGCCCAAAGTGGGCTAGGACTCCAATACCGAGCCATGTTGCTCCAGGAAAAAGCTGAAGTCCCTAATGGAGCCCCCTGAGTACAAAAGCCTGTGCTAGCAGTGCAGGAAACACACCTTCCCAAAGCCTTACTAACCACTCCAGTCTGCAAGAGCATACCATTCACCCAACCTGTTCAGAACCTCCCACCAGAACCAGAAAAGTACAGAACAGATCCATCTTCTCAGTACCATCTAAAGCCATCTGGTATAGTCCCTGCTATCTGAGCATTTGCAAGGTTAAAATTACAACAAAACAGAGAGTCATCTGTGGACAATGATAGATGACCATGATGGTATGGATAGCAATATTTAAAGGCTATTTTTAATGTTGTTGTTTGCAGTTTTTGTTTTTTTAAACAGTTATCAGCAAAGGGGTCTTTGGATACAGCTTGTTTCCACACAGCCATAAAGTCAAAGGGAATTATAACGGCAGGCCGCAGAGCAGAAAAGACCCCAAAATTACTCTTGCTTTTATAAAAGCGTCCTACATGAAGTTGTATGCCACCTATGCCCCTCAGAAAGGACATCTGCAGTTCAAGAACAGCTGGACGATGATTTCTATAGCATTACTATTATGATAAAGCATTCATTTAGCATTTTCTGTGTGCCAGGAGTTATGTTAAGCCTTGGAATGTGGTTCCTCAAAAGCTGATGGTGGTGGTGGTCTTGGGGGGGGTGGGTCGTGTGGCAGAGCTGAGATTCAAATCCAGATCTGTCTGATTTTATGGTCCATGCGCTTAACACCAGACCATTCAGCTTCTGGAGTCATATTCCTGAACAATTTACACATTTGTTTGTAGTTTGTGAGCAAAAGTTTCCTCCCTGTCATTCCTCATCAACCTCTCCACCCCACCCACACACACATACCCCAATACTCAATGCTCTCCTTATGTTGCTCAGAGCCCAGAGCTGCTCTAACCATGAGGGCAGTGACTTCTGCCCTCCGACGGTTTCCTGTCTCTTTCACAGACCATTCTCCCTTTGCCCAGTCCTTATGCGTGTTTGTTTCCTGGAATTCCATCTTTGGCCCAATCTTCTTCCCACCCTACATGTTTTCCTCCCCTTCCACAGCTTCTGCTCACATCTCTTTGTTCACACCTCTCTGAACTAAGGCTCCAGGCAGGAATTCCCTCCTGAGCATCAGGTTCTGTATCTTCAGCTGCTTGATTTCCCATGGTTGCTTCTGTGTATCCCCTGGATTGTGGGATCCTCAAAGATGAGAACCATGTCTCATTCACCATTATGTGTCCCTCAAGGCTTGCCACTACAGTAAGCATTTCATATATTTATTAATATAATATATGAATAAGTGAATGAATGAATGGATTGATGGATTCAACTAATGTCTATTTAGTTAATAACAAATTAAGGTGAAAAGAGGCACAGGTCTTCAAAAGAAGAAATCATGTATGTTCTGCCTTCTCATCTAGAATAGCATGTGCTAGAGAATAGCCCAAAGAATATTTTATTCCATAAATTAGAACATAAGTGTCAGAAAAATGGCAGCATTGACAAATACATTTAACAAATACTAGGTTAAAAAAATTAAGCAGGAATTTCTGATCTTTTAATATGTCAATGTGCAGTTCAAATGTCCAAAAAAAATACATTTTTCAGCATATGTTAAATATATTTGAGTACCTTTTTGTTTTGTTTTGTTTATTTAATGCACACCACTTGTTCTGCAGAATGAGAGTCTCTAGGCGAACAATTGGGAAAAAGGATTCCCTAGAAGATCAGATCCTTGACTAGTTGCTGCTTATTAAAAAAAATTAAAAATTAAAAATCCAAACCTAATTCAGTGGTGGTGTTCAGGAGCTTTTGACCTTTTCTAAGAAAAACTCCCTAGATTTATGTAGACAACTTGGACACTAAAAGAGCCTTCCAGGCTGGCCTGGTGTGGACCACACCCCAGAAAGTATATAGAGAAGTGGATATGCTTTGGGATCCCTGGCACCACAGATTCTCTATCTATCAGGCCACCACTGCTAACCCACTTGCTGTGTTGTATACCACTTTTCTTCCACTGCCCAAAGCAGGGTGGCATTTCCCTCATCAAGCCCACAGGTACTGGCTCTCAACCGCAGCTTCTCCTGGGGCTTTGGGGTGGAGGCGATGGCTCAGGTTACAGCAGCTGCAGGAAGTGCTGAGTGACATCACCTCCCCCTGGGCCAGGAAGCCTCCATAAGATCAGGCCTGGAGCAGCCACCTTTGGACAGAAAAATACACAAATAATCTACATCTTTCCACTCTCAGAGATGAGCTCACAACTCTGGGGAACCCAGCATTGTGCACATGCCAGCTGATGTCAGGATTAGTGTCCCTGCATTTCTGACACTCTACAGGTGCTTCATTCATGGCCACCACCCTGTCTGCCCCAGATGGCGGATGGAGAAGTGGACATCTAGCTCCAGACTTTCTCTCACTTTAAGTTATAAGGCCTCTGGGGGACAGACTCGCCTATTTTTTTGGACTGGGTTGTATGGATGTCGGGCCAATCATAATGGGATAGATACTCGAGTAGGGTGGAAATGGAGAAGAGCTTCTCTAGAGATTTCAATACCAATAAAAATAGCCTCTTGCTTCAGCTAGTATTCTCTGAATCACAGAAAATCTTGCATTCTTGGTCATATATGGGAATGGGAATACAAGGGTTCAAGGAAAGCTAAGTGGTGAGAGATGAACAAAGCTATATTAAATAAGAAAGAAGCCCACACAACAAGCTGGACAAACTGGCACCTAAGCTGGACTCCTCTGTTCTCCCTACCCTGTTTTTACCCAAAGCCAAGAGGCAAAAAGAGGTCAAAATCAGCCAGTTATTTTACTTCTATGAAAAATAAGCTTCTTTTGTTGCTGTCCTCATTAAATTGCTGCATCTTAGTTTGCCGGAACTGCTATGACAAATACCACAAACTGTTTGGCTTAAACAACAGAAGTTTGTTGTCTCTCAGTTTTGGAGACTGGAAGTCTAAAATCAAAGCATCAGTAGGCCATGCTTTATTCCAGAGTCTGTAGCATGCTGGGGCTGGCTTACTGGCAATCTTGGGGGATCCTTGGCTTGTAGATGTATCTCTGCCGCTGTCACATGGCAAGCGAGCTCTCCTTTTCTGGCTTCTACTTCCCTGACCAATTTCTTTTGCTTATAAGGACTTCAGTCATATTGGATTAAGGCCCAGTCTCATCCAGTTTGGCCACATCTTAACTAATAACATCTTCAAAGGTCCTATTTTCATATGGGTTCAAACCCACAGGGATTAAGACTTGAACATGTCTTTTGTAGGGACATGATTCAATCCGCAACGTGCTGATAGGATGGCCTGACTGTACCCTGGTTTCTCACCACAGAAAGGAAATGGGCATGAATAAAATCAATATTTCTTTGAACCCCTCAGAAAAAAAGTGTCTAGTTTGATACCCATGTTTCAATTGCCTATTAATTCCTCATTCGGGTCATTTGGGGCCAACCGCTTTCTACGTTGGGGAGGTTGTTTAGTTGTTTATCTGCCTGATGACAGATGAGGTATCTAGGACACCCACATGGGTACCATAGAAAGATGTGCCCTTAGGAGGAAAAAGTCCATTCAAATATTGAATTCCACCACCTAATCTAAAGACTGAAGCTGACTGAGGCAGCTCTTTAAGGAAAGGAAGGAGACAAGGAAGACAGGAAGGGCAAGAAGGAAGGAGAAATGGAGAGAGGGAAGGAAGAAGGAAAGGAGAGTAGAAGAAAGAGAAGGAGAGAAGGGAGGGAGAGAAAAAACAGGCTGATTAGGAGTCCATTGGACTTTATAAATAAGCCATGGAAATAATGAAGCCTGGTTCTTCTGAAAATAAAGGGGAATGCCTTTCCCCTGACTTGTGTGATGGTACAGTCTGTCTCTAAATTTGAGATTAGGGCAGCAGCCTGCAATCCCAGTGGTCTGAGTCACAGGCTGCAGAGCAAGCAGGGCTGCTCTGATGCATCCCTGAGGGCCTGCTGTGGGCGTTCAGACTATTCCTGCCACTGGTCAGTAACATCCCTTCAGGAAGTCGGTCCACGCCAAGGCCATTCTCTTCAGGATTTGATGAACAATCCTCAGAAAAATGGAGGGGGCCCAAGATTTGAATACTGACTTTAAAAACAGTAAGCCAAATTTCTTTTTCTTCTTGGGGCTTAAACTGTCCTTCAGGAAACAGCAGAGGAAAGACACATCCTAGAGAAGGTTATTGCACATGAGGGACACACTTTCTTCCTGGCACAGAGATGCTTTCACCAAGGCAGAGGGAACAGCCTGGACCTGAACGACAGCACTATCTCTACCCACTGTCAACAGCCAGCTCATGGCCGAGCTGGGAAGGGCCAGGGGTGAGGATCTGTACACCTCATCCTCAGCCTCCACGGGGCCAGCAGTGTCTTCGTCTGTTCCTATCCATCAAACCCCGGGCATTTTTGCCCTCTGCCAGCTCATCCAAGATATAGCAGTCCCCAAGCAAGTTCATTTCTGTGGTGTTCATTTGTGAAGGCTCCAGGCTTTCCTTACACTTTTCTCATCACCAAGAAGGACAAAACAGCTCCTGTACCTGGACATCATCCAGAGGCTGACTTGAGAGGTCATCTGAGAAACTATGGTTGCGGTGGAGTGAGAAGGGCATGGGCTTTGGAGTCAGACAATCAGAGTTCAAATCTCAGCTCTGCATTTACTCTCTGGTGACCTTGGGAATATAACAACCTCTCTGATACTCATCCTCCCTGTTTGTGAAGTAGTGATGCAAATAACAGTGTTATGAGGAGTAAATGGTGTCAGCTTTATGAGAGCAGAGATTATACCCATGATATCTACCAGTGTTTAGCCTGGAGTAAGCACTCAGTAAATATTTATTGAGTTAATGTAACATGTGTAGTGTCTAGGGCTTAAAAAGCTGCTATAAATAGTACTATCTCCCTTATCAGTATTTTCTCCCCCTCCCATGCCTCACATAGAGTTTATTTTGGCCATTCATTTACTCAGGGAGGAAACAGATGGTGCATTCAAATTCAGGAGAGCTAATGAAGGAACCATTCACAGACATGTGGGCAGGGTTAAGGTTACCAACAAGGAATGGTTATGCACCCCAGAACTAGCAACAGCAGAAAGATGCTACCCCCCTTGGACCTGAAGTTTCAAGGAAGGGCACTGCTTCCAAAATCCCGGGAGAGAGCCCCATAGCAAGGGCACTGCTTCCAAAATCCCAGGAGAGAGCCCCATAGCTCCACAGGAGCAAATCCTTCAAAGGAAGAGCGCAGTAGAGAGAGACCTGGGGACTCAATCCCCCACCCCTCCTTCTACCCCCTGATCCCCTGCTGGCACCTTCCAATGATCAAACCCAATGCCCACTGATGTGGTCCAGGCAGGTCAGCTGCCACAGAACAGCGTGGAGAAAGGCAAAGGCTGGAGCTGTTGGTGCAAGTAGAGAAAATCCAGGGCAGCCATTAAATCTCCAACGGTTTTATGTCAATAGCCATATTTCCTAATCTACATAGGTTCTTCAGCATATTTGCACTCTAGAGGGCAAGATCGTCTCAAAAAAAAAGCGGAGACCAACAGGAGAGTGAAATTTCACCCTGTGTTTCTTCCTGTTTGATGAGTCCTTCCTAAGCGTCTGGGGCCCAGCTGTACCATGGGATTGATTTCAAAGCTGTATCACATTTTGCTGCCCTTCTCCATACTATAAATCTCTACATGTAAAATCTAGCCACGGACATATGCACTTTCTGTGCTTTGAAAAAAATTAAAAGGTGTGTATAGGTATGAATAACCTATGGGTAATTATTTTTTAATGTTTGCCATATTTTAGTGATTTTTAAATATAAATTATCTATGTTAATACATATATTTAAAATCTATCCACATTTACATATCATCTTTGTATTGCATATTGTATTTGTAGCAATACTTAAGGAAATCCTAGACTTGAAAAACTAAACAGTTCACTTTTGAAGTGATGGCATATCTATGGCATCATAGATAAGCATTATACTATGGCATCACAGATTAGCTGAGTGGGCAGTCAAAAATCAGCTCTGCATAGACCACTTGGTCTTTGAAAGCTGACATTCAGCTTCCCCAAACTGCATAGACAGGTTTGAGTGGACATCCTGCCAAATAGCATCCAGCCCCACTACCCAAGCCCCACTACACTACCTGTAGGCTCAAAGCCTTTCCTGCACATAGAACACCAGGCTGATGTCTGAACACAGTCTAGCCCTCTTCAGAGTTGGCTTCATATGTTAAGTGTACACAAAGACTCACAGAGTAAGCCTATCATCATTCTAAAATGAAAGAATCCCCACTGAGGCTTGGTTAGTTCTTTGTAGACCCTGCTTCAATTTGGTTACTGCCACTATGAAAATAGTAGTATTTTGAAATGGATAGTGTTGGTGAAGGAAATGATAATGATAGCCAGGAATCATGCAGCATTTACCTATGCTTTGTATAAGTTATTTCATATATATCATATATATATATATATATATATGATGATGATGATGTGGATTTTATTTTACAGACAGGGAAACAAAGCCCAGTGAAATTAAATTATTCACCCAACGTAAAGCTGGTGAGTGGAAGAGCTGGAAGTAGAACTCAAGCAATTTTAATTCCAGATTGTGCTTTTAACCACTGAGCACTACTGCCCCTGCTTATGTACCTTAAATGTTCACAGATGGAAGAAAAATTGGAAGAGTATGTACTTTTCAAGTTAACAGTGGCTTTCAGAGTGAGATAATGAGTAAATTTTCCCCTCTACTTTCTACTTTTTTGCTCCTTTCATAATTTTATTTAGGAATCATATTAATTTTATAATAGAAATAGAAACTTTAGGTCAAAAGCCATTTTGAGGTTTAGTCCCATTATGGAAGTATGAGGCCACTATAACTTATCCCTCCCACAGAAAACAGAGGCCAAAAATGCACTCACACAAAGATGGTGAATGGATTTTTAACAAACGTGCTATGACAATTCAATGAAGAAAGAATAGCCTTTTCAACTAATGGTGCTGGATCAACTGGATATGGAAAAAAAAATGAACATTGACTCTTACTCTTACCGTAAACAACAAGTAGCTCAAAAATAGGTCACAGCCTTACATGTAAAACCTAACATTATAAAACTTTTAGAAGAAAATAAAGGAGAAAATATATATGACCCTGGAGTAAACAAAGGTTTCCTAAAACAAAAAAAGAATGAACCATTAAAAAAAATTGCTTATGGGAATTCCTGATATTCTCAAAAGCATTAGGGACTCCCAATTTAATACACCAAGCCCTTGATTTTGAGGCTTGCCCTTATGAAATTTATTTCTGCAATGACAGAGCTAAGCCTACTTATAATTATGCCTAAGAGTCATTCCCAGAGAACCTCTTTTGTTGCTCAGATGTAGCCTCTCTCTCTAAGCCAAGCCTACAAATAAACTCACTACTCTTTCCCCTACATGGAACATGACTCCCTGGAGGGTAAATATCCCTGGCCACATGGGATATGACTCCCAGGAATGAGCCTGGCCTTGGCATTGTGGGATTGACAATACCTTCTTGACCAAAAGGTGGAAAAGAAATGAAACAAAATAAAGTTTCAGTGACTACGAGATTTCAAATAGAGTAGAGAGTCATTCTGGAGTTTACTCTTATGCAAGCTTCAGCCAGATATTGCAAATTGCCACAGTATGCCAAGCCCCAACCTGAAGTATTCCTGACTCTATAAATGTTTTAATTTGTAAGTTTATTCTTTCAGAAACGTAAGGCCTCCAGGTTGTTCCTACGCCAAATAATCCCTGAAACCCAGAGGTACCAGTCTCTTGAAGATCATCAACCAGTTCCATTCCTCTACCCCATAAGGTCAACTCCCCTTTCCAGCATGAAGAAGTTAAAATGGTCATTGCCCCAGATATCCCTGAAGATTGAGAGAATGATCAAATGAGAGGGAGGAGGTGTAACTGAGAAATTAGGATTTAACAAATAATTATAACTACTGACTCATTATATAGATATTTCTTTTTAGTTTCTAGTGTATCAAAATAGCCAGCAGGAAACACCTGAAACTGTTGAACTGTAATGCACTAGACTTGAACTTTGATAATGATTGTATAATGATATAGCTTTCATCATGTGACCATGAGATTGTAAAAACTGTGTGACTGACACTCCTTTTATCTAGTTTATGGGTAGATGAGTAATAAAAGAGATGCATGAAAAAAAAATAGGTCAGGAATATTGGGGAAAAATTCCCCTATGTAAACTATGGGCTATAGTTGTAAAATTTCTTGAACAATCTTTCATCAATTGTAACAAATGTAGCTACTGTTAAAAAAAAATAGAATTACAAAACAAGTGTTATCATCAATTGTAAGAAATTTTCCACACCAATGCAAGTGTTAGTGGTGGAGTGGGGTACTGGAATCCTGTATTTTATGCATGATTGTTCTGTAAACCCACAACTTCTCTAATAAAAAATTTTAAAAAATTTGATCGAGACATCATCAAAATTTAAAACTTTTGTTCTTTGAAAGACACAATTAAGAAAACATGAAGACAAGTTACTGGATGGGAGAAAATATTTACAATGTACTTATCAGAAAAAGAAATTGTACCCAGAATGTACAGAGAACTCTTAGAACTGAAGATACAAAACATCATTAGTCATCAGGGAAATGTACATTAAAACCACAAGAAGGTGGGAAGATGGCAGAGCAGGAAGCTCTAGAAATCAGGCCCATCACCAGAACAACTATGAAACAGGCAGGAAGGAACTGTCTGAATCAACTATTTCAAAACTCCAGAGACGAACATCCAGGGAAGAGCAGAAGGAAGAGGCTGGTAAGTTACAGTAAATAAGTAAATTGTTCTCTTTGCACAGCAATTATACCTTGCCCATCCCCCACTCTGCAGCAGGCAGCATTGGGCTCTGGCCCCTGGCATAGCCTTCTGGTGCCAGAGAAGGGCATAAAAATCCACTTCCCAAGATCCAGGGAGGGTGGGATCAGCCAGTCACTGATCACTGTTTTTGATTATTAGCTACTTTGGATTGCTGGGGGTCCAGCTCTGAGGGTGGCCATTTTTCCAACTCACCCCAAACAAAGCAGCAGAGACTTAAGGATATGTTTCCTCAGAGCCGTGGAGGACAGTTGAAGGGCTGCATTGGCAGGGCAGGGGCCCAGCCAAGAAAGCACAGCTTCAGGGAGCCTGGAAGAAGCTCCTGGCACCCTTCCTGATCCCCCTCCGATCCCCGCCCCAGGGCAGCTTGGAATCTGTGGGTCCTTGGCCTTGTTCTGACTGGGTAAGACTAGCTTGGGAAATTCTTCTCTAGCATTTTGCCTTGTAAGCAAAAACAGATTGAGACAAAGAAGCAGTATATGAAACAATTAAGGCAGGTAGCCTGGAGCAAAGACTTACCTGCTTTAAGTCCTGCAGTGGGAGACACAGGAAAGGGAGAAGATCTGTTCCCTGGGAAGTTGAGGGAGCAGGGGGGTGAGGTTGGGGGTTATTTCTAAGCCACTAGCAAGCACAAGCCTAGGACAAGACACGGGCTCAGAAAAGACAGGGAAGAACCCTGAACTTTGCATTCACCTTAGGATGACCTTCCTGATGGGAGAGCTGACCCTGACAGAGAGCACCAGCCAGCACAAAGCCAATTTGCAAAGATGGTGAAATGTGTTTTTTGCTTAGATTTGTATGGTTTTGTTAGCTCCCGGCACTCAAGAAAATTTCTGTCATATGACTAGCTGGCTGCAAACCCAAGACACAACTCAGGGAATAAATCCTAAAGTTAACATTTTAAAATATCAAAGTGTACAGTATGCAACAAACGATTACAAGAAAAGCAAAGAAACATGAAATGATGGCACAACCAAAGAAGGAGGTTAAAAACCCAGAAAACTTCAATAAAGAAGACCAGACTGTGGACATACCAAAGACATTTAGAAAAATGATCTTCACAGTGATCAAAGGGATGAAGGAAAATACAGAGAAATAACTAAAGGATACCAGGAAAACAATGAATGAATAATATGATAATCTCAATGAAGAGACAGAAATTTTAAAAAGGAACCAAGCAGAACTACTGGAGTTAAAGACCACAATAGCTGAAAAGAAAAGTTCCCAGGAGGGCTTCAACAGCAGACTGGAGCTAGCAAAAGAAAAAATCAGCAAACTTGAAGACAAGACCACTGAAATGAGTCAGACTAAGGAGCAGAAAAAAAAAATTATAAAAAGTGAAAATAGCCCAAGAGATCTCTGGGACACCATCAAGCATACCAATATATGCATTCTGAGAGTCCCAGAAGGAGAAAAGAGAAAGGGGCAGAAGGAATATTCAAAGAAATAATGACAGAGAACTTCCCAAACTTAGAAAAAGACATAAAAATGTACATCCAAGAAGCCCAGAGAACAATAAACAGGATAAACTTGAAGAGAAATAATGCCCCATCATGTACTGATCAAACTGTCAAATGCAAAGGACAAGGAGAGAGTTCTGAAAGCTGCAAGAGGAAAGCAACATGTTATCTACAAGGGAGACTCAGATCAAGTACCATTTTCTCATCAGAAACCATGGAGGCAAGAAGACAGTTGAAATACTTGAAGTATTGAAAGAAAACAATTTCCAACCAAGAATTTTATATCCAGCAAGACTTTCTTTAAAAAATGAGGGAGAAAATAAGACATTTTCCAAATAAACAGGGAGTTCTCCACCCCTAGACCTGCCCTACAATCAATGCTAAAGGGAGTTCTTCAGAGTGAAAAGAAAGGATGCCAGACAGCGGTTCAAAGCAGCATAAAGAATAAAGACCTCTGGTAAAGGTAACCATTTGGGTATTTATAAATGCCAGTGTGGAGACCCAGGGCCTGGGCTTCCCCTCCATTTTGAGGGTAAGTAACTGTACATAGTCACCTACATGACCGGGACAGAGGTTAAAGGTCAACAGACCTCCTCAAGGAGGAAAGAACATACAGGTGGTATCCTAAACCACTTATCTTGCAAAATTTTGAAACTCCCCTCCCCTGATCACTGTTCATAACAAACCTCCAGACCCTGTGTCATGAGACCCTGCTGAAACTCTGTTCTCATACCCTATGGAATGTCTTTGTCCTAAACCATTATAAGCTGCCCCTTGCACCCCTGCCTTTGCAGAGGGCTGACTTCCCAAATGGTCGCACCAGGGAAAATCTTCTCCTGTTCATAAGTCCTAATAAAACTCATGTCTAACTCTGTGCCTAGCATGTTCTTTGGTGTTGGGGCTGCACCAAACTGAGCCCTTCAAGATCTGGGTTGGAACAGCCAGTATTATTGTATTGTTATTTTTTGTATGTAACTCCACTTCTTACTCCCTACAGGTGCTAAAATACAAATGCATAAAAAGGTAATGATAAATCTACAGTTTTGGACATACAATGCACAAAGACATAATTTGTAATAGATTCAAAAAAAGATTGGGGATGGAGGAGTATAGTAACATGGTACATGTAAGCTACTGAAGTCAAGTTGGTATCAAATCAAATATGATTACTATATATTTAGGATGTTAAATTTTAACCATATGGTAACCACAAGGATAATACATGAAAAATATGTCAAGATAGAAATTGAGAAAGGACTCAAAATGGTAAAACACAAAAAGCAAATAAATATGAAAGTAGTCATTAATGGAACAATTAAGGGACAAAAATGGAATAAGACATACAAAGACTAAACCAGTAAAATGGCAGAAGAAAGTCTTACATTATCAGTAGTGTCTTTAAATGTAAATGCATTAACCTCTCCATTCGAAAGGCCAAGATTGGCAGAATGGATAAAAAAGCATGATCCAACTATATGCTGTACAAAAGGGACTCGCCTTAAGTTCAAAGACACAAGTAGATTGAAAGTGAAAGGATGAGAAAAAAAAAAGAAAAAAAAATACACACACACACACACACACACACACACACACCAGGCAAGTAGAAACCAAGAGAGCTGGGGTAGTTATACTAAATCAGATTCAACAGACTTTAAGTCAAAAACTGTTACAAGGGAAAAAGACAGTCATTATATACTAATAAAGGGGTCAATTCAGAAAAAAAGATGTAAAAAATATAAATATATAAGCAATTAACAGCAGAGCCCCAAAATATATGAAGCAAATACTGACAGATCTGAAGGGAGAAACAGACCTATATTAATAGTAGGACACTTTAAAGTACCATATTCAATAATGGATAGAACAACTAGACAGAAGATCAAAAAAGATATACAAGACTTGAACAACACTCTAAATCAACTAGACCTAACATACATATTTAGAACACTCCACAAACAAAAACAGAAGGCTCATTCTTCTTCAGAGCACATAGATCATTCTCCAGGATAGACCATATCTTAGGTGACAAGTCTCAATAAATTCAAAAATATTGAAATCATGCACTGTCTCTTTTCCAATGACAGTAGAATGAATCTAGAAATCAATAAGAGAGAGAGAAATGGGAAATCCACAAATATGTGTGAACTAAATGATGTAGTCTTAAGTAACCAAAGGGTTAAACAGGAAATAACAAGGGAAATTGGGAAATATCTTGGGGTAAATGAAAATGAAAATAGAACATACAAAACATATGGGATGCAGCAAAGGCAATGTTGGGAGGGAAATGTATAGCTCTAGAGGCTTACATTAAAAAGGAAGAAAGATTTCAAATCAGAGACCTAACCTTAAAACTGGAAGAACTAGAAACAGAAGGGCAAACTAAACCCAAAGTGAGCAGAAGAGAAGAAATAAAAAGATTAGTACAGAGATAATTGAAATAGAGTTTAAAAGCAATAGAATCAACAAAACTAAAGTTGGTTCTTTGAAAAGATCAATGAAATCAACAAACTTTTAGCTACACTGACAAAGAATAAAAATAGAAAAGACACCAACAACTAAAATCAGAAATGAAAAGAGGGACCTTAATACCAACAGCACAGAAATAAAAAGGATTTTAAGAGGATACTTTAAACAACTGTATGTCAATACATTAGATAACCTAGATGAAATGGTCTAATTCCTAGAAATACACAAACTGCTCCCATTAACTCAGGAAGAAATAGAAGTCCTCAGAAAACCAATAACTAGTAAAGAGATTGAATCAGTAATCAACAAAGAAAAACCCAGACAAGATGACTTCACAGGGGAATTTTACCAAACATTCCAAGAAGAATTAACAGCAATCCTGCTCAAACTCTTCTGAAAAATGGAAGAGAACGCTATCTAACTTATTCTATGAGGTCAGCATTGCTCTCATACCAAAGCCAGATAAAGATGCCACAAGAAAAGAACATTACAGACCAAAATCCCTTAGGAATATAGATGCAAAAATCCTCAATAAAATACTAGCAAACTGAATCCAACAGCACATTGAAAGAATCATATACCATCATCAAGTGGGATTTATCTCAAGTATGAAAGGTTTTTCAACATAGAAAAATCTATTAATGTAATAACACCATGTTAAGAGAATGAAGGGAAAAAACACATGATCATCTCAATTGATGTGGAAAAGGTATTTGACAAAATCCAGCACCCCTTCTTGATAAAAACAATTAGAACACTAGGAATAGAAGGAAACTTCCTCAACATGATAAAGGGCATATATGAAAAATCCACAGTTAGCATCATACTTAATGGTGAAAGACTGAAAGCTTTCCCTCTAATATCAGGAAGAAGACAAAAGTGACCACTGTCACGACTGTTATTCAACAGGGTCCTGGAAGTTCTAGCCAGGGCAGTTAGGCAAGAAAAAGAAATAAAAGGCATCCAAATTGGAAAGTAAGAGTAAAACTTTCCCTATTTGTACATGACATGATCCTATATAGAGAAAATCTTGAAATACCCACAACAAAGCTCCTAGAGCTAATAAGTGAATTCAGCAAAGTGGGAGGGTACAAGATCAACACCCAAAAAGTCAGTTGTGTTTCTATGGACTAGTAATGAATAATCAGAAGAAGAAGTCAAGAAAAAAATTCCACTTACAACACCAACTAAAAGGATCAAATATTGAGGATTAAATCTAATTAAGGATGTAAAGGACTTCTACAAAGAAAACTAAAAAGCACTGATAAAACAATTTTTTTTAAAAAAAAAGGGGCCTAAAAACTGGAAAGACATTCCATGTTCATGGATTGAAAGATTAAATATCATTAAGATGTCAATTCTACCCAAGGCGATTCACAGATTCAATGCAATCCACTCAAAATTCCAACAACATCTTTACAGAAATGGAAAATCAAATCATTAAATTTATATGAGAGGGTAAGGAGCCTGAATAGCCAAAGCCATATTGACAAAAAAGAACAAAGCCGGAAGACTCGCCCTTCCGAATCTTAATATTTATTACAAAGCCACAGTTATCAAAACAGCATGGTACTGGCACAAGAACAGACACATAGGCCTACTGAATAGAATTGAGAGCTCAGAAATCAACCCTCAGATTTATGGTCAACTGATTTTGACAATGGTGCTTGGAAAACTGGATCTCCATTGGTAAAAAATGAAGGTGGACCTCTACTTCACACCATATACAAAAATAAACTCAAAAATGGATCAAAGACCTAAATATAAGAGCCAGAACTATAAAACTCCTAGAAGAAAATGGAAAGAAACATCTTCACAACCTGGTGTTAGGCAGTGGTTTCCTGGACTTCACATCCAAAACACAAGCAATGAAAGAAAAACAGATAAATGGAACCTCAAAAAAATAAAAAAATTTTGTGCTTCAAAGATCTTTATCTTGAGAATAAAACAACATCCAATTGGAGACAATATTTGGAATCCAAATATCTGATAAGCATTTAATATCCAAAGTATATAAAGAAATCCTTCAACTCAACAACAAAAAGATAAGGAACCCATTTAAGAAATGGGCAAAAGACTCGAATAGACATTTTTCCAAAGAAGATATGCAAATGACCAAAAAGCACACGAAAATATGCTCAACATCATTAGCCATTAGAGAAATGAAAATCAAAACCATAAGATCCTATTTCATACCACTAGAATGGCTACTATTTAAAAAACAGAAAATTGCAATGTGTTGGAGAGGAACACTCATTCGCTGCTGATAGGAATGTAAAATGGTGCACCCACTGTGGAAGACAGTTTGACAGTTCTTCAGAAAATTAAGTATAGAATTACCATATGACTTGGCAATCCCACTTCTAGGCATAAAGAACTGAAAGCAGAGACTCGAACAGATAATTTGCACAATGATGTTCATAGTGGCATTATTCACAATTGCCAAAAGATAGAAGCAACTCAAGTGTCCATCAACACATGAATGGATAAACAAATTGTGGACTACTACTCAACAATGAAATTGAACAAACTATTGATAAGCAAAGAAGATGAATGGATCTAAAAATCATTATGTTGTGGAAAAAGACAAACCAAAAATAAATAAATAATACAGACTACATGATTCCATTCATGTAAAATCCTAGAAAATGCAAACTGATCTGTACTAACAGAAAGTAGATTGGTGGTTGCCTAGGGATGGTGAAAGGAGGGATGGATTACAAAGGGGCATGGGGATTCTCTTGGGGGAGATGAAACTATTATCTTGATTTTGGTAATGGTTTCATGGATATACACATTTGTCAAAGCTCATCACATTGTATACTCTAAATATGGGCAGTTCATTGTATATCAATTATATCTCAATAAAGTTTTTTTTTTAAAAAAAGCCTTGGGACTGTATAACTCAGTGAAACCTAGAGTGCTCAACAATTGTGATAAACTGTACAAACATGTTTTCACATGAGGGAGAACAAATGAACGTCAGCCTTGCAAGATGTTAAAAATGGGGTGGTATTGGGGAAAAATACAATCAATGCAAACTAGAAACAATAGTTAACAGAAACATTGTATTACACTTCCTTTAATGTAACAAAGGTAATATACCAAAGCTAAATGCCTCTAAGAGGAGGACGTAAGGGAGGGGTATGGGACTCTTGACATTGGTGAGGTTTGTCTGACTCTTTTCTTGTACTTTAGTTTAATTTAGCTGTCTTTTTTTCCCATTCTTTTTCTTTTTCTTTTGTTTCTCCACCTTCTTTGACTCTTCCTACCCTACTTCTATATGGAAGAAATGAAGATGCCCTTATATAGTTAGTGGTGGTGGTGAATGCATAAACACGTGATTATACAGGGAACCATCAATTATTTACTTAGAATGGAATGTATGGTGGGTGAACAAAACCATCTTAAAAAAAGAAAAAGGAAAGAAAAAAAACGAGTTGATGAAGAAAGCTTGAAGACACTATATTGAGTGAAATAAGTCAGACACATAAGGACAAATATTGTATGGGCTCACTGATATGAATTAATTAGAATACGTAAACTCATAGACGTGAAATATAAGTTACCAGGATATAGAATGAGGCTAAAGAATGGATTATGAGCAGAATGTTTAATTAGGTCGAACTTAAGTGTTTGGAAATGGACAGAGGTGACGGTAGCACATTACTGTGAGAATAACTAACAGTGCTGAATGGTGTGTGAATGTGGTGGAAAGGGGAAGCTTAGAGTCACATACGTCACCAGAAGGAAAGTTGGAGGTTAAAATATGGGAATGTATAAAACAGTGAATCTTGTGGACAATTTCCGTGATTAACTGTACAAATATTAGATATCTCTTTCATAAACTAGAAAAAATGTATGACACTATAACTAGAAGTTAATAATAGAGGGGTATACAGGGTAAAAACATATCTATAGCACACTATGTACTACAGTTAGTAGTATTTTAACATTCTTTCATCAACAGTAACAAATGTACTATACCAATACTGTGAGTCAATAATGAAAGGGGGTGGTTAGGGGTATGGGATGATTCAAATTTTCTTCTGTGTCTTTATTTCTTTTCTGGAGTAATGAACATGTTCTAAAAATTGAAAAAAAATTAATTGTGGTGATGGATGCACAGCCATATGATGGCACCATGGGCAATTGATTGTGCACTTTGGATTTCTGGATGATTGTATGATATGTGAACAATCTCAATAAAATTTAAAAAAAAAAAAAAGGCTTTTCTGCTGAACTCCTAGTCTTAGGAATTTGACAGCAACCATAGCCTCAGCACTCAGCACCCTGGTTTGCACTGCCTCATCCAGCAGCCTCTGGACTTCAGAAGGTAGTTCCAATTCACCTTTTGGGGCAGCCACTTGCATCTTATTCTTTGCCTTACAACCTAATCTTTCATTTCTATGACCTTTTGAATTTTTTTTCAAAGCTTTAACTGCAGAGTGGACATGTGCATACATTTAACTTACAAGAAATCAATTATATACAGATAGCAACAAATAATAACAATTACAGTTTTTACAAGAAAGAAACAATATACATCATGCAAGTGGTTCCATATGCCATACCATTCAATGAGTCTGATGTACAATATGACTCTGTTCTTTCTCCAGCCAGTCCCAGTGCCTGTATGTCTCTAATTTTACGATAATCTCATCATTTGAAGTGTAACTCTAGTGTTTATAGCACCTATTGTTGTTGTTTTTTTTTTTTTTTTACAACACAGACCCTAGATGCAAACCACCTGTTTCATCTTATATTCACCTGAAGAAACAATGACTAGCCCTGGAAAAAATACTGATTTTATTGCACTTATTATTGGTCTCCTAGATGAATCATTCCTATTCATAAGGATAAATTTCACCATTATTGGTTTTCATCATAGGTGCTGAATTTAAATCCCCTATGTTAGATGAAACTTCATGGCATCCTTCTAAATTGTCAGAACAACACTGTGAGGTATCCAGGGAAATACTATTATCCATATTTGACAGATGAGGAAACAGAGGCTCAGTGAGATTGTGACTTGCTAAAGTTACACAGCTAATAAGTGACAGCCTCATTCCAAGGACCCAGGTCCTCAGGCTGTAAGTCTAGCACTCCTAGAACCATATCATCTACCTCCACATGTTGCCAGTTTGTTTATCAGACAAAAGCATTCTTTACTGCCTAGATTTTCCCTGAATCCCAAGGAGAATTCTCAGAAAGTAGCTATGTTATTTTCACAATTGGAGCAGAAGTTCCTGCAGATAGCTACTGGCTTTTGATATTCTCTTTCCTCTTCATTAAAAAGGAAAATATGTTAAGCCAAATATGGTAGACTTGTGATCCTTACCTCCAAATCATAATCAAGATTTACTTTAATTGACAAACTGTCAGTGTTCCAAGCCTTAGGGAGGAGAAGTATGGATGAGGCCAAATTATGAAGATATGATCCCCAAAACCCAAAAGAACCAACATCCCAGGAGAGTCTGAAGTCCACCCAGAGGCCAAGAGTAGGGTCTAGCACATTTCAAAGCCCCAGCGCCAGGCACTCCCCAGGCAGCGAAATATATTATGCACCACACTTCCTGCGGCATCTAAATACTTTGTGTCATCTATATACATTCTAGTTGCTGCCCATGATAAGGGCTGGGGAATTTCAACCAGAGCATGGATAATAAATTTCCTTTAGGGATCTGAGAAATAGCCTTTCTGTGTGATTAGGGGGGATGGGAGGGAGGAAGTTGGATAAAATGACCTGTAAGGATAATTTTCCCTCTAAAAATCTACTAACAAACTGTTCCCAATCCATTAACCAACACATTGATTGACACTAGAAATCATTTTGTAAAGAGTGGCAAAGATCACAAGTGCTCCAGCCACTACCCAAGTCTCCACTGATGGGAACTCAGTACCAAACCAAGTTAAGACTTAGCAAGTGTCGCTAACCCAGATGTGCCAACTAGGGTAGAAACCATTCCATGTCTGGCCCAGATGAGAAGCTAAGAGGTTGCCGCAGACAGTTAGGATACATACACCTGAGGGGAGAGTCACACTTCCCTATAGAAACATGTTGCCTGTCCTTGTAAAGCAGCCTGTAAGAAACACGGTAGTTTGGGATGGCCAATTCACACATACAGCTTCATATGATGGCAATTTAAGTACTTGAGGCCGAGGCTGGAAGGTTGACTTGAATTCCAATGTTTCCACTCACTGGCTCTCTCACTAAACTCAGCTGCCCCATAGAGAGAGACACATCGAATGAGGGCAATCAGGAGGCCTGAGCTCCACCAGGTCAGTCAGAAATGCGACGCATGACTATTAAAAGTAATGCATGCACAGAGTGCTAATTTCTTTTGTCTAGTTGGCTATGCATCTCAGAGTGAGAAGGGAAGCCTGGTAACATTATGATCTGGACAATGTGGGTCCTTGTTTACAAAGTCTCCGCAAATAGGCACCAGGCCTGAGGCTTGGCCTGTGGATTTTGTTTGGTTGCATTGTTGTCTTTTTAAATAAAGGAGTTATTCCACCTATACATCCAATTTCCTCTTTCCTGGCCCAGTAGCAAACCCAGACCATAGCAAATAGGCTGCTAATGCTCTACAGATGAAGGAATGTCAGGAAAATAAACAAAGTTGCTTTCTCCTGCTGCGTTCCTTTCCTTAAGAGAATCAAGTAAGAGAGGAAGACTTAAAACAAGACACAGAAATTTTGCAACACCACTTATCTTGCCAGCTCCTGCTAGGGATCATTGGCTCTTCAGCCTGCATTCAGAACTGCTTTTATGCAGCCCCTTCTCCTTGTACTTTTTCAGCTGTTTTCCAGTTGCCTGAAAGTGTCATGGAATAAAACGCAAAGCTCCCACTTGCCTTAGCCAGGTGGGAGGAGCAGAGAGAAAGAGCAGTATTGTTTCTTTCCCAAATTTGTTATTAAAACATAATAAAAAATAAAAAATAAAATTTCCCCAGGGCATAGAGAGCTTGATTTTTCACAGATCTTTGGATGCAGAACCTTTGGGGATGGTTCTCTGAACAGGGGTGATTTGCACCTGGTTTGAAATACCAGAGGCCATACACAAGGCCTTAGAAAGGACAGAAAGAAATGGAGCCATCGCCAAGAATCCCAGGCACTGGTAGTATTTCAAGGGTAGCTTCATTTGCCAACTGCATTGTGCTTTCCAAAGCCTAAAGTACCACTATGTATAGATGGATAAAGTGAAGCAGAGACACAGTTCAATGATTGCCCAAGCTATTCCTTATGGTGTCAACACTAGAGCAAGCCAAGACTCCATGCTTCCTGCCAGGGTGGAGAAGCTCTTGGGGAAACTTTCTATACAGGAGTTCTTGGTATTCAAGAGATAAACTATCCATGATTCACTCCCAAGAGTACTTCATAATTTGCTAAGGCATGAATTTTAATCCTGCTCTCAGCTCAGAATGGGACTCCAGCTAGAGAGTGAGTGTATCCCACCAATGGCCACATCAACTCAATACAGCTTTGTTAGTCCCACGTACCCTTTGTAAGCAGTCAGAGACTCAGGAACGTTGAAGAGCTACAGGATCAGATACTTCAGATTTCATTATACTCTAGTTAGGAACTGACTGCCTCCTTGTATCTGGGTCTAGACTAGCCTGATTTGACACATGCTTAGATAGAGAGAATGAGAGCCAGGTAGCTCTCTCTACAGCACCTCCTGCCAGCCAGTCAACAGCCACCCGAATTCCCACCCATGGGGGCTGCCTGTCATGACTGGGCAGGGGTGCTGAGCAGTTGCCTTTTCATTCATTATCTCACAATGTTCTTTGAAAATAAGGTGTATTTGGTAGAATCACCAAATAAAGACAGGCCAACTGAACTCAATAATTGTGTGTCTGTCCATTATATGCCTCTTAAATGTAATTTAGATCTCTAACGCCTTAAGAAAAAATAGCTTTTTTTTTTCAGTAATACAAGTTGCATTTGAATTGCGGAAGGACTATTTATCAGTTCATGCTATCAGTATATTTATTTCTGAATCCCATGAGCTACAAATACCTGGGAAATGTAGCCTAACTTGGAAAATTCACCATAGCAAGGCCTGGGTATTTGGAGTTTGCCTCATAAGAAAACCTCTTCATTTGATAAAATGATTTATATGTGACTATTGTCACCATGGTAGGAAAAAAAAAAGAATGATCTACAAACTCTATGAGAGACATGAGTTTACTCTGAAGAAACAACATCTCTTGATAGGTTAAAAAAAAAGTTTTTCAGCAAAATAGCTGCTGTTCCAAATTCCTTTAAATGGGTTCAATATTCAGTTCTTTGTCCTTTTTAAATTCTTAAAATGAAAAAAAAATTTTTTTTTGATTCATGGGCCAGTGAATGTGACAATTTGAATGCTAAGTCAGGAAGAAAGCACCTCTATTACTAGAGAGGTGAGATGTTCAATTTTCTTTTGTTTTTTAAATTAATACTTACACATGTTTGGAAGTAAGTGGGTTTGCAAAATTTTAAATTTCTTATATAACTTCCCATCTAATATACCAGATAAGAAGTAGGGTTAGAAATGGCAATCCTGGCTGCTGCCACACCCAGAGCTCATTTCAAGTTAAAACGCACCATCCACAGCCTTTGCTAAAGGGGCAGCTTTGTGCAACCATGTTTTATGTCACATGAGTCTTCCCTCTCATCGCCCTCCTCCCCCACCTCTCCATCCTTCACCTGGCACCAGGAAAGGACCAAGCCCTTGACCCAGGAGCAGCCAATTCATAGGCTCACCGGCAACCTCTGGTGTGTCTTGGCATGCTAAGGTAAGTGGGGCTCATGTCCTCTCAATAATTTGATTGGGGGACAGAGAGTTTCAAGCCCTTAGCCGTAGGAGCAGAAATTGAAAGGTACATTGAAATAATCCAGGAGGTAAGATCTAGGCTACAAAAGTGGCAAACTAAAGTAAGGAGGGGTCAGAAATTGTGAGGAAGGAAGAGTTATGAGACAAGGTAAAGAATAAGCCAGGTGGTAATCAGGAGCAGAGCAGATCCACAGAAAGAGAATAAGATGTCGAGAGAGAAAGAGATAAGAGAGACAGACTACAGTAACAGAGGGAGACAAAATATGCTACCTTTGTCCACAACAGGTAGTCCACTTGCATCTTCCAATAAATCGATCCCTTTGCCTTAACATATTGAGAGTAAGCCTCTGTTCCTTGCAATAAAATATATGTGATATGTCTTTGTGGCAGTACAATCACCCCATGATGTCCTTGGGGTTTGGTTTTGTTGTTTTGCTCTTTTTTAATGATGGAAACCTTTTCATAAGGCATATCTGTATTCATTAAACCAAAAAATGTCAAGTCTCTTATGCTCCTCCAATTCAGCAATTTCTCCCTCCAGAATGAAGGCTCCAAACAGAAGGAACGTCTCTAGGTAAACACGCTGTCTTGAACCAGGTAGGTCTCCTACCCCTAATGAACCTGATGAAGAGGCAGAAGCAATGTAGAGGCCACAGAGGAGGGTGCACTCTTCAAAGAGAAGCCAGAAGGACCAACCTTACCTGTCCCACAGAGGGGTGTGCTTGTGTCTCTAAGCAAGAAGGAAATGAGTAACACAATGCTGTGATGGCCTGGGCTTGCACAGAGTCTTTGCCAGCTCCAAAGGACGCTGATAAGGATCTGGAGGTTAAGGAAAGAAGAGTCTGACTCCTGTTGGGTTGGGAGGGATGCCTAGACCCTAGGAAGGGGATCCAGGTTACTGGAAGGAGCTGAGAAAGCACAGCTGCCTCCAGGCCAGAAGGCAAAACTGAGAACTTGGATCCTTGGTGAAAGAATGGGTAGGACAGATGCACTGTAGGGAAGGGATGTGACTGTTGGTAGCCAGAAACAATAAGAACCCATTCACTGGCTTCTGACGTCTTCCTGCAGAAGAGGGAGACCCTGCTCTCCCAAACACCAGGCCAAGTATGGAAGAGTCCACTGAGTAACTAGGGTTGCAGAATCACAGCCACCTGCGTACACATCCTTTTGAAAAAGCCAAATAAACCAAAGGCAAACCCTACCCTGGCCCTACCCTAAGAGATTGTCCTATCATGAAAATGGAAATCCTTCCACATTGTTCTCTTTTTTCCACTTTTAAGTAGGTCCAGATCACAACAGCCAAGGCCCATCCTCCCCCAGGTCATATCCCTCATAAGAGCTGTTGATAGTCCAAGTCTGCTGTGGGACTAGAGTATCTTTCTAAAAACTCAATTTCCCTTTTATTTATTTTTCTAAAGACTATTGCTGTGCATTTGTTTTTAAGTGAATGCTATCTCTGTTGCAGGATGTGTGGACTCGGATAGGATGTTTAGCCTCTATAAGCCTCAGTTCCCTCGTCTGAAAAAAAATGGGGATAAAATATGCCTACCACACAGAGTTTTATTGTTTGTTAATAACAATACCTAATGTTTATTGAGCACTTACATTGGACCAGGTACTACTGACTCCAAGCTCGTTACAGGCATACCTCAGAGATATTGAGGATTCAGTTCCAGACCACCGTAATAAAGCAAATATCACCGTAAAGTGAGTTACATGAATTTTTTTGGCTTCCGAGTGCATATCAAAGTTTTATGCTCACTACACTGTAGTCTATTAAGTGTGCAATAGCATTATGTCTAAAAAACAATATACATACCCTAATTTAAAAATACTTTATTGCTAAAAAGTGCTAACCATCATCCGAGCCTTCAGTGAGCTGTAATCTTTTTGCTGGGGTCTTGCCTCTGTTGACAGCTGCTATCTGATCAGGGTGGTGGTTACTGAAGTTTGGGGAGGCTGTGGCAATTTCTTAAAATAAGACAACAGTAAGGTTTGCTGTATAGATGGACATTACCTTTCATGAAAGATTTCTCTGTAGCATGCGACGCTGTTTGATAGCATTTTACCTGCAGTAGAACTTCTTTCAGAATCGGAGTCAATTCTCTCAAACCCTGCCACTGCTTTATCAACTAAGTGTATGTAAAATTCTAAATCCTCTGCTGTCATTTCAACAATATTTACAGCATCTTCACCAGGAGTAGTTTCCATGTCTAGAAACCACTTTATTTGCTCATCCATAAGAAACAACTCATCTGTTAAAGTTTAAGAGATGAGCAATTTGGTCACATCTTCAGGCTCCACTTCTAATTCTTGTTCTCTTGCCATTTCTACCACATCTGCAGTCACTTTTTCCACTGAAGTCTTGAACTCCTCAAAGTCATCCATGAGAGCTGGAATCAACTTCTCCCAAACTCCTGTTCATGTTGATATTTTGACCTTCTTCCACGAATCACAAATGTTCCTAATGGCATCTAGAACAGTGAATCCTTTCCAGAAGGTTTTCAATTAACTTTGCTCAGAGCCATGAGAGGATTCAATACCTATGGCAGCTGTAGCCTACGAAATGTATTTCCTAAATAACGAGACTTTACAAGTCAAAATGACTCCTTAATCCATAGGGCTGCAGAATGCATGCTGTGTTCGCAGGCATGAAAGCAACATTGATCTCGTTGTATGTCTCCATCAGAGCTTTTGGGTGACCAGGGGCACTGTCAGTGAGCAGAAATATTTTGAAAGGAATCTTTTTTTCTGAGTAGTAGGTTGCAATAGTGGGCTTAAAATATTCAGTAATCCATGTTTTATGCAGATCTCCATATTGGCATAAGGCTGACTCACTTTCTTATCATTCATGTGTTCACTGGAGTAGCACCTTTAATTTCCTTCAAGAACTTTTCCTTTGCATTTACAACTTAGTTAACTGTTGGGCACAAGAAGCCTAGCTTTTGGCCTCTCTTGGCTTTTGACATGCCTTCCTCGCCAAGCTTAATCATTTCTAGCTTTTGATTTCAAGAGAGAGACGTGAGACTTTTCCTTTCACTTAAACACTTCAGACAACTTTGTAGAATTATTAACTGACCTAATTTCAGTTTTTTTGTTTCTCAGAAAATAGAGAGGCCTGAAGAGAAGGAGAGAAACTGGGGGACGACAGGTCGGTGGAGCAGTCAGAACACACACAGCATGCATCCATTAAGTTTGCCATCTTATAGGGGTGCAGTTGTGGAGCCCCCAAACAATTACAATAGTAACATCAAAGATCACAGATCACCAAAATTGAAAAAAATTGAAATATTGCAAGAATTACCAAAATATAACAGGGCTATAAAGTGAGTACACACTGATGGAAAACTGGCACTGACGGACTTGCTTGATGCAGGGTTGCCATAAACCTTCAATTTGTAAAAGAAAATTAATAAACAAATGAAAATTTTAAAAAGCAATATCTGTGAAGCACAATAAAGTGAAGTGCAATAAAATGAGGTATACCTATACATACAAAATTTTATGAGGCTGGTATTATTATTTGCTTTGTTTTTACAAATGAAGTAACAGTGGCACAGAGAAAAGTTAAATAACTTACAAAAGATTACAAAGCCAATGAATGTTTTTACCAGGGTTTGAACAGCCAGTTCCCACACACATGACCATAAAATCAAGCACCATGCTTGTCATACATTTCGTTGCTCTTTGAACGTTAGTACACATCCTTAATTACCCTTGGTCATCAACAGAGATGATTAATTAAGAATAATGGTTGTACTTCTATATTTGCATTACCTGCGCTAGGCCCTGGGATGCAGAGGTGAAAAGACAGTCTCAAGGACCTTAGGGTCTAGAAGACGGCTGTTTAAAACAATTAACTTGCAATGCAAGACAGCCTAAGTCCAGGAACACCTGGGAGGAACAGGCCATGATCCTCCAAAGAGGGCTGAGGCATTCTGGAAGGCTTTTTTGGAGGAAGCCTTGTTCCCAGAAAAAAAGGAGAGGCAGGGACAAAGGAAAGCCTTAAAGAGGAAATTCATGGTTGGGGTAAGAGTTTGATGGTTTAAACAAAACACATTGTTTGGAATGTGCACAGTGGATTTGCAGAAGGCAGACTCAGGAGGTGAAGGTGAAGAGACAAGTGAAGGTACAGACTCTGTAGAGAGTCTTGAAAGAAGCCAGATTATGTGTGCACCAAGTGTAAAATCAGGTAGTACTTTATTAAACTTTCATCAACCTTCTATCAGCATTAATTCAAGAAACCTGGGTGAGGTGTTTCCCTTCTTAGTTTTTATTTTTGTTTTTGTTTCATTGCACTTAGGCATTACCTTCAGGGCTCCACTTTATGGTCAGCAATTAGGAAAAAGAAGGGATTAGTAGTTGTGTAGCTGCAACTGAAGAATAGAAATCAAATTCCAAAGCCTTAATCACATATTAAAGCAACAACACAACTCCCAGAAAAACAGGTAAATTAAAAAAAAACAGTAATTGAATACTTTTCTGACCACATGAAGCCCAGATCCAATTCTGGCTCCATTTTAGGTTGGTGTTTTTCCAGAATCAATCTGCTTTTTTCACCAGTGACTTTATTTTGATCCTGAATGAAACACCTAGTAGATTAGGCAGCTGCCTTTTTGGTGTGAAAATAGCTTACTTATATTCCTGGAACCTTTTATAACTCACAGAATGATTACTGTGGGTCCCATGTGATCAGCATTACAGCCTCACAGGGACTGTGTCGTTACCCACATTTCCCAGGCCAGGTAGTTGTGTGTCCGACAGATCACATGACTTGCCCTAGGTCACCTGATTAGGTCAGGCCTGAGTCTTGACTCCTCCAGATCTATGAGGACTGTGCAAGCTCTCAGTCATAAACTCACCCTTTTCTATCCCTAGCCTAATGCACATTAATTTCTTTAAATTTTAAGGGCTTTTCAGTTTTCTCCAGATCCCTTTTAGACCATATCTACCTCAAAGAAGTAAACTTTACAGCTTATTGTCTGTGACAACCAACTGTTCATTGCTAACATTTCCTACTCTGAACATGGTTTTTAAATCTGCAACAGCCCTAGTATATAGGAACTCATATCCATATATGTAAAGTCAAGTTCAGAAAAATAAAGTGATTTGACCGTGCTCACTTAGCTAATAATTGACAGGGGGGCAATTCCAAAGTTCTCCATTATGCCAGCTGAAAAAAAAAAAACAAAGCTTTTATCTCAGAAAACTGAATAAATGGACATGGGAAATGGTGAGGCAGCAATTCTCAAGGCACAATTTTTGGCTCCCCAGCATCAGAATCACAGGGGGTTCCTGTTAGAACTTCAGATTCCTAACCCAGAAAGCTAGAAGCTGAAACTCAGACCAGGAAATCTCCATTTTTACAAGCTCGCCAGAAGATTTTTACCAACACTCAAAGCCAGGCAATACTGGCATGTGGCACGGTCAAGGAATGGGATAGCTTGGTCCAGAGAGCATGGGGCAAATCTCTCACGAAGTAGGGATGGGGAGCATGGGTTAGGGCCAAGTGGTGAGGACTCCAAATGCCACAGTCAGGACTTGGGGTTTGGTTCTTGAGCAGGTGGAAACAGAGGACTTACACGATCAATTCCATGGTGACCGGTGCTTTGCAGTGGCGATGTGTGGGCTGGATTGGAGTGAGCAGGAAAGGGAATGGAGAGAGGAAGCACAGGAGCATGCATGTTTCCATGCGGGTCAGGAACAGAGACCAGAAACTCTGCTTGCTGAGGAAAAAGAGCACTAAGTTCAGAGGCTCGTAACCTTCCAATTAACAAACTCAACCACCTCATTGTACTTCTTGTGTAGTAGAAGCCCAGTATGGGAAGCAGGACTGGGTCCTGGTCCTAGTTCTGCCTCTAACTTACTCCATGTTTCTGGACAAATAATTGGGCACCTCTGGACCTCAGTTCAGCATCAGTAAAATGAAGGGATGGGCCTAGGTGTTTTCTAATTGGTCATCCAATGCCAAAATTTGTTTCTCTGAGTTTCCACCCTCTCTCTTTTTTAAGCTCAAGAGTCTCTGACTATGGTCCTAGTATTGCCTTCTCCTTCAGCAAGATTCAGCAGGAAGATTTTGAAAGGCTCTACAGCCACAGAAGTACCATGAGGAGAAGCAGGTTAAGCCCAGACCCTGGTAGAAGGAGCTGGAATCCAGCAACACAAGCACCTTGGATGGCAAGATGCAACTGCACAGTCGTCACATCTGAAGACAAAGCATTTGGCAGCCACCTGGGGGAGAGAACTTCCAAAGCCCATATTTCAAAGACACCCAGCACAAACTTTCTGTTAAGAGGCCACATTCTGAGCTCCAGGCCTGTCAGACCTGCTCTTTGGACAGAACCCTCAGACAGAGTGGCCGACCAGAGGTAGTCCCTGACTTTGATAAAAGCCTGAGCCCCCATTAAGACAGGTAGGCTGGCGTGTGTCACACCGTCACTTCATGTCCCTTTGGTGGCTGCAGAAGGCTGGAGAAGCATCACTTCAGACATGGGAACAAGCAGAGGACTGGGCCCGTGTCTTGCCAACCTGGGTTAGAAATGGGAGAACCCTGATCTGATCAAGGAAGGGAGAACCTGGACTAAGTAGAAATGCATTCTGAGCTAAGATGATGATAAATAATTTTCATTTTCACTGTGAGTCCTGGAACCATACATCCTCCTTGAAATGGAAGGGGACATTTCCTAACTGGCTGCTTCCTAAATGACTTCAATCAGCACATAGGAAAAGTGTCAATCTCTAGCTAATGCCAAACCTCATAGCTTCCTGGAAGGAGGCTTTTTATTCAGCATCAGCAGTGCCCAGCACTGATAGGAGAGCTGACTACTAGATTTCGTTGGACTACTTTACTCACTCAAGGTAAAAGAAAGAGGAAAAAAAAAAAAAATAGAGAGAGGCGCATGGAAGGGGATCAATTCCTCGTTTTCACGAAAGCCAGCTCAAAGGCTCCAAAGGGAGAGGAAGAGCACAAGAATCAACATCCTTTCATGAACAAGGCACTGGGAGGGATTAAATCAGAGAGTGTGGCAGGGTCTGGAGGAAAATCTGGTCAGAGGAGCAAAAGGTCCTGTGTAACCCACTGAAGAAATGTGAAACTACTGGGTTCTTGACAAAGAGTGGGAGAGAACTTTGCCACCAGCGGTAAAGGCTGGCTCAGTGGGCTTCCTTGGTGGGTGGCCCTGAGCGCTTGAAGCTGCAATGAGCAGGCACTGCTCAAGGCCCGGGGACCAGACCCGCCTACCGCCTACCATCTGGCTGCAGGGAGCGGGAAGGCCACGGGGGTCAATTCACATCCTGGTGCAGGCACCTGAGGCCCCGCTCATCCCTTGAGGCCCACAACCACCTTCTTGGAGAGGAGGAAAGGTAGGGGTAGAATTCTGCAAGACTGAGAATCTACCCAGAAGAAATGCTTCGCCCAAGATGACTCTTTTAAACCAAGAGCCACTTTTAAACCAGAAGATTCTGAGATGCTTTAATTGGCAAGTCCAAATGTTTACTTTTCTACCCAGCAGGGGGGAGGGCACTGGAGCAAAATTAGATACATTATAGAAAATAAAGTTACATTTTTTTTGCACATATGTTCCAGTTTGCTAATGCTGCCAGAATGCAAAACACCAGAGATGGATTGGCTTTTATAAAAGGGGGTTTATTTGGTTACATAGTTACAGTCTTAAGGCCATAAGTCTCCAAGGTAATGCGTCAACAATCGGGTACCTTCACTGGAGAAAGGCCTTCACTGGCTTCCGGAAAACCTCTGTTAGCTGGGAAGGCACGTGGCTGGTGTCTGCTTGCTCCCAGGTTGTGCTTCAAAATGGCATTCTCCAAAATGTCTCTGTGTCAGCTTCTCAGGGCAAACTCTGGGCTAGTACCTCCAAAGCATCAACAAAACTCTGCTTTCAATGGCTGTCTTGAAAATGTCTCTGTAGGTTTCATCTCCTCTTCAAAATGTTGCTCTGAGTTACTCTGAGGTCCCTCTGTTTGTGAGCTCTTTTTATAGGACTCCAGTGAACTCATCAAGACCCACCATGAATGGGCGGGGCCACATTTCCATGGAAACATTCAATCAAGAGATCACACCCTAATCAAAGGTGTCACTCACTGTTGGGTGGGTCACATCTCCATGGAAACACTCAATCAAAAGGTTCCAACCTAATCAACACTAATACATCTGTCCCCACCAGATTGCATTAAAGAATATGGCTTTTTCTGGGGGGCATAATATTTACAAACCAGCATAACATACAATTAATAATATAAAATCTTCAACCCCCATTCCCACTACAAATGGAAAAAAAAAAAAACAGAGACTAAGTGAGAAGACTTTGGAGTATAGTTGAAAATCTCACCCCTGAACAGAGGTGGGGATGAAACCAAGGATGAGGTCAATACCTATGATAGGTGGGCAAGAGTCTGGGAACTGGAGACACCTGCACAGATGTGAGACTGTGAGACTGGGTTTCAATACAGATGTGGAGATATCACTGTTACCCGCCCTAGGTAATGTCTCAACTATGTGGCTCTGACAGTGCAGGATGGCCAATTTCCCCCACTCCCATCCCTTTCACAAGTGCTTGCTTGTGAAACTTCAAAATCCATTATGGTTTCCTCCTGAACTTCTCCTCCTGCCTCCCAACCTGCCTCTGGATTTTAAACATTTCCCATTAATCTATGTATTTGCTCTTGTAAGATCACAGTTCTCATGCACTCAAAACAGCCACATATTAAAAGCATTCTCTGAATGATTTCCTTTGGCCAGTCTATTCCTCCAGTAGGGAACTCTCTCTTAGCACAAGAGTTAAGCCCACAGGAGCTTTCAGGGAAGTGATAACATCAGGGTTTAATGGTGGAGCCAAATTTCATTGGAGAGCCCCAGGACCTGAAGTGGCTGTATTCGCCTTGGCACCAGTGTCCTCCAGACACAGAAGCACCATTTATGGAAAGCGAATGGAAGCCACGGGTGTGGGCAAGTGAGACAGGAGGCCAAGGCGGCGGCAGCTGCAGCTCTCTGAAGACCGTGCCAGAGACCACTCACCTTCAAGGCAGTATGAGCTCAGCAAGCTCCATCCTTCTACCTTGTTCATGCCTGATACTCATCTCCCATTCTAACCAAGTGTTGACAATAACCCTCAACTGGTCTGTGTCTCTGTTGTTTGTTTCAGCTTGGGTGTTTGGTCCTTCCCTATTGATACATGTGGAAACCCTAGAGTTGAGGCTTTTATGGCCCCTGCCTCTCATTCCCAACTCCTCCAGGACACAGACACCTTTTCCCTTCAGATAAAGGTCCAAGCTGTGGGCTCCAGGTCAAGCTGATAGGATTCCTCCTGGCGATGACACAAGGGGCTGTAGCTGCAGAATCCCCAATTTCCTGCCAAAGCCCACCTAGCCTCTCTGATAAGCAGCCTGGTGGCATGAGGGGCAGGGAACATCTCTGTGGTCAGATCTGCCTCTGAGTGTGAATAACTTATCCCTACCACCACCATCACCCGGTGTTAGACGGGGAAGGAGGTAAGGAGAGTGGGAAGAAAGAAGAGGGGAAGGGGAGGGGAGCAATAGAGAACTGGTGGTCCAGAGATGAGGGACTTGAGCAGAAGGAACCCAAGGAGAAGAAAGGGACCCAACTTTAATTGTATATTTGTTGCCAGAATAAAAATTTTTTTAAAAAGCACCAAAGAGCTGTCAACACAAGAGTGAACACTAACGTAAACTATGTGCCCCGGGACAGTCCTGGCCCCAAGCATCATATCTCAGTATAACAGTTGTGTTTGTCTCCCCTCTCGTCCAGGGCACAACTCAAAGGTGCAGAGTAGGATGTGTTCGTCTCTAAGTCTCTGAGGCCACCCATGGTGTGTGGTGCACAGTAGGCAGTTAATATATATTCCCCCAGCACCCTAAGCAGCTGAAGTATCTTAGAACTCTTTATTGGAGGGAGGGACACACACACACACACACACACAGAGCAAATGAACTCTCAGTATCACCCAGCAGGCACAAGTGCTTTACTATATGGGGGCATAGGTGCTTTACTATATAGCTAACATGACCTTATTTTTCCAGCCCCTCTACTAACTGCCACACACTCGCCCCTTGATTGAAAGTGAAAGGGCAGTTCTACAAGAAGATACAAGTTTTAGAAGTCTCCCCACGCAGAGAGCTCTCTCTGAGTCAATGGTTCACCCCCTTTTAAAAAGAAGCGTGGAGGCAAAAGCCCCTCTTTGTTTTCCTGGGGAATCTTTCCGTTTTGTGTATCTTCTGTGAATCCACTTGCTGCTCAAGGGGGAAGCTGGAACCTGGGATTTAAATATTGGACAGGTTATCTCCTGCTTTTAGAGAATAAATAAAACTCTACAAAGGGAGCAGTCAGACTGCAGCAAGATCCCTGCAGAAATGTGACTTCCGTGAGAGAATCCTGGGCCCCCCAGAAAGGGTCTCATAGCAGCCAGGCCCCTCTCTGCTGTGGGCTGAGCCCCCACGGGGCAGTGGCACTCCATGGACACAGGTGAGACCATGCAGTGAGCTGGCCAGGCTCCCAGAGGTCCTGAGAAAACACAATGGGCTGTCTGGCCAGGGCCCCAAGCCTGTGCAGACCCCAGAGTTCTCATCTGCTGTGGGTTGAACCTGATAATCATTCCAGGGCCTTCCACCACTGAAATCCTGAGATTCTATTGCTGAAGAAAAAGATTTGCCATCATCAGCCAGCTTTCTTAGGCTTTGTAATGAGTAAGCCACTGTGTTTTATATTCCAGCACCTCAAAGACCCATGCCTGAGCAGAAGCAGGGGAAGCTTTCTCACCCACTCCTCTCTCGTGCTTATGTGGGGTCTGCCTGGCCTTCAGAGCCTGCGGAGGGACTGATTCCTGACCAAAGTGCTCCCTACCCTCACAGCTCTTCCCACCTCTGCTCTCCTCCGATATTTGGCCAGCATCTCAGCTCGTTGTTAATGATCCTCTAGCACCTTCTTACTCAGAGGGTGGCTCCTGGACAGCAGCCTCAGCGTCACCTGGGAGCCTGTTGGAAGTGCAGGCTGCCCCTCAGACCCACTGACGCTGCAGTTCAACAAGTCTCCCAGTGATTCTTATACACATTAAAATCTGAGAAGCGCTCCATTAACACACTCATCAAACTTGAGGCACAGTGCAGTCACATGGGGAGTTTTGGGAAGGGGGCGTTAATGCTTAAGTGGTACAGAGTTTCTGCTTGCGGTGATGAAAAAGTTTTGGTAATGGAAGGTGATGATGGAAACTTAATTCTCTGTATTATACACTACTCCAGAGTCGGACTTGCTTTTATAGGTTTGCCATAATCAGTTACGCAACATTGTGAATGTAATTAATGCCACTGAATTCAATATTTGAAAGTGGATAAAATGGGAAATTTTAGTTGTAAATATGTTACCAGAATAAAAGTTAAAACAAACAAACAAAAAACACCATAGAGTTATATGACGCAAAGAATGAACCCTAATGTAAACTATGGACTATAATTAATAATACAATTATAATAATATTCACCAATTGTAACATAGGTGCCACACTAGTGCAAAGTGTTAATAACTGGGGAAGAAGGGGAGTTATATGGGAACTCTGTACTTTCTGCATGATTTTTCTGTGAACGTACAATTGTTCTAATTAAAAAAAAAAAAAAAAAAAGGAAAAAAAAAGTAGTGATATACCAAATGCCACGTTCCAAAATTCTGATTTAATTGACACAGGGTTGACCTAGGCCTTGAGGGGTCTAAAAGCTTCCCGGGTGATTCAGTTTGAGAATCACTGCTTTAGCTTCCGTCTCCAAAGGGGTCTTCTACTCATTCATTCAATATCCATTTATTGAACAAAACAATAATAAGCTTGCTTTATAATCAAACAAGTTATAAGTAGATTTTAAATAAATATTTGGTGCTGCTCATTCTCACGAGTCCAGAGCTTAAGCTTTATACGTGCAGAGGCAGTGGGAGGGCTGGGAGGACGGGCGGCAGAGACAAGAGCAGCCCGGGAGCTGACAGCTTTCCAACCACAGTCCGGTATCCACTCAGAAGGCACAGCAAGGGTTCATCCTTTGGTATATGGAGGGAAGAAGAATTTTAGGGGTGAATAAGGCAGACGATTGGCCTGAGGGGCACTGTGTTTTCCCTGGTGAAGAATCTGTAACTCCTCACCAAGGAGCTAAGGTCTTTCCCTCCCTTTGGACCAGGGCCCAGTAGGTGATGCGCTTTGGAGGAACACCCTCACCACCAGCCAGCTCCCAGGACGCAAGCATTAACCCAACCTGGACACTCTCCAAGAATGACAACACCACCTGGCAAGAGGCAGGGAAAGCCAGCTGCCAGCCATGCAGGATAAGCCCAGAAAAGCTGGCCAAAGGGACTCTCCTGTGTCACCAAAAAAAAAAAAATAATAATAATTAAAACAAATCCGAGGAGATGGGAAGACCCATCCCAGGGTTTGCAATGTGTGAGGCCATTACTGGGCCAAGGGATTCCTCTCATTTCACAGGGACTAGGCTTCCTGACCAGGACCTTTCCCTGCTTTCATACCTGAGTAGCCTTAATCATTTTTATGGAAGATTGGCTTACACTCCAATCTGAATAGTTTAATTAATCTGTAAAGAGAATTTGATGGGTCCTGAAAGAGGTATCCAAAGGAAATAATAGAAATAGGAGATCTGTCCCAGTAATCTTTTTTTAAAAGTACAAATACTCATCCACCAGGTACCTTTGAGTGGAAGACGAGAGGCAATGTCTCAAACCAGCTGTGTGACCTTAGATAACTCACCTTCTGGATATGGGCCTCAGTTTCTCCATATGTAAAACAGAGGGACTAGATTTCAATGATCTCTAAGGGGTACCTTCCAACTTAAACATCCTATGGTCCAGCATAAAGGCTGAAACTTGAATATCACAGCCTTGTAACAACTTCTATAATCCCAGAATTAGATGACATGGTTCCTCATGGCGGGAGCCTGGCCCATAAGCCCATCTACTAAGATTGTGTAGAAAATTCCAGAGAGGATGTAAAAGGAACCAGTGCAGTCAGGATGGTGTATCATCTGCACTGACCAGAGGTTTTTGAGATTCTTGTTTTGAGATTAAGCAGCAAAGATGAATGAACTCTTTGAACCCACTCCAATCAGGCTCTCACCCCCACCTCTCCAACAAAAATGCTTTTCTAAGGTCACCAATAACTTTGCACTCTTTTCCTCATCTTCCTGCACAACTCAGCAGTATTCTGCCCAGGTGACCACCGATCCACCTTGAAATACTTTCTTCCTTCGGTTTCTGTTCTAGTTTGCTAATGCTGCCGGAATGAAAAACACCAGAAATGGATTGGCTTTTATAAAGGGGGTTTATTTGGTTACACATTTACAGTCTTAAGGCCATAAAGTGTCCAAGGTAAAGCATCAACACAGGGTACCTTCACTGGAGATGGCCAATGGCATCTGGAATACCTCTGTTAGTGGGAAGGCACATGACTGGCGTCTGCTCCAAGTTCTGATTTCAAAATGGCTTTCTCCCAGGACGTTCCTCTCTAGGCCGCAACTCCTCTTCAAAATGTCACTCTCAGTTGCTCTTTGGGTGTTTATCCTCTCTTAGCTTCTCCGGAGCAAGAGTCTGCTTTCAACAGCCATCTTCAAACTGTCTCTCACCTACAGCTACTCTCTCAGCTTCTGTGCATTCTTCAAAGAGTCCCTCTTGGCCATAGCAAGCTCGCTCCTTCTGTCTGGACTTATATAATGCTCCAGCAAACTAATCAAAAACAATGCTGAATGGATAGGGCCACACCTCCATGGAAATTATACAATGAAAGATCTCGCCCACAGTTGAGTGATCACATCTCCACGGAAGCATCCAATCAAAAGCTCCAACCCAATCAACACCAATAGTTTCCTGCCCACGCAAGACTGCATCAAAGATAATGGCATTTTGGGGGACATAATACATCCCAACCAGCACAGCTTCCATGCCTGGTTTTCCTCCTCCCTCCCTGGCTGCTCCTTTCTGGTCTCCCTTACTGGTTTCTCCCCATCTCCCAACCACTGAACATTACAGTGCCCCTGGTCTTTTGACCTCTTCCTTTCCTTTCCACATCCACTCTCCTGGTGATCTCACCAGTCTCATGGCTTTAAAAACATTAATGATGCCCAACATTACATCACCAGTGCCAACTTCTAAGCCTTGACAGCCAGATATGAGATGCTCGAGATGAGGGGACATGTTTTCTGTTGCAATAGAGGAAAAAAACATCTTGAAGCTAATTAGGTTTTTTAAACTCAATGTTATTGAGATACATTCATATACCATACAATCATCCACAGTGTGCAATCAATTGTTCACAGTACATTATATAGTTGTGCATTTATCACCACAATCAATTTTTGAACATTTTCATTACCACAAAAGAGAATAATAATAATAATTAAAGTAAAAAAGAACACCCAAAATATCCCATACCCCCCATCCCTCCCTATTATTCATTTACTTTTTATCCTCATTTTTCTAGTCATCTGTCCATACACTGGATAAAGGGAGTGGGAGCCACAAGGTTTTCACAATCACATGGTCATACAGTGTAAGCTATATAGTTATACAATCATCTTCAACTATCACAGCTACTGGATTGCAGTTCAACAGTTTCAGGTATTTCTTATTCACTAAACTATTCCAATACACTAAAAACTAAAAAGGGATATCTATATAAATGCATAAGAATAACCTCCCGAATGGCCTCTTGACTCTATTTGAAATTTCTCAGCCACTAAAACTTTATTTTGTTTCATTTCTCTTCCCCCTTTTGGTCCAAGAAGGCCTTCTCAATCCCATGATGCCAGGGCCAAACTCATCCCTGCAAGTCATGTCCCACATTGCCAGGGAGATTTATACCCCTGGGAGTCATGCTCCACGTAGGGGAGAGGGCAGTGAGTTTACCTGCAGAGTTGGCTTAAAGAGAGAGGCCACATCTGGGCAACAAAAGAGCTTCTCTGGGGATGACTCTTAGTCACAATTATAAGTAGGCTTAGCCTCTCCTTTGAAGTAACAAGTTTCATAAAGACAAGCCCCAAGATTGAGGGCTCAGCCTTCTAAATAGGTAGCCCCAATGCTTGTGAGAATATCAGTAATTCCCCAGGTGGGGAAGTTTAATATTTCCACATTTTCCCCCAGTCCCTCAATGGGGCTTTGCAAATATATTTTTATTCTCTGCCCAGATTACTCTGGGATGTATCAGGGCTTCACACTAACCTGTACAAACCAAGAAGATTTCACTCCCTATTCAAAGTTCCATGTAATTATGATGTTTGAATAAACTGACCATACAAGTTAAATTATACAGTGTGCTACAAAAAATATGGATTTTGCACCTAATAAACATCTCTTCCTTTGGTCTTACACGGAGGTTGAAGATTTAAAACACCATCAGTACAGTCCTTTCCCTTTAGTGTGATTTACCTTAGTCCTAACCAAGTCCATTTCATTCATGTCTCTAATTGAAGTCTGATCTCTTTTTCAGACTCTTTAACATTTACTGTATGGGGTAATGCTGACATTCATAGCTGCCAGACTCTGGCTCTGAGTCTCAGGTGTCACACAGTTACCCAAAGTTCCAGGGACCAACTAGGTTACACACACAGAGCTCAGCATCTCAGAATTTAGAAACAGCTATTACAACTCTGGAACAGATGTAACTGCTGTAGGAGCATACCATCTAGGAACGTTTACAATAAGCCTTCCCTGATAACCTATACTCTTAGATTCAATTCTCAGAGTTTGCACATTATAGTTAGTCCATATTAGTGAGGCATTATAATATTTGTCTTTTCATTTCTGGTTTACTTCACTCAACATGCTGTCCTCAGGGTCCACTCACCTAGTTGCATACCTCACAACTTCATTCCTTCTTGTAGCTGCTCAATATTCCATTGTATGTTTACACCACAGCTTGCTATTCCGTTCATCAGTCAATGTACCCTTAGGCCACCTCCATCCATTGTGAATCGTGAAAACTCTCACCATAAACACCAGTGTGAAAATGTCCATCTGTGTCCCTCTTTTCAGTTCTTCCAAGTATATACCCAATAACAGTGTTGCAGAACCATATGGCAACTCCATGCATAGCTTCCTGTGGAACCACCACACTGCCCTCCAGATGGGCTGCACCATTCTACTTCCCCACCAATGGTGATTAGCACTTGTATCCCTCTGTTTATTTTTTAGAGTTTTATTCACACACCATACATTCCCTCTTAAGTAAACAATCAATGGTTCCCTGTATAATCACATAGTTATGCATTCACCACCACTATCTATATGAGAACATTTCCATTTCTTCCACCAAGAAAGAGGAAGAGGCGAAAAAAGAAAAAAGAAAAAGAAAGAAAAAAATGATGACTGATATTTCTTCTCTTTCTTCAATTCAGCATCTGCAGGGTCCTTCTCCAGTCTATATCTTCCTCCAGAGTTTCAAACAATTCAGAACCGTCCTTTTTTTTTTTCACTGAATCTCTGGAGAGGAGTTTTCAGTCACTGTTTACGTCTCCATGTCGATCTAATTTGTTCTTAAAGCTTTCTTTGCAGAGGAAGATGAGTATTTGCTGCTTACTAAACAGGCAATGTGTTTTTGTTCTTTTCAAAAACAAAGCCATTGAAACTAACAAGGAACAAAGCAATACTCTATAGATAGGAAGTCCTGTTCCAGGCACATTCATTCATTCATTCATCTTGTGCACAGGAGGAATGTACCCTTGAACCTTGAGAATCATCCTTTTGGGAGGAAGCCAGAAGACTTTATCTCTGGGACTCCTCTGACTTAGGATTACAAGGAGAAAAGAGTAGAGGCCTACCAGCTAATATCTTAAGTTGACCAAATAAGTGAATGAATGAAAGAGAAGGCATAGTTCTGTAATGGCTAATGAACCAAAAAGCCTATTACAAGGCAATGACAAATATCCAGTAATAATATTTTGAGCACCAAATACATGCAAAAAATTATGGTAGGCACTGCAAAGCTAAAATCAACCACAGAGACCTAAAATCCTCACCTGAGTATTCCAGAATGGATGAGCCAGGCCATCAACCTCTGAGAAGTGGGGCTTCACCTCACTCTGCACCACCTTCCCAGTTCTCAGGGCTCCTTCATCATCAGCCCCAGCCATCCTCGAGGCCTGTTTCTCTACTTGGCTGAACACACAAGTTTTTGTTTTTCTTTTAATTCACAGCCTTTGAAAAACAAGTACTTAACAGCACAGAGCAAAGAATTTAGTCTGGGAACTGTTTCACGGAAGACCTTTCTAGCATTTCTAGCCCTTCCCTAGTTTTGTAGGGCTGGAGAAAGACAGGGACGGAGATATGAGGGAGGGGTCCACACTCTCACGAATATTAGTCTTGGATTTGATAATCACCCCAATAAAGCCCCTAAGCAATCACCTGTGGGTTGGTTTCTCAAACATGGAATTCTACCAGGATTTCAGTCAATCCGGCCTGTCTGCCAAGCCACACTCTACCCAAAGGTGAAGAACAACCAGCGCATTGGGACCAAGTTCCCTGCAGCAGTGGATGAGCAATGTCTGCCCACGCGAACCATGTTATCATCAGCAGGAATGAACAGAGGGGTCTGTTCTCCCTGCTCCAGGCAGGCAGCACCGGGGAGCTCCCCACCTCTGACCTGCTGGCTGAGGCCCAGGCTTTCCTTGCCTCCTGCTTCCCGTATTTAGATCCGGTTGTTTGAAAGATTGTAAAGGCCCTTTCATAATGGAACTGGCAAAGGTTGCTCCAACTTTTTTCTTTTAATGATCTCTACATTGTATTGTCCTATTAAAATAACAAAACAGCACAAGAAAAAGTCAGGAGGAGTTATTTTGTTTGTCTGCTTTCCCTGTTCAACAACTGGGCTGCTGCATTTCCAGATCCCCCTACTCGTCTATTTGGAAATGGACACTAGAAATTTCCCCGACTGGTGGCTGAAACAGCAGAAACTTCAACCTGTTTTCAATTACCCGGTCATACATCGCATGGTGACATCCCTTTTCCAGTGGAAGAAAAACAATGATGAAAGCATTCCAGCTCCAGTGTGACTCTTGGTCCCTCTGGGAGCAGCTGACATGCATTCCAAGGCGAGGTGGGTCACCCTGAAGAGTGGTTGAAGCCAGAGTGTGGGACCAGGGCTGAGGGAGCAGACTAAAGAGACATCCCCACTGGGTAAGGACTCCTCCTTATAGGTGGGGAGCAGGGGTGCCTGATACACCCTGATGGGGCATTCCAAGGCCAAGTCCTGGGTAACTGAAAAATAGGATAAGCCAGAGGGACAAAGACTATGAACCATAACAAAATGGCAGGGCTGAACAGATGGTTATTCAAAACTTTAGTGTGTATAAAAAAACAACCTGGGAGTTGATTAAAACAAGCAAACAGATATCCTGATCCAATAGATCTATGGTAGGAACCAGTCAGGAATCTTCATTTTCCCACAGTTTTGCAGCTCGTTCTGATATAAACAGTCTCTGGATTGCCACTTGAGAAACACTGATGAAGAATGAGGTTGATCATACTAGAGACTTTGACCAAAGTAATTTGTGTGGAGAGTGTGTGCTTTCTCAAAGTCCTGAGGACAAATCTAAGGCCGGGGTCTGGAGGAATGGACAGGAATGTACTCATAGACTGAGGGTTAGGTCTAGAGACCCAAAGGAAGAAGAGCCCATGGTCCAAGGCAATCATTAGAGAGAACAAGTCTCAGAGGAGCATTTAGTATGGCAGATAGCACACATCAGGTAAACCCTGAGTGTACAGTGTTCGTAGCACGTATAAGGAAATAAAATGGGATGGGGACCTAAGTGGCCTAGCCCCTCCAAATCCAGAATTAATGGGAAGTCCATAGAAGGATGGGTCCTTCGAGGAATTTTACCTTCCCTCAGCAGAAATGTATGGTAAGTATAGGCATTGTAAGGAAGCCACAGTTCAATTGCTCTACATGTATTATTCAGGCATGGACAATGCTAGATTCTATGAGAGACTTTAAGAACATGGCATGACTCCATCAAGGGACTTATAACTTAAGGAGACAAATCTAACATATAAAACACTTAAGAAAAAATTGTCTCCTTAAATATGGTCCAATGGATAATATTGAAATAGTTGACCACAATCTAGAGTATAAAGGGGGTCCAGTGAGGCCAGGAAGAAGCCCATAGAGGAGGCAGAGGATTAGGATTAAGTGATTTAAAGCCCTCATTATCCTTCCTGCATGGCCCTATTTTGCTCAAGCATGACCCTGTTCTGTGCAGTCCACACTATATGAAAATAGACGTCAGCCCCTGGCTCCCTTCCCAGCATCAGTTCGGACCTACTTTACACCTTTTGGGACCTACATTTTTCTTCTTGCCCTGTTCCAGCTCTTCACAGCTTAGGACAACTCATCTTCCCCCTTAAGGCCTTGTCATTCCCTTGAACCTAACACATCTCTCCAGTTTTGGACTTTGCCACCCTCTTTCTCCCCACTCCCATCAAACAGTGATTTGCAAACTCCCTCCAGCCTCTACCTTTGGCCATGCCAGGGCTGTAAACATGCTTTCTCATCCAACCCTGCCACAGCCCTTGCATCCTGAGATCCTGGCATAGCCTCCATGGGAAGCAGCCCCATGGGATTTCCTCCAGCTCCAGAGGAGGATTCACACACTCATGAAGGCAGAAAGCAGGTGAGGTGGGGATGGAGGGGAAGAGGCAGGTACAGAACAGTGGTCAAAGAGGAGGGCCCACATTTTGAGATCAGTGATAATGTCCTCCTTTTCAATCAGTGTTTTTCCTAATCTCTACTCCTCTGTTGGAAAGGGAGAGACCCCAGTTTGTTTCTAGAGTCAAATAAATGTAATATTTGGCACAAAGCATTAACCAAGAATGGTAGGTTGAATTAAGTACCTCAACAAACACATGTTCTTAATCTTAATTCACATTCCTATGGGCATGAGTCCATTGTAAATAGGACCTTTCTGAAGACATTTTTGGCTAAAGTATGGCCATGTGATGCAGGGTGGGCCTTAATCTGGATCACTGGAAGCCTTATAAAAGAACTGGGAAATCACAAGGAGAGGAGAGGACATCACCACAGGACTGGAGGCCAAAGTCAAGCCAAGGAACCCCAAAGATGCTGCAGCAAGCGCAAGAAGGCTGCAGATTTTCAGGAGAGAGCAAACCTTGCCAATATCTTGATTTGGGACTTCCAGCCGCACAGCTGTGAGGTGAGAAATTCCTATTGTTTAAACCAACCCATAGTGTGGTATTTGTGAGGGCAGCTCTGGCAGACTAAGACACCAAGCATAGTCCTCTACATCTTGATGTAACCACATGGGAAGATGGAGGCTGAAGCACAACTGAAATGTGGAAGAAAGTGTGATGACACTGACCATTAGTGGAAGAATGTCAGTTCCCTGGCCTCAGCTCAGCCAAAGCAGGATTGTTGGAGTCTCATTCTTGCTGAGCTTCACCTATAGCCTCTTGGAGACTCAGAACCAACAGGAATTCTGAAGTCTACTCTCCACATGATTCCAAACTGGCTTTGCAATCAAAGAACAAATCATGGCCCATATAAGAGCCATTCTTCTGAACACTTCACTGCAAAACAAATCATAGGCTGCAGTGAGTTGTTAGTTGTTTATATGGTTTGTGTCTTCTAAATTGCTCTCTCACATTTTCTAATGTACCTAAGAGTGCAAGTGCCAAAGAGTGCATGTGTGTACATACACACACACACACGTATATAACTTAAAATTCTTAAGGGAAAAGACTGTCCTTTACTCGACATGCTGTGCGTTCCACAATGCCTGGCAGAATTCTTTGCACACAGAGGGCCCTCATAAACTGTGCTAATGAGCAGGATTCATTTTGTTAAAGGGGGGAGCCATGAAGAATGCCAAATACAAATCTCTCTAGGGTCCCCTCTCACAGGAATGTAGTACCACAAATGTCAATTTGTACTTTAACCCACAGGTTCAAATTAATCAAGCAAAGGGACTAAAAGAAACTTGCCAAGTCCTGTATCTCCCTAATGGTATTTTTCAACAAGTTTCCATGAACAATGAGCATCTATGAGTCAATAAGCAGGCATAGTCTATAGTACAAGCTTGGGGAATTGTAGCCTAGATGCAGAGCTTGGTTGGAGAGGGTAGCAGCAGTTAGGCAAGTAAAGATAAGCAAATATTAACTATTTTACCCACACTATAAACCAGTAGAAAAGCCATTCTTCACTTCCCCAGAGCCCCTATTTATAAATAAAGATTTGCACAAAGCATCAGTCTGGGGTCCCCCACTGTTTCCAACTTTTTTCATAATGATGTCAACCACAGCAGATTTCCGCCTCATCATCTTGTTATCATTGGATATCAGCAAAGACTTTGGGGAAGGCTCACAGATCTATGGATCTGCTTCCTTTGCATGAGAATGAGAGGTCCCAGGACACATTTTTCATCAGGGCTTGTCCAGGATTTGGGCCAATACCACTGCATTCCAGATTCCTAAATTTTAGCTAAAATCCTTGTGAGATCAGAAAACCCTCTAAGCAGGAGGAAATCATCATCCTTGCTCTAAAAATGTTATTGTCTTTCCTGGGAAATTACTCTTCTCTGATAGGTTGTCTTTTGTGTGTAGAGCGACATGTTATTTCTCCCAGAAAAAAACATTGGTTCAAAGTGTGCTGAAGTTAAAAAAAAAAAAAAAAAAAAAGAGCGAGTTCTGGAATAAAGCCAGTCTTCGGATTATCCAACTTCTTGTATCCCATATTCAACTTAAGGAAACCAAATATCACCTTTTCCCTAAGGAAAAAGTGCCTGGCATTTTGGCAAACCAGGTGTGGAATGGTCTCAGACAGAGGAGAAAGTTGTCCTGTCTTTGGCAACAAGGTCAAACTCGAAGAGAAAGAAACAAAGACTCTGCATTGTTGAGATGAAGGGCCACCCAAATATCCCAGAAAATGAACTTTAACTTTCTTAACAGAAAGGCAACCGCAGAAAGTTTGGCAGTCAGTGGAGAAAGTCCCTCCATGAAAATGTGACCTTTACAGTGCTTCATCTTTTCAAAGAATTAACCCAGGGCCTGAAAGATGTGTGTTCTTTCCTGTTTTGTTTTAATGGCAGCCTCAGAACAGAGGGTACAGTTTTGCTTCTGTCCTTGCCTTGCCCTCCAAGGCCTGTAGCCAGCTGAGCAGTTCTGGCCAGACACAAATAATCCCCAATCCCAAGAATGCCCAGGAATCAACAGACCTAGGTGTTCTTAAGTTTATTTCCTGTGTTCAAATTCTGGAGTGGAATCCCAGTTTGGCCCTGCTACAGAGTCTAGAAGGTAGAAAAGGTGAGAAATTCTCTAAAATGTTTCCAAGTTTTCTATTTACTGGCAGTGATTTTCCAAGAATTTCCAAATAACTGTGCCTGACCCAACGGAGGGAGGTACCAGGAATGGAATAAGAAGGGAGCAAAGGAAAAAATTGATTTATTTGTGCCCTAGGCAATTTTAGATTGGAATGGACAGCACAGCTAAAGTAACTTGCTACTGCAGTAGGGAAATTAGCCAAGGGTGGAGCTTGTCAAATGGAGCTACAAAGGATGATAATTTTACTCAAAAAGACAACTGTAGGCAAAGGATATGGGTGCTGAGGAACTGCCCCAACAACCTGCAGTTATATGCCATATTTGTTTTCACCAGGACTGTGTGTGTGTGTGTGTGTGTGTGTGAGAGAGAGAGAGAGAGAGAGAGAGTGAAAGAGAGAGAGAGAAGAAGCAGGTTATCCTATTAGAGAAAAAGGGTAAAGGAAGGTTGAGGAAGGAATCTGTTCTTTCTGATTTATTGTAGAGGAGGACATAAAATAGTACATAAAATAGTACATAAAGAACACAGGGAGTCAAAATTTTGAGAGGGCAAAACCAGAGGCAGAAAAATGATGAATGAAAGAAACTTGCTTAGAAGTGGGAAAAAAAAAAAAGAAAAGAAAACCTTTGCTTTCCTGAAGGGACACAATTGGTCTAAGCCTTCTAAAGAATTTAAATGCAATCTTTCTGGAGATGTGTGGGTTGCTGAAGGGGAACCATGGGCATGAATCACCCTCTGCAGTCTCTGGGAGAGTTTGGTGGTGGGACCCCCCCACTGAGGGGTGGGGGCTGGCTCAATTACTGCAGGACTGTCAGCCAGGAAGCACGTTGTCCTCCAAGAGGTGATGAGGAGGTGGCCCCAATTTAGCAAAATACTCACTATTGTCCACTAACAATGGATGTGCTCAGGTGTTTCTATACCAATGAGTTTAATGAAATGAGTATGAATTTTGGAGTCAGACGCAATCTTTCTTTGTGTGAATAATAATAATAATTGCCTCCTAATAAGGCTAAGGAGTTTAAATGAAATAGCACAGGGATTATTTATTGTAGAGCCTGGAACATAGTAGATGCTGCACAAATTTAATGTTCTCCCTTCCTCTCACCATATGGAGACTGAAAGTACCCCAGGAGAAGCTTGAGACACATTTTCTAGAGACAGAAAAGTGAAGGGCATGGAATGATGAGTGGTTTTGTTCATTGATTCTTCCAAAGGAAGGTTGGGGATAATGGACAAAAAAGGAAGCTATGAGAAGCAAAGGATGGTATATATTAATGGAATTCAAACCAAGTTTTGTATTTCTGCTTCTTTATTTCAGACATTTAATGTATGGCCTCTGGCTAAGAGCAGAGTGCCTGGAGACCAAATGAACTAATCCAGAGGCTTTAACTAAATATGAGAGAGACACAGATAAAATGATGAAGATAAACTGTAAAGAACAAGAGGTTTGGCAAGGGAGACAAAAGTGAAAAAGTGATCTGTAAATCATATGAAGAAATAAATTTTTAAAATGAGCAACAACACTAACGAACTCAGATGCCTACGTTCCAACGTCAGAGCACAGGCAACAGGACACAAGATTCCAATACTGAATGGAAAATCTGACTTCAAAAGTTTCACCAGAATTGGATGGAATGGGAACGCAGCATTGGAATATTGGTAACAGCCTGAGAAGGAAAGACAAAACAGTTTTAGGCCCTGTTCTAGTTTGCTAATGCTGCAGAATGCAAAACACCAGAGATGGACTGGCTTTTATAAAAAGGGGGTTTATTTGGCTATACAGTTACAGTCTTAAGGCCATAAAGTGTCCAAGGTAACACATCAGTAATCAAGTACCTTCACTGGAGGATGGCAAATGGCGTCCGGAAAACCTCTGTTAGCTGGGAAGGCACGTGGCTGGCGTCTGCTCCAAAGTTCTGGTTTCAAAATGGCTTTCTCCCAGGACATTCCTCTCTAGCAAGCTTGCTCTTCTTCAAAACGTCACTCACAGCTGCACTGAGTTCCATCTCTTTTAGTCAGCACGTTTATATGGCTCCACTGATCAAGGCCCACCCTGAATGGGTGGGGCCATGCCTCAACGGAAATATCCTATCATCTACAGTTGGGTGGGGCGCATCTCCATGCAAACAACCTAATTCAAACATTCCAACTTAATCCCCACTATTCTGTCTGCCCCACAAGATTGCATCAAAGAATATGGCTTTTTCTGGGGGACATAATACATTCAAACCGGCACAGGCCCAATAATATTGTGTTGCTGATGGCATGACCCACACTTTGCAGGCAGAGGTATAAAATGGTACAACTTTTCCGGAGGGCAACTGAAAATGCATAATAAATATTGTGGTATGCCATCACATCCTCTGCTAAGAGCCCAGTGAATCGTTCCCCCAGCTGCGGGGAGTATAGCTATAGTGGTTTTCTATGGCTGCTGGAACAAGTTACCACACACTTAGCAGGTTCTGGAGGTCAAAAGTCTGAAGGGGTCTCACTGAGCCAAAACCAAGGTGCTGGCTGGTCTGTATTCCTATCCAGAGACCCCAGGGGAGAATCTGTTCTCTTGCCTTTTCCGACTTTTAGCAGCTGCTCACATTCCTTGATTCATGGTCCTCGTCCTTCCTCTTCAAAGCCAGCAATGGCCTGCTTTCTCACATCATACCAACCTGACACTCTTTTCTACCTCTCTCTTACACGTACAAAGGAGATTTGTGATTACATTGGGCCCACCTGGATAATCCAGGCTACTCTCCCCCATCTTAATTCCCTCTGCAACCTTAACTCTTTGCCATGTAAACTAACATATTCATATGTTATCCAGGGATTAGGACGTGGGCATCTTTGGGGGGCTGTTATTCTGTCTACACACCTGCTGACACCTCACAGCTCAGTCCCACCCAAGGAATTATCTTTCGCTGTAGGCAGCTTCCTCACCAAAGGATAGGCCCCTCCTGGAGAAAACTGACACGCAATGACAGGTCAAGTTGAGGGTCTAAGGTGCAGCTTCCCTGACTCAGTATGGGACAACTCTGAAGGGCATCCCAGCTCCAGAGCCCGCATGGATCAAATGCGGTTATCACTGCAATGCAACTTCTTCCTCTGCCAAATCCTGTTTTCCTTACTATCTCCAAAATGTTGTTCTCTCTAAGGGTTTTCCCTCAAATCTTCCTGCTAACAAATTTCTGTCTCAGAGTGTTTCCTAGCAAGCCTGTCCTAAGGCAGTGTCAGAAGGGGTCAAAGAAGCAGGCTTGAAAATGGGATTTGGGAGCTGTGTCACCTAATGGCGCATTAGCAATGAGCACCCCATCACTCATGGAAAATAGAAAATATATCTTTCACATGTTACACTGGTGCAAGTGTTAAATATTCACCAGTGGCGAGCCAGGATGGGATAATAAGTGGAAGGGAATGCACAGAGGGCCTTTGAGCCATCCAAGTCAAACTGAGCTTGCCATTGCTGCACATTATCAACGTACTGGAAAAAGCCAATGAAAAGATGGGGGTGACTGATTGCCAGTTGAAGACAAAGTGTGAAAGCCAGAGGGCCTCCTTGGCAGCACAAAAAGAGGCTCTCGCCCTATACAGCCAGAAGACAGAAAGGCTGAGGATCAGGCCCAAGGTTTAATTATAAGCATAGAAGAGCTTGAAAGGGGTTGAATTCTCAATCCCAACAAATCTGCTGTGTCAAGATTAACATCATTGTTGGGAAAAAGTGGGATCCTTAGACCTGAGATAAGGACATTCTGGGTTGATGCTCTTAAAAATCTTTATACCCCAGCTCCCCACTGGGATCCTCTGAGTTTGCAGAAGTGACCCACTCCTCCCTGTAAACAGCTAGTGCTCTTCCTTTATTTTAAGACCATGCAGAGGCCTCTGCCTTGGAAGAAAATACGGCCTCCCTCAGGATCTAGCTCCCATCTATCCTCCTGGCCACCGGAGGGTCACGTAGGGTCAAGTTGCAACATAACCTGGCCAGGAAAGTGCTGGGTCTGCCACGAGAGGAAAGAGACTATGCCCCAAAGGGGCTGCAGGTCCCAGCCCATGTGTGCGTGCAAGAGCCAGTAAACTATAAATGGGATTGGCTCCTAAGGGTGCTGGATCAAGGGATGTGAAGTATAAATTTGAATAAGGATGAGATTTTTGCTATGAAAATGCTCTCTTACGATATAGGATTTATCAATCCTTATGTTAACATTCTGCTCTGTTGGCTCTTGGGAACTAAGAAAAAGCAATGGCCTGCAATAGGCAAAACAGAAATGCCATGATACATCACGGAAGAAGGAATCAATAAGCTCAAAGAAGTGGACATGAAGTGGAATCTGAAAAAACACCAGCAGATTTTTCTGCAGGCTGGCTCACCCCAGTGCTTTCTTGGTCCATGGAAGAGAAACTGCTAGCCAATTCCCTCCCCAACCCAAATCAAAACAGTATTACAGTTTGAGGTGATAAAAAAAAGTAGGGGTAATGGATATTGGTAATGGTAGAATAATATAATGAATATAATTAGCATTACTCATTTGACACTTGCAAGTGGTTAAAAGGGGAAATTTTGAGTTAAAAAAAAAAAAAATTCAGGACTCAAAAAAAAAAAAAAAAAAAGAACACCCACCATGGAAGAGGCACTAAATTGTCAATTAGGCAGAATGACTTGGCCATTTACTATTAGCCACCCCAGTACTAGCACAGTGGACATGTGAACAGAGAAGCCATGATGACAGGGATAGAGGCTATGTGTGAGGCTGATGCAGCTACTGTTGCTGCCTAATGTCCAGGCTACCAGGAAAAAAAAATATTGCTAAGCTCCTGATACAAAGCCATCCTTCAAAGAGACCAACCAGCCACTTTTTGGCAAACTGATTATATCAAACCCCTTTCTCTATGTGAGAGCTAGCAATTCATCTTGAATGAAATCAACACATACTCGGGGTATGGGCTTGTCTGTCTTGCCCACAGAGCCTCAGCCAGCATCTTTATCAAGGCTTATTCGTGCTTGATTCATTAACACAAGATTCCACAAAACTCACTTTCAACAAAGAAGGTACAAGAGTAAGCAGTGATAATAGGATCCATGGGTCTTGTACATATGGTACTACCCAAAAGCCACTGACTTCATGGGTAAAGGAATGCCTCTTGAAGGCTCTGCTAAAGAATGACCTTAGAAATGAAGACTTAAGGGTGGAGAGCCATCCTTCAGGATGCAGTATTCGCCTTTAATTGATGACTACTGATTGTGTTCTCTATGCATAGATTACATGGTTCAAGGTGAAAGTAGGGGTACACCCATTTTCCATTCTGTCCAGTGACCTACCCAGGGAATTTATGCCTCCTGGGTGGGTCACTGGACCTCTAGGCTCTTCAGGTCTAGAGATTCTGGTTCCCAGTGCAGAAACACTTCTACCAGGAACACTGTGAGAATCTCATTGAACTTTACACTGTGGTTGCTGCCTAGATACTTTGGGATTTTTCTGCCAAAGGACCCACAGGCAAGGATAATTGACCATCTTGGCATGGGTGATTGATCCTGGTTATCAGTAGAAGGTAGGGGTGTTGTTACAATCAGGACAGAGAAAATTGTTTGGCACCCAAAATAACCTCTGGGGCATGTCCTGGTAATCCCTTAACCAAGGCAATCCCCTGACAATCATAATGATAAATGGACAAGAGCTTGAGAAGGGCATGAGGACTAAGGGTCACTGACCAAGTAAGACCCCTGGACCAGCAGAGCTGTAGCCAAGGGCCAGGGGAGTCTACAATGAATTATAGAGGAGGGATTTGAGGAGCATCAGTTATGTCCCTGAGAACAGCTGTCTCAATGAGGGCTATAGTTTGCCCCATTAAACTTCCTTTTGTATAATTCCCTAGGAAGAGACTGAATAGATTTCTAGAGGAGCTGTTTCCAGATGGAGTAAAATTTTTATAAGAAGAAAGTGACTCCAGGAGGTGCAAGTGGTGACTGTCCTGGATCCTGTGCTGCATCAGCAGCTTCCCCCTTCAAGTATGAGCACTCACTCCACCAGCTGCTAGCAGTTGAGTCCTTCTCTAGAAATTGCTCTCATCTACAGTGAGATTCCTCACCTAAGGTCATGCCCACCCCCCACCCCCACCCCCACCCCACCCCACCCCCGGCCAAAGGCAGCCTGCATCCAATGAATGATCAGTGCAAGGGTACAAAGGCTCAGCTCCCTTGCCTCAATTTGAGATAACTAAAGAGCCCAGAATCAGAGGTCCCCAGAATCAGCTGAGGCTGTTGTTGCAACACATGGCCATTCAAACCTTTCCTTCACTCTCTCTCACAGGTGTTGAGGGCATGCCCTAATAAATCTCCTACACACAAATCTCCATCTCAGAGTCTATTTCCTCAGAGCATGACCTACAACACGTTTTACATCTAAGTCCTTTACATATATATGTATACATATTTGACCCAGTATTCTCACATCTAGGATAGTCTAAGGAAGTAATGAGATACTCAGAGTTTTAAGTTTGCTATTGTGATGTTATAATTCAAAAAAAAATGATAAACAATCTTACTGTTCATCAAAGGTGAGTACTAAAATAATGGTATAGAATCATTTGCAATTCATATTTTTGGAGAATATAGAGTGACATAAGAAAATGTCCACAATATAATTTTAAGTGATAACAGGATACAGAACCGTAAAACTATAAATACATATTACCTGAAGAACTGTCCTGTGAAAGAGAAATTAGATGACCCCAATGGGTAAATGTATGAGAATAATCTAAGGAGACACTCAAATTTTGTTCTGGATGAAATAAAGATAGTGAGTTCCTCAGCACTGCGTATGCTCAAGAATGTCATAAATGACCATTTGGCAAGCCTGACATAGAATAGAGTTAAATATTAACTTAAATATTTTAAGGGACATTTTTTCACTCTCAAAAATCCCATTCCAAGTGGATGAGCGTCTTAGAGATGAGTAGTTTTGCTTTGCTTTGCTTTGCTTTCTTTCAGCGTGCTTTGCTTTAATTGGTTTTTCCTAGTAAACAACTTAACTCTCAAAGCCCTCTGATTTCTTTGGCTAACTTTGACAATTTGGTGAAAATATTGCTTGATCATCCCCCTCCTCAAAAGCCTACAAGGCTCAGACTTTTAATGCAAGCATAAGAGAAAAGAATTCAAATAAAGGAAATGCATTAAGATGATACCACCAAGGACTCCTAAGAATCTCTAGGCAATAGGAAGGAGTAACCCAGCCCTAATATGTAAGGGAAAGGGGAGTGCTCTTTAAAAATAAGATTTTATATTTTGTAAACTCATTATGATGATGTTATGTTTCATGTTTAAATAATCCCATGTGCATATTCTCTCACTTTCAGCAGAACTCAACCACACCAAAGCGGTTCGAGGAATCTGACCCCGTTGCCCTGCCAAGCCCCTGACATTTTCCAGGCCTGAATAAAAATTAAATATTCTCATTTTCCCAATTTCTTATCCCCACCGCATGTGAAGTGGATAATTTGAAGGTTTTGAGGAGCGAAATTTAAGGAAGACTAACCATTCCCAACCGTTAAGCACTCACGTGACTGCTCAGCCTATGCCATGGAAGGCAGAGGTTGCATTTAAGCTCCGTGGAGGTGAGCCCTGTCTTCGTGTGTCTTCTTGCACCCCTCCCCTCCAGTAAGGAGGGCAGGTCCCTGTCCATGCCTGCCTTATCCCTTCCCACCAAGGGTGTCTTGGCCTGGCCATGGATGAGCAGTTCCTCAGCAAGTGGGGTCTGGAGAGTACACTGCACCCCAGGTCAGGGCTCGGTGCTGCTCCTCATGAGGCCTCGCGCCTTCGTCCTGAGCCCTTGCTCCCTGTCGGAAATAAGCCCTGGCCTTCAATTCCACCCCTTCCCACTAGGACAAAGACAGCGATAGCATAGTTTGAAGTACAGTACGAATGGCTGGCTCCCTGGCCCTTTCGTAATTCAATTCAATCAGAGCCCTAATTCCAAGAAATCACAAATTGGTCAGGACAGCCTCTGATGACGACTCCATCACCTGCTTCATGCTGAGAACTGCAGCCTCCCCAGCCCCTGTGCCTGCACTGGCTAGGGCAATTATTCTCACTCCCCGCACTTAAAAGGGGCTCGAGAAATATTTGTGAAATGAATAAAAAGAGAATGTGGACATCAACTTAGATATGACTTGAAGGCAAAATAAGGTAATCTTGTCAGTGCTTTTCTCCTCCTTAGTGTTAAGTCACAACGGGGTATCTGTGTCATGAAGTTGTGTGTGGATCTTTCGTACCTGTGGTTTCATGTTCCCAATAAGTCATGAAGGTGTGCTGATACCCTCTCCCTCCCTTTTCACCTCATTTTTCTCTCAAATGTGATTAAAATATAAAAATATACCAAGGGGAGTTTGTTAGAGAACCAAAAGAGACAAAGGGACCCTCCATGGTAAACAAAGAAAACTAACAGTGAAAAACAAAGGGAGTATAATGGATTCAGTTTCTCTCCATTCTGTCTATAGAATGGGGACATCTCTTTGCTGTAGAGCAATAGATTGAAAAACAGCCCACGTGAAACCAGAACACTTGTGCTTATTCAACAACATATTTAAAGTACTTGCTATATGTCAGGCACCATCTAGATGCTGGAGATGCACAGACCAAAGCCCTGCCCTCATGGAATGTGCATTTCAGCAGCTCATAGACTCATCAGAAGATTTCCCACAACCCCTGGTACACTGGCCAACAATATCAGACACAGCAGGGCTAGAGTGAAAGGCGTATCTATCCCTCAGACGTTCCCAGGAGTGCTGAGAAAGGGAACTGCCAGCCAAAAAGATCCTATGAAAAGGATTGCCTGGAACAACTCAAGAAAATCTGCAAAAGCCCAACTGTCTATGTCTCCTCCTCTGCCAAGGAGAAGGACAAACTGAATTGGAGAAAACAGATTTAATGTCCAAAGAAGAAGCATCTCCAAAGTGCTAATATCTCAGCTTGAGCAACAGTTCCCTGGGTGCTACTATGGCCTTGGGCAAAACTGCAAAGGAGGCAAAATTGGTCTTGCAACCTTCCCAACATTTGTTTCATCATCAGCCTCCTAGACACCCGCATGTACTTACGCTGCCTTAAATCGGCTCCAAAGCCTCCAATAGGCCTAGACATGCCATCCGACTAGCGTCTGATTAAAATTGTAAATGAGGCTTAATCTTACCAGCGTTGCCTTAGCATCGCCTGGCAGATCCTCCACTGAAGGATGCAGAAGGTGGAGTAATGGAAAAAGCACAGGTTTGGAGCTGGAGGGACTTGGTTTTCTACCCTGCTTCCACCACTTACTATTTTGTGACCTCAGGCAAGTTGCTTAACCACTTTTATGCCTCAGTGTTCTTAGTCATAACATGTAGATAATAATGCCTGCCCAAATGCATTTTGAAAACAAAACACTAAATACAAACCGTCTCTTAGTTTCTTATCCATTCTTCCTTATCTTGCAAGGTGAATCTATAAAGTTCAGCAAAAATTAAAATAAAATAAAATAGGCATTGGCAAAACCACAAATAGGGAACACTTCCACTAATTTACCGTTGTTGGTTGCCTTGGCTGGGAAGTGTGAGATGACTGACTCCTGGTGCAAAGTACAAAAAACCAGGAGAACGCCTTAGCAGGAGCCAGGCCTCTGGGCAAAATGTGTGGACGAAGCCATCAGTACTATAATTCCCCTAAGAAAGAACATAAAAAGCAATGAGCATTCTTAATTACTTCAAAAAGCTCTGGCTTCTAAATAATCTGTCCTGGAAATAAACATGAGTCGAAAAATAAGTCTTGGCTTCATTTACAGAGGTAACATTATTGAGAGTCACAACCCATTGCCTGGCAATACCTCAGGCCTAGACTCTACAACCATTTACTATTTAGAGTAAAGTAAAGGCTGTTGTCCAAGGCCCTGAGCTACAGTCCCACCCTGAGTCCCATACTCTTGATCAGGCAGCCTGGGCTCAGTTCCAACTCAGCCATGCCTTCCCTGCACTATCGACGAGCTTCTGCTTAGCTGCCTCTCTGCTTTTGATGCTGCCCTTCTCTCCACCTGGAAAGCTCTCCTTCCATGCTTGCCCACACAACCTTCCCCACATGTCCAAGCTCCAGCACGAATGCTCCCTTCTCTAATCAGGGAGAGCGAATAGAAGCTTCAGCTGAATCAGTGTCCATGGACCAGGGCTGCTGGGGCTGGTGAGGTTGGGACCTGGATACTGTAGACCTGGCTTTCACTCCAGGAGGTAGTCCTCAATCGGAGGTTCCACTTACAAGCAATTCAGAAGCTCTTAAAAACAAAAACATGTAAATGTCCATCTCTACATCCCAAACCTACTAAATCAGAATACTTGTGGGAGCCTGGGCATTGCATTTTTTAAAGACTCCACAATGGATGCTAATGTGCAGCCCTAACTAAAAGCCACTGCTTTCAGATAAGTACTTTTTTATATAAAGGAAATCAGATACTCTGGTATTACTTCAAGGACTCTACAAAGAGAGCTGATGGAAAATAACACAAAAAGCAGTAGTTGGACACCTGAACATTTGCAAATCAAAGGGGCCAGGTAATAAGTAGCATGGGATGTTCAAAGATCTGAGTAAGAAATCAGTGAAAGGTTTCATTATTTCTCAGAATTTACTGAGAGTGGAGGTGAGTAGAGGCTGGAAATTTCTGGACATTTATCATGAAATAAACTGCACCGATAAGTCTGTAATTAACAAAGTAAGGACAGTTACGAGAAATAAATACAGTTTTTAAATATGTCAGGACAGTGGAATTTCTCAAGCAATAAGCAAAAAGTCTTCCTTAGGTCAAAGAATGCAAAACAACACACTGTTTTGTTTGGGAAGGAGTAACCATGTGAGAGGAGAAAAGAAACACAACAGATGTTGCATTTTTGGACTGGAATCGCAGCATTTCATACAGCAGCTCATGAAATTTTAATTGCTGACATGGTTCAAATTAGCAGAGAGAGCAAGTCACACATGGGTTGAACACTAACAAAAAAATATAAAGGAAAGGTGAGGCCCTGTGGCAACTCTCCAGCAAGAAGAGGTGGTTAACAGGGTATCCCCAGGGTCAAGCCTTGCTTACTCTAGATTTAATTTTGCAGTCTAATTAGTGATTTGGAAGAAAGAACAAAAGACCCATGAAGGAAATCTGAAAAAGACTTGTAAAGTGGGCTGGTTGGCCAACCCCAGGGAGGATGTAAAATTAGGTGGACGAGCCCATGAGTTAGACCAATGGACAAAAACAACAGGAAGCTGAAACTCCGTTTTTTAAAAGGCAAGCTAGTTCACTGGAGGAAAATTCATCAGAACCCCTTACGCTGCAGAAGCAAATGGCCCCACACCACAAAATTGTAGGAACTCTCAAGAGGAATGAGAATGAACAGCACCTGGTTAGGTCAGGCTACCAAGCAGCCAGTAAACCTTCCCCACCTGCACCCCACCCCACCAAGCTTACTAACAAGAGCACCCACAAAGACAAAGCTGGTTCAGCATAACAGCTCTAGATGCCATCTTTCTAGAAAAATAAAATGTTATGAGAAAAGTCCATGAGCCAAATAACCCACTTGAAGACATTTTTCCCTTGCCATACTTTGATAGGCATGTGCAAATACCTGAAACCAAAACAGCATCCATATTTGTAGAACAGCTTGATCTAAGAAGAAAAAAGAGGAAGGTTGTGTTAGTGCATCAAGGGGAGAAAGGAATCTTCATTACCAGTGTCTGCCCTTGGAATAATAAAAGCCACCATGGGCTGAGTGCCCGCCATGGGTCTAGCCCTAAATCATACACATAATTCATATTGTTCCATTTAACCATGGCAGAGTTCTGAGGCCAAGACACTTATGACTTGGAGAAGTTAAGCAACTTGCCTTAGAAGACACATCTAGTAAGTGGAATTGGCTGCATTTGAATTTGTGTCCCTTGGGCTCCAAAACCTATGCTCTTTCCCTCTGTTGCACACTCACCCACTATTCTCTTTAAGAGGGCTCTTTCTCATTTTGCCCATTTTCTTCCTAGCCTCAGTTCTGCCTCTTGGCCTCCAGGCTTAACATCCCACATTTCTACCTCGAGGAATTTTTACCATGGCCCAGCTGGTACCAAACCTCTCTTTTATACAGAAATGTTTACGGTGGTCTCCACCACCTTCATTGCCTGCTGTGGCTCACTAAAATCAGGGAGGCCAAAGATCTTGTCCTTCTGGGAGTGTCCCTACTCTTAGGAACATGCTTCATGCAGAATTTGGTGATCGCTAACTTCTGGTGAGTCAGGCTGACTTCAGGTGAGTCAAGCACCAGAAGAAGAATCAGGCAGAAGGAACTGAAAAGTTGCTACTCCAAAGTTAATGGCATTTAAAAAGACATGTAGGAAAATGCAAGAGCCCTGGAAAAGGGCGGGATAGCAGAGCACTTGTGAATGCAGATTCTAGAGCTGGAGTGCCTGGATAAATGTGAGCTTGAGCAATTGGCCAAACGTCTCTGTACCTCAGTTTCCTCATCAGTAAAATAGGTTGTAGGGAGAATTCTGAGTAAAGGACTTAGTAATGCTCAATGGACACTAGAAAAACAGAAAAAAAGAACAGAGGAAAGGCTCCCTTACACCTCAAAGTGCATCCTCCACATCCCTCGACTAAGACTTTTCATATATTTACATCCATTGTTTACTAATCTAGGAACTATTTCTTGTTTCTCTTTGTCTTGTTGTAGACAAACATACCCTTGAAGTTGTTCTTTCAGCTATTCATCCCAGTAATGTGGGGGATTACAGAAAGTAAACCTTGGGCTGCAGTTGGGTAGCTTCCAGATATGCGCCTCTTTCGGCAAACAAGAAGGAAGGAGTTGTGTGGTTGAGGTGAGAGAGAAATGGTCATGAAACTGGATTCTAAAAGGTCCAATATGAACATTTCCAGCAATAACAGATGCTTCCTGCTGACTTTAGATAAGCCTTTTCTGATTTTGAACTTCTGGGCAAACTGAGAAGCTGTTGAGATGTAGAAAAATTAAATCTGAACTCAAGCAAAATAAAACAGAATAACAAATCCAAACTAGTGTGCAGGCCCCTCTTTTCACCATCCATCAAACACTTACTGTCTGTGAAAGCTGCTACTGCTGCCAAGATACGAAGTGGGTGCGACCCTTACATTGCTGCTGCCACCAAGGAGAGAAGACTGGGCAAAAGTCCTGCTTACTCAGTGGGGTGGATTCTACACGAAAGGGTGTCCTACCACACGCAGCCTTCAACATGAGCAGCTGAAGGCAGGGAACCCTTAAACAACTACACATATTGCTTAACTGAAGCTACTTACCCCAAAGACCGCTTGGGCTGTCATCCTTGGATTTCTTGACATTTTTTCCAATGTCCAGAACAGTGATTAGAACATAACAGGTTCTCAAAAAATATCTGCAGAATGAATAAATTAAAGAATAAATAAGGAGGGGCAGTTGTGTAGTATAACCCACCCTCTGAGAAGACAGAGGGGTAAAGCATTTTGCTAAGGCATGCAAGGATGAGAGCCACCCAGCATGGTAGAGTGCACCAGATGTGGTGTCTAGTCTCTCAACCAGTGTGCGGAAGAATTTCCCAAGGCTCTTGTTAAAAATGCAGATGGTGGGACCCCACTGCCCAAGAACTGAGATTCTGGAGTAGAGTCCAGGAATTCTCTTTTTTAACAAGCTCTCCAGGTAACTTCAATCCAGGTGGTGTGTGGCTCACACTTTACAGAATAGCTTCTCTAGACCACACTTAACTGGGAGTCTTTCCTTGAGCTTCAGTGATGATCGGTGTTCTGGCCAACTTTTTTCTCCCAGGGGAACTCTTTAGACTCTCAAAAATGAATGGAAGCCAGTGTCATTCAAGACCTAAAGGAAGATAGACATGTTCTGGAGGAGATGACAGCCCAGCTCAACTAGAAGAGGAGTTTCTGATGGGGCTGGGTGTTAAAAAAGGGTCAATAACATTGCCTGAACCACAGCCCCTGCCCCACAAAAATTCCTGTCACATGAATAAGAGCGTTCTGCCTAAAAGCATGCCTCCCCTAGAGAGAAAATTCCTGGAAAATGTAGAGGTTTTTATTGCTTTGTTGTTTTAGAAATAGGACAGGGTCAGTCCCTCCATTATTATGAAATATGGGTAAACTGAGAGCTTAACATACTGTAAAGCATCATAATAGTTCAATTTTTTGTTATTGTTGGCTTGATTCTAATAGTGCGTTTTAAAGAGGAATAAAATAATAAGAGATATTCCTCTGAATACCCTGCCTGAGAAAAAGAGAGACTTTAGAGTTTAGGGACATCCCATCAGAAAGCCAACCAAACTTGAGAGGCGTGTCCTTGAAGGCTCGTCTGAGACACACAAAACTGAGAGTTTAGGAAACATTCCCTCCCTAGACCAGGAGTGCAATGTTTCACCAGGTGTGTGAGAGCGAGAGAAACCAAACACGCAACTAAGGAGGAACTGGCCACTTAGCCCCAAATCTTAATCCAATGACGTGAAATACAATCTGCACACTGTATCCAAGCAAAGAGACAAGAAAGATGATGTTATGCCTCTCACCTGCTGCATGGAATGCAGTTTGACAACCTCAGGGCTCTCCCCTCTGCAGCAGCCTGTCACCCTATCTTCTTTCAAACTGAAGACTCCTCTATTCAAATTTGCTGGTGTCTGTTGAGTGTCTGATATATACTCTCAGAACTGTGCTGAAATGATCATTCCTGCCTACTAGTATGTGTACTTGTCATTCCAGAGCAGAGTCAAATTTAGGACACCCTTAAAGATTCCTGTGGAATTTTAAAGACCAATAAATGATTAGAAATTTAAATGATAAGCTTTGGAACCACAAACTACTTTCAAATAGGTTGCATCCCAAAAGTTTACTTTTTTAATTCATAGTTTAGAGATCAGAAAATATTTTTCCAAAAGCACCATGTTATAAAGAGTCATCAGGTTTGCTGTCCAAAACTACTGAATTCAAAATATAGCTGAAATGGTATATATTTGTAATGAAAACAATGAAAATATTTCTGCTGCATTATTAGTAATTAACTTTAAAATAATTTAAACAAAAATATTTAAACTAATTGTCTTTAATGATAACATCCTCATGAAATGTTTAATTAGAAGTTGATGAAAAGGAGGAGTTTTTTGTACAGACTCTAGAGATAGGACTCGCAAGAACTTTTGATGCTTATCTCATTCTTTTAAAAAGTAGCATTTTCTCAACAAAAATAGTACCCTTTTGTTGTAGAAAAATTGAAAATTACATTAAAATTTAATGTAAAAAATATGTTATTCATGGTCAACAGAATATACTTACCTACTTTTAGCATTATGGAATATTTCTGTCTGGGCATTTTATTTGAAACACATAGGCCTGTATTTTTTCAATTAGAAACACATTTTACAAAAAATTTTGTAACTATTTTTTACTTTACTATAAAATTATCCATTTTATCACAATTTCATTAACACTCTGTATTAGCTTTCTTCTTAACTATTACCAAATTGATCAACCAAAAGTGTTGTCTCACCTTCATTTTCATTTATTTGATCACTGTTGAAATTTGTCTTTGCTTTTCATCTATTTAATGGCCACTTTAAATATATATATATAATCTTTTCTGTCTTCTGCCTTCTTTTCTGCTGGAATACCCATAGTTTCTTTGAGTTGAATAGATTGTAAACACAGCTCGCGCCAATCAAGATGGCGGAGTACAACACTTCAAGGCTCCCCCTTCTCCCCCCCCCACACACATAGGCTTTGAATAACAAGCCAGATAAGGCAGAATCATCTTTTTCAAAGCTCCAGAGAAAGGGCTGCAGTAGCAGGGCAGTGCTAAATCAAGAAAAAGGCAATTTAAAAGAGGTAGGCTCTCATGGCACCCTGGCTGGCCCCTCCCCCACTGCCCCAAATGCACAGATCTGTGATCACAGTTCTAGAGGGAGCAGAGTAACATGGTGCACATACTGGGAGCATGTATGTCTGGCCCAATCTGTCCAATGGTGGCCTGAGGGACACCACCGGAACTTACCCTGAGTGCAGAAAGTGGCACACTGAGCTCTCCTACAAAATGTGAAGGGAAAGCAGTCAAGTTGTGCTGCCTGGAGCAAGGATCACTGGCTGTAGTATATAGAGTGCAATGCCTGGGATTGTGAGGAAACTGATTCCTAGGGAAGAGGAGACATTTGCAGCCCTGTAAATGGGGGAATTTCCAGGACCACATTCTCATGCCCAAGACAAGACACCTGGATCAAGGAACAGGTTTTTTTTTGTTTTTTGGGGGTTTTTTTGGTGTTTTTGTTTTTGTTGTTGTTGTTGTTAGCTCCTGGCATTCAAGGAAAGCTCTGTCATAAGACTAGCTAGATACAAGCTTAAGGAAAAAGATGGCTCAGAGTATAAATTCCAGCAATAACACATCCAAATAACAAAGTGTCCAGGTCTCAACAAAGGTTACAAAACATACAAAGGAGCAGAAGTGATGGCTCCAGCAAAGGAGAAAATTAAAGAATTAGAAACTATCAGTGAGGAGGACCAGAACTGGTTCATACCAGACAAAGATTTTTTTTTTAATTGTCCTAATTATGCTCGAAGAGCTAAAGGAAAACATGAACAAAGAACTAAAGAAAATCAGGGAAATGATAGATGAACACAAACAGATTATCGATAGGGAGATGAAAATTATGGAAAGGAACTAAACAGAGCCAAAGACCACAGCAATAGAAATTTAAAATTCCCTAGAGGGATTTAATAGCAGAGAGGAGCTGGCAGAAAAAAAGAATCAATGAATCTGAAGATAAGACAATTGAAATCATTCAGTCTGAGAAGCAGAAAGAAGAAAAAGTGAAGAAAAGTGAACAGAGCCTGAGGAAACTGTGGGACACCATCAACCACAGCATTATGAGGATCCCAGAAGGAAAAGAAAGAGATAAATGGGCAGACAGAATATTCAAATAAATAATGATTGAAAACTTCCCAAACTTAACGGAAGACATGAATATACACATACAAGGTGCTCAACGAACTCCAAACAGGATAAACCCAGATAGATCTATGCTGCAGCATATTATCATCAAACTGTTGAATGCCAAAGATAAAGAGAGAATTCTGAAAACCACGCGAGAGAAGCAACCTGTCACATACAAGGGAGTCTCAATAAAATTAAGTGCCTATTTCTCATCAGAAACCATGGAGGGAAGATGGCAATGGGATGACATATTTAAAAGTGCTGAAAGCAAAAAACTGCCAACCAAGAATTCTGTATCTTGCAAAACTGTCTTTCAAAAATGAGGTTGAGGGAGTAAGATATTTCCCGACGGGCAAAAGCTGAGGATAGCCTAACAAAAGAGGAGCTTTGATTCATGGTGTTCTTCATCAAACGGAATTTAAATGTGTATGTTTTCTAATCTGTGTATGTTTTCCTTTTTAGTTTCTACCTATGATTTTAAATATAGAAATTACTACATGATCTGACATCCATATTCTTTTCCTTTAAGCTGGCAAATGACTTAATTTTTACATTTTAGCTTTATTTTTAGCTTTATATTTTGAAAAGATAACACATTTACATGATTAAAAGGCTTAATCTATATAAGTAAATATACCCATTCCCTGTAAGTAACCAGTTTTATTATTATCTTGTTTATACTTTTGAGGTTTCTTTTTGAAAACTTTAAAAAATTAATTTATTTGATTTTTATCAAATTTGTACAGAGTATTTCATTTTAAAGAGGACTATTTTTTCCATTAAAATTTCTAATTGGTTATTGTTGATACAAAAAAAAGACTTGATTTCTGAACATTTATTTTGAATACATTCCTTTTGTTGTACTTCTAACAAAAGTCTATCTTGGGCTTTTAGATAGACAATCATATCAAATTTATGATATATCCTGAAAATTTTGTCCCCGACTTCCAAATGGTATAGTCTCGTTTTCATTACACCTAAATAAACTGCCATTTGTCTTTGTTATAGATTTATTATTAGCACTACTTACACTTTTTAATCATAATAGACACCTTTTCCAGCTCTTTTTAAAGAGCATGGCCAATGCCACATCTGGAGTTGCTGTTATCAACTGTATTTGTTAGGAGAGGCTAATTGTGTTGCTTTAGTAAACAACCCTATAATCTCAAAACCTTGGAAAGTTTATCATGGGTCATGGGAGGCCCAGTTGCATGTCATCCAGACTCAGGGACCCGTGCCAACAGAGTTTATAAATTGTGGCTGAGGCTGAGGGAAGGAAAGGTGGCTTTCGTGCATTGGCTTTCAAAGTCTTCTGTCTGAACGTGCACGCATCATTTCTAATCACATTTTATTGGCCAAATCAAGTCACATAGCCATGCCTTGCTTTTCAAAAGGGCATAGAAATGCAATCCTACCATTTGCCTAAAAAAATGAGAACTTGGAAACATGGGTGACAGCACTTATAAACTACCCTATCAATCTCAAACACACACTCACATAAGCACATCTATATACACACCCATAAATATATATGGCTAGATTTCTTCACTATTGATGATAGTTTTTTTTAATGTATCTAAGGTTTTTGGAGGGGACAGAAGTGATCTAAATTAGTTGTACTGATCAACTAGGTGATTTTTAAATTTGGTCTCCAATCCAATAATGTCACTCTTCCATTAAATATTAGATTAAATTCAAAGAAATACATGTTTTTCTAATTTATGACTTGTCAGGGCTTTACTTTTTCCCTTCCCCTTAGAGAGTCCACATTAATGAAAGTTTACTATGCTTTACTGGTGGTTGATTGCCAGATTTAGATTAATAATTTTGACAGTATCTCTAGCAATTTAAATATAAATTCAAACAATCTCTAATTAGCCATTTCAGAAAATTTGGGTAATCCATGCTCCAGGAAAGGCATTGCCTTATGACACAAAATAATAAAGAGATGGCCAATATTCAATGAACATCATGTAATTGCTAAATAATTCAGCTGAATAAATCATTTCCAATTGTGTCAAAAGTCAAGGATATCATTCAATCTTTCCTCATTAGGGGTTAATAGCATTATTTATGTAAGACAACGGTTTACTGTACTACGAAGAAAATGGAGTCATTTATTCCTCTCCATCCAGAACATAATAGGATCTTCCACTGCCAAAGCCTCCACCTGGCCAGCATGCTCAGCAGGCCAGAGTCACAGAATCACCTGGAATGAACACTGGGTAGACATGGCATTCAGAGAGCAGTGCACTCTCTGCAATGTGCAGTAAGATCTTTCCTGAGTCCTGGATTTCCATTTTCTGTCTTCCTGGAATGAGAGCACAGCAAATTGCTTTTGATACACAGATTAGCTTTTGGACTCTTCATGTAAACAGACAACAATTCTGTCAACAATATTACAGCTGATAAGTTGCAGTTGTGCCTCCCTCAACTAATGAATGAGCAATTGATCACCCTAGCCAGAGGTTCAGTCTGTAAATTTTTACTAAATGTATCAGAATAAAGATAAGAAGAACTTTTTAAAACCACGTAAATATATATATATATATATATATATATATATATGTTCTTTCTCCTCCCTGCTCCATAAACTACATAAGACACCAGGCTTCACTCATGCATGGTTTGAGCTAGGCCATATATCACATGCCAGTGCTCTGCAAATCACTGCCTGGCTTCTGCTAACTATAGTTGCATCCATAAATAGCCAAAGCTATTAACTCAATTAAATAAATTAAATTTTAAAAGCCAGTCAATTCCATAAAAAAAAAAAATCCACAATGATTGTTTGCCATTGTGAGATGGGATGATCAACTGACTGAGAGTCTGTTTTTTCAAGACTGAGTACTTTTACATCAAATAGCATTGAGTAGGCACTGAATACACTCACAACTGGTTTGATTGACATCATTTATCCACAGTCCATAGGCCAAATCTAGTCATTCCCATCAATGTGGGACATCTGAAAAACCACCTCCAATTTAGTTGTTCAGCAATGCCAACTTGCCTTCCTGGACCAGGAGGACTTCTGGTAGAGCTGTAGAACAATCTGATTATCAGATCTTCAAAACATGGGCAATCCTATAAGAGTCAAGGTTTGATTGATGAGTATGGTGTGCAACTTCATGACCTTAGAAGCTGTCAAGGTAATATTGTAATACTCCCTTATAGAAAGAACAGACACCTCCAGTGGATAGGGGCTGCTTTGTGGATTCACTCCTATCCTGGTACTTCTGAGATGGGCTCTTGGAATTTCTTTAACCTCAGAATACTAAGACTTTAAATGCTTTGTGAGCAACATTTAGAAGATTCCCTGAATTTTGGTTCCCCAGTTGATCTTAATCTTTATAAACAAACCCCTCTGATCCTCAACCTAGCTTTTACCTGTGTAAAAGCCAATATACGGGTTAGTTACTACTTCCCAGTGAAAGATTGAAAGAATTCCATATTATAATTACAATGATATTATATATACATATAGTTAGCATTTTTCATACACAAACTTGGTTATAGAAATTCTCTCATGAATCCTCCAAACATGCCAATGAACCAAGTAAAAATTACACTCATTTCACAAGTCTGTAAGTACATAATTATAACATTTAATCCCTGATTAACAACACAGACATAGATTGTGTGTTTATAGCATGTGAGAGATTGAGCTGTTGGTGTTCAAAATCGCAGTGGAAATTCGCCCAGGTATTGAGGGTTGTCACAGCAGCAGTAATACTAACATTTGTTGAGATCTCAGCGTAGCCTGGGCACTCTGCTAAGTACTGGGTATCATTTTCTCATTTAAACCTCCCATACATCCAGCGTAGTAGAAACTTTTCGCCTCTATTGTATCAGAAGGAAACTGCGTCTATAGAGAGTAGATGCTTTACCTAAAGTCCTATGTCAGGAAGACCAGTTAGGGGGAATTGCAGTATTCTAAGTGAGGTGTTGGTAGCCTGGACTAGGTTAGGTCATGGCAGTGGAAATAGAGAGGAGTGGATTTCAGGTCCACTCCTCAGGCAGAAACAATAGAACCTGCTGATGGACCAAGAGAGCCAGGTGAAGGAGAGCCAGCAATCTAGAAAGACTCCTGGGATTCTGGCTTGAGCAACCAGTATGATGGCCATTTATTTACATTTATTACATTTATTCTCAGGAAGACTGAGAGAGAAATAAGTTTAAATCTGTTTCCAAGAGGAGAACAAAACACTGTGCAGTCACGATTATTTTTTTTAATTTGACCTGATCCTAGTGGAAAGTGTTATTGCACTTGCTGTTTTTCGTCTCGTCCTTCCAGAAAACCTTCCACCAGAACTCTGAAGTCACGTGTTTGGTTAGATTTTTGTTGATGTTTTGGTACATCAGAGTAAGGCACATACTGCTGAAGGAAAAACTAGCATCGAACCACTTTTGAATGGAACCCCTCCTCTCTGGTTTATTTTAGGCTTATCAAGGGCATTGTCTAGAAATAGCCATCCTTTGCCTGCTCTCTTTCCTTGGAGGACTTCCTCACTTAAAACCCAACTACCCTTTGCCATTCCAGAATTTGACTAATACTGAGCAGATGGCCCATCTTGGATGACAATTCTGAAGATGTAGTTCTAATTGTCAGAAGGTTTCCTTCATTATTTTGGTTGTTTTGACCTGTATCCTAAAAACTGTGGTTTGTACCATTTTAATTTTCTACCTTTTTGTTTTATTTCATCTGAATTTTATAAAATATTGAATATTTAAAAGAACAGGCATTTTAATTCAAACAAAGGGTGAATCGGAAATGTATACAGTTTGGGGGACTTTATTTAAGAAAAACAATATAAAATTATGTATCAAAATTAGGTCAGATGAATATTTAAAATGGGAACGGTCACAACAAACTAAAAAATATTTAGAGTAACAAATAACACAAACAGCACAAAATCCAGAAAAATTAACAAAATTTTTGCAATATACACCTCTGTAATACTTCCCACAGACTACCTTCTGGCTCCATACATTTCAAATTCTATTTCTCTTCCATTATCCACAAACTTCCAGTGTCAGACACTATAGGACATGTTACATCATGATATCACCCCTAACCCTACACCAGGTGGCAGGAGGAATACTTATGGGAGCCAATGCAAGGATGGTGGGCAAGTATTTAACTGCAGTTAAGAATATAGTGCAGAAGTGCCTACCAGTTACGTAAATACATCTCCCATGTCCTCTTAGCCAGATCCAAAATTGCCTGTAGTCACTCCAACTCTCCAACATGAGAGGAAGTGTGACAGAGGCAAGATAAAATGCAAAAAGATAGTAGACTTAACCAATTATGGTTACACTATCTTAGTTTTGCAAGTGTTACCAAACATATGACCACATGAACAATTCGCTAGAGCCCTCTAGAGCCTTGGAAAAAGCTCAAGCGTGTGGGAGGCCCTGAAACTTAAGCCTCCTCAGCTTCTTGGTAAGTTCACTGACGGCCTCCTTCTGGGTGCTCTCCCATGGAGTGCAGCCCGTTCATTCAGCTGCATCCACTCTCCAGCCCTCAAGCTCCTAGGTTCAACAAGGCCCAAGGCTTAAAGTGCTGAGCACCAGGCCTTAGGGACACAGACGGACAGGGAAACAGGGAGGGTGCTGTCCTCTGCCGTCACGTTTTGGAACAAAGGGGAAGGTTGGGACTTTGAACTCAAGCAATTGGACTCCAGGTTATTGAATAACTGTGAGCTAAGTGCTTTACAAGTGTTACTACATTAAATCCTCACAACAGCCCCAAGGGGAAGGGGAAGAGAAGAGAAAGAAGGGGAGGATGAGGAAGAGCACATTGAAAGAGAAAAAGAAAAAAGAAAGAAAAAGAAAAGGGGGCGTGGGGCAGAAAGGGAAAATAAAGAAAAGGTTTCCTTTGTGTACACCTCTTTTCTGAAGCAGTAGTATTTATAGTCTGTGTCAATAAAATTAAAACCTTTTTTTTTTTTTCAGATGATACACCCATCCTCTTAAATTAGAAAGAGTGACAATTCTTTGGGCTCAGTTCTACAAATACAAGTTGTCATGATCTCACTATTAAAAAAGGAAAAGGGAAAAAACGGCCTTTCAAGAGATTGATATCACTTAAAACTAATGCCCAGTAACCCAGCCATTTGGTTACTATCTGCATGTCCCAGTGGCATGTGGGTTTTTCATCCAGACTTAAACTGGATGCCAATCTCCATGTCATATTTAGTATTCAAAACTTTTCACACAATTCCAACACTTCCCAGCAGGTTGGGTTTTCTTTATGTGTGTTTGCTTTATTCTTTTAACTGACACTCATAATTTTCTTCCAAGGGAAAAAACAAAAACAAAAAACCCTAACATAAAACTTGGAAATATAACTTAATCTTGGACCGCACATGTGAAGACAGTTCATAAAATTTGAAAAATTAAAATTTCTAAATGGGTGGTATGAAGTAGCATTTTGAACCTCAGAAAAGTTAAATTCTTTGGGAGAAATGTGTTTAATCAGCACCAGAAGCACACTTCCTCATGGAAGTTCTGGAAACTCCATTATTTCATAGATATGCAAACTCATAGACTTCATGGAGAAAGGGACCTTTGGAGGTCACGTGATTAATCTCCGTGACTTTGGGTGAGACCACACCTAGCCCAAGATTCCAGATTAATTGCATAATCTATACTATCTGCAAAGACACCCAGAAAACATTTCACAGTTTGTCTCAGTAACATTCCAGTCTATTACAGTCCTCACTTTTAGGAAACCATCCGTAATTTTCAAAGATACTGCTATTGCCCCACATTCTTTGTGAAAATATAGGGCCATCTTTACCATCTCAATAAGAAAAAAAGTTACAGAAATAAGTCGCATTTGTCTCTTCTGCAAGCTAACTTGTTTAAACTTTGTTTTCCAGTCCTTTAATCATCTGTGTGGCTCTTCCACATAATGGAGATACTCCCTGGGCTCCTCAGTTGTGGGCAGAACAACTGAAAGCTTCACTCTTCAAAAGAATTGATTGGGGCTGGGAAGAATTAAGGATTATTTCACGGTTCCTAGAAGTCTAGGAGGCCAGATTGCCTCCAGTTCCAGGAAACCTGCTTAAGAATTAAAGTGACGCTCATCGCATTCTGAGCTGGGTAAACCTGAGGTGACAGCACACTCCAAAGGCAACTGACAACCCCACACCCAAACCAAAACACAGCACCATCCCCAGGAGCAGCAGTAGAAGTTCCAGTAAACTCAAAAGAAAGCAAGGAAACTAGGAGAGTTGAGACTCTGTTTGAGGGGGAGAGGAGGGAGCAAGACCGTGCAGATTGGCCTTGGTTGGCAAGTTGTGCTCAGACCACGTCTTCCTCGTCTTCCCTTCACCTCCTGAGACTCCTCTCCTCTCCCCATCTCCTTATCTTGGGCACATGCCTTGCTCTTGAATGGCAAATTGGCAAAATCCTGCTGATTTTAATACTGAAATGTCTCCAAAACCATATGAAATGAATATCAAGGGGCAGAACAATATAATGGGAAGGACTCTGAGCCAGAAGGCAGAACATTTACCTAGGTTGTCTCCTGGACTTCCGCCACAGGCTCTATGAATTTTTTCAAGTCATTTCACCTTTTTGAATCAAACTCTCCATCTAAAAACTAAACAGCTGGCCCAGTTGGCACCTTCTGGCTTAATAATTCTGCGTTTTACTTTTGGTAGAATTTTAGGCACTGGTGGGGAGAGCAGAAACTGAAAGCAGAAGTGTGCTTGGTGCTTATCAAATTAAATCACATAGGTAATTTCCCAGCCCCCTGATCTTTAAGGCTGCCTTTGGATGAGTTGTATTTTTAGGAGGTGGCAAGCACTTGAAAAAAGTTTTCACACTGAAATCCAGACTATCCCATACTTATTGATGCCCCAGAAAGGCACTGATATGAGTAAAGCATAAAAGTTGAGTAGAGATAACAGTGATAAAGGGGAGTCAGAGGGGCTGCTCGCAAAGTCGGAGTTTTCCACAGCCAGGTCCCTTCCACCACCATAACTGAGAGTAAATTCCTCACCCATCATCCAGAGGGGTGATATCTTCCACCTTAAAGGTGCTAGGTTTTCCTTCCACTTTTCCCATTCCTGCTTCTCCCACAGCTTCCCAGGGGAATTGAGATTTCTGGGAAGTATATGCGGCACACGTTGACAAGGGAAAGTGGGTGAGTTTCTAACAGCTATCCAAACACCCCTCTCCCTTCCACCAGAACAACTGGAGTACCACCAGTTAGGCTGTGTTTGACATAAATAGCTCCTATACCTCTGCCAGCTTTCTCTGACAAGAAAGCTTTTCCTGCTACTACATAGTTCAATTTTCTATTTGTAAGGCATCTAGAAGGTAGAAAATCATTCTCCTTGTTTTGTTGGAAGAAGCCAATTTCCAAGAAAACACTGGAGGTACTCCTGTATTCCCTCACTCACTGGTGCCTCTAGCCTGAAGGGGACTCAGCTAAGCCTTATAGAGACCATCTTTTAAAGAAAGGTGCTTCCTGCTTTTGCGGACCTAAAAGCTTTCATCAAATCTGTGTAAAATTATTGAGTAGCCCAGAGGAGCCTGTGGGTCATCAATAGGCCATCCATCCAAGAAGAGCTGTTTCTAAGTACCAGGTACCATGAAGAATTAGTAGCAAGAAGAAGGAAAAAATCACCTTTCAAGGAGCAAACTGGATGCTGGGGAAGATGAGAAGAGGGAAGGAATGCATATGGCTGCTGACGCTGTTTGGATGAATCATTAGCTATGACTTCTGGGACAGGAATCTGATTTGACCAGTCATCACATAGAAACTTTGACTTCTACCTCTCAATATCTGAAAACCTAACTGGCTGTCAAGTTCAGTTATCACTTAAGCCACAAACATACTTGTCTAGAGGTATCTGGTCTATATATTGGGTAACTGGAAAACACTCATTACTTAATCCACACACACACACACATGCTCTTTGTCACACAACACTCCCACGTAAGAAAAGTGAAGTTGCTGTTTGATGATCGTAAACTCATGGGTGTTTCCAGTAGTTATGAGTTGCACCAGGTTTAAGTGCTAAGAAATGCCAGGGTTAACCGGGCCTGTGGCTGAGGTCCTTATTTGGTGAAACTGCTACCTGCGCCCTGTCTTGAGGCCCGCCTGACAGCGCAGGACCACAGCAGGGAAGCGGCGGCTGCTGACGTCCCAGCCCAGAGAGATGAATGGAATTCCAGGCAGCTGGAGTCATGCTGGCTTGGGACAGTGGCTTGGAGACCAGACTTCCAATGACAGAAACATTAGGCAAGAGCTCTCATGGCAGTGTGTGCACCCACAGAAATGTAACCCACACCTCGGTTGCAGAAGCCGAAAAATGAAAAGAACGTTTAGTGAAAAGGGGGAAATAAAATGATAGGCAGAGGGAAATTTATTACTCTGTGGGTCTGCTCTGTAAATAGTTTCAGACTCTGGAGCCAGATGGTTCTGCAAATTCTCCAACCAGAAGTCACGTTAAGAAGCACGAGTGGGCACAAAAACTGTTTTTCAAGACAAAATTTCAATGTTGGCATGAGGGAACTGGATACGAATAATTTTCCTTAAAATTCCAGACTAGAAAGAAACTGTCTTCGCTAGTCCCCTTGATCCGAATACGCATAGCGCCCCCAAGCGGCGAGCGGTGGGAGCGCTATAGCAATTCCGAGAAACCAGTTTCACTGGGACTCCGGCCGCAGCAGCAGCAGCCAAGCGCGCCCGACGGGCAGTGTGAACGCGAGCTCTGTGCACAGTCCCTGCTGTCCCAGCGCGACACCGCAGTCACCTCCCTTAGTGGGTCAGGCGAAGGGCAGGCGTGGGGCACCGGGGTCGGGGGCCGGCAAGGGCAGCGGGGTGGCGCGAAACTCGCCGCCCATCAGTCCCCGACCGGGGCGGGTGGCCCCCCCACCCACCTCGACGGATGCTGAGAAGTACGCAAGAGGCTATATATTTAACAATTCTCATGGTCCCACTTACGGTCGGGCTTTTTTTTTTTTTTTTTTTTTAAACAAATGGCTCCATCTCAAAGTGTTCGCCCTTCAGCCACTGCCCAGGCATTCAAGGAGACCGGTTTGCCTGAACGTCCTCCTAAGGGTCTTGGGTGGGTCGCCAAAGCCCCCTCGCTCCCCAGGATGCTCACACTTAGCGCATCGGGCCCGCGTGGCTCAACACCCAAAGTCTGAGCCTGTGCGCGCCAAGGCTGCGTGGGCGGGCACCTATTTTTCGGAGAAATTACAGTGCTCCTCTGCCCGTCCCCCGACCCTGGCCTCCCCCTCTTCACTTTCTAGCCAGGGAGCGGCGGGGCGGGGAGGAGAGAAACCCAGACTTGCCCCCTCCCGCTTCCTGCTCGGCCGCCGCCGATTGGCCGGAGGGATCCCCTGGAATGTGAGTGACCCTTTAAAACTGCGCGGCTCCTCCGCCTCGCCAGCCGCTGCACCCGAACCTGGCCGCGACTGAGGGGCTCCTGCGGACTCTCCCGGTGCAGTCTCCGACTCCTGCCTCGGCCTCCTCGGCCACGCCGCCCGCCCCAGCGCCTCTCTCCAGGGCCCTGCGCCGCTCTCCGCTCCCTGCGCCCCCGCTCTCCGCCGCTGCACCGGCGCCCACACAGGTAAGCGCGCCCCGCGGCCGCCGAGGACCGAGGCGCCTCCGAGCCCGGCCATTCAGCCTCCGGCTTGAGGCTTCGGACAGCCCCTCCGGGGCCTCCCCGATCTCATACTCACACCCCTTCGCTTTCCCCATCCTGAACCTCCCGGCCGCTGGGGGACTTTTCCCGGGGGAGGAGCTCCAGAGCTATCCTCTCCAGCCTTGGGATTCAGGACCCAATTCCAGTCAGGACACCCCAACATTTTCTTCTAGTCTTCTAAACCCTTATATGGGTCTTCAAGAAAAAAGTCTCTACTTCCCGATGGCCTCCCTGCGCCCCCAAGCAAATCTCCTGGTCCTGCTGTCTACCCCGTACTTCCCAAAGAAAAGCCCCCAGATTGTTGTTCATTGTTCCCCACACTTTAAAACCACCTTCCCATTTTCTTCACGATGCTCTCTGAAAAAGTAAATTCTGTAGTCCCTCATCCCAGCAAATATGAGGCCAAGAGGGATCCCCAGGGCCCTGGCCCCAAGCCCAGTCCCCAGTTGTCCCCCACTTTCTCTGCTTTGCCTGTCTCTGACCGTGGGCTCTGTGCTTCTGCTGCAGGCTCCCCCGCTGGGCACAAACCAGCTCCACCATGGGGCTGGCCTGGGGACTCGGTGTCCTGCTCTTGTTGCAAGTGTGTGGCACCAACCGTATTCCAGGTGAGTCTGTGTAATACCTTCAGAGGGAGGAGGGAAGAGGAAGAGGTGCTGGTTACCCCAGGTGTGCCTGCCGTAATGCCAGACCAACTTTGAATACTTAGGGGTGCCCTCCTATGTGCTAGTCTGCCAGCTGTTTTTCTCCTGAATCCTGACTGAACATCAAATTACAGTCCCCATCTTATAGTGGGTTTATTCAGCTCTCTCAGTGGTTGCCAGGAGGTTTTACTCTGTCCCTCTGGTCCCACCCTCCAGAGCTGAGCCCCCATTCCCACCCCGATCCCAGTCAGGAAAGCTCACTGTGTGTCCTGCTCCTGTGTAACAGAGTCTCGGGGAGACAACAGCGTGTTTGACATCTTTGAACTCACCGGGGCTGCCCGCAAGGGCTCTGGGCGTCGACTGGTAAAGGGCCCTGACCCTTCCAGCCCAGCTTTCCGCATTGAGGATGCCAACCTGATCCCCCCTGTGCCTGATGACAAGTTCCAAGACCTAGTGGATGCTGTGCGGACAGAGAAAGGTTTCCTGCTCCTGGCCTCCCTGAGGCAGATGAAGAAGACTCGAGGCACACTGCTGGCCCTGGAGCGGAAAGACCACTCTGGCCAGGTCTTCAGCGTGGTCTCCAATGGCAAGGCAGGCACCCTGGACCTGAGCCTGACCGTGCAGGGGAAGCAGCAAGTGGTGTCAGTGGAAGACGTGCTCCTGGCGACCGGCCAGTGGAAGAGCATCACCCTGTTTGTGCAGGAGGACAGGGCCCAGCTCTATATTGACTGTGAGAAGATGGAGAATGCTGAGCTGGACGTCCCCATCCAAAGCATCTTCACCAGGGACCTGGCCAGCATCGCAAGACTCCGCATCGCAAAGGGAGGTGCCAATGACAATTTCCAGGTGAGGCATCTTCTCTGAGCCACTGGTCCATGGGATTATCTGCTAGCCAGTTGACCTGTCAGGAAGGCTATGGCAGGCAGGGGAAGGGGCTTCCAGGATAGGAATTATTGTCTGTAGACTAAAGCAGTGGTCCTCAAACTTTAGGGAGCATCAAAAACATCTGGAGAAGTTTCTGATTCAGTAGGTCTGGGGTGGGACCTGAGAATTCGCATTTCTAACAAGTTCCAGGTGATACTGATCCTGGTCTGGGAACCACATTTTGAGAACCACTAAAGGAAACAAGAAATGTTTTTTCCTGTAACAGCAGCCTGTTCAAACCTTAGATACTCCTTATGTTCATCTCAAGAAAATAACTCATTTCAAATGCATTCCACCAATTTTAATATTGCTCGAAATGTTTTGTACGGGCAGAAAAAGGCCACTTTACTATTTGAATTCTCCTGGGGAGCAGCAGGTATCAAATAAAAAGTTAAAATAGAAGGTGTGGTTATCCATTGCAGCTTCTTCCTTGCCTTAACTGCTAGATCTTTGCAACTGCAGCTTTGAAACTCCCACATTTAACTCTTTGATACTGGAGAGCATCATTATATCCTCCAGGCTTAGTATCAGATTCCATTTCCTGTTTTCCCAAGTAGGCTGATAACTGAATTCTTTGTAAAATACTGAAGACTTGGCAGAAGACACAACCAAGATTTTGAAGTTGCTTGGCAATTAATGTTGGTGGGTTGTTTTGACATAGTGATCATAAATGGAGCTCTTTTAAACTTTTAGAACATCTATTGTGTGCTTTTGCTAGCATAAATTGACAGTTCCCCTCCTCCCACAAGATCCTACAAGTACTGTGTATCCTCTGCCCATAGGGGGTGCTGCAGAATGTGAGGTTTGTCTTTGGGACCACGCCAGAAGACATCCTCAGGAACAAAGGCTGCTCCAGCTGTGAGTACCCTTCCATCTTTAAGGCATATGGGGAAAGCAAGGGGGGAATTCCACCCAGAACAAGCCAAGAGACCTAAGCAATGTTGGCTGTACATCAATTATCCCTGAGTAACATAGTTAAAAGATATACAAAAGTGACCTAAAAGGGTATTCCACGCACACGCATCCCTTCCACCTGCATCCTTCATGCCAAATGGTATGTCTTTTATAACTAAGAACTCTAGGGACTGGCTGTGAAAGCATCTGTTTGAAGATCTTTTTTTTTTTTTTTTTTTTTCATTTCTTTTGCTTCTTGGCAGCTACCAATGTCCTCCTCACCCTCGACAACAACGTGGTAAATAGTTCCAGCCCTGCCATCCGCACTAACTACATTGGCCACAAAACAAAAGATCTGCAAGCCATCTGTGGCATCTCCTGTGCCGAGCTGTCCAACATGGTCCTGGAGCTCAGAGGCCTGCGTACCATCGTGACCACGCTTCAGGACAGCATCCGCAAAGTGGTCAGTGGCCTCTGCCCCCGGCCCTGTAGCATGAGCCCTGGAAGGGTTAGCATAGATGATCCCAAGTGACTAATATCTTTCTCCCTTTTTTAGACTGAAGAGAACAAAGAGTTGGCCATTGAACTAAGAAGACCTCCCCTCTGCCATCACAACGGCCTTCAATATAGGAATAATGATAAATGGACTGTTGATAGCTGCACTGAATGCCACTGCCAGGTAAGGGATCTTTATAAACTAAAATAAGAGCTGATGGCATGTATTTGAAGTCACAGTCTCTGAGGAAATACCCAAATGGCCACATAAATTCTTTTTTATGTTCCATGGCTTTTTGGTTTTTTTGTTTTTTTAAGATGCAGTTATAGCATCCATAAATTCTTCTTTAAACTTAGAAAGGTTTTCAAGTCTTAATTGTACCCTAGGGTAAGTATCTAAGAGAACAAATCTGCTAAGACATCTGAATAATTTACCTGCTTTAACACAAAGGCTAAGTGTTCAATGTCAGGTAAATAAAACCTTGTTGGAACATTCCTTTTTTATTCCCAGTCCTGATTTATATTCAGCTATGACACAAAGGTTCTTTTAATACAGTCCTGATTATTGTTCAAATCACTTAGCCCAATGCTCTTGGGACATACCTGTCTATTTAGCTCAAATGGCACTGCCTGCAGTGTGTGCTTCACTCGAGCTCTGCCCTAGGCCACTGGCAGGTGAGTTTGGGAGTTTTCCTGGCTCACAGAGCAAAGTCTAGTTAAATACAAATCACAGATTGCTGGATTTGGGTGACAACTTCATCAAATTCTAATTCTTCTCCATTATAATTTAAAGACAGATTTACAGATGAGAAAAAAAAGATCTTATTTTCATACTCATAGCTCTTATTTTCCCCCTGAAGATAACATAAAAATTAAAAATTCCCAGATGAGTTTTAGGAGTTTGATTACAGACATAGTTTAATAGATTTGATCAATGATGTTTGGTAGTTCCCTTTGGATAAATTCTTCATGCTGTAACTTCTACCTTTGACTGACTAGCAATTAAAAAAGAGCTCTCTAAGGAATGAGTGACAAGTCACTCACTACAACTGTCTCTATGATAATGGTAGCCTCAAATAGATCTTCTATTAAAGAGACAGAGACATATCTTCTATTAAAGTCATTCCCCTAGAAAATTTACAGCCCTGACCAGGTTTCAGTTCATAATTGCAACTTTTATAGTATGTAAAGTTCTGTTTGCAATATGCTTAGTAGCCTATTTCCCCCTCATTCTTTCCCTGCAGAACTCGGTTACCATCTGCAAAAAAGTGTCTTGCCCCATTATGCCCTGCTCCAATGCCACAGTGCCTGATGGAGAATGCTGCCCACGGTGTTGGCGTAAGTTTCTAAAACTATGTAACCATTTTTTGGTGACTAGGTTGGTGCTACATATATCCTAGACAGCGCAACACAACATTGAAACTCACTCCCATCCCCATCATGTGCTTTTAATTCAGCTTCTTGTTGCAGCAGCTGGTTAACTGACAGCTTATCTGCTATATAAAGCCCAAACTCCATTATGACTAAATCTCAGTTACCCAGCTGGATTATGGTATGGGTGATAATGACCTTGGCATAGCTTATTGGTTATGAGTTTATGTTTTGAGGAAAGTATAGATGAGTTTGTAGCAGTACTAGCTCTAAGCTGACTGTGCCAAAGTTATCCATAGACTTATGGTGCAAGCATCAAAGTTAATTGGGCCTGAAAGCTTTTCCCATTTTATCTGCAGGGATCCCAGGAGGCCTGACAGAATAACAGCAGTTTGGGTTTCAGGGCACTAAAAGAAATAAGGCACTGTAATGTTCCATGGCACCAGATTCCTGATTTTTGTTGCCAGTATAAACTAATCACTCTGCTGAGACAATATTTAATGTAGTAGGTACAAGTCATAAAAAGAATTCATCACAACTAAGATAAGGAGAAAAAAGAAAAACCAGGAAAGTAGCACTTACCCTTCACACACACACACACACACACACACACACACACACACACAAACACACACAAACTGGCCACAACTAAGAATAACCCATCCCATCCAGGGATCATTTAGAGATGTTGGCATGGTAATGACCATTTGTATATCTATTTTCACTCAGCATTCACTTGAGATGCAGGTTGAAGGAAACGAAGCTAACTAGGGGCTAGCAGAGATCTGGACTTGAACCAGGGATTGTTAGGAAAACTTCTGCTGGATGGCAAAAGAAAGCAAGTTCTCTCTCTGACACAGCTAGTTGTGGTTGCTGTCATGGTGCCTGGGAAGATGGTAAACAAACACATTCTCCTCTTATGAAATTAGTACAAAGAAGGCCCAAAATGGTGGGCTGAGAGGAGCAACAAGCTGATTAACCTCATGACCTAGTTGGAGGCAGAGCCAACAGCAGCACAGCTGCCTTCAAGCTGATCTGTCAAATATGGTCTGCAGCTCTTTGGAAAGTCAAAAGTGACTCTTAGGAGATGCCATACTCAAGTATTCTTGGAAGCCTGAGACTGGAAACGCATACCCAGATATCTTAAGTCGGTAAAGAATAACTCATTTGACATGCCAAGAAAGGAGAAAGATGGAAGCCATGAGTAGGAGAACACACACTGTGAGAAAGCTCAGCAGGGCTGACCTGGCCTTCGGCCTAAGAAATAAAATGCTTTTCATTTTCTGGCAGGGGAAACAAAAGTCCTAAACAAAGCATTCTAAGGAATAGCTTGTTTTAATGATCATGCAGTAAACAATCCTCTGTCTCCCTTGCAGCCAGCGATTCTGCAGATGATAGCTGGTCTCCATGGTCCGAGTGGACCTCCTGCTCCACGACATGTGGCAATGGAATCCAGCAGCGTGGCCGCTCCTGCGACAGCCTCAACAATCGATGCGAGGGCTCCTCGGTTCAGACACGGACCTGCAACATTCAGGAATGTGATAAGAGATGTAAGCATCTTGGCCACTTAGGAATACAGAGAACTGACCTATCCTTGTCATCACCATGAGCGGCCCCATGGCATTAAGGTTAAGAAGACAGGTTCTAGATTCTCTGGATCTGAATCCCAATTCTATCACATATAAAGCAGTTAGCATAGAACCTGGCTCATGGTCAGCACCATGTAAATGTCAGGTTATTTTATTAATAGCAGCCCACAAAGACAGCTAACCATTATCTGTCCTCTGGTGGAAAACAAGCCATTGACATTTGGACATGTGGCCACGAGGCTATTCTACAGCACACTGGGCTTAGTTGCTGTCGGCTGTGTCTGGAAAATATTTCTTTACACTCCTCTGGAGGCTTCTATTTGGTTAGCTCCAAGGCAACACCATTTATGACCATCATCTCTGTACTCTAGTTAAACAGGATGGTGGCTGGAGCCACTGGTCCCCCTGGTCATCTTGTTCTGTGACTTGTGGTGACGGTGTGATCACAAGGATCCGGCTCTGCAACTCTCCCAGTCCCCAGATGGATGGGAAACCATGCCAAGGTGAAGCACGGGAGACCAAGGCCTGCAAGAAGGATGCCTGCCCAAGTAAGTGTGAGCCCTGCCATAGGACTGCTTCCCCAGCAGCTGAGGCCTGCAGTTCACAGGGTCTTGGAGGAGAGAGAAATGAATAGAAGCAAAATCCTGCAAGCTCAGCAGCTTCTTTTAACGAAAAACAGAAAACAAACCATTTCACTTTTTCCATGAGTCAGAGTAGCAGAGGTTTCTTGAACAGGCTTAGAGTCTTCTGTGGAAGATAACGTTTTTGGAAATTGACCTGACCCTTTGCATGTGGTTCATTTTCTTGCAGTCAATGGAGGCTGGGGTCCCTGGTCACTTTGGGACATCTGTTCTGTCACCTGTGGAGGAGGAGTGCAGCAACGTAGCCGGCTTTGCGACAACCCCACACCCCAGTTTGGAGGCAAGGACTGTATTGGTGATGTGACGGAAAACCAGATCTGCAACAAGCAGGATTGTCCAGTTGGTGAGCTATGGAGACCAGGGAAAAACCACCCTTAGGAAATTTCTATTTAACTGAATTCCACAGTCAGCATTCAAGGTGGTTCCAGCTTTCAGTGGGTCCTGAATGATTTGATTACTCTAACATGCACATAGACAACATAATCTAAAGATGTTATCAGTTACATAGACCCTACAATATCTCACACTGTATTGATTTTTAAGCAACCAGCATGGCAGTAACCGCAGCTTAGACTAACCATTGGCCTGTTTCTCTCACCTTGTCTCAGATGGATGTCTGTCCAACCCCTGTTTTGCTGGTACCAAGTGTACCAGCTTCCCCGACGGCAGCTGGAAATGTGGTGCTTGCCCCCCTGGTTATAGAGGAAACGGCACCCACTGCCAAGATGTTGATGAGGTGAGGAACTGGTGGCTCAGAGTAACTGGACCTAGGAAAGCAGCTAGCCTGTCCTAGCCCTTTCCTTAGAGCAGTGTTTTCTAAACATTAGGCTGACTGTGACTTTTTCCATAGTGCAAACTAGTGCCTGATGCCTGCTTCCACCATAATGGAGAACACAGGTGTAAGAACTCAGACCCTGGCTACCACTGCCTGCCCTGCCCACCTCGCTTCACTGGCTCGCAGCCCTTTGGTCAGGGTGTTCAACATGCCACTGCCAACAAACAGGTACAGTGCACTAGCCTGGTAGAATAGAGCAGAGGAGCGGTACCCTTTACCGCAACTTTCGGGAAGGGGGGAATGTAATTTCAGACCCATAACAAAATAAAACAGAGGAGGGGGATGAATATACAATCTAGTTTTAGAAACATGACTAGAAGAACCCATGGTAAATACTGCCAGGGAAAAATAGTCCATCACATTTGAAAATGCTGCTCTGGAATATGTTATGAGCAGATGGACTGGTAAATGCCTAGGTTCTAAGCAATTTCAAGAAAAACCAAACATAAAGTGCAATATTGGCCTGTAACCTGGACACCCTCAGGGGCTGACAGAGAAGTCATCCTCTTTCGTGTGAGCCTCTATCTACCCAGATGTAATAGGGATCTGGCTTCTTCTTGTTTCCATGGTACCTGGGGACTCTCACAGTCTCTCACATTAACATCAGGATGTTGTACTCCCAGGTGTGCAAGCCCCGCAACCCCTGCACGGACGGGACACATGACTGCAACAAGAACGCCATGTGCAACTATCTCAGCCCTTACAGCGACCCCATGTACCGCTGCGAGTGCAAGCCTGGCTATGCTGGGAATGGCATCATCTGTGGGGAGGACACAGACCTGGACGGCTGGCCCAATGAAGACCTGATCTGTGTGGCCAATGCAACTTACCACTGCAAAAAGGTAAAAACCGGCTTCCTTCATGTGCCTTCATAAAAATGTCAGCATTGCCTTATGAAAAGAACATGCTAAGGAACTTTAAATGTTGCAAGTTCGAAAATGACTGCAAGATTAAATCGCCCAAAGGCAGGGTGGGACTAATTCTCATTAGTATCAAATCACATGATTCCAGCAGCATCAATGGGGGGGTCCTTTCGGTGATTGCATTTCAGAGCTATTTCTTTTGTCCGAAAAATGCTACTCTATTCTACCAAATACCAACAGAATATGATTTGTGTTCACCGCATATATGGCCCCAAGAAAAAGTTTAATTTTTTATGTTCCCATTAAAAGTATACTCTGTTACAGAGCAGCATTGCATTCTTTCTCAGTTTAGAATATCTGGGTGTACTCTCTTGTGTACGAGCTGAGCAGAGGGAATGGAAACTGTAGCCATAACGTGTATCTTCTCTTTCCTAGGATAATTGCCCCAACCTTCCCAACTCAGGGCAGGAAGACTACGACAAAGATGGAATTGGTGATGCCTGTGATGATGATGATGACAATGATAAAATTCCAGATGTTTCGGTAAAAACAAAATGTTTTCCAGTCTTCTTTCATCTTTTGTATTCAGCAACAGCCTAGTAGCCTAAAACACTTTAGGGTTCAAAGGCATTGCAAGGTTATAGAGAAAAAGTATATCAAGTTGATACATAAGGTTATTAGAAATTATTCATTGTGTTTCAGTAATTTGAAGACATAGATGCTTCCAAGAGAATGCATTCCAAGAGAACACGCTGTTTGAGTAAGAAATAATGTATAAACACAGGAAACTTTGTTCCCTAGCTTTGTTTTAAATGTCATATCCAAGTTAAAGTAAAATTTACATTGGGTTTACTGAGAACTGAGATAATATTATATTTTATATCTCAATGACCTGTAACTGACAGGAATCTATTTTTTGTTCATTGTGTTCTGGCCTTTAATTTTTGCAGTGATCACTGTATAATGAGTACTCAGTGTTATCTACTAACTAGGAAATTATTATTGCAGATTTTTGTAGTTTTATATATATATTATATATGTGGCTTGAGATTTGAGCTGGTTTCACTGGCAATGTTGTAAAGGGGTCCATTTCTTCTCTTTGCAGGACAACTGCCCATTCCATTACAACCCAGCCCAGTATGACTATGACAGAGATGAGGTGGGAGACCGCTGTGACAACTGCCCCTACGACAGCAACACAGATCAGGCTGACACAGACAACAATGGGGAAGGAGATGCCTGTGCTGCAGACATTGATGGGGATGGTAAGGCCTCCCCTGACTGCAGCAGGCCCATGGGTGGTGGTGAACCTGCTCAACCTTCAAATTACTTCTCTCTTGTCCTGGCCTTTAATGTGCAGTTTGGGTGAAACATTCAAGGCTGGAGATTCCAGCTCTTATCTGTGCCTGGTTCTTTGCAGGTATCCTCAATGAAAGAGACAACTGCCAGTATGTGCACAACGTTGACCAGAGGGATACTGATATGGATGGGGTTGGAGATCAGTGTGATAACTGCCCCCTGGAACACAATCCGGATCAGGTAGGCGGGCTCCTTTCAGAGTCTTTCAGTAAAGTGTTGGAATATCTCTTTTGAGGTCTTAAAAGAATGACTCTCTTAAATCGAGTTGAAACATTTTAATTACCATGCTTCTCAGTACTCTTATAGCCAATTGCAATATTTTCATGTAAGCATTTCACCTGATATGAACTCGTTGCAAACAGTCCCATTGATTTTTAGCATGAGGATCTTTAATCTTGTCTTCTACAAGAAGATCTATTTGACTTGTTCAGCATAGCCTATCATCAATTCTAATTAAGATAAATTATACTAAGCAGGAAGTTATGACTGACAACTGTACAATGATATTAATCATAGGTAAGACTAATAACTGGAAGGAATATCCTTAAGCAAAATAAACAGCCATTTTCATGGCTAATAATATAATTTGGCTATAAGAAAATCATCAAACTAAAAGTACTTCCAAAACCTGGTGAAATCCTGTTTATCTGGTATTCTTTAAAAGTGTTTGCCATTAAAAATGGATCATTCTCTAATGGATAGAAAGATAATAGATACGGTTGAAAGAAAGAGAGGGGGAGGGAGGGAGAGAGGAAGGAAGAGAGGGAGGGAGGGGGGAAGGAAGGAAGGAAAGAGAAAAAAAGGTACTGCAAAGGTAGCAAAATGTAAAATTGGTAGATACAGATATCTGGGGGTGGGGGGTGTTGGAGTTCTCTGTATGGGGTTTGTATTGTATTTGCAACTGTCCTATATGTTTGAAATTATTTAAAAATAAAAATTAAAAAAAAAAGGATCATTCTCAACCCATGTTAGGGAGTGCTACAAATAAACATTACCCATAACAGGTCCTGTGTCTGAAACTATTTCTTTTCCATGTAATTATCCATCATTATTTTCTAGGGATAAAAGTGAAAACAGCATCTTCCCCCTAAAAATATATTGTTCTGGAAGCTTACAAACCAGCTTTATAAAATCAGGAATATTTTTATAAGGGTAAAGAAATAAAAAATCCAGCTTTTCACTCCTAATATTTACTTTTGTGAGGTTCTTTTAAGGAAAAAGCAACAGGATGAATAGTTTTTGGCCATAACTGGGAAGCATGAGTGATCTGAGATAGCTTTGCTGATCAAATGGCATTGAGGGTCATCTATTTTGAGTTTGGATCTTAGCATAAATTAAACTTCTTCGATATCATTTAACCTCATTACATGAGTGTTTGGTTCCTCAGATTTTAGTGAAATGTATAACAAAATTCAAGCCTTGTGACAAAATCTTACTAGTAAAGAGCATAAATAATGGCAAGAAAAATTCCCATTTCTTCATAAACAGTCCCTAAACATCCCATACATATTGAATAATAAAGCACTCTGAGAAAAACAGTTTTGAAAAACTTTAGTTTTCACTTTCCCTGCATCAACAGGTGACAGTTCTTAAGGAAGAGACGCATAATACCAAATACCTAAAAGAGAACAAAATAATTGATCCCGTATAATAGAGTGTGTGCAAACAGGGTATACAGAAAAGTACCATATGTTCATGATTTAAAAACCTAGAATAGAAGTTGACATGTCAATAATTTTATAATTAAACACTTCAATGGAAAATAACAAAATTTACCCAAAGGATTTCATTTAACATTAAGATACAAGCAGTTAACGTTGCTCTCTATCCTTCATGATTAAATAACTATTTAATTTTATTTAGAAAATTTTATATTTCAAATTTTCATATGAAAACAACAATCAAGAAAAATTTTTAGAATGCAAATGTTACTATTACCATCTTTGTGCAGTAGTAATATAAATAGACATGAAGCCCCAGGGACCATATCAAATTGCAGAGGAGTTTCCCTTTTGTCAGAGCATGTTATCTTCAACATTAATGATTTATACTTCAATTTACCCTACTTTTATTTCTCCTCGTTCAGCTGGACTCTGACTCAGACCTCATTGGAGACACCTGTGACAACAATCAGGATATTGATGAAGATGGCCACCAGAACAACCTGGACAACTGTCCCTATGTGGCCAACGCCAACCAGGCCGACCATGACAAAGATGGCAAGGGTGACGCCTGTGACCCCGATGATGACAATGACGGAATTCCTGACAACAGGGACAACTGCAGGCTTGTGCCCAATCCTGACCAGAAGGACTCTGATGGTGAGTCAGTCGAGCCACTTTTTAAGAGCTATCTAGATTCAGGAAATTAAAATGAAGCTGAATGCATTTGAGGATGTGGAGATGAAATGCCAACTTTGACAAGATAGTGAATTTCTGACACCAATAGCAGTTCAGAATTTCACTAAATGCTTGCCTTTTTGACCTTAGGTGATGGTCGAGGTGATGCTTGCAAAGATGATTTTGACCATGACAGTGTGCCAGACATTGATGACATCTGTCCTGAGAATGTTGATATCAGTGAGACAGATTTCCGCCGATTCCAGATGATTCCTCTAGATCCTACAGGGACATCCCAAAATGATCCTAACTGGGTTGTGCGCCATCAGGGTAAAGAACTCGTCCAGACTGTTAACTGTGATCCGGGGCTTGCTGTCGGTGAGTCATGAGTTCTTAGACCAAAAGGCTAATGATGTGCGAGGAAAAAAAGCAAATACAAAACCAGGCAGTTGCATGTGTCTTTAGCACAGCCCTTGTGGGTACTAAGGATGCCTGGAAATATAATGGAGAACCTTCCAAAGGCCGCAGGTTTTAACCAGGGATCTGGCCTCCTCTTCCAGGTTACGATGAGTTCAATGCTGTGGACTTCAGTGGCACGTTCTTTATCAACACTGAGAGGGATGACGACTATGCCGGATTTGTGTTTGGCTACCAGTCCAGCAGCCGCTTCTATGTTGTGATGTGGAAGCAGGTCACCCAGTCCTACTGGGACAGCAAGCCCACGATGGCTCAGGGGTACTCAGGTCTTTCTGTGAAAGTTGTGAACTCCACCACAGGGCCTGGTGAGCACCTGCGGAATGCTCTGTGGCACACAGGAGACACCCCCGGCCAGGTAAGAAATAGTGCCCTAAAGAAGGAAGAACGTTGATGGGTTCTTGATTAGCCCTGGGAGTGCTATCCTTTAGCTATGACTGCGAAAGGGACATCCCATATATAAAGATTCCAGCCAAGAGTTACCCTTCAGACCCAAAGGCAGTTTCAGGAACTTAAAATGAAGCTGAATGCCTTTCAGAGGATGTTTCTTCAAACAAAAAAGCTCTTTTCCCTCCCCTCTTTCTGCTTTATATGTCTGTACCTCAAAAGCACACATCAAGTGGAGGAGCTGTTGAAAAAAATTTCAACATTGCAGTCCTTTAATTTAGGTCATCCTGGTACCTTTGAAACATGTTTTTTGTTATGAATTAAATACAAGTGTTCTCATGATGGAGCTGGGTTTCAACATTTTCTTCTCTCTTTCCTTCAGGTGAGAACCCTGTGGCATGATCCTCGTAAAGTTGGCTGGAAAGATTTCACCGCCTACAGATGGCGTCTCAGCCACAGGCCAAAGACAGGCTTCATTAGGTAAGACTGCACTGATTACATTTTACTTAGGTGATGCTGGTGTGCTCTGGTGGGAAGGAGACTAAAAAGTGGAGGTGTCACTAAGGAGATTATTTTTTTCCTGCAGAGTGGTGATGCATGAAGGGAAGAAACTCATGGCTGACTCAGGCCCCATCTATGACCAAACCTATGCTGGTGGCCGGCTAGGGTTGTTTGTCTTCTCTCAAGAAATGGTGTTCTTCTCTGACCTGAAATACGAATGCAGAGGTAGGAGCAACTTTACCAGTTAATGTGCAGTTAGCATCTCTGAGACCACTCTTGAGAATGCCAATTCTTAAGGCACCCAGGTGAAGTCTGATTTAAAGACTGTCTTAGATACAGAATTATTTATGTTTTGCTTTTGAAGACACAATGATAAAAATGAAATAATGCCTATAAAGTATGGCTAATTCATTATTAGCAATATTAATTTGCTTAGCAATCTCTGTTTCTTTTCATACACAGTGAAAAGATAAACTGCAGCCACACTCCTATGGATTGATTTAAAATTTTTGTATGTTCATATTTCTTGAAACACTGCTTTAAGATTTACTCATGCCATTACAGTACTTGTCTTTCACAACCATTTCCTTTGTACGAAAAGGGAAAAGGAGTATTGTCTGCATATTAGCATGTTAAGTTAATTTTAACTATTAACTTTAGCCATTTTTCTCCATTCATTTTCACTCTGGTTATTTAAGCTCTCATTTAGTCCGGCATCAGGCCTATCACAAAATAAGGGCTTCATAAATGTTTACTAGGCCAAGGCCTGGTGCCTACAAGATCAGTCAAGGTAAAGAAAGATGGCTGACTTTACTAAGAAAAAAAAAAAAAAAAGATACATTAATTAGGATATAATCTTTGAGTCAAGACTTTTAAAATAAAACTTCCTAAACTTTTAACATTGACGTCTGTAGAAAGCACAGTGTAAGTTCTGGACAGTTATGTCATGACAGTCTCCTAACATCAGAGTCAGCTAATCAGATTAAATGTTAATGTGCTTGAATTGCCTTAAATTATGCTTTTGTCACTATAAAAGTAAAGCTATACCTTGATTGCTAATTTATTAACTGATATTAAGATGACAAGGCCTTTATGAGTTTTTTTAATTTACTTAACAGATTCCTAATCATCAACCTGTCAATCAGAAAACTGATCATAACCAATGCTAGTATTGCACCTTCTGGCACCGTGGGCTTGAGAAAACCCCCAGGATCACTCCTCCCTGCCTTCCTCTTCTCTCTGCTTGCATCAGCATGGACTCCTAGAACATGTGAGCTGCCTCAAGAAAATGCAGTTTTCAAAACCAGACTCAGCCTTTAGCCTCCAATGAATGAGAAGACATCTTCTAAAAATATAAACAATTACTTTCAGTTTGCTTTTGAAAAAGTAAAAGCATCTCCTAATTTTGGTTGGAAAAGTGCCTGCTCTCTGCTTCTGTCACAGGGCAGGATGCTATTGTAAGGCCATCTCTGAGCAGTGGACTCAAAAGCATTTTCAGGCATGTGAGAGAAGGGGGGACTCTTTAGAATGAGCAAACAAAACCATCCCTGACTTACTCCCTCAGGAATAGGGGGAGCACAAGGGGGGCGTGGTGGGGGTATGTACCCAAGAGACGATTGTATAAAGAAAATATGGAGGAACTGTTACATGTTTGGTACTAAATCATTTTCAGGGGATTGAAAAAACTATTGCTGGATTTCATGATGCTGACCAGTTGTTAGCTGATTAACCCATGTTAATAGGCACTTAAATAGAAGCAGGAAGGGAGGGGAAAGACTGGCTTCTGGACTTTCTCCCTGCCCCCCAGCCCTTACATATCACCTGCAGTGGCCAGAGTAGGGACTCAGAATTTAACCAGTGTAAGGCAGTGCTGGCTGCCATTGCCTGGTCACAATGAAATTGTTGGTTTTATTCCAGATGTAGCTTGTGCGGATGTAGCAGGAAAATCGGGAAACCTACCATCTCAGTGAGCATGCACTGCCTCCCAAAGGAGGGGCAGCTGTGCTTATATTTTTATGGTTAGAAAGGCACAAAATTATTATCAACTTAACTAAAACATTCCTTTTCTCTCTTTTTTCCTGAGTATCATGGAGTCTTCCAATTCTCTCTTTTGGACTGTAGATTTTTTTTTTTTTTTAACAAATGCTTTACGATGTAGAATATTTATTTTTTAGCTATTCTGGAGGATCTGACTGAAGGACTATTCATGGAACAAGAAGAACCATAAGGACTATCCATATCATCTTTGTTAAGAGTCTTCATGACTGTAAGATTGTAAATACAAATTATTTATTAACTCTGTTCTACCTGGAATTTAGGCTTCATATGGAAAATGTTTGAGATCAGGTAGTTGAGATTTGTCAGCAAATCTTCCCTAAGGATGGCACAAGAAAAGCAGCAACCAGGGCTGCTCATTACTTTGTGCTTAGAGTGAATGGTTTGGGATTTTTCTTTGCTTTGTTTGTTATGTCTTTCCAAGTTGAATTAGTTGATTGTACATTTGCAAGTATTTTTAGTTTGCAAAGAAAGCCATGAGGCCTTTACATACCGTTTTATCCCCAACCCTTGTGCCTATTTCCAGAGAGAGAAAAGCATATTACTTTTTGTTTTTTCATTTCTCCAAAAAAGAAAAAAAAATAACAAAGGTGAAACTTATATACAAATATTACCTCATTTGTTGTGTGACTGAGAAAAAGAATTTTTGGATCAAGCAGAAAGAGTTTAAGTGTCTAACAAACTTAATGCTACTGTAGTACCTAAAATAGTCAATGTTGTACATAGTATAAAAATTCTTTGCAGAAAAGTGTTCCCAATAAGGAAATAGCATTGAAATGTTAAATATAATTTCTGAAAGTTATTTTTTTCTAGCATCTTGTATGCCATTGCCTTATTTTTATAAATTATTCTCTCATTACCATTGCAATAGAGATCCCAGATTGTGTAGATATGCTATTTAAATAATTTATCAGGAAATACTGCTGGTAGAGTTAGTATTTCTATTTTTATAAAATGTTTGCACACTGAACTGATGAATTGTTGGTTTATCTCTGTTTTTTTTGTTTTTGATTTGTTTTTTGCTTTTTACGCCCCAGTTTTTACTATTTGCCAATACCTTTTTCTAGGAATGTGCTTCTTTTTTGTACACATTTTTACCCATTTTACATTCTAAAGCAGTGTAAGTTGTATATTGCTGTTTCTTATGTACAAGGAATACCAATAAATCATATGGAAATTTATATTTATACTTACTGTGTCTGTGTTTATTTGTTCTTGACTGGCTTTATTTTGTGAGGAATGGGTGAGTTCCATTCTTAAACCAATATAGCATATATAATAGGAAGTTACAGAAAGTAACAGTAACATTCACTATTCCTAAGTGAGTTAGGAAAACTGAGTTGCTCAGGCCTTGGCTTAGAATATACATTTGTTAAATTTGTTGAATCAAAGAACAACCAATAAATTAGACTGCCATATTTAAAAACATATAAATGAAAAATGACCCCTAAGACACAGGCCCCAAAAGGATACAATTTCATATTTCATTAAACGTCATCTACTGATTCCTTTTCAAAGCCCAGTTCTGTTTCCAAGGGGAACAATGTAAAGGAAACCGCAGGGGTGAAGTGCATGTATCTGGGGAAGCTGCATTTTCTGATACATCACTGACAGCAGCACTGCGTGGGCCGCATGATCAAATGTGGAGAAGCTTCAGAAGTGTGTATAAGGGAGGAAGTGTCTTTGGAAAGCTGGGCCAAATATAGATGTCACTTTTGGAGAACAAATAATGCCTTTGGTCAAAAACAGATAAAGAGAGAAATGTAGAATTCGGAAGAAATTCTAGGGGGAAAAATGTAAAATGCTAAATATTTTGTGAAGAGAAGTTCAAAGCCTTACAATAAGCAAACTTCAGATGAGCTAATAATCAATGTAGAATACTGACCAGTTAATTTCCATTTTTCATAATAACAGCAAGAAGAAGAAATCTTATCAGTAGGTAAAAATTTCTGGCTTTAAGGTCTATTAAACACAAGAAAGGACTGGGTGAATGAGAATCTTCTCCCTTTGTTGATTTTTCTCTTGTTCTCAAACACTTGCCTATCTGGCGGAACGTGATCACATATAAATTGTCAAATCATTTTATAGTGTTCAGGTGAAGAAGCAAGAGCTAAAGTGTTCATAGTGGTTATGGAGTTTGGAAAATTTATCTCAAAGAAATAATTCTTTGAAGTGAATACATCACTCATTCTCAGAAGAGCTCAACCTATAAAGTACTGGGAGAGAATTCTAGTTCACTTGTAGGCGGTGGGGCAAAACTGACTGAAAATATCAATCTGGAACAGAAAATGCTGCTAGGAAAAAGTTCCCAAACTTTTTCCCAAGGCATGTTCCTTGTTCACTCTGAAACTGACCTTCAAATTGGCAGGTTGTATTGAAATAAAAGACTTGCTAAAAATTAAAACCGTATCATTGAGGTGCTAGCTTTTTCCTCAGACAAAGTTTATTATGGGCAGGACCCACGCTACTTGGCCTTCATCCATTTCTGGATGGATACCCAGTGACTGGATTGCAGGATCGTGTGGCAGCCCTACGCTTAGCCTCCGGTGGAACCGCCATGCTGCCCTCCGGGGAGACGGTACCATTCTACTTCCCCACCAACAGTGAACAAGCTGTGAAGGGGGTGAGGTCCCTCACCTCCAGGACACTAGAGAGGGGTGCATGAAGACTCTGTATTTGCATCAGATGCAAAGGAAGACCCACTGGGAAACCAGTGCTTACACTGAAGTTCATCTTGCTTTGTCTCATCTCTATGTATTGGCATTTTGGCTTCTTGTTGAAAGAAAACCACCATCATCTGAAGAGGTACACTCCTACACAACAAAGGATTCAAGACATAACCTTTGGATCTATCCACTCCTACCTGTCCACCAAATTACCCAAGCCTCACTGAGTTATTCACAATAAGCAGCACCACTGCCCAGATGGGGAAAAAGGACATTACCCTGTTGGTTCAGGATTTGCTACAGGTAGGAGCATTAAGAAACATCTTGTCAACACCAGAAGGAAAGATACAAGATAAAGACTGGGACTGTGTAACTTAGTGAAATCTAAAGTGGTTAATGATGGTAAGTAAATGTGCAAATATAAGAATGTTTTTACATGAGGGAGAACAAATAAATGTCAACTTGGCAAGGTGTTGAGAATGGGATGCTATTGGAGGAAAATACAATCAATGTAAACAAGAATCTATAGGTAACAGTAACATTGTGATATGCCTCCACTGATTGTAACAAAGGCAATATACCAAATGTAAATGTCTATGGGGGGGGGGTGTGGGATTCTTGGTGGTAGTGTTGTTGTCTGTACTTTCAAACATATTTTAGTCCCGCCCCCCCTTTTTTTGGTCTTTTTTCCTCCTCTTCTATTTTGCAGAAGAAATGGAAAGGTCCACATATAGTTGTGGTTGTGAATGCATACTATATGATTGTACTGGGAACCACTGATTGTTTACTTAGGGTTGCATGTTTAAAAAATAAACAGAGGAATACAGTGCTGGAGAAAATGTGGAGAGAGGGATGCAACTAATAACTGCTAGTGGGGAGATACAGTGGTGCAGCCCATCTGGAGAGCAGTGTGGTGGTTCTGCAGGAGGCTAGGTGTGGGATTGCCATAAGGTTCTTCAACCCCATTGTTGGGTATATACTTGGAAGAACTGAGAGCAGGGACACGAAAGGAAAACATTTGCACACTGGTGTTTATGGCAGCAGTATTCAGAATTCACAATGGATGGAGGTGGCCTAAGGGTATATTGATTATTGAACAGAATGGTCAACTGTGATGTATACATACAATGGAATGTAGAGTGGTGGCAAGAAACAATGAAGTTGTGAGGTATGCACCCAGGTAAATGGACCCTGAGGACAGTATGTTGCATGAGACAAGCCAGAAATGAAAAGACAGACATTATAATGCCTCACTAATATGGACTAACTATAATGTGCAAACTCTGAGAACTGAATCTGAGAGCATAGGCTATCAGGAGAAGGTTTATTGTAATAATTCCTAGATTGTAAACTCTTACAGCAGTTATCTTTATTTCTGAGTTATGTCTAGATTCTGAGATGCTGAGCTCTTGTGTATAACCTGGTTGGTCCCTGGAACGTCACGTGACTGAGTGATGCTTGAGACTCAGAGCTAGAGTTTGGTAGCTATGAATGTCAGCATTATGCCATACAGCAAATGTTAAAGAAGCTGAAAAAGAGATCAGACTTCAATTAGAGATATGAATGAAATGTCCTTGGTTGGGACTAAGGTAAATCAGACTAAAGGGTATAGGATGATATTGACTGTATTTTAAAATTCTAACTTCTGTGTAAGACCAAAGGTAGAGAAGTTTATTTGGTGGAAAGACTGTATTTTTTGTAGCACACTATATAATTTAATTTGTATGGTCAGCTTATTCAAGCACCATAATTACATGGAACCTTGAGTAGGGAGATCTGGTTTGTTTTTACAGTTTGATGTGAAGCCCCAGTACATCCCAGAGTAATTTTGTCAGAGGATAAAAAGTATTCGAAAAGCCCCCTTGAGGGACTGGGGAAATAATGTGGAAATACTAAATTTACCCACCTGGGGAATTCCTTATATTCTCACAAATATTGGGGACTACCAATTTAGTAGGCTGAACCCTCAATCTTGGGGCTTGCTCTTATGAAGCCTGTTACTGCAAAGGAGATGCTAAGCCTACTTATAATTGTGTCTGAGTTACCCCCAGAGAACCTCTTTCATTGCTCAGATGTGGCCTCTCTCTCTAAGCCAATTTGGTGGTTGTACTTGCTGCCCTCCCCACTATGTGAGACATGACTCCCAGGAATATGGCTCTCCCTGGCAATGTGGGACATGACTTCAGGGGATGAGTCTGGACCCAGCATCCTGTGATTGAAAAAGCCTTCTTGACCAAAAGGGGAAAGAGAAATGAAATAATGTAGTTTCAGGGGCTGAGAGATTTCAAATAGTCAAGAGGTCATTCTGGAGGTAATTCTTACGAATGATATAGATATCCCTTCTTAGTTTTGGGTGTGTTGGAATGGCTAGAAGGAAACACCTGAAATTGTTGAACTGCAACCCAGTAGCCTTGATTCTTGATGACGAGTGTATAGCTTATATGATGTGTCCACGTGAATGTAGAGAACCTTGTGGCTCACACTCCCTTTGTCCATTGTATAGAAATATGAGTAGAAAAATGGGAACAAAAAAGTAAATGAATATTGGGGGGGTTTGTTCTGGGTGTTCTTTCTTATTTTATTTTTATTTTTATTTTTTTGGAGAAATGAAAATGTTCAAAAATTGACTATAGGGATGAATGCGCAACTATATGTTGATAATTTGAACAATTGATGGTACACTTTGCATGATTGCATGGTATGTGACTATATCTCAATAAAATTACAAGGGAACATTTTTTTAAAAAAAAACTTATTAGTAGGTGCTTCAAAGAGAGTTAGACTGAAGAGCAATAAACTTCAGGTCCTTGGAAATTTATAATAAAGGTGGTGCCGGTAGTTTTCTTACAGAGTAGAAACCCTCAAATTTTTGTTAAGCTCTTAATTTCATTCTCAAGACGAATTAGCTCTCTCTCTGACTTCCATATCTTTTCTTTAGTATCTTGTTCTGGAGCAAATACTCAGGCCTCGAGGGAACCTGAAAATAGAAACAAACCTGCTCAAGATACTAGCAGAGGAAAAAAACATATTTTAAGTAGCTGATCTTTATTTGCTATATTCTAAAAGGCCCAAACTCTGAAAGATGACAAAGTGAAATTATTATATCAAATAATTCAAATTCCTGCTTAAGAAAAATATCATTCTAGTAAGACAGTAAAGGCTAGTACTGCTTCATTGAGGAAATCCATTCTCTCTATGGCAAGTTGTACTGATTTAACAGACATTAGAGAGGAGGAAAAGCAGGGCCAAAACAAAAATTCATACAGAACACAGTGTGCCTGAACTGCATGAGGTTGAAACACATAAAATCAAATGCAAAACATTATATCACTAGTTTCAATACAACACATATATTAAAATGCTGATTTCTATTATGTATCCCTGATGTTGTAGGATTAATAATAAACAAGTTTTCCAAGAATTTAAAAGAAGAAAAACTATTGAAAAACTACATCACAAGTTTCAAAAACATCAAAGAAATGTAAGCCACAAAGAGAAAATCCAAATACCAGAATCATTATTTGAGGAATGATCTCTACAACGTAGTCCTTGAATTCAAAGAATTCAGGAAAAAACATGTGATTTAACTTAATTTACCAATTTTCTAAAAAGTATACCCCAACAAGTCTTTGCTTAGGATTCTTTACATTCTTCAGTCACATCTTCAGTCTCCTGTTCATCTGCACATAAAAACAATAAAAAGTTATCAGAAATCAGAAATGTGTGCATAATTAAGAAAAATAATTTACATCATAAAACAGTAAATATCCTTTCCACATAAGACAATAAACACATTCTCATTTAATATTTATTGAACAGTCACCACAAACTGCAAAGTTTAGGAAAAAAAGAGATGCATATGGTCCCTGCTGTCATTGAACTTACAGCTAAGGGAGAACTGTTTCAGTCTTGAGAGCTAAAACAGTTAATGGATTTAGAGATAGACATCAAAATTAATTTTTTTGGTTGTTTTGTACTAATTTTCTGGGAAGTAGAGTGAAACCAAAAATAAATGTTATATATAAGGTAGTTAAGAACTGCTTGTCTTTCATTTCTTCAATGTAAGAAAAAAAAATTTGACACTAACAGAAGTGGAATGGAAATCTCTCTCTAACCTTAGTGAGAAGGTTATCAGAAAAAGCAGAGATGGCAACAGAACCAGATAAAAGAAGACAATAAAAGAGAATCAAGAGAAACTGGAACCTTCATGCACTAATGGTGGGAATGTAAAATGGTGCAACCCCTTTGAAAAAACAGTCTAGCAGTTCTTCAAAAGGTTACTATAGACCCAGCAATTCCACACCTAGTTACCCACCTAAGAGAAATGAAAACACGTCCTCACAAAAACTTATACATGAATATATACGACAGCATTATTCATAATAGCCAAAAGGTAAAACAAACCAAATGTTCATCAATAGATGGATGGAAAAATAAAAGGTAGTAAATATCCATACACTGGAATATTATTCAGTCATAAAAAGAAATGAAGTGGCCACTACCGCTACCACCACCACCGCCACCACCACCGCCACTGCTGCCATGAGCAGTGCATAGGTGAGGCATGCATTACAAGATATGTGAGTACAACCAGGGCTTTAATTGCTGGTTTGCTGAGAAGGTCCTCAAGAGAAACGTCACAAGTGTTCATAGCACCATTTTTCATAATAGCCAAAAAGTGGAACACTAAATATCCATCCACTGACTAAAATGTGCCATATTCACACAATAGATATTATTCAGTAATACATAATAATAATATTAAATATTATTTAGTATAATAAATATTTGTCAGATATATGCTACAATAAGAATGGACTTTGAAAACATCATGCTAAGTTTAAGTAGTCAGTCAAAAAAGGCCACACATTGTATGATCCCATTTAAATGAAATGACAAGAATAGGCAAATCCATAGAAACAGAAAATAGATTAATGGTTACTCAGGGCTGGAGAGTTGGGGGAAAATGACAAGCGACTGCTAATGGGTTCAGGGTTTCTTTTGGGGATGAAAAAAACGTTCTAAAATTGATTGTAGTGATGGTTACTCAATTCTGCAAGTATATTACAACCATTGAATTGAATACTTTAATATGGTATTGCTGAATAGTGATTCTCAAAAACATATGCTCATGTCCCAATCCACAGAATCTGTAATTATTACCTTATTTGGGAAAAGGGTCTTTGCATATGTAATTAAGTTAAGAATCTTGAGATGGAAGCAGAGATTGGAGTGATGTGGCCAGAAGCCAAGGGCCTCTGGCAGCCACCAGAAGCTGGAACAGGAAAGGAAGCATGTCTACTCAAGAGCCTCTAGAGGACTGCAGCCCAGATCACACCTTGATTTTGGATTTCTGGTCTTCAGAACTGTGAGACAATAAATTTCTGTTATTTTAAGCTGTCCAGTTTATGGTAATTTCCTGCAACAGCCATATTTACGGCCAACTGATTATTGACAAGGTGACAAAGACCATCAATTGGGAAAGAATATCTCTTCAACAAATGGTTCTCAGAAAACTGGACCTCCGTTTGTTAAAAAAAAAAAAAAACAGAGGACCCCTACCCCACATTATATACAGAAATCAATTCAAAATGGATCAAAGATCCAAATATAACAGCTAGAACTATCAAACTCCTAGAAGAAAACATAAGGAAACATCTTCAGGACCTTGTGTTAAGCAATGGTTTCTTAGACTTTACACCCAAAGCACAAGCCACAAAAGAAAAAAATAAATGGGACCTCATCAAAATTAAAACCTTTTGTGTCTCAAAGGACTTTGACTACCTACACAATGGGAGAAAATATTTGGATAAAGGTTTACTATCCAGAATATATAAAGAATTCCTTCAACTAACAACAAAAAGATGAACAATCTTATTTAAAAATGAGCAAAAGACTTGAATAGATACCTCTCTAAACAAGATATACAAATGGCCAAAAAGCACATAAAAAGCTGCTCAACATCATTAGCCATCAGGGAAATGCAAATCTAAACCACAATGAAATATTATTTCCCACCCGTTAGAATGGGTGCTATTAAAAAAAATGGAAAATAACAAGTGCTGGAGAGGATGCAGAGAAACAGGAACACTCATTCATTGTTAGTGGCAAAGTAAAATGGTGCAGCTGCCGTGGAAGACAGTTTAGTGGTTCCTCAGAAAGCTAAGTATAGAACTACCATATGACCCAGAAAACCCAAAAGACTTGAAAGCAGGGACTCGAATAGATATCTGAACACTGATGTTCATAGCAGCATTATTCACAATTGCCAAAAGATAGAAGCAACTCAAGCGTCCATCAATAGATGAATGGATGAATAAAATGTGATATACACTAACAATGAAATGTTAGTCAGCTGTAAAAAGTAATGAAGTCCTGATACATGTGACAACTGGATGAACCTTGAAGACATCATGTTGAGTGAAATATAAGCCAGATGCCAAAGGACAAATATTGTGTGATCTCACTGATTTGAAATAATCGGAAAAAGCAAATTCAAAGAATCAAAACCTAGGGTTACCAGGGGACAGGGTGGGGATAGGGAATGGAAAGTAAAGGCTTAAAATGTACAGGGCTCCTATTTGGAATGACGGTTGTGTTTAGGTAATGGATGGTGGTGATGGTAGCACAACATTGTGAATGTAATTAACAGCTCTGAAATATATATCTGAATGTGATTAAAAGGAGAAATGTTAGATTGCATACATGGAAACAGAAATAAAATTTTTTAAAAATCCATGGAACTACACTACACACTGAACCCTAAGCTAAACCATGGACTTCAATTAATGGTACAATTATTAAAATATGCTATCATCAATCATAACAAATATTCTACTCCAAGGCAAGGTGTTGTTGGTGGGGTATTTTATGCATAATTTTTCTGTAAACACAACTTCTCTAATAAAAAATTTTTTAAATTAACAATATTTGCTATTAAAAGAGACAAAGATAATGTCTTCTTTATTTCCTTGTTGTCTACATATAGAAATCTACTCTTTGAAAATCACACTCGTGTACCTATTTCCTAAGAAGGAGCCAGAATATAATGTGACACCTGAATACACAGCAACTCCTCATTATAGGGAGAGGGGGCTTCCTGCTAAGAAAACTGTTAAAGCATTCGGTTTTGCTGCCCACTTTTGTGGAAAGTACATCATAATGTACAATTTAGTATTCCAGAATTTTATTTACTAGCAAATTATTTTAACAACTTAAATTCTGAGGTTAGTAAAACAAGGAGGAAAACTCCAACTTCGGATATACTATCACGCCTCTGGAAATGATAATGAAGGGCCTATTCTTTAGGGTTTATTATGCAATCATTTGAAAATAAAATATTGTTTGCATAAGCACATCTCTACCATTTTAATCCTCTATACCTGCAGGGGTTGTTATAATCATGCATTAGGTTTATCTGGTGTGACTAGAGGACATGTTCTATGGCATTATAGGTGAACCTCAATAACTTCTTTCCACATGTTTCAGCTATCACATTAAGTTCTGGCTCATTCCATCTTGTCATGTTCTACCGACTCACAGATATATATCAGAGTGACTCATGTTCACACGGAAATAAAGTCTTATCTCAGCAAAGTACTGTTATAAACCCCCCACCTGACTCGATGGGAATGAGACCCCATGTACAACAAATCATTGCATCCAATTTGGTAAGCTTGAGACAATCTACAAAGGGGAAATTCATACACTTTCTCTTTAATAAAATCCCTTTGTCCAAGAAGAAAATGTACTGCAGTTTAGAGTAGAACAAAGTTTTTATAGTTTAGTTATTAAAGAAAGATCCTTGGTCGGCAGGGTGGGGAGACAGACCACACCCATCCAGTTGAATTGCGTGCTATAAGTGAACTCTGCTGCTGGATAAAAACTTTATAGCTTGTAAAATTTCATTAAGAAAAGAAAAAAATTCCAAGTCTTTATACAGAACATGAGGCTTACATAATTCTTAAGCAACACCATGTGCTTTCATTCATAATGTAAGAATAAATATGAAACATATTTTCAGTATAATATTCCAAAACTGGATATAAATTCAAATTCTTGCATTTATTAAATAGCTACTTGGTTTAAGAGAGCATGCTGGGCATCATGGAAGATGTAACAATGAATTGGAAGATAGGAGCTCTGTTCTCAAAAGTGTTACACAAGTTTAAGGAAGAGAAGGTATGTGTTTAAAAAAATGGTTGGCAATGTGTTTAAAATGATCCTACAGGAGACAAATACACATGGGTATCCCAAGGAGAAAAATAACTTCTAGCTGAGGAGACCAGCAAAGGTTATATTCAGATGGGATGATCTTTCCCTATTCTTAAAAGTTGAAGTTGAAATTCAACTACCAAAGATGGGGGTCTGGACATTCCTGGGAAGAAAATGGCCTGATCAACAGTAGAAGGATAGGAAATCACTAGAAATCTTAAAACCAGATTAGCTGTAACTTGAATAACTTTTAGGGGACTAGCTAGAGATTGATTTGGAAGAGAGCTTCATGTCAGATTATGGAGGACTTGAACAGCAAGTGAAAGAATCTGGATTTCATTCAACAAGCTTTTGAGCTGCAAGTGTGGTTATCAAAGATGTACTTTCAGGGAATTAACTTAGTGGTGGTGGACAATGGCGGAAGGAGGGAAAGGCTGGAGGCAGGAAGGCCTGATAGCAAGGATACTGCATTGGTCCAGCTGAGGCAGAAGGAAGATAAAGGAGGGGATGGGCATGGGAGACACTGCAGGAGTAGAACAAGCAATGCTTGAAGACTGGAAGTGGGAAGCAGGGGAGAGGGAAGATTCAGTGATGACTCAGGTTTTTGAGCCTAGGGGATTGAGGAAACAGAAGTAGTAAAGTCAAGAGGAAAATCTGAGTTGAGAGAAAAAAGATGAGGGTATCAATTTGAGGCCACATCCAGATGGAGTTGTCTGGCAGGCAGTTAGCTAATTCTAGGAGTTAGCTTAGAATTAATAGATTATTGACTTCATAATTAGTAGACCAATAGATTGATTTAGACAAAGTAGACAATATATTTAAGAGTAATCTCGCAAGATGGCAGACTGGTGAGCTGTATGTTTTAGTTACTCCTCCAGGAAAGTAGGTAAAAAGCCAGGAACTGCATGGACTGGACACCACAGAGCAATCTCTCTTTGGGCATACTTCATACAACACTCATGAAAACGTGGAACTGCTGAGATCAGCGAAATCTGTAAGTTTTTGCGGCCAGGGGACCCGCGCCCCTCCCTGCCAGGCTCAGTCCCGGGGGAGGAGGGGCTGTCAGCTCCAGGAAGGAGAAGGGAGAATTGCAGTGGCTGCTCTTACCGGAAACTCATTCTACTGATTCAAACTCCAACCATAGATAGACTGAGGCCAGACACCAGAGACTCTGAGAGCAGCCAGCCCAGCAGAGAGGAGACAGGCATAGAAAAAAAACAACACGAAAAACTCCAAAATAAAAGCAGAGGATTTTTGGAGTTCTGGTGAACACAGAAAGGGGAAGGGCGGAGATCAGGCCTTGAGGCGCATATGCAAATCCCGAAGCAAGGCTGATCTCTCTGCCCTGGGCACCTTTCCTTAATGGCCCTGGTTGCTTTGTCTATTAGCATTTCAATAACCCATTAGATCTCTGAGGAGGGCCGTTTTTTTTTTTTTTTTTTTTTTTTTAAATCCTTTTTGCTTTTTCTAAAACAATTACTCTAAGAAGCTCAATACAGAAAGCTTCAAAGAATTGAAATTTGGGCACGTCAAGTCAAGAGCAGAAATAAGAGAGCTCTGAGACAAAAGGCAATAATCCAGTGGCTGAGAAAATTCACTAAACAACACAACTTCCCAAGAAAAGGGGGGTGTCCGCTCACAGCCACCATCCTGGTGGACAGGAAACACTCCTGCCCATCGCCAGCCCCATAGCCCAGAGCTGCCCCAGACAACCCAGTGTGACGGAAGTGCTTCAAATAACAGGCACACACCACAAAACTGGGCGTGGACATTAGCCTTCCCTGCAACCTCAGCTGAATGTCCCAGAGCTGGGAAGGGGGAGCAGTGTGAATTAACAGAGCCCCATTCAGCCATCATTTGAGCAGACTGGGAGCCTCCCAACACAGCCCAGCAGCCCATAACTGCCCTGGGGGGACGGCACTCACCTGTGACATAGCACAGTCATCCCTCAACAGAGGACCCGGGGTGCACAGCCTGGAAGAGGGGCCCACTTGCAAGTCTCAGGAACCATACGCCAATACCAAAGACTTGTGGGTCAGTGGCAGAGACAAACTGTGGCAGGACTGAACTGAAGGATTAGACTATTGCAGTAGCTTTAAAACTCTAGGATCATCAGGGAGATTTGATTGTTAGGGCCACCCCCCCTCCCCGACTGCCCAGAAACACGCCCCATATACAGGGCAGGCAACACCAACTACACACGCAAGCTTGGGACACCAATTGGGCCCCACAAGACTCACTCCCCCACTCACCAAAAAGGCTAAGCAGGGGAGATCTGGCTTGTGGAGAACAGGTGGCTCGTGGACGCCACCTGCTGGTTAGTTAGAGAAAGTGTACTCCACGAAGCTGTAGATCTGATAAATTAGAGATAAGGACTTCAACTGGTCTACAAACCCTAAAAGAACCCTATCAAGGTCAGCAAATGCCACGAGGCCAAAAACAACAGAAAATTATAAAGCATATGAAAAAACCAGACGATATGGATAACCCAAGCCCAAGCACCCAAATCAAAAGACCAGAAGAGACACACCTAGAGCAGCTACTCAAAGAACTAAAGATGAACAATGAGACCCTAGTACGGGATATGAAGGAAATCAAGAAGACCCTAGAAGAGCATAAAGAAGACATTGCAAGACTAAATAAAAAAATGGATGATCTTATGGAAATTAAAGAAACTGTTGACCAAATTAAAAAGATTCTGGACACTCATAGTACAAGACTAGAGGAAGTTGAACAACGAATCAGTGACCTGGAAGATGACAGAATGGAAAATGAAAACATAAAAGAAAGAATGGGGAAAAAAATTGAAAAACTCGAAATGGACCTCAGGGATATGATAGATAATATGAAACGTCTGAATATAAGACTCATTGGTGTCCCAGAAGGGGAAGAAAAGGGTAAAGGTCTAGGAAGAGTATTCAAAGAAATTGTTGGGGAAAACTTCCCAAATCTTCTAAACAACATAAATACACAAATCATGAATGCTCAGCGAACTCCAAATAGAATAAATCCAAAAAAACCCACCCCGAGACATATACTGATCACACTGCCAAACATAGAAGAGAAGGAGCAAGTTCTGAAAGCAGCAAGAGAAAAGCAATTCACCACATACAAAGGAAACAGCATAAGACTAAGTAGTGACTACTCAGCAGCCACCATGGAGGCGAGAAGGCAGTGGCACGATATATTTAAAATTCTGAGTGAGAGGAATTTCCAGCCAAGAATACTTTATCCAGCAAAGCTCTCCTTCAAATTTGAGGGAGAGCTTAAATTTTTCACAGACAAAGAAATGCTGAGAGAATTTGCTAACAAGAGACCTGCCCTACTGGAGATACTAAAGGGAGCCCTACAGACAGAGAAACAAAGACAGGACAGAGAGACTTGGAGAAAGGTTCAGTACTAAAGAGATTCGGTATGGGTACAATAAAGGATATTAATAGAGAGAGGGAAAAATATGGCAAACATAATCCAAAGGATAAGATGGCCGATTCAAGAAATGCCTTCACGGTTTTAACGTTGAATGTAAATGGATTAAACTCCCCAATTAAAAGATATAGATTCGCAGAATGGATCAAAAAAAATGAACCATCAATATGTTGCATACAAGAGACTCATCTTAGACACAGGGACACAAAGAAACTGAAAGTGAAAGGATGGAAAAAAATATTTCATGCAAGCTACAGCCAAAAGAAAGCAGGTGTAGCAATATTAATCTCAGATAAAATAGACTTCAAATGCAGGGATGTTTTGAGAGACAAAGAAGGCCACTACATACTAATAAAAGGGGCAATTCAGCAAGAAGAAATAACAATCGTAAATGTCTATGCACCCAATCAAGGTGCCACAAAATACATGAGAGAAACATTGGCAAAACTAAAGGAAGCAATTGATGTTTCCACAATAATTGTGGGAGACTTCAACACATCACTCTCTCCTATAGATAGATCAACCAGACAGAAGACCAATAAGGAAATTGAAAACCTAAACAATCTGATAAATGAATTAGATTTAACAGACATCTACAGGACATTACATCCCAAATCAACAGGATACACATACTTTTCTAGTGCTCACGGAACTTTCTCCAGAATAGATCATATACTGGGACATAAAACAAGCCTCAATAAATTTAAAAAGATTGAAATTATTCAAAGCACATTCTCTGACCACAATGGAATACAATTAGAAGTCAATAACCATCAGAGACTTAGAAAATTCACAAATACCTGGAGGTTAAACAACACACTCCTAAACAATCAGTGGGTTAAAGAAGAAATAGCAAGAGAAATTGCTAAATATATAGAGACGAATGAAAATGAGAACACAACATACCAAAACCTATGGGATGCAGCAAAAGCAGTGCTAAGGGGGAAATTTATAGCACTAAACGCATATATTAAAAAGGAAGAAAGAGCCAAAATCAAAGAACTAATGGATCAACTGAAGAAGCTAGAAAATGAACAGCAAACCAATCCTAAACCAAGTACAAGAAAAGAAATAACAAGGATTAAAGCAGAAATAAATGACATAGAGAACAAAAAAACAATAGAAAGGATAAATATCACCAAAAGTTGGTTCTTTGAGAAGATCAACAAGATTGACAAGCCCCTAGCTAGACTGACAAAATCAAAAAGAGAGAAGACCCATATAAACAAAATAATGAATGAAAAAGGTGACATAACTGCAGATCCTGAAGAAATTAAAAAAATTATAAGAGGATATTATGAACAACTGTATGGCAACAAACTGGATAATGTAGAAGAAATGGACAATTTCCTGGAAACATATGAACAACCTAGACTGACCAGAGAAGAAATAGAAGACCTCAACCAACCCATCACAAGCAAAGAGATCCAATCAGTCATCAAAAATCTTCCCACAAATAAATGCCCAGGGCCAGATGGCTTCACAGGGGAATTCTACCAAACTTTCCAGAAAGAACTGACACAAATCTTACTCAAACTCTTTCAAAACATTGAAAAAAATGGAACACTACCTAACTCATTTTATGAAGCTAACATCAATCTAATACCAAAACCAGGCAAAGATGCTACAAAAAAGGAAAACTACCGGCCAATCTCCCTAATGAATATAGATGCAAAAATCCTCAACAAAATACTTGCAAATCGAATCCAAAGACACATTAAAAAAATCATACACCATGACCAAGTGGGGTTCATTCCAGGCATGCAAGGATGGTTCAACATAAGAAAAACAATCAATGTATTACAACACATTAAAAACTCGAAAGGGAAAAATCAATTGATCATCTCAATAGATGCTGAAAAAGCATTTGACAAAATCCAACATCCGTTTTTGGTAAAAACACTTCAAAAGGTAGGAATTGAAGGAAACTTCCTCAACATGATAAAGAGCATATATGAAAAACCCACAGCCAGCATAGTACTCAATGGTGAGAGACTGAAAGCCTTCCCTCTAAGATCAGGAACAAGACAAGGATGCCCGCTGTCAACACTGTTATTCAACATTGTGCTGGAAGTGCTAGCCAGGGCAATCCGGCAAGACAAAGAAATAAAAGGCATCCAAATTGGAAAAGAAGAAGTAAAACTGTCATTGTTTGCAGATGATATGATCTTATATCTAGAAAACCCTGAGAAATCAACGATACACCTACTAGAGCTAATAAACAAATTTAGCAAAGTAGCGGGATACAAGATTAATGCACATAAGTCAGTAATGTTTCTATATGCTAGAAATGAACAAACTGAAGAGACACTCAAGAAAAAGATACCATTTTCAATAGCAACTAAAAAAATCAAGTACCTAGGAATAAACTTAACCAAAGATGTAAAAGACCTATACAAAGAAAACTACATAACTCTACTAAAAGAAATAGAAGGGGACCTTAAAAGATGGAAAAATATTCCATGTTCATGGATAGGAAGGCTAAATGTCATTAAGATGTCAATTCTACCCAAACTCATCTACAGATTCAATGCAATCCCAATCAAAATTCCAACAACCTACTTTGCAGACTTGGAAAAGCTAGTTATCAAATTTATTTGGAAAGGGAAGATGCCTCGAATTGCTAAAGACACTTTAAAAAAGAAAAACGAAGTGGGAGGACTTACACTCCCTGACTTTGAAGCTTATTATAAAGCCACAGTTGCCAAAACAGCATGGTACTGGCACAAAGATAGACATATAGATCAATGGAATCGAATTGAGAATTCAGAGATAGACCCTCAGATCTATGGCCGACTGATCTTTGATAAGGCCCCCAAAGTCACCGAACTGAGCCATAATGGTCTTTTCAACAAATGGGGCTGGGAGAGTTGGATATCCATATCCAAAAGAATGAAAGAGGACCCCTACCTCACCCCCTACACAAAAATTAACTCAAAATGGACCAAAGATCTCAATATAAAAGAAAGTACCATTAAACTCCGAGAAGATAATGTAGGAAAACATCTTCAAGACCTTGTATTAGGAGGCCACTTCCTAGACTTTACACCCAAAGCACAAGCAACAAAAGAGAAAATAGATAAATGGGAACTCCTCAAGCTTAGAAGTTTCTGCACCTCAAAGGAATTTCTCAAAAAGGTAAAGAGGCAGCCAACTCAATGGGAAAAAATTTTTGGAAACCATGTATCTGACAAAAGACTGATATCTTGCATATACAAAGAAATCCTACAACTCAATGACAATAGTACAGACAGCCCAATTATAAAATGGGCAAAAGATATGAAAAGACAGTTCTCTGAAGAGGAAATACAAATGGCCAAGAAACACATGAAAAAATGTTCAGCTTCACTAGCTATTAGAGAGATGCAAATTAAGACCACAATGAGATACCATCTAACACCGGTTAGAATGGCTGCCATTAAACAAACAGGAAACTACAAATGCTGGAGGGGATGTGGAGAAATTGGAACTCTTATTCATTGTTGGTGGGACTGTATAATGGTTCAGCCACTCTGGAAGTCAGTCTGGCAGTTCCTTAGAAAACTAGAGATAGAGCTACCATTTGATCCAGCGATTGCACTTCTCGGGATATACCCGGAAGATCGGAAAGCAGTGACACGAACAGATATCTGCACGCCAATGTTCATAGCAGCATTATTCACAATTGCCAAGAGATGGAAACAACCCAAATGTCCATCAACAGATGAGTGGATAAATAAAATGTGGTATATACACACGATGGAATACTACGCGGCAGTAAGAAGGAACGATCTGGTGAAACATATGATGTCCGGCGCTCTCTCCGCCCCGCCTCGAGTCCCCGGTCGGCCGGCGATGGGGACCAGAGAGATAAGGGGAGAGAGGGTGCGGACAATGTCTTACCCGACGCACTCGTGATCACTCTGGACTCGCAGCAGTGAAGCATGTAGGCTTTTAATGGAACTAGGCAATCATCCTCTTTACAGGTTCCGCCCGGGGCAAGACGCCTCGGGGGAGAACAACCTCGATGCGGCCGTCAGGCGCGGCTCCTTGTGGGCTGTCTCTCCGAGCTCTGCCCGGGAACTTTCTTATAAACCTTACGTATATCCAATGGGCTAACGCCACGCACACAAGCATGATTGGTGAATACAGCGGGTGGTTACATACATCGAAAGGCGGAAGCAGGATGTGGGCGCCATCTTGACACCACTCGATGGGCGGGGGGAACTCAAGGGCAGGCTGCAGCTTGTCTACTAGGCCTAATCCGGAATGTGGCTGCTCACATCTCCCCCTTTTTGTTTTTATTTTGATGCCCCAGTGTCTCCAGTGATGAATGTGCTCCCGTGGACCTAGATGGCCCACAACGTATGTTTTGGTGCTTTGGGGAGTCTGGACTAGGTCCCGGCCATACTGCGGCGGGGCCTCTGGCACCGACCAGAATGCTCACTTCATATAGAGACCGGAGAGCCCATGAGCTGGAAACCATGTGGCTCTCCTTGCAGTACTCAGTCTCGCAACTGGGGGACAAGAGGGTTAGGAGAACGGTAGCCAGTGTCGAGGGCGTCACTAGGTGTCTCTGTGCAATGGCAGGGGTCCCGTCTGGCCACAACTAGGACTCTGCCCAAGAGATCTACCTGAGACAAAAATAGGACCACTGGTGCCGATTATTTATATCCGGGATTTTGCCAAATACTTAGCTGCGAACCTTGCCCCCAAATGCCCCGCTTCGAGTGGTTGGGATGGGTGCTGGGCAGAGGGACTATAGTCATCAGGAGGGTTACAGGCAGAGGACATGGCCATCATGGCGGTAACACGTAATTGCTGTTGTCTTTGAAACAAACGCTCCAGCAAACTCTTAACAATGATCAAACCTACTAATAACCCCACAGCAAGAAGAACCCAGTTGGTCAGATTAGGCCAAGAGAACCAGGAGGGAAAAAAGGTCAATATTCCTGGCCCTCTTCCCGGTCTGCTGGGGAGTGGTCGACACCGTCGACATCATTTGACCGCTCATCACGCGAGTTGAGGACTGGATCCAACAGGTCACGTTGGGGGTTTAACGACCCGTCAGGCTGCAGTTCTTTGGTGTTCTCAGGCGACTGCACGGTTCTCACCAGTCTTTCCGGAACCCACACTGGTTGACGTCCTGGTTCCTGGGGAAAAACACAAACAGAGCCTCTGGCCCAGCTGAGCACCGGGTCAGGGCCTTTGTACTCGGGCGGGGGGTACGGCAAAGGTTGCCCCTCCCCTGACCGGCCCATCGGGGTTTCCGGGTCTGGCAGCAAAGGATAATTACATTTACTGGGCATGGCCACTAGAGGGAGCTCTCGGCGAGGTCCTTTGGTGGGACCGCCCAAGGCGTCAGTTAGGAGCTGGGGTGTCCCTGGGGGTGCAGCGGTAGACATTGGCGGGGCGGAAGGCCGCACGGGTGTGGCGGGAGGCTCCTCCCACTCAAGTAGCGGGGATGCTTCCGCCTCCTCGCCAGTATCGCTATCTGACTCTGAGTCAGAGTCACTGGACTCCGGCGGTTTGCCCTTATAGGAGCCGTCCGCTGACGAAACTGACTGGGTTTCTTGGAGCACGCACCGTGCTTCTTGCAAGGCAGAGGACGGGCTTAGGCCGGCAGCCGATTCTAGTTCAAGGACCGCACGGACGGTCTCCCATATGGGTACTAGAATCGGGTCCATACACACGCCCGTCTGGCGCGCTCGGTCTATGTCGCGGCCGAGCTTCATCCAAGAGGGTAGGCTAAGGCTGCCGGTGCAGGCAAACCAAGGGGCAAAAGTATCAACATCATCAAGAAAACGCTGAAGGGAGCTTTTCCTGACCGAGATACCCCGTTGTTTCAAAAGGTTCTTTAAGGGAGCTAAGAGAGGTGAACTTCCGGACTGCCCCATGATTGCAGTCGGCACTATACTTCAGTCACTCGGAGAGCTCTTCCGAGTCCCCCGGGGTCACCTGAAAACCCACGGGCCCTGACTCTCACGTAAAAGAAACACTCACCTTCTCGCGCTGATCAGGCGCGGGAAGTCCGCTGCAGTGAAAAAGGAGCGAGGCGAAAGGTATGTGCCCCGTACGGTTAGCTCAGTTGGTTAGAGCTTGGTGCTGATAACGCCAAGGTCGCGGGTTCGATCCCCGTACGGGCCACCACTTGTCCGGCGCCTTCTCGCTCGGTCCCGCGCGTCCTGTCCTCGGCCGGCAAGGAGAACAGAGGGAAAGAGGGAGAGACGCAGACAAACTGACACTTGAGGTACGCAATGGCAGTGAATGCAAGCCTTTTACTGGAGCCAGGAAGAAAATTTTCTCTGTTACATATTCCACACGAGGCCCTATACCCCGTGGGAGAACAACCTCTATGCGGCCGTCAGGCGCGGCTCCTTGTGGGCTGTCTCTCCGAGCTCTGCCCGGGAACTTTCTTATAAACCTTACGTATATCCAATGGGCTAACGCCACGCACACAAGCATGATTGGTGAATACAGCGGGTGGTTACATACATCGAAAGGCGGAAGCAGGATGTGGGCGCCATCTTGACACCACTCGATGGGCGGGGGGAACTCAAGGGCAGGCTGCAGCTTGTCTACTAGGCCTAATCCGGAATGTGGCTGCTCACAATATGACAACATGGATGAACCTTGAAGACATAATGCTGAGCGAAATAAGCCAGGCACAAAAAGAGAAATATTATATGCTACCACTAATGTGAACTTTGAAAAATGTAAAACAAATGGTTTATAATGTAGAATGTAGGGGAACTAGCAGTAGAGAGTAATTAAGGAAGGGGGAACAATAATCCAAGAAGAACAGATAAGCTATTTAACGTTCTGGGGATGCCCAGAAATGACTATGGTCTGTTAATTTCTGATGGATGTAGTAGGAACAAGTTCACTGAAATGTTGCTATAGTATGTAACTTTCTTGGGGTAAAGTAGGAACATGTTGGAAGTTAAGCAGTTATCTTAGGTTAGTTGTCTTTTTCTTACTCCCTTGTTATGGTCTCTTTGAAATGTTCTTTTATTGTATGTTTGTTTTCTTTTTAACTTTTTTTTTCATACAGTTGATTTGAAAAAAGAAGGGAAAGTTAAAAAAAAAAAAAAAAAGAAAAAAGACAAACAAGGAAAAAAAAAAAAAAAAAAGATGTAGTGCCCCCTTGAGGAGCCTGTGGAGAATGCAGGGGTATTCGCCTACCCCACCTCCATGGTTGCTAACATGACCACAGACATAGGGGACTGGTGGTTTGATGGGTTGAGCCCTCTACCATAAGTTTTACCCTTGGGAAGACGGTTGCTGCAAAGGAGAGGCTAGGCCTCCCTGTATTTGTGCCTAAGAGTCTCCTCCTGAATGCCTCTTTGTTGCTCAGATGTGGCCCTCTCTCTCTGGCTAAGCCAACTTGAAAGGTGAAATCACTGCCCTCCCCCCTACGTGGGATCAGACACCCAGGGAAGTGAATCTCCCTGGCAACGTGGAATATGACTCCCGGGGAGGAATGTAGACCCGGCATCGTGGGATGGAGAACATCTTCTTGACCAAAAGGGGGATGTGAAAGGAAATGAAATAAGCTTCAGTGGCAGAGAGATTCCAAAACGAGCCGAGAGATCACTCTGGTGGGCACTCTTACGCACACTTTAGACAACCTTTTTTAGGTTCTAAAGAATTGGGGTAGCTGGTGGTGGATACCTGAAACTATTAAACTACAACCCAGAACCCATGAATCTCGAAGACAGTTGTATAAAAATGTAGCTTATGAGGGGTGACAGTGGGATTGGGAATGCCATAAGGACCAAACTCCACTTTGTCTAGTTTATGGATCGATGTGTAGAAAAGTAGGGGAAGCAAACAAACAGACAAAGGTACCTAGTGTTCTTTTTTACTTCAATTGCTCTTTTTCACTCTAATTATTATTCTTGTTATTTTTGTGTGTGTGCTAATGAAGGTGTCAGGGATTGATTTAGGTGATGAATGTACAACTATGTAATGGTACTGTAAACAATCGAAAGTACAATTTGTTTTGTATGGAAAAAAAAAAAAAAAAAAAAAAGAGTAATCTACATTAGAGTTAAAAGTTGAAGCTATGTGAATACATAGATCTGACATAGATGAATAACTGAATATTTGCTCATGTAAAAAACTGTTCGTTGTATTTTTATCTCCCATTGTAAGATGCAGTATTGGATAATGAAAAAATACTTGAGATTATAGAGTGGGCTGTGACAGGCATTTCACGTACAAAAACTAATACAGTCACAATGATACATGGCATTTTACAAATTAATTCCTTGGAACAAACAGTTTAGAAGTTTATAAGTTGAAATATGAAACAAATCTATTCAAATTCTCTGTCTCCATTTAAACTAACTTCTTTTCTCTTTTCCTCTTAAATCAACATTGTTTTCAGGATGAAAGAATTACCATCAAGAATAACATGTTTCATAAGAGTACTAATCTCAACCTCAATCTCACAAGAATATTGATAAATATAGTCTTGTTTTGCATGCTATTATTGCTACCATCTTATGACTTAGAAATACACTTCTTTATCCTAAATTACCTTGGCCTATAATACCTTTATATTGAAATGCTTAGTAGGAATGACACACCAAAACACATATGCTCCAAGTCTCACCTGTTTTGGCTTCCATTGGAGGGCTGAGTTCCAAATATTGGTCTTCTGATGAAAGGTTCACATTGATGCCATACAATGGGTCATCCAAGAAAGAGGGCCTTTTCAGTCTCCCAATGCCATGAGTTTTTGACATAAAATAGTCTTTTTTGTCACTAATATCCTCATCACTTGGAAATTGGAGGCAATTCATATCCTCTACCTCGATGACAAGAGTTTCTGACATGTAATGTTCAGTCAAGGCTTTAGTGAGATAGTAGCCTCTAGGTGTTTCACATTCTGCATTCCCAAGGATATTTTCATCTTCTACCTCAGTTTGTTTGACCTTTGTTTCTGAACCATTTAGTAACTCAGAGAGTACTGATCTGGAAAGCTGGGGGAACTCAGGTGTTATATCATCCATGTCATTGTTTTCTCTTTCTGAAGAAAGTCTAATCATGGATTTTTGTTTGAATATGCATTCATCCAGAAGAGACTTTAACTGTTCCTTAGAGAGAAGTGATGTTGAATCTAACTGATGAAACAAATCAAGAGTTTTCATAGTCAGTTGTTTGAATAAGCAGTTATTTATTTTTGGTAAGCTACTAATAATACAATATAAGTGGAAGTGCCAAGAAACTCCTTATAAAAAACACCCAAATAGGAAAATAATTCATTTCTTTTCCAAAATAAGTTTATTTATCCAAAATAAGTTCATTTATCCAAAATACCAGGAGAAATGCATAGCAGCCCCAGAAAATAAATTTAGAATCAATTATGCACCAGTAAAAAAAAAAAAAAAACAAAGAAAAGCGCCATAACACTGATGGAAATGAATTGCTACACCCAATTAATCACCAACACCCTCTCTACACACTGAAGAGAAGTAACTTGAGCTGGAACAGAGATCTTAGAGAAGCACCTTTGTTTTAAAAAGTCTTGGACATTGAGCAGGGAAGTAGGTAACTACCTCTTTGATAACCAGTCAGGAATCATGCCAATATCTCCAAAAAGTGTTTCTCTGTCCCCAGCTATTCTTCAGTGTGAACCCCACCACCACCTAATTCCCTATCTGGGAAAAAAATCTCAAGCAAACAAGACAGGCTACACCTACCCCTGGGAATTTACCACTCATGTCTGTCCACAACCTTCAGCAGACAATACTGCTAAAGATAGAAAAGGAAGGGTGGAGAGGTGATACATCCTGAGTTGTGTAGTTACTTCAAAGCGACAGATCTCAGTAGAGGCCAGGGGCATTCCAAGAGTAGTGCATTTGGGGAGAAGAATTTGATCACACCTATTTAATCCTTACTGGAGAATTTGATCATGCATATTTAATCCCTGTCTGTGAAGTTTACCAGGGTTGGATGTTTCTCCTGAAACCAAGATCTTAAAGATTTAAAAACACTTTTTTACTTCCAATAGTGTTCTCAGGAGATAAATAAATCAAACCAAAGTACAGGGCTATATTCTACATGAGTTCAACTGAACAGCATGTCATTTGAGTTGCAAAATGTCACTTGAGTTGCAAAAATCACCAAAAAAAAATGGGTCTAAAATAAACGGAAATAAAATAAAATATATATTTACACATATATATGTATATATGTGTGTGTGTGTGTATGTGTGTGTGTGTGTGTGTGTGTGTGTATCCTAAATAAAGAATCACCTTCCCTGATTTACATAGTGAATTATCTAGGAAAACTCCAATCCTCATTTCCAGCGGAATGAATTATCTGGGAACAAGAAGGCCCCATAAGAAAACTTTATCATGAATACATTCACCTTAATTTCTACCTGAGCAAAGTAAAATAATGCCATTAACCTACACTGAAATTACACAGTAAGAAACAACTAAACAATCTGTACATATAAAGGACTAGGGTGAGAGATTCTCAGTTTTTAGACTAGTATAGTTAACTCTACATTATTTGTAATGCTTATAATGTGGCTAATAGAAAATAGTAGGTAACAGCCATTTAACACCCATTAGAATGGCTGCAAGTAATAAAACAGAAAATTACAAGTGTTGGAGAGGATGCGGAGAAATAAGAACACTCATTCATTGCTGATACCAAAGTAAAATGGTGTAGCTGCTGTGGAAGACAGCTTTGTGGTTCCTCAGAAAGTTAAGAATAGAATTACCATATGACCCAGCAATCCCATTACTAGGTCTATACCCAAAAGAACTGAAAGCAGGGACTAGAACAGATATCTGCACACTAATATTCATAGCGGCATTATTCACAATTGCCAAAAGACGGAAGCAACCCAAGTGTCCAAGAACCAATGAATGGATAAACCAAATGTGGTAAATACATACAATGCAATACTATTCAGCCATAAAAAGGAATGAAGTCCTGACACATGCGACAATATGGATGAACCTTGAAGGCATCATGTTAGTTGAAATAGGCCAGACACAAAAGGACAAATACTGTATGCTCTCACTGATTTGAAATGATTAGAATAAGCAAACACAGAGTCAGAATCTAAAACATAAGTTACCACAGGACAGGCTGTGGATAGGGAATGGGAAACAAAGGCTTAAAATGTACAGGGTTCCTATTTGGAATGATGAAAATGTTTTGGTAATGGATGGTGGTGATGGTAGCACAACATTGTGAACACAATTAACAGCTCTGAAATATATATCTGAATATGATTAAAAGGGGAAATGTTAGATTGTATACATGGTAACAGAATAAAAATTCACGGAACTATACTAAATAAACAGTGAACCATAAGTTAAACCATGGACTATAGTTAATAGTACAATAATAAAAATGTGCTATTGTAACATATGTTCCATACCAACGCAAAGCGTTGATGGTGAGGTGATATATGGGAATTCTGTATTTTATAGTAGTTTATGATTGTTCCATAAACTCACAACTTCTCTAATAAAGAAAAAAATAGATAAAACAAGATATGCATCATGCTTTTAAGTTATGTGTTTTAAAATTATCTTTTACTTCCCTATATTAAAACTAATTTTCACAGTGACAAGTGCCACTATTAATTTGAGAATAATAAGAAATTGTCTGGGAATATATTTTTAATAATTGTCTGGGATTCAAAATTCAGGTAATTAACTCCTAAGGTTAATATACATATCAACAAACAGGAGTTGAATTATACATTAGTAAGTCATACTCTTAATTACCAGATAGTTTAGACATTCAGATGTGGTACTTTATCATCAAATTGCCAAAATGTCAAGGATCCATTATCAGTAGAATTTTTCTTCACACTACTATGGAAATCTAGAAAACTAGAAAATGGAGGCAGTCTTTATATGGTAGTAGGTACTTAAAATACACTTTCAAAATTTGCTTGTATAAAATTACTTATAATGAGTAGACAATTCCCTAGGATTTAGAAAGCACCCACTGAGTACCATTCTCACCAAATTCTTATCTTTATAAAGTCTCCATGTACTGGAAACAAACAGAAGATCCCAAAAGCTTCCAATGAAAATGCAGGTCACACACAAAGGACCTAGAATCAAAAAGGCATCAGTTTTCTCAACAGCAGTACTAGGCTGAAAGACAATGGCGAAATACCCACAAAAATTCTAAGTGGAAATTAGTCTCAGTCTAGAATTCTTTACCCAGCCAAACTATAAATCATGTGTGAAGGTGGGACTCAAAAAATACCCATTCCATGTAACATTTCCTAAAAACTGTTCAGGGATGTGCTCCACCAAAACAAGTGAGCAAACAAAGAAAAGGAAAACATGCTGTGCTGGTCTGAAGCTGTTATGTACCCCAGAAAAGGCCATGTTCTTTTAACCACCTCTATGGAGGCAGACTTATTGTGGGTGGAATGTTTTACTAGGTTGTTTCAATTGAGATGTGACCCAACCCATTCAAAGTGGATCTTAATCCTTTACGGGAGTCCTTTATTAGAAAATAAAAGGCAGAGACATTTGGAGAGAGCAGAGCGAGAAACACCCCAGAGATTCTAAGAGGGAACCCACAGACATTCAAGACAGAAAGCCACTGGAATCAGAAGCTGAAAGCAACAAAACCCAGGAGCAAAGGACCAGCAGATGCCAGCCATGTGCCTTCCCATGTGACAGAGAAACCCCAGATGCCAGCAGCCTTTCTTTAGAAAAGGTATCCTCTTGTCGATGCCTTAATTTGGACATTTTCATGGCCTTAGAACTGTTAACTTGTAACTTAATAAATTTCTATCGTTAAAAGCCAACCCATTTCTGGTATATTGCATTCCAGCAGCTTTAGCAAACTGAAACACATGGTATCTAGAAAATGGAGAATCCAAAACATGAAGCAGCAAAAAGAAGTCCCACTATGACCCTTAGCTTAGAAAGAAATCAGTCCAGATTGGAGCAGGAAGATGAAGGACTCTGGAAGGGAGGTCTCTACGGGGGAAAAAAAGTGGGAGATTGCTAGAGTATGTGATATACTTGACCATTTCCAAATATAATATTGATAGGATATATGCTTGGCAATTCTAATGATCTACTTGTCTAGAGACTCAGAAAACAAAGCAAAAGGAAAATAATACAATTATTAACTCTAGAACAAACAAAAGTTGTAAAAGAAAGGATACCGATGGTGTTCTAGTTTGCTAATGCTGCCACAATGCAAAATACCAGAAATGGATCAGTTTTTATAAAGGGGGTTTATTTGGTTACACAGTTACAGTCTTAAGGCCATGAAATGTCCAAGGTAATGCATCAACAATCAGGTACCTTCACTGGAGGATGGCCAACGATGTCCGGAAAACCTCTGTTAGCTGGGAAGGCACATGGCTGGTGTCTGCTCCAAGTTCTTGTTTCAAAATGGCTTTCTCCCAGGATGTTCCTCTCTAGGCCGCAGCTCCTCTTCAAAATGTCACTCTCAGTTGCTCTTGGGGTGTTTGTCCTCTCTTGGCTTTTCCGGATCAAGAGTCTGCTTTCAATGGCCGTCCTCAAACTGTCTGTCATCTGCAGCTCCTCTCTCAGCTTTCTGTGCGTTCTTCAAAGTGTCCCTCTTGGCTATAGCAAGCTCGCTCCTTCTGTCTGAGCTTATATAGTGCCCCAGTAAACTAATCAAGGCCCATGCTGAATGGAGGGGGGGCCATGCCTCCATGGAAATTATCCAATCAGGGTTATCATCCACAATTGGGTGGGTCACATCTCCATGGAAATACTCAATCAAAAGGTCACACCCTAATCAAAAAGATTAATCAATCTGCCCCAGAAGATTGCATCAACAATAATGGCATTTTGGGGGACATAATACATTCAGACTGGCACAGATAGGATACTACATGATTCTGCTGTGAACAATATTTACAATTATCATAATGTAAATACCAATGACTGAGGTAACCAAAAATTGTGATTAACTATTTTTGGTAAATGGGAAGAGAGGAAAGGTTTAAGTTTGGTATAACAAAATTAAATCCTTAGCTATCATCACAGGAAGTCAATATTCAACGTCTAAAACTGACCAATTAAGAAAGCAAGTTAAGAAACAATACAGAGCTAACCAGTAGGGAAAAAATCTAAAGAAATTAAAAGTGGTTTACTCCAAAGTGCAAAACTAAGAGGTGGAGAGGCAAAGGGCAAGGAACTTCTACTTTTGTTAAAACATTTTAATATGACTTTTTTTTTAACTAGCTTTTTTGCTACTATGATAAAATTAAGATTAACTTAAAACAAAATATACATATAAAAATAATTTAACTATATTAAAAAATTTTTAATAAAAATAAATTTTAAATGAAAAAATCTGAAATATTACAATAAAATTCCCAATCGATGTAATTTAGGGCATTAGAAGCAGAACCAGGTTTCATAGAGTCTGAAACTTATGTAATTTTGGAGTAGGGGAAAGTGACTTCTTTAAGAAAAAATTCAAAATTACAAATACAAAATTAGGTACAAAAGTGATTTTCTCTTTTTTTAGGTGAGAAAGATCACAGCAAATTACTGGAGGCTTGTAGATTGAAGTCAATCTCTTACAAGAGCTCATAAGGTGGTTTACCAGAAATGTTATAGATACGCCTCCTGATTGCAATCTGGCTTCCTTTCCCCATTCTAAGATGCTTCAGCTTCACTGGCTTTATAGTAAATCTTCTTCTGAGTACTCTGAGATGAAACATGACACATTTTAGGTTGTGTGTAATCAGAAATAAACTGAACTACAATCACCATGATCCTCTTGGGTGAAGGAGCCTGATAGGAAAGAAAACACGGACAACCTGATCTTGGGCTTCATTCTAAGCTTTGCCCCCTTGAGCATGTCCCCTAAGTTCTTAGGGGCCTTTTCCTCCATCTTTAAAATGAGGAATTGAAGAAGATAATCTCTAAATTACCTTCTAGCTCTAAAATGGCTTTTTATGAACAATTAAAAATAAATATTCAAAAATAAAAATAAATAAAAGAATAAACTGTTCTATTAACATTAGTGTGTAGGCTGGATAGACTTATAACAACAAAACAATAAAAAAAAGAGAACTTATATTTCTTTAACTTCATCAGATGTTCACAACACCAATCCTAGACTCCGGTAAAATAATTTAAATTCTTTGGTCTCAAAACAAAAAATAAAAAATAAATAAAAATGGAACTAAAAAGATAAAAAGAAAACCAAAAAAGTAAAATTCTCTGTTCTCAAAAATTTTAAAAGTCAATCAAAAAAATTAATCCTTCAAATTAAATGAATTTAATTATAGTATTTCTGGGTGGCAATACAGATTTCAAAAAACAAAATTCCCCAGCGAAATTTTACTGTGAGGGGAGAAACTAATTCAGAAGACATTGTTCTAGGACAGGCACTTGAGTTTGAACCTTTCTGTACCCACTAACCCCCCAACTCTAGCCTTCCCACCACCACTGTAGCCACCTCTAGACTGTCTCTAAATCACCTGAAGTTGGTGACTGCGGCACCATGCCCACAGTAGAAGCTCAGTAAATGACTGGTGCAAGAATCAAATGAGTTAAGGATGCTAAAAGTATCCTGTAAACTACTAAGTACTACATTAACATATTATTTACAAATCTTGAACTGGACCAAACTAGGGCTCTGTCACAAACACCCCTAACTACCTTGGTAGCTAAGGGACTGTGCTGGTTTGAATGTATTATGTTCCCCAAAAAAGGCCATATTCTTTGATGTAATCTTGTGTGGGCAGACATATCAGTGTTGATTAGACTGCAATTCTTTGAGTGTTTCTGTGGAGATGTGCCCCACCCAACTGTGCATGATGACTCTGACTGGGTAATTTCCATGGAGGTGTTACCCCACCCATTCAGGGTGGGTCTAAATTAAATCACTGGAGCCATATAAATGAGCTGACAAACAGAAGGAACTCACTGCAGCTGAGAGTGACATTTTTGAAGAGGAGCTACAGCCAAGAGGGACACTTTGAAGAACACACTGGAACCGAGAGAGGAGCTTCAGCTTACAGAGACATTTTGGAGATGGCCTTTGAAAGCAGAATTTTGCTCCAGAGAAGCTAAGAGAGGAAAAATGCTCCAAGAGCAATTAAGAGTGACATTTTTAAGGAACTGCAGCCTAGAGAGGAACGTCCTGGGAGAAAGCCATTTTGAAACCAGAACTTTGGAGCAGATGCCAGCCACGTGCCTTCCCGTCTAACAGATTTTTCGGACACCACTGGCCATCCTCCAGTGAAGGTACCCGATTGTTGATTTGTTACCTTGGACACTTTATGGCCTTAAGACTGTAACTGTGTAACCAAATAAACCCCCTTTTATAAAAGCCAATCCATTTCTGGTGTTTTGCATTCTGGCAGCATTAGCAAACTAGAACAGGGACCATAGTCCATATACTTCATTCAGACTATTCTTGAAGCTTCTGAGCTAATGAGCTCCATAACTGAACCACTCCCTGTACAAGCACCATCAAGTAACCATCTGTTGAAGTATTTACCTCAAGATATTCATCTTTCACACCAGCTCTAATTTTCTAATATTTCATATTCAAGTTATTGGTCAAACTATTCCTGTCCTTCATAAAATTTAACATAGTGCATTTCAGTCTTCATTTTTCCCAGAACAGAGCCCAATTAATTTTCTCTTATATGAAAACCCCTCTTTTCCTGTCTTCATGTTAGTAGAATTTTATGGATTTTCTTGTTTCAGCCAATAAATACCCATTCCATAGACAAAGAATGGAAAAGAATATAGTACAAATATGTTGTTAGTTCTCATACATCTAGCTGGTCTTGGTGGCCAACCAAATGATGTTTTAGAGACTCATAATCACCAACACTTATTAAGCACCAACTCTTCAGCCAGACAGTGCTCTACCCACAATACATGTATCAGTACCATTCATCTTTGCAACCAACCTATAAGGTAAGTACTATTGTTATTCCCATTTTACAGATGAATAAACTGGGGCACCAGGAAATTAAGTAACCTGTCCAAGTCTATGCAGGTAGTATGTGGCAAAACTGGAATTTGAATGAAACCAGGTAATCTGGCTCCAGAACCCTTGCATCTTACCACCAGGATACATCGCCTCACATTGTAAATGAGTTCCCTCTGTACCATTCTCCAAGTATCCTTTTCCCAGTTGATGCTCATTTTTCTGTCCATTCTTTAAGATACAAAACTCTTCCTGCAAGAATATTTCATTTCACTTTGGACTTTATTACCTAGTGTCTACTACTACTTAGTGTCTTATGCAAACTTACAAAGGATCCTCTCAGCCTATTTCAGAAAAAGACAGTCACAGCTCACAGCTCCATCCCCAGCAAGCCCAATATTTACACTTCTCCACCCAGATAAATGCCAGTTTGGTTTGAGAGCTAAATCTATTGAAGACTGCAACTTGTAATTGCTGGACATGGAAGACAGACTGTGGATAACCTCCCTCCCACCCCTGACTCCCTTCCTAAGCTATATATCTGGAGTTTCCCCAGCCATAAAAATATCTCCAGTTATTTGAGCAACGGATTTGTTGACAAAGCAATAAGGATTGTGTCTCAGTGCAGATAATCAGAAAGTACACCATCATAAACCAGCAGGGGCAATCTTATCCCTTAATGAAAATTTATGTCAGGTGTTTTCTTCTGTTTTTCCCCCTCAAGCAATGAGTTCCTGAAGACTATCCTATGAAGCCAATACCATTATCATGTGAGAAAGGGTGGAAAGCTGGAATATCCTAAATGATTAACAATGAGAATATGGATGTAAACAACCGTCAATGACATCAAGTTCTACTTCAAAACAAGTAACTAGGACGCATTCTACCCTGTGCTTAATTACCAGGATATAAGTTGACAACTGTCTGTTGTAACCACTGCTGGCAACAGCTAGGTAGAAATTTACTTTTAGTCAAGAATTTTGGGCCATAAGGAACAGAAAAATCCTTATCTTAAAACAACAACAACAACAAAAAAGGTTTTGTAGGATCTAAGAGGTCAGCTCATGGATAACAAAAAGCAAGAAATAAAGGATAGGGCGATGTCATCAACACGGCGAACATAAACAGCTACTGAAAACTTCTCTCCAGAGATTCAATGAAAAAAAGGGATATTTCTGAATCATTTAAAACTCTGGAGGAGGACATAGACTGGAGTAAGAGCCTGCAAATGCCGAACTGAAGAAAGAGAAGAAATATCAGGCAGGAATTTTCCGTCCCAGACCAGCCAGCCATCTCCCCTCCCCTCCCCCCCTCACTTGGAAAGGCACAGAAGCAACAGACGGAATCCCTCCAACCAGGGATACAGATTTTAAAATCTCAGAGCAGAGAAAATGCCCTCACTGTTTGAAGACCCGGTGGATAGGGGAGGACATTTCAAGGCCCAGAGCAGTGAGGGGCAAAGAGACTGAGAAAACGTGGACAGAGACTGTTCCCAGCCCTGGGTCCGAAAGCCCGTCCCCTCCCTTAAAGGAAGTGGTAGTCAGTGGCTGTGCTCCCTCCGAGACAGATCAGCCTCTGAGGGCGATTAAGTTACCGAACAGCGCCATCTGCTGGACAGCCCTTTCTTAGGAACACAGAAGCTGGTCTATATGCCCTGTATGGAAACCCAGCCCTGTTTTGTCTGAGAAATAGGGAAGACACAACTGTTAAAGCAGGGATCCCAATCAAATCCAGGTCCTGCTAGCCAGTGGAAAACAAGGTACCTCCGGAAGCCAGCAGATTTGTATTACCACACACAGTGAACTTGCTGGGGTGCCCAGTCCCTACCTCCCATCCCTGTGGCAGGCCATAGTGGGTGCCTGATTTTGGTGAGCAGACTAGGGGGAAGAGCCAATCTTTACAACTGGCCAGCGAGAGAAACAAAGAAAAGATAGAGATCAGAGTCAACCAACAAGAAAACCTTACACAAAAGAGGGAAAACAACCCCCAGAATAAACCAATCAAGAAAACCACATGCCAAGACAACAGAAAATCATGAGCCACATCAGGAAATGGGAAGATATGGCCCAGTCAAAGGAAGAAACTAACATTTCAGCCGAGACTCAGGAGTTGAAACAACTAATTAAAGATGTTCAAACAAATCATTTAAATCAAATCAAAGAGGTAAGAGAGAATGTGACAAAAGAGATACAGATTATAAAGAAGACACTGGGTGATCATAAGGAAGAACTCATAAGTGTGAAAAAACAAATGGCAAGGGAAATGAAAGGCACAATAGAGGAGATGAAAAAACTCAAAGGAGACATACAACAGCAGACTTAGAGAGGCAGAAGAAAAGATCAGTGAGATGGAGGACAGGACATCTGAAATCCTGCACACAAAAGAACAGATAGGGAAAAGAATGGAAAAATATCAGCAGGGTCTCAGGGAACTGAAAAACAACATGAAGTGTATGAATATACGTGTTATAGGTATCCTAGAAGGAGAAGAGACGGGGAAAATGGCAGAAAGAATAATAGAAGAAATAATCAATGAAAATTTCCCAGCTCTTAGAAAAGACATAAAATTACAAGTCCAAGAGGCACAGTAGACTCCAAACAGAATTGATCCAAATAGGCTTACTCCAAGACACTTACTAATCAGATTTTCAAATGTCAAAGACAAAGAGAGAATCTGAAAACAGCAAGAGAAAAGCAATCCATAACATACAAGGGAAGCTCAATAAGACTAAGTGTGGATCTCTCAACAGAAACCATGGAGGCAAGAAGGCAGTGGTATGACATATTCAAGATATTGAAAGAGAAAAACTGCTAAACAAGAATCCTATATCTGGCAAAACTGTCCTTCAAAAATGAAGGAGAGTTTAAAATATTTACAGATAAACAGACACTGAGAGAGTTTGTGAACAGGAGACCTCCTCTACAGGTAATACTAAAAGGAGTACTACAGACTGACAGGAAAAGACAGGAGACAGAGGTTTGGAGAAGAGTATAGAAATGAAGATAGGAGATAGAAAAAGGGTAGAAACTGAACTTTTGATGTTGAAGGAGTATAGAATGTTCTAGGATTGATTGTATAGATCTAGAAATGGATAGCACAATACAGTGTGATGGTAGCACAATATTGTAAGTACATTGAAAAAAGGTGACTATGAATATGGTTGAAAGAGGAAGGTTAGGGGTCTGTATGACACCAGAAGAAAAGACAGAAGATAAAGACTGGGACTGTATAACTTAGTTGAACTTAGAGTGGTCAATGTGTGTGATAAAATGTACAAATATAAGAATGTTTTTGCATGAGGGAGTAGCAAGAAAGAATGAAGTTTTGAGGTATAAGGCGAGGTGAATGGACCGTGAGGACAGCAGGTTGAGTGAAGTAAACCAGAACTGGAAGGACAAACATAAAGCCTCATTAATATGGACTAATAACAGTGTATAAATTCTCAGAATTGAATCTGGGAGCATGGGCTATAAGGGGAAGGCTTTTGCGGAGGTTCCTAGATTTTAAGCTCCTACAGCAGTCACATTTATTCATGAGTTATAACAGTTATTTTTAAATTTTTGAGATTCTGAGCTGTTTGTGTATGACGTGGTCAGTCCCAGGAGCTTCAGTTGTCTGTGTGGCACCTGAGACTCAGGGCCAGGATTTGGCAGCTGTGAGTGTCAGCATTGCCCCATGAATCAACTACCAGAGAGACTGAAAAGGAGATCAAACTTTGAGTGGAGATGTGAACAAAATGAACTTGGTTGAGATTAGGGTAGATCTGACTAAAGGGTACAGGATGTTACGATGTTTTGGAACTTTGACTTCTGTGTGGGACAAAGGGAAGAGATGGTTGTATGATATGAAATCTGTATTTTATGTAGCACAATATATAATTTTACTTGTATGGTCAGTTTACTCAAATGCCATGATTGCATGGAAACTTGACTAGGGAGTGAGGTTAGCATGAAGCCCTGATATAACCCAGAGTAATTTGGGCAGAGAATAAAAAGTATTCACAAAGCCAAAACAGAAAAAAGAAAGTAAGAAGGAAGGAGAGAAGGAAGGAAGGAAGGAAGGGAGGGAGGGAGGGAGGGAGGGAGGAGGGAGGAGGGAAGGATAGCCAGGCCTTTTGGGGTTTGGCTTTGGGAAACCAACAGGAATCAAAGTCATGCTCCATCACTCACTTTCTGGGTCCTTGTGGCCTCTTAACTCACTGTTTGCCCAATACCATCTCCTTTCTGCAAACCAGCTTTCTCTGCTTATTTATGGTTTCTGCTCAGTTTGCCCATGTGTCTTGAATTGACCCAGGTCCTCAATGACATAACCCTAAGAATCCAGCACCCACTAATGACTGACTGGTCTCTACGTCCTTTAGCTCAAATTTTCAAGAAAAAGAAACTGTTTGGTCATTGACCAGACAGTGGATTGACTATGCTGGCATCAAGTGTCCACCAGTGGTCCAACCATCTGCAGTGAGGGTCGCATGACAAAAACATGGCCACCAACCCCATGCTTTTGGCTGGGCTATGGGTAAGAGACACTTCCCAAAAAAGAAGGCATGAGAAGGGCAGGGACCCCAAAATAAACCTGCCATATAGTTAAACTATAATTTCTATGAATAAATAACCATCAGAAGGGACCTGGAACTCAGGATCTGTCACTTAGTGAAGTTTTATAGTCAACTGAAGGATTAGCAATCAAGGTATGTCCAAACTTCACCAATCACACTAAATCTGAATACTCATTGAATAGTTAATTGAGATATAAAAGTAGAACTGCTTGATCAGAAAATATTCATTTGTGGATGGAATAGTAATGGCACCCCAGTTGGACTACAACACAGCATTATCAAGTCAAAATGCTCCCAATAGGCTCGTATCTTTTTACCTTCACTTGCTGTGGCTGTTTTAGAATAAACAGAGCTAAAAATCTTGGGGATAAAATTATTAGCATCTATGTCAATGGCACTAAGGATTCATAGAAGGAATGGGCTTATTTTTCCTTCCCCTTATAGCTCTTTCACTCTCTATTCTATTCTTCTGCCTCCTCTCTTGCACTGAGGCTACCCCATTATATAAAGGCAAATCTGGCAGGTACAGTGCCCTAAGGAGGCCACACCAGGGGCAAAGAGTTCTGGGGGTGAGGGCAAATCTGGCATAATTTTTAACCAGAATAGTCAGAAGCTGTCTGGTTAGAAGGGAATCTGAAGTCTAGTCCAAACGGAAGCCAAGGTCATTGCCAGATGAACTAAGTAAAACATTAAGATTGAGGGTTTAAACAGGCAAGTCTGAAAACAGGAAAGTGAGTCAGTCCCTAGGTCGGAAAGTGGGGTGGAGTGGGATCTGTGGGTAGAATGATGTGGTGTGTGACATAGGTCAAGGTGAGGAGATCTGAAGTGAGGACATGAACACTGTGGTGGTGTTGGGAGTCTGCTTTTATGTGTATCATAAACCATCATGTCAGTGTAACTGCAGAACTGGACACCACCCTTGCCCAGGCCTCCTATCTTCCCTGACCAGCTGGGCCTGGAAAGGTTTGCTGATGGGTTTGCCAGGTGAAAGGCTGCTCAACCCCTGAGCATTCTGTGATGGTTCTTCTCCTCCAGCCCAGGTTTCAGAACTAGTCTCTGTGGAATCTGGAATTCAGGCTTTATGTTTCTAATTGCCAGAATGGAAAGAGCAGGAGAGTGCTGGGGAAGGTGTTGGGGGTGGGTAGGGAGTTGCCAATAGGACCCTGGTATGTATGGTAAAGAGGCATGGCATGGCTGGAAGGAGCAAGAAGTGGAAGGAGGTGGGGGCCTCAGTTTCTACAATTTGAAAAGGGGCCAGGACCTCGTCTTTAGTTGGTGGCAGAGTCAGAGGCTGTGACGTGGTTGGAGGAGAGCTAGACTGACTTCCCTATTTTGATTTCTAGCCAGGTTTAAAAAGAAATAAAACAAAATAGAATTACTGTGGCTAAGAGATTTAAAATGGAGTTGGGATGTTATTCTGAAAATTACTCTTAGGCAAATGTCAACCAAACCACCAAAGTATGCAAAGCATCAAGCAACAATGTTCCTCAAAACCCCAAGAAAATCCAGACACCATAAAACAAATCACAAGATAAAGAATTCAGTTAACTAACCAGAAGGATAATTAGAGCATCCCAAATACCTACCAACCATAAAGAACTTGTCTAATCTTTTTCTTTAAAAACCCTTGCCTGGAAATGCCAAGATGGGGCACAATTTGGATTGCTACCTGAATCTGTGCTCTCTGAATTGCAATTCTAAGACCCCAAATAAATGCCTCTGTTGCCTTGCAGTTGGTTTGTTATTTCTTATTTGGCAACAGTGATTGGTGAAAGGAGGCTCTCGTTTTTTCATTTTGTGGGAAAATTATCATTTGAGGATTGCCAGAAGTTGCTGTTTTCTAGCATTGGAGACGGCAAGTCCACTTGGATCAGATTCTCTTTGTTCTGAGCAAATTGCTGGGAAAGCCCTTTTGTCACAGGTCAATCAATTCCTTTCCCAAAATAAGGTTTGGGCTCCAGCTGTGAGGTTGGAGGGAGCCTGACATCCCTGCCCCACATACTTCCAGCAAAGCAAAGCTCAGCCAGTAGGTTGCTGGAGATAAGGTGTGCAAATTTGCATAAAGAGCTTAGAAAGGGCTCCAAAACAAGCAGTTCTTAAAGTCACAGGGGGCTGGAGGTGCATCCAGGACTGTAAGGTCACTTTTAGAACAACTAACTCCCACTCCCCTGCAAGATGGCTGGTTGACTGGGTAGTAACTGTCATGAAAAGTATCTGCATGTGTGAAGGTTTTCCCACTCAGTTTGAAGATGTCTGTTTTTACTATGTGGAGATAAGCTGGATCACGGGAGGGCACCAAGGAGCCAGAAGTCAAGAAGATCATTAGCCATTTAAATGTCTTAACAACAGGAAGAGTCTAGATCAAGCCTCACCCTTAGTAGGAAGTTACCTGAGAGATAAATTAGAGAAATTCTGTGTAATTGAAACCTAAGGAATCTGCATGCCCACAGGGTTTGCCTTTCTAGAACTTCAAATACTTTGTTTGGCATCATCTAAACTTTCCAATCCAAGAGTATATGATCTCAGAATTCTGATTCCAGGAATTTCAACACGCATTTTCCAGGCTGGCCTGGCAGTGCAGTGCTGAAGTCAGCAGAATCTCATTCAAGGCCAAGTCAGAGGAGTGTATCCAACAGGTATTAAGGAAAACAAATGATCACCACTCATACCTAGTCCAAGAGAACACGGAGGAGGCCATCTACTGGTGCTGAAATCAGTGGCGCTATGGCACAGCCTAGAAGGTATCACCTGGCCTCAAATGGCCTGTCAATATACTGGACAGGACCTCAGGTTCTGATCATGAGTACTTTTGCTTTGCACGGACATGGGCCCTCGATTTGTGATCAGTGTCACATTCATCCACTACTCCAAGAACAACTTTGTTGCCTCTTACTCTGAGAAGCAATCTCACTATTGTAGTAGTATCTGAACCCCCACCCCCAAATCAGAGTCGGACCCCACCAACAGTCCTTAGAGAAATAAATACTGAAGATTATTTCTTTGGATGGCCAAGAAATTTTCCAACAGCAGAAACAAGCCCATGGGCTAAAGTGCACTGACACTGAAATGCTCCAGTGTGACTGGATTCGGTTTATGCATCAACCAGACTGCGCACCTGCCTGGCGTTAGGGCCAAGCAGATTTAACATGGCTTGTGCTGCTCCCACAGCTGTGGCCCCGGGTACTGCTGCTGATGTCACTTGCTACAGCCCCTCTTGTCACCCAGAGGCACTTCAAGCACCTATTGCCTCACATCCCAGGACATTTCTATTGCTGCTGAGATATGAGATGTTGATGTGTGAGATGATCAGCTTTCCACTTGCAGGCTTGTACAAGAACAGGAGAATTAATGCCCATTGGGGGCAGACTTTGACTAAGAGGAGACAGAAGCCAGTGCATAGATTCTTTTCCCTTCTTTCCCCTGGATGAACTATCCTGAAATGCAGTCACCCATATAGCCTCTCTTTGAAGATGTCCCATGAGACCAGATAGTTGACCATACTTGCTAGCAAGCAGTGGCCAAATAGATAATACAGGTCTCATATTTGTGCTCCTTCCTTCTTTGCCTTAATCCCCTTTTCCCCCTCACTTCTGTTTCTCTGGTGTTGCTTTTTCCAATTAAGTGATAGCATACGTTTTTGTCTCAGGCTCTGCTGTTCCAGACTGAAACATTTGCAATAGCAACAGCTTCCAAGTCTTGGCAGGGCTCTAGAGGTAGAACCTTGAGTTGCACAGGGTGGCCCTAGGAGCCCAGGCCTAGTAGCTCTACTCCACAGTCTGCGAACTGGTAAGGCTCACAGGGTGGCATTGCCTGGGGTCAGGGACTACAAAGCTATGGCAAGCACCATCAAAGCTGTAGGAGGCAAAGTAAGGCTTTAGGATCCACGAGGTTCATGGCTAAATAACTGGTTCCTGCAAGCATTACTGGGACAGGACTGCAAAGCACTGTCCAAAGAAGCAGAATCAAAGGGGAAAATCCTGGAGACCTGGGAGGTCTTTTGCCTAGGACAGCCAGAGGCAGCATAGTTAGAGGGAAAATATGAACTGTAGCCAGGGAGAGACAACCAAGATGATAGCTTAGGAAATGAGCTGAGGGTCAAGTTAAATGCAAAAAGAATTACAAGTAAAAAGCGTAAAAGAGGTAAAGGCATACTGTTCAGTACTAAGGCATGTCCACTGCAAAGAGAGAGAGGGCCTGCTTTCATTCTGGATGGGCAGAGTACAAAACCAGGCCTGAGGGCTAAAGGGAGTTGAGCAGGAGCAGACTCAGACACATCAGCAGCCACTGTGAGATCAAAATGAGGGACAGGCAAGCCATGCAAATATATGACATCCTTCCACATCTTAGACATGTCTCCAGCATCCTTTATCTCTGTTGCTTTCCCATTGCCATTTATATTCCAGTTGGTAAAGTTCCCCAAACTAAGTGTTCCTTAGGCTTGAAAGGATAGAAACCCCCAAATGGAGAGGAACACCCTGAACTGAACAACCGCATGGAGTAACGAAGGATCAGATGTTGCTAAATTCATATCTCTCCTCTGTCACTCCCAGTGGGTTGATATTAGGCAAATTACCTGATCTCACAAAGCCTCAGATTTTTAGGCTAACACTAGCTTACTCCTAGGAATACTAACAACTAACAATTGGCAATGAGCATGAGATACACATGTGAAGCTACGAGCATCTTGCCTAATGCAGAGTAGGTAGCTTTTCAATCAATGCCAAAACATCAATAACAACACTAAGCTGCAACTTGAGAAGATGACAGCCATAGCGGCTGGATGACCATGGTGGTGTGTGAGTGGCCCTCTGCACATTCCAAGTTCAGCTGGCCCCTACCATTGAGTGTCTCTCTGGGGGACCAGGAGATGAGCTCTGCCAATAATCTTACATTTTACATCATGTGTACTGTAGTGGATTCATGTACAGAACTATAAGGGTCACTAGATGCTGGGAGGGAGCACACAAGAAGGAAAAGTTGAATGTGAATCTCCATCATCCCCACAGGAGGGTTTACACTCCAGGGCAGTCACAGCTCAATCTTCAGTACCCAGAAAGGGGCTGGTTTCTAAATACTTTTATCTCTGCTCACAATCATCAATGTCAGTGTTCAAGACAAGTCTTGTGAAACACAGAGACATAGATGAAACGGATTTGGCCCTTGCTTCACGTGCATGCAAGCACAGAGGCACTCACCGATGCTTCTTCCTTTTACCAGTCCCCCCTTTTTCTGCTCCCTTCCCTAAGACATTCAGAGATCTCAGGCTACTACCTCAGCCCTCTTCACTAAGCACACCCTCCTCAAGCCATATAATCAACTCCAAACTTTTAAAGATCCCTATTCCCACACATTAAATCTACCTATCCTAAGACATGTTTTCTCATTCCTTCACACCTAAGACTAAGCATCCTAGATCAATCAATAACCACCCTAAGAAACAAACTCACATTTTGCAGGAGTCTTTTAGAAATCAAAGTGACTTCATCCAAAGAGGTGATTCTAACAATGGGAATTTCAGGACCCAGAGCTAGATGGTAGTAAGATATTTCAGAGGTAAAACTTCTGGCATGGGGCCGCACAAGGCAGGGGTTAGGCTTAGTCTAGTTCCACAAATGTTTGGTCCTGTCAAATCTAATCAGGTTTTATTCTTCTCTTGGGTGTAAATCTAGCACCATGGTGTTAAATCCAGATTTAGCTCATTAATCAAGGAGAGCTTTTTCTGGCCACAAATGGGCAACCTGTAGCATTTCCCAGGGTTGAATAAGTGCTCCTGAAGCTTTGCCCTGTCTAGACATGTATCTGTAACATCTAATTACCCCTGTACATTCTGTACAGCACACAAAGCCCAACTTCATTACATAAACATGAAGCTCACTATCAGTATTGCTGCTCAGTGAACTGTCCTCTTACATTTGCCAGTCTGAATGTGAAATCATGCTACTGCTGAGAATAAAGATAAAATACTGTGAACAATAAGTTACCAAGTTTTGCTATGCCCCAAATTGTGGGAGTTAAATTCTCTTGAAATCAAGCCAAAAAAAAGTTATTTGGTGAACTGGATCCAAACTCAGAAGGACCTAAATGGCTTGATGCATATTCTCTCTTAAATGATGCTTTAATTTTTTCCTTTCACACAGAGCAAGAGGCTACAAGAAAGGAATGACTCTTCTCCCCTCCCTCCCTGTCTTGTCGTTTGCCTGTTAGGCAGATGTCCAGGCCAGCCCTAGTCATCGGTCAGTTGCATGGAGGTGGGGCAGGAAGTGGACAGGGTTTCTAGCCTTGCAATCATGCACCATTTAATTATCCCAAGTACCCTATGGGCAGAATAAGAATCATTCCCCACCATTGAACAGTTAAGGCAACTAAGCCACTGAGAAATCAAATATCTTCATCCAAGGTCCAGAATTAATAAGAAGTAAAGCCAGAATATGAAGCCAGGACTTTTTCCTACTCCTAATTGCCTTCAAACAGAGGCTTAGAAGAATTGGCTAAGCGCCATTTCCCTGGGGGAATACCCTGGTGGCAGCAAGGTACCATGATATGCCCCCTCCACACCCCATTTTAAGTCTGAAAATGTTATATATACAGCAGAGCAGCCTAATAGCCAGGGCTCCCTTTCACTTTACAAACCTCAGACAGAAGTGTGAACAAGAGGCCCTCACCAGTGAGTGACAGCCATCCTCTACATTCCCCAAACCTAAAGACCCAGTTTATGCCCCCACAGCACCCCCTGCATCTACCTTCCCTACTAGATGATAAGTTCCTCAGGGCTGGGACCAGATCCTACTCATCTCTGTGTCACCATGCCTAGCACAGAGTCTTAGCATAAGATGGACACAGAGCAAAGGTTTGTTGACTCCCTGAAGGCTTGTTTGGGTGGTCCTCTACCTTTCTGCAGGGACATCTGCACCCATATTGAATCAGTGAGCTCAGTCTGTCCTCTTACTGACCAATGATCCCAGGACCTGGCCCAGCCTGAAACCAGTCCCTCCATCCTCCCCTGGGCCATGTTCCCTTTGGACTCTGCTCTCCTTACATGGCTTTGGAAGATAATGGTTTAATCAATGAATGAACATTTGCTTATGATTTGGGCAGACCAGATAACAATACTTTGACTCCAACATGGGGAATTTCAGATGCCAGCAAGGGTAGACAGAAAGAAAAATTGGTTAAGGGGCAGGGGTGCTTCTGGTCTCTCCAAATCACCCTCAATAAGCAATGACTCACCCCGCCTGTGGGGTGAAGATGATGTTCACCCACCACACCCACCCACCACCCCAGCCTTGGCAAACTTCATGCCCAGACATCAGGGAAAATGCTTCAGATTCACAAGAATTCCAAAATGCAATGAAAAGTCTGTATTCAGAGAGTAAGGACCTATCAACGTGATATTCATTACAAGTCTGACATAGAAGTTTAATTCGGTCTGTCATGAAAATAGAACTGTATAATAATCACAGTCTTTGATTATGGTTAGGTTTAATTATGGAAATCTACTCATGTACTTAGAAAGCCTCACAAACATGGTAGAAAACCATTTCTTTTCATAAGTATTTATAGGGAAAAGGCCCTCTCAAAAGGTCCTTTATTAGTAAATAAATACTTCAAATAAACAAACCAGAATAGGTCCCCCCCACCTTTCATGTCAACATTTCCTAATCATGTCAACACTCTCTCCTGATTTCTAATGATTAACTCAGATGAGCTCTGGCATCTGTACTAGATGGTGATGCTGAGTCACTTATTTAGAACAGAATATGGATTATACAAAGACTCTCAAGTATAAGAGACATTTTAATGTGGTGGGTGTAGGAAATAGCACCTAAATGAATATGCTGAAGAATCTTGGTTGAAGAAATAGAAAAAAAAGCAGTAAAAGTTTCAAATCTTTGTACCTTCTGATTTTATAATATAGAAAATACTGTCTCTGAAAGTCAGACAAAACAATAAAGTCAGCCTTTATTTTCTTTTAATTGAATTTCGAATTAATGTTTTTAACCTTCTAGTACACAAAGTAAAAACACAATTTCCCCTAAATTTAAGTTGAGAGACAGAAAGGAAAAATGCATACAAATGGAAACAAAGATAAGTAGATTCAGATTAGTGCTTCCATTTGCTGGATATATATTCACCTACTATAATTACTATTTTTGAATGTCTGAAATCTTTCCTACATAAGCAATACTTTTTTAGAATGCCAAAACAATTGATTACTTTAATCAATCTAGTTTTATAAATTACAAGAATGCATTATTGAACTGAATTTACTAGTTAATTAAGCCAAATGACTTTCACGTGGCTGTTAAAATTAATTTTCACATTTATAAATCACCATGAGTCTATCAAAGCATAGTATAATTACTGTATTGTAACTAAATTACTATAACAAAACTAGCGATATATAACTGTGGAGCCAGTGGAAGTGAAAATCTTTAGAAGCAGTTAATAACTTGAATAAATACATGAATTTGAAGATTAAGTATTTAAATATTCTGTTTCAACATTAAAACCACTATATACCATCCCTCAAATGTATTTCAACATAAATTTCATATTTAAGTACTAGATATTGAAATGTTAGATGTTGGTTGCATCAATTTCATGTAAGCTGAAACACTAGAGTTTGTTGCCACACATACTTTACAAGAGGTTAAAAATTACTCTAAAAGCAGAGCAAACCATTAACATTCCTAAAAGATCTAACCTGAGACCCTCATGATCCCCAAATGTGCAAATAAGGAGCTCCTGACTTCCCCCTCAGTTCTTCCAAAAGCCCCACCGGCCCATCTACCAGCCTCTGCCCGCATGCCCTGCTGTCCCTAAGTTACTAGATGGGCCCTCCCTGTTCCTAGAGCCAACACCACCACCAGTTCACCAGAGACTATCCCTTCCCACCTACTGAAGGGCATTGCTTGGCAATTCTTCCCACTCTCTTCTGCATCATCGCTAGAAAGTCTACTGGATCTTTCCCCTGAGCATACAAAATGGCTGTTAGTCTCCCATCTTAAGAAAAAGCCCTCTTCTGACTCCATTCCCCTCCCTACCTACCACTCCATTTCTCTCATTATCTTTATGATAAAATTTCTTGAATGAACTGGTCTGACAGACACCAAATTCTCTCCTTCTATTCTCTTAAACCTACTGCAAACAGTATTTAGCTGCCACTCTACTGAAACTCCTCTTGCAATGGCACCACTGCCCTCCACATTTCTAAAGCAGCAGCCAAGTCTCAGTCTCCATCTTACTGGACCTGCCAGCAGCACGTGACATAACTGATCACTTCTCGCTTGGCTTCCAGAACTCTGATTTCTCCTAATTTTCCACCTTCCTCACTGACTGTTCCTCCTCAGTTCCCTCTGCTGGTTTTTCCTCATTTCCCCAACCTTTAATTTACCATGGCTCAGTCCTTGGATTGCTTCTATTTATTCTCACTTCCTTGGTGATCCCATGCATCTACATGCCGATGACTCCCAAATTTATATCTCTTGCTTGAATCTAACTATAGACTCATGTACCCAATTGCCTATTTAACATCTCCATTTAGATGTGTAATAGACATCTCAAATTTAACATGTCCAAAATCAAATTCCTGACCTCACCCTTAAACCTGCTCCTCCTACAGTCTTCTTCATCTCAGAGAATAGCACCTCCAGCCTTCTGGTTGCTTAAGACAGAAATCTGGGAGACACCCCTGATTCCATTCTTTCTCTGACACCACATATCCAATCCATCTGGAAATCTTTTTGGTTCTAACCTCAAAATATCTCCAGAATCTAACTCATTCTCACTTCCTTCATGCTACCACCCTAGCCATCATCAGTTCTCACCAGATTACTGCAATGGCCTCCAAACCATTCTTTCTGCTTCCACTTTTGCTGTCCTATTGAGCATTCCTAAACCAGAAGCCAGTGATCTTCTTAAAAATGTAAGTTAAGTCATTGGGCCCTTTGCTGCTTGGAATTCTCCAGTGGTTCCCAGCAGCTTTGGTGTAAAAGTCAAACTCTTTAGAAGGCTCTACACAATTTGGTTCTCCCAGCACCTCTTGGGGGTTGTCTCCTATTTCTCCCCTCCTCATTCACTCCCTCCAGCCATACACTGCCTTGCTGTTCCTTGAACATGACAGGTGTGTCCTTGCTTTAGGATATCTGCCATTGCTGCTCAAATTCTGAATTGCTTTTCACCCAGATGTTTGCATGATTTGCTTTGTCATCTCTTTCTAGCATCTGTTTACATGTCATCTTCTCAGTGAGCCTTTCCCTGGCCACTATATAAAAGTACAACAGCTTACTCCTGCACTGGCACTCCCTATGTCCCCTCCTTGCTTTATTTTTCTGTTTGTTGCACTTATCCCCTTTTTACATACTATATTATTCACTTATTTGTTTGTTGTCTGTCTTCTCCTGCTAGAATGTAAGCTCTAGGAGGGCAGGGATTTTGTCTGATTATTTTCAACTACTGTGTCCCTGGAGCCCAGAAAAGTATTTTGACATAATAGGAAATTAACAAATATCTGTTTAATGAATGAAACCCTTTTTCTTGAAGAGGTATGTGTTGCACATGTATATGCTCATTCCATAATTTAGGCATCATTTTTGTTCTTTGGTAAAAGTGTACCTCGAACCCAATGGGTTTTATTTGCAATATTTAGAATCCTGACCCAAATAATTTTATAAATCACTTTTTCTTATTTCTCTTTACATTTCTCATTACGTATTACTCATGTGTAATTCAATATGTTTCTTTTGGAAAGTATAGTGGGTTTTTTTTAAATTTTGAATGCATTTAAGAAGAATGTGTGTACTCTCCTATCAGCCAGAGCTACTCTCATCCCTGTTGTCTTACCCTCCTTCATCTCACACATTTATGTTACCTGCCCAGTCTCTGAAAACTTTTGATTTAGCTACACCCAGATAGACAATATCATAGATTTCATAAATAAGCAACACTTCCGAACAACTTTTTTACCCTGATTTCCCTAGCAATTCCATTTTTTGGTCAGGAACCTTTACTTTCTTAAACCACTTTTACCTTTCTTCATTTTTATCACCACACTAGCATTTGACTTTCCTTTCAGGGTTATTTCTCACAATGAAATAATGTATCTGTAATGTGGTGAGTATTCTTTTAGTGCAATAATTGAAATGCAGTAGTTTTCCATCCATGCTTAAAGAAGAAAATTTAGGAATTTGAGCTCAAATTCTCTTCCTTTAAGCTGTCCAGCACTGTCACAAGCAGCTGCCACAGAACCACAAACCTCCAAATCCTCATCCCTTAACATAGTTAACAGAAGCCCTCACGTGGCTCCCAAAGCCTTTCCTTCAATGAGCACTTCATTCTGGAAATTTGTAGATGACTTATTTGTTGATTTACCACTGACTGTTAAGGGATATCAGAGTCTCATCCCTAATACAGCTGGATCTTTCACTACAAGTCAGACAACCACTCCCAGTCTCCCTCAGCAACCTTCTCTGCAGCTCTATTTCCTGCAACCATTCCTGGTCTCAAATTCTAAATCAGTCAGGGTTCTTAGTTCCAGGTAACAGAAATAACAAAAACTGAGATTGGCAGTTTTAAGCATAAATGGAATTAATTGAAACAAGGATGGATATTCTCATATAATCACTGAGAAGGCTAGAGAAGGATATTAGAAAACAATCAGGAACAAAGGAGGTTACCAGCCCCAACCACATCATGCACCAAACTGAATGCTGCTTCTGTCACTAGGCCACTGGGCATTCCAGCCAGTTGAGCTAGCTGCTCCAACATCACTGCCACCAGAGATAGGATGCCCCTGCTCAAACTGCCATCCATTGCTGCCTCCGTCAACTGATATTTCCATCACCATCGCTGCTGACAATGAATGGATTCTCCACTCACTCTGCTCTGCCCTCTAGTTCAGAGTGGGTGTGCCTGATAGGCTAGGTCTAGCACATGTCCTGTGATAAAGGCAGCTAGGAAACTAAATATTGGATCGTCTCATATTCCATGGTGAAAGGCAAGATCTGAATCCTGCTAAAATACACAAAGAGGGAAGTCTCCCAAACAAGAAAGGGAAATCATATGCTGGGCAACCAGGAAAAAAAAAAAAAAGAGACAAATATGCCCTACAGGTAATTTCCTTGTATGATTGGAAGGCATCATTACAGCAAAAGAAGATCGATTTATATCAAAAATTTCCATGCTAAGGGATTAAACAGTGTTGCAAAAGTTTAATTTATTAGGGGTGTTTGGCCTCTATGGAGGAGAGGAATGTCTTATAGTAAAGAAACAGAAAATGGGTAAAGAGTTTAACCATGTAAATTAGAGAATCTAGAAATAATATGCTTGATCCCTCAATCTTTTTTAAGTTCTCAATAAAGCTGATTCATAAAAAGCATGTAAAATATCTGCCAATATTTTCCCAGGAATGCTTTTAAAATTGAACAAAGATAACCGGAGAACATTTGCTACCAATTTGAACATATATGAGCATCAAAGAAGAGAAAAATCCTTATAATGACTTGATTCCATACTCCCCTTTAAGTGTTTTAGCTACTTAAAGCAATCGTCCCTCCAAGAAGTTCAACTGAGAGAAGAAACCATGGAGAACACCAGAGCAACAATAGAGAACCAGAAATTTAGCTGGAGGAGGATAGGAGGAAATATGTGACTTAGCAAGGAAATTAGTGAGTACTTGGTGATTTTAGACATTATGCCATTGGTGAGGAGCAGGGCATTTTTTTCTCCATATTAAGCAAACAGATAATACAGAAGCTATAGAAATACACAGTGATCTCTCCTCTCATGCAACGATGCCTTCCTCCAACTTGCTATAAATCACTGGAGCAGTATATAAGTACTGTAACTTCTTGATAGCATTTGGATAGTTAACATCTATTTTACTGAGTGTGTTTTGATTACAAACTTCTAGAAAACAAAGTACTTAACAAAAATGTAGTTAGATGGGCCGTTAGGAGGAATGGAAGAAAGAGGAGGAAAAGGCAATAACAAGAAGGAGACAGAGAAGAAAGTGAAGAAACTACATACTACTTTACTATTTTGTGTGAGTATGTATGTTTGTGGTTTATATGGGCAAATTTGATCCATTTCAATAGAAACCTCAAACTTCACAATTTTTTTTTTTATTTCTAAGTATAAAAGCTAATGCTAGGTTATTTAAACCCCAATGTTAAATGTTAAGAAAAACATAAAGGTACACCTTTAGATTTTAAAAGTAATCTATGAAGTCAGAGGAATATTGTGAAATCAGAAGTAACACTAGAAAGAAGAAAGAAAGTACAGAGGCAAAAAAGAGCAAATGGGATTTTGAATCTGAGGTTAATAATTTACCAAATTCTCTTGGTCCCCAACTGAACCAAAGACCAAAAGTTCACTTAGCTGAAGCTATAGTGGTCATTGCCAAAGTCAGAAAGCCTGCAGGGGTTCCAGAGGAATTTAACAGGAATGACTATGAGCACTAAAGGTAATGAAGCAGAAAAGGCATTTTCTTATTCCCTTACCCACATTTTGTTGTTGTTGCTGTTGTTGTTGTTAATATTTTTACATAGCTCTCCTGGGTCTGAGTTGCAAGCCCTTGCCAGCAAGCGACAAGCAACTAGGAAACCACAAGCTTGGTCCGTAATTAAACAAGCAACTTCAGTGAAAGGTAATAAAAGCAGGAACAACAAAAATGGATTAGAAGTTGATATGTAAATACTCCACAATTATGTTTTTAAAAGGTATTTTATACCGAAACTTTGTGATACAAGTAAATATACTCTGGTGTCTCATCCATCCCATGAATTTCAGATGATCTTTTCCTCCAAGTAGTCCTTTTGATTCTACCCTGAAGTATACCACAATATATGGAGAGCATCTTTACAGCTTGAAATCACAAATGCAAACAAAAACACATTGTAAAGTGTTGAATATTCAATAGCATACTCAAAAGATGCCCAAGAGTATACTACAGGGAAGCATAGAGACTATTTTTCCATATGAATTCTCACAAATCCATGAAGGGGAAAAAAATAAAAGTCCTCAAATAAGTAGAATGCAACTTAATTTAGTTAGAAAATAGTCATTTGAAATTCTTCTTATAATGAAAACAAAGAATTTTTACTCCCATTAAACTCTAAGTACCATGTCGACAAGGAGGACCAATTCTGTCTTTTAATTGTTGTAATCCCAACAACTAGCAGCGTGCCTAACCCAGAGAGGATGCTCAATAAATATCTGTTGAATGAATAAATGAATATTCAGCATATGAAACAAGGATTCAAGAAACATTTACGTGTTAACTTCATGTATATACACAAGTAGACCCAAATATACTTATGCCCCAAATAATGTCCATTAAGAAATGAGTAGATGTTGGAAACATGAGAAAAGAAAAGATGAGCAACAAAAAGAAAAAGATGAGAAAAGAATGAAATATCACTGGTCCTTGGCAAGTCCTATTGGCAGTTTATCCATTGTTCATGGCGCCTTAAAAATTCTCATCCTTAAACTTTTAGAGGCTCTTCTTCCAATGTGACAGCTACAGGTGCCTCCAAGGAGATAACATTGATTTGGGCATAATTATGATCCCTTCTGCTGCCCCATTACACCTAATAAGATTACGTGAGATCTCACCTGGCTGTGCAAGGGTCTTCCAGACCGGTGGTCATGTTATAGAACCAGAGAACATTAGAGCTGGAAGTAAACACATGAGCAATCTAATTCAAACCTTCTTAATTCACAAATAAGGAACTTCCTAGAAGGTTTGAGTGCCTCTGAATGCCCGTAGCAGTAGAGTGACAATTTGAACCTCTATTCTACAGAGTGGTGAGCCTTTCATAGTCAAGATGTTCTTTAGCTTGCATTCACCATAGTTTTAGCCATTTATTAGGAATCTAAGACTTTTCAAACAACTTCTTGGTTTGAATTGCTGCTACAACCATTTTTTTAAAATTCAGTTTTACTGAGATATATTCACATACCATATAATCATCCATGGTGTACAATCAACTGTTCGCAGTACTATCACATAGTTGTACATTCATTACCCCAATCTATTTTTTAACATTTTTCTTATACCAGAAAGAACCAGAATTAGAACAAAAAATAAAAATAAAAAAGAACACCCAAGTCATCTCCCCCATCCCACCCTATTTTTCATTTAGTTTTTGTCCCCATTTTTCTACTCATCCATCCATACACTGGATAAAGGGAGTGCAGTCCGCAAGGTTTTCACAATCACTCCGTCACCCCTTGTAAGCTACATTGTTACACAATGGTCTTCAAGAGTCAAGGCTACTGGGTTGGAGTTTGGTAGTTTCAGGTATTTACTTCTAGCTATTCCAATACATTAAAACCTAAAAAGTGTTATCTATATAGTGCATAAAAATGTCCACCAGAGAGACCTCTCGACTCCATTTGAAATCTCTCAGCCACTGAAGCTTTATTTCATTTCATTTCATTTTGCATCACCCTTTTGGTCAAGAAGATGTTCTCAATCCCATGAAGCCGGGTCCAGATTCATCCCTGGGAGTAATATCCTGTGTTGCCAGGGAGATTCACACCCCTGGGAGTCAGGTCCCATGTAGGGGGGAGGGCAGTGAGAACACTTGCCAAGGTGGCTTAGTTAGAGAGAGAGGGCCACATCTGAGCAACAAAGAGGCACTCAGGGGGAGACGCTTAGGCACAATTACAAGCAGGCGTAGTCTCTCCCCTGCAGCAACAAGCTTCATGGGGCAAGCCCCAAGACAGAGGGCTCAGCACGTCAAGCCATCAGTCCCCAATGTTTGTGAGAACATCAGCAACAATCCAAGTGAGGAAGTCCAACACCTCCGCATCCTCCCCCCAGCTCCTCAGGGGGGCTCCGAATATATATTTTTATTCTTTGCCCAAATAACTTTGGGATGTGCTACAACCATTTTTACAGCAATTGCTACAAAGTCATTTTCTACAAAACTCATGGGTTGACTGAGTTCCAACACGATATCAAAACAAATACAGGATAGGTGGAAACAGATCTTAGCAAATATTTACATTTCTAGTCTCTCATTTCCAACTTATGGGTTGGGACTCTTTTTCTTCCTCTCTGGTGTTTTTATCCTGCAGTTAGGTAAAATTTAACAGGCAAGCTTGTTAAACTTTCTGAATGATCACATCTGGTCCCCATAAATCCAGCTGGTAGTGACAGAGAGGATAGGTCTCCACAGCTGTCAGTTCCCACAATGGATGCTCAAGGGGAGTCTTGAAATGTGGTACAAATGAAAGCTAAGTGAGAAGAAATAAAGTTAGGAGAGCCTCTTATCAAACACTATTCTCCAAATTTCCTCTCCTCACCTGATATTATAGACAACTATTTGGATATCATTCACTCACTCATCGGAGTGCTGCAAAGAGCACTAAATTATACATTACTTTACTCAAATTTCTTAACCTCAAAAGGCTAACGGTCAGAAATGATTCCTTACTTCACATAAAGATCTATTAAAAACCTGGAAGTCTATGGAGAAAAGGATGCCTAAAAGCTTCACACAGTCACAGAAGGAGATGAGTAAGAAAGAAAGAAACACAAGCTACATGTGTGAAATTTTTCTATTCATAATTCAAACTGAAAAAAAATTTTTTCATTCCCATCACTCTCCAGAGGAGGAAAATGGAAGAGTCTCTCCACAGTACCCAGCTGTCAGTCTGAGTTGTGGTAATAGCATGTCACCCACCACCAGAGCACAAAAGCAAAGTTTAGACCCTTACCTTAGAATCAACATGGGTGGTTGGCAACTGTCACTTTCCCCCATGGGTAAACACACACAACTTGCCTGGCTGCCTGTCATTTGCCTCTCATCACATCATACATAGTAACCATTTATTTAAGTGGCCAGAAAAGACTCAAAACTGTTTACTGACTATAATTAACGGGGTTTATGGTATTTGAAAGCAAACAAGTACTATGAGTAATACCATGAAATATGATGTATAAAAATGATATGAAACCAACATTGTGTTCTATTTAACTTTCCAATGAAAGCCTATTTTTCCTGGTTTACCTGATGGAATGTCATTTCAGATGTTCAGTGAAGAACTATGAGTCATGGCTTCTCGTCTCTGTTTTCCACTTTACCATTAACATGATTTAGGGTCAATATCTGCTCTCTTCCATATGTTTTAACAAAATTACACAGGATTAAAACACAACCCCTGCCACTTCTATTCTAGGGCCTTTGCAGCAACCAGGAAATGTAATATAGGAAAATTCCAGAACTCTGAACAGGCTACCCAGCTGCTAGTGTAAATTTACAGCAGCCTGTAAGTTTTAGTAATATTCATAAAATTATTGAGCAGCCCTTGATTACAGGGTGCTATAAAAATTCAAATTGCAGTCACAAGAATAGATGTAGGCTGGGATCCTTGAAAACAACCTTCATTTTTTTAACCTCTCATTTGATATTTTGTATAAAGCCTCCAATTTTAGTTTAATCTTCTACTTGTCAGAGTAAGTGAAATGAAATGAGTCAGAGATATTATCTATGATTAACATTATAATATCTTTATTATATAATATTGCAACTATTCAAGGTACAGAGGCAGAACTGCCCAGAATAACAAGCATTCCTGATCATTTTAAGGAACAGAAGAGCCCTATTTTTTAATTTATTTTATTATTTTTAACTGCTTGTGGCCCAAGAAGCCATTTTCTAGCCTGGAGTGATAGGCATTTACTAATGACCTTTCCAGCAGGGCTTGGGCATGTGAGTGTCTCCAGCTCGCTCACAGGCTCCAAGCGGCTCTTAAGAGCCTGGTTCTACCTGATGGTCTTTGTATTTAACTGAATTCTTTAGTGACAGGGATTTGTAGAATAAAGAATGCTGCATGGGGTAAGAATGCACACACATGTTTTCAGCTACTTTATATTCAGGCCTGCTGTGACTCAGCTTGCAAGTTCAAAGTTATGAAGTCATTTTTTCATTTCTTTGAGTAAACAGCTCAGTAAAGTAAGAAAGCTTATATTCCTTTTTTTTTTTTTTTTAAGGGATACATGGAATAACTTTCAAAACGATTTGGATCTTTTTCTAAGTAGTGGTAAGGATCACGAAATGACATCCATTAAGATCCACTGAGTGAATCTAAAATGAAAAATGATACATGAGCTTATTCTTTTGATAAAGGATATAAGTTGGCTGTAGATTGTCATTGTGCCTGTCGACCTGCACCGAGCAAACTTCTAAACTAATTTTGTACTATAATTTTTATGGAAAATCTTAAAGAGAAAATAAAATTCCTCTAATGGAGAGTTTCTTTACACGATTGAGTTATTCCTCAAAGTATTTCATTTTTAGGCAGTAGCCATAAATTTGAATCAATAAATTCATATTCAGAGTCTGCACTGCCTTGGGAGAAAATCCTATGGCAGTATAATTAATCCTTTGCACCTGAGGTCAAAAATGTGGCAGAATAATAGCCTTATTTTAGGCATTGGCAGAGCAGAGCTAAGTAAAATTATAAAGCAGAAAAGAGAAGGAAAAAGAAAAAATAAGGTCCAATATGTGAATGGACTGCTCTTTCATTTCACTGGTGATCACATATTTTCAAGAAAAAATATTTCAAAAGAAATAAGTAGAGCACAATGAAATGGTAAATCATAAGAATTTTGTTTTCTTATAGATTTCAAAATTGAAGTCTTTAAAGAAAATGAAAACTGAATTTTGAATTTTGTTAGTAATTCTGAAAAATATTTGCCCACACAAATCCTGACTGTCCCTACTTCAAAAGATGTTCCTACATGGAGCTGCCCAACTAGGTTTATTTGGGCATGACTGACAAATCTGAGGCATTCAAAGACTGGGCCTGAGAAAAGTCAAAGCAAAAAAAGGATTGGGAACCAGATGTACATTATAGTCTATTTTCTAATTAGAAACAAGCCTGCCCACAATTCATGAGGGATAGGTAACACTTATGGGTCTCATATCTGCCTAAATTTATTCTGAGACTGCTGGATATATCTGGGAAAATCTAGACAATGTGCTTCTGACTTTGGTAAGAAACAGTGGGCTTTCCCTAAAACCACTGGGAACATCAAGTCTGGCCTTTATTTCTCAATTTCCCTGCAACTGCTATATTCTTTACAAAATTGTGTTTGCAGTTTACTCTTTGGCATAAATATTCTTTTATAAGCAAGTTTTTTAAACTGGACCCACACTTAAAAAAACTAATATCACATTTTTCAAGCTTTCAGTTTAGCTTATGATTGGAAAATTCTGCAAATATAAGGAAGTATGCCAACCATAAATTAAAATAAGGTCTGAAGGGGCAGAATGTAGCTACATGGTTTACAAACCTACCAAGGAGCCAATGTCATGACATTTATGAGAAACAAATCTCGGTAAGAGTAATTTTCCTTAGCTGACACTATCAATTAAAACAGTCTGTGAGACATCCTATTACACCTTCACATTTCTCTTAGGCTTTTCGGACTTAACAAACTCAATTTCTGAAATGTCCCCTATATATGTGACCCCTCCAAATGCATCTCATTCTGGAATTTCATGCTTGTCACAAATGAATGTGTGTGAGGATCCCAAATACTTTTCTTCTCCTCACTACAGGAAAGTGTATTAATCTCCAGCCTCACTTGCCATGTCTGAATCAGTTAGGCTTGAGGGTTTGAAGCAGCTGTTCTTGAGGAAATTGATGACTAGAAATGTACAGCCCTTTTGTTTCCCAGGGACAGATCACCACGGAGCCCTTTGTTATCCCCAGCAGCTTTCAAGATATCCTGCTGAACCAGCTTGCCATGCATCCTCTTTCTAACAAGCTCTCATTATCAAATTTGCCAAAATCATTCTTTTCAGGTGTGCATCTGAGACACAAACAGAGAGACACCTTGTATAAATTGCCTGTGATTTGCTTAATAGCCTCCAAGAACTCTTGAGAAGTTTTGCCTAATTAGTTTCAAATTCAGAAACTGAGAATGACTATTTTCACTAGGTCTGAAGAGCAACCTGTAGATGCGTAATAGTCAAAACCTCTCTTAAAGGCATTGTAATTTACAAGCAAGTGCTGAAAAGTGAACTTAACAGAGAGGACTTTTTTGAATTTGTACCTCAAAATAAAACTATATTATGGATAACTTCTATTTGTTCAGGAAACTCTTTTTCAAGACCCTCTGCCCTCAAAAGCTGAGAAAATAAAATTACTTAATTTGATTTTTCAATTGCTTGTTCCATTTCTTACCCAGGCACCAGCAAGCTGCATAAGTATCAGACAATTTTATTCAAAAGAAGCTTTTCTGAACAAAGCTGCTCTTAAGAGACATAAGGGCAGCCGACCAAAAGCACCACAAAGACATGATTTCGGGGTTATTACACATTGAACATATGGCTTTGCCTTCTTATAACTGGAGCAGAGAATGTCCAGCTCTACCCCTTCCTGCCCGGGACACACCATACTTTTGCTCAGAAGAGACTCTCAAGCCACCCCTTTCCATGCCTTTCCTACCCCAGGAAACCATGGTGTTACTCTGCTTATTGGTATTTTCTAATAATCTCAGACCATGGGACAATAGTTTGTATTTTCTAATAGTCTCAGACCATGGGACAATAGTTTACAGTTAAATTTTCAGAACAGCTGTTCAAAGAATTATCACCTAACAGTTGAAAACACACACACACACACATTCACCAAAGACTTTTTAAGGCAGATTTTCTAAGGGACTATGTTTAAATGATCTACAGTATCTGTCCCATAAGGATATATACATACGGAACTGGATTATTGGTTTAAAAAAATTCAAATAACCTATGAAGTTCGGAATCCAAAAGTGAATTTATTATCACTGTTTTACCCTTGAGTTAATTAAAAGAAGTCAGTCACTAGCATTAAATGCACAGAAGAAGCTAGTATAAAATTGATACCAAAATCAAAAGAAAAAAAGAGGGAACTTTGACATTATACTGGCAACTTGAAATTTCCTAGACAATTTTTAGTACTACCTTGATATAAAACATTTGCCATATGTTCAAAGAATTCATGCCTTTACACTTGCTACTATAATATAGTGTTTCTGTAACTTAGGTTTGACATTAACCAGTGGTTCTTCATGTGAAATCATAATCTCAGAGGATGAGACCTATCAGAACTTCTTAAAAGCTCTCCAAATGATTCTAATATTCAGTAGTTGAGAACCATGGATGCAGACCAATGATCTTCAAGAGCTTACCTTCTTAGGAAAAGACATACAACAATTAAGAACACAGAAGAATTAAGTTGTATAAATAGAAAATATTAATCATGTAAATAAAATACCAATATATATGCCCAAAAGCAAAGGTAGGTTGGAAATAAAATATGTGACATAGTAGGTAACCTGGAGCCTAGCAGGGAAGACTTCCTAGGAAAGCTTCATTAGAAACTAATTACTAAGATCAGGAGAATCACTGAATTACAGAAGGGGGCAGACACTTCAAAACACCTTGAAATAATCTGAGCATTCAAGCCACTAAGCAATAACAGTTATAATTACAATGTGTTTTATCTTTATATTATTGTTTAAAAAGGAAAGGAATGCTATTTAATACTGGGATTTTTGTACGTGTGGAGAGTTTTGTATTTTAGTTGAATTTTTAACTGTTCCAGAAAATATTTCTGCAAGAAAGGAATTATAATCTTTGTCTAGCCTTAGACTAAGAGTGAATGAAAAAGAACTAAACAGAGCAAACAGAAAATAACTCAATTGCAAAATGAAACCAAGCATCTCTGCATTTGAACAACTTTTTTAGTCTTCTTCCCTTATGAAAGGGAATAATTTGAAAAGTCCTAGGAGATTTTTGTGGCAATAAGATGTATGAAGAGAAATTACATGCTTATTCACAGAAACAGTTTTTGCAATATGAGGACACCAAAAACACTTGAAAAGCCAGTGTTGATCTCACTCCAGGAACTCTAGCTGGTGATGTTTCCTGACAGAGTAATTCATCCTGAATTCCACATTCTGTAAGCATAATAAGTGGCAAGTACATCTTGGAAATACAAATATTATAAGCTTCTGAGTGGAAGATGCCCCAAATTTCATCTACAAGGGCATCTTTCTGCCTATGATGATAGTACTTCACTATCCCTTTGTTTTTCAAAATATCAGAGATGACTGAAATGGAATAGTCTAGCTTATTTTCTTATTTTTTAAAAGGTCTCCTGTTTTGCTTTTAATGAGGCATGTACAAAAACCAATATGTGACCTACTCTCTACCCACAAAGGCTGGCATCAATTTCAAGGGTCCCTTTTTCTTCACTATATTTTTTATCTTTTCCATCCCTACCCAGCTCCACACCACTCTCAGATTATTCTTCCCAAACACTATTTCTATTGTATGATCCTCTTCCCAGGAACCAACAAAGGTTCCCTGTTGGATCAAGTCCTGAATACTCAGGTTGTCCCTCCATAATCTGATGATCCCACCTCTTCAAATATATTTCCACCTCTTCCAACCTTTCCATTCCAATCAAGTCAAATTCCTTACTGCCTTCCACAGAAATCAGGTTTTCACTCACATATTCACTCAGCAACCACGTATTGAGCACTAGCTAAGCCAGGCATGGTGCACATTCCGGGCCCCACAGTTTTCCTCATCCTGTTCCTCTATATGTGCTCACGCTTCATCCACTTTTAAAGGCTTGGCTCAAATAAGCTTTCCTCAGCTTTCTTATCCTCAGGATTCCTAAATCAGCATTTCTCAATCTGGGTTCACATAATGCTCTTCTGGAAGACTTTCACAGATTCTATCCTCAAATAAATTTGGAAAGCTCTGATTTAAACTATGTTAAATATGTTCCTCTGCTATAGGAAATCTCAGAGCCTTTAATAAACTAGAATCAGTTATGAATTCCTAAGAGGGGACTATAGTAATCAGGATGTCACAAACTTACTTGAACATGGAAAATATTTTTTAAAGCATAACTACTGATATCCCAGAGAAATCTTGGTTGGGAAATGCTGTCCATTGTTATTTAAAATTGGTACCACATGATTTACCACTTAATTACATACTGACTATATGGTAGTATCATGTTATTTCTCTATTCTTCTTCATATAAATCTAACCCCTTTTAAAAATATCCAAAATATTGAATCCTACCTCCCTTATGATTGAAAGCAAAGGGTTAAAGCAAAAAATACTATCACTCAACCCTAGGTAAAAGTTTTCTAAGATGCATTAATTTATTTTCCTGCCTTAGTAAACAGTACAGGGAATTTAACTGAACCTCTGATGACTGAGCCAGGGTGAAATAATAAAAGGACAACACCACTGCTCCTAAAAATGACCTCACGCAGATGGGCCTCAGTTCTCTCAGCTCCCTGCTCTAATGGTCTATCTTCCAGCATCTCAGTGTTATGATTCCTTAAATTAGCACACACTGTACAATTCTATAAAGGTAAGAGCTAAAGGTATCGAATAGACTGAATTCATCAGACAGAACACCCTCAAGAAATCTTTGTGCTTTTATTTTCTTATTAATCTAATACTAATTTTTTTCTTATGATTTGCCTCTTTTGAATTAAAAAAAGAAACAATTCCTATTAATTTAGGCATCCTGTCATTTGGCTCTGGGTTAATACAGGTTTTACCAGACAGAGAATGGGATGACTCAGCACTAACGATAACAGCAGCACCCCTCGTGCTCTTCAATTGACTATGTGAGTCCCAGTTACCGTTATGGTAAGATGGAGTTCCAGAGGACACTGGCCATGGAGAGAGGAGCTTGTGTAGGAGGGCAGGCGTGAAACGGTGTAAGTCAGCTGTAGTAAGTCTCCATGTCTGGTTATAGTTCAGGTTCTAGTGGTTTAACAGCTAAACAAATAGTTCATTTTAGAATATAGAGATTTCTAGCTTTAACTAAATCTTAAATTTCTTAAGCTTCAAGAGCCCATTTTGAAATAAATCTTAGCATGATTCCAGGACTTCCCAGAAATTATGATTATATAACATAATATCTATTCCACTATCCAAATGAATTTTGCAACATGGATATGGGTTTCTAACAAACTTTAATGCAGAGTGATAGGTAACTCAAATTTTCCTATTTCTTTTATCCATCTATAAAAAAGGGGTAAGTATTACTTTCTGGTCCAAGCTTTAATGAATGAAAAGTACATTTTTTCTGCCACACATCAGGTGTGGGCAAGTTAACTTCTCTAAAGCCTCAGTTTTCTCATCTGTAAAATGGGGATTACAATAATACCTACCTGGTAGGTTGTCCTGAGTGTTCACCTAAAAAATGTATTCTAAACACTTGGCACATTGTTGCTATTTTTATATCATTGTTTTATTATGTTTGCTGTTCTAATAGCTGCTATTATATAGCTGTTATTATTATCAAAAGAACAATTAGTGGGCCTCTGGAAGAGATTCTGTCACTTTGATTTGAAAGCCAAAATCTTTCTGCACTGTTTTAAATCAGCCTGTAAGAATAAACAAGAACAGTTACATCTAAGTGGAAAAGCCCAGAAAATCTTTCTCACATAGGCTCTTGCCTTTCCCAATTAACTTCAACCAAGAAGCCTAAAATAAATAAGGAAAGAAGTAAGAAAATCAGATTAAAACTGTCAGCTCAATTCTTAACACACAGTTTGGAGGATGAATTAAGGGGTGAAAGGAGAAAAGATATTTTTTTCCACCCCAGGCAGAAGGCACAAGTTCTAGTCTCAGAAATGTCAGTAACCAACTGTGTGACTGTGAGCAGGTTGAGTAACCACTAAATGAGATGACTTCCATGGCACCCTTCCATGGAAGCTCCAAGTCTGCCTCAGAGGCCCACAATTACTTTCTGTAAAATCAAGCCCAGAAGGGAGGTTCAGGCTACATATCATTTTAAAAAGAAGTCCGGTGCTATTCAAGAACAAAGCATGACTCATGGTCCTTATGAGTTCACCCTCAACTGATCTGCTCAGCTAAATGTTTTCCAGTGCAGGTTAAGGTAACATGAGGAAGTGGTATTTTGATTAAAATTTAAATCTAAACATTTGTTACATTCAGAATTAGTACTTTTAGTTATATATTTTGAATTTGCACCTGCATTTATAAAAGCAAACTCTGTTAATATAGGTCTAAGGGAGATGGAAATAAAAACTTGTGGATTTTGCACATACAGTGTGAATAATCGAAAGATTTCATTACCAAAACTTTTCATTCCTTGTTTTATTCTTAATCTCAGATCTTACTTATCTGCACAGGCTTCTTTTCAACTGCATTTAACTTCAATAACAGGAAATTAAAGGAAAATTATCTATGAAAATTTTCAAATACTTTTTTTCTAAATCTTCAGAACATTTCATTTGTTATAACATTTAATATTTATTAACTAATGGGAGCTCCTCAAGCTGACACTATCTTCTTTTGGATTGGGGCAAACATAACTAACTTCTAAACCAACAAGAATTTTTTAATCATCCCTCCTATCTTGTGCTAGATGTTTTGGGGAAGGCAAAAGTCCTTGGAATCTCTGCCTTCAATAATCTACAACAGTTTAGGCAGCCAAAACTACTATTCATTTTCTCTAGATTAAGTGGTGATCTGGATGATAGACTCGAAATGCAATGGAATTCAGAAATATGTCATTCTCTTTAACTTTATATGAAAGAAAGCATTCAATTGTAAAGATGTTTTAGAATTGAACAAATGGTTTGTGGCATCCAGAAGCCCACCCAGTAGAGGTTTCTAAATTTCAGGTTCTCAATATAAGGACTTTCACTTTCTCAATACTACATTTTTATTTCTCTATCTATAGTGTAAGTATGTATGCAGAAATTTCCATTCGCCCAATCTTCCCACTCTCATTCTAAATTGAATTTGGATATATTGATTAGCAAGATTTCACATGTAGAACACTTCAAGCTTCTTGAAAGACATTTTAGAAGTTCAAGTGTACACTTGGTAATGTACAGGAGGATTTATTAATGACCAGTAAATAATTTAAGGTATGTGTTTTCCATTGCTTTTTCCTCTTATTCATATTCAGAACAGGTTAAATCTTACAAATGCCAAAGGCTTCAATCTCTAGAAAAGAGATTATATAAATCACTAAATTAGGGCAAAGGTAGCTAGATATATTTCCTACCTTAGCTGTTCAATAGTCAACAGCTCACAAGGCCAAGGTTCCTGGGTGGTCTAATAGTGGAGGAGAAGCTGTCCTCTCATGTGCCCATGGGCCCAGAAGTGTCAAAAGGGCATTTCCACCCTAGAAGGTTTTTCAGAGAAACATGACAGAGAAATGTAACTCTTCTGTTCAGTTGCAATCACCCAACCAAACCTTCTGCTGATCTGACATTCCAACATGACTGGCAATTGTATGAAAGGCATGTTTCTTACAGTTAAACCAGAAGGATTAGTCTTGTCATTCACTAGATTAGAAAATGACCTTTCTCTTGTATTTATTGACCAACAAGGTGTGTGTGTGTATATATATATATTATTTTTTTCAAAACAACATTAAATGAGAAGAGATACTAAATGTTTGATATATGAAAACTCAAGAGAAACTTTAAATAGATCTACAGGGGAAAACTGCTAAATTAGCCCTTTGAAGTGAAATAAATCTGCCCAAAGACAAAGACAAAGAGAGCCGAGCCCCGTCAGAAATTTTCAAAGAGAAGGCAAGAACATACGTTCTCCCAAACATAAGTGTTTCAGTTTTCATCAGTCTCCAGGCATCACAGGCTGACTAGGTCTTGTTCACGAGGACACCACATCAATCAGGAAGACCAGTGGCCAAAGACTCTCATGCACTAACAGGCCAAACAGGGAACAAATTTCCACAGCCCCCAAATATGGTGAATGATGGATGGAAAGAAAAAAAAAAAAAAAAGCTGACCTCTCTTCTAACCATGCAAATTCCTTTCCTTTAAAGGGAGGCTGTCTGCCCAAAGCCTGAAAGGTCAATCATGTAATCATTCATGTCCTGGAAAAAGACACACCAGGTGATTAAAGAAAAAAAAAGTTTCTCCAATGATCAACGAAACATAACATAATTTATGTGCTATGCTTAAGTTGACATTCTCTGTTTCTCATCAGTTTCATCAACCAAAGTGTATCAGGGTATGAAAGCGTATAAAACTTAGAGAAATATCCTAAGGAAACTATGCACAAAAAAAGTGTTCTCACTAAAGTTTCCCCCACACCTGTTTTCTCCTTGTTGGCAATGTGAGAGGGAATACTGTATAAAAAGAGACTTAAGACATATCACAGTGCGTGTTATATGAGAACTTGCCCTTTTGGAAAAGAAATTTAAATTTATGAGAATCTTTTTTAAGGGTCTTCATAGATATTCACTATCCACCTCCCCCAAAGCAGTTACCTTTAGGATCAAATATACTGAACTAGAGACCTCTAACCTAGTCTATCAAAAGGGCATTTCCATCCTAGAAGTTTTTTCAGAGAAACATATTAGAGAAATGTAACTCCTCCGTTCAGTTGCAATCACCCAACCAAATGCTGATCTGACATTCCAACATGACTGGCAACCTCTCCACTCATTCATTCATTAAACAAACATTTATTGAATGTCCTACCATAAAGCTCAGTGTAGGAATCACTTCATGCACTCATAAAATCCTGGCTCCAAAACTCAAAACCTGCATAACCTTGGACACATTTACTTAACTCTCAAGTTACAGTGTTCTTGTCTGTAAAATACTGGTTACCAGTATACAACTACTTTTATAAAGCCAAGCCCAAAGGAACACCATCCTCCTTATTCTGATGCCCCACTGAGAGGGGAGGTGCAAGGGTCAACCAAGAGGAAGATTACAATATAGTTTGGAATGATCGTAGGATAGGACACACAATCTCGGCAGGCCGCTCTGGTTCTTAACCTTTCCACTAGTGCAAGAAAAGAGAACAGGACCACTCACTGAGACACTGAAAGCAACTGTTTCTTGCATGTGGATGGATGCAGACCTAGACAGTGACTGAGGTGCAGAGACCTCTGCATGTGTCAGTCACAGCCAGTGTCCAGCTGACTCTCAATCCATTTTTGGAAGAAGGTCAAGAAGGCAGTAAGACCATAGAAATTGACTATAATATGACAGAAGTACCTAAAAATCCCAGGAACTTCTCAACATTCTAGCTGGTTATAGATGTGAGTGGAGGGAAGGGTTCTGTCACTCGTTAGCTGCTGCTACCAGCATACTCCCAAACAGAAAGGTAGTGTGCTATGAACTTTGCCTTGGTGTCCTTAAAGACTTAATTGCCTTGATTGACTTGGCAGAGATGGCTGGTCCCAAACCACCCTGATAAGGTCTTGAGGTAATTCAGGTCATTTCAAACCTTTGCTCATGCTGCTGGAATGAGCATCTACTCATTTTTTTCAAGATTAATTTCCTATGTGAAGCCTTCCTTACTAAAACACTTTATAGCAGGTAATTTTTAAAGGTCTGACACCTTTATTAAACTGCAAGCTCCTTTAAGGAAGGGACTATGCCTTATTTGTTTTTATGACTCCAAAACCTAGCCCACTGCCTGGCATATCAGAGATGCTCTTGTTTTCTGGAATGCCTAGGAAGTCCTGATGAGGAATACCCAGTGTCAAATCAGGGCATGCACGACAAGCAGTGCTTGAGCTGTGTTTAGAGGCAACCGCTGATATTTTCTGCTGTAGAATAAGCAGGCTATGAACCAACATGGCTCAATGTCACTTTTTATCTGAGCTATTCAGGACTTCCAGGGAAGCAGCATCCGGAACTTACAGTATTAAATGGCTCACCTTGTCTAGACAGCTAGACCTCTTCTTTAAAGTCTTAATATGCCATATCATGATGGGTAGACCAAAAAAAAATTGGCAGAATATATTTGGGATGGATATTTTCCATTTTCCCCTCCATATCCACCATGTATTCTCTATCTGCGGTTTGCCCTGGGAGGCTGACTTATGTGAATCACATTAATGGGCTTCCTTGTCCTCTAGCTTCCTATAGGATTTAGCCAATGGGAGGAACAAACAGAAGATCAAAAGGAAGGAGGAAAGTGAGGTCAAGAGGTTTATTCTCCATTTGCCTACCATATCCCCATGGGATGGTGGCATCCCTCTGCTTTTGTCAGTAAGCCCCTACTCTCCAGTTTCTGGTAACTTCTCTGCCCCAACCACCCCCTACCCCCACCCCTTCAGGCAAGGATGGAAACAGGGTGGAAACAGCTTCCCACAGTTGTCAACTCAGGGAATTGCACCCTGGTTTGCTGGTCTCAGTTTACCCTTACCACATCTTTGTAAATAGTCCCTTTGCTAAACTCTCCCCAATTATCCCATTTGAAGGTCCACCTATTTCCTGTTGCTGCCCTGACTTACAATCCTTCAAAACCAAAATGCCCAAAACCTAAATGCCCAAAAACCTAAACCTTAAAACAGTCTACCTTTGTCCACAATCACAAATGGAAAACTATTATCTATAATCCTATTATTTATACGCTTCAAATTCTCCATTATTCATATCTATAGAAGTGAATATTGGCCACATGCGTACATACACAAAAAAACTAAACACTTGAAAATGCAAAAAATAGTAGTGTTCATCTTAGAATGAAGACTTATTTCTCCAACAAATCTGTCTTTCCAGTATTATTTTACTTAAATTAGTTTAAAATACCTAGCTATACTGAACAAATAGCAATGGAATGGAGACCAAGAAAGTATGCTGGACATGAGTGGACAAAGGATCTAAATTTTATATTTTGACATAGATAATCTGTAGACAATTGACACTAACAAAAAAGTGCACACAGATCTTTATTAGTTTCTAAATATTCCTCATAACCCAAATGTAGTACATACTAGAAAAAGAATTTAACACTGTTTTCATGGGTAAAAATGGAAAAATACACAGTACCCAATACAAAACGCACCCTCTGAATAGGTCACAGAGAAAAATTAATAAAATGTAACAAATGATTAAAGGATATGTTCAGCCAACCCCTAACTTTTAAGGAATTTTAATTTACATGACGTCCAAACTCTGTACATATGCAGCAAAAATATTTTTAAAGGACAACATAATTGCATTTGATTCAGTCTAAGGAATTTAGTAACATTTAAGAACTTTTACAAACGCCTATCATTCCTAATATTTAAAAGGCAGTTGCCATGGAAATAAGTAAAGAGGCTCAAGGACATGTCAAGAACACAATTTATAACTTCTTTACTAAAAACTCAGGAGTTGAGTTCATTAGGGTGAGTAAATCTGATTTTGGAAAGCCCGAGTTAAACTAGCAGTACTCGGACACAGACAGCTCTCCTGAAACTAACACCACACCTCACCCAAGTGGTCAAAGTTCACATGTCAGAGTTAAATCTGGAAGACTTATTTACCAGAAGTCACAGTTACCAGGATGGAAGATCATGAGTTACCATACATTATTTGGTGCACTCCTCAGTAGTAGGCTGGTAATACCTTGCCCAGTTTTGCTAAAAGCTGTCACTTTTCACAGTTTGAGTTGATATCAATATCAGAGACTTTGGACAAAGCTAGGAGGATATTTGTAAGATCTTAGAAATCTAAGCTTCTTGTTGAAGGGAGAAGGGGAAAGGGAAGTTCAACCTTCCACAATTCCTCCCAATGTCCCCAGATAATATCTGAGCCTCCCAGTTAATGCCCTAATTAGCTATACCCCAAGAGAGAAAGGATTTGTGGATAGTAACTGTCTGAAACATGGCAGAAATGTAGGAGAACAAAATATCAGCCATACAAATTTGAAACTTAAGTCGTGGTTCTACTTGTATAAGAGCATGGGAGGAAAAAAAAGGCATAATCTCATGGAGAGACCACACCACATTGTCCAAACAGCTCTCCCCAGTCTTCCCCCAGCCCCACCATTGCCCTCCACCCTCTCTCACCATGCCACCTCATGCTCACTTCCAGTGCCCAGAAGAGAATCTTGACCACAGTTGGCACTAAAGTATGTGCAGAATGAATGACTATAATGTCTTCTACTACTCACTTAGCAAATTTTTATTGAAGGCTGATTATGTGCAAAGCAGTAACTGTGCTAAGAACCACTGGAAACAGAGACAAATGGCCATGGCTCCCTTTTAGGGGATCACCCATCCTAGAAGGGAAACAAAGACATGTAAACAATGCCAATGAGAGACAGGCTATGAACAGTGTTACCAGACAGTGCTAATAAAAATAAAGAGTGCTAATAAAGTAACAGGGTAGAGAGACTGGTTCTCCTGGGGTCTAATGGGAAGCCTTCATGGAGAAGGATCTTGACCTGGCTGTTGGGGAGGACTCTATAAGCAGAGGTTGGGAGTAGGGGGGAGAGGAAGGGGGTGACCTAGGCCACTGAGTAATAAATCTAAGGGTTTTTAGGCAGGAATTCAGTAAGAATTACATGGCTGGAATGAGGAATATAGACTAGATGAGGCTGACAGAGCAATTGTGCATATTTCCAAGAGCTTTGAACATCTATATACAGGAGAACTTGAGGGTCAAGAACATCTATATATAGGAGAATTTGAGGGTCTGAGCCCTTAAAAGATGACTTTGTCATCACTGTGTAGAATACACTGGAGGAGGGAGTAAGTAGAGGCTGGGAAGCCAGTAAAGTTTGTGATAAGAGTTCATGTGAGAACATAAGGAGGGAAAATACTTCTCAACCTTGAATACTGTATAGGTCCCTCGTAAAAGAATTAAAAATTAAATAATTACTATCAGGTTACTTAAATGAGTACACCATAGAACTGAGTATAAGTTCTTTATGTATACAACGCCTATGAAACTAAAAACCAAAACAAAGCTACAAACCTAGGCAGTCATCTTCTAAACACTACACTCATGCATGCTATTAAACACTTATCAAAAACTTCAAACCTTCATCCTGGGAAACTAACACATTGGCTAAGGCTGTGGCACTTGAAGCAGAGGACCTGGGTTAAAATTCTGACTGTTATTTTTCAGCTGGAGACTTGGGTAAAGCACTTAATCAATATGAACCTCAATTTCTTCATCGATAAAGTAACCAGAATAATCTACCTTATGTGGTTGTTGTAAGAATCAAAAAGATACGTGTAAAGCACTCTGTTACCCATGAAGCATTTTATAATAAGTTCTCACACAATCTTGTGGCCTTGTATTAATCTTCAAAGGATAATAGAAATGTGACTTAGTAATATTTTTTAAAGTGCTCTGAACTATTAGAAGAGAATGATTAAAAACTTACAGTTTTCTAGGAAAGAGGTTGTCATTTATTCCTATATTCAGGGGATCATGTGCTCCTCCAGCTCAGTTCCTCATTTACAGAGGAGAAAAACCAGACAAATTGAGGGTCCAAGAAGGTTGGTGACAAAGCTAAAAGTAGAGCCCAAGCCTCCCGGCTCCTATCTCTGTTCACCAATTAAAAGCCAGATGGCTCATGAGCAACGATGAGAATAAACAATAGTAGCACCTTATGCGAAAAGTATCACCTGGGACCATTCCACAAACTCTCCACAATGTGCTAAAGCAGGTTGGGGAAGATTCAGCAATTCTCAGGGAAGACAGGACCCTCACCAGTGCTTTTTGGGCAGAGCTGACTCTTCACCCTAAATCACCTGCGAAGACAGAGGAACAGGACTCCAACTAGGCCCAAATGTTAACCCATGTCACTTACTTTCTGATGTAACAGGCAGAATGATACTACATTTGCCCCAAAGTTCTTTAACTCTGTTTCTCAGAATATTTTTTCAGGCAGAATTTCTCATATTTATAACTCTCTAAACATTGGCTTTCCTCCCATCTTGGTCAAAGAGAATTCCCTTAAGAGCAGAATTATTAGCACCAGTGAAGTTATGTCCTTCCCAGAGCCCTACAAACAATTGGATTTTATATGTTTCATTTTTTGAAATATTGCAGTTTTTAAAGTATGGGACTTAAAAGTCAACTTTGATAGATTGTAAATAAAAAATATATACTGCTAGATTTTTTTTTCAGTGAAATAGCCTCTGAGAGAAATCACCAGAGCCAAATCTGCTTTTGGAAGTTTAGACTTTGTGCTTCACAGGCCCTCCTTGCACAGACCTCACACAGATGCACGACCAACTGGATCTGGCACATCCTGAAAACCATCAACACTGATACTCAGAGGTCACATCTCACAAATGCCAGATCTCAGGACATTTGGCTGGAATGGGCAAGTTTTAAAATACTAAAAATTAGGGTCAATTATGTTCTTCTTCTTCACAAGTGCCTCCACTTTCTTCTTCAACAAGCACTGTAACTGGTATAATAATTCCTCAATACTCAGATCTTCTCAACAGAGCATGACATAACAAATCTGACATTTGAGTGGGACTTGCAAGAATTTGCAAGACTGGTAAAACCAAGACTGGGTTCTCCTGCAATCCAGCCCAATGAAAAACACGGGACATCTGCTAAGGGAACAATGCAGAAGCGGTTTCTGTGACTGTTGAAACCATATCAGGGGAAATTGGAGGAGCCTAGCACAAAATGCATTTTCCTGACTTCCTAGCAATAAGGAAAAAGTAGAATAAGTGGCAAAACCTTCAAACACAATAAATATTAGAAGATTCAGTGCCCTTTAGGAAGGATAGAATTTCATGTTTGAACATAATTCTACCAACCTCTGGTAGCCTTCTTTACATATTTAAAAAATTCTTGTACTAGAATTTGGTAAGGAATAAAAGATATTATACTTTTATAGTAGTAAGTAGAACAAAATACAATCCTAGCTCTACCACAATGAACTACAACAGAAGGGAATACTGGTAATAAAATCATCAAGAAGTAAGAAATGTAAATTTTCAAATCCAGAAACAGTTCAGAAGTCCATAAAATGTCTATCACATGAGAAACCTCATCTTAAGTGGGAAGAGGGGGAGCAGTAACATGCATCGGGATCAACAAAAAGGATTGACCAAGAAATCTTCATATGTAAATTCACTGCAGACCAGGCTCGCATGTCTTCAACTTGGAGAAAAGTTCAAACAGAAAAACAAGGACAAGGTTGCAAAATTTACAAAAGTGACTTCACATACATATGATATTTGATTCACATGGCCACCATGTTAAACAGATATCATGAGAAAAAAATGTATTGACAAATGAAAAATATGTTTACTTCTAGTCTATCAACCTAAAGCAGATACTCTCACTCTGTCCTTCCATGTTTTTTCTAGGAGAAGAACTGAAAAACTGACACATCTTTAATCAGTAGTGAATTTCTGAGTTTGGCAGGCTCAAATAATGCTTATAAAACAGCAAATTAAATTTTACTCTACCATTTCTCCTTCTTAAAAATAAAAGGGTACAGTAACAAATTACATTCATCCTTCCATTTATTCATAAAACAAACACTTCAGGACCACCTACAATGAGTGAAACACTATGTTAATCACGGGGGACATAAAAATGAAGACAACCAAAGTCTCTACCCTCTGATCATAAAATCAACTTTAATACAAAACCATAACCAGCAGATCCTGGCTGAAGTGATTATACCTAAGAATACAAGAAAATGCCAAGAAACATGAATTTCTGGGTAGAAAGAAAGTTATTAGAGAAAGGAATGGCTGTTGATATACAAACTAAGGACTAGGAAAGTCACCTCAAAATACTAAGGAGCTAAACATTCCCTTTGGAATTTGTCCTCTCTTTTATTTTCTTAACAAACTCTGTCTCAACATATAGAATAGGAATAAACTTCCACTCATACCATATCTAAGTGTTGCTATGGCTTTCTTTCTGGGAAACTTAGCATCCGCTACAAATTTTGAGTCACCTGAGACTATCAGATAATGTAAAAATTTCCCACTTAAAGAAATTAATGCACGGACCAGTGACCTACACATAAGAACTAAAACCATGAACTCCTAGAAGAAAACATAGGGGAAAACTTTCATAACTTTGGAATTGGCCATGATTTCTTAGATATAACACCAAAACCATGAACAACAACAAAAATAAATAAATTGGCTTCTTCAAAATTAAAAACTTATGCACATCAAAGGACATTATCAAGAAAATGAAAAGGCCACCTACCAAATGGGAGAAACTATTTGGAAATCATACATCTGAAAAAGATTTTAATAGCCATGATATATATAAAGAAATTCTACAACTCAATAACAAAACGTCAAACAACCCAATTTAAAAATGGGCAAAGAGTGCCCAAGCCTGAACGGCCTGAGGGAGCCGAGACACTGAGGATGGGAGACGGCGGCAGCATGGCGGCTGGGTCCGAGCCTTCCAACCCTCCTCTTCCTCACTGTCGCTGCCACCGGGATTCTTTAGATTGCGTGTGTTATTTGTAAGCCCGCCACCCACCCACCAGTCCTCCGGTCCACCGGTTCTCCCTTGTGCCGCCACTGCCAGATCTGAGAGGCGGCCGGCCGCCTAACTCACTCTCCCACTCCACCCACTACATGTCATGAAGGACATGAAGATGGAGTTCCCTACCCTCCCACAGTGCAAAGACGATGCCAAGGAATGGATCTATCCTATGAGAAGAGAGATGCAGGTAATTTTACAGGGATTGTTTTTAGGACCTTATTCTTCTGCTATTAAAAGCAAGTTACCTATACTGCCGAAACATGGAATAACCCATATAATATGCATAAGACAAAATACTGAAGCAAACTTGATTAAACCAAACTTTCAGCAATTATTTAGATATTTAGTCTTGGATAGTGCAGATAATCCAGTTGAAAATATAATACATTTTTTCCCCATGACTAAAGAATTTATTGATGGGAGTTTACAAACTGGAGGAAAAGTTCTTGTCCATGGAAAGGCAAGGATCTCCAGGAGCATTGCCTTTGTTATTACATACATTATGGAAACATTTGGAATGAAGTACAGAGATGCATTGGCTTATATTCAAGAAAGAAGATTTTGTATTAATCCTAATGCTGGATTTGTCCATCAACTTTAGGAATATGAAGCCATCTACCTAGCAAAATTAACAATACAGATGATGTCACCACTACAGACAGAAAGGTCAGTATCTGTCCAGTCTGGTACCACAGGCAGTTTGAAGAGAACACATGAAGAAGATGATGCTTTTGGAAACATTCAAGTGGTGACTGCACTGAATGGCTGACTCAAGAGCAACATTATAGAAGATGCGAATTTCTGTTTGGGAAGGAGAAATTACCAGAGACAATGATAATGTAAAATGGCTTAAAAAAAAAAAAGTAGTTTCTTTTCAATTATATGTTGCTTCCAGATATGTTTCTTTGCAACTTATTGAGCATCATTTTAAGAAGATATTGGACTTTGGCAATAGATGGCACTGATGGTTTTACTCCTTTTGGGGTTTTTTTTATTTGTCACCTGACAGTTTTATTATAAACCAAGAAATTTGGACTTGCAAAAAATAAATGAGCAAAGGACTTGAATAGATATTTCTCCAAAGGAGATACACAAATGGCCAATAAACACATGAAATTATGCTCAACATCATTAGCCATTAGGGAAATGAAAATGAAAACAACAATGAGATACCACTTCTGCTTTCCAAATAGAAAGTAACAAGTGTTGGTGAGGAAATAGGAACCCTCATACATTCCCAATGGGAATATAAAATGGTGTAGCTGCTGTGGAAAACAGTTTGGCAGCCCCTCAGAAAGTTAAACATAGAAATACCTTATGACCTAGTAATTCTGCTTCTAGGTATATACACAAAAAAACTGAAAGCACGGACTCAAACAAATGTTTGCACACCAATGTTCACAGCATTATTATCCACAGTAGCAAAAAAGATGGACACAATCCAATGGTCCATCAGCAGATGAAATGATAAACAAAATATGGTATATACATGCAATCGAGCATTATTCAGCCATAAAAAGAAATGAAGTTCTGAAAAAGGAGACAACACTGATGAATCTTGAAGACATAATGCTGAGTGAAATATGCTAGACACAAATGGACAAATATCGTATGAACTCACTGATAAGAAATAATTAGAATAATTAGAATAAGCAAATTCATAGCCAGAAACTAGAATACACATTACCAGGGGCTGGGGTAGGGGTACAGAATGAGGAGTGGATGCATAATTGGTGTACAGTTTCTATTTGCAGTGACGAGAGGGTTTTGGTAATGCACAGTGGTGATGGTAGCACAATATGGCGAATGTAATTAATATCACAGAATTGTACATATGAAAGTGGTTAAAATGGGAAATTTTGTGTTCTATATACATCATCATAATAAAATTTTTTAAAAGTAGTTAATACAGATTCTTTTTTACACTCATTACTTGGATCATCTTTCATGCTAGGACCTAACAGCACAATCATTCTGGGAAAAATCTTAATGATATGAGGATTAGAATCTAGTTCTAAGAGGATTTGGCTCATTCACATTGAGCTCCAAGATGGTCATATTTTTAATGGCCAATCTTGGTGAAAATGAGTTTTTACCAAATTGCTAAAAATGTGACTATCTAGACTTCAAGCACTATGGGTTTGGTTACAGATGCCAGAACTAATTAACATTATTACCTTATTCCCTCAAGTCACATACCAGAGAAAATTTCACTCTGTTAGAGAAACAGCTTCCTAACCACAAATATTAATCTAGTGGAGTTCTGCCCAGTTAGAAATCACTCTTCTTTTCCACCAAGATTGCCTAGTTTTAACATTACTTTCAGTGTATGAAAATATTATTTAATCAGTCATACAGGAGACTGCTCTCCTATATTCCACTAACATCTTCTAATACAGAGTAAGCATTGTAAAGGTTATATTCTTTGATAGGCTCATGGAGATGAAACAGCTTATAACTATGAAGAATCATTAGATCACCCCATGAGGAGTACTGGAACCAAAATGAATGAGTTATTAATTAATTAACTGGAAAGTTATTCTCCAGTTTTCAGAAATACAGTGGACTATAACATTCAAAGATTCCTTGTTTAATATTCAACTGCTTACCTCTCTTTCTGGCTAAAGTGCGAGGGGGAAGAGTTGTGAGGAGAGCATGAAAAGCATTGTTCAAATGAAATCAAGCAAACATTTAGACAAGTGGTATTATTTTTAAATGTTAAGAAAGTTATACTGGTTAACAGGAGTCTAGATATGCCATGCATAAAATAAATATAATTGAATCTAAAACTTATCAGCTAGAAATACAAAGTTTAGAAAAGTTGAAAATATAGCACCAAAAAAAGTTCTTTAGAAGATGAGTCATCATGAGGGTTCCAGTACCTACCCAAAAAGAAGGGGCAAAGATTTAGCAGGCAAAATGTTTTGAGTTAACAAAAGCTCTAGAAATTAAGGATACTTAGTCACATGCCTACAACTCTTTTCTCAATTATTTTGCATAATATGGCTCAGTGAAGAATAATTAGGTGGACATATTAATAGGCAGTGAAATATTCTCCAGCCTTCTACACTGAACAGTACTGGGAAATTAAATCGAATTCTTGTGCCTAAATTAGATGGAAATGATTCTCTTAATAACCAGCACTAGACTCTAAGGTCAAGAAAAATCTAATAAGTCATAGGAAAAACATAATACAATTAATGCTTTCTATTAATTTACTTTAACTTGCTAAAATGTGAGTGTGGACCCTATTAAATAATACTTAGGAAAGCAGAACAATTCCCTGCTAATTGCAAATATAAACAAATCTGATTAATGTCATAAAATAAGAGAACATAAATTACATACAGCCAAAGGATTACTGTCTCATGTACTCTGTACATTTTCTTGCTGGCAAAAAAAATACAAATTTATACAACAAAAATCCAAAATGTCTCTTTTAAAGCATAATCTTAGAAAACATCCTTGCTAAACTGAAGCAAGCTCTCTTATTAAAATCTTATCTTGATAAAATTAATTCTGCTCAAAACTTGAAAGATCCATCATGTGCAAAATAAAGATCCCTTACAAGTCTACACTGTGGTTTTCAAATCCTCTAAATGCCATATAATAATGACTAAATTTAAATCAACTCTTTCCCACTTGAAATTAGTTGAACACATTATTATACCCACTTATCCTTGTGTTCCATTTTACTGCATAGTCTATAGATCCACTAACCCATTGTTCTAAGTACACCACAATTAATTGATATCACAATGTATTCATTTACTCTCCAGGGAATATAATACATAAATATAAATGTAAAAGATATAAATATAAATTTCTGTCTAAGTAAATTCAAATAATCTCTACTTCTATCTTTATCTGATGTTCATATCTAGGATACGTCCAACTCAATACCCAGTCCAAATTAATTCTGATACGGAATAAAGGGAAAGTAATAAAAATCCACACTTTTTCCTCTATGGTAGTTGCAGTTATATTCAAATCAACACAATAGGAGTTGTACTTGGCACACTCATAATATACCCTTATAATATAAGGTTAGGAATGAAAATGGACTAAACCATTTTCATTGAAGGTAACTTGGGCAGAAGTAATAATGTGCAATGTATTGAGAAAAATAAGGTCTGAAACAAAAGGGGTTGCAGAATTAATTTCCAGGATAAAACACTGGCCAGTGGGTGATAAAAAGGAAATAGACGAAAGTCTCAAAAGGATAAGAAGGTTTTAAAAATGTTTCTTAAAGCATTACTCAGTGATCCTATGCCCTATTTAAACTCTACTTCACTGGCAAGAAAAGAATTTCATGGGGATAGATACTGTGCAATGGAATGTAACAAAGTAGTGTTCAAAGGTATTGTCTGTTAATTTCTATCGCTCATTTTGAATCCATTCCTAATGGTAACTAAAAGCTTTTGAATTGAAAACACTGAAGTGCTGTTAAAAGAAACAAATGTAGAGAGCAGTGCGGTCAGCAGAAACAGCATGCAAAAGTTTGTGGGGGAAGGGTCTTCACATTAGACTGCAGGGGCAGAAATCAGGTGGGATTTTTTTCTTTTTTTCTACTACTAAAATTATATTATTCTTCAAAAAGTAAAAAAAAAATGTTCTGCAATAAGTACAATTTATTCCATTTAGAGAAGCAGGCTAATGAATTGATATGTCAATTGGAAAGGTGAGGCATATTATTAACGTCAATCCGCAAATGTCTTTATGCTCAAAAAGAATTAGAATGGAGAAATTAGTTATAATTTTGGCTAAAAGAGCACATTTTAAAGGATTTTTAGAGCTAACATTTGGGTTCCATCAGACTTACATAAAATTGGTCAAGAATCCATCCACTCATCAAATCTATTTGCAGCCAGTCAAAATCTCGGTCCTGGATGAACCCAGCCATCAAGTTGTAGCCAAGGAGCTGAATGTTCACAGAGAAAAATCGCACAAGCAGGCTGATTTATTTTATTTTAGATTCATGATTGCCACTTCAAATGGACACTTAACACTGCCCAGAAATCCTGCTATATTTCTCACTGTCTACTCCCATCTCAGACAACTATTTCATACCTGCTTTTCTTTCCTTCAGCCACCCTGATCACATGCCCGACCCCAACCGCAGCTAATGACCTTACTCATGCTTTATTGGGAAAACAGAAGCGTTTAGACAGGCGCTCCCTCAAGTCCCCACCATCAAGTCTGCAAACCCCGGCAAGGATTACCACCTTCCCTTTCTCCCTCCTGTTAACAGGGAGAGGTGTCCCTCTTCCAGTCAAGGCTAAGCACCCACACACACACATACTTTCAACCCTGTCTAAAGCATAATAACCCATCCAAGAGGAGGAAGTGCAGGAAGGGCTGGAAAAGACCTCCCTCCTCTCCACCTTTATCACTACCTTTTTTGTTTTCTTTTGTTTTTTTAATATAGCTATTTCCTCCAACTAGAAAATAAGCTCCATGAGAGCCAGGACATTTTCTTGTTCACACTGGCTTGCCAACACAAGGAAGAGAGCCTATATGTAGTAGATGTGCAATAAAAATTCCTTGAATATTGGTTGAAAATCTCAAGTTGTTTTAAGCCCTTCCTTCTCACCACCACCACCACCACCAGCACCATCAATTAGGCATCCAGAAAGAATTAATCATTGTATCTTCTGGACTCCCATAATATTTGTATCCCTATTACAACAAAGGAGGGACATTTGTAGGTATATATTCTACATTATTCTGATTCCCATTCCACACTACAAAACAAGATGCTTAAGAAGAAAGACTGTACCATATTTTTACCTCTTATTTATTAGATTCTAAAACAATGCCTTGAATGAGCTCAACAAGAACTTCTTTAACTGAATTGGGGGAAATGCCAGAACCACTCTATGAATTAATTTCCAATCTAGCTCCCAGTTTTTCACAAGAAATATGTATAATAAAGTATCTATTTAATGAATAGCAAGTAAAAAATTTTACTTTTCTTTTTTCAAAAACCATTTACACATAAAGTAGACAAGTAGAATACCACCTAATTTTATGGAAATGTGGTCTGAGTCTGTAGTGAGAAAACTGAAAACTGAAAATGCACAGCAAAGTCAAAAAGCTACTCTTTATCTCACCACCACCAAAAAAAAAAAAAAAAAGCTTTCATTTTCCACCAACCCACATCCCTAATTGTCAAGATTTTTGTTATTATGGAGGTAGTGGATAATTTTATTATGTCTACTAATAAAAGCAGAGTAAAGTATTTATTAGTAATAAATAAACTGCAGGGGAGAGGATAAATATTAACAAGAAAAAAAAGACTTTAAAAAAATCCTTTAGAGTACAATAGCTGCTTTTCTGTGTAGATTCTTACAAGATAATGATTATGCAAGAAAAATAACTAATTTTCTTTTTTCTTGAATTCCTATATTTTCCTAAAGAGATTATATTCACAATGTGGGAAATGATGCTCTTAGAAGAATCTCACATGGTTATTAACTCCAGTAAACTTAAAAATGAAATTAAATAGCAATAATTTGAAGCCTCTGGTTTCTCATAAAGAGAACAGAAAGTGAAGCACGAAACTCTACACACACTCTGTCAATTTGCCAATCCATGTTTCCTCAATGTGAAAATGGTGATCTGTGCTGAAAATTAAATAAGACAAATCTCTGTCTGTATGACTAAAAAATCCAACAAGCCCAGTTTCTGGTACAATTAACATATATGGCAGAATGGCATGGCCAGGACTTAAAAAAGTTAACAAAAAGTCTACAGTTTACAGAAAGTATTTTTAATAGTGATATGGAAAAGATAAGAAATGGCTCCCAATAAAAGTATTCTTGTTATGATTTCAATACTGTTATCTGCATGAGTACTCATGAACTATTTTTCAGTCCATTAGTTCTGGCATTTATATATAGGAACTTCTGGAATAATGGAATGTCAGAGAGATGATAATTTGTTTCCATTTATTCAAAGTGAAAATAAATACACATGGAAAACTTTATAAAGGAAATTATTTCAAAATAAAACACAAAGACAAAATGGTCAGTAATACTATCAAAATGAATGAGATGCATCATTCAATTTCACCACAAAAATACTGTTTAGCTAAAAATGTACAGTCCCTCTCATTTTCAGTTTCTCCACATCCAAATGTTCTCATGTTTTATTAAAATGCAATACTGAACTTCAGAATAAATCATGTCCAATTTTTAGGATGCCTTTGGAATTGAAGTCTAAGACCACAACCAACAAAAAGAGAGTATTTTGCTGCTTCACAGCAGGATGCAGATTCCTTTTTCTAAGCAGAATTCCAGACATTCCATGTGTTTCCTATAAAAATAGAAAATGTCCATTTTAAAGTGGGTCAGCCTAAACTCAAACCAGTATAAAATGGCCAAGAAATGCACTTCATTACAAAAAAATGTTAACATTTGCTCTTGTAAGCAAACTAGAGATTTTCTACTTCAGTTCCATCCTTAATCTTACTCTCAGCTCTTCTTACTATCACAAGATACTGGAAGCTATAAAGAGATGAGTTTTCAGTCCAAGGGAAAACATTAGATTAGAAAAGCTTTCAGGAGCAAAGAAGAATGAAATGTTTGTTTGATTTGAATAATATTTATTTAAAGGTTATCACTTCTCATAATTCAGTGACTTGATTAAGGAAAATAATTTTTAAATAATCAAAAGTACCATGATTTTTTTTAACTGAAATGAGGGCATACACTAAAACGTCATCGAGCATACTAGGTTTAAGAAAAGGTAAGGGTTTTGCTTTTTCTTGTTTGTTTGTTTGTTTTTTAATGTAGACACTGGAAGTAAAGGCTTGGTTTCTATTCTTTGTCATAGAAAACACATAGCTTAATGTAAAAAGGAATTTACAGTCTGTACACATCCTTGAATTGCTCCAGCACTGAGGTGTAAGGTACAGGCTGCTGAGGAGAGGATTATGTGATCCTTCTAAGTCCTTCAAAAAGATTCACTGAGTCCCTGCTCTGTTCTGGGACTATGCTAGGCAACAGTGAGCCAAAAGAGACCTAGCCCCTGCCCTCGTAATGCTACAGTCTAATGAGGGAAATAGACAATCACACAAATTAAACACATAATTACCTCCTATGATCAGTTCCTGAAGAGAATATTAATGAAGAGTAAGAGCAAGACCCAATCTAGATCAGGGATTGGTTAACCAGATATAAAAAGAAAGGAAAAGAGCATTCCAAGATGAGGAACCAGCACAGACAAAGGACTCAAGCAAGAGGAGCAAAGCCAGTTGGAAGAGTCAGTAAGGCAGAAAGATGGGGGGATGGCTTTGGGTTGGGTAATAGAAATAATGAGAGATGAGGTTGGCAGACCAGGCAATAGTCAATGCCAAGTATCTGGGCCTTTATTAAAGCAATAGGAAGCAGGAAATAGAATGATCAGAATTGCTGAGGAGTAAAGAATAAAAGGACGGCATAACTAGAGTAGATGGGTGGAAAAGAGTTGCCAGCCTACTGCAGTATTCCTAGGATAATCATGCTAGCCTAAACCAGGAGGTCAGCAGTAAAGAAAAAAGAAGTGGATAATCTTGAGTTGTCTCAGATCTGGTACTTTCTGTGATCTTCTCATAAATCAGATGATTAGAATTCAAAAAGGCTTGGCCCATAATAAACATCCTATAGATACTTGTTGATTCAATCAATCCTTTTCATTCCATGATTCTGCCTCCTCTTTTTTTAAAGTCCCCTTCCTACACTTGTCTAGAGTGGACCCATATTGTAGAGGAACGTCTCCAGAAAAATATGTCAATTCATTTCCTAAAATAAGTTTTATTTCCTAATAAAAATATAAAAGAGAGACAAAAGAAAAACACTAAGGAGAAAAGTTCCCATGCCTTCAAATTCAAACAATTTCTCTACCAGCATTTTACAGCTTGATTTATTTTGGGTGTTTAAGAAAATTAGCATGTACTGTATTGCTGCAATGAACACCAAACACCAAGCTAAGTGCTTTCATCTATGCTATTTAATTGAACACATCAACTTCCTTCCTTTTATTTACAGATCAGACTACTGAGAGCCAGAGGGACTGAGTGACTTGCCTGAGTCACAGAACTAGACAGAACACAAACCGAGAGCCAGGTCAGTTAGAATCTAAACCTTTGCCCTTTTTTGTTTGCCACACTGGTTCCTGAGTAGCTACAATTCCTGCCCCTCACTTATTCCTCACATACACTGGACATCTATTAAAAATAATAAATATGTCAATTGCACGTGATGTTGGTTTGCTCAAGGCTAGGGGTAGGATCCATAAGTTCTCCTTTCCAGCTTTGCCCAGATTAACCACAAGATCTCAAGCGAACTGTTTTACCTCAGTGTCTTCACTGTTGAGATGAAGACAATGCTATCTTCACAGGATTGTTGATAAGGTGATTAGCATGAAAGCCTTTTGACACATTCAAGTGCACCACAGATATAAATATTATTGTTAACAATAACTATGAGAGCCCAACAAGGTAGACACAGAGAGGTGCCACCTGGTTCTTCCTTCAAGAAAGGAGTTTCTGCCCAGCCTTGGGGAGTGTATTCAGCAGACAAACTCCAGCTGTCAGCAACTAAGGATGACGCCCTTCCCAGAATGGTCTGCATGCAGAAATGGAGCAAGGGGGTATACAAAGGCCCAGCCAGGTCTGCCAACATAGGACACCTCTGACAAGAAGCCCTTGCTCCAGAGTTCCCAGCTGGGCCCTCAGAGGCTCATCAGCCCTCCATGACAGTTCAACTTCTCCCTCTCCCCAAACCTATTTTCTTCCTTCTTCCTTTTACAGGTGTAAATTCCTTATAAATATTTTGCTCCCTGTTCCAGTTTGGATATGTTATGTACCCCCTAAAAGCCATATTCTTTAATGCAATCTTGTGGGGGCAGATGTATTAGTGTTGATCAGTGTCTTTTGATTGTTTCCATGGAGATGTGGCACAATCAACTGTGGGCAAAATGTTTGATTAAATTATGTCCATGGAGATATGGACCCCTCCCATTCAGGGTGGGTCTTCATTTAATTATTGGAGTCCTATAAAAGAGCTCACAAACAGAAGGAGTTCAGAACAGCTGAGAGGGACATTTTGGAGAGAAGCTAAGAGCTGACACTGACGCTTGGAGATGTTTGGAGATGCTAGCCCAGAGTTTGCTCTGGAAAAGCTAAGAGAAAACCCTGATGTTTAGATGCACAGGAACTGAAGAAGCTAAGAGAGACCCAAAGACATTTTGGAGAAAGCCATTTTAAAATGCAACCTGGGAGTAAATGAACAGTAGATGCCAGCCACGTGACTTCCCAGCTGACAGAGGTGTTCCAGATGCCATCAGCCATTCTTCAGTGAAGGTATCCCCTTGTTGATGCCTTAGTTTGGACACTTTTATGGCCTTAGAACTGTAAATTTGGAACTTAATAAATCCCCTTTTTAAAAGCCAATCCATTTCTGGTATTTTGCATAACAGCAGCTCTAGCAAACTGGAACACTCCCCAAGGTCATCTCAGCAATGATTCTAGAGAACCAAAACTGCTACACCCTACTTACTTTCTTTAAGAACATTATTAGGTCAACATAAAACTTGACTACATATTTGAAATGCCAAGAGTAGGCCTTTTGAGTAACCTGATTTAAAATAGTTCTATTAATTAATAGAAGTGTATTTTTATTTCAGGTTCAAGTAAATCAAGTGCTAGCTGATACTTTAAAATCCCAAGTTAATTTAATTAGCCCAAGTTAATTTAACATTTGATTTTTTTTCATCCCAAGTAATTGTAGAAAAACATTATGAAGCTAAAAATAAAAGCATAAAACTAAAGTGTTATATCTAATATAATTATAGTGTCACTGCAGTGACACTGCCATAGCACCACTATAAAGCAGAGATCTACTCTATTAAAAGTAGATGATATTCTTGCTGTAATCATTACAGAAATTCAAAACAGAAACATACACTTCAAAAAAAGTAGCAATGAAACACCTGTTCTCATTATAATAGATTTTGACTATCTGGAGTTATCCTTCAGAGGACTTCTCATTCTACTTTTACTGAGCACAAAACTTTCAGCTGTATCTTGAAAAATAAATTCTGAGATACAAAGTGGGAATTAATAACATTCATATGGTTATTTTTATACATGTCTATGCAATTGTTTGAAGAGTACAACAGAAAATCAATAACCAAGACATCTGTAATATCCTTCAGTGTAGGTTCTATTGTATTACACAAAGCTGATTATATAACCACTTGACATCAAGAAATTAATCAGCATTTTTGCTAGCAAAGCCAATGACATATTTATATATACCAAGGGATGGAAGATCCAATTGTGATATTGCCGAGGTTTTATGCAAGAAAATTCAGTTCTAATATCTAAGTAGCATCATGCTCATTCTGGGGAAGAGCCTTTTTCCAATCCTCCTAGAAACCAGAAATTACTGTCTTTTCCCATTTGCTCGTAGCCAGTGCCACAGTTTTATAGTTATCTAAAACTGAAGCTAATGTTTAAAGACTGGAATTTTAAACCAGCCAGGCAAGGATAATTTTTAAAACATTAGATGGATAGCCATGATATGAGAGCAATGTTCACTCTAATCCCCTAAATATATGACCAATGAATTAGATATGCAGAGAACAGAGAGGCCAAAAGGTCCCTAAACACATTGTTCCACATTTACTCATTCAAACATTACTTATTGGGCCCCAACTCTGAGCCAAACTAATAGGGCTGCCATGTTATACTCATTTTACTTAAGTGTTAGCAATAACCTGTAAATACTGAATGTTTAGGGATGCCATATAGACTTGCAGGAGTCACAAACTTCTAAATGTATTGTAAGTACTTAGGTAACATTTTTATAAACAGAATCTGAAAAATATGATACTGTTTTTCATTTTAGAATTCAGGTATATTCTTCACTGAATTCAAAATCAAACCAAATATAGGCTACACTGGCCAAATGGAGGCTGCAAAAATAACATGTGAAGAACTGACAGAAAAACGTCACCTCCTGTGGAGAAAAGGTGTTGAAACAAATAAGGTTGATTCTTGTTTTTATTAATGTTTAATCATTCACAGGACATACTTCATTTGCAATGAAAATACCTGTTCATCAAGTTGAAAGATGAATGGTAATTACTTTTGAGCATTTTATATTAACAGAATCAAGGTAGCAAACTAGCAGAAGGACAAAAAACAAAAATTAACCATTCTTTCTAAAACTTCTGTGTCATTTTTTTGGTATGCTGAACAAAGAAAATATTTTAAACAGAGATTTTATTCTTTTATCCTTTAGTTAATTATGATGAATTGAATACTTGGTAAAAGTAGAAAAGTAAACTAACTTTTTTAATTGAATTTTTTTCCTTCAAAAAAATCAACTGTATGGGATTAAAGAAAAGAGGATTCATTTTATAAAGACTATATTAATGTTTGATTTGGTTGTGTTATAAAGAACCCAAAGGCTCCTACAGACTGTTTTCATTCCATGCTACTACCCCATTCCTGGGCACAACCACCAAATTTTAGTGCCACCCCCATTAAAGCCAAGAGAGTAAGTTTATTTTTCCCAAGGTTCAACAGAGATCTCTTGTGCTTAGTGTGAGGGCAGTGGATTCCTGCATTAATGCATATTTTTATTAAGCTCTCACTTTATTTGAGCATGCTACAGATATTTTCCAAAGGTTTTTATAAACCCACTGGTTTTCTGCCTTAAAAATCTAAAATACCGTCATGAATGCTACATATCTAAATATTTCTTTTCCAAAGTGAAAAATGCAAAACTCTCTCAAACCTACCATTCCCAGTAGTGAATCATTTAAGATTTAATTTTCATTGGAAAATGGTCAACCAGCCTGCAAAGTTTCCAGAGCCTCTCTTGCCTCAGCAAGAAGCTGGACTCTCCCAAATAGGACAGAGTCCAACTGAAGTCACCCCACCCACCAAGTCCCTCAGCGTTAGGGCTCCATCAGGCTGCAGGCTCCACATAGCTTCATGTCGGCATTCAGAAAATAGAGGGAGATAAAGACTCTCCAGAGACCGGTCCCTATTAAGGCAGTGATTATGAGCATGGGTTTTGGAGTCAAATAGACCTGGAAGTGCCTCTTGGCTGTGCCGATTGCTAATTGTGTGTCACTGGACTAGTTACTTAGCCCCTCCAGGCTCAGCTTTCTCATGTCAAGATGAAAGTACAAGAACTGCTTCAAAGAATTGGGCTAGAATCAAGTGAGATGCTGAGGGTAAGGCATTTAGCACGGTGACTGCCACAGAGAAGGTGCTCGTTCAGAGATGATTGCTGTTATCATTATCATTCTAGCAACGTTATCAGCCCAAACACTTCCTTCCCACACCCTTCCATCAGCTGGTGCCTAAAACGGACCTGGCCATGGGGGATATGATTGACTGTCTCTCCCCTGTCTCCAGAAATAGTACAGACAGAAAAGGAAAATTACTGGTTGAGAAGCAAGAGGTAAGAATATTTGGCACTGTGATTCTTTTCAGCACTTAGGGAATAAAAAGCCAGCACACCTAGCACACTCAAGAGAAAATCCAGACAAATGACTTAAAACTACATCCAGTACACTAGCAATACAAATATTAATCAATGATATATGATGACTATGATTATAATAGTAATAATAGAAACAATTTAACACTCACACAACCTCTGAGAATACGTAGTACCAATTTTTTGATAACCAAAGCTCAAAGCAGTTACTAAAATTTCTATAGACCACATAGCTGGTAAGAACAGCCAAGTTTCAAATCCAAATCCAAATGTTCAAACCACTAAATACATTCCAAGTGTCCTCCCCACAACTTACAGATTGCATACAATGGTACTACATGATGGAATGGGATGGGATGAAAATTCATGGCATATTCAATAAAGAACTGTATGGCCTAAGTAACCTCAAGAAAGGGTCAGGACCTCTGTACACTGCAGAACATTCTATAAAAAGTGCTAACCTAAAATGAGGCCCACTTGATCATCTGGTAATTTAGGGACAAAACAACTGAGAACATGGGATAATCATAGAATCAGTCTTAGGATGTGCAAAACCTAATGCACATGTGAATCATGACATCAAGTCTCATATCCAAATGCTGCCCCAAAAGTCTCTAAACAAGAGGAATTTAACCATTAATAATGAGAAACAGATATGAGCATTTTTAAAAGACTCATTTTACTAACCCATTAATAAAGCTGATGGAGGGTGAGTGAGAACATACATAACACATCCTGAATAAATGCAGTCCAGTCTCATAAAAGCAAAAGGGAAATTTCTATTGTTTTAACCACAGAATGGGATTATTCGTAATTCTTAATGGCACATACTCTTCTCTCTCCTCAATGGTCCATGCATGGTACCCATTTATATTTAGTCATTTATGTCTTTAGGCATGTATCTGAATGTTATAAATAATGTAATACACCCTCATCCCCACCAGCAGACATGAGAATTAGAACAATAACAACAACTTACATCTACCAAGTGCTTCTCCCAATCCCCCCTGAGTTAACTGCTACCCTAAATCCTTTAGTTATCATTGATTTGTTTTTGGTATATGTAGTTTTATCATATTTATGTATATTTTAAGGCATATTATCTAGTTTTACTTACTTTTTAACTTGAACACATTAAAAGTTTAAAGGAGAAAAAAACATATCAATATATTCAGACAAACATTTGATGTAAATTCTTCATTAAAACTTGGTAAATTACGAATAGAGAAGGGAACATCCTTGATCTGATTCACTTTTTAAAAAAACCTACAGCAAACATCACACTTAATGGGAAACATTAAATCATTGCCTCAAAATCAAGAACAAGAAAGAATGCCCACTATCATCACTTCTATTCAACATTATCATGGAGTATATAAATAATGCAAGTAAAAAAAAGCATAAGAAATAGAAAGGAATAAATTAAAAAGTCAACTATGTCTGTGTACATAGAAAGCCCAAAAGAATCTACCAGTAAGTTATTATTAAAACAAGAGGAGTTTAGCAAAATGGCTGAACATAAGATCAATACACAAAAACTAATCACATTTTGATGTACCAGCAATAAACAGCTAGAATACATAACTAGGAAGAAGGCATGATTAATAATAGCAACAGAAATGTTAAGTAGCTAGAAATAAATATTTTTAAAAAGAGATGCAAGATCTCAAACAGGGACATTATTTTTAACTTTATAGGAGACATTAAAGAAACCCTAAATAAATTGAGATACATACCAGGTTAATAGATAGAAAGACTTACCATCATAAAGATGACATTTTCTACAACATAACCTAAAAATTAAATACAATTCAAACAAAAAATCCTAGGAAGGTTATTCATGGAACTTGAAAGGTTGATTTAAAAATTCACATGATAGAACACAACTACAGCATAACCTAAAAATTAAATACAATTCAAATAAAGAATCCTAAGAGTGTTGTTCATGGAACTTGAAAGGTTGATTTAAAAATTCGCATGATAGAACAAAGAGCAAAGGACAGTAAAGACACTACTGAAAAAGAAGAGTAAGGAGTGGAGCTATGCCTTATCAGATATCAGGACTTTTTATGTGGCTAAGTAATTAAGACAATATGATTAGGGGGCAGGGATAGACATACAGATCTATGGAATAGAAGAGAAAAAACCCACACATATATATAACTTTAATATATGACAGAGGTGGTAAATAACTATTTATGAAATATTCCTTTATAAATAACTATATAATTATTTATAAAATGAAATTTGAACCTCTATTTCACATCAAACAAAAACTAATTCCAGATGGATCAAGGACTTAAATTTAAGAACCAAATCTTTTAAAATTTTTAGTTGAAATTATAAAAAAAAAAAAAAACCTCTCTGATCTTGGTAGAAAAGATTTTCTTAAAAAGACACAAAAGTGCAAATTATAAAGTAAAATATTAATAATTTGTACTGTTAAAACCAAGAATATCTTGTCACCAAAAACCACCTTAAAGAAAGTGAAAACACAAGTTACAAACTGGGAGAGAATATCTCCCATCTATATAACAAACAAAGGATTGATTAGTATCAAAATATGTAAAGAACTCCTATGCTAATAAGATAAACTCAATCAATCCAATAAAAATTAAAACTGGTAAAAACACATGAACAGTAGGATGGTTAATTTCACATGTCATGTTGGCTAAGTTATGTTATCTAGATATCTGGTCAAGTATTGCCCTGCTTGTAATTATGAGGCAATTACAAATCATAGATGAGATTTGCATCTACAATTATATGATTGCATCTATAATCCATTATTTGCATCTGCAGTCAACAAAGGAGACTGCCCTCAGCAAGGTAATTTTCTTATACAATCAGTTGGAGATCTTAAAAGCCAGAATTGATGGCTTCAGAGATCAGAGGAATTTCTGCCTCATTGTCAACACTGGCTCTTGGAAGAATATCCAGCCACCAAGCTTCCTCTGGGAATTTGTCCTAAGGATTCCAACATTGGAGTTTCCAGCTTGTGACCTGCCCTACAGAGTTTGGTCTCATCAACCTCCATGGTCACATGAGCCAGTTCTTTATAATAAAAAAAACTCTTCATATATATTCTATATATTTATATAATATCACATAAATATTTTATTAAATATTAATATATATATCTACAGATATAGATACAGCCTGTTAACTCTTTTGCTAGAGAACCCTGACAAATACAGATTTTGGTATCAAAAGTGGGTATAGTGAGAGGTGGGGCAAGGTGGCAGCATAGGGAAGTATGGAATTTAGTTAGTCCTCTGGAACAATCAACATATAGCCAGGAACAACTAATAGTCTGGAACAACTGTTGGGGGACACCTTTGACTGGTCACACATTGTACACCAGTCTGGAATGGGTGGAACAGCTGAGATCGCAGCATAAGAATTGTAAGTAAAGCTCCTCAAACTGTGGAGCTGGCACCCCTAACCCACCGGCATGGCAGGCTGAGCTGAAACACTTCCCTGTGGGAAAAAGAGGCAGTCTACTAGGAGGAAGGGAAGGTAGCTCAGCCAAGCTCCAACTGCAGTTTTGGTTAATGAATTTAGACTACTGAATAAAGCTATGAGCACAGATAAACCCGGGGCAAGCAGGAAAGGAACTGGAGGTTTCTCCTGGCAGAAAGGAGGTGGGACTGATGGGAAAAAATACATAAATAAATAAAAACAGAGGCTTTTGGAGTCCACTGAGATCAGAGTACTGAAAAAGGGCTGTGTGCCAAGAAAAGCAGTGCATAGAACCAGGCACCAATCTGCTTCTTGACTGGTAGCTGGGAGGCTGGCGAATGGCTGTGAAAAGGGGATTTCTTTCTTTTTTTCATTTTTCTTTCTCTCATTCTAAGTACCTCATTAGAGAAAGCCTTAGGTATTTTCAAATGTCAGTGTTTACACAGCAAAGGTGGAGTTAAGGTAGTTAGAGAGACAAAAGAAGATGTCAAATTTAGGAGATAAATCCCTAAAGGGCTTATCCTCCCTAAGAAAAGGGGGAGTTGGGCACAGCTCAAGTGGCTGCCCTCCCTGAGAGAACTCAGACCCTAGGGCCTGGGGGAGTGGGGGAGGAGAGAAACAGCTTAAGCTTGGCTTCTGACACTCTCAGCTCCTGGTAGGGACAGGGTCTACTGAGAATTAAAGGCAAAGCACCTTTTTATGCCGGTGGGGAGCTGCAGGCTGACAAGCACCACCTGCTGGGCAGGATAGGAAAAGCACAGCATCTAGAGGCCTCACAGGAAAATCTGACAACTTTCTGGGTCTCATCCTCAGGGAAACCTGATACAGATTACACCCTCCTGAGACCAGGGCCAGGCTGGTCTGGGAAAATCTGATTGGGGTAATCAAGGAAACCAGATGCCTAGACAACAAAAAATTACAAATCACACTAGGAAAAACAAAGATATGGCCTAGTCAAAGGAACAAACCTTCACTTCAAATGAGATACAGGAGTTGAAACAACTAATTAAAGATCTTCAAACAAATATGCTAAATCAATTCAAAAATCAAATTAACAAGTTGAGGGAAGATATGGCAAAGGAGATGAAGGACATAAAGAATACATTGGGTAAACATAAGGAAGAACCTGAAAATTTGAAAAAACAACTGGCAGAACTTAAGGGAATGAAAGGCCCAGTAGGAGAAATGAAAAACACAATGAAGACCTACAAAAGCAGATTTGAAGAGGCAGAAGAAAAGATTCATGAGCTGAAGGACAGGACATCTGAAATCCTACAAGCAAATGAACAGATAGGGAAAAGAATGGAAAAATATGAGCAGGGAATTGAATGACAACACGAAGCATATGAATATACATGTCATGGGTGTCCCAGAAAGAGAACAGAAGGGGAAAGGGGCAGAAAGAATAATGGAGGAAATAATCACTGAAAAGTTCCCATCTCTTACGACAGACATAAAATTGCAGATCCAAGAAGCGCAGCATACCCCAAACAGACTAGATCTGAATAGACCTACTCCAAGACACTTAATAATCAGATTATCAAATGGTAAAGACAAACAGAGAATTCTAAAAACAGAAAGAGAAAAACAGTCCATCACACACAAAGGAAGCTCAATAAGACCATGTGCAGATTTCTCAGTTGAAACCATGGAGGTGAGAAGGCAGTGGTATGACATATTTAAGATACTGAAGGAGAAAAACTGCCTACCAAGAATTCTATATCAAGCAAAACTGTCCTTCAAACATGAGGGAGAGTTTAAAATATTTTCAGACAAACAGAAACCGAGAGAGTTTGTGAACAAGGTACCTGCTCTACAAGAAATAGTAAAGGGAGCACTACAGGCAGATAGGAAAAGACAGGAGAGAGAGTTCAGGGAAGAGAGCAGAAATGAAGACTATCAGTGGGAGTAAAAAGAGAGAAGGAAAATAAAATAAGATATGACATATAAATACCAAAAGTCAAAATTGTAAACAATAGACATTATATTGAGTGAAATTAGCCAGAAACAAAAGGATAAGCACTCTATGGACTCACTGTTATGAACTAACATTGATGAGCAAAATTTGAGAGTTAAAGTTCAGAACACAGGTTAACAGGAGATAGAAAGAGGTTAGAAATTGGGCATTTGATGCTGAAGGAGTACATAAGGGTAAACAGGATTGACTGTATAGATCAAACAATGAACAGCATAATACTATGTGATGGTAGCACAATACTGTAAGTACTCTGAACAAAGATAAGTGAGAGTACGTTTGAAAGAGGGAGGCTAGGAGCATGTATGACATCAGAAGGAAAGATAGAAGATAAAGACTGGAATTGTATAACTTATTGAAACCTAGTGTGGTCAAATGATGGTTATTAAATGCACAAATAGAAGAATGTTTTTAAAAGAAGAACAAATAAATGTCAACATTGCAAGGTGTTAAAAATTGGACAGTACAAGAGAAAAAAATACAATTAATGCAAACTAGAGTCTATAGTTAATGGTAACATTGTAAGATGCTTCCATTAATTGTAAAAAAAAAAAGGCGATATACCAAAGCTAAATGTCTATAAGAAGGGGTTATAAGGGAAAGATGAGATTCTTGGTGGTGGTGGTATTGTCTCAGGTTTTCACTGTATTTTACTTTATTTTAATTTTTCTTCAATCTTTTATATCTTTATTCTTCAGTTTTTTCTCCTTTTCCTCTTTCTTTGCAGAGAAATAGAAATGTCCTCATATAGGTTGTAGAAGTAAATGCATAACTATGTGACTATACCGGGAATCACTGATTGTTTACTTAGAATGGGCTGTATGGTGTGTGAATAAAATTGTTTAAAGAATAAACAGAGGGATACAAGTGCTGGAGAAAATGTGGAGAGAGGGATGTACCTATTCACTGTTGGTAGGGAAGTAGAATGGTGCAGCCCATCTGGGGAGCAGTGTGGTGGTTCCACGGGAAGCTAACTATGGGGTTGCCATATGGTCCTGCAACCCGGTTACTGGGTATATACTTGGAAGAACTGAGAACAGAGATATGAATGGACATTGCACACAGGTGTTTACAGTGGCAGTATTCACGATTCGCAATGGATGGAGGTGACCGAAGGGTACCTCGACCGATAAACGGAATGGTGAACTGTGGTGTTTACATTCAATGGAATATTGAGCAGCAGCAAGAAGAAATGATGATGTGAGGTATGCAACTAGGTGAATGGACCGTGAGAACAGTATGTTGAGTGAAATAAGTCAGAATCAAAAAGATAAACATTATAACATCTCACTAATATGGATTAATTATAATGTTCAAACTCTGAGAATTGAATCTGAGAGCATAGGTGATCAGGGCAAGGCTTGTCGTAAAGGTTCCTAGATTGTAAGCTCTTACATCAGTCACATCTATTTATGAGTTGTAATGGTTATTTTAAATTCTGAGATGATGAGCTGTTTGTGTATAACCTGGTCAGTCCCTGGAACTTCAGGTATCTGTGTGACACCTGAGACTCAGGGCCAGAGTTCAGCAGCTAAGAATGTCAGCATTACCCCATACAGAAAATGTTAAAGAAGCTGAAAGAGAGATCAGACTTTAATGAGAGATATGAACAAAATGGACTTGGTTAGGACTAAGGTAAACCAGACTAAAAGGAAAAGGATGATAATGACTGTGCCTTAAAACTTTAAACTTCTATGTGAGACCAAAGGAATTGAAGCTTATTTGGTGGAAAATCTATATTTTCTGTAGCATGCTATATAATTTAACTTGTATGATCAGTTTATTCAAACACCGTAATTACATGGAACCTTGAATAGGCGGTGAGATTTGGTAAGTTTGCGTTTATACAAGTTAGCATGAGTAATTTGGGCAGAGAATAAAAATGTATTTGCAAAATCCCCTTGAGGGACTGGGGAAAAACTGGAAATATTAAACTTCCCCACCTGGGGAATTCCTAATATTCTCACAAGCATCGGGAACTACCACTGTAGTATGCCAAGCCCTTGATCTCGGGGCTTGCCCTTATGAAGCCTGTTACTGCAAAGGAGAAGCTAAGCCTACTTATAATTGTGCCTAAGAGTTACTCCCAGAGAACCTTTTCCATTGCTCAGATGTGGCCTCTCTCTCTCTAAGCCAATACTGCAGGTAAATTCACTGCCCTCCCGCCTACATGGGACATGACTCCCGAGGGTGTATATCTCCCTGGCAACACGGGACATGATTCCCAGGGATGAGCCTGGACCTGGCTTTGTGGGATTGAGAAAGCCTTCTTGACCAAAAAGGGGAAGAGAAATGAAACAAAATAAAGTTTCAGTGGCTGTGAGATTTCAAATTGAGTCGAGAGGTCATTCTGGAGGTTATTCATATACATTTTATAGATATCCCTTTTTAGTTATTAGTATATTAGAATAGCTAGAAGGAAATACTTGCAACTGTTGAACTGCAATCCAGTATCCTCGATTCTTGAAGACGATTATATAACTATATAGTTAATACGGTGTGACTGTGTGATTGTGAAAACCTTGTGGCTTACACTCCCTTTATCCAGTGTATGGACAGATGAGCAGAAAAAAGGGGGACAAAAAGTAAATGAATAATGGGGAGGAGGAGTATGAGATGTTCTAGATGTTCTTTTGTACTTTTATTTTTATTCTTATTTTCATTTTTACTTCTTGGAGTAATGAAAATGTTTAAAAAATTGATTGTGGTAATGAATGCACAACTATATGATGATATGTGAACAACTGATTGTACCACTTTGGATAACTGTATAGTATGTGAATATATCTCAATAAAATTGCATTTTAAAAAAAAGTGAGTATCCTTTTGGTACCCAAAGTGGCTACTATACCCAATACTTAAAACTGTGGAAGCAGCTTTGGAATTGAGTGATGGGTAAAAGGTAGATGAATACTGAGGCACTTGAGAGAAAAAGCCTAGATTGCTTTGAAGAGACTGTTGGTAGAAATATGGGTGCTTCCAGTGAGACCTTAGAAGGTAATGATGAATGTTTTATTGCAAACTGCATAGAAAAGGCGATCCCTGTTTTAAAGTGGCAGAGAACATGGTGGAATTGTATTCTGTTGCTAGACGGAAGGCAGAACTTGTAAATGATGAACTTAGTTAAATATCTAAGGAGATTTCCAAGCAAATTGTGAAAGGTGCAGCTGGTGTCTCCTTGCTGCTTATGGTAAAAAAAAATGCAAGAGGAAAGAAATAAATTAAGAACTGAACTGTTAAGCAAAAAGGAATCAGAACTTGATGATTTGGAAATTTCTCAGCCTATCCAGATAGTGTGCTCTGAGACTAGAGCCAGAAGCAGCCCTAATAGGGCCCTTCCTAATTTCCTGGAAGGTGAATTCCCAGAGAATGGGGCTTAGTGCACGGGTGTGGCTGAACAAAAGGAGATTAGGTGTATGACTCATGCATCCAATCGACCATCTCAGAGTTAAGTTAAGAATGGAAATGCAATTATCCAGGAATCTGTGGAGATCCTTTTGTCTGATGAAATGAAACCCCCCGCCTTGAATTGCACAGAAGACTGACATGGTTTTTGAGAATTTTTTAACAGCAGAAATACTACCAGTCTGAACTGAAAGAAACTAAGAGCCAGGATAAAATGATGGAAGAATGACTTCAAGGGCAGAACCATGGAAACATGGTAGAGGTCTGGGCCAAAGAGTTCTCCTCAGCCCAAGAGAGAGGGGACCCTGCTCTGACATTTAGAAAGGGCGGGGCTTCCACCCAGGGATTTGGGGAGAGTATGGCTGCCACCTCCATGTTTCAAATGGGTGGGGCCAGTGTCCCTGTGCTCAGAGAGGATGTGGCTGCTGCTCCAGCTGACCCAGAGGACAAAGCATCAAGCTACAAATGACCCTCATACCTTGAAATTAAACAGAATTTGCCCTACTGGATTTCAAACTTGCTTGAGAACTATGGCCCCCATTTTCCTTCCAATTTCTCCATTCTAGAATGGCAATGTCTATACTATGTCTGTCTCACTACTGTATTTTGGAAATAAGACAACTTGTTTTCTAGGTTTCACCAGTCCACAGTCAAAAAGGAATTTTGTCCCCAGATGTGTACCACAACCATAATTTATTTGGATGAGATTTTGGACTTAAAGTTGTTACTGAAATGGCTTAAGACTTTTGGGATGGGAGAATACATTTTGTAAGTGGGAAGAATATGTCTTTTGGGGGTTCAGTGTTCAGACTGTTATGGATTGAGTCATGTCCCCCAAAAAGTCATGTTCAAGTCCTTATTCCCAGTCCTGTGAATGTGAACCCATTTGTAAGCAGAATCTTTAAAGATCCTTTTAAGATCAGATCAAACTGAATCAGAGCAGGCTTTAATCCAGTATAACCGGAGTCCTTACAAGCAGAGGAAATTAGTACACAGAGTAGGAGTGAAGAGGAACAGAAGAAGTGATGGAGACAAAGACTGAGTTATGGATAGCCAATAAGCCACCATTAGAATGCTATAGAGTTTGGAGAAAGGATGATCCTGTCAACACCTTGATTTTGGGCTTCTAACCCCCAAAACTGCAAGACAATAAACTCCTGTTGTTTAAGCCAACCAGACTGTGGCATTTGTTACAGCAGCCCTGGCAAACTAAGACAAACAGGCATTTTATGAAAGCAAGAATACATATGTGATAATCCTTTGAATAAATATTAATTTCATTAGTGAGTAGAGAAATGCAAATGAAGATCATTATAAACCTACATAATTGGCAAAACTCAAAAAGGCTCTACTGGTAAGAACATAAACTGGTACAACTACTTTGGAAGACAAAATTGCATTGTCTTGTATACCTTAACCTTCAGATACCTTATGACTCAGCAATTCCACTCGTATATGAAAACTAGAGGAATTCTTATACATGTATAGCAGACAACATGTAGAAGAATCTTCATCCACAATAGCAAAAATCTAGAAACAACCCAAACATCCACTGACAGGAAAATAGGTAAATAATTTAAGTATATTCCCATATGGAATGTGATACAGTTCTCAAAGAGTGTACTACTGCTGCATGCAAAAATGTAGATAGACCTTGGCAACATAATATTGACTTAAAAAGTAAGTCCCAAAAGATTACGAATAACAATATATACCCTTATTAAATATAAACTCAAATATATTAAACCAGGAATCAAAATAATAACCAAACTAAAATCCCTACTACACTAAAAACTTATTCTAAAAGTACAAACTCCCAAAATTACCATGGTATAATATGAAATCTACTTCACTTATTTCATTTCATAAGTAAAATTGTGTATTTTGTAGAGATAAATGAAATACAAATGGACAAAACTGAACAGTGGCAGATATCATAACATCTCTTTTTATTTATTAAGAATGGCTTTTTGCTCATACGAGGATGGAGATCATTCATTCAATCATATAGACAGTTCTGAAGAACTTTAATGGACCAGAAAAATATTAGGTATATCATCCTGAAAAGGCACGCTCTAGAAAACAGCTCAGTCACATAATTTATCTTGCCACATTTGGTACATTTATGGACATTTTTGAATGAACAGAGGAGGCCATACATTTGTTCAATAATTTTTGAGCCCAGTAAGGAAATCCCTTTGGCTCCTAAATTAGAAGCTAGAAGAGCTTAGCAGCCTTCACATATGGAAAAGCTATTGAGCAGAGAATAGAATAATTATTACCAAAGACTGTGTATTCTGGACACTGGAATGCAGTTTAATGGTCCATGAAAGCCTCTTTTGCCCTCCCACCTCTCAGACAACATAAGAATGTGGTTTTGCCCCTCCCACGTTATTAGTGTCTTTGATAGCCAGATATTTAACATAATAGTTATATGGATGCAGCCAATCAACCTACTGTACCAAAAACTGAAAAATTTACTATTTCTGTCCTGAATATTAAAGAACTGCATATTAGATTCTGGAGAATCTGAAATTTAAATATAATAGCATTACCATGAGTTTTCATAACTCTAGGCATTTAGGTTCCACTCTCATACATCTTATCCACATTTATATAAAATATATAGATCAACTAAACATTATTAAGCCTTTGAAAAAAGAGAACAAAATAGTAATAAATAGTTTTAAACAATATGAGTTTAATGTTCTTTTTTAACTATTCCAAGTATCTGAGTAGTGTTCTATTTATCAGTGGCAGAAAGTATCATGACACTGGAAAAAACCCTGAAAAAACTATGGAAAAGAAAACACTGTAAGATGTTAATAAATGTTTTGTTATGGAAATGAGTATGTTGAAATGGATTGGATTTTTCTACATTATAATGTCAAAAATTATTCAGCATGTGATTCATGATATGCAATAGCCAAAATAAAAATATCTTATTTCTTATAAACTATTCCATGAGGACTAATTTCAAAAGAATATATATATACTTTCCAAAACTATGTGATGAGTATACTGGTGATTTTAGTGACATATAAGTTAATACAACCTTTCTGGAAAGTCTGGATGACTTCAGCTTAATCAAAAATGTGTCTGTCCTCCAACTAGACTATGAGTTGACAGCAGGATCTGTGCCTTATTCATTGTTGTATCCCAGGAACTTGATACAATTTTGGTGCTTACAAAATAATGTTTGACTGAATGAATGAACTAGGCAATACGCTTCAAGAGCCTTTAAAATTTGGTCATACCCCTTTAAACCAGTAATTCCTCTCCTAGAAATTTATCCTAAGTAAATAATCAGAGATATACAAAGATAAATACACAAGGATGTTTGTTGCAGCATTATTTCTAAATTTTTAATAGCACAGAATCTAAACGTTCAATAACAGGGAAATGGCAAAATAAAATATAGTATATAACACAGTGTTGTAGTAATAGGCAGTCATTAAAAAGCCTATCTAAAAAAGTATAATTATTCACAAGGGGGAATTTTCACAATATAATATTATATATAATACATATATATTGTATCTATATACTTATATTCTACTTTATTATACAGTTGAGCATATGTATATTTGTAACCATAGGAAAAGTACTTGTAGAAAATATACCAAAATGTTAACAGTAGTTAATGTTTTGCAAATAAATAGCACTTAGCAGTCAGCGTATTTAAAGCCTTAAAAGCTTACAAATATAATTAAAATTATAATAAACAAAATGAATTTAGTTAATAATAAACAGTCTATATTTTTTGTCTACCTATAAGCTATCCAACACACACAAAAAAAGCATTTGGTTATTAGTCTTACAATTCAGAAAAAGAGACATTCATAAGGAAAAGGAAAATATGCAAATACAGCTTAAACACCATAAGAGCAACTCCACCAAAATGAGCAAATGCTTTAAAAATAGTCATGCCAATTAAATATGTCATTGGAAAGGTAAATGTTAGTGAACATTTCGTTTGAAGTATAGAAGTATTCATATTGAAAGTAATGATAATAGTGAGACAAACTTCACAAAAATACTCTAAAATCTTTTGAAATAATACCATAAAATAGATACAGCTTTTCCCAAATTTTACTTTCTAAAAATAAAGCTCTTTTCCCAGTTCTTATCTAGGGTGTGAGGTTTTCCTTCTTTAATGCTGTTTTATGTTATCTTTACTAAAGTCAGAATCCTGGGTTCATGGGATGGAAAGCTCCCATCAATACAGGAAGGCAACCTGAAATCACATAGCCTGGGTCTGCACAAGACAGATTTTGCCTCCCTGTATAATCTAACTGCACCAAGCCACAATAGTTGTTAAAATAAAACAGTGGAGACCTAATTCACTGATACACAATAAAAAAGTTTTTAGGTATTTTAATTCTTTGGGTGTCTTTTATGGAGGAGAATGAGGTATTTTTAATCTTTGAAACGTCCCCACTGGGAAGGTCTCAGAACACAATTCAAAGGCAAGGATGGATCTTGTTCCGGTTTTAGACTATACATATGCACAGGTGTCTTCTTCAGCCAAGGTTGTCATGATTTTAGTGCTTTCAGTCAGTCGTAAATGCTTATTAATTAAAACAAGCTAAATTGCCTTTTTTAAAATTTTAGGAAATTCTATGCTCCGATTACCTACATTCGGGTTTTAAGAAAGATGCAGTAGCCTAGGAGTCCAGGAGGCTAAAGGCTAAGCCATCAAGATCCCTAAAGATCTTAAATCCTGCTCTAGAAACCAAAGAGATCTGGACAAATATTGCCAGACCTTTTACATTTGTCTGGCCTTTTGTCCAGGAAAACTGACATATGAAAATGAGTTTCTCTCCCAAGTGGCACCCAACTAGGCTCAGCTACTACCTAACTGAGATGATCATGAAATCTAATTTAAAAATAAGAATTCTCCTATATGAACTCTGTGTAAAAATAACCTGCTAAACAGGAGAATTTACCATCATTCGCAAGAATATCATAGATACCAACATTAAATGCTAAAGCATTTTAATGATTAATTTATGTTAGGAAATATTAATTTATTAAGGGGGGATCCAACAATGCCATCACAGGTGTTTCCCTGACTATAATTTTCCATTTGTCATACACACAAATTTTAACATTAATATTTGAAACAGCCACAAAGTACCAAAGACATTTATTATAAGACACTAAACCTTTGGCTTTTCAAGTTGGAATCTTTCAGCATTCACCAGAATGTTTATAATCATGTAGCTGAAGTCTATACAACACTATTTGAAGTAGGCAAACTTGAGAAAGCTCTCACAGTACTTCACTAATTTCAATGGATAAGGTTTACCTCTCAGGACATGCAGTAATAGAACTGGGGAAATGTTAAGAATAAAGCCTGGAATCTAAACCTTGGGGCATGGGGGAAGGGAGTTCTTGAAGTATAAAGAAATAATTTTAGAATAAAGTAAAATACTTCTTTATACCAAAGCTTATAATAAACATCTGGCAATCACCATACCAAAGAATTAGTAAAAGATAAAAATATAAACAAGTTTACAGAGGAGTTTGATAAATGCACAGATAACAGAGCAAAAACCATTCCTTAAAGAGAACATATTCAGAGTACCTCCCTACCTTAGAGACTGCTATAGCCACCGTGATAGGGACTGCAAGTTGCCCCTCAGTCTCTCTTCTCTTCTGATGTAGACCAGATTTTTAATTAGCCACATGGCCACTTAAAACTAAAGACTGATTTCCCAGCTCCCTTGCAGCTAGGCATGGCCATATGACTAAGTTTGGGACAATGAGATGTGCCAAATCCATTTTTCCCCTGGCTGGAATATAGTTGAAATGGTCAGATTTAAGCAGCTATCTTAGACTATGAGACAGAAGACATATGAGCATCAAGGTACAAGGCCTGGTCCTTGGTAATTGTTGGAACCACAGTGCCGGCCCTGGACCTTCTATCTAGACATATAGATAAGCGAGAAACTTCTTTCTTGTTTGCACTAGAATTATTCAGAGTTTCTCTATAAATAGCAGTCAACTAGTAGCTGAAATAATACAGCCGTTGACATTTATTTAGTGTTTACCACATACCAGACACTGTGCTGGGTGCTTTGCATACAACTCTCGTTTGCTCATAATACTCTAAAAGCAGTCATTACTATCACCAGAAAACCAAGCTTCCTGGAAATGAGGTAACTTGGCGCAGAGTCACTTGGCTATCAGGACTTGAACACAGGCCTATCTGACACTGATGCCATGGCCAATCAGTGAACTACCATCCTCCCCAGTATAAAATCCATTTGCCTGGTATCGAGAGCAACCACAATCTCCTCCTACAAAGCACTCCAAGGACACTGAGCTGTGTGTCCCTTGGATTTATTAGTATACCTTCTGGACAGTGCAGGAGGAAAAAATATATATCATGGCACAGAAACGAGAAAAAGTTATATAGCCAAGATTCACAGAGGGAAAAAAAAATCATTTCCACTGTCACTCCAATAGAATACAACTTAGAGTCAAGCCATAAAGCTTTACACCAAATGGTTAACAGGTTCTGCGTGTCTTTTGGAGGGAATGAAGGGTTGGGGGGGAGACAATGGCGGGCCTTTATTTTCCACATTATATATTTCAATAATGTTTGAAGTTTTTATAACCAGCCAATATTTTTAAAAACATGTCATAACCGGAGATTAGGAACTTTCCTGCTTGGAATTTTATTATTTAAGAGTTTGCAAATACAATTTACAAAGAAAGAATGAAAAAGTGCCAGACAAATAGTAATTAGGTAGATGGAATAATAAAAGAAAAATAAATGAGATTTTAAAAAATCTATTTCCAACTTATTATTCCAAAAGGCAGCTTATAACAATAACCACAGTATAAAATGGAAAGAGGTTAAGTGAAGAAATTGGGGCAAAGGAAAAATAAAAGTGAAAGAAATAAAATGAAAATGATTCCAGATATATGGTCGTTATGCAAAATGCATGGCCTAAGGTCCTGTAGCCTTGCTAGAGAGAACCTGAAAATTTTGCTCAGAGCTTCCCAGCAGGGCAAAAAGGAGCTCAGGGTATCAGAAGTGAACACAACTGATTTTGGTACCAGGACCTACTGAGACACTTTCTCTGTTGAGTCTACAGAAGGAGGGCACTTTTTCACCTTAGGAATTATGTCTTCAAATGCAAACAGGTTTTTGAAACTCTGGAGTCCAGTTTCAAGTATAAAATTTTAATATTTTTAAGGCCAAAATTTGAATAACTTAAAGCTGAAAGACATGAATATTAAATAAGAAGCTCAAATAAAATGGTCTCTGTATAGTTGCTGAACCAGTTTCTAACCTTCTACTCCTTGATATAAATGATATATTGTAATTTAACTTCCATAATTTACTTTTTTTGCATATACTAATATATTAAATATTAGTGATCCATTTTTAAATTTGCAGCACTAAAATCATTATGGCCTGACATTTTTATATGCTTATAAAACACATTCTGTTTCAACTGTTTTTATTAGAAGAAATGTGGCCTGCTGAAAACCAAACCTACATATTTTACTTTGGAAAAAAAAAAAAAAAAAAAGGCAGCTGGAAATATAAAACTCCACACATTTGCTTTTAACACTGTTTGGGAACTAAAACCTATAACGTGAACTTGACGTCTCTTACGGTTCACTCAAAGAAACCAAAACTATGTTTTAACAGAAAGCAGCACTGGAAGCTCATGCCACAGCCCAGGGCCTTCTCGCTGCTCCCCAGGAAGGGGGTGGGATGGGGGATGGGGTGGCGGTGCAAAGGCAGCTCGGATGAGCACTTGCTTTCACAGAGCCCCCTGTACCCTTGCTTCTCCAGATTCAGGAATACAGAAACAAATTCTTTGGAATTTAGCCCCTTTGGGGAGGGAAGCAAATCATGTTAACCGCAGGCAAACATTTATATCACTCTCTGGTTTGCTTCCATTACTTCTAAAACAAATTGCAATTTAAAATATCTTGGAAGACAACATATGACAAGACACCATCTTTTTTCCTTTTCTTGCCTCATGAAAGGACAAAACTTATGAAAACAATTGATCAATATCATTTAAGTTAATAATCTAACTGAAGATGTGTTTATATTTAAGTAAACATTTGCTTGTTAAAAATAAATACAATTTATCCCCAAACTCTCCAGCTACAAAATAAATTTGCCAAGCACAAACAGAGGAAGGAGATGCCCAGAGGTGATTCCAATAGACAGAATGAAAATAAACAAACAGAATGAAAATAAACAAAAGTAGAGAGGAGGGGGTGGAGGCAAAGTATACTGGTAGTAGAGGCATAGTTGATCCCTAAATGCATTCTTGGAAAGCAGGTCAACAGCCCAAACAGCCAGATGATTTCCAACAAATTGGCCCTAACGAAAGTCTCAATATTCTCTGCTATTTGATCTCTTATTAGATGTTTCTAGTCAGAACTTCAAAACTTGGCACAAACCATAATCAAGTGGGATTTATCATGGGAATGCAGGACTGGTTCAATATTCAAAAACCAACCAACATAATCTACCATATTAGCAGTCTAAAGGGAAAAAAAATAATCATATCATTGATACAAAAAAGCCTTTGACAAAATTCAACAGCCATTTATGATAAAAATACTCGGCATAGTAGGAATAGAACTTCTACAACATAATAAAACCTACAGCTAATATCATGCTTAATGGTGAAAAATTAAATGCTTTCCCCACTAAGCAGTAACAAGGCAAAATGTTCACTCTCACCACCCCTATTCAACATCATAGAAGGTGTACAGTTTAGAAACAAAGAAATAAAACCGTTCCTAGCTCCAATTAACATGACTGACACTGGAGAAAACCCAAGGAATCAGGGTGAAAAAAACCTCCAAGAATGAAAAAGTGAGCTTAGTAAGTTCACCGGATAAAGGTCAACGTACAAAAGTTAATCATATCCCTCTACATACTAGCAATGTACAATTCAAAATAAAAAACTATACCATTTACAATAGCTTCAAAAAATGAAACATTTAAGTATAAATCTAAAAAAATATATACAGGATCTGCTTAAGACTACAAAATGAATGCTACTGGAAAAAATCAAAGGCGGCCAAAATAAATAGAGATATATGCCACGTACATGGAAAGGAAGATTCAATATAATAAATGTCAATTTTCACCAGATGATCCATAGATTTATATAATCACAATAAAAAATCCTGGTAGGTTTTCTGTAGATATAGACAAGCTGATTCTAAAATTTATGTGACAAGTCAAAAGAACTAAAATAGCTAAAACAATTTGATAAATTAAGAATAAAATTGGAGAACTCGCATGACCTTATTTTAAGACTTTCTATAAAGCTACAGTAAACAAAGCAAGGTGGTATTGTAAGGGATAGACACACAGATCAATAGAACAGAATAGAGTCCAGAGCCCAGAAATAGTTGTCCACAAACGTGGCCAAGTGACTTATAACAAAGTTGTAAAAGCAGTTCACTAGATAAAGAATACCCTTCAATAAATGGTGTTAGAACAATTGGACACACATAGCAGAATGGGGGGGGGGGGACTTCATACCTTCTATAAAAATTAAGTCAAAATGGATCACAGGTGTGATGGCTAGGTCTATGTGTCACTTTGGCCAAGTGATGGTGCCCAGGTGTCTGGTAAACCAAGCACTGGCCCAACCATTACTGCAAGGACGTTTGTGGCTGGTTGATAAACCAGAAGGCTGCTTTATTAAATCATCAGTCAACTGACTGCATCTGTGGCTGATGACATTAATGAAGGGCATGTCTTCCGCAATGAGAGAATTTGATCAGCTGGATTTAATCCAATCAATTGAAGACTTTTAAGAGAGAAGAGAGAGAACCCTCACTACTTCTTTGGCTAGCCAGCATCTCCTGAGGAATTCATAAAACACCTTCATCAGAGTTGCCTGTTTGCTGCCTGCCCTATGGAATCTGGCCTCATGCATCCCCAGAGTTGCATGAGACACTTTCATAAAATATTTATTTACAGATATCTCTTGTTGGTTCTGCTTCTCTAGAGAACCCTAATACAACAGTCTAAAGGTAAAACATAAAACTTTTAAATGAAAATGTAAAAGAAAGTCTTCATGACCTGGAGTTAGGCAAAGACTTCTTAGACATGACACTAAAAGAAAATAAACGATAAACTGGACTGCATCAAAATAAAAAATTTCTGCTCTGCAAAAAATACTGTTAAGAGAATTAAAAGACAAGTCACAGACTGGGAGAAAATGTTTGCAAACTACATATCTGACAAAGGACTTGTAAGTGGAATACATAAAGAATGCTCAAACTCAACAGTAAGAAAACAAACATTCCAATTTAAAAATGGGCAAAAGACTTAGACACTCAGCAAAGAGGATACAGACATGGCAAATAGGGCCATGAATATATGTCTCACATCATTAGCCACTAGGGAAATGTAAATTAAAACCACCATGACATACCTATTAGAATGGCTAAAATTTTAAATTCTGACAATAACAAGTGCTGCTGAGAGTGTGAAGCAACTGGCACTCTCATACAGTGCTAGAGGGAATGCAAAATGGTACAACTACTCTGAAAAAAAAGTTATGGCAGTGTTTTGGTTTGCTAAAGCTGCCAAAATACAGTACAGCAGAAATAAACTGGCTTTTACAAAGGAGATTTATTAGGTTAAAAATTTACAGTTCTAAGGCCATGAAAGTGTCCAAACTAAGGCATCAACAAGAGGATACCTTCACTGGAAAAGCGGATGGCATTTGGGGTTCCTCTGTCAAATGGGAAGGCACATGGCTGGAGTCTGCTCTTCCCCTCCCAGGTACGGCTTCTGGTTTCCGTGGCTTTCTCCAAAATGTCTGTGGGCTTCTGTCTTAACTTCTCTCTCTCAGCTCCTGTATGTCCTTGCTTGTTTCTCCCAGGGCATTTCTCTCTAAGCATCTGGGGGTCCTCTCTCAGTTTCTCCAGGGCAAACTCTGGGTTTCATCTCTTAGCATCTCTCCTTGCTCCTATGTCCAAAATGTCTCTGAGTTCTCACTTAACTTCTCCAGGGCAAACTCTGGGCTTCATCTCCTAGCTTAGCATCTCCAAACGTCCCTCTGTCTGCATCTCTAAGCATGTGGGTCTGTATCAGCTCTGAGCTCTGTCTCCCTGAGCTCTCTTAAGGACTCTAGTAAACTAATTAAGACCCATCTTGAATGGGTGGGGTCACATCTCCATGGAAATAATCTAATCAAAAGGTCCCACACACAATAGGTCTGCCCCCACAAGAGTAGATTAAAAGACCATAGTCTTTTATGGGGTATATAACAGATTCAACCCACCACAGGCAGTTTCTTTTAAAGGCAAACATATATCTACTAAACGTCTCAGCAATTGCACTCTTCGGCATTTATTCCAGAGAAATGAAAATTTATGTTCACACAAACCTGAACACAAAAATTTATATCAATTTTATTCACAATCTCCAAAAACTGGAAACAACTCAAATGTCCTTCAATTGGTGAATGGATAAACTGTGTTATATCCATATAATGGAATACTACTCAGCAATAAAAAGGAATGAACTATTAATATATGCAACAACTCTGATGAATCTCAAAGGCATTATGCTGAGTGAAAGAAGCCAGACACAAGAGTACATGAGGTATGATTTATTTATACGGCATTCTCTTATGGGTGTGGAGAGGGTGTGACTATAAAAGGCTAGCATGGGGAGCTTTTTGGGGCAACGGAACTGTTCTGTATTTCATATGTATGTTAAAATTCATAGAACAATGCAGGAAAAAAGTCCATTTTTCTCTATGTCAATTTAAAAATAAAATTTTAAAAGACATCTTTCAGAAAAATAATACTAAGGTATTGAGAAGTAATTTCCATTTTGTTGGGCAGATAATGGCATGGTGGTTATAGTTCTAAAACACCCTTATCAATTAGGAATTCATACCAACACATTTACGAGTGAAATGGCATGATGTCTTGGATTTGCTTTAAAAATAACTCCTGGAGGGAGGGAAGTTTGGGAGAAGACACAGATTTGGTAATTGTTGAAGCTGAAGATGGGTGACGGGTACATCAGTTTTCATTATATTCTTTATACTTATGTATGTTTGATATTTTTTATCATAAAAAGCTATTTAAAATTTTTTAAAAATTAGACAGAAAGGACACTCAGGAGCATGAGGAATATCACTGAAAGGTTGGAGAACAGAAACTTACAGCTGTGATTCTTGTCTGCCTTGCTTACCATTGTATCACTGGTGCCAAACACAATGCATTGCACATAGGACATATTCCATACATAGCTGCTAAATGAAGAAAACAAATGCTGAGCAAACAGAGATACAGCTTAGTTTTTATTCTTAACCCTGTAGAAGGAAATAGCACCAAGAATCATAGTAAACTATTCATCTCAATTGAAAACAGAATAGGAAAAACTGGCTTAAAATTCAAAAATTTTTTGAATGGTTCAAGGTCACCAGATCCATTCCTTATTCTTCCCTTTCCAAAATACCCCGGCCCACACTGGTTTCTCCCTTGTGAACTCCTTTAGTAAATGGTCTACAATTTCTTACTTGATATAATACAGTTTGAACTTCCTCTTGTATCTAAGCCTAAGCCTTGGCTTCCTCATCTGATGATCAGGATGAAAAGAGCTAACATGTATTGAGTATCCACCACAAATTCAGGAATTATTTTAAGTGCTTCCCATTCAACTCTACAATGCAAGTACTATTATTATCCCCACTCACAGATGAAGAAACAAGGCATAGAGAGATTCAGTAACTTCTCTCAGGTCACATAGCTAGTAAGGGGCAGAGCTTGGATTCAAACACAGCAGTTTGACTCCACATTTGCCTCAGTGTTGCCTCTCAAAAGGACATTGAGAACCCAGACTCCATCGTGTATTTTTCGTATTTTTCTAGCAATGACCACCTACCTCAATGTTGGACATGCAGTAGATGTTTTAATATCTGAATGGCTAGTGTGTTATCTGGACTATCTTTGCAAATTCAGAGGGCATGTTTAGGGAAATATTTTAGCTAAAGTGCATTGTTCTGTAGTTTCTATAATGTTCTACAATTTTAATTTCACCATGAGAATTTCCATGACAAAAAATTATTCATGTATAATAAAGACAAATTGTTATTACTTAATCAGATGTTAAAATTTTTTAAAGGAATTATGCCAAAATTTCCCAAAATGGATACCAAAGTAATACTTGCAAAGTAAAAATCCTTCTGGGATTTTAATTTTATTATATCCCAGTAACCGTCCTTTCCTAAAAACCTTAGCTCCACACAAACCCCTAAAGCATTTATCAGCAGAGGAACTTTCAAAGATTTCTTGTCATTAAGGAGATAAGGTATACAAAGTTGCCCTCAGGGAATTTTCATCATTCTTTAGAACTCTATCACTAACAGTTTGTTTTGGAAAACCTCAATAACTGACACAGTTCTACATTACATGTTCTTTAAGGGTAAAGAAAAGTGACTGTAGTCAGAATGCTTGCTGAACATTTCTCATCTGGAAAAAAAAATATTTTTCCAAAAGATGAGTTTTCCCATTGAATTTTTTCTTTTACAACATACTATTAAAGAGAGAGTAATCCTAGAAGAGTAAATAAGGTTTTCAATGAAATCTCACAACATCTGACCATCATCCATAGTTTAGGTTAGGTCCCATGCTACACTCCGGAGACTCTGCATGTTTTCTGTACGTTTACATGTGAGATAATTTCAATAAAAAGGCAAAATATGACTAAGCTCTGACGTTCAAGTTAAGCCTAAATCTTTCTGACACAACCAGCTAAAAACACTCAAAGAAACGATTAAAAAAAAAAACAAAAACTGCTGAGCTACTACAACTAGTTTCAAAAAAACGAATGTGGAACAGAAAAATTTTAATGACAATAAAAGTTAAAATGTTATCCTATAAGGAGAACAATATAGCAATCGAATTCACCACTTATATTTTAAAGGTATTCTCCAGGAAACCCAACACCACTGGCACCCCACCACCAACAGCCAATCGCCACTGGCAAGAAACAGAATCAAGACATGATGATGTAGCCGCTAGGTGGCACCTCCACACCGTTTCTTTCATCCCTAAACTGTATTCCCTCCATTGCTCTGGTTGTTCCCAGAATATCAACAGTGCAAAATTCAAAACATTCACTTTAAAAAAGAAAACTAATGAATAAAAAAAATTTAGAAGACACTTTTAAATTTAAACAACCTCCTTCTAAATTTACTAATATAATGTTTTGGTATATAGTCACCTAAGAAAACCTCACCAAACTCTAAGTTGGCATTCTAATTCCCTCTCTCATTGGCAACATTTTATTCCAGTATTGCAATACAGAATTTAGACAAATTTATTTTAATTCTTTTTTTTGGCATAAATATTTTCTAAACACAAATAAAAGGAATCCTTCCTATCATTTTGCATTTTAATCCTCTTCTCTAATTGTAGAAAGAAAGGTTTTACTATTTATAACAATAATAAAAAGATTAGTTACCTAAATGTCCAAAGAACTGTTTTAAATCACTGATGTCCTCCAAGAGAAAATGTTGTCAGTGGATGGAGAATCGTTTGGGTACATTATTATTTTATTTCTACCTTTATTCTTCCCATCTGGGTTTTTTAAAGTCATTCATTTCTCGTGTTGAAAATATACTCTTCCATTCCCTCTTTAACCAACATCTAAACCATCAGTGAAAACCAGCTGTATAAGTAGGAGGCCAGCACCTAAGCATTAGGCGTTCAGAGAGGGATTCAGAAGGCGTGGAGTGGGGCGGTGTTCTGATTAACTACAAAAACCTGCCTTGGCTCAGTCAACTTCTCCCTAATTGGTTCTTGAGGAAATTAACTGCACCACGGGAAAAGCAACATTTAATGTTAGCTGAAAGTTAGATGAATCCATGAAAGGCCTTTTCCCACCCAGAACAGGACACAAAGTTTACTCCCCCTTACCAGGCCTCCTCTGGCCAGAGCAATAGACCCTCTACCTACCTCTGGAAGAGAAAGAGGGATTAAAAAAAGAGGCAAAAGAAAAACAACAGACCAGGGCAGGCTTGTCCCCACTTGAAAGTGAAGCCAACACAACTCCAGCCAGTGGAGGAGGAAAGAGAAAATGTAGCCCAGTCAGGATTTTCAAAGTAGCATAGCATTCCTCCTCTTTGGGAATAGAGTATTTTGCCCTCCATATTGACCTATTCTTGAAGAGAAATAATATGGACAAGGAAGAAGGCTGTCTGCCTTGAGGCTAGAGCTATGTAGTATGTTTCAGAGGTACTTGGGAAGGTACCATTCCTGCAAAAGACTTCATCTCCACATTCACTCTTCATTTCATAAAATTAATGGAGTCTGCCATTGCCAGGAATGGGCTAGGTGTATATTCATTCAGAAATGAATGAATGAGGCATAATCCTGACCCACAGCCTCAAAGGTAAAAGAAGACATATGGAGGAGAACGACTCACAAAGGAGGTGACATTTGAATGAATCTTTAAAATTCAATAATGAGAAAGTGAAAAACCAAGGGGAAGAAGAACATGTGCAATGAATCAGTGGCATGAAGCAGCTCTGTATGTTTAAGGACAGCAAGTAGTTCATAGTGGCAGATGCACTGGGCAGATAGGGAGCTACTGCAAGAGATGGGTTACAAAGCTGAAGTCTGAAGGCCATGAAAATGTCCAAATTAAGGCATCAACACCTTCACCAAAGGAAGGCCAGTGGTGTCCGGAAAACCTCTGTTAGCTGGGAAGGCACGTGGCTGGCATCTGCTGATACCAGGTTTTAGTTTCAGCTCCTCTCTCAGCTCCTGTGCGTTCTTCAAAATGTTGCTCTTGGGGCATTTTGTCCTCTGCTAGCTTCTCCTGAGCAAACTCTGGATTAGCATAAGTCTGCTTTCAATGGCCATTTCCAAAATGTCTCTCTCAGTTGTTTTCCAAAATGTCACTCACAGCTGCTCTGAGGTCCTTCTGTTTGTGAGCTCTTTTATGGGACTCCAGTGATTAAATCAAGACCCATTCCAAATGGGCAGGGTCCATATCTCCACGGAAATAATTCAATCAAATGGTTCACCCACAATTGATTGAGTCGCATCTCCATGGAAATACTCAATCAAAGGATTCCAACCTAATCAACGCTAATATGCCTGCCCCCAAAAGACTGCATTAAAGAATATGGCTTTTGGCAGGACATAATATTTCCAAACTAGCACACCAACCCTATACCAAATTGTCCAAAAACTCTGTGGTCAATCCTGTTTTCAAACACCAGGCTGAAAGAGAAACGAAAAGTCTGATCAGCCTAAGCTAGGTCTGCATTTCTAGCTGCTTTGGCTCCTGCTAAAGCCAGAGAGGCACTGAGGCCAGGAAGGCTTCCAGGAGCTTCAGCCCAGCCCTCTGCCATGAGCCTCCAAAGACCATAATGCTGAGCCTGGTTCACCAGTCCAGCTTCCTTCCTCCATGGTGAATGTCCCTTTGGGTCCTTTGGAATCTTTTCCGTCCAAGGAACCTCAGCTCTGAGAGACAACATTCAATCCATCAGAGAAGTTCTAGTAAAACTGAGCTGAAAAACTGGAGGTGTTAAAGTCTTGTTCCCTTTCCTCCCAGGAGGAAGCTTGGCCCCTGTGCTGACAATCTGCAGTGCATAGTAAGGGATCCTGGACATGGTGAGATTTGTCCAGCCACCAAGTTCAAGTCACTCTTTTCCTAGAGTAGTGGTTACTTATTTGCCTTACATTTGCATAATTAATAGGGTCCTATCAAGTGTTAAGGGAAGAGTGGCTTTTCATGATGACATTTTATAACCACCTAAAAAGCAAGGTACCTAAACATTTCACTCAATAAGAGAGAAAGAGAAGAAAAGAAAAGAAAAGAAAAAGATTTACATTGTGCCAACCGGCACTACATTTACTTATTGGGAAATGAAGAAAAAAGAAATGACAAAGATGATCTGAGGTATCTAAACTTGGTAATTAGGTAGAAGGTGATGCAACTCTCCTGCTTTGAGTTGCATCGCCCATGTATAGGATGCCTTTGGGCAGATTGGAGAAAGTGTCCCTTCAGGCAGAAGCAACACCCCTGAAGGACTTGGCCAGTGACTGGAGCCTTTTATGTAAAGAGAGTCATCTGTTCTGGGCATACTCAGCAATGTGCCAGCTAATACGACTCATCGAATAGGGCACAGAGGATTTCAGCCTCTTCTTGCTCCTTAGCCAGTGAATAGAGCAGTACAAAGTGACCCAGCAGCCCTGCATGAGACTGCCCAAGGCTGAATGTTCTTCAAGAAGTTCTGTCATGAATCTGTGGTCTTGGCAAATTGAAATCTTCCCCACACATCTTGTCTGTTAAAGAGAATTCCTGATGAGATAAAGATTGCAAAAGAGATTTGATGGGTGCAGATTTTTCATGAGGGGCAGGGAAGGGAAGAAGCACTGGACTGGAAGTTGAGATATCTCTCAACTCAATTTGATTCTTACCTAGTTCTACTCTGAAAAAAGAAATTATCTGTGTTCTTTCATCTATTCTTTGAATAGCGAGTTACCAAGGGAATAATCATCAGAACTTTAAAACATTCTTTAAAGAACTTTAAAGCTGTGTTTTTTTTTTAAAGCATAATTGTTTTAAGGAACTGGAATAGCAATTACTTGCCACAAAGAGAAAAAATACAGTTTGCTTCTTTTGTGCTGTCAGTGAAATGCAAGATTCTGCTGAACACTCGTTAAGAGCTGCAAATTATGATGCTTTTCTCCAAAGCCTAATAAAAGAATAAAGAACACTGATACAAAAAGAAAAAGATTTCATCAGGAACTTTATAGGTATGTAGATTTAACAGTGGGGAGGACCTAAAGTCAATAAGGGGCATAAGGAGGGAGCCCCAGACCCAGAGACAAGAGCCTTCCATTCTAGCACCAGCTGTGATTCCAACTACCTGTGTGGCCTTCAGCAGCCACCTCAATTTAATCCATAAATTACCCAGGTTGAGGAGTTATTTAAAAATCAAACAAGATAGTTTATGTGGGAAATGTTTGCAACCATAAACCATTATTCATCTGTAAGTATCATAATTATGTCCCTACAAATTGTGCTTAGCATTTCACATCCCAAAACTATTTAAGCATTAGATACTATTTTACCAATTTTTAAAAGGATATTATAAAGTTTTTAATTACACTCTGGCTAGAAGAAAATGCAGAGCTCTGAGAAAAAATTCAATCCCATCAGCCACATCTTCAACTCCATGTCCTAAATAAAAGGTTTAATCCCATCACATAACACAGCAAAGCCTGTTATCCTATAAAGGGAAAGCACTAAACCCTCAATTTAAGGACTAGTTACAACGGATTAAAGTAAGCATACTTATAATTCAGTGTATGAGAATGTATGCTGAAATGTAATTAGTGCCTATGAATTAAAGCAGGAAGGATTAGGCTAATTTGTGAAATGCTGTTGGAGAGAAGAACCTGGGTTAAAAAAAAAAAAAAAGGGAAAAAAAAACCAACCAGGAGCCTTCTGTTTGCACATCCAGTTAAGCCGCTTCAATATTCCTTTCACCAATGTGGAAGAAAAGGAGTAGCAATCCCTGTCCTTGGCATTACGCCTGCTTTGTATTGCAACCCGCAAAACCTGGGTCCAAGCAGAAGGGACAGGCTGCACGCCCTCAGCTCAAGTCCCAGCTTAATTTACATGGTAATTAGAGCCCCGCTGCCAGAAGGGAGAGCATCTGCCAAAAAAGTCCTCACAATAACAAAACTGACATAGACTGTGATATTGCCAAAGTGCTGACTAGGAAATTTCTTTTATCTCCTTTTGAAGCCATAAAGTACTGTTCATGTTATTACTAGCTGGGGCATTTTTAACAGTTTTGCACTGACAGCAATTATTTAACACATGCACAAAACAACAGAGTTTCACAGTGCTTAATAAACCTCTGAGTTCTGTGACTTCGAACACTCTCACTGGCTGGATTTTATGGTCTAGTAGCTCCTGAACAGTCAAGTTTACAAGCCACAAAATTGTATAAAAATGATTTGAAACAACTATTTTTTTTTTTTTTTTTTTTTTTTTTTTTTTTTTTTTTTTTTGGTGCCCTGGCAGATCTCTTTAATGAATGAGGCTGAGGCAAGCTCCACAATCAAGGGCTAATTAAAAGATGTCTGCCCACTTTATTCTCTGCGTTAAACTGCTGCAATAAATTTCTGACAGGGAATCAGAGATTCCCATGCTGTTTCCATGTTTGTTGACTATACTACATTTAATTTTTTTAAAGCATCTGCCAGAGTAAGATTTAAGTATTTTCACAATCTACTTAAGGTAGAGCTATCTTATTAGCTTTCTCAGGAAATAGAATCCATTCAAATATTTGAATACCAACTTCGCTAAGCCTGAAATAAGTGGTATGACAGATACAAAGAAGAAGAAAATCAAAGGTACTGTCTTCTGATATTTACCGTGTAATTGGGATGTTAAGATTGAATAATTATGATAGAGAGCATATATGTCTAAAGAACTCTCCTGGAAGTCAGGAGACGGGTTATAGGCAAGTCACCTAAGCCCTGTGACTTGGTGTCCTTGTAAGAAAGGGTTAAGTTGAGCTTTCACATAAAGGCAACGTGGAGTAGGGAAAATGGAAACTAGACAAGACTGGCTTAAATGGGATCCATGGTTAAAGGGAAGGAGAGGGCCCCTGATGTAAGCCCAGAGTTGGTGCTAGCTCCTTCTCAAAGGCAGACTAGTTAGCTCTCTCTGATAGGCTGTACAATGTTAAAGCCCAAAGGTGGGCTAGTTAGCCCTCTCGGATAGGCTGTACCCTCTGGAGTACCCAGCCAATGGAGAAACAGGAGAGGGGCATGCATGTTAGGCTTAGGATATAAATATTGCTGTGTTCTATTGTTCGGAGCGCTGCCACATTTCTTTGGTGGTGCACCCGCTCCTGCAAGATCGTGAATAAATTTCTTTTCTTCTCCACAATCAGCTGAGCATTTACAGCTTTCTTCCCAACAACTTGGGGGCTTGTCCAGGATCCAAAGCATCTCAGAGGACCCCCAGGATGGAAGAAGGGAAGGCATGCCTCACCGTTCGAGCAGTCTCAGCCTCTGTCGTTGGGGTCCGCCTCCGACTGCTGGTGAGACCTGCGATCAGATGCTTAGGTCTGCCGATTGTGGACAAGAAAAGGGGAAGGAAAAACATGCCTCACAGTGACCAGGTAACTCTATGCATAGACCAAGGAAAGGAAAAAGGACTGTTAAGTATTGCCTTGGTGGTCGGGACATTCTGATGAGTCTGAGGCTGATCCTGAGGGAAAGACACGCAGACAAATCTGAGAATGGGGAAAAGAGGCAGTTGGCCGGCCAGGGATAAAGGGAAGGGGGTACCTGTAGGGTGCCCCGGGAACATTCCTCCGGATAATCCATTGGGGAGGATGCTGAAACATTGGGCCAAACACAATCAGACCAAGGGAAAGGATAAAAGAAAAATGATTAAATATCGTTATTATGTTTAGACAAAAGAAAGCATTTTGCCACCCGATGTATTCTGGCCAAAACATGGGGTAGATGAGGATTGGCTCTGTGCTGACCTCTTGCATTATTTTAATGAAAAGAAACCTTTTTCCAAGGAGGAATCTGACTATGCCATGTGCTGGCTGCAGGGAAAGGAGACCAGTTTTCACCCCATAAAAGTTGGAACCCCAGACCCAGAAACTGAATCTTTAGACACTAAAACCTGGGATCCTTTGAAAAGTATTCTCCCACCTTATGTTTCCCCTCCCCCACTGGGGCAGGAACCATTGAAACCTAAAGATTCAATGGAACCAGTCCATGCCCCCAGGCAACTGGAGATACTGGGAGTAAAATTGGCCATACCCAGATCCCAGAACCTAAGTAAGGTCTTTGAGGTAAATCAGGATTTTAGTGTGTTGTGTAATTGAATCTATTTAAGACACGTGGAAGTTGGGTTTAAATTTCATTAATGTGTGTATTCAGGGTGCACAGAAAGTTGTATGCACATTTGCTAGGACTGTGTGTTTGGATTTGGTAGTAAAAAGTCATTAGTATGTATTCTGGGAGTTGAGAATTCGTGCACGTAAGGGAAGTTTGGGTTGTGTGTTTATACAGGGATGTGGGATAAAACTAGGGATACTTCTTTGTGTCTCTGTAGCGTATACTAGTTTGTGTGTACTCTAGAGCTGGGTGATTGTTCACAGGTTCACAATAGTGTGGAGAATGAGATAACTCTTTATTTAAAAGTGTGAGAAAGACTAGGTTTGTGTAGAGGTTTTCTTTGTATACGTAACAATAGTGTGTTGGCTGTACATGCTTGTAAATGGGCATAATGTGTGCATGTTCTGTATGGTTATGGGTGTGTGTATAAGTTATATGTGTCTGTGTTTCAGATATATAAGGGACTTTGTGTTCTTGTGATTTGTAGTATGGTTTTGCTAATACATTTTGGGCAAAAGCAAAAGGTTCATACTCAGAGTGCAAGTGGATAACATGCACATGTTCCTGTAAAAGGGGTGAGGTTCACTGAAGCTGAATTGAATGAACTTGGGACAGTGAGTGATGCATATCTCTTCCTAGCTCTGCATTTGGTGATGTCAGGTTGCTAGCTTGAAATTGGCTCCGGTGGGAATACAGGCACCACATATATTGTCAAATGCCACACAGCAAGGCTTGTCCTACTCTCCCTGGAGAGTGGGTTATTACTCATCTGACAGCAAACCTTGTGTGTGTGTTCAAGGTGTACATATATGTGAATCAAGTATATTCAGGCATCACTAAGCTAGGTGTACTAAAGACTGGCTTTTGAGTGGGCATTTAAGAATGGTGAGCCTTTTTGTGCTCATTAATCTTGGGTTATTCTAAATTATTGTTGTCCTTTAGTCTAATTGTTCCATTCTTTTTGACCAGTAAATAGCCTTAAATGGTAAATTCTTGCTGTTCTTCATGCAAATGAGTTCAGGAGTGTCTGTACCTGAAGGAGGTATTAGCAGTTTTACACCAGGGGCATCATTGGGGAGTACAGGCCATGTGTAATCTGGTTCTTAAGCATTTTGGATGTGTAGCCTTTATACTATAGCCACACATATATGTGAACAATGCATAACTTGCCAAAGGGTTAATAAAAAAATCCTAAGGAAACAAGCACATGAGGGAAGGGAACCAGGCCTCAGGCCATTTCAAAGTATTCAAGTTAATTACACTGGGATGCCCCGCAGTGGGGCAGCTAAAACTAGAAATCTCCTTCCCTTAGACTCAAAGGACCTCTTCCTTAAAAATTATATACTGGCTTTGTCTCCTACTCTGTCATCACTCAGTCATCGTGGTTTCCTGGCCCAGACTCCGTCTCTTAAATTTGCTATCCATCAACAACAACCCAGCAGTTGGGTCCTAATCAAGTTGTGGGAAGAGTCCAAACTTCAACTGACCTGGGAAGGACCTACCCTATCAAGTCTAGCTGACAACTGAAACGGCAGCATGAACAGCAGCAAAAGGCTAGACTCATTACACCCGAGTAAAAGGACCAGTACCTGAACCAAACGATAAGTACCTGGCAATTCCTCCTGAGTCCTGGAAAGTAAATCCCACCTCGGATCCCCTAAAGATCACTCTAAAAAGACAGTAATTGAAAAAGCATATTGGGAAGAAAGAGGGGGTGGATGAAATCCTGTGTTTTTGCATAGTGCCTTACGTTCAGCCTAAACATGAAATTACTTATACTAATGATAATGTTCCATGTTCAAAATGTAACAAGTTCCATCAAACTGGTTGTATATGTAATCAAGAGCTTGGAGTCCCAAACTGTGCAGTTTGACGTTTGTCAGGTAATTAACTGTGGAGACTTAAAACGTAAGCAACAGCTGAGGGAGGAAAATAAGTATCTATGTGTGCAAACTTTTCAGTTAAAAAGCCAAACGGGGTGGGGGGCGGGGCAAGCTTTTCAGGGTGTAACTTATGAATCAGCTAATCCTTGTTACTCCTGGAACACCGTTTGGTGGACAACACAGTATAAAGGATGGGTCGCACCCATATCAGAGGGGAAACCATTAAGAGATAAAATAACCTTTTACAAAGGCAATGCTCCACCAAATTGCAAAGATCTCCAGTGTAATCCAGTAATAATAACCGTCAAGAAAGCAGACAAACAGGTTAACCAACAGTATGGGATAGGGGCCGATGTCATGGATACAGACCTTCTGGGATTGTTTCATATCCAAGCCCTCCCCTCCCCACCCAATGCATTCCCAACAACATCCTCTCCAAGTAACTTGTCAGTAATACCTCAGGAAACTTGGCCAGAGTCCAACTCTCCAGTTCAAAATGACCACAAGGTCATTAGAGTACTTGAGGCCAGAGACTTAAAGCAGACCAGAAATAGAGATAGATTATAGAGATACAAATGCCTGGGTAGAATGGGTCAAATATACTGTCCAGAGTCTAAACAAAAGTGACTGTTATGCTTGTGCAATAGGCCGATCCACTGCTCAGATTGTGCCCTTCCCCTTGGGTATGGAAAAGCATGAAAAGGAGTTTAAGTGTATGATACTCCTCTTTCAAAATGCTATTCCTGGTGAAAGTTGTAGTACATTGCCTTCCCTTTTCCCTCCAGTCTGGAAGGGAAGTGTCAAGGCTGTACCAGCTTCTTGTCTTTGTCCCGGAAACCACTCTGCCTGTCTCTCCAGATGGGAAGAAGGGCTCCAGGATCTTGGAACCATGGCCTTGTGTACACGAGTGTGGAACGTGAGTAAGGACAGTACTGGCAACTTCCCCAGCTTAGCTATAGCCCGAGTAGACCTCTGGTGGTACTGCACAAAGGGCATCCTCTGGCCAACACTACCTGAAAAGTGGGGAGGAAACTGCGCTCTGGTTCAATTGGCTATCTCATTCACCCTGGAATTTAGAAGTAAAGAAAAAGTACCAACCCAAGGCAAAAGAGATAAAAGAAATGTATGAAATGTACCTGGTTCCTTTAATGAACAAGTCTATTTAGAGAGTATAGGGGTTCCCCAGGGAGTTCCAGATGAGTTTAAAGCTAGAAATCAAGTGGCTGAGGAATTGAATCGTTCTTATTCTGGTAGGTCACCATCAATAAAAATGTGGATTGGGTCAATTATACCTATTATAATCAGCAAAAGATTTATCAACTATACCAGGGATGCCATTAAGGGAATAGCAGGACAGATGCCACTAGCCGAATGGCATAGGAAAACAGGATGGCCCTAGATATGATGCTAGCTGAAAAGGAAGGTGTCTGTGTTATAATTGGGGGAAGCTGTTGCACATTCATCCCCAATAATACAGCACTGATGGAACTATCACCAAGGCTTTACAAGGCTTAACTGCCTTATCTCAAAAACTAGCGGAAAATTCTAGCATTAACAACCCACTCACAGGGGTGATTGGAAAATTGGTTCAGGGAATGAAAAGGAGTTGCAGTGTCTATTTTAACTTCCCTTATCATTTCAGCCGTTGTACTCACAGCGGTTGGGTGTTGCATTATCCCATGTGCCCAGGGGTTAGCTCAAAGACTCACTGAAACCACCCTAACCAAGCAAATGCCCATGCAATATCAGCAGAAAAATCTATACCCCCCTCAAAGAGAAGAGAAAGAGGAGGGAATCTGTAAGAAAGGGTTAAGTTTAGCTTTCACATAAAGGCAACGTGGAGTAGGGAAAATGGAAACTAGACAAGACTGGCTCAAATGGGCTCCGCAGTTAAAGGGTAGGAGAGGGCCCCTGATATAAGCCCAGAGTTGGCACTAGCTCCTTCCCAAAGGCGGACTAGTTAGCTCTCTCCGATAGGCTGTACAATTTTAAATCCCAAAGGTGGGCTAGTTAGCTCTCTTGGACAGGCTATACCCTCTGGAGTATCCAGCCAATGGAGAAACAGGGAAGGGACTTGCGTGTTAGGCTCAGGATATAAATATTGCTGTGTTCTATTGTTCGGTACCCCTACCACGTTTCTTTGGTGGTGCGCCCACTTTTGCAAGATCATGAATAAATTTCTTCTTCACAATCGGAAGAGCATTTACAGCCTTCTTTCCAACATCCTCACCTGGAACAACAGAGGTGATAATGACTACACCACTTACTTCCAAAGTTATCCAGAAGACAGAAATCAAAACTGTAGGCACAAGCATTAAGCAAACAGTGATGTGCTTTAAAAATAAAGGAAATGATTATGTTCTGAAAATGACACAAAGTGAATTTCTTTCTCTCTGATTCAGAGATTTTAACGTGTACCCATCCTAGCCACATAGATCTTGAAATCCTGCTCCATCTGTTATGAGTTATCACTGGTATCAAGAATATAGAAGTCAGAATATCAAAGTTTTAGGAATCATGAAATGCATCTAAAGGGAATTTACGGGTAAAAATGGATGGCTTGGGGCGGGGCAAGATGGCGGACTGGTGAGCTGCATGTTTTAGTTACTCCTCCAGAAAAGTAGGTAGAAAGCCAGGAACTGCATGGACTGGACACCACAGAGCAATCTGACTTTGGGCATACTTCATACAACACTCATGAAAACGTGGAACTGCTGAGATCAGCGAAATCTGTAAGTTTTTGCAGCCAGGGGACCCGCGCCCCTCCCTGCCAGGCTCAGTCCCGTGGGAGGAGGGGCTGTCAGCTCCGGAAAGGAGAAGGGAGAACTGCAGTGGCAGCCCTTATCGGAAACTCATTCTACTGATCCAAACTCCAACCACAGATAGACTGAGACCAGACACCAGAGAATCTGAGAGCAGACAGCTCAGCAGAGAGGAGACAGGCATAGAAAAAAAACAACACGAAAAACGCCAAAATAAAAGCGGAGGATTTTTGGAGTTCTGGTGAACATAGAAAGGGGAAGGGCAGAGTTCAGGCCCTGAGGCGCATATGCAAATCCCGAAGAAAACCTGATCTCTCTGCCCTGTGGACCTTTCCTTAATGGCCCTGGTTGCTTTGTCTCTTAGCATTTCAATAACCCATTAGATCTCTGAGGAGGGCCCTTTTTTTTTTTTTAATCCTTTTTTCTTTTTCTAAAACAATTACTCTAAGAAGCCCAATACACAAAGCTTCAAAGACTTGCAATTTGGGCAGGTCAAGTCAAGAGCAGAAATAAGAGAGCTCTGAGACAAAAGGCAATAATCCAGTGGCTGAGAAAATTCACTAAACACCACAACTTCCCAAGAAAAGGGGGGTGTCCGCTCACAGCCATCATCCTGGTGGACAGGAAACACTCCTGCCCATCGCCAGCCACATACCCCAGAGCTGCCCCAGACAACCCAGTGTGATGGAAGTGCTTCAAATAACAGACACACACCACACAACTGGGCGTGGACATTAGCCTTCCCTGCAACCTCAGCTGATTGTCCCAGAGTTGGGAAGGTGGAGCAGTGTGAATTAACAAAGCCCCATTCAGCCATCATTTCAGCAGACTGGGAGCCTCCCTACACAGCCCAGCAGCACAGAATTGCCCTGGAGGGACGGCACTCACCTGTGACATAGCACAGTCGTCCCTCAACAGAGGACCCGGGGTGCACAGCCTGGAAGAGGGGCCCACTCGCAAGTCTCAGGAGCCACACGCCAATACCAAGGACTTGTGGGTCAGTGGCAGAGACAAACTGTGGCAGGACTGAACTGAAGGATTAGACTATTGCAGCAGCTTTAAAACTCCAGGATCACCAGGGAGGTTTGATTGTTAGGGCCACCCCCGCTCCCTGACTGCCCAGAAACACGCCCCATATACAGGGCAGGCAACACAAACTACACACGCAAGCTTGGTACACCAACTGGACCCCACAAGACTCACTCCCCCACTCACCAAAAAGGCTAAGCAGGGGAGAACTGGCTTGTGGAGAACAGGTGGCTCGTGGATGCCACCTGCTGGTTAGTTAGAGAAAGTGTACTCCACGAAGCTGTAGATCTGATAAATTAGAGATAAGGACTTCAATTGGTCTACAAATCCTAAAAGAACCCTATCAAGTTCAGCAAATGCCACGAGGCCAAAAACAACAGAAAATTATAAAGCATATGAAAAAACCAGACGATATGGATAACCCAAGCCCAAGCACCCAAATCAAAAGACCAGAAGAGACACAGCACCTAGAGCAGCTACTCAAAGAACTAAAGATGAACAACGAGACCATAGTACGGGATACAAAGGAAATCAAGAAGACCCTAGAAGAGCATAAAGAAGACATTGCAAGACTAAATAAAAAAATGGATGATCTTATGGAAATTAAAGAAACTGTTGACCAATTTAAAAAGATTCTGGACACTCATAGTACAAGACTAGAGGAAGTTGAACAACGAATCAGTGACCTGGAAGATGACAGAATGGAAAATGAAAGCATAAAGATGACAGAATGGAAAATGAAAGCATAAAAAAATGGGGAAAAAAATTGAAAAAATCGAAATGGACCTCAGGGATATGACAGATAATATGAAACGTCCAAATATAAGACTCATTGGTGTCCCAGAAGGGGAAGAAAAGGGTAAAGGTCTAGGAAGAGTATTCAAAGAAATTGTTGGGGAAAACTTCCCAAATCTTCTAAACAACATAAATACACAAATCATAAATGCTCAGCGAACTCCAAATAGAATAAATCCAAATAAACCCACTCCGAGACATATACTGATCACACTGTCAAACACAGAAGAGAAGGAGCAAGTTATGAAAGCAGCAAGAGAAAAGCAATTCACCACATACAAAGGAAACAGCATAAGACTAAGTAGTGACTACTCAGCAGCCACCATGGAGGCAAGAAGGCAGTGGCACGATATATTTAAAATTCTGAGTGAGAAAAATTTCCAACCAAGAATACTTTATCCAGCAAAGCTCTCCTTCAAATTTGAGGGAGAGCTTAAATTTTTCACAGACAAACAAATGCTGAGAGAATTTGCTAACAAGAGACCTGCCCTACTGGAGATACTAAAGGGAGCCCTACAGACAGAGAAACAAAGACAGGACAGAGAGACTTGGAGAAAGGTTCAGTACTAAAGAGATTCGGTATGGGTACAATAAATGATATTAATAGAGAGAGGGGAAAAATACGACAAACATAAACCAAAGGATAAGATGGCCGATTCAAGAAATGCCTTCACGGTTATAACGTTGAATGTAAATGGATTCAACTCCCCAATTAAAAGATATAGATTTGCAGAATGGATCAAAAAAAATGAACCATCAATATGTTGCATACAAGAGACTCATCTTAGACACAGGGACCAAAGAAACTGAAAGTGAAAGGATGGAAAAAAATATTTCATGCAAGCTACAGCCAAAAGAAAGCAGGTGTAGCAATATTAATCTCAGATAAAATAGACTTCAAATGCAGGGATGTTTTGAGAGACAAAGAAGTCCACTACGTACTAATAAAAGGGGCAATTCAACAAGAAGAAATAACAATCGTAAATGTCTATGCACCCAATCAAGGTGCCACAAAATACATGAGAGAAACACTGGCAAAACTAAAGGAAGCAATTGATGTTTCCACAATAATTGTGGGAGACTTCAACACATCACTCTCTCCTATAGATAGATCAACCAGACAGAAGACCAATAAGGAAATTGAAAACTTAAACAATCTGATAAATGAATTAGATTTAACAGACATATACAGGACATTACATCCCAAATCACCAGGATACACATACTTTTCTAGTGCTCATGGAACTTTCTCCAGAATAGATCATATGCTGGGACATAAAACAAGCCTCAATAAATTTAAAAAGATTGAAATTATTCAAAGCACATTCTCTGACCACAATGGAATACAATTAGAAGTCAATAACCATCAGAGACTTAGAAAATTCACGAATATCTGGAGGTTAAACAACACACTCCTAAACAATCAGTGGGTTACAGAAGAAATAGCAAGAGAAATTGCTAAATATATAGAGACGAATGAAAATGAGAACACAACATAGCAAAACCTATGGGATGCAGCAAAAGCAGTGCTAAGGGGGAAATTTATAGCACTAAACATATATATTAAAAAGGAAGAAAGAGCCAAAATCAAACAACTAATGGATCAACTGAAGAAGCTAGAAAATGAACAGCAAATCAATCCTAAACCAAATAGAAGAAAAGAAATAACAAGGATTAAAGCAGAAATAAATGACATAGAGAACAAAAAAACAATAGAGAGGATAAATATCACCAAAAGTTGGTTCTTTGAGAAGATCAACAAGATTGACAAGCCCCTAGCTACACTGACAAAATCAAAAAGAGAGAAGACCCATATAAACAAAATAATGAATGAAAAAGGTGACATAACTGCAGATCCTGAAGAAATTAAAAAAATTATAAGAGGATATTATGAACAACTGTATGGCAACAAACTGGATAATGTAGAAGAAATGGACAATTTCCTGGAAACATATGAACAACCTAGACTGACCAGAGGAGAAATAGAAGACCTCAATCAACCCATCACAAGCAAAGAGATCCAATCAGTCATCAAAAATCTTCCCACAAATAAATGCCCAGGGCCAGATGGCTTCACAGGGGAATTCTACCAAACTTTCCAGAAAGAACTGACACCAATCTTACTCAAACTCTTTCAAAACATTGAAGAAAATGGAACACTACCTAACTCATTTTATGAAGCTAACATCAATCTAATACCAAAACCAGGCAAAGATGCTACAAAAAAGGAAAACTACCGGCCAATCTCCCTAATGAATATAGATGCAAAAATCCTCAACAAAATACTTGCAAATCGAATCCAAAGACACATTAAAAAAATCATACACCATGACCAAGTGGGGTTCATTCCAGGCATGCAAGGATGGTTCAACATAAGAAAATCAATCAATGTATTACAACACATTAACAAGTCAAAAGGGAAAAATCAATTGATCATCTCAATAGATGCTGAAAAAGCATTTGACAAAATCCAACATCCCTTTTTGATAAAAACACTTCAAAAGGTGGGAATTGAAGGAAACTTCCTCAACATGATAAAGAGCATATATGAAAAACCCACAGCCAGCACAGAACTCAATGGTGAGAGACTGAAAGCCTTCCCGCTAAGATCAGGAACAAGACAAGGATGCCCGCTGTCACCACTGTTATTCAACATTGTGCTGGAAGTGCTAGCCAGGGCAATCTAGCAAGACAAAGAAATAAAAGGCATCCAAATTGGAAAAGAAGAAGTAAAACTGTCATTGTATGCAGATGATATGATCTTATATCTAGAAAACCCTGAGAAATCGACGATACAGCTACTAGAGCTAATAACCAAATTTAGCAAAGTAGCGGGATACAAGATTAATGCACATAAGTCAGTAATATTTCTATATGCTAGAAATGAACAAACTGAAGAGACACTCAAGAAAAAGATACCATTTTCAATAGCAACTAAAAAAATCAAGTACCTAGGAATAAACTTAACCAAAGATGTAAAAGACCTATACAAAGAAAACTACATAACTCTACTAAAAGAAATAGAAGGGGACCTTAAAAGATGGAAAAATATTCCATGTTCATGGATAGGAAGGCTAAATGTCATTAAGATGTCAATTCTACCCAAACTCATCTACAGATTCAATGCAATCCCAATCAAAATTCCAACAACCTACTTTGCAGACTTGGAAAAGCTAGTTATCAAATTTATTTGGAAAGGGAAGATGCCTCGAATTGCTAAAGACACTCTAAAAAAGAAAAACGAAGTGGGAGGACTTACACTCCCTGACTTTGAAGCTTATTATAAAGCCACAGTTGCCAAAACAGCATGGTACTGGCACAAAGATAGACATATAGATCAATGGAATCGAATTGAGAATTCAGAGATAGACCCTCAGATCTATGGCCGACTGATCTTTGATAAGGCCCCCAAAGTCACCGAACTGAGCCATAATGGTCTTTTCAACAAATGGGGCTGGGAGAGTTGGATATCCATATCCAAAAGAATGAAAGAGGACCCCTACCTCACCCCCTACACAAAAATTAACTCAAAATGGACCAAAGATCTCAATATAAAAGAAAGTACCATAAAACTCCTAGAAGATAATGTAGGAAAACATCTTCAAGACCTTGTATTAGGAGGCCACTTCCTAGACTTTACACCCAAAGCACAAGCAACAAAAGAGAAAATAGATAAATGGGAACTCCTCAAGCTTAGAAGTTTCTGCACCTCAAAGGAATTTCTCAAAAAGGTAAAGAGGCAGCCAACTCAATGGGAAAAAATTTTTGGAAACCATGTATCTGACAAAAGACTGATATCTTGCATATACAAAGAAATCCTACAACTCAATGACAATAGTACAGACAGCCCAATTATAAAATGGGCAAAAGATATGAAAAGACAGTTCTCTGAAGAGGAAATACAAATGGCCAAGAAACACATGAAAAAATGTTCAGCTTCACTAGCTATTAGAGAGATGCAAATTAAGACCACGATGAGATACCATCTAACACCGGTTAGAATGGCTGCCATTAAACAAACAGGAAACTACAAATGCTGGAGGGGATGTGGAGAAATTGGAACTCTTATTCATTGTTGGTGGGACTGTATAATGGTTCAGCAACTCTGGAAGTCAGTCTGGCAGTTCCTTAGAAAACTAGATATAGAGTTACCATTCGATCCAGCGATTGCACTTCTCGGTATATACCCGGAAGGTCGGAAAGCAGTGACACGAACAGATATCTGCACGCCAATGTTCATAGCAGCATTATTCACAATTGCCAAGAGATGGAAACAACCCAAATGTCCTTCAACAGATGAGTGGATAAATAAAATGTGGTATATACACACGATGGAATACTACGCGGCAGTAAGAAGGAACGATCTCGTGAAACATATGACAACATGGATGAACCTTGAAGACATAATGCTGAGCGAAATAAGCCAGGCACAAAAAGAGAAATATTATATGCTACCACTAATGTGAACTTTGAAAAATGTAAAACAAATGGTTTATAATGTAGAATGTAGGGGAACTAGCAGTAGCAATTAAGGAAGGGGGAACAATAATCCAAGGAGAACAGATAAGCTATTTAACGTTCTGGGGATGCCCAGGAATGACTATGGTCTGTTAATTTCTGATGGATATAGTAGGAACAAGTTCACAGAAATGTTGCTATATTATGTAACTTTCTTTGGGTAAAGTAGGAACATGTTGGAAGTTAAGCAGTTATCTTAGGTTAGTTGTCTTTTTCTTACTCCCTTGTTATGGTCTCTTTGAAATGTTCTTTTATTGTATGTTTGTTTTCTTTTTAACTTTTTTTTCATACAGTTGATTTAAAAAAGAAGGGAAAGTTAAAAAAAAAAAAAAAGAAAAGAAAAACAAGGAAAAAAAAAGATGTAGTGCCCCCTTGAGGAGCCTGTGGAGAATGCAGGGGTATTCGCCTACCCCACCTCCATGGTTGCTAACATGACCACAGACATAGGGGACTGGTGGTTTGATGGGTTGAGCTCTCTACCATAAGTTTTACCCTTGGGAAGACGGTTGCTGCAAAGGAGAGGCTAGGCCTCCCTATGGTTGTGCCTAAGAGCCTCCTCCCGAGTGCCTCTTTGTTGCTCAGATGTGGCCCTCTCTCTCTGGCTAAGCCAACTTGAAAGGTGAAATCACTGCCCTCCCCCCTACGTGGGATCAGACACCCAGGGGAGTGAATCTCCCTGGCAACGTGGAATATGACTCCCGGGGAGGAATGTAGACCTGGCATCGTGGGACGGAGAACATCTTCTTGACCAGAAGGGGGATGTGAAAGGAAATGAAATAAGCTTCAGTGGCAGAGAGATTCCAAAAGGAGCCGAGAGGTCGCTCTGGTGGGCACTCTTACGCACACTTAGACAACCCTTTTTAGGTTCTAAAGAATTGGGGTAGCTGGTGGTGGATACCTGAAACTATCAAACTACAACCCAGAACCCATGAATCTCGAAGACAGTTGTATAAAAATGTTGCTTATGAGGGGTGACAATGGGATTGGGAAAGCCATAAGGACCACACTCCACTTTGTCTAGTTTATGGATGGATGAGTAGAAAAATAGGGGAAGGAAACAAACAGACAAAGGTACCCAGTGTTCTTTTTTACTTCAATTGCTCTTTTTCACTCTAATTATTTTTCTTGTTATTTTTGTGTGTGTGCTAATGAAGGTGTCAGGGATTGATTTAGGTGATGAATGTACAACTATGTAATGGTACTGTAAACAATCGAAAGTACGATTTGTTTTGTATGACTGCGTGGTATGTGAATATATCTCAATAAAATGAAGATTAAAAAAAAAAAAAAATGGATGGCTAAAACCAGCAAGCATTATAAAGCAGAGCCAACTTGAAAAAGATCTGAATTATACACACAAAACTCTCAATGCCTACATAAATTCATGTCATTATACATATCTACATACAAAGTTAGAATTACACTATGACTCATTTTTAAGGTATTTTTAGTCATCCAACCAGTCCAAAACATGCCTCATGTGAGTTAGAAGCCATAGAAAAAATCATAATAAATCACATTATCTCTTTTTCTTAGCCCACTTAGTATCCTATAAATTTGTAATAGAGATTCACTGACAGTGGGGTTTATATTTTCCTGGCCTACAGAATCATGGAACCACAGGGTTTTAGTGCTGTCTTGCTTTTATGTATGTTGTACTTCTCTAACATTTACATATCTTGGCATTCTGTTTCCTTAGACTGTATGTAAAAGTTATACCATTTTGCCTACCATTTTGACAAGGTATAGCTGCCCACCTGGAGTAGTCCTTGGCATCTGCAGTAGGACACATGGCTGGTCACTGCCTCTGGTGTTCTCTGTGAGCCTGCCCGCCACAGCTGCCAATCTCTAACCATATCCTTGTGATATGCAGTACCCAATTGTCCCTCCTCTGACTGTGTCACTCCACTCCCTCCCTCTGAATGGTAACTCAAGCTCTACCTGTAAGGTTTCTTTCCTACTTGCCAAAGTATCAAATACTACCCTAAACACTTTATTCTTCAAAACTCTTTATAATGATTGTTTATATAGACATGATGATAATTTGTCTTGTGTCCCCTATTTAATTTTAAATTTTAATTTAAATTCTTAAAGACATGGATTTAATGTTACCATTACTTAATATTACTGTAACATTTTCATACCCAAAAGTATGACGGTGGGTGAAGACACCATTCAGTGGGTAGAATTTCCACATTATAGAAAGTCCTGTTCTGAGTAACTGTTATGAATCCAGTGACTGTTAGACATACTTGAGTGGCTGACTAAAAACTTTTCTGAAGGATAATCTTAAGCCACTGATGTTGATTATAGCTTTTTTCTTATAATGTAGAGACGGAATAAATACAAATAAAAGCAGTGAGTTTGCTACTGCTCAGTTAACATTAAATTTAAATATTAAAAGCAGACTCCCTCAAGAAAAGAAATTACATTTACTATGTTTTTACTTGACACTACTTATCTAAACCTTAGATCTTAATAAATGTAGCTAAGAAGAGATTCACAGCAAACTTCAAAGCTAGTAATGGGAGCTTTAGCAAGAACATAATTCCATGATGATTTCCTTGACGTTACTTAACTCAAAACATACTCTAGAGATGATGCAGAGCTTCATGAAAGAATATAAACACTTTTGATGGATCATTTCAAGAAAAACAAACCAAGCTGCAACAACCAGCATGCATTGCTCACAATCGACTCCATATAAAAATAAGTTAGAAAAACAGCACTTTGCAAAACTTTTTAATGTTGGACAACAGTAAGAAGAATTAACCTTTTGGAAATAGTTAAATTTGTAACATATAATGACAAAGGCTATATATTGTAAATATCGAAGATAACTTTTCAATTAAAAGAGTAAAAAGAAAACACCTTAAAAAATAATAAAAGGTATAAACAGGCAGTTCAACAAAGAAGAAAGACTAATTGCCAACAAACATTTGAAAACATGTCCAAGTTCACTATTAACCAAAAATGCAAACTAAAGCAACAATACCATTTTTTAAACTATCAGATTGGCAAAAATTTAAAGAATGATTAACACTTTTGGCATGGATATCGCATTCTAGAGCACTGTTAGTGCAAATATAAATTAAATACCCTCTCTGGAGGGCAATTTGGCAACATACAGCCAAACTTTACTCATGTGCTCTGACTCGGCAATTTCACTTAGGAATTTATCCTAAGAAAATAATTAAATAATGCATATGCAAGGATGCTCACTGCATCATGGTTTGCTTTTTGTTTTTGTTTTTTAGGGGGACTGGATATACTTTATTGGTGGTGCATGACAAGGTAGGACTCTGAGCCCCTTCCCTTCCCCAGGGGGTCTGGGATGGAAGCTATGGAGAATGGGTGATCCTCAGTGTTGGGGGATCAAGTTGGGGCCAGGACTCCCCAGCAGCTGATGGTCTCTCTCTTCCTCTCATGCTGTTTCTGGGACTGGTGGTCCAGGTCCAATAATAAAAATATTGACTACAACTAAAAAATAAACAAATAGGGAACCCATTCAATAGATATTTCATATAGTGGCATACTATTAAAAATGATGAGGTAGGTACTATTTTATTGACATAGGAGTTTGTCTACAATGTACTTGTTAAGTGAAAGAGCAGGCTATAAAATATATGTAGAATATGATCCTGTTTTTGTAAAAATACAAAGAAATAAGTGAGGGAGGGAGGGAGGAGGACAGAAGCAGAGAGGAGGGAAGGGTAAATGAGTTTAGGGGGGTGGGAATAATTTAGTACGTGGGAAGCATCTGATTAAGAATGGCGCCATGCAGGATAATGGCCAATGGTCATGTTACAGGTCACCAATTGAGGAGGTATAATTATGGCTGCTTTTCCTTTCTTTACAGTTTTCTGGGTTGCCTAAATTTTCTAAAAAGCCATTTTTATGTGAAAATACATTTAAACGGTGACTAAATTTGCATAATTACTTGATAATTAAAAAGAAATCTTTCAACAAATTCTCTGTCTTCAGAGGCAGTCATTTATTATTTCTAGTTGGGCACAGGAGAATTTTGTCTTCACAGTGTGTCTCTAAGATACAGGGAAAACCAATTGCTTGTAAGTCCACAGATAACCTTTTAGAATGTTCTCTAGTACTTTCAGTTGGAGACATTTAAGTGGAGACTGGGTCTAAAACAGTACACTATTACTACTGGTAAATAGAGTATCTGATACTGGTTGACCAAAAAGAAAGTAAAGAGTTAAATACCCTTCCAGAATACTTCATTCATTAAATGATCTGGGATAAATAATAAGTACATTAGCAAATAAGGCCCAAAGAAAGACTAAGATATTCTAACTTCAGGAATCAAATATTAACTGAATTGCTATGAAGCTCAACAAATATAAAAACAAAGTAATAAAGCCTTCCCTCTGCCCCGCAATTTGTCTTCTCTCATTTTAATCTCTCCCAGTTTATGGAGGGGAAAAACCTTTAACAGCAGAATGATAAAATAAGTTAAACAAATCCCCACCATTTTAGATAGAAATTGTGAATAATTCCAAAAAGATACAAATGTTTTCCTACATTTGTATAAGGAACTGCTCTATCCAGTACAGTAGTCATTAGCCTACAGGGCTATTGAGCAATTAAAATGTAACCAGTCCAAATCAAGATGTGCTATAAGTATAAAATACACACAGAATTTCAAAGAATTAATTGAAAAACAGTAATATTTCATTAATAATTTTTATATTGATTGCATGTTGAAATGACCATTTTTGGATATAATGGATTAAATATAATTTTATCTGTTTCTTTTTACCTTTTTAATGTTACTATTAGAAAGTTTAAAATTACATGTGGTTCACATTATATTTCTGTTGGACAGTGCTGGTGTAGAATGTTACTTCATTGTGTCAGAATTCTTATTACCATTTCTCTAACTCTGCAAAGACTCAATATTCTCTTTCATAAAGGATCTTTACCAGTGGCAACGTACAAAAGGTTTGCTCCCTCCACCACACTCTGCAAAATGCCTGTCACTAATACTCATTGTCCCCAAGAATGACTTCTATGTTTACCTGAAGCTCCAGCTCTACTGTAACCTGAGCACTCTATGCTCTGTCCCTTGGTATTTTGCCCCTCCATGTCCTACACACCTTGATAACGAGAAGAGATCATAGTCTGCTACCACTGACAAAGGTGAAGCTTTCAGTCTGGGGTTCAAAATGGCTTTCCATGGGGCAAACACATTGAAGTGCCAGGCAATTCCCACTGATGGCATTAATTCCCCCAGTGCATCAGCATGAAATGTTAACCGTTTACACCTGATTGGTGGGTGCCTATAACAGTTAAGATTGCTTTTGTTAAAAAAAAAAACAAAAAAAAAAAACAATGACTGGACATAACCAAATAAGGGTTTGCTTTTGTACTTCAAGAATAGATCACCGGTAAGCAGACAAGGATGATGCAGTGGCTTCATGATGGCATCAATGCCTGAGTCTCCTCTATCTTTCTGTCCTCGTGATTCAAGATGCCTCCTGAAGATTCAAGCAATATTTCTATGATCCCACCAAGAAGAAGGGAAAAGATGAAGGGTGAAAGGCATATGACAGCGGAATCTTTCTCTTTTTATCAGGAGACTTCTGCTTCTATCCCATTGGTCAGAACTGGTTCACATGGCCATCTTAGATACAAGGGAATCTAAGATGGTGAGTAGACACCTGGCTGTCCCAGAATTTTATCAGTAAGGAAAAAGGGTAAATGGATTTGGGGTAGGCAATTGGTACTGTCTACCATAGTTATAATTTCCACAACAAATTCAATTGCAATTCTACTGGACAGGGGAAATGCCTAGAGAGATGCAGATTACAAGAAAACTCAATACAATCCACAAAGCTTAATGTAGAACAAAATATAGAAGACTTGAGAATGTAATGTCTATGCGACTCATTTCATTTTACTGAAATTCTATCTGTTTGAATAGTCCTTATAATAATTTTCAGCATTTATCTCTGTTAACAAAAAAAAAGTTTAATAACCCACCAATAATAATTTTTCTAAAAATCCTGTTCAGATCAGATCAACCAGCTGCTCGGAAAACCTTATTGACCTGCCATAGCCTGCTACACAAAATGGCACCGTTCTACTTCTATAATTTTCTTTCCCTCTGTTCCCTTCCAGCCAAACTGGATAAGAGAAGACCCTTTATATTGTTAAGAGTTTTGTCCCAAGACATTTACAAAATTCCAAACTCACGTCACCAACCTGATCCAGTAACAAAGTCAGCATTCCACTCATATTATAAGAAGCACTGATTGTTGTTAAAAAGCACCACTTTCTTTGTGCTCTTCACCTTTCCATCACTGGTAGAGCCATTTTTTAAATACATAAAAAAAAAAACCTTTTAATACTTCACAAGCATTAGGGCTCATGTTATGCCAAGTTGAAAATAGGAGAGCTGCATTAGCTATGGATGCTGGGATGGCAGCTAGGAATACTCACTCACTCACTGACTCACTCCCTAACAAAAGCCCTGCAGAAAAGATGGATTCAAATCTTCATTCAGCAAAATTCAGGTTGCTAAAATGTCATGCATCCTTGTGTCACTGACAGAAAGTCAAAACTTTTTACAATTAATTCATAAATAATACTGATCTTTCTGCTCCCTAAAATGGGCCAAGCTTTCCTGTAACTGGCCTTTTTTCACAAAGTTTTTTCTCCCTGTAACATCTACCCCATCTACACCAAGTGAAATACTACCCATCTTCAAAACTCAACTCAGATTTTGCATTTTCCACAAAGCCTTTCCTAATCCCTCCACTACAATCATTCTCTATTTTGGACAAATACAGCACTTTTTTTTTTTTTTGCACTTCTCTTGTGTCACTTGTTTATTCTGCTTTATATTATCATTTGCTGACTCGTCCTATCCTCTCCCACTAGGTTAAAAGCTCAACTCTATACTCCACCTTTAGCAGAGAGTTTTATACATACTAAATACATAACAGGTGTTTTGTTTTGTTTGCATTGAATAAACTCTGGATTTGTTATTCTATTTGGCAGAATAATTAAAATCTTGCAACATCATTTGCTACATGGTTTTTAAAATGTGGTCAAGAATGATGGCTCTCAAAATAATAATTAGCCCACTGCTTTCCATTTTGAGATCCAGAGAAGACTAGTACAGATATCTGAAGGGATATCCCCCTATGCCCCTGAGTGGAGAGGAAGGAAAGACTGCATGCCAGGTCTATAAGAGGCACTCACTGTAATACTAAGCAGCCACACTAGCCCCACATAAATTCAGCAGCAGAATCCAGTAAAACTGAAAATTTCTTAGCTTCTTGCAGAGGGTGAACATATTTTCTGAACCAAAAAATTAGGACACAGAATTTTTGGGCCATTTCCAGATAAGGTCCCCTTAAAAAGGTAGCTTTTAGTAGCAAGAAGGTACCATAACTGGGACATTTCAATGGTTGATAAAAAAAAGCAGTTGCAATCAGGGCTGTCTTTGAAAATTGAGGCTGTGATTAGATCTGCATCTGCTTTTGATTCTAATATGAGCTCAATTTCTGTCTAGAATAATCTCAAAGACAATAATCTCAGCCACACACAGAAAACCATGGCTAAAGAGCTTTGGCTTCTGTTAGATAAAACAATATGAAATTGCCAGTAATTTACCATTTTTTGACCTCTGAATAAAGCCATTAGCCATGATTCAAACTAACATTTTTTTAAAAACCCTGCTACATTGTTTTTAAATTATATTGCCAATTTTTTATTTGTAATTAGAAAAAATATATAAGCCTAAAAACAGTGAAAAATGTATCAGGGAGTACATTTCTTAATAAAATCGGGTTTATGCTCTAATTAAGAAACTATTCAGTGCAAAAAGTTCAAGTAATAAAAGCTAACACTTCAAGGGAGAAACAGCTTGAAAGTTAAGACAGGCAGTAAGAAAGGCACAAAAAACAGCTGGAAAAAATTCATCTTATTGGGAAAAAATAACAGTGATATATTCTATTTTTCTTTTCTCTGCCCCAGCGCTCAGAGGCTGATAAGGTGTTCTAGAAAAACTACATAAAAACTTCCCTCGATCTGTTTTGAACATATTGATGTTGTTCTCACTAGTCAGAAGACACAAGCTTTAGAAAAACCAAAGAAAAATGAAAGGGGAAATAGGCGTAAGTGCCAGGATCCTGTACATGGATCAAGGATGGTCTAAGTTCAAGAATTTCCACATTCATATTTTCATTTCTATGAGTTCTATTTTGTTCCACTTCAAATCTACCTTTATCATACTCTCAAAAGCCCCCTTTTATTTCTTTAAATATTTTAAACAGACTTATTTTATGCTCTGAAACAGACCGTTCCAAATTCTGCAGTTTTTGTATAATCAATACTATAATTTTTTCTAGTAATTGTTTTTCATTTACATATTTTTATTTGGAAATGTTTATACCAGTACAATGAAATTAAATTTTAGAGACACTGGATTAGCATTAGTTTATGATAAAAGAGGGACATGGAAATTATGTACATGATGGAAGATTTCAGAACTTCAGTGGAATGAGCAGCTTCACATGACGCCGTTTCAATAATGATATATTTCACTCTACATACGTCCCAAGAATGTCAGCATCTCTAAATAAGAAATAATCCTTGTTATCTAGAACTTCTTTGGTGCCTCCATATTCTGGGGGAAGAACTATCTCCAACTTTCATGCTGATTGGTTGAATGTCTCCACCCTTTCCTTTAGATCCCAATCCAACAGTTACTACTGTTGCCTGCAATACTTTTCCTTGAGATTTTTCTGGAAACACAATGCCACCTTTGGGCACAATTTCATTTGCACTCCTTTCAACCAATATTTGATCAAAGACGGGAATAACATTTCTAAATGCCCATCCTGCAATGGTTCCGGTTGCATTAATTCATACTCTGCTCTGGCAGCACCACCGCTGGAAGGAGAGAAACCCTAGTCTGACCCTCGCCATAAGAGAACAAAGAGAAGGGGGGACAGGGGAAGTTTTGTCTGTTAATTCTTGCTCGTGGTGGTTATTTCCTTATGTGTTTGGTGGGTGGGGGTGGGGGCGGAGGTATTCTTCATTGTGAACTCATGGTCCTTTAAATTTTATCTGTGGGAAATCCTTTGAAGTCTAAATAACTATGTTCCTCCGGAGAGAGAGTTCCCCTTTTCTTCTACCAGGAGTCTGGGGGGAACTGCCACCTAAGACCACTTTCAACTAAACTTCAACTTGGGATTTTTCAGGCCCCATAAGTAGCATGAACTTAAAAACCTCCAAACCCACTTTCATGCAGGCTGAGAGTCAGGAATTCTCACAGGAGACTTGTCTATCCATTCCACCCAGAACGAAAACAGACAGGGATATACGTCCTCACTATTCCACCTGTAGAGCAGGTTTGCCCTGGTTCATCCACTGGGGTTTTACAACTTTGAAGTGCCAACTTCATGTGGGGGTTCTCATCTGACCTCACACCCAGTTCAGCCTCAGGCTCTGTCTCCTGAGGTTCTGTTAAAATCCACTCTTTAGGCCATTAGAGAGTAACAGACACCTCAGGTACAAGCTCTGGCTCTAGTGGTCATTTTATCCCTCCTGATTCATATTATCTTCTCATTTCTAGCCACCAAGGATTTCTCCTCCTTTCTGCCAGCTCAGCCATGCTTTACAAGCACCTTTAAAAAACAAAATACATTTTACCAGCATTTTAGGTTTGCTCTAACCAAGAGGAGTTGCTGTAAACATCTAGTCTGCGATACAGCTAGAACTAGAATTCTCCCTCCAAGGGACTTGTCCCAGATAGTAACTGTAAGGCCACGTTTTCTTTCTCCTATTTCTATTATGAAGCTTTATAGAATTCACAAACCTAGGCAGTATTTTCAGCTTGTTTCCACTTCCTTCCATAAGTATGGAAATCCGATGCTGGCTCCCAGTTTCACACCAGGGCCTGGTTCTATTCCCCTTCCTCACATGGGTCACTTTGGCTTCACATTAGTCAAAATTCCATCTCTAGTCTTGCTAAGTTTTGTATTTCTATTGCATTTCTGATCCATAGATATGTTGTTCTTGCTTTATTATGCTATGGCCTTTTTAAGGTGTTCTATATATTTGGAGCCAAGATAAGCATAAACTTAGGTCAATACATGATCATGGCCACAATCAAGATTAAACTATCTTTTAAAAACAATTTTCAGGAAGAATTTTGTGGGTGATTGTTCTTCATGTATTGTATACATTTTCTCCTTAAACTAGAGCACCAAAGCTAGAGTGTCAGTGACCACTGACTGTCATGTTAATCAGACAGGAGGTTGGGAACAAGAATTTAACAGATAATTGAATAAATAACAATAACTTTTGAGCCCAGTAAACCAGAGATTAAGGCCCCCATAGTTCCCTATAACTATATGTCAGCCAAAGAGCTGGAAATAAGAGGCCAGGGCAGAATCCAGTGAGATCAAGGCATCACTGTCTAGTGTAGGTCCAGGAGACAGGAGAATACAGAGAAGGGAGAGGACAGCCACATCTCAGTGACTGCAATTCAGGAGACTGGCTGCTCAGAACCACAGTCTCAGCAGCAGAGATCAGGAATGGACCTGCACTTAGTGCTCCTCTAAGTGTGCAATGCTGTCTTTGTCAGTCCTCAAACTGGTTAATACAGGTCTGCTATGAGATGAGGAGTTTGTGCTTGGCTTTAAATCAGCTATGTCACTAAGCAAGACTTTCTTGACGAAGTTAAGTAAGTTTAGGATTTACATTCTGGTAAAAATTCCTTATATTCCTACCAGTTGGTTTCCCTGATCATCTACCTTGCATATCACTGCTTTAGATAGTTCCTGCTTTGGTCAGAGGTAGCCTGAGATACCACGTTTTAGTTACATTAAAATCTGGTTGTTGAGGGCTGAAGAAACTGATAAAAGAATTAGAAACTACTTACAACAACACTTCCCTTGGGAAAAAATCATTCAAGAATTGATTACCCTAAAAGAAGTATATTAAAAATGGCCTAGGTGTTAGAAACAAAATTAAAACTATATCACCAGCCCATGTTATAATCCAAATAATAGGCTCAGTTTCTTCAACCTCTAAAATTGTCTTCATTTTTAACGAGGTATACATTCTAATTTTATTGTAAATAAATGCCATACTGATTAAATGTTATATACAAGATATATAATTTACATATTATAAATTATTCTATAACACTAATTTTGTTTAATTCTATATAGTTATTTTAATTATACCCTTCAGCAAGCTATTAGCTGCGTATTTCTTGAAGCATGAATATGCACTTGTTCCTTGTGACTTCACCTATGGCACATGGCCTCAACCACTGAATTCTGAAAACTAATTCAGAATGCAAAAGATGAGTTATGCTAAAACCTAACTAGCATTATCACTTATTTTTAGAACTTCTGCTCAAAAATAGTTTTAAGAAAAACAAGCAATATTATAAAGCAAAGTTTCCATCAAAATTTCATTTTTAAGATGACTTTCAAGATATGACACATTATCATTCGATCATATTACCTTCAATAACAATATCAAGTCTGTATTATCTTAATACATGCTAAGAATCATAATCCAGAAGCAAAATCTTTAATCATTTTTAACATCTGTTTTTTACAATATAGTCAGATTACATATTGTATTTATATGTCCACATGCCCCAAATGGATTTGAAACTGAACTCTACTAATATATTTTAGAAATGGATTAAAAATGATGATTAAGACAAAAATAATGAAAAAAAAATCCAGTTATCCTTAACATTTCAATGTTACTGGCTCATTTATTCATTACACAATAATTCCTGAATAATAGACATGTGCCTGGAACTGTTCTATGCGGTATTTCTAAATCATTAAAAGATAATATTCAATTGCAAAGAATTTTGTCCAGATTTCTGCATCAAATGATAGAGAAATATACAAATGTGTCTGAAAATGTTATGTTCTAGCTACTGCTGTTTCAAAATGTGTTTCTTTACCTACAATTATAACAATTTTTTTGTGTGCTTAATTGTTAACATACAAATCACACTGTCAAAATTTCACAACCAAATATTTTGATTCATTATTGCCTGCACCTACTATCACCTATAGACAACAGAACAAAGGTTGTACACTCTACAAAACAATTAATTTTATATGTCAAGTTAACATTTTATCCATCTTCTTAAAAGCTGCTACAATTAAGGGAAAGATTTAAATAATTTCTACAGGGTTTTTTTAATCCTTCTTTAATTTTTTTTTCTTTATTAGAGAAGTTGTGGGTTTACAGAACAATCATGCATAAAATTACAGGATTCCCATACAAAACCCCACCACCAACACTTTGCATTGGTATGAGGACATTTGTTACAAGTGATGAAAGCACATTTTTATAATTGTACTATTAACTATAATCCATGTTTAAGTTAGGGTCCACTGTTTGTGTATTGTAGTTCCACGGATTTTTAAATTTTATTCTGTGACCATGTATACAATCTAACATTTCCCCTATTAACCACATTCAGATATATATTTCAGTGCTGTTAATTGCATTCACAGTGTTGTGCTACCATCACCACCACCATTACCAAAACATTTCCATCATTCCAAAGAGGAACCTTGTACATTTTAAACCTTAACTTCCCATTCCTTATCCCCCAAAATAATTTCTACAGTTTTGAATAATGATACCAAGGAGAGAGTATAACTACTTTTCCAACTCAAGCCTTAGAAGACAAACTCAGATGGTCTTCCAGTTTAACCACAACAAAACAGGTTTGTTTGGAGTTCTGTTGAATCTGGGGAAAAAAATGTATCAGTGGTTGGTAAAAGCTCAGGTTTTAGAATGAAGCCCACATTTGTGGGCAGCCACAATCTTAGCTGAAAATCAACTGAACTATGCAGGTGTAACTCAAGAAGGTTGGATTTAATGAAAAGTTCACAGGTCAAGGTGTCAGAAGAATCGAGGATTGGCTCAAGCCTATCACTAATTAACTGTGAGCCTCTGGAAAATCTTTTTGCTGTTCAAATTTTGGTTTCTAATATAAATAATTGGCCCACTTGACCCCCTAAAGCCCCTTCCAGTGTTCATATTCTATAATTTTGGCTATATAGCATGTTTAACAATTGAAGGCAAATCCTACATCCATTCTCTGAACTGAAGAAATCCTCCAGTTTTCGGATTGCAATCCATGTATTCTTATACCAGGTTAAATGGCAAGAGCATATCGAAAAAAGAATAAGAGCACAAGGATTTATCACCCTTTGTGAACAACATTCTTCTCCTCAGTGCTCAGCAACAGAGCTTAGGGTGCTAAACATTTTGATGCAATAATGACAATGCAGTTCACCAAACAAGGCCAAACTCAGTGGTTTCCAGGAAACAAAAAGGAAAAAATGTGGAAAGAATTAGCAGAGACTACAAATGAGGAAAAAAATGAATGACGTTCAAACTGAGACTCAAAAGGAAACACAATAAAGACCTAAAAACTGTGGTCAATGTATTTAGAATGACTGGAGCCATGAAAGCTTTTCCTAACAATACTAACAAAACATCTTTGAGACTATTTTACCATTATGGGTATTTAGGAGATGAAATCAGATTGATGGATTTTTCTTAAATGCAAAAACTAAAATGGAGTTCTTTAGATTTGTGAAAGGCAGAATTATTATGCAACTTCCTTAAAGGCATTTTTGCACTAACTCTAGAAATTAAAGATGTTCTCTATTTTAAAAAAAAATTCCTTATTTTTATTATCACAGTGGAACACTCAGTAACTCAGAAAAAATTGACTGTAAACATGAATTATTGTTTGCATTTACTTAAATTACTTAAAAAGTCCATCATCTAAAGGGTTAAAAAAATTCTTTGGAATTTAGCCCCTTTGGGGAGGGAAGCAAATCATGTTAACCACAGGCAAACATTTATATCACTCTCTGGTTTGCTTCCATTACTTCTAAAACAAATTGCAATTTAAAATATCTTGGAAGACAACATATGACAAGACACCATCTTTTTTCCTTTTCTTGCCTCATGAAAGGACAAAACTTATGAAAACAATTGATCAATATCATTTAAGTTAATAATCTAACTGAAGATGTGTTTATATTTAAGTAAACATTTGCTTGTTAAAATAAATACAATTTATCCCCAAACTCTCCAGCTACAAAATAAATTTGCCAAGCACAAACAGAGAAAGGAGATGCCCAGAGGTGATTCCAATAGACAGAATGAAAATAAACAAACAGAATGAAAATAAACAAAAGTAGAGAGGAGGGGGTGAGGCAAAGTATACTGGTAGTAGAGGCATAGTTGATCCCTAAATGCATTCTTGGAAAGCAGGTCAACAGCCCAAACAGCCAGATGATTTCCAGCAAATTGGCCCTAACGAAAGTCTCAATATTCTCTGCTATTTGATCTCTTATTAGATGTTTCTAGTCAGAACTTCAAAACTTGGCACAAACCATAATCAAGTGGGATTTATCATGGGAATGCAGGACTGGTTCAATATTCAAAAACCAACCAACATAATCTACCATATTAGCAGTCTAAAGGGAAAAAAATAATCATATCATTGATACAAAAAAGCCTTTGACAAAATTCAACAGCCATTTATGATAAAATACTCGGCATAGTAGGAATAGAACTTCTACAACATAATAAAACCTACAGCTAATATCATGCTTAATGGTGAAAATTAAATGCTTTCCCCACTAAGCAGTAACAAGGCAAAATGTTCACTCTCACCACCCCTATTCAACATCATAGAAGGTGTACAGTTTAGAAACAAAGAAATAAAACCGTTCCTAGCTCCAATTAACATGACTGACACTGGAGAAAACCCAAGGAATCAGGGTGAAAAAAACCTCCAAGAATGAAAAAGTGAGCTTAGTAAGTTCACCGGATAAAGGTCAACGTACAAAATTAATCATATCCCTCTACATACTAGCAATGTACAATTCAAAATAAAAAACTATACCATTTACAATAGCTTCAAAAAATGAAACATTTAAGTATAAATCTAAAAAAATATATACAGGATCTGCTTAAGACTACAAAATGAATGCTACTGGAAAAAATCAAAGGCGGCCAAAATAAATAGAGATATATGCCACGTACATGGAAAGGAAGATTCAATATAATAAACGTCAATTTTCACCAGATGATCCATAGATTTATATAATCACAATAAAAAATCCTGGTAGGTTTTCTGTAGATATAGACAAGCTGATTCTAAAATTTATGTGACAAGTCAAAAGAACTAAAATAGCTAAAACAATTTGATAAATTAAGAATAAAATTGGAGAACTCGCATGACCTTATTTTAAGACTTTCTATAAAGCTACAGTAAACAAAGCAAGGTGGTATTGTAAGGGATAGACACACAGATCAATAGAACAGAATAGAGTCCAGAGCCCAGAAATAGTTGTCCACAAACGTGGCCAAGTGACTTATGACAAAGTTGTAAAAGCAGTTCACTAGATAAAGAATACCCTTCAATAAATGGTGTTAGAACAATTGGACACACATAGCAGAATGGGGGGGGGGGACTTCATACCTTCTATAAAAATTAAGTCAAAATGGATCACAGGTGTGATGGCTAGGTCTATGTGTCACTTTGGCCAAGTGATGGTGCCCAGGTGTCTGGTAAACCAAGCACTGGCCTAACCATTACTGCAAGGACGTTTGTGGCTGGTTGATAAACCAGAAGGCTGCTTTATTAAATCATCAGTCAACTGACTGCATCTGTGGCAGATGACATTAATGAAGGGCATGTCTTCCGCAATGAGAGAATTTGATCAGCTGGATTTAATCCAATCAGTTGAAGACTTTTAAGAGAGAAGAGAGAGAACCCTCACTACTTCTTTGGCTAGCCAGCATCTCCTGAGGAATTCATAAAACACCTTCATCAGAGTTGCCTGTTTGCTGCCTGCCCTATGGAATCTGGCCTCATGCATCCCCAGAGTTGCATGAGACACTTTCATAAAATATTTATTTACAGATATCTCTTGTTGGTTCTGCTTCTCTAGAGAACCCTAATACAACAGTCTAAAGGTAAAACATAAAACTTTTAAATGAAAATGTAAAAGAAAGTCTTCATGACCTGGAGTTAGGCAAAGACTTCTTAGACATGACACTAAAAGAAAATAAACGATAAACTGGACTGCATCAAAATAAAAAATTTCTGCTCTGCAAAAAATACTGTTAAGAGAATTAAAAGACAAGTCACAGACTGGGAGAAAATATTTGCAAACTACATATCTGACAAAGGACTTGTAAGTGGAATACATAAAGAATGCTCAAACTCAACAGTAAGAAAACAAACATTCCAATTTAAAAATGGGCAAAAGACTTAGACACTCAGCAAATAGGATACAGACATGGCAAATAGGGCCATGAATATATGTCTCACATCATTAGCCACTAGGGAAATGTAAATTAAAACCACCATGACATACCTATTAGAATGGCTAAAATTTAAATTCTGACAATAACAAGTGCTGCTGAGAGTGTGAAGCAACTGGCACTCTCATACAGTGCTAGAGGGAATGCAAAATGGTACAACTACTCTGAAAAAAAAGTTATGGCAGTGTTTTGGTTTGCTAAAGCTGCCAAAATACAGTACAGCAGAAATAAACTGATTTACAAAGGAGATTTATTAGGTTAAAAATTTACAGTTCTAAGGCCATGAAAGTGTCCAAACTAAGGCATCAACAAGAGGATACCTTCACTGGAAAAGCGGATGGCATTTGGGGTTCCTCTGTCAAATGGGAAGGCACATGGCTGGAGTCTGCTCTTCCCCTCCCAGGTACGGCTTCTGGTTTCCGTGGCTTTCTCCAAAATGTCTGTGGGCTTCTGTCTTAACTTCTCTCTCTCAGCTCCTGTATGTCCTTGCTTGTTTCTCCCAGGGCATTTCTCTCTAAGCATCTGGGGGTCCTCTCTCAGTTTCTCCAGGGCAAACTCTGGGTTTCATCTCTTAGCATCTCTCCTTGCTCCTATGTCCAAAATGTCTCTGAGTTCTCACTTAACTTCTCCAGGGCAAACTCTGGGCTTCATCTCCTAGCTTAGCATCTCCAAACGTCCCTCTGTCTGCACTCTAAGCATGTGGGTCTGTATCAGCTCTGAGCTCTGTCTCCCTGAGCTCTCTTAAGGACTCTAGTAAACTAATTAAGACCCATCTTGAATGGGTGGGGTCACATCTCCATGGAAATAATCTAATCAAAAGGTCCCACACACAATAGGTCTGCCCCCACAAGAGTAGATTAAAAGACCATAGTCTTTTATGGGGTATATAACAGATTCAACCCACCACAGGCAGTTTCTTTTAAAGGCAAACATATATCTACTAAACGTCTCAGCAATTGCACTCTTCAGCATTTATTCCAGAGAAATGAAAATTTATGTTCACACAAACCTGAACACAAAAATTTATATCAATTTTATTCACAATCTCCAAAAACTGGAAACAACTCAAATGTCCTTCAATTGGTGAATGGATAAACTGTGTTATATCCATATAATGGAATACTACTCAGCAATAAAAAGGAATGAACTATTAATATATGCAACAACTTTGATGAATCTCAAAGGCATTATGCTGAGTGAAAGAAGCCAGACACAAGAGTACATGAGGTATGATTTATTTATACGGCATTCTCTTATGGGTGTGGGGAGGGGTGTGACTATAAAAGGCTAGCATGGGGAGCTTTTTGGGGCAACGGAACTGTTCTGTATTTCATATGTATGTTAAAATTCATAGAACAATGCAGGAAAAAGTCCATTTTTCTCTATGTCAATTTAAAAATAAAATTTTAAAAGACATCTTTCAGAAAAATAATACTAAGGTATTGAGAAGTAATTTCCATTTTGTTAGGCAGATAATGGCATGGTGGTTATAGTTCTAAAACACCCTTATCAATTAGGAATTCATACCAACACATTTACGAGTGAAATGGCATGATGTCTTGGATTTGCTTTAAAAATAACTCCTGGAGGGAGGGAAGTTTGGGAGAAGACACAGATTTGGTAATTGTTGAAGCTGAAGATGGGTGACGGGTACATCAGTTTTCATTATATTCTTCTTTATACTTATGTATGTTTGATATTTTTTATCATAAAAAGCTATTTAAAATTTTTTAAAAATTAGACAGAAAGGACACTCAGGAGCATGAGGAATATCACTGAAAGGTTGGAGAACAGAAACTTACAGCTGTGATTCTTGTCTGCCTTGCTTACCATTGTATCACTGGTGCCAAACACAATGCATTGCACATAGGACATATTCCATACATAGCTGCTAAATGAAGAAAACAAATGCTGAGCAAACAGAGATACAGCTTAGTTTTTATTCTTAACCCTGTAGAAGGAAATAGCACCAAGAATCATAGTAAACTATTCATCTCAATTGAAAACAGAATAGGAAAAACTGGCTTAAAATTCAAAAATTTTTTGAATGGTTCAAGGTCACCAGATCCATTCCTTATTCTTCCCTTTCCAAAATACCCCGGCCCACACTGGTTTCTCCCTTGTGAACTCCTTTAGTAAATGGTCTACAATTTCTTACTTGATATAATACAGTTTGAACTTCCTCTTGTATCTAAGCCTAAGCCTTGGCTTCCTCATCTGATGATCAGGATGAAAAGAGCTAACATGTATTGAGTATCCACCACAAATTCAGGAATTATTTTAAGTGCTTCCCATTCAACTCTACAATGCAAGTACTATTATTATCCCCACTCACAGATGAAGAAACAAGGCATAGAGAGATTCAGTAACTTCTCTCAGGTCACATAGCTAGTAAGGGGCAGAGCTTGGATTCAAACACAGCAGTTTGACTCCACATTTGCCTCAGTGTTGCCTCTCATAAGGACATTGAGAACCCAGACTCCATCGTGTATTTTTCGTATTTTTCTAGCAATGACCACCTACCTCAATGTTGGACATGCAGTAGATGTTTTAATATCTGAATGGCTAGTGTGTTATCTGGACTATCTTTGCAAATTCAGAGGGCATCTTTAGGGAAATATTTTAGCTAAAGTGCATTGTTCTGTAGTTTCTATAATGTTCTACAATTTTAATTTCACCATGAGAATTTCCATGACAAAAAATTATTCATGTATAATAAAGACAAATTGTTATTACTTAATCAGATGTTAAAATTTTTTAAAGGAATTATGCCAAAATTTCCCAAAATGGATACCAAAGTAATACTTGCAAAGTAAAAATCCTTCTGGGATTTTAATTTTATTATATCCCAGTAACCGTCCTTTCCTAAAAACCTTAGCTCCACACAAACCCCTAAAGCATTTATCAGCAGAGGAACTTTCAAAGATTTCTTGTCATTAAGGAGATAAGGTATACAAAGTTGCCCTCAGGGAATTTTCATCATTCTTTAGAACTCTATCACTAACAGTTTGTTTTGGAAAACCTCAATAACTGACACAGTTCTACATTACATGTTCTTTAAGGGTAAAGAAAAGTGACTGTAGTCAGAATGCTTGCTGAACATTTCTCATCTGGAAAAAAAAATATTTTTCCAAAAGATGAGTTTTCCCATTGAATTTTTTCTTTTACAACATACTATTAAAGAGAGAGTAATCCTAGAAGAGTAAATAAGGTTTTCAATGAAATCTCACAACATCTGACCATCATCCATAGTTTAGGTTAGGTCCCATGCTACACTCTGGAGACTCTGCATGTTTTCTGTACGTTTACATGTGAGATAATTTCAATAAAAAGGCAAAATATGACTAAGCTCTGACGTTCAAGTTAAGCCTAAATCTTTCTGACACAACCAGCTAAAAACACTCAAAGAAACGATTAAAAAAAAAAACAAAAACTGCTGAGCTACTACAACTAGTTTCAAAACGAATGTGGTACAGAAAAATTTTAATGACAATAAAAGTTAAAATGTTATCCTATAAGGAGAACAATATAGCAATCGAATTCACCACTTATATTTTAAAGGGATTCTCCAGGAAACCCAACACCACTGGCACCCCACCACCAACAGCCAATCGCCACTGGCAAGAAACAGAATCAAGACATGATGATGTAGCCGCTAGGTGGCACCTCCACACCGTTTCTTTCATCCCTAAACTGTATTCCCTCCATTGCTCTGGTTGTTCCCAGAATATCAACAGTGCAAAATTCAAAACATTCACTTTAAAAAAGAAAACTAATGAATAAAAAAAATTTAGAAGACTTTTAAATTTAATCCCTTCCAGCCAAACTGGATAAGAGAAGACCCTTTATATTGTTAAGAGTTTTGTCCCAAGACATTTACAAAATTCCAAACTCACGTCACCAACCTGATCCAGTAACAAAGTCAGCATTCCACTCATATTATAAGAAGCACTGATTGTTGTTAAAAAGCACCACTTTCTTTGTGCTCTTCACCTTTCCATCACTGGTAGAGCCATTTTTTAAATACATAAAAAAAAAAACCTTTTAATACTTCACAAGCATTAGGGCTCATGTTATGCCAAGTTGAAAATAGGAGAGCTGCATTAGCTATGGATGCTGGGATGGCAGCTAGGAATACTCACTCACTCACTGACTCACTCCCTAACAAAAGCCCTGCAGAAAAGATGGATTCAAATCTTCATTCAGCAAAATTCAGGTTGCTAAAATGTCATGCATCCTTGTGTCACTGACAGAAAGTCAAAACTTTTTACAATTAATTCATAAATAATACTGATCTTTCTGCTCCCTAAAATGGGCCAAGCTTTCCTGTAACTGGCCTTTTTTCACAAAGTTTTTTCTCCCTGTAACATCTACCCCATCTACACCAAGTGAAATACTACCCATCTTCAAAACTCAACTCAGATTTTGCATTTTCCACAAAGCCTTTCCTAATCCCTCCACTACAATCATTCTCTATTTTGGACAAATACAGCACTTTTTTTTTTTTTGCACTTCTCTTGTGTCACTTGTTTATTCTGCTTTATATTATCATTTGCTGACTCGTCCTATCCTCTCCCACTAGGTTAAAAGCTCAACTCTATACTCCACCTTTAGCAGAGAGTTTTATACATACTAAATACATAACAGGTGTTTTGTTTTGTTTGCATTGAATAAACTCTGGATTTGTTATTCTATTTGGCAGAATAATTAAAATCTTGCAACATCATTTGCTACATGGTTTTTAAAATGTGGTCAAGAATGATGGCTCTCAAAATAATAATTAGCCCACTGCTTTCCATTTTGAGATCCAGAGAAGACTAGTACAGATATCTGAAGGGATATCCCCCTATGCCCCTGAGTGGAGAGGAAGGAAAGACTGCATGCCAGGTCTATAAGAGGCACTCACTGTAATACTAAGCAGCCACACTAGCCCCACATAAATTCAGCAGCAGAATCCAGTAAAACTGAAAATTTCTTAGCTTCTTGCAGAGGGTGAACATATTTTCTGAACCAAAAATTAGGACACAGAATTTTTGGGCCATTTCCAGATAAGGTCCCCTTAAAAAGGTAGCTTTTAGTAGCAAGAAGGTACCATAACTGGGACATTTCAATGGTTGATAAAAAAAGCAGTTGCAATCAGGGCTGTCTTTGAAAATTGAGGCTGTGATTAGATCTGCATCTGCTTTTGATTCTAATATGAGCTCAATTTCTGTCTAGAATAATCTCAAAGACAATAATCTCAGCCACACACAGAAAACCATGGCTAAAGAGCTTTGGCTTCTGTTAGATAAAACAATATGAAATTGCCAGTAATTTACCATTTTTTGACCTCTGAATAAAGCCATTAGCCATGATTCAAACTAACATTTTTTTTAAAACCCTGCTACATTTGTTTTTAAATTATATTGCCAATTTTTTATTTGTAATTAGAAAAAATATATAAGCCTAAAAACAGTGAAAAATGTATCAGGGAGTACATTTCTTAATAAAATCGGGTTTATGCTCTAATTAAGAAACTATTCAGTGCAAAAAGTTCAAGTAATAAAAGCTAACACTTCAAGGGAGAAACAGCTTGAAAGTTAAGACAGGCAGTAAGAAAGGCACAAAAACAGCTGGAAAAAATTCATCTTATTGGGAAAAAATAACAGTGATATATTCTATTTTTCTTTTCTCTGCCCCAGCGCTCAGAGGCTGATAAGGTGTTCTAGAAAAACTACATAAAAACTTCCCTCGATCTGTTTTGAACATATTGATGTTGTTCTCACTAGTCAGAAGACACAAGCTTTAGAAAAACCAAAGAAAAATGAAAGGGGAAATAGGCGTAAGTGCCAGGATCCTGTACATGGATCAAGGATGGTCTAAGTTCAAGAATTTCCACATTCATATTTTCATTTCTATGAGTTCTATTTTGTTCCACTTCAAATCTACCTTTATCATACTCTCAAAAGCCCCCTTTTATTTCTTTAAATATTTTAAACAGACTTATTTTATGCTCTGAAACAGACCGTTCCAAATTCTGCAGTTTTTGTATAATCAATACTATAATTTTTTCTAGTAATTGTTTTTCATTTACATATTTTTATTTGGAAATGTTTATACCAGTACAATGAAATTAAATTTTAGAGACACTGGATTAGCATTAGTTTATGATAAAAGAGGGACATGGAAATTATGTACATGATGGAAGATTTCAGAACTTCAGTGGAATGAGCAGCTTCACATGACGCCGTTTCAATAATGATGTATTTCACTCTACATACGTCCCAAGAATGTCAGCATCTCTAAATAAGAAATAATCCTTGTTATCTAGAACTTCTTTGGTGCCTCCATATTCTGGGGGAAGAACTATCTCCAATTTTCATGCTGATTGGGTGAATGTCTCCACCCTTTCCTTTAGATCCCAATCCAACAGTTACTACTGTTGCCTGCAATACTTTTCCTTGAGATTTTTCTGGAAACACAATGCCACCTTTGGGCACAATTTCATTTGCACTCCTTTCAACCAATATTTGATCAAAGACGGGAATAACATTTCTAAATGCCCATCCTGCAATGGTTCCGGTTGCATTAATTCATACTCTGCTCTGGCAGCACCACCGCTGGAAGGAGAGAAACCCTAGTCTGACCCTCACCATAAGAGAACAAAGAGAAGGGGGGACAGGGGAAGTTTTGTCTGTTAATTCTTGCTCGTGGTGGTTATTTCCTTATGTGTTTGGTGGGTGGGGGTGGGGGCGGAGGTATTCTTCATTGTGAACTCATGGTCCTTTAAATTTTATCTGTGGGAAATCCTTTGAAGTCTAAATAACTATGTTCCTCCGGAGAGAGAGTTCCCCTTTTCTTCTACCAGGAGTCTGGGGGAACTGCCACCTAAGACCACTTTCAACTAAACTTCAACTTGGGATTTTTCAGGCCCCATAAGTAGCATGAACTTAAAAACTCCAAACCCACTTTCATGCAGGCTGAGAGTCAGGAATTCTCACAGGAGACTTGTCTATCCATTCCACCCAGAACGAAAACAGACAGGGATATACGTCCTCACTATTCCACCTGTAGAGCAGGTTTGCCCTGGTTCATCCACTGGGGTTTTACAACTTTGAAGTGCCAACTTCATGTGGGGGTTCTCATTTGACCTCACACCCAGTTCAGCCTCAGGCTCTGTCTCCTGAGGTTCTGTTAAAATCCACTCTTTAGGCCATTAGAGAGTAACAGACACCTCAGGTACAAGCTCTGGCTCTAGTGGTCATTTATCCCTCCTGATTCATATTATCTTCTCATTTCTAGCCACCAAGGATTTCTCCTCCTTTTCTGCCAGCTCAGCCATGCTTTACAAGCACCTTTAAAAAACAAAATACATTTTACCAGCATTTTTAGGTTTGCTCTACCAAGAGGAGTTGCTGTAAACATCTAGTCTGCGATACAGCTAGAACTAGAATTCTCCCTCCAAGGGACTTGTCCCAGATGGTAACTGTAAGGCCACGTTTTCTTTCTCCTATTTCTATTATGAAGCTTTATAGAATTCACAAACCTAGGCAGTATTTTCAGCTTGTTTCCACTTCCTTCCATAAGTATGGAAATCCGATGCTGGCTCCCAGTTTCACACCAGGGCCTGGTTCTATTCCCCTTCCTCACATGGGTCACTTTGGCTTCACATTAGTCAAAATTCCATCTCTAGTCTTGCTAAGTTTTGTATTTCTATTGCATTTCTGATCCATAGATATGTTGTTCTTGCTTTATTATGCTATGCCTTTTTAAGGTGTTCTATATATTTGGAGCCAAGATAAGCATAAACTTAGGTCAATACATGATCATGGCCACAATCAAGATTAAACTATCTTTTAAAAACAATTTTCAGGAAGAATTTTGTGGGTGATTGTTCTTCATATATCGTATACATTTTCTCCTTAAACTAGAGCACCAAAGCTAGAGTGTCAGTGACCACTGACTGTCATGTTAATCAGACAGGAGGTTGGGAACAAGAATTTAACAGATAATTGAATAAATAACAATAACTTTTGAGCCCAGTAAACCAGAGATTAAGGCCCCCATAGTTCCCTATAACTATATGTCAGCCAAAGAGCTGGAAATAAGAGGCCAGGGCAGAATCCAGTGAGATCAAGGCATCACTGTCTAGTGTAGGTCCAGGAGACAGGAGAATACAGAGAAGGGAGAGGACAGCCACATCTCAGTGACTGCAATTCAGGAGACTGGTTGCTCAGAACCACAGTCTCAGCAGCAGAGATCAGGAATGGACCTGCACTTAGTGCTCCTCTAAGTGTGCAATGCTGTCTTTGTCAGTCCTCAAACTGGTTAATACAGGTCTGTTATGAGATGAGGAGTTTGTGCTTGGCTTTAAATCAGCTATGTCACTAAGCAAGACTTTCTTGGCGAAGTTAAGAGTTTAGGGATTTACATTCTGGTAAAAATTCCTTATATTCTACCAGTTGGTTCCCTGATCATCTACCTTGCATATCACTGCTTTAGATAGTTCCTGCTTTGGTCAGAGGTAGCCTAGATACCACGTTTTAGTTACATTTAAAATCTGGTTGTTGAGGGCTAAGAAAATGATAAAAGAATTAGAAACTACTTACAACAACATCTCCCTCGGGAAAAAATCATTCAAGAATTGATTACACTAAAAGAATGATATTAAAAATGGCCTAGGTGTTAGAAACAAAATTAAACTATATCACCAGCCCATGTTATAATCCAAATAATAGGCTCAGTTTCAACCTCTAAAATTGTCTTCATTTTTAACGAGGTATACATTCTAATTTTATGTAAATAAATGCCATACTGATTAAATGTTATATACAAGATATATAATTTACATATTATAAATTATTCTATAACACTAATTTTGTTTAATTCTATATAGTTATTTTAATTATACCCTTCAGCAAGCTATTAGCTGCGTATTTCTTGAAGCATGAATATGCACTTGTTCCTTGTGACTTCACCTATGGCACATGGCCTCAACCACTGAATTCTGAAAACTAATTCAGAATGCAAAAGATGAGTTATGCTAAAACCTAACTAGCATTATCACTTATTTTTAGAACTTCTGCTCAAAAATAGTTTTAAGAAAAACAAGCAATATTATAAAGCAAAGTTTCCATCAAAATTTCATTTTTAAGATGACTTTCAAGATATGACACATTATCATTCGATCATATTACCTTCAATAACAATATCAAGTCTGTATTATCTTAATACATGCTAAGAATCATAATCCAGAAGCAAAATCTTTAATCATTTTTAACATCTGTTTTTTACAATATAGTCAGATTACATATTGTATTTATATGTCCACATGCCCCAAATGGATTTGAAACTGAACTCTACTAATATATTTTAGAAATGGATTAAAAATGATGATTAAGACAAAAATAATGAAAAAAAAATCCAGTTATCCTTAACATTTCAATGTTACTGGCTCATTTATTCATTACACAATAATTCCTGAATACTAGACATGTGCCTGGAACTGTTCTATGCAGTATTTCTAAATCATTAAAAGATAATATTCAATTGCAAAGAATTTTGTCCAGATTTCTGCATCAAATGATAGAGAAATATACAAATGTGTCTGAAAATCTTATGTTCTAGCTACTGCTGTTTCAAAATGTGTTTCTTTACCTACAATTATAACAATTTTTTTGTGTGCTTAATTGTTAACATACAAATCACACTGTCAAAATTTCACAACCAAATATTTTGATTCATTATTGCCTGCACCTACTATCACCTATAGACAACAGAACAAAGGTTGTACACTCTACAAAACAATTAATTTTATATGTCAATGTTAACATTTTATCCATCTTCTTAAAAGCTGCTACAATTAAGGGAAAGATTTAAATAATTTCTACAGGGTTTTTTTAATCCTTCTTTAATTTTTTTTTCTTTATTAGAGAAGTTGTGGGTTTACAGAACAATCATGCATAAAATTACAGGATTCCCATACAAAACCCCACCACCAACACTTTGCATTGGTATGAGGACATTTGTTACAAGTGATGAAAGCACATTTTTATAATTGTACTATTAACTATAATCCATGTTTAAGTTAGGGTCCACTGTTTGTGTATTGTAGTTCCACGGATTTTTAAATTTTATTCTGTGACCATGTATACAATCTAACATTTCCCCCTATTAACCACATTCAGATATATATTTCAGTGCTGTTAATTGCATTCACAGTGTTGTGCTACCATCACCACCACCATTACCAAAACATTTCCATCATTCCAAAGAGGAACCTTGTACATTTTAAACCTTAACTTCCCATTCCTTATCCCCCAAAATAATTTCTACAGTTTTGAATAATGATACCAAGGAGAGAGTATAACTACTTTTCCAACTCAAGCCTTAGAAGACAAACTCAGATGGTCTTCCAGTTTAACCACAAACAAACCAGGTTTGTTTGGAGTTCTGTTGAATCTGGGGAAAAAAATGTATCAGTGGTTGGTAAAAGCTCCAGGTTTTAGAATGAAGCCCACATTTGTGGGCAGCCACAAATCTTAGCTGAAAATCAACTGAACTATGCAGGTGTAACTCAAGAAGGTTGGATTTAATGAAAAGTTCACAGGTCAAGGTGTCAGAAGAATCGAGGATTGGCTCAAGCCTATCACTAATTAACTGTGAGCCTCTGGAAAATCTTTTTGCTGTTCAAATTTTGGTTTCTAATATAAATAATTGGCCCACTTGACCCCCTAAAGCCCCTTCCAGTGTTCATATTCTATAATTTTGGCTATATAGCATGTTTAACAATTGAAGGCAAATCCTACATCCATTCTCTGAACTGAAGAAATCCTCCAGTTTTCGGATTGCAATCCATGTATTCTTATACCAGGTTAAATGGCAAGAGCATATCGAAAAAAGAATAAGAGCACAAGGATTTATCACCCTTTGTGAACAACATTCTTCTCCTCAGTGCTCAGCAACAGAGCTTAGGGTGCTAAACATTTTGATGCAATAATGACAATGCAGTTCACCAAACAAGGCCAAACTCAGTGGTTTCCAGGAAATCAAAAAGGAAAAAATGTGGAAAGAATTAGCAGAGACTACAAATGAGGAAAAAAAATGAATGACGTTCAAACTGAGACTCAAAAGGAAACACAATAAAGACCTAAAAACTGTGGTCAATGTATTTAGAATGACTGGAGCCATGGAAAGCTTTTCCTAACAATACTAACAAAACATCTTTGAGACTATTTTACCATTATGGGTATTTAGGAGATGAAATCAGATTGATGGATTTTTCTTAAATGCAAAAACTAAAATGGAGTTCTTTAGATTTGTGAAAGGCAGAATTATTATGCAACTTCCTTAAAGGCATTTTTGCACTAACTCTAGAAATTAAAGATGTTCTCTATTTTTAAAAAAAAATTCCTTATTTTTATTATCACAGTGGAACACTCAGTAACTCAGAAAAAAATTGACTGTAAACATGAATTATTGTTTGCATTTACTTAAATTACTTAAAAAGTCCATCATCTAAAGGGTTAAAATATTTCTAAATAAAATGATAAAAGTTCCTCAATTATGACTCTTCTTTCCTTTAAGAATAAAGGCCACTTAATTGAAAGAAGAAAAGATATCATATAGCTAAGCTTTTAAAACTTATACTCTATTTCCTTTCAGATTGTTGTTGACAAACACACATATACCTTGCAAGGATATAACTGATATCCTTGAAACTATTCCCAACAGTAGTTATATAGGTCAAAAGATACAAATAATGCTATAGCCATTGCTATATTTATTGACTGACTGCTTTCCAGGGAGAAGGTAACCAATTTTTAACACTACCATTAAGGTTCAAATATTATTGTCCCCACCTCCACTCTACTCCTTTTAACATGTATTTATATCACATTTATCATTATTTTTTTTGGTTTGATAGGTGTATATGTCGTCTAAAGGTTATGTGAATATTTATTTTAATCACTAGCAAGGTTGCACATTATTTCTTGTGATGATTTACTCTCTATTTTTCTAAATGCATAAAGACCAAATATTAAGAGACAATAATGATCTTTTGAATACAACAGTGCTTTTTGTATTTTTAAAATTATTTTTTTCTGTTTACAAATGCAATTTTTTCTATTTACAAAAGCAAATCTGGGATATAGAGATAAGCACAAGAAATAATATAAAAATCATCCATTATCCCAACACATTTTCCCTTTAAATTGCTGATGTTATAGAACACGAATTTTCTTTTTTCACCTTCCCATCCCCACTAAAATTAATCATTGTTAAGCATTTGGTGTATATTGTTCCAGGATTTTTCTTCACCTTTTTTTTTTTTATAAAAATGGAATCATAGTAATCATAATCTTCTGCAACATGTTCTTTTTTCTTAATACTATGTCTCATGGACACCTTTTCAAGATATAGCACTTCATTCTTTTGACAGTCCCGTAATGTTCTATTATACAAATGCACAGTAAGTTATGAAATTGGAGTAAAGATGGGCAAAGGGGTCACAGCTGATATCTGGGGTGCACATATTACATTTGTTTCTATTTTTGTTTCTTCTCAATTATCTCACAAGTACCATCAATTCCCTCATCCCCTTGATCTTCCATTGCAATCACCCAACCTCTCCTCACCCCTACTTCAACTCACCACCAGTTTTCTCCATTTTGGCAGGACACTTGAGGAGTATCAGAGAAGACTCCAAACCTTATTCACTGGATCCATTTCACATCTAGGGTTTCCGACCTCAGCTGAGCCATCATCATAGTTGGCCAATTTTTTTTCTCATCTTCATAGTGTCTATTCCAGTCCTTTCCTATCCTCCCTCAAGTCCTCATGCCCATTCTATTCTCCCAATCTGATCATATTGTTTGATCTCTAATTTACAGGACAAGTAGAGAACATTCAAGTATCACCTTTCTCATCTTCCCTGCATCTCAATCCTGCCTTTCTTGGCCCATCCTTCATCCTGCATCAGAAAAGGTACCTTTATTCTTTTCCAAGACTTACCACTTCACCCTCTCTATGTATCTATGTCCTCTCTCTCCTTATCACAGCTTCAGTAACAGAGAGATTCCAAAAGGAGCCGAGAGGTCACTCTGGTGGGCACTCTTATGCACACTTTAGACAACCCTTTTTAGGTTCTAAAGAATTGGGGTAGCTGGTGGTAGATACCTGAAACTATCAAACTACAACCCAGAACCCATGAATCTCAAAGACAGTTGTATAAAAATGTAGCTTATGAGGGGTGACAAGGGGATTGGGAAAGCCATAAGGACCACACTCCACTTTGTCTAGTTTATGGATGGATGAGTAGAAAAATAGGGGAAGGAAACAAACAGACAAAGGTACCCAGTGTTCTTTTTTACTTCAATTGCTCTTTTTCACTCTAATTATTATTCTTGTTATTCTTGTGTGTGTGCTAATGAAGGTGTCAGGGATTGATTTGGGTGATGAATGTACAACTATGTAATGGTACTGTGAACAATCGAAAGTACGATTTGTTTTGTATGACTGCGTGGTATATGAATATATCTCAATAAAATGAAGATTTAAAAAAAAAAAAAAGACATAATGCTGAGCAAAATAAGCCAGGCACAAAAAGAGAGATATTGTATGTTACCACTAATGTGAATTCTGTGAAAAATGTACAATGTTTTATACTGTAGAATGTAGGGGACCTAGAGATACCAATTAGTGGAGGGGGAATGATAATCTAATAAGAACAGATAAACTATGGAGGGTAATCTCAATGTTATGGGAATGCTCAGGAATGATTATGGTTTGTAAACTTTCTTGGATATAGTAAGATCATGTTGGAAGCAATAGAGTTATTTTAGGTTTTTTTTTTCTCTTATTCCTTTGTTTTCTTAGGGGTTGTTAATTTTCTTGGGGTATGGTAGGAACATGTTGGAAGCAATGTAGTTATTTTAGATTATTTGTTTTTCTTACTCCTCTGTTTGGACATGGTTTATTAATTTTCTTGGGGTATGGTAGGAACATATTGGAAGCAAAGTAGTTATTTTAGGTTATTTGTTTCCTTAATCCATTGCTTTGTTTGAAATGTTGTGGGGTTTTTTTGGTTGTTGTTTGCCTGTTTGTTTTTAATTTTTTGATAAACAAAGTTAAAAAATTGAAAAAAAATCAGTAGAAAAATGGGAGTAAAAACTAAATGACAAATAGGGTGGGATGGGGGGATGGTTTGGGTATTCTCTTTTCACTTTTATTTTTTATTCTTATTCTGATTCTTTCTGATGTAAGGAAAATGTTCAGAAATAGATTGTGGTGATGAACGCATAACTATATGATCATACTGTGAACAGTTGATTGTATACCATGGATGACTGTATGGTTTGTGAATATATTTCAATAAAACTGAATTAAAAAAAAAAAAAAAAAAAAAAAAAATCATTTCTCACCAAAAATAAGTATGCCAATGATCACAGGCAAAAGAAGAGAGGTCAACTAGCTCCACCCCCTGGATTTTAAAGTAAAGAAACTAAGTCTTTTTAAGGCTAAGCGGTTTATTCAAGGTCATAGAATAGGCTACAAATAAAACTGAAGCAAGGAATCAGGTCTCTGGATTCCCGATCACAAAGTACCTAGAAGTCGATGAAGTACTAAGTACAATGAGCTTTACAGAGTTTCAATTAGACAGAGTATCTTCCCTCAAAAGGTCATATGGTACACAGTATGAATCCATAGGACATTATGAAACACTAAGCAATCAAAACATTAAGACAGTACAGATCAACATTCATGTGCCTTTATCTATACCAGATACCAGTTTCTGAAGTGTTGACTATAAAACACAGAACTGTGAAACTGAAATTTATACGGAGGAATCCAAACATTTTGCTCATGAATACTACCTGTTACAACAAATTTATCAAATTTTATTTAACAAAAACCAACATTAACTATGAAAGGAAAAGCAAATGAGTACCAGGAAGGCAGTATAGCATAGTGATTAAAAGCAAAACATTTTTTTTTAATTTTATTTTGAAATAAATTCAAACTTACAGGAACAGTTGCAAAAGCAACACAAAACCCATACACAGAACTCCAGCATACCCTGACCCCCCTCCCCCAATACCCCAATCCACCAACTTTATCATCCTATCACACCACCATTTTTCTTTCCCTCCCTCCCTCCCTCCTTATCTATCATCCATCATCTATTGCTCTGTCTTCTGAACATATGAGAGCAAGCTGCACACATCCTTGAACAAACAATATAATTCACATATACAATTCCCATGAACAAGAACATTCTTCTATGCAATCCCATTAAACGCAGCTAAGAAGTTCAAGAAATTCAACACTGATACAAAGCTTACATTCTATAGAATTTCCTTTTTTCTTTTCTTGTTTTTTTTTTTCTTATGTCCCCACTGTGACCCTTTGAGCCTCCTCTCCTCCATCCCCAGATCCCATCCAGGATCATCCTTGGCATTTAATTGTCATTGCCTATTTAGACTTTTTTTTTTTTTTCCTCAATTGTGGAAACATATATATAGCCTAAATCTTCCCATTCCAACCCCTCCCTAGCATACCATTAAGTGGATTAATCACATTTAGAATGTTGTAATGCTATCACCTTCCCACCATCCATTACTAGAAATTTCCCTTCACCCCAAACAGCAACCCTACACTCATTTCTTAACTCCCCATTGCCCCTTCCCCCACTTCTTATAACCCATACTCTACTTTTCATCTCTATGGTCATATTCTCTGATAATTTCTTTGTGTTTACTGTGGGGCTTAAATTTAACCTCTTAACTCTATAACAATCTTGTTTTTTTTTTATACCAACTTAACTTCAATAGGACACATAAACTATGTTCCTATACTCCTCCATTCCCCCACCTTTATGTAGTTCTTGTCAGAAATTACATATTATACATCGAGTCCAAAGCCACTGATTTGTCATTAGAGTTTATGTATTTTATATCCTGTAGGAAGTACATAGTGGAGTTACAAATCAAAAATTATTGACTTCTATTTGTATTCTGTTGTGGTCAGAGAATGTGCTTTGAATATATTCAATCTTTTTTTTTTTAATTTATTGAGGCTTGTTTTATGTCCCAGCATATGGTCTATTCTGGAGAGAGATCCGTGATCACTAGAGAAAAATGTGTGTCCTGGTGATCTGGGATATAATGTTCTATATATGTCTGTTAAATTTTTCTATATCTCTCTCTCCTTTCTTTGTTCTCTGTCGGTAGGGTTCCCTCTAGTATCCGAAGTAGGGCACGTCTTTTATTAGCAAAATCTCTCAGCATTTGTTTGTGAAAAATTTAAGCTCTCCCTCAAATTTGAAGGAAAGTTTTGCTGGATAAAGTATTCTTGGTTGGAAATTTTTCTCTCTCAGAATTTTAAATATGTCATGCCACTGCCTACTCGCCTCCATGGTGGCCACTGAGTAGCCACTACTTAGTCTTATGTTCTTTCCTTTGTATGTAGTGAATTGCTTTTCTCTTGCTGCTTTCAGAACTTGCTCCTTCTCTTCAGTATTTGACAGTCTGATCAGAATATGTCTCGGAGTGGGTTTATTTGGATTTATTCTATTTGGAGTTCACTGGGCATTTATGCTTTGTGTATTTATATTGTGTAGAAGGTTTGGGAAGTTTTCCCCAACTATTTCTTTGAATACTCTTTCTAGACCTTTACCCTTCTCTTCCCCTGCTGGGATACCAATCAGTCTTAAATTTGGACATTTTATTTTATCTATCTTATCCCTGAGATCCATTTCTATTTTTTCAATTTTTTCCCCCTTCTTTCTTTTGTTCTTTCATTTTCCATTCGATGGTCATCGAGGATGCTAGGTCATTGTTCAACTTCCTCTAATCTTGTATTATGAGTATCCAGAGTCTTTTTAATTTGTCCAACAGTTTCTTTTATTTCCATAAGATCTTCTATTTTTTTATCTACTCTTGCAATTTCTTCTTCATGTTCTTCTAGGGTCTTCTTCGTGTCCTTTATGTCCTGTGCCATGCTCTCATTGTTTGATTTTAGGTCTTTGATTAATTGTGCCAAGTACTGTGTCTCTTCTGATCTTTTGATTTGGGTGTTTGGGTTTGGGTTCTCCATATCATCTGGTTTTATCATACGCTTTAAGATTTTCTGTTGTTTTTGGCCTCCAGGCATTTGCTTTACGTGATAGGGTTCTTTCTGGATATAACACTGATATCTAATTTTTCAGATCTACAGCTTGGTGGTGTATACTTTCTCTAACTAGCCAGCAGATGGTGTCTGCGAGTCACCTATTCCCCTCAAGTCAGTTCTCCCTTTGTCTTTGTGGTGTGCGGGGATCTGATTCTTGTGGGGTTCAATGGTGCACTAAGTTTGGGTGTGTTGTTGGTGCTATCTGCCCTGAATGTGGGGCGTGTGTCTGGGTGGTTACGGAGGCAGGGCAGCTTTAATAATCAAACCTCCCAGGTGTTCCCGGAGATTTAAGGCTGTTACAAGAGTCTAAGCCTTCATTTCAGTCTTGCCACAGACTGTCTCTGCTGCTGACCTATAAGTCTTTGGTATTTGTGTAGGGTCCCTGGGATTTCCAAGCGGGGCCCCGTTCCCAGCTGTGCTCTTCCAGGATCTCTGCTGAGAGAAGGCTGTGCCATGTCACAAGTGTGCACCGGCCTCCAGGGAAGCCCTGGGCCGCTGGGCCATGCAGGGGCGTTCCCAGCCTGCTTTAAAGATGGTTGAATGGGGTGTGTTAATTTCTCCCTTTTTGCACAGCTCTGCCTTCCCAGCTCCAGGACGATTAGCTGTGGGTGCACTAAAGGCCACTGCCCACAGCCAATATTGTGGTGTGTGCGTGGCACTGTGGGAAACACTCTTGGCACGGCTCTGGGCTATGGCTTTGTCCCCGGGCAGGAGTGTCTCCAGCCCGCTGGGGAGATGTCTGCAAGGGACATGGCTTCTTTCTCCTTTTGGCTCCCCTCTATCCCCCTGGCCCCGAGACAATCAGGAGTGGGTATAGGGAGGGCTATCCTCCATGCCAGACACTGAGGCATTGGCTACAGCCTGCTCCTGCAGTGCTTCACTGCGCAGTTCTCACTGCCGTATCTGCAGCTGCTCCCGGGTTGGTTTTTTTTTTTAAAAAAAGAACTAGTCCATCCCCAAATGCCAACCCGCGGTTTCCTCACACCGCAGCACGGCCACCGGACTTTCCACCGGTTTACTCATTCGTTTCAGAATGCAGACTCCTGGTTTCACCAAATGCACAGTCCCGGTGGGTTTAGCAGACCTTGTCTGGCTGGTGCATCACTGGAACTGGTGTTCTGGGTCACTTTCTGGCTTTTATCTAGTATTTTTCATGGAGGTGTTTTTTTTGCCCTGTCTCACCTAGCCGCCATCTTACGTTCTCAAAAGCTAAAAACATTTTGATTGGGAAAGCCATATGGATCACACTCCCCTTTTTCCAGTGTATGGATGGATGAGTAGAAAAATGGGGGCAAAAAACGGGGGGGAGGCGCCCAGTGTTCTTTTTTACTTTAACTGTTCTTTTTCACTTTAGTTTTTATTCTTATGATTTTTGTGTGTGTGGTAATGAAAATGTTCAAAAATTAATTCTGAGGATGAATGCACACACACAACTATATAATGGTACTGTGAACAACTGAATGTGTGCTTTGTATGACCGCATGGTATGTGAATATATCTCAATAAAAATGAATGTTAAAAAAAAAAAAGCTAAACATTTGAATTCTATCTCTTCCACTTACTAGCTGCATAAATTTGGACAAGAATTTAATCTCTTGGTGCCTCAGTTTCCTCACATATAAAGTGAGGACAGTAGTGCTTACCTCATAGGGCAGTTGTGAAAATTCAGTAGCTTAATACTTGTAAAGTACTTAAAAAGTGCCTGGCACATAGTCGGTACTCAATAATTGCTCTTTTCCACATATATTATTCTTTTCCACTTAGATAATAACCAATTTTTGATATATATCCATATCCCCTTAAGTGTAGCCAAACTTCATATGGTGCTGGAATGATATATAAGATTTCTTAAAGGACCCAGGCAATGAGCCAAAATAATGGCAGAGACATAGTAGAAAAGAATGAATACATACATTCAAGGCATGTAATAAATGGTCAGAAATCAGGACAACTGAATTATGGAAAATGACAGTATTTGCCTGCCTTGGATTGGTACTACAAGCATTCTGTTTAGCAGGCAATGCTGAAAGAAGGGTGATAAAGGTAGGAAAAAGAAAAGAGAAGACTGAAAGAGTCATAGGGAACTGTGGCAAGATATGGCAACAAATTAAACATACTAGTTCAAACTTGGTAAGGCAAAATGATGAGATTTAGTAGGAGATCATGAGTGGGTACTGCTGGAAATTATGGGGAGACCAGCCCTGGGAGAGAAGATGTAGGTAGAACCACAAATTCAGGCTTGTCATGTCTAATTTTGGGTAAAAGCCAAGTATCCATCTATGGATAGCTGGAAAAGCATAATGTTACAGAACATTTCTAATAGGTTCCAAATATACCAGCTCACAATTTAGTTGATTTAAGAGCATTCACTCATCAGCAATGATAGGTTGTTAAGTGGTTAAGCAAAAAAATCATGAGACAGGATCAAGAAAGATTTAGAAGATACTAAAATTTAAATTAATGAGTAAAATTATGAATTATGAAAGGAAATTTGGAGTGTCTAAGTTATAAATTCAATATGTAAGAATGGTATTATAGAGACTACCAAATTTTTCCACACAAAAAAAGAACATTTATGTCACTGACAGGCAAAGAATATTATTAGGCTTATGGATCAGTATTCTGACTTAAGATAGGATTTCACATGCTTATTTTGTTTTATATAAACCAAGTATAATGCTAGTTTAAGTCTTATGAATCACATTTTAACTTCTATTCACACTCTTACTGACAAATTCCCACATTGACTTTCTTGGCTAATTTAACACATCATAAAATAGTCAAAGAAAATGAACCCTTTTAATGTAACCTAACCATTGGTTATAATTATACTTTAAATGAAAAAGACTTACCACGTTTTCCTTCATCTTTCTCAGCTTTTCATCTATCTCTCTCAGCCGATTTTGCTGATCCCGTTGCTCTTTAGTGTTCCGAAGTACCTTTTCTCCCGGAGTTATTTCCATATTTCTATCATCATTATAATCAGGTTCCTGATTTTAAAAAAAAAAAAAAAAAAAAACATTTACAGGATAGAAATATACTGTCACACACTGTTCCAAAGCAATTGAAACTGGGTTCTCAAACACTATTTCTTCCCTTCAAAATGATATTTATAATTCTTTATAATCTTCCTATTTGAGGGGGAAAAGATCCCAGAATACATAAAACAAGGAGGGAAATAAACTCAGCTTCTGCAATCATCAGGAAAGCAAGATGATCCAGTGAAAAGGGCAATGGTAGAGAAACAGGGACCTAGGTTCTGGTCCCTGCTCTGAAACTTATCAGCATGAGATCTCGGACAAATCGATTTCTCTTGACTTGAAGTTCATTATATATGAATAATAAGGAGAAAACTGCCCATCCCTGATATGTGGGGCAGCTGTTTAATAATGAAAAGAGAATTGGACTAGCAAAATCAGGAGTTTGGAATCCTGATTCCACTTGGTTTCCAACTAGACGACCTTAGGGAAATCAATTAACTTCTTGGCTCTTCAATTTCATCATCTGTAAAATGATAATAATAACAAGAGCTGACCTAAAAGTTATCACAATATATAGTAAGTGCTCAACAACTCTTAGCACCTAACAAATGTGAGCTGAATATATAGTTAAAAGTCCTTTGAAAAGAATAAGTATTATATAATCTAATAAAATTTCATTATCGGCAATATTTATATTTACCAAACCTTATTCTCCCAAATAATATTATTTCTAGGTGACAAAAATGTGTACTTCTTGACAATATGTCAGTCCTATATCCAAAACTAAACTTTCTATCATCTTTCCCACAGATCTCCTACTCCTGCATTCCCATGTAACCAATTTTGAGGTTGCTAAAGCCAAAATCCTCCCACCCGCCTCATTCCTCACATACAGTTGCTCACCAAGAATGGTCACTGTCTTAGTTTCCTAGGGCTGGGAGACTTCAAACAACAGAAACTTATCATCTCACAGTTTGAAACTGAAGTCTGAAATCAAAGTGTTGGCAGAGCCATGCTCCCTCGGAAATCTATTAGGGAGAATACTTCCTTGCCTTTTCTAGCTTCTGGTGGTTTGCCAGCCATCCTGGCAATCCTTGACTTGCAGCTGCAACACTTCAATCTCTGCCTCTGTCATCACATGGTATTCTCCCCTCTCTATCTGATCCCGTGTCCAAATTTCCTTCTTAGAAGAACACCAGTTAGACTGGATTAGGGCCAACCCGAATCCAGTATGGCCTCATCTTAACTAATCACTTCTTCAAAGACCCTACTTCCATGCAAGGTCACATTTGTGGGACTGAGGGCTAGGACTTGAACATGTCTTTTTGGGAGACACAATTTAACCCATAACAGTCATCTATGAGAGAGTCAAGGCCCTTCTCTCATTCTCACTGCCTTAGTGCAGACCTCACCATCACTCATTTGAAGCAGTTTTCAAGCTCCAGGGTGCTTCAGAATCACCTACAAAGCCTGTGAAAACATACAAAGTTTCATCCCCCACCCTGGAGTTTCTGATTCAATAGATAAGAGTTGAGGATTGAACAACCTGAAGCACAACTATTTGGGACTTTGAGAACTACTGGCTTAAGATACTGCTTGAGCCAACTGGGCTCTGTGCTACAGTCTCTCCATTTATTCCATCCTTTGTAGAGGAAACACAGAATAAGGTCCAAAATCCTCAATCCTTCATGATTTAGCTCTGCCTGACTCTTCAGTCTAATCTCCCATTGCTGGGGTCTCAAACCCAAAGCAACAACAACATTCACCACCACTACTTCTCCAACATGCCACACCACACCTCTGTGCCTCGGTCCAGATTCTTTTTTCCCTCCAATACCTTCTAAAGACTCCTAATCATTTTCAGCCAAGCTCAAGATTATTTTCACTACAAAATATTCCCTGACATACAAAGGAAGAGCCAATTTTTTCTCTCGCTGGGCCATATGTTCCTTTACCACACTGCCATTGCCTATACAGGGACCATGACTAATCCTCTCTGTTTCCCAACACAAACTACTCCTGAAGTTGTGTGAGGACTGGCCAGGAGAATGGTTTTGGTTCTTATAACTTTGACCACAACTAATTTTTAGTAAAATTCATATAGAATAATATTCTAATGAACAGAATATTAAATGTGTGTATCAATTTTAAAAAGCCATTCTTTTTCATTTTGTTTCCCCCAAAAGGGCACTCACTTCTGGTAGGCTTCCATCCCTAAAAGTGTCCAGAGGCTGAATGAATATCAGTGATATTTTTAAAAAGAAACACTAATGTTATGGCAGGTTTTGCAATAGATGTACCAAGATGTCTTTGCGACAGTAAACGTCCAGCATTTAATGTTTGGCTTTGTTTGGGATATCCATATTCTCGGCTTCTCCACTGGTGTTTTCTGGATTTTTATCCTCTTCCTTTGGATAGGCCATCATTTTCTGTTTCTTTGCTTGTCTTGTACTCTTTTATGCACACTGTACATTTTAATATTTTAAAATGTTAACTCTGGTATTTATTCCCTAAGATGTCTGTTTCTTGATTTTAAAACCAGTTGGTGATAAGACAGAGATTTTCTTGAGCTTCAGCCCTCCTATCAGGAAGGTTTGCCCAAGGCAACTACAGTGTGCAAGGTTTTCCCTGTCTTTCTGGGCCTGTCTCATCCTGGGATTTTGCTTGATAGTTGTTTTGGAGTTTCTATTTCCCAGAACACACACCTCCCTCTCCCTCTCCCCCTCCTAGGCATTTGAAGCCCAGCAGGCCTTTGCCCCAGGCTGTCCACCTCTATAGTTTCTGACATTCCTTTCATTGTCTCAATCTGCTTTTGCCTGAAGGGCAAATTCTGGGAGGAGAGGCACCCCAGAGAGGACTTTCTCAAGTCAGTCTTTCCCAGCCAAAACAGGGCCAGGGACCCACATAGGGAGTGCAGACCAGCTCCAAAGTGCCCTGGGGAGGGGATCAGGAAGTACATCAAGACCTTCTCCAACAGTTCCCCAGAATAAACGTGCCTGGCCTGCCCACAGGACTAACTGTCCCCTATAGCCCTGAGAAGGCACAGTATCTTTAAGTCTTCACAGCTACCTCCCCTGTCTGGGGAGGGTTAAAATAACAGCTGCTGCTGCCTTTGTCTGGGGCAGTTTGAAACAATGGCCACCAACACCTTTGTCGGGGCATTTTGAAATAATGGCTGCCCTCAGAGTCAGGCGCCCAACAATCCAAATCCACTAATATAAAGCCATGATCAGTGATCAGCTGTTCCCACCCCTATTCTTGGAGAAGAGGATTTTTACAACCCTTCCTGACACCAGCAAGCTATTCAGGGGCCTGATTCTTCAGGGGACTGTGCATGAATTGGGGATGGGCACCTGTGGTCACCTCGCCAAGAAAGCAATTTACTGTTCTTTACCATAATTTATCAGCCACTTCCTCCAGCTCTTCCTTGGGTGCTTTACAGTGTTCTTCTGGCCTCCGGACTTTCAAAATAATTGTTTCAGACAATTCCTGCCTGTTTAATAGCTGTTCTGGTAGAAGGACTGAGTCTTGGAGTGCCCTACTCAGCCATCTTCCCATGATCCTTCCTTCCATGCACTCCCAGCTGTGTAATTTTGAGCAAGTTACTTTCTCTCTCTGGGTCTCAATTTCTTCTTAGAAATAGTTTCTTTCAACTCCAATAGCCTATTATCTGTTATTCTCTACAGTTGGACCCAAAGGATATATAACATCTGTCATGGTGTCATGGCATCTGATAGCACAAGCAAATAGTTCACATAGTTGAAGAATATCACGTGATGAAAGCAGAGGCCAAGTGAGAGCAGGAAAAGATAGTCACTGATCCTGGCAAAACTGCCTAGCAGCCCATTCAAAAAGCTCCATGGCTCCAGGAGAGGTGCTGTTCTACATCAAAGTGCTGAACTGTACTGTTCATTTTCATGATCATCAGGAAATATCTTGATTTCCTGTAGTGGAGATGTTAAGCATATTCTTTGCCCACACTATTACTAGATCATTTCTGTTTTTCTGAGTCATACAGGAAAGCTTTTATGAAGAGCTCAGTAAAATCTCTCCCTAATATGCACTAAATATCCAGGCAGCCACAAGAAGAGAACACTCCCTGAGGTCAACAGATATTTGTTGATTAAACTAATTGATTGCCAAGGGATTCAAGCTGCATCTTTGAGAAAACAGCTGTGGTGTTGACTGTGCCAAAAGGGGTCTTTGAAGCTTGGTAAACTCATTTTCTAAAGCAAAATACAGAGGAAATTACTGGCAGCTTCATAAATTATCTGATATGCAAATGAAGCATGCTTTAGGCACTATAAAAATAGAAACTGCCTTAATAAGGCCAGCTTGTCCTGCATTTCCATGCTAATGCAATACATTTCCATAGCTACTGCTATTTCCTGTCATCACATGTATCATTTGCCCAGCAGCACTAAAGGTAGGGAAAAAAATCTTTCAGGCATTGTTTTTATCATCTTGGAATAGTGCCATGAAATGAAAGAAACCTTGATTACATAGGAACCTTAAGGTAGAAAAACAAAGAAATATAAGTATAAAACTTCAGAGTAATCTGGAAAACATAGAGGGCAAGAAGTATTTGCCAGATTTAACTGGCAATGTTTGACAGGTTAGCATTGGAGGCAAGGATCTCTGAAGGAACCTCCTGTTTATCCCATAATCCAGAAATCCATGCTCCTGTGGCATATTTCTGCAGCTTTTAGAAATGAGCAGATAGTCTATAAGATTTCTATGCCTGTCACTAACTAGCACACATAAAAAGTTTCTAGATTCCTGATCTCTACTGTCATAATAAGTACATTTTAGGTCAAGTGGACTCCATGCTCTTACTTAGAACTGTGCAAATCTCTGGGCTCAACAATAAAGGATCTTCCAGGACTGCATGCCAAACGTCCTACATATCCTCAGTTTTACCTAATATTGAGACAGGAAGAGACCAAAAAAGTTCATTGTTGCTGTCAGCAATAGTATGGCTCTTGACAAGGAAAGAGGTGAATAAATACAACTACAGTTTTCAGCAAATGTTTGTTAATTTTTTGTTAGTTTTGCCAAATTGTTACAACTGAATCAATATTTTTAAGAACAAGAAAATAAATGACATTAAGGAAGACCTTCAAAATCAATTAAACTAGTTGGTTTAAGAACAAAGAAATGCCTCAAGTTAATGAGAGCCATTTCTGAAAATCTTCTCCCCAACACCCAAAAAAATATAACCATAAACTGGAATTCTAGATATAGGAAGACTGATTGTATGAGAAATGAATAAATTACACTTCTTTACAAGAGCCAAACTGAGTAGAATGTATTATTGAATCCAGTTGCTAAAGATTTAAGAAACCAAATGCTTATATAATTCCTATGTGCTAGATATTTCTGGAGAATGTTGGAATCTAATATGTCTACAAATAAATATGGTAACTAAATTATGGTACATCACTCAATTTTATAGTAGGATTTACAATACATGGGAAGAACTGATTTGTTGGAGTGTTAGGAAATGGATACAGAAAGCTATTTACAGTTAAACCACACATCTGAAGAAAAAAATTACTTCAATTAGTTCTCCTTTGCTAAGATGAAATGAAAATTAAAAGCAGATGTAAAAACTGCAACCACATGATGTTATTCACGTTACAGCAATAGCTGTAATATGTCATTCTTTCTTTTGAATGCGACCACATGCTCCATTTTACACTAAGGAAATCGGATATGTAAAAGCCAAATGCTGCCTTTAAAACACTGCCATAAAGTTAAGAGCCAGGACACGGCATCTATAAAAGAATATCAAGCTCATAAGGAATAGGAGATTTCATGTCTTTCCCCTTTACAACAACCGGCATTTTCTTAATCTCAGAGCTACATCACTAGAGTCCTTCAAACTATTCTAACTCAGCTATGTTTATTATCCTACAGGTACAATTTAAGTGTTTAACAACTTAGCACCTTATAGTTACTATAGACAGAAAAGTCAGAAAGTCTGCAAGTTTGAACTTGTTCAACAATCGTTTTGTTGATGAATATTCACCAAAAAAAATCTCCAAAGGGATTTTTTAAATATCGTGCCTTCATCAAATAACCTTTCCCTCCTCTGTGCTCTCACAGGATAAACTTCCTGTACTTTCATCAAATGTTTCCATCTTGTGGCACTCTTTGTTTTATTGCACAGTCACTCCATAACTTGTTCTATGTTTACATCTAATCTTCAATATCCTTGTAAACTGCTTAAGGTCAGAGATGACGCTTCATACCAATCTGGATTCTTTATATCACCTGCCACAGCATCTCCTATAAAATGAACAAGCTTTTCCAAAAGTACTGATGGCCCATGAAAGAACTGGGAAGGTAACATCAATGCATGAAGCCAACAGTACTGCATTAGACCTCAAGGTCTGCAATACAATATGATGGATACTATAGCAAGCTAGATCATTTGTGCCCCACATAAAGCAGCAGCTGCTACTCAGCCTAATACAGTAGTTGCCAAGCAAGGATTCAGGCCTAACGCTGCCAGATTTTCCAAGTTTTCAAGAGAAGCTAGAAATATGAATTTTTAAATGAATTCCCCCAATTTTTAAATGTTGGCTAAAAATAAATTTTAACCCCTATGTGGGCTAAAGGAAACCCATCTGAGAGCCAAATTTGCCATTCAGGTTACCAATTTACAACCCTGTACAATGTTTACAATCACAATCTTCTCCTGTATCCTGACCCCTTCTGCCTCCTTCACCAGTTCCTCTTCCTCCTCCTGTCCCTAGTTTGTGAAACTGGACTTTCTGGATATTCCTTATGGATGTGCTTTCTCTCTCTTTCCTCAGAACCACCGTAACACTTTGCTTAAAGTCTTCCATGGTGCTGACCAATATTGTCTTGTACCATAGTTTTCTAGGAATATTCTTATGCCTCCCATAAGGAAATAAGTTCCTTAGCTCACTTATTATTATAATCATAATATCATTGGTTGAATTCTGCATCAGACTGTGCTAAACACATTACATATATTGACTGATCTACTCTTCACAAGAACCCTAAAGATTAGGAATTACTCCTATTTTATAGATGAGGAAATTGTAGCTTAGAGTGCTCCTAATTGATGCCCAAGTCTACAGAGCTAGTAAGTGGTAGAGATGGAACTTGAAGTCAGACTCTTTCACAACAAAGTACTATATTTGCTAAATTCATCTTTAAATCCCTTATGATTTCCTGCATACATAAGTGCTCAACGAATATTTGCTGAATCGGTTACTGAAAAACAGAAAATCATATGTCACTTACAAGCCATTCTTTCTTAAGTATCATGGAGAAAAATTCCTTATGAGTTAATAGTTTGCAGAAGGGCAAAAAATAAATATAACATGAATATGTACTATGAATATTTGTGGTTCAACAATAGATTGAAAGCCCAGTCATCAACTGAGATAGTATCCGAGATAGTTTTCAGTGTATATCTTCAAAAATATCCCAATCCAGAAATAGTATCCAAAAAATAATCTGCCATATTAGCATTTCTGGCTTGAAAATTCAATGTGCAATGATAGTTTTAGTCAAAGGAAGAGTAAATGCCAAGAGGAATTGAACAAAAGATATTCTATTTTGCATGCAAGAAGCATCAATTATTTCTTCTCAAAACTATGCTGTTACATTTCTATTTCTGTATCCGCTGGGAGTCCCAAAATGCAGTTTTCTCTTTTCTCTCTAAATATATCTTGCTTCATATAAAAATACATAATCTTGATAGGTGACAAAGTAATGTACCAGTTTTAGTTATTATTTTTTAAACATTTTATTTGATCCATAAATGTGAACTCTGAAAATGTGATTTAAATGATGATGATAGAATCAGGTCATATTCCTGCTTTATTTTAAGTCCTAATGGCTAAATAAATCTCTAAATGTTAATAACATTTAACAGCCATGAAAAAAGGTATTTTCTATCACTAAGATGATTATTCAGCTTTGAGATCTCAGATACCCTTGAAATCTAAAAACAACAAAAAAATCAGCCATAACATGAAGAGAACAAAGAATATCTTTAAACAATTTTATTCCCCCATCTCCGCTTCTTCCTTTTGGGAAATGGAACCCAGTAGTGTAAATAAGGTAGTGTAACCAGTTTTAACGATCTGGGGTACATTTGGGTGGGGATGAAAACTCCAATTTTCTGTTCTCCTATTTTCTAAGAACCCAGATCCCAAACCAGAAATTAGTGGGGGGCGGGGGGGAATGACACTACCACTACTACTGCTGTGTAACGGGGTCAGAAGTAGCTGAGCCTGCCCCCTGTGAAATATAATCTAAGGAAGCTGAAATTGCTCCATAAAGTTTTTTTGCCAGTGACCAAACTATTTCTTTGGAACACCTTGACTCTGTTCCTTTCCCCTAAGGAAGATTCATCTGGTCTAAAGCCAGATTCCTAACCTTCTGTTGATAGCTTGGAGAAAGGACTCACTATAAATCAGAATATTACTCATAAGCTACTGATATTTAAATCTTCTTAAGGAACAAGAAAATCACATACATCTAATATAGTAAAGAATATGATTTGGTTAAACTCTGTTACCAAACTGGTAGAGGGGTAGTAGAATAACAAAAGACCAGTCATTTTCCCTTCTGGCAAGAATTTCCCCAATCCCAAATGGAAGCCCATGAAGTACTCAAATATTGGGGAAAAGGGGAATTTTGCTTTTCCAAAGCAGCTATCACTCTTCTGTTATTCTGCATTTTCCCACCAGCTTTGTAAACGAATACTTGAGGGACCTATTGAAAGGGGAAGCATATTCATTTGAAAACCCCCCAGGAAAGAAGTCATCAACATGGCGAGGCTCACTGGTGTTAAACTAAAGGAGCTGGAAGGATGTGGCTGGCATTGCTAGTGCCTATTACCTATAAAGAGAAATAAGGCTCTCAAAGCATTGAGTGTTGTATCAATTTTCTTCCCTCACCTCTCTCCTAATAATCAAGATTTAGCTTAAACCATAGAGATATAATAATACTAAAGCAAAGATTTCCTGTGTGACCCCAACCCAAGAGTTACCAACTGAAAGAAAAATGGATAGAAAGTGGAGGCAACCAAAGGAAATACAGACTGTTGTGTAAACCAATTACTGCAGCTGCAGTCATGGAAAAAGCAATTGGGAAGAGACCAGACACCTCTTTGGTAACAAGCAGATTGTCAAGTTATGCAAACAAGGTTCAGCACACACAAATCTGAACAGTCTATGTGTTCTTGAATCAAATGTACCTGATCATTTGGGCTTTCGATTCTTAAAGGAAAGCTGGAAATTGTTTGGGAGTCTGCAGAGAGTTCTTGAAGTTTTGTATCGATATCAACAAGCTGCTGATGCTCCTCAACTGCAAGTGTATATCCTTCTCCTGGGACCAGCCAGCCAGAGTGATCACCCTAAGGGGAAACAAGGGTCACCAGGTCATTCCCATGCTACATATTTTGCAAAATGTATGTTTGGGGCGCTTCATCAATGCTCAGGGATTCTCTCTCTCTCTCTCATACACACACACACACACACACACACACACACACACACACACGAATTATACTGAAACAAAGACAAATAATAAATAGTTCATGGTTTAGTTATCTGTCAGCTTTGTGTAAATTCTCCTCTTACATTTTGTGGATATTTTTCCCTGAGGAATAAATCTCTCAGCCCGACAGTCTGGTTCTCATAACATTCTCATTTCTCTTTTTAAAAAAAAAATGGTTTATGATATGTTGAACAGGAAGCAATCAGGTTTTATTCTCTAATGGACACAGTATTTTCAAACTACCCCTGAAAAGTAACATAGGAGCTATAAACTAGTTGCTTAGGATTCATGAACCTAACTGACATCTAATTCCTTATTCAATTAACATCATTTTCATACTATCTTTTAAAATCTATTTATAACATTCATTCAAAAATACTTTGTAGCAAGTGCCAAGGAGCACAGATGGTTCAAGATGAATCTTACAGGGCTCTACCCTCAAAGAGTTCTCCGTCTTGTGAAAGAAACAACTGCCAACAGGTGTGAAGTGTGCTGGTAAGCCCCGGGCACCATAGGAACCACAGAAAGGTCAACTAACCTTCGAGGGCAGGAAGGGGCAAGGAGACAAGTGATCCGAGGAGACTTCGTGGAGGAAACAGGATCTTAAGCAAAAGAAACATGATCAGCTCTGCACTTCAAAACTGGAGCTGATGAGGGCAAGACTGGAGGCAGAAATAAACAGCTAAAAAGTAATAGCCATAATCCAGACCAAAAGCGATGAGTGCTTAAACTAAGGAGTATTTTCTGGAAATGCAGAAGACGGAAGAGATTCTAGAAATACTCAAGAAGTAGAATTTACAGAATTTTCAGGGAAAAGTAACGATCAAGGACAAACCCAAGTTTCTGATTTTGTCATCTAGGTGGATGGTAGTTCACCTAGGGAATATAGGAGACAGAAAGTTTGGAGAGGAAGATGATGATGAATTCCATTTGGGACTTCCTGATATTCAGAGATGTCCACAGGATACCCGCAGAGTGTGTACAGTAATTAAATATATTTGAATTTAAAGACAGAGACTTAGGTTGGAAATAAATATCTGGGCTCATCCACACATTTGTAGTGGTTCAAACCCTGCGATCATGGGAGTGAATGAGGTCGCACAGAAGAGGACAGAGAAACCATGAAAAACATTATAAAGGGGCAGATAGAGGGCAAGGAAGCTTAAGATTTCTTACACTTTGATTTCATGATGCCAATACCAGGAGTCAGTCCCTCGGAAATAACTAGAAAAGCAGGTAAAAAGACATTTATATTTGTCTCCCCTGGCCCCAGCATCCAAACTCCCTTCCTGTTTCAGTGAAATCCAACATTTTGTGAATCTTGGTAGGAGACAGGTCCCCACGAGATAGTCTTTCTCCCTACCCACTGACATCAAGAGGGCAAGCAAAGGACCTGGATTCAACCAATCAGAAGCAAACACTCAGAGCTTTGAATCTTGAAGGAGAGATGCACAGACGCAGGGAAGGTGGAGAAATGATTAACGGTGACAGCAGCAAGAGTGAGGATCCAGCATTGGCAGTTCTCATTCAAATGAGGGAAAAATAAATTCATTTTTGGATAGGCAACACTCAAAAAATCATCCATACACCACCATTTCTTCGGGAAAATTTTCAAGAAATTCCAGGAAAAAAATTTCAAGAACAACAATTTACACAAATACATAATTAGTTGAGTCCCAATAAACAGTTAATAATGAGGCTACAAAATTTTGGTTACTATTGAAAAAGATTCCTAAAACACAAGAGGCATACTGTTACTAAAGGTAAAATTCTACAATATTCTGGAACTAAATTCCAGATGATTTCAAAACATTCTGGAGTTAAGGAAAGGGGCAGAAAAGAGAAGTAAAAGTTACTAAAGATCCTGTCTTGATAATATGTGAGATTTTAGAGACTAATTATTCAAGTTGAAATATATATATATACACACACATATACACATTTAAATGTTTTTTTTAAAGAATTTGAGAATACACAATAGCAAATCAGAAACAAGATACCGAATTCCCGAAACTCTAGAGGGAAAAAAAGTCAGAAAATGTGATCAACTCAGCAAAAAACAAAAGAGGAATGAGATGAAGAAACATAAATATATATAGGCATTATTTTTAATATACATGTATTATAGTAAAATAAATAAAATATAAAATAGAATGTCAGAAAAATATCCAAAATTATCAGTGGTCGTAATAAATATGAATAAATTAAATATTCCTATTAAAATATAAAGAATAATAAAATAATAATGAAAGATAAAGAAATAAAGACAAAGACACAACAGCAACAACAAAAATCCCACCATATGATATTTGTAAAAGGGCTACCTAAAACTAAATGATAGAGAACAATTTAAAATAAAGAGAGGAACAAAATATGCCTCATAAATACTAACAAAAATAATCTATAAGAGGTACAAAGTTACCACACTAATGCAGGGAGTTAATCATAGGGAAAGTATATGGGAATTCTGCATTTTTTGCATGATTTTTCTATAATCCTACAACTTCTTTAATAAAAAAAATTAACCTTGAATGGGGATTGAAATCTTGTTGGTTTTTATAGGTTAGTGTAAAGCACCCATACATCCCAAAGTAATTTGGGCAGAGAATAAAAAGTATTTGCAAATACCCCTTGAGAGACTAGCGGAAAATGTGGATATATAAAACTTCCCCACCTGAGAAATTACTGATGTTCTCAGAAGCATTGGGGATTTAGAAGGCCAAGCCCTCAATCTTTGGGCATGCTCTTATGAAGGTTTTTACTGCAAAGTAGAAGCTATACCTACTTATAATTGTGCCTACATTTCACCCCCAGAGAACCTCTTTTGTTACTCAGATACTGCCTCTCTCTAAGCCAACTTGGCAGGTAAACTCACTGCCCTCCCCGCTACATGGAACATGACTCTTAGGGGTGTAGATCTCCTTGGCAATGTGGGACATGACTCCGAGGGATGAGCCTGGAACTGGCATCATGGGATTGAAAAAGCCTTCTTGACCAAAATTGGGAAGAGAAATGAAACAAAATAAAGTTTCAGTGGCTGAGAAAAAATATATATCTACATTAAAAAAATACAAGATGCAAAAAAGTAAAAATAAAAATTTGTCATTAAAGCATTCCTAGAATATGTAAGGAAGATCCATCATGTTTGTCCAACTTCACAACTAATAACACAGGTCCCTTAATTTTTACTGTAATCTTAGCTTTGGTTAATAAACAAATTATCATGAATCAATAAAATTAAAATATCTTAGAATTATGTGGTTTTTAGCAGTTTGCCTCTTGCCCACCCCTTGTTCCTACTTCACAAAATACACCCAATGCTAAAGGAAGCAGCTTGGCTGTCCTCTGGATTGGGAGGAGACCTCCCTGGGTGATCCTAATAGCCCAGACAGAGCCACGCCACGGGCCGTTCCTATATGCAGTCCCCACTAGGCCCTCACCACCTCAAAAAAGATTATTCAGAGGTTGTACACTGTGATGTTTTCAAAATGTGCTTTGGTTTGGGGTGCATATTTTGTTTGCTCTCACAGAACTTTTTTTAATGGAATTAGTTGTCAATACTTTTAAAATGGGAATGTTTCACATAAAAATCTAATTTTCTAGCTTCTCTTGAAAAATTGGAAGCAGCAGCTGATGCTGACTGTTGGCTCCCTCTGTACTCTCCCATCGGCCACATGCATCACTGAATATGCAGGCTTTTGTACCTAGAGCCAAAACTATCAGCCGAGCCTATGTGTCTTGGACTGAGTTACCTATACCTGGAACCTGAGACAGGATTAGTTGTTCAGCTGGTTTATTGGGGTAGTGCTTTCAGGTGAAGGGGCCCGAAGGAAGCAAGCTAGGGCAAGGGAACAAAGCCAAGGAAAGATGTGGTCCCAGCTAAAGACCAGTTTCAGTCCAATAGCTGGGGACGCTCTAGAGAACAAACTGTACCACAGAGTTAATATCACCTTGAGGTGAGGGGTCTGGATAGGGAGGGGGTAACCTGCTGGGCCATTCAGTTCCCATTTGCCCTAGGGCAATTCTCAGGGAAGGCAGCAGCTGCACATCCCTCAGTGCAGGGGCTGCGAGATGGATGCACAGACAGGTGCCAGGAAAAAGGGATCTGGGCAGGGTGCCAGCAGCATTCACTGTATCATGTCACATCTACATTAAATATAGGGGAATAAAAACTAGGCAGCAGGGCTAAGTGCTTCAAGGAAACCGGGAGAGTGTTTTTCTTTGTGAAAGTAAAGAATACTGCTACAACTTTAATGTAGTATAAAACAAGTGCAAACACTGGGCCACAGCACTCCTTGTGTGATGTGCACAGGCCCTATAAATACCTGCCTTTGCAGCTGGGTTACATGCTGCTTCCCTCCTTAGGCTTAGCCTGCACTTTCCCAAGATTCTTCAGGGAACTTGATGTTCAGGATTAACTAGGCAAATGCGCAGGAGCAGGGTGGTGTTCTTTAGGATGACTGAAGACCACTACATTGAAATACCACGTATGCCAGTTTGGATGCATTATGTCCCCCAAAATGCCATGTTCTTTAATGCAATCTTGTGGGGACAATTTTGTTGATTAGGTTGGAATCTTTGGATTAGGTAGTTTCCATGGAGATGTGACCCACCCAACATGAGTAATATCTTTGATTAGATTATTTCCATGGAGGTGTGGCCCCACCCATTTAGTGTGGGTCTTGATTAGTTTACCAGAGCCCTATAAAAGCTCAGACAGAAGGAACTCCAAGCTGCTGCAGCCAAGAGAGACATTTTGGAGACAGCCATTGAAAGCAGACTTTTGCTGACATTTTGCTCTGGAGAAGCTAAGAGAGGACAAAACACCCCAAAGAGCAACATTTTGAAGAATGCACAAGAGGTGAGAGAGGAGCTGGAACACAACCTGGGATCAGCAGACGCCAGCCACGTGCCTTCCCAGCTAACAGAGGTTTTTCCAGACGCCATTGGCCTTCCTTCGGTGAAGGTATACTTGTGTTGATGCCTTAATTTGGAATTTTCATGGCTCTCAGACTATAAATTTGTAACCAAATAAACCCCTTTTATAAAAGCCAATCTATTTCTGGTATTTTGCATAACAACAGCATTAGCAAACCAGAACACTATGAAACCAGTTTAGGGATGACAAGAAATGGCCAAAATAAAACGATGATGTGGAACACATCCATATGTCATCAGTGGCTAAACCTATTACATCACAGGCAGAGGTAATTGTTGTGATCAACACTTTTACAGTGGCACAAAATAATCATTACAGAGTCAATAATGAATTGGTCAAGAAAGCCTCATAAAAACCAATTTGCAAAACAGGATTTTTAAAGTCAGAGAATCTTTACTCCTAATATTGAAAAATTGTGCTAATAGGTCAATAACATGATTTTAAAAATCAAAATTAGAAAGGGTAGGATCATAGAATATCAAAATCTACATACCTCAGAACTGGAAAGTCCAGAATCTCCATCATCTAAGTCCTTCAAAAGTTCAACCAGCCTTTTCTTCTCTTTATCAATCATAACTACTGGATTTCCTGAATCCTTGGCCAACTACAGAAGGTATTAATGGAAACCATTAAACAATCAAAGCAAGACATTGTTCAAGAAAATAAAAATGGGACTTGAGGCTTCTATAATGCAGATACACTAAGGTAAATTTTGTGAGATTACGCACTTCAAATGTGCTAGGTGATTTTATTTTATGCCAAATTTTTGTTCTTTAAGCAAAGATATTGCTATTAAAAGCAGGTACTCATGTTTACCATTTCAACAAACATTTTATTAAAAAAAATATAGCACAGGCAGTTGGTACACCGCTCTTTAAGTAATACACATCACTGCAAAAACATTTGCTGAATCAAGATGGCAGACAAAGATGCTTCAGGGTTCCATCTCCCACAGAAGCTTTGAACAACCAGCAAGAACTGGCCAAAACATCTTTTTCAAAGCTCCAGAAAACAGTTAAAGGACTGCAGTAATAAAGAGAGCGCTGAATGAAGAAAAAAGATACTTAAAAGTGGTAGGATCTCGTGACACCCTGCCTGGCCCCTCCCCCACTCCTCACAGGCTCAGCACTGAGCCAGCCCCCACTCCCAGGGCAAATCCCTGATCCTGGTTCCAGAAGGAGCAGAGAAACCCTCTTTTATATACTGGGATGCCTGGCCTAATATGTCTGGCGGTGGCCTGAAGGACTCACTATCTCAAAACGTTCCCTGCATGTAGAAGGCATTTCACAGAGCTCTCCTACAGAATGCTGTGGGAAAGCAGTCAGGTAGTGCGGCTGGGGACAAGGTATTGCTGGCTGTAGGATATATAATATCCTACAAGGAAGAGGGGACATTCATAACTGTGTAAACAGGGGAATTCCTAGGGCCAAATGCACATGCATAAGACAAGACACATGTGCAGAAAGGATCAGGAAGCACCTACAATTTGACTTGGAGCTATTGTCTAAACTCATTACATGGATAAACCCTGAAGGAAGGCTCTCGAACAGGTCAAAATGCAGACTGCTAAAAGTGTTTGTGCCAGTTTGGATATATTATGCCCCCCCCACGCACACACCAAAAGCCATATTCTTTAACTCAATCGTGTGGGGGCAGATTTATTAACATTTCTGATTAGTATATGACCTCTTGATTGAATGTTTCCATGGAGATTTGACCCTGCCCATTCGGGGTAGGTCTTGATTAGTTTACTGGCATCCTTTAAAGGGAGCTCACACAGAGAGCAGCTGAGAGAGACTTTTGGAGAGATGTTTGCTGACGCTTTGAGATGCCTGGAGACGTCTGGAGATGCTAGCCCAGACTTTGCTCCGGAGAAGCTAAGAGAGACCCCGATGCTTAGATGCACAGGAGTTGAAGAAGCTAAGAGAGACAAGCCCAAAGACATTTTGGAGAAAGCCATTTTGAAACACAACCCGGGAGCAAAGTCCAACAGATGCCAGCCACATGCCTTCCCGGCTGACAGAGGCGTTCCAGATGCCATCGGCAATTCTTCCGTGAAGGTATCCTCTTGTTGATGCCTTAATTTGGATACTTTTATGGCCTCAGAACTGTAAATTTGTGACCTAATAAATCCCCTTTATGAAAGCCAATCCATTTCTGGTGTTTTGCATTAATAAACAACTGGAACAGTGTTTTCTCTCTCTCTTTTTTTTTTTTTTTTTTTTGGTTAGTTCCTTGCATTCTGTCATAACACTAGCTGGATACGAGTTTAAGGAACAGAGGCCTCAGGGTCTGAATTCCAGTTATATCACATTAAAATATCAAAATATCCAAGTTTCAAAAAAAGATTACAAAACATCTAAAGAAACAGGAAGCAATGGATCAGGCAAAGGAAAAGATTAAAGCATTAGAAACCATCAAGAGGAGGATCAGACATGAGATATACCAGAAAAAGACTTTAAAAATGGTCCTAAATATGCTCAAAGAGCTAAAGGGAAACATGGACAAAGAACTAAAGGAAATCAGGAAGATAACGGATAAATACAAAGAGAATATCAATCAACATGGATAAATATAAAAGACAGCACTATTGTAGTTTTGGTCTGTAACTCCACTCTTTATTTCCCACAGTATATAAGAGGCAAATGCATAAACTGTAATGATAAATCAGTAGTTTGGGACTCGTAATGTATAAAAATGTAATTTGTGAAAAAACTTACCTAAAGGTGGGGGAGCAGAGGGGTATAGGAACTTAATTTGTATATACTATTGAAGTTGGTATCAAAGCAAATGAGATTGGTATAGATTTAGGATGTTAATGTAAGTTACATGGAATCTACAAAGAAAATATCAGAGAATATGCAAGCTAATAGAGAAATAAATTAGAAAATATGTTGCCAGGAGTGGGGTGCAAGGGAAATGGGAGATCTGCACATGCATAACATGTGTAGTTTCTGTGCGGGGACATGGGAAGGTTTTAGTAGTGGAAGTTGGTAAGGTTTCACCATATTTTGAATGGTACGCTTGGAAGTAGCTGAAGTGGAAAAGTTTATATTGTATATATGCTCCCACAATTAAAAAAAGAAAGAGCAACTAAAGAGACAATAGCAATGAAATACAACACATGATCCTAGATGGGCTCTAGCAAGGGAGGAGAAACGGCTCAAAGGGACATTATTGGGACATTTGAAATAATTTTAATATAGACTATAATCTTTATATCGATGTTAAATTTCTTGAATTTGATAACTGCACTTAAGGTGGTTACATAAGTGACTATCATTGCTCTTAGGAAACATACATAGCAGTATAAAGTGCTCAAGAAACATGATGTATACAAGCTACACTCAAGTGTTCAGAAAATGGATAGCCAGATGGAAAAGGAAAGAGGAAAGGGGAAGGGAGGAGAGGGGAGGGGAGGAAAAATTATGGCAGACAGTAGGCTCCATGGGGTGCAGACCACCAATTGGCCTCTGCAGCCTACGTTCTCTGCTCTGCTGTAAGCATTTTCCATTCACATTTCTAAATGCACCAGCTTTAAAATCAGTCTAATTGCTTTAAAAAAATCTATTTTATTAATATGCAATTTAAAATCTAGGAAACATTGTCCAAGGCTATTATCTAAATAAATGCATTTTCAATTTGGAGGTCCCAGACTCATTTGCAGACAGTGAAAAAAATGCAAGGAAAGGAAAGGACGCAATCAAATAGAAAATAGAATGCACCAAATGTTAATGAAGATAAGAATTGGTTTATAAAATTTCTTTCAGTTATATACACTGTTACAATTATGTCTACCTGTATTAGGTCAAAAAATATTTAAGTACACTAAGCACAACTATTGTTTTCACAACTCATTTAGTCCCACATTCTAGTTTCTGAATTTCTGAGTACATACCTCAATGTTTCTCTTAATAAAATCCAGGTTGTGTTTACCTCTGTGATCAATTTTTTCTGTATTTGAGGAAGGTTTCTTTTCTGCTTTGATCAATGACTCATTTCTTTCCACATCATAGGTAAAATCTAATATTTAAAAAGTTCAAATTTTTTATAACTATAATTGTCAATTATGCTAAAAATTCATTTTAAGCATATATTAAAATATATAAGAAATAAAATCCACATAAATTCTAGAATCCAGAAATCTAACACATAAAGATTTAATCTTGGGATGAATGTACTATCATAATTTCCAATGGAGACCTCATAAAATTTTTGTTATTCACGTTATCATGTACTAAACTTCTTGCTGTTGACTCCTTTGAAAAGTACGAAAAGAGCTCCAAGTGATACACGTGAAGGAGAACTCTCTGATAGTACATGGATTTTAAAATATATGTTAGTTTAGTCTTCTTATGAAACAAAACTTTCCCTAAAGACTGGAGTCATTTCCAGCTATTCCATTAATTTGTCATCACCCTTTATTAACAATAAACTTTTTGTTCAAACCTGTCTTTTAAGCAAGGACTAGAGATAAATATCTTGGATATTCTACATCCCATTTGCACAAGCTTCTAGAATCCCACTTAGTCAGCCTGAAAAGAAGCTTGAGTAAACCTCGGAGAGGTTCAGTTCCTGAGCATGCAAAACAAAGGGAGGAAAAACACTGTTGACTCTTAATCCCTTTATTAAATATCTTTTTTCACTCTAATCACATTTAAAGTTTTAAAACAAGATAATCTAAATCCTTCATCAAAGCTTCAAAAATAGGCACAAAGAGGAAGAATTCCCTTAAATGGCAAAAAGAGTCCACCCTACAAAATGGAATAAACTGCCACATCAAAGTCCACAAGGATAGGAAGACGAGGCAGTAGCTCAATCCAGAAAAGGCATACTTAAAGTTATCTTTATTTTATAAAAGAGATTAACTCAATAAAAAGGATTAAAGGAACTATTCCATTAATGTATTTATCAATAATTATCAAAGATTCAGTACAGATTTAATCAAAAAAGAATAAATTTTTATGACAATAGCAGGCAAGAACTAGGAAAAGAATAAGATCTCTGGATTTAATTTCTTTTCAAACACTCTTAAAAAATATTTTACTCAAATTTAGTTGTAAGTTTTTAGGCAAATAAATGCATAGTTTATAATTGGGGTTTCATTTTTTAACCAACGACACATAATTTTTTTCTTTATTAGAGAAATTGTGTATTTACAGAACAATTATTTTTTAAATCCACTATCTATAGTTAAAGTACAAGTTATTATGTTGGTGTGTGGCCATCTTAGATACATTATAAATAATTTTCCCCGTAATTTAAATTGCATATAGTCTTTTAAGTTAAAATATAAGGTTTATTCATTCAATTGAAGTCTTAAACAATACAATATTAAAATAACTCAAATAAATGAATCCCTGTCTATATGTATAATACATTTTCTTTAAAAATGACTTTTTATAAACTGTTGAGAGAAAACATGGGATTATCTGACCAAAATTCTCTCTCTAGAAATGTCTCTTCTCCCCTCCATCCTGGTGGTGACGCAATAGGAGCTGCCATGTTCTAACAGTGACCCCAAGCCTTGCTGAGCTGGATGAGCTGATCGGACCAGCAGGGTTAGTAGTCTAGGACTGTGGAACTGAGTCCCTCTTTCAAGGACTAACCAAAGCATAAGCTCTTGGAAAAATAAAGACAGCTGTCTACAGCTAGGATTCTTTCCATACATTTTCTTATTTGCTTAACTTAGGTTTCCATTACTTTCAGCCAGTATTTTGTTTTTTAAAAACTTTAATATGTAAAATTTCAAACATCCAAAAATAGAGAGAATGGTAAAATGAACCCCCAACAATTAGCTTCAACAACGATCTACTCTTGGCCAATCTTGTTTCATCTAAAACCCCATCCACTTCTACCCACCTCTGGATTAAATGACAACAAATAATTTCATCTGTGAATATTTTTTGTTTACAGCTAGTATTTCCTTGTGACAAAATGTATACTCATAAAAAAGTTTAAATATACCTTGACTGACATTCTTTATATGGTTTTCATAATCTTCTGGAGGGACTTGAGTGTGAAACACTGGAAAAAACGTGTCTTTGTTCTCATAGCAAGAAGGATCTGCTGAATTTTAAAAATCAGTTGTTCAATATACATAAATAAGATAAAGAACTGTCTATAAAAAGAGGCACTAAAAAAGAGAGAGACCAGATCCAATATTCTCCAATCCCCTCCACACACACAAATATATTAAGACAATATCACTTCAAAGTAGAAATCACAGTACACATGCACCACTGAAACAAACAACAGACGTCAAGATTGTCAAATTGTGTTTCCCTAGAACTTAAGAGCAAAGAGGATTACACGGATGTGCTAAAATACCACATTAAGTCTCCAGAGATAATATGACCAAGTCCCAATGTTCATAATACAGAGAACATGCACACCGAGTAACAGTAATTGTGTTTTTATTTTCTATTTTAGATCCCTAAGGAAACACTGTCAGATTTCAAATATATGATCAGTCATTTAGATAAAAGCATGTGTTTGAAAAAAGAAAATTTGTGAGATTCCCAGTAGTAAAACCTAAACTTGCTTCTTTTGTGATTTATTCTTTTAAGCTAATCTCCCCAAAGAAAAAAGGAAATTGTGGTTCTCGATTTTTTGTTTCAATGCCATTTATTTTTGTATTCTCCTATTAGCTAATGCAAACACTGTATATTTCCAAGAAACTGTTAATATAAATATCTTTTTTTTAATCCTCTGAGATACACACTTAACAGGAGAGAGTCTGCCAGGTTGTGGCACCAAAATGTTTTTGTTTCAGAAAAACATAACAAGTCTTCAAAGTGTTAGAGGATCCATGCCTACCTCTGGAAACGAACCTGGATCTAGCACCCACTCTCAGATGATACAAGCAAAGGAAGGAGGCAGAGGATATACTCACCCCAACACACAAACCTCACCAAAATCAAAATATAACACTTCTGACATTAAAAACAAATTCATCAATTCCAAAACCTTAATTTGGAATTTATAATAATATAGCTATAATAATGCAGCATCATTTGAATTGGCATTAAAAAGTTAATTTTTATACTATCTCTGTTGAGTAATTAATAAAGGAAATTAATGGTATAATCCTTTGAGGGGATTGGGGTGTTAAACTCAGAAGGAAAAAAAGGTCTAAAGTTCTTTTCAAACTTTAATATTTTTGGCATAACCATTAATTACTAAGAAGAAGTCTTAGATATTCATTAAAAGCAGGCTCAGCAAGTCAGCAACTTGGCAACATTTTATTTTCAGTTTAAGTAACATCATTTACTTAAAGTGATAGCAATATATTTATTTTTTACCCATTATTTCTTTTTAATAACAATTCCTCTCAATTTGATACTAAAACACCTTTAAAGATGAAAAAGTATGGAAACTGACAATGCCAAAAACTATTATAGCTAGGTAATATTTGGAGATTTTTAAGCAAGGGGATTTTTCTTGCCTGAAATTATTCTTGTGTCCCTGTGGCTCTTCACCCATCAGTTTAGTAATATTCAATGCCTCACACAGAAGGTGGAGACAGCCTAGAACAAAGACATCATAGCTCAACTGTGAGTTCCAAAGACCACAATTTTGAAAGCCAAGTATTCACAACTGCAAGTCTTAATTAAGCCTTTGAGAACGAAAGCATTGTCTGAATTCCAAGATTCTTCTTTCAGAAAGCCCTTAATAACCATAAAAAAAATAATAATAATGTAGAAGAAGATAGACTTAGAAAATAATCATTTGGTAACCATCGTAACTATGGTAACTAAGATTGATTCAGGTAAGAATCATCAATAGATGATAAAACTAGTGGGTGAAAGTTTGAGAAATAACAGGATTAATAGCCTCAAAAGTATCTCCCCATATGATAACATTCATTACAGAAGGGAAAAAGGTAATTTTCCAGTGGCAAAACCTGGTGGCCACCACCTTAACCAAGTGACCGAAGTTAACACCGCCAGTAGGGGATAAACCGACATAAGGTGCTTCTGAATATGATGCACTTCAGGACACATCACTTCTCTGGTATTCCCGCCAACAATGTATAACCTGTATCTAATCCAAATTGGGGGCCATTCTACAAAATAACAAGGCTGTACTCTTCAAAAAATGCTGATGTCATAAAACACAAAGAAAGACTAAAGACACATGACACCTAAATGCAACACATGATCCAGGATTTTTTTATATATATTTATTTATTTTTCTGCTATTGAGGACATTAGTGAGGCAATTGGCAAACTCTGAATAAAGTCTGTAGTCTGGATAACAGCATTGAATCAATGTTAATTTCCTGATTTATGTGTGTTCTTGCATGTATGTTTGGGTGTGTATGCGTGTATAAAGAGGGAGAGGGAGGGAGAGAGAGAGAGAGGGAGAAGGATAACAGCGATATTGTAAAACATTAACATTTGGAGGATCTGGGTAAAGGGTATTTGAGAATTCTTCGTACTTTTTTCGTAACTTTTCTTTAAATCTGTAAATTATGTCAAAATAAAAATTTTTAAGGGAAATTTTAACTTAAAATTTAACTTAAAAAGAAAAATTTTTTAATTCCTCTTCTCACTCCCTGAGAAATATTTATCTGAAAAAAACAAGGTCTCCCTTTAGAGATCAAGAGCCCGAGCTTGGAGGACTGAGCAAAGTTTGTAATAAGAGCCATGAAAGAGGAAGATTGCAGGATGTGATTAAGGAGCTTCCTACCACCTAGGGTGAAAATTAGAGAGGAAATAAAAGCCCACCTCTCTAATTTTTACCCTAGGAAAGAGGGAAGGACCTAAAAGAGTAACAGAGGGGATGATTTAAAGCAGACACAAGTGACATGGTGTGAGGCTGCTCCCTGGTACCCGTCCCCTTGGGGTTGAAATCCTGGAGTTGAATAGAGATCCCCAGAGAGGATGGGGAACCCAGAGCAGGGTGGGTTCTGTCCCATGGCACCCCTGGCACTCTGGGAGGAGACTGCACAGAGTGCTCCACATCTAGCCCAGATGGCCACAGGACGCAGGAGAGCAGCAATGACAGGGAGGCATGTGGAGAAGACAGGGCCTGACATAATCACAAACAAGCACATCTGCACACACACACAACAATTCCTGTGACTGGCCTGTGGCATGAAGGAGATCCCTCATGCCCTTCTGAATTAGAAAAAGCCTGGGTCATGCTGAGGGAGTGGGGGAGCAATGCCTCATAACCAGAGTGTGGCAACAGCATTTGCTGACAAACACCAAAAGGCTAAATGGCACCAGGTTTGCAGATGCCCAGGCCAGATTATGACCAAGATAGGGACATCTCTCAGAATACAGTCCTTCTTTGCACCATGATATTATCTAAACTTCCTCTGAGTACAGATACACCCAGAGGAAAGGGAGGGAGAGAGGAGAGAAAGGATGGGAAGAAACCTCAATAACTAAACATTTACCTAAAAGAAACTGAGCTTATCTGAAAGATAACAGGTTTGAAACCAGCACTGATTTGACTTAAATGTATTTTACCTCTACAGAGTAGAAAGAGGGGTTCATCAGTAAGTTGAGTTCAGATAAGGAAATAGTCTAATTTCTGCATATCTGAGTTATAGTATATAATTTTTAAACCTACTACACAAATATCTACTGCCAGAATCTAGAAGCAATTGCCACTAACACAAATGACAGAAATGGAGAGAGAAAAGCAAGCAGTGGCCAAGCAAGCATTGCCTACCTGGGTCTAGGAGGAAGACAGCCCACCACTTCCTGCCCCTTGACTCAAAGATGAAAGGAAGGGACCAACCAGAAAACCAGACCCCCCAGCCCCTTGAGCACTAGCACTGTTTGTTGAGGCACTCCAAGTACTGTTACCCAACTCTTGCCATACCTCTTTCTACATCCATTCAGAGGCTGCAATTCCCAGAATATAACCAGACAGAATATAGGTAGATGGTGGCAATGGAGATACAGGGCCTGCAAACAAACCCTCACGGTGGAGACAGAGACAAGATCCTAAAAGCCCTAAAGAACTAGGACTTATACTTGTTCCCAAAACTATATCAATTCTGAGCATCAAAAACCCAACCAGTATAGTAGAGCTTCACTGAGTGCATGCTAGCTAGACACCTGAAAGTAGAGAGATAGGCATAGAAACCTACCCAGCAACCACAGACTTGAAAACAGAATTTTACCGGCATCCAGGAAGAGAGCAGACCCAAGGCAAGAGCACCCTTTCACTCTATCGGCAAATGGCAGAAATATAGGTAGGTTTTTACCTGATTCAAAGATGAGAAAACAGAAGGAAAAACATGGAATACACGATAAGGGAAACCATGCCCTGGTGAGAGTGAACCTCTGAAAATATTTGCTTTAAAAATCATTACAGGTTTCAGAAAGATGGCAGATGAGGAGAGACAGAGAAAATTTCTCCTCCATGAGAAAAAACACTAGATAAAAGACAAAAAGCACTCCAAAACAGCAGTTCCAGGTTCCACCGGCTGGGCAGGTACTTCTACACCCACAGTGAGTATGTACGTGGAGAAGCCGAGAGACTGCATTTAAGACCTGAGTGTTTGGCCCAGAATGCCACCGGGGAACAGGAGGTTGGAGCCAGGGGACAAGCGCAGAGGGGGAGCAGCCTTAGGGGAGCAGCCTAGCCCACCCCAGGCACCCTCCTTAGTACTTGGCTCGGGTGATAACCCTTTGCAGACCAGTGGCCAAGAGCCCCCATGCCAGGGACTGGCAGTTAAAGCAGACAGATGAGCATGGAGGGGGGCAGCCTTCCATGCCCTGTGCAGCCATCTTTGCAGTTGACTTATAGACAACCCTTCAGAGCCCCGAGGCCAAGAGCTTCTTTGAGGGAATTCAGGATTCAGCAGGCTTGTGATGGAATCCACTCTTCCTCCACGGAAGCCCATGGTGTGCACAGCCTAGAGGCAGGGGTGCCACACAGAAGTGCCAGGAGCCCTCCCCCAATAACAGGGACTCAAGGGTGCACACCAGAAAGGGACTGTGGGGCATTAGAGCTGGAAGGTGAGACATGCAGCTCTGCAGCTCCAGAGTACTCCACCTTCAGCCCCGGAACAGCTGGGACCACTGTGTCCTCGAGTGGACTCCCTGCCAAACTGCGCAGGCATGCCCCCACCCACAGGGCTGGCAGTCCCAAATGCACACAGGAAATTGGTGCACTGATTGGACTTCCACATGGTTTGGACCCCCACTCAGTGCATGGATGAAGTTTGGGGGGAACTGGCTTGAGGGTAACAGGTAGCTCAAGAGAGTCATCTGCTGGTAGGTCAGGGAAAGTGCACTCCACCAAGTGTAGCTCTGCCAAATTATAGATAAATGTTCAAATAATCCTGCATATCCTAAAAGAACCCTATCAAGATAAGCAAATGCCAAGAGGCCAAAAACAACATAAAATTATGAAGCATATGAAGAAACCAGAAGATACGGATACCCAAATGTCCAAATTAAAAAGCCTGAGGAGACACAGAACCTGGAGCAATTAATCAAAGAAGTACACAAAAACATCAATGTCATGGCTCAGGAAATAAAGGATATGAAGACCCCAGGAGAGCATAAAGAAAAATCTGAAAGAGGAAATTTTTTTAAAATAGCTGGTCTTATGGAAATAAAAGATACTGCTGATGAAATTTAAAATATTCTTGAGACACATAACAGCAGATATGAAGAGGAAGAGGAACAAATTGGTGAACTCAAAGATAGGATGATGCAATGTGAAAGAACAAAAGAACAAAAGGTGAAAAAAATTGAAAAATTTGAAAAGGATCTCAGGGAAATTATGGATAACATGAAGTGCAAAAATATAAGAATCCTTGGTGTTCCAGAAGGTGAAGAGAAAAGGGCTGAGAAGAGTATTCAAAGACATTGTTGGGGAAAACTACCCAACCCATTTTAAAAGACACAAATATGCAAAACAAAGATGCCCAACAAACTCCAAAAAGAATAAATCTAAATAAACCTACTCTGAGACATATTCTGATCAAATTGTCAAATGCTGAAGAGAAGGAGAAAGTTTTGAAAGCATCAAGGGAGAAGTGATTCACTACATACAAAGGAAACAACATAAGACTAAGCACTGACTACTCAGAGGGCACCATGGAGGCAAGAAGGCAGTGGTATGACATATTTAAAATTCAGAGAGACAAACTGCCAGTCAAGAATTCTTTATCCAGTAAAGCTCTCCTTCAAAATTGAGGGAGAGTCTAAAATTTTCACAGACAAACAAATGATGAGAGAATTTAACAAGAGACCTGCCCTACAAGAAATATTAAAGGGAGCTCTACCAGCTGAGAAAAAAAAAGGCAGGAGAGAGAGGCCTGGAGAAGGACACAGAATTGAAGAGTATTAGTAAGCGTAACTTAAAGGAAACAACAAGAGAGAGGGAAAAAATATATGTGACAAATAAAAACCAAAGGATAAGATGGCTGATTCAAGAACTGCCTTCACAGTAACAACATCAAATGTCAATGGATTCAACTCCCCAATTAAAAGATACAGATTGGCAGAATGGATTAAAAAATATGAACCATTAATATGCTGTTTACAAGAGAATCATCTTAGACCCAGCGATATAAAGAGACTGAAAGCGAAAGGATGGGAAAAAAACATCCCATGCAAGATACAGCCAAAAGAAAGCAGGGGTAGCAATACTAATACCAGACAAAATAGACTTTAAATGCAAAGATGACATAAGAGACAAAGAAGGACACTATATACTAATAAAAGGGACAACTCACCAAGAAGAAGTAACAATCATAAATGTTATGCACCCAATCACGGTGCTCCAAAATACAAAGACAAACATTGGCAAAACTGAAGGAAGCAATAGATGTTTCCACTATAATCATGGGAGGCTTCAGTATACCACTCTCTCCTACAGATAGCTCACCCAGATAGAGGACTAATAAGGAAACTGAGAACCTAAACAATGTGATAAACAAACTAGACTTAACAGACATATATAGAGCATTATATCCCAAATTACCAAGATATACATTCTTCTCTAGTGCTCATGGAACTTTCTCCAGGATAGGGCATATGCGGGGGCAGAAAACAAGCCTCAATAAATTTAAAAAGACTGAAATTATTCAAAGCACTTCTATGACCATAATGGAATGCAACTAGAAGTCAATAACCATCAAAGATCTAGAACATTCACAAATATCTGGAGGTTAAACAACACACTACTAACCAATCAGTAGGTCAAAGAAGAAATTGCAAGAGAAATTGCTAAATATCTAGAGACAAATGAAAATGAGAACACAACATAGCAAAACTTACGGGATACAGAGAAGGCAGTACTGAGGGAGAAATTTATAGCTCTAAATGCATACATCAAAAAGGAAGAAAGAGCAAAAATCAAAGAACTAATGGAACAACTGAAGAAGCTAGAAAATGAACAGCAAACTAATCCTAAAGCAAGTAGAAGAAAAGAAATAGCAAGGATTAAAGCAGAAATAAGTGATATGGAAAAAAAAAGAGAGAATAAATAAAACCAAAAGTTGGTTTTTGGAGAAGATCAGCAAGATTGACAAACCCTTAGCTAGACTGACAAAGCCAAAAACAGAGAAAACCCAAATAAACAAAATAACAAATGAGAGGCAGGACATTACTGTGGATCCCTAAGAAATAAAAAAAAAAAAAAAAAAAAATTCTAAGAGGATACTCTGAACAACTGTATGCCAACAAACTAGACAATTTAGAGGAAATGGATAATTTCCTAGAAACCTAGACTGATCAGAGAAGACATAGAAGACCTCAATAAACCAATCAAAAGTAAAGAGATCCAATCAGTCATCAAAAAAGATTCCTACAAATAAAAGCCCAGGGCCAGATGGCTTTACAGGGGAATTCCATCAAACTTTCCAAAAAGAACTGACACCATTCCTACTCAAATTCTTTCAAAAAACTGAAGAAAATGGAACACCACCTAACTCATTCTATGAAGCCAACATTACTCTAATACCAAAACCAGATAAAGATGATACAAGAAAGGAAAACTACAGGCCAATCTCCCTAATGAATATAGATGCAAAAATTCTCAACAAAATACTTGCAAATTGAATTCAAAGACACATTAAAAAAATCATACACCATGACCAAGTGGAGTTTATCCCAAGCATGCAAGGGTGTTTCAACATAAGAAAATCAATCAGTGTAATACAACACATTCACAAATCAAAAGGGAAAAATCAAATGATCAATTCAATAGATGCTAAAAAAGCATTCGGCAAAATTCAGCATCCTTTTTTAACAAAAACATTTCAAAAGGTAGGAATTGAAGTAAACTTCCTCAATATGATAAAGGACATATCTGAAAAACCCACAGCCAGCAAAGTACTCAATGGTGAGAGACTGAAAGCGTTCCCCCTAAGATCAGGAATGAGACAAGGATGCCCGCTGTCACCACTATTATTCAACATTGTGCTAGAAGTTCTAGCCAGAGCAATCGGCAAGACACAGAAATAAAAGGCACCCAAATTGGAAAGGAAGAAGTAAAACTGTCATTATTTGCAGATGATACAATCTTATATTTGGAAAACCCTGAGGAATCAATGACACAGCTACTTTAGCTAATAAACAAATTCAGCAAAGTGGCAGGATACAAGATTAATCCACGTAAGTCAGTAATGCTCTTATACACTAAAAATGACCTAACAGAAGAGACACTCAAGAAAAAGATTCCATTCACAATAGCAACTAAAAAAATCAAGTACCTAGGAATAAACTTAACCAAGGATGTAAAAGACCTCTACACAGAAAATTATATAACTTTACTAAAAGAAATAAAAGGGGACCTAAAAAGATGAAAAAATATTCCATGTTAATGGATAGGAAGGCTAAACATCATTAAATTGTCAATCCTACCCAAAATGATCTACAGATTCAAAAAATCAAAATTCCAAAATCTACTTTGCAGACTTGAAAAGCTAGTTAATGAATTTATTTGGAAGGTAAAGGGGCCTTGAATTGCAAAAAACATTTGAAAAAAGAAAAATGAAGTGGGAGGACTTATACTTCCTGACTTTGATGCCTACTATAAAGCCACAGCCAGCATAGTACTCAATGGTGAGAGACTGAAAGCGTTTCCCCTAAGATCAGGAATGAGACAAGAATGCCACTGTCACCACTATTATTCAACATTGTAATAATAGTAGTCAAAACAGCACAAAGATAAACATATTGATCAATGAAATCAAACTGAGAATTCAGAAATAGACCCCCAGATCCAGAGTCGACTGATTTTTGATAAGGCCCCCAAATCCACTGAACTGGGAAAGAACAGTCTCTTCAACAAATGGGGCTGGGAGAACTGGATATCCATATCCAAAAGAATGAAAGAGGACCTCTACCTCACACCCTATACAAAAATTAACCCAAAGTCAATCAAATACCTCAATATAAGAGACAGTACCATCATATTCCTAGAAGATAATGTAGGGAAACATCTCCAAGACCTAGTATTAGAAGGTCGCTTCTTAGACCTTACAACCAAAGCACAAACAACAGAAGAAAAAATACATAAATGGGAACTCCTCAAAATTCAAAGCTTCTGTAGCTCAAAGGAATCTGTCAAAAAGGTGAAGAGGCAGCCAACACAATGGAAGAAAATATTTGAAAACCATGTATCTGATAAGAGACTGAAGTCTTCCATATATAAAGAAATCCTACAACTCAATGACAGTAGTACAAACAGCCCAATTAAAAATGGGAAAAAGATATGAAAAGACATTTCTCCAAAGAGGAAATACAAATGGCTAAAAAACACATGAAAAAAATGTTCATATTCACTAGCTATTAGGGAGATGCAAATCAAGACCACAAGGAGATATCATCTCACACCAATAAGAATGGCTGCCATTAAACACACAGGAAACTACAAATGCTGAAGAAGATGTGGAGAAATTTGAACTTTTATTCATTGGTGGTGGGACTGTATAATGCTACAGCCACCCTGGAAGACAGCTTGGCAATTCCTCAGAAAACAAGATATCTAGTTACCCTACAATCAAGCAATTTCACTTCTCAGTATATACCCAGAAGATCTGAAAGCAGTGATACGAACAGATATTTGCACACTGATGTTCATAGCAGCATTGTTCACAATTGCCAAGAGATGGAAACAATCCAAATGTCCTTCAAAAGATGAGTGGATATACAAAAGGTGGTATATCATACCATGGAATACTACACAGCAATAAGAAGGAACAAGGTCAAGAAACGTATGACATGGATGAACCTTGAAGACATTATGCTGAGTGAAATAAGCCAGACACAAAAGGAGAGATATAATATGTTACCACTAATGTGAACTCTGTGAAAAATGTAAAATAATGTCTTATAAGGTAGAATATAGGGAACCTAGAGATAGACAGAAGCTAGCGAAGGGGAAATGATAATCTAACATGTACAGATATGATAACGAGGGTGAACTTAATGGTACGGGAATGGTCAGGTGTGACTAAGGTTCATTAATGGGATTACAAGTATCAGTGACTCACTGAAGGCAAACATTTTTGCAAATTGTTATTTAAAGGCATGTAACCCACAGAGTAACATCACAAACCTAAATAAGTTTTAGCATGATATACGTATAAGGTATGACACTAGTGCAGAGGGTTAACAACAGAGTGGTATATGGAAAACTATCCATTACATATGTAAAACTATGTTTAACAGAAAAATCAACACTACACTAACACTAGGAATGAATAATTAGCAGCTGATAAGAGCTCTGGGATGTATTATGCTATGATAATTGTTTAAAGTTGAAAGTGATGAGAATTGTACAATTAAGTGAAGATAATGTAAGAAACTAACAATTTATCTTAGGATAGAATATATATTAAGTGAAATAAGAACCTACTACTTAATAAATGAAGCCCTCAACTTGAGGCTTGCTCTTGTGAAACCTAAGGGGTATAAATGGGAGGCTAAGCCCTCCTATAATTATGCCTAAGAGGCACCTCCAGGGAACCTCTTTTGTTGCTCAGATGTGGCCTTTCTCTCTCTAAGCCCAACTCAGCAAATAAATTCATTAACACCCCCCACCCGCCATGAGGGACATGACTCCCAGGGGAATGAATCTCCCTGGTGATGTGGGACATGATGCCCAGGAATGAGCTTGGCCCTGACAGTGAGGGACTGAAAATGTCTACTTGACTAAAAGGGGGAAAAAATAAAGAAAGGTAACAAGCTGAGGTCACAGTGACTGAGAGATCCCAAATAGAGTTGAGAGGCTATCCTGGAGGTTTCTCTTATGCAAGCTCCAGCAAGACATCCCAAATGGCCACAGTAAGCTATGCCGTTTGCAAAAGTAGTCCCCAAATACCCAGGTCCCTACCTGAGATTCTATAAAAGATTCACTCACTAAGTTTTATCTCTCAGAAACTTAAATCCACCAGAGCATTCCTATTCCAGACAAGTCCTAAAACCCAGAGGCAACAGCCTCTTTAAGAACAACAACCAGATGCAGCCCCCTTCTCCATACTGTTGACACCCTCTTTCAATATGAACAAGTTAGGGTGCTCACTGCCTAGACATCCCTGAAGATGGAGAAAGCGATTAAGTGAAAGGAAAGAGTAGCAACAAACAAGATTTATAAAAAGTCTATGAATACTGAAACTTTATATAAATATATATATATATTTTAGATGCTGGGATATTGGAATAGCTGAAAGGAGGTAAATGACGTGGTGGAACTGTAACCTATAACATCCTTTGAAATTTGCTCTATACTTATTCATTGAATTGTGCTTTGAAAGTCTTCACCTTTCTGCATATACCCTATATTACACAATAAGGAAAAAACTGAAACTGTGGAACTATAACTGTGCTGGTTTGGATGTATTACGTCCCCTAAAATGCCATGTTCTTTGATACAATCTTGTGGGGACAGACATATTAGTGTCGATTAGGTTGGAACCTATTGATTGTTTCCATGGAGATGTGACTCAATCAACTGTGAGTGAAACCTTTGATTGGATAATTTCCATGGGGGTGTTACCCCACCTCATTAAATCACTGGAGTTCTACAAAAGAGTTCACAGACAGAAGGAGTGCTGCTGCAGCAAAGAGAGACATTTTGGACATGGCCTTTGAAAGCAGACTTTTGCTGACACTTTGCTCTGAAGAAGCTAAGAGAGGACAAAACACCCCAAGAGCAACATTTTGAAGAATGAACAGGAGCTGAGAGAGGACCTGGAACACAACCCGGGGTCAACAGACACCAGCCATGTGCCTTCCCAGCTAACAGAAGTGTTTCAGACGCCATCGGTGTTCTTCAGTAAAGGTATACTCATGTTGATACCTTAACTGGACATTTTCATGGACTTCAGACTGTAAACTTGTAACCAGATAAATCCCCTTTATAAAAGCCAATCTATTTCTCATATTTTGCATAATGGGAGCATTAGCAAACCAGAACAGTAACCCATAACAATTTTTGAAATTACCTATATAACTGCTTGTTGAGCTGTACATCGAAAGTTAACACCTTCCTGTGTGCATGCTGTATTTTACAATAATGGAAACAGCTGAAATTGTGGAACTGTGACCTATGATATTCTTTGGAATTTGCTCTCTGTTAAATCATACTTTGAAAATTATCACTGTCAGGTATGTACATTAAACTTCACAATGGAAAAATGCATTTAAAAAAGAGAGGTAAAAAAAATCATTACAAAATTTCTGAAAACCTTGTGCCAACCTCAATATACAAAAATGCATGATGAGAAAATCACAAGGACTTTCAAGAAGAGGATGAGACTATAAAAATACAGATTCAAACAATGGGGAGCTGGGTGAAATAAGGAGAGATTACAAGAAAACCAATGTGAGAGTGTGTCCTTTAATTGGCTAATTTAAAAATAGACTTTTAAAAGGCTCACTGTCTTACATATATGTCATTGGACTCTAAATATTTTTTCTGTTTAGGGTTCCTTCCTGAAGAATTAATATTAAGTTTACTATTAATTAATATTAATATTTATTAATATTAAGTTGCATGTACAATATTTTTAAGATGGTAAACATTTTCTTTGGTTATTATTTCTGTACCAATTGTACTGATTTCTTTATCAGAGTCTCCTATAATCTTTAGATACTTCTAGTCCCTGCCTCCATACTTAACATCATTTATTTCATCATTTCCTCTTCTATTTATTCCTTCATGTTCTGGAATGCCCCTTAACTTACTCTTTGTTTACATCATCCCCTTGTCTTCATCTTTGTCTACTCACTCCCCAAGATTTTCACCTCTGGTTTCACAAATAACATGCATTTTGTACCCTACTGATGATTCCAATCAGTTTTCAGAAACTTTCTAAGATGAATGCAGGTTAAATAAACAAGCAGTAGGATATTTTTATATATTTCAAATTCTGTACTCCACAGACAGAAATAGTCCTTGGAAACTTACAATAACAGTCCACGGAACACTTACAAAAGTTAATCATAGATTAGGCCAATGTTTCTCCTTGGGGCACTAATCATATTTTAAGCAAAACAATTCTTTATGTGGGGCTTTCTTGTACAATTCATGACCTTTGGCATACCTGGCCTCTTGATAATAAATCCCAGTAGACCCCCCAGCCTCCCCTCACTGCACCTCATTAAGCCAACCAAAGCTGCACACATCCAATATCCCCTACAATTGGAGAACCACTCTACTAGACTATCAAGAAAATTTCAGTATATTCAAAATATCAAAGCAGTGACCACACTGTAATAAAATTCTATATTAGATTTTTAAATATGGAGCTCATGAAAAATTCTGGAAGACAAGAGAAAGATACCACCATTTTCTAGATAACTATTAAATCAATGTGGAAATAAAAACACAAGAACAACTTGTACACAATAATAAAAATGATGACACCATATATTTAAAAACTTAGTATACAGGTATGGCTGTACTTAGAAACAAATTCATAGCAATGTTGCTTTAAAAGAATTTTAAGAGAAAATAAAATGAGAACTAATTCAACTCAAAAAGCTTCAGAAAACAATGATATGAAATAATAAAGATACGAATTAGAATTATCAAGGAGATCCAAAACTAGTCCTTGAAAGCACAAAAAGAAAAGTCCACAAGTATAAATTTTTAAAAAGAAAACACTATAAAGCTACAGTAATCAACATAGTGTGGTACTGGTGAAAGAACAGACAAATAGATCAGTGGAACAGAATAGAGAGACCAAAAATAGACCCATTCAAGTATAGTCAACTGATGTGTAATAAAAGAACAAAGGTCATCCAACAGCAAAAGGACAGTCTTTTCAGCAAATGATGCTGGAATGACTGGACATACCAGCCAAAAAAGCGAACCTAGACACAGACCCAAAACTTCTCACAAAATTAACTCAAAACGATCACAGACCTGAGTGTAAAACAGAAAACTATAAAACTTCCAAAAAAAACGGGAGAAAAATCTATACAACCTTGGGTTTGGTGATAAATTTTTAAATACAACACCAAAAGCAAGAATTATGAAAGAAAAAAATTGGTAAGTTGGATTTTTCAAAATTAAACATTTCTGCTCTCTGAATGACATTATTAAGAGAATGAAATGACAAGCCATAGACTGGAAGAAATTATTTGCAAAGAACATCTCTGATAAAGGACTTATATTCAAAATATACTAAGAGCTCTTAAAATCTCAGCCTTAAGAAAAAACAACCAACTAAAAAAATGGTTAAAAGATCTGAACAGAGACCTCACTAAAGAAGATATACAGGAGGAAAACAAGCATATGAAAACATGTTCCGCATCCTTTTCATTAGGGAAATGCAAATTAATAAAACAATGAGATATCACTACACAGCTATTAGAATAGCTAACGTCCAAAAAACTGGCAATAACAGTTGCTGGCAAGGATGTGAGGATATAGAGCAACAGGAACTTTCATTCGTTGCTGGTGGGAATGCAAAATGGTATAGCCACCTTAGAAAACAATTTATCGGTTTCTTACAAAGCTAAACATAGGCTTACCATATGATCCAGCAATCACACTCCTAGGTATTTAACCAAATGTGTTGAAAGCTTATGTCTACACAAAAACCTGCACACAAATGTTTATAGTAGCTTTATTCATAATTGCCCAAAACTGGAAGCAACCAAGATGTCCTTCAGCAGGAGAATGGATAAACAAACTGCAGTACATCCATAAAATGAAATATGATTTAACAATAAAAGCATTACGAGCTATCAAGCCACAAAAAGACGTGGATAAATCTTAAATACATATTGCTAAGTGAATGAACCCAGTCTGAAAATGCTACATACTGCACAATTTCAATTAAATAATATACTGGAAAAGGCAAAACTATGGAGATAGTAAAAAGATCAGAAGTTGCCAGGAGTTCAGAGAGGGGGCAAGGATAAAAGGGTGAAGAGCAGGGGATTTTTTAGGGCAATGAAACTATTTAGTATGATACTGAAATGGTGTTTACATGACACTATGCATTTTTCAAAACCCATAGATTTTTATGGCACAGAGTGTATGCAAATTTTCAAAAAATATTTAGAATGTCAAGGAATCCCAGGATGGAATGCAAAATGTAACTGTAATACAAATGTACGAAACAACATCACTGAAGGGAATGGGTAAGAAACGTGTTCAGGTAAGTAAATTTGGAAATGAGTGGGGTCTGCAAGATCAAAAGCAACAGAAACTGCACAGAGTACTCCAGTTTACTGTTTCCCATGGGGGTAGAGGTTAACAATTCTGATACTCCAAAAAGATAATGTTGAAGTCCTATTTTCTAGTACCTTAGAATGTGGCCCTACTTGGAAATAGGGATGTTACAGATGGAATTAGGCAAGTTAAAATGATGTCATACTGGAACGGGGGGAGGGGGGGGCCTTAATCCAATATCACTGGTGTCCTTTTAAGAGAAAATGCATACACACAGATGGACCTAGGGAGAATATCATATGGTAACTGAGGCAGAGAATGCCATGGATTGCCAGCAAGGCACCACCAGAAGTCAAGAGAGAGGCATGGAACAGATTCTTTGCTACAGATTTCAAAGGAAGCATGTCTCTGCTGACACCTTAATTTTGTACTTCTAGCCTCCAGAACTGTGAGAAAACGATTTCTGTTCTTTTAGGCCACCCAGTTTGTGGTACTTGGTTACAGCTGCCCTAGGAAACTAAGATGCCACTATACATACTTAGTAGAAATGAACAATTAAGAAAGTAAATGGCATATGTTGAGAACCATGCTTTTCATTGTTGGAGTGGGAGATTACAAATAAGCAAGGGGAGTAAGCTAGAATGAGCCATGTGGCAATGAATTAGAGTCGGAGATATCAGTATGAATCCATGTTTAGCTAAATATAGATACAGATGGTTACACATAGAAATATTAATAGATGTGTATATAATGGGTTGGTATACACACATGTCAGCTGAGAGCCTAGAAGCAATGACACCCCAGTAGCAGCAAGCGTAGCCAGAGCCCAGATCTTGGTTTCTAACACCATTCTCCAGTAAAAGGAACCAGGGCTCCTTGGAGAATTGGCTGATTTTAGGACTTGGGTGAGAAATATACAAAATGAGCTTGGAGTATCTTACAGTGCCAAAAAGTAAGGAAGTGCTAAAAAAAAAAAAAAAAAAAAACACCCCAAAGATGGGGACATATCAAAGGACACAGGAGCCAACTGAAAGAGCTCCCACTGACCAAAGCTAGAACCATTTAAGCACCAAAATAGAGTAGTATTAGGTTATAATCCAAAACCTAAAATAAATATCAATGAGTCCATTCTGCTATAAATAAATAAATGGGCAATAAGAATTCCAAATAATATATACAGATACTCCACCCTCAAGGAAGTAGAATGTCCCCACTCTCTAAGGTTGGGCTATACATAGTGACTTCCTTTCAAAAAGGACAGGATGGAAAGGGGACAAGAAGAGTCACTTTACAGTGAAGAAACCTGACAAACACTTCCTCAGCCAGATGATCAAGGTCAACATCAACAGAGATAAGTCATGCCAGTAGTGTGTACCCTTAATATGTGTGATGAGAATGGCACATCACCTCTGTGGTCTTCCTCCCCAAAACCCAAAACCCCAGTCTACTCTTGAGAAAAACATGACAAAAATCCTAACTGAGCAACTGACGGATAGTCTACAAAATATCTGACCAATACTCCTCAAAGTTGTCAAGGTCATCAAAAAAAAAAAAAAAGACTGAGAAACTGTCACAGCCAAGAGGAGTCCAAGGAGACATGACTATTAAATGTAATGTGGTATCTTAGAACAGAAAAAAGGATGTTAAGTAAAACTAAGGAAACACGAAAAGTATAGACTTAAGTAAATAAGAATGTATCAAGGTTGGTTAATTAATTGTAACAAATGTAAGATATTAAAAATAAGGGAAACTGAGTGAGGTATATCAAACATCTCAGACATCTCTATATTATCCTTGTAATTTTTCTGTAAATCTAAAGTTGATCTAAAATTAAAAGTTTTTTTTAAACTATCAGATTTTAAAAGATAGAAAAAACATAAAATTTAAAATAAGAGGATTATAAATAATAACAAGAATTATTATAAAAGACACATGAAATTTTATGGTAAATTTTTAAATTTTGGCAAAATTAATACTTTAAAGGCTTGGTGACATGACTGTCTTGCCAAAACTGTCTACAGAAGAAGTAGTGAACTGAAATAGTAGATATGAAAGAAGCTGAGCAAAGAGTCAGAGAATTGCCTCCAAAAAATTATTTGAACCAGATGGTTTATCCAGTGAAATCTTTCAAATTTTTAGGGGACAGAAAATCTCCATATTATATAAACTGTTCAAAGCATAGAAATAAATGGACAGTCACTTCCATTCATTGTAAGTTAACATAGCCTGACAAAGCAGACACATACATACACCTTACCCCCACCTCCACCCCAACAGCACACACATACAGTCATGCATGCAAATACATACACACACAAGTAATCACACTTATAAATATAGATTCAAAAATTCTAAATAACACTCAATCATATCTAGCAATAAATTAAAAGAATAATTCTCCATAACAAAGAAGAGTCGAACCAAGAATGACTGATTTAGTATGTGAAATCTATTAATTTTAAAAAAGTAAATACGTTGTCAAGAAAGAAAAACTTTATGATAATTAGATATTGACATAAAAAATAGATATTGAAATGCATTCAATAAATTTCAACACCAAGTCCTCCTAGTTCTCAGAATAGGAAAAAATCATTGAAAAGGATGTAAAAATTAACATTATTTCCAGGTAATATGTTCATTGACTTACAAGACCCAAGGCAATCAACTAAAGATAATTAGAATAAGATAATTTAGTTAAATGTTCAAATAGAAAACAAATTATAAACTTGCAAAAAATCACTAGCCTTCCTCTGTATCATTAATAATCCACTAAACAATATGAAGTGAACACCAATCATTGTAATAATATTAAAAGATATATATATATCCTAAGATATTACCTTTAGCTAATAAAGGTAGGAGACATGAAAAATTCTTTAATAAATAAAAGATCATTGAATGCAAAACACCAGAAATGGATTGGCTTTTATAAAGGGGGTTTATTTGGTTACACAGTTATAGTCTTAAGGCCAAGAAGTGTCCAAGGTAACGCATCAACAATCATGGGTACCTTCAGTGGAGGATGGCCAATGGTGTCTGGAAAACGTCTGTTAGCTGGGAAGGCACGTGGCTGGCATCTGCTCCAAGTTCTGTTTTCAAAATATCTTTCTCCCAGGATGTTCCTCTCTAGGCCGCAGCTCCTCTTCAAAATGTCACTCTCACATGCTCTTGGGCGTTTGTCCTCTCTTAGCTTCTCCTGAGCAAGAGTCTGCTTTCAACAGCCATCTTCAAACTGTCTGCCATCTGCAGCTCCTCTCTCAGCTCCCGTGCATTCTTCAAAGTGTCCCTCTTGGCTGTAGCAAGCTCGCTCCTTCTGTCTGAGCTCAAAAAGTGCTCTAGTAAACTAATCAAGGCCTACACTGAATGGGCGGGGCCACACCTCCATGGAAATTATCCAGAGTTATTACCTACAGTTTGGTGTGTCATATCTCCATGGAAACACTCAATCAAAGAATTACAATCTAATCAACATTAATACATCCGTCCACACAAGATTGCATCAAAGATAATGGTGTTTTGGGGGATAATACATTCAAACTGGCACATCATATTTATGATATACACTATGTTCCTGTGGATGTGGTCTGGTTGTCATTGGAATAATAATAGCTTAATTTACTAAACATTTACTATGTGCTTTAGGGGAAACCAGTTACCATGTTGTGAGGACACTTAGGCATCTTATGGAGAGGAGACGTTCACGTAGCAAGGGACTAAAAATCCAGCCAAGAGCCAACAAGGACCTGAGGCCTGCCAATTTACAATGATTGTGTAGGAAAATGATATCAGAGAGACAAGATGACAGGACTGAGAGCTGTTTAAATACCCTAAGGGAGAAATGGTGAAGGCTGGAATCAAATCATTATAATGGGGTGAAAAGGTAGAAAAAAATAATCATTTGAGGAACTATTACTCCCTTTATTTAAAAGGATAAAAGGAGAAGAAAGTCAGAAAGAAGATTTTGGTATGTTTGTACATGTACATTTAAAGTTCAAGACCAAATAGGTTTGGCTCTAAACTCTTTAAAGTAGTTTAACTAGATGCTGCCATCTACTGGGCAGAAATTACTTATACAGTGTTACAAAGGTGTGGGTGAACACACATTGTCATAGTGTAAAAATACAGTTATAGAGGGAAATGGAGAGAGATGTCTGTTCTCATAATAAACTATATAGAAACATTTTACTTAGAAACTTACAGCTAAATATAAGTTTGACCAAAACATATATTTTTAATTGTTATAATAATTTTAATTAACAGGGATAGTGGGTAACATGGAGAAGAAACTAATCTCAGAGTGGCACAGATATAAGCAGTTTCACACCGTCGTACAATAGGTGACTGTGTTGTATACAGTGTTGTAATGGTAGGAATATGTGCTATATTGTCAAATGGGACTCTTGCATTTCTACTCATTTCTTTCATAGATGCACTGAAAATACTTTGCTAATAATACCTTTCTTAAGCTAAAGATTTCAAGAGTTTCCTCTTGCTAAGTGCTAATCCTTTATTTGCATCTTTATTATATGGAGAAGTTTGTGGTTTCTCTAAGTTGATTAGATTTAACTGATATCATTAGCCATGATTGTACTAATGTAACACAGATTTAAGGTGTAATTTGTATTTTGGTATCTGTACAGTACCAAAATAAAACATATCTTCCAAGTTCATATATGTATTGTAAAGTGTTTTTGACGTATTAGATCTATATATTAAATTAAGCTGAGATTTATTGTTCCCATTTTGGTAAATTTTAGAAAAACTGCAGCTGCCATTTTAGATTGAGAAAAGATATAATGTAGCCTAAAGTAAATATAACTCATTTTTTAAAGATTTTTAAAAATTAGATGCGTGGCAATAAAGTACTGCTAAATGCATACCTATGATGTGCACAGCCACCAGGAAATTTTATTAAGGAATTAGCTTTTCTATTAAAAGACAGTCATCAAAAAGATTCTAATTAAATGTGACGAAGCCAGGAATACAATAATGTTGTCTCTTCATTTTAGTGAACAAGTCAAGTGTGATCTAATGAAGACAGCCAGTATCAACAGCAAAGGGCAATCAACACTTGTTTCATCTAATAGGATCTTTTATTCTCATTTCCTTTTACATTGACCCTTACTTTTGCGTCTTATCTGCACACAGTAAACACTGCCAATACATAACAATAACTAAGAATTCAAAATCTAAACATTGAAAATTTACATGATAATATTTAATGCAACGATTCTCTCAGAACACAGCTTTTAAGCCCCTTGTAACTACAACTTTCAGCCTGTTGAGGCCAATTAATTCCCATGTTAGAACCTTAGTGCTAATCTAACATTATTGTGTCTATAATCATATGACTCCAGGGATACAACTGGGAGCTCTATAGGTTTCAGCCAAACATACATGCCTCAAGCATTAAAAATTAAACATTTTCCACATCTGATTTGATTTTTAAGAAAGGACAACTGAAAACAAATGCCTTGCCCTCCAGGGCCAAAAGCTCACTTGGTACTGAACTCTACAACCAAAAAGGTGAATGTTAAAAGATGCCCATGGATCCCCTTCCAGGGAGGCCTGTCTTATACTGCATGCTCCACAGTCAGCCACAAGCATGGTCTTTTGGAAATGCCTCGCCCTTTACTGAAATCAACATTTAGTTCCTAGTTTCTAAACTGCAGATGCTGTGAGACTATAATATTCAGAATAATATTCCTGACAGTCCATGTTTGGAGTTTGGAATAAGGGAGGGTAGTCTCAATTCTACAAAGGTTTAGAATTACCAATAGATATGAAAGGAAATGTAAGAAGTATATTTCTAGACATACATTTCATACACAAGTGTCTGACATTTCACTTAGTAAAAATGCAATTTATAAGCTATAGGTTTAGAGGTGCTTTATATATTTTTTTGTAATAATATAGTCGATGCTAAACAATAATCAGAGAGAAAAATAGTTTTGGAAAAACATGTTTTTCCAGGAAACTTTTTAGAAAAGAAGACAACTTTTTCCCCTAATAAAGTTTATTACAAAGATAATTACTGATTGAACTAAATAATTTTTTTTTACTTCTGTAAAATAAGAAATACCACCAAATTAAAGAAAAATGACGTGCTGGAAAAAATATTTTTGGTATTTACAATAGACAAAGATTTAAGATCCCCAATACATAAAGGAGTCTTTCAAATCAGTTTAAAAAAAAAACTTACTTTGTAACAGAGCCTGAAATAAGAATAGGTAATCCACAAAATGGCTAATAAACAGAAAAATAAATATTTCACCTACCTTATAGGTGATGATAGGCACCTACCTTATCATGCCATTTTAAATAAGCAATGCTTTAAAATAATCATAAAACCCACTGATGTTGTGAGTATAGGAAAACAATACTTAAATGCAGTGTTGGTAGAAGTCGAAACTGGTATAACCTTTCAATAAGTCAGTATGGATAAAACTCTTTAAAAAATCCAACCTCTTTAACTAAATAATTTCTCTTCTAGGAATTTATTTGAAGGTAATAATGCAATAATTGCCCAAAGATGTACATTACAGTTTTATGAATAATTGAAAAATTGGCAAAGGAAATAATCTAAATGTTCAACAACAGAGTTTTAGTTAGACAAATTTTGGTAATCCATGTAATGAATTACTATGCAGTCATTAAAAATAATGACTATGCAAATTTTCCCCATTAACATTGTTGCATAACAAACCAACCAAAACTTAGTGCTGAACAGTAATAATTATTGTCGAGTGCAATAATTGGGGGGGTGAGGAGAGTCCCCCTAGGGCTCAACCTCAGGCAGGAAGGCATTTGTGAGTCTCGGGCTGATTGGCTCTGGCCTTCCAGCTGTGAGCCAAAGTTGAAATGAAAATGCAGTTGTTCGGGCCTCAAATTAAAAAAATAAAAGTGGAAATAATTGGTAGGTAAAAGTTTGAGGAGAAATCAGATTATTACACAGTCTTAAAGTATCTCCCCCAGATACGCATCAATTACAAGGGGAAAATAGTAACTTGACAGTGGAGAAACCTAGCACGTACATGATTCAAGATAACATCACAAGTAATAAGATGCCCCTGATATGACGCACTGAGAAGGGCACATCACTTCTGAGGGATTCTTGCCAAAAATGCACAACCTCCATCTAAGCCTGAGAAAAGATCAGATAAACCCAAATTAAGGGACATTCTACAAAATAACTGACCAGCATTCTCTAAAAGAGTCAAGATCATGAAAGACTAGGAAAGCCTGAGGAACTATCTCAGATTGTAGGAAACAAAGGCCTGACAATAAATGCAATATGGGATGTTGGGATGGATCCTGAAAAAGAAAAAAGACATTAGTGGAAAAACTGGTGAACTCTGAACAAAGTCTGTAGTCTAATTAACAGTATTACACCAATGTTAATTTCTTACTTTTGATCATTGTACTATGGTTATGCAAGATGTTAACACTAGGGGGAATCTGGGTGAAGGGTATATGGGAACTCAATGTTTATTTTTGCAACTTTTCTGTAAGTTTAAAATTATTTCAAATTAAAAAGTAAAATCAAATGCAGTGGCATAAAACAATGACTATTTTATTATGCTCATGATTCTGTGGGTCAGGAATTTGAGCAGGACACAGTAGGAACAATTTCTCCATCATGAATGGGCCTCAGTTGAGCTGCCTTCATTTGGCTAGAGAAGTCTGGAGCATCTCAACTGGCCCACATGTCTAGCCTTCGTGATTCTCTCTCTGGGGCTGAAATGTCCAAGAGCGCTCCTTCATTCACATGCAGAATTAATTGGCTGGTCTTAAAAAGCAGTCATGTGAGAGAACAGGAAATAGGACAAGTCAGTAACAGATTTTCAGGAACAGGGTTATATAGGCCCAGATGAGGCAGCTCCTGGGCAGTAAGGGGAATGTCTGTATGCACCGGGTGTCTCAGGGCATCTAAGAGGGAGACAAAGTAAAGGCAAAGACAAACTTTGTCTATTTCCCAATTTTTCACTGCCCTAGTCCCCTTATCCCTAAGCAGATACAAACCCATGAAGACTCTGAAACATACCTAAACTCAGGATAATGCCATGTAATCCTACCTAACATGATCAATAATTTCTCCTCAAGAAGAGTAAAACTCACAAAGAATAGGAAGAAAACATGGGTTGACAATTTTACTTTAATCCAAATATTCCATGACTCTGGAATAAAAATAAAGATGAATGACACTTCAATTTTACTCACCAACAGTTTCTTCTGATGCAGCCGTCAAAGCCAAAAACTTTTTTGTATTTTCCATCTCCTCATTAGTTTGCAAAGCTTCACCATTTTGTGCAAACTTATGAAAGAGAAATGAAAGTTTACACATGGGAAAAGAAGGTAGCTATATTTTTATGAATTCTAACATGGTCCCAAAAGTGTACATACAACCTAGAAGGCTCAGGCCATTTTTAGTCTTTTAATTAGGAAATCTGTTAACATTTCCTGTTTCAGCAGCATCTGTCAGGTAGAGTTAAAGTATATGTCCATCATTATATGGTAATTCCTAGCTTAAAGTTTCTTAGTTTCAGCTTAATATTTCTATAACTAACGAGTAACCTAAAGGTACACCATTAAATTGAACTTTCAGACATTTCAAGATTGATACTTTATTTCATTAATTTTCTATTTATAATTCTTGTTTCAAAGCAAGTAAAAATTTACTTTACGATTCAACAGGAATAAGTGATAAACTAACTTTTTCTGCTGAAGTTTGCACAAATTATTTCTGCAAATACCACTGCAATTTGGATGTCGTTTTCTTCCCATCTCAGTGGTCTTCCTAGGAACCTTGTAAAATGTGTTTTTAATTAATTCATTTTTAATTCATATTATTGCCTAGGAAAATTTTTCGGAAATTTCTTGATTTTAACTGATCAAGAAGAACAAGAATTGTTACAGCAATGTTCTCCTTATCTTAGACGTGCTCTACTTTAAAGAACCAAGTTCAAATATCAGCCAATGGTTATAGACCAAGTCAGTGCGAATATCCAGTCAACTTCAACCCCACAATACTACAGAGAAAAAAAAGTACAAGAAAGCCAAGGAAAACTAATGGAGCACCAGAAATTTGTGCAGACAGAAGAAAAATAGAGCATGGTCCCAGACCTCTAGCACTTCACAGCTTCCTAAAAAGATCTTGACCAATACATGAAACTGAACTCCCCAGCTTGTTTATTATAAAGGTTCACTCTATTTTATTTTGCTGAATTGTTTTCACATACGACATAAAGATCTCAAATAATAATGCTAACCAGGGGATTAAATTTTTGTGTTTTTGTCAGTTTAAGCTTTAAGTCTCCTGAAGAAAAAGGAGACATACATACTTGGATGGAAGTAGCTTCCAACCCCTTTCTACTCCAGAGATGGAGGATCCCCAGCTCACCAGTGGTAAAAGAGGGCTACATGACCCGTGTACGGGGAATGAACAACTCATCTCCATCTCCAGAAAAATATCTCCCCTCCTCCCACATGCACGCATATACATATACACACCACTGTCACCACCTTGAAAATAAATCAATAAGGGAGACAACATTAACCACTATCACAGTGGTTATGCTTTTCTTATTCATCTTAGAGGAAACTATTTCTTACATGTCAGCACAGGATTATACAATTCTTACCTTAAGTTCTTCCCACAGCTTTATTCTCATTTCCAGACCTTGCTTTTTAACTTCTTTTTCTCTATATTGTCTTTTCACCAATATTTTATCAAGCCTCTTCATTTTCTGAATAGCATCCTGAATTTGAGAATCTGATTCTTTTAATTTGGGCTCATCTATAGCAATGTTGAAAGTAGAAATAGGTTTGATATTTTGTAAAGCCATTTAGGGTCTCAGAGACAAGCATCCCTCTACCACCTCCCCATGGCTCTGTAGACCATGTTTTGAAAACCTCTGTTCTAATTCAATCTGACAAAAATTAATGTAGTAACCATGAAAAAAAAAAAGTAGTTTTTAAATCTAAATGTTATTAGATCAAATGGGACTATCCCTAAAAAGGCTAAATTTTATTGTGCTATTTGAATCATCAAAAAAATCGATTAAGCAAAATGCAGAAATACTTCCTACTTGATTAATGTAAAATAACCACAATAATAATTTTATTAAATGGCATATTTTATTATTTTTCTAAGTGCATTTAATACTCTTAATATGCTTCTAAATAAAAATTGATGATTGCTTACTCACAAAGTATGTCCCATTTTGGGGGTTTATCATTTCTACTTAGCTGATTAAAAAAACACAGGTAATTCTAATAGTTTAAATATAACATGTGCAATTATCATTAGTCAATCACCTAGTGATTATCATACCTGAACACTCGGGGGTTGTCTGATGTTGAACAAGGTTAAGATCTTCATCTGCTCCCTCTTCAGCCAATGTCATTTTCTCAGAGTAGCTTTCCCTTTTATCATCATTACTGTTCATACTTTCCTCTGTATTACTGCTTTCTGAGAGGCCCTCTTTACCAGAATTCAACTTGATTGTAGTATCAACCTAAAAAGAATTTCCAAAGTAACTGTTTCCTCAAAATAAATGAAATTTTTAAAAATTACATTTCTAGAATATTTTAACACTAATAGAAGTATATGGGAGGCCTTACATACACACATTCTATTCATATGCTAGCATTAAAGTATTTTAGAAATCTATAGTTTTTTTTAACCAAAAGTAACTTCTCTACACAATTAAATCTAATATCATTTGCACCAAAGAAATATGCACCATTCTCCAACATTGTACTCTATGTAAGTAGCAATGGAGAAGGCTCAGGATCCAGTTCTGAAAAGAACTGCTACCTGCCAGGATCTAGAAATAGGAGAGTGAAGAGCCATGCCGGGCCCTGCTCACTGAGCTTACATCTAGATGAAGCGTCCAACGCCTAGAACTGTGCTGACTACTACAGCAGCCACTAGCCATATGGGGCTATTGAACTGTTGAAATTTGGGCCAGTCTGAATTGAGATGTGCTTCTGGCGAGATTCTCCAAATCACAGTCATGTGCTTTGGTAATGCATTTATTTTTATGCTATTCACAGTTTATCTATGTCCTTTTAGTTTTCCTTACATTTTAGCAAAGTTCATTTTGAAAACGCCAGCTCGGCACAGCTGTGCTTTCCTAAGAGAAAACAACAAAAGACTTCCATGGCTGCTGGGTCAGGAAAACACAGGAACCTTCAAGCCCTGAGGGTTGCACATGCCAGCAAGAGTCAAAACAGAAGTGAACACAATCCAAGGGAGGGACAAAACCTCAGGGAGAGAAAGCCTGCCACTTCAAAGAGGAGCATCTTTCCCCTCCCAACCATGGGAAAGTCTGCTCTAGCCCTTCTGGTCTCAGTCCCAGAAGAGTTTAATGTTCCTTTGCACAAGATGCTCAACTCTCCACCACTATAATTCACAACCTTTGTGAACCTCTAGGGCAGAAGACGGGAGGTGCTGAGAAGTAAACTGCCAGGGATACAGGGCTGCACCAGGATCTATGTTTGGCTGAATGAGGTAGGACCTAACCTCAGGGGAACTGAGCTGAGTCAGCGGCATAATAATAGATGGTCAGAGCTACCATTTATCGAGGAATTCTACTGTCCACATCCTGAACTAAGAACTTTATACACACTCATCCATTCCTCACCATGACCCTGTGGTGTAGGTATGACTATCCTGACTTTACAGAGAAAAAGCAGATACAGTATAGAACGAAATAGTAAAGCCCAACTTATCAATAGGCAAAATGATGTCTATTTATGTAATCTCGGGGGTACTGAGAAGGACTCCCTTTCAAAAACATATTCCATCAAAGGCCAGATAAAGACTGAAATTCCACAATATCCAGGAAATCCTTAAGGCTATAGGGTTCTGTGAAAATGCTACAATTGCTGGAGGAGTCACATGAGCCCTGTCAATCATTTATATCTTGGCATAAACTAACTGAACAGACCTTTCCCTGAGAATGGGTTTTTATAAGGGCAAATATAGAGTTATCAACATATTGCAATAGCAAACTTCAGAGTACACAAAGCCCTTTCATATATGGAATGATTCTTATTCCTAGAATGAGCAGGAAGCAACAAGGTAAAAAGGCAAAACTGGAGAACTAAAGGTAACTGTGCCTACTTCACAATTTTTCCATGGTTCTCCACCCCTTAGCTACCAACCATCTCCCCCATCCCAACTCCTACTGGCCTCTCTGTTCCTTACCTTCCTGCTCTTCCTATCCTGTGGCCTCTGTGAATGGTTTTTCTTTCTTCATTCTCAACCTCACATTCCCCAACAATTTTTATTGTCCCATCTTCCCCATTCCATACCACCATGTTAGTCCCAGGAAAGAACACCCCGTAAATACCCTATAAAAACCTTCTTAACAATTAGATTCCCTGGCTGAAACCCATGGGATTTTTACATAACTACAACTATTGGCTCTTTCAAGAAAAACATTCATAAGCAACAACCAAATTTTTTAGAATAACAAATATATTATCAGTACAGAAATTTCATTAAAACTTTAGCTTTTTAAGCTCATTTTTTGCCATATAGAAATCTTTGGTAAGAAATTAGTAAGAGACAAACTTGAGCAATAAAACTAACTAATACACCAGGATTTATTATCCAGGCAATATATAAGTATATATAAGTGTATAAAAGTACAGTACTCAGTATACAGTATATCTGTGGCTTTCTTCCCCAATCTGAGGCAAACCTTACTGATTTTCCAAGAACTTGATTAACACGAATCACAACTTTGAAGAGGCTTTGCTTTTAATATAAATATCAAAGTCCCTGTTGACAAAATAAATAAATTTGCTAGAGTTTGATCATAGCTTAGTGTGTTCAAATAAAAACTGATTTGAAGTGATTAGTGATACCTTTCTTTTAAATAAGTCTTGAAGGAAGTAATATTAATCTACACATTAAAACACATGGTGTCAGTATCATGAAGTTGCTGCTTTAAAAATCACCACCCAAGAATATATAAGCAGGAGTACTCATTCTGTACAACTCCAAAACGTGTCAGGTCTCTGGAGAATAAATATCCTAGCCACAAAACAAAAAAAAAGGAAATTCTTCATTCCAAATTTATTCAACAAATATTTTGTGAATACCTACTATGTTCCAAACTTCATCCTGAAAGCTTAAATAACATAGGAAGGACTGACCAATTGAATAGAGTTGAGGCCAATAGTTAAATTGCATTGAATACTTGCTAGGTGCCAGTCTCGCTTCTAAAAGCTTTAGATATTTTATCTCATTTTATCCACAAAACATGCCTATAAGGTGGATAGTATCATAACCCCTTTGAACCGAGGTACAGAAAGTACCTTGATGATGAAACCGAGGTACAGAAAGTCTAAGCATCTTGTCCAAGATGGCATAAAATGTGGTTAGCAGAGCTATAATTTGAACCCAGCTAGTCTGAGTCCAGATTAAGGCTTGTATCCACTATACTTGGGACTAAATAATCTAAAATTGGTTTTAGATTCTGGTTTGGGCTAGAAGGCAAACTAAATAAACTGAAAAGCCTCCACGTACTTAGAAATGCATAGATGAGCTCGCAAGAACATTAAGGAAATTGCCAGTGGACAGAAGTTAAAAGGAAACTGAAAGCTAGAACAGAAAACCTGTGAATCCTTAAATTAGCTTCCTTGGTTGAAGTCAGAATGGAGAGACCAGGAGAGGGGAATGAGGATGTGCTGGCCTCAGAAAGCCAAGGACTTGGGTTTCAATACCAATGTCAAGATAGGAGACTAGGCCTTGGGCCTATGCAAGACAAAGAAATGAAAAGGAATCTTCATTCTCCTGCTCCTTAAAGAGGTGCTCAGTGAGAGGGTAGAGTTGGAAAATATGTCTATCCATAAGCACAGGGTAACAATAAGGGAGGTGCCTGGGTTAAGAGTGGAAAAAAGTTTCCCCTGATAAGCTCCAACTACAGAGTCATATTTCAAGTGGATTTCAGTTCCAATTTATATTACTCATGTATTCTTGGAAACTTGTAGCTGAAAAATCAGCAAAACAAAACAAAAAAGTCATTCTACTGATACCTTCAGGACATTGGTAGAAGCAAACACAAACTTGCTTTGACAGGACAGTTTCAAACCAGGCTCCATATGAACCCCAAAATTGAAGTTCTTAGTCCAAAAGTTCAAAAGTGATGAATATACGACCCACCATAAGCAAGAATCAGTAGAAACAATAAACAGAAGAACTTGAGATAACTTAAAAGCTGACAACAATAATAATATAAATATTTTAATGAGTATAAGGATAAAAGAAGGATTCAAGAAATACGAGAAAAAGAGATGGATGATTCAAGCATCCTTTGGACAACTCTATGATAGAGAAAGAGGCACAAGGAAACAGTCACATATGTAGTGTGCTGAGTGCCATGACAGGGATGTGCACAAAGAATGATGAAAGCACTAAGACAAAATATCTGACACTATATTATTGGAGAACAGAAGTATCTATCACTTCCAGAGGAAGTAACACTTGGCACGAAATTTACCCAGGCAATGAAAGGCTAAGGTTAGCACACCTGGCAGAGCTAAGAGAAAGCATGGCACCTTGGTGAAAGAACAAGCACTTCATTTAGCCACAGTATAATAGACAAGGATCAATGAAAAAGGTAAATACAGTGGGGGATGAGACTGTAAGGATTAGAACCAACCAGACCCTGACAACCACACACACACACACAAACATATATATATGAGAAAAGACCAAGATACCATAATGAACAAATGGATTTTTAAATAAACTAAAAAGGACTTCTAGAAATTAAAGACAGAGATGTCATTATGTTTTAAAATTCAATGGGTGGGTTAAACAGCAGAATGACATAGTTTAAGAAAAAATTCAGAAACAGGAAAATACATGTTAAAAATTACCCAGGATGAAACATGGGGAGATAAATGAATAGAAAATATTTAAAAGAATATAAGAGACATGAGGGATAGAAAGAAAGGTTCAACATACACTTAATGTGACTCTCAGGACAAGGAAATAGAAAAATATATATGAAATTTTGAACCACATGAAAATACAATGGCTGAGACATTTTCAAAACAGATGAAACACACAAATCCTTAGATTGAAGAAGTACTAATTTCCAGAAAGTAAATCCATACCTAGGAGCAGTACTAGACACCAAAGACAAAGAGAAAAGAAATTAAAGCAACCAGAGAATAATATCTAACTAGACAACCCACAGTGGAATGAATATTGGCCTTACAAAAGCCTTCTCACTGACAACAAAAGAGGCCACAAACCAAATGATTATTATCTTCAAAGCGCTTTGTGAAAATAATTGTCAACCTAGAATTTCACATCCAGCCAAAATATTTTTCAAGAATGAGGGGAAAGTAAGGACATTTTCAAAATAAGAGTTAGTGTTTACCACTCACAGAGTCTCAATGAAAGATTACGAAAGGATACATATAGTATAAGATTAAGAAGATTAAAACTAGAAGAAAAGACAAAAAGAAATCCAAGAAGCAATGGGAGCAAAGAAACCAGTAAATATATAAGTAAATTGCAACTAGCATTGCCCAAATAATAATAATGATAATAATACCTATACATAATATCAATTTGTGTAAATTGGAGAGAGTGACACAGTTACCATTTATGTCTTCATATTTTTCAGGAGAAAAGCGGGGATATAATGAACTTTAGAAGTTGTTAGTTCAAGGATACATGTTAAAATTTTAAGGAAATAACAGAAATAAAAGTTTAACTTCCAAACCTGTAAATTGAAGCAGGGGAGAACAGAAATAAAGTAAACCAACCCAATAGAAGGCACAAAAGGGGGAAAAATGCTAGAAATAAATCCAAGTATCTAATTAAATATATATTATTATATATATATTAGCTAAAATTGGAAAAAAAATGTGAGCTTAACTCACTAGTTTAAAAAAATGAGATTTTCATATTGAATAAAGTAATCAAAAATCCAGCTACATGTGAAAAGCATAAAAAAGAAGAAAGGCTGAAAACTATCTGGAGATGCTTTATTAATATCAAACAATTGGACATCATATATCCAAAATAAATTAACCTATACCACACACCCTACATAAAAATTAACTCAAAACAGATGATAGCCCTAAATGTAAAATGTAAAACTATAAAATATTCAGAGGAAAACATAAGAGAAAATCTTTGAGACCTTGGGTTAGACAAAGCATTGTTAGATACAACACCAAAAGCACAACCAGCTAAAGAAAAAAAAAATTGATAAATTGTACTTAAGAATAAAAAATGTCTGCTCTTCAAATAATACAGTGAAGAGAATAAAAAGTCAAACCATAGACTCTGCAAATCACGTAGCTGACAAAGGACACTATCTGGAATATATAGAGAATTCTCAAAAAGGCAACAATAAGAGGCCCAACCTGTTCAAGATGGCAGAGTGAGACACTTCAGGGCTCCATCCTTGGCACAGAAGCTTTGTACATCCAGCAAGAACTGGCAGATACATCTTTCTCAAAGCTCCAGAAAACAGTTAAAGAACGCAGTAATAGGGGAAGTGTCAATCAAGAAAAAAGGTTACTTAAAAGCAGCAGGATCAGATGGTCAGAGCCTCCGGGAGAAAAGTACAGAGGGAATCTAGGAATTTATGAGCAAGAGAATCCTCAGAAGTCAGGACAGGCAGAAGCAGGGGAGCAGCCTCTAAGGCTTCAGAAATTCTAGTGGATATCCAGGAGGAGTGATGTGCCCCATCTGCCTGGACCTCCTGACAGAACCCCTGAGAATAGACTGCGGGCACAGCTTCTGCCAAGACTGCATCGCTGCATTAAAACACTCTGTGAAAGGCCCAGAAGGGGAATGCAGCAGTCCTGTGTGCCAAACCAGCTACCAGTCTGGGGACCTCCAGCCTAATCGGCATATGGCCAACACAGTGGAGAGACTCAGCAAGGCGGTGTTGGGCTCAGGGAAGCAGCCAAAGTTAATGCTTTGTGCCCACCATGGAGAGGAACTCCAGCTCTTCTACAAGGAGGATGGGAAGGTCATTTGCTCCCTTTGTGAGCTGTCTCAGAAGCACTGTAGTCTCCACGCATTCCGCTTGGAGGAGGTTGCCTAGAAGCATCAGGAGAAGCTCCAGGTGGCTCTGGAAAGGCTGAGGAAGGAGCAGCAGGAAGCTGAGAATTTGGAACCAGACATCAGAGAAGAGAGAGCTCTCTGAAAGAATCAGATACAGAATGAGAGACAAAGTATCCAGGCAGAGTTTAATCAGTTGAGAGGTATCCTGGACAGGGAGGAGCAAAGGGAGCAGCAAAAGCTGAAAACAGAGGAGGGGAAAGTTCTGGATAACCTGGCAGAAGCTGAAAATGAGTTGGTAAGCAGAGCCAATTTGTGAGAAAGCTCATCTCAAATCTGGAGAAATGGTTGCAAGGGTCAAGAATGCAGATGCTGTAGGATGTGAATGCCATCATAAAAAGGAGTAAGAGATTGCCCTGAAGAAGCCAATACCTTTTAAAAACAAACAAAAGAGTATGTTCCAAACTCCATATCTGAGTGGGATGCTGCAAGTGTTTAGAGCCAACAGATGTCCAATACTATTGGGTGTACATGATGCTGAATCCAATCAAAATTAATTCAGATATTGTCATTTCTGAGGATTTGAAACAAGTGAGATATGCATCCGATTGGATGAGAAATTCATTTTTGAAGGACAATTATGATGGTTATGATATCCTGGGCTCTACCTGATCATCTCAGGGAAACATTACTGGAAGGTTGATGTATCCCAGAAAACTGCCTGGTTCCTGGGGGTAACTGTGGAAAATATATCAAATCCTTTTCAAACTTTGGTGTCAGAAAAGGTGCAAGTTGTCGAAATGATTACGCTAGATATCAACTTCAATATGGCTACTGGGTTATAGGTTTACAGAATCAATATGTGTATAATGCTTTTGAGGATTCTTCTTCCTCAGATCCCTTGATGTTGACCCTCTCCCTGACTGTTCCTCCCTGTCATGTTGGGATTTTCCGAGACAACGAGGCTAACACTGTGTCATTTTTCAATGCCACAAACTATGGGTTTCTCATCCAGAAATTCTCTAATTGTCCCTTTTCTCAAAGTGCTTATCCATATTTCTCAGAGTATTTATCCATATCCATATGGATAAACAAGTTTGTGAACTTTCTTACACCCTAACCCACTTCTGTCAAGTGTTCCCTCTCTGAAGTACATCTCTTGCACTCAGATCATCTGCAGCATTTTTACCACCTTTCCCTTACTCTCTCCTTTCTTTTCTTTTGAAAGTCCTTCAGTCATCATTAAGATGTACCATTTACCTCATGTCTTTTTCTTTCAATATCTTGTTAGCATTAGAAGAGAAGCCTAATTCATCATTTTCCATATTCCCATGGAAAAGTGACTGATTCCACCTGAAACTACCAAACTCCAACCCAGCAGTCTGGACTCCTGAAGACAATTATATAATAATGTAGATTACAAGGGGTGACAGTGTGATTGTGAAGACCTTGTGGATCACACCCCCTTTATCTAGTGTATGGATGAGTGGAGGAATGGGGATAAAAACTAAAGGACAAATGGGGTGGGATGGGGGGATGACTGGGGTGTTCTTTTTTCACTTTTATTTTTTATTCTTGTTCTGGTTCTTTCTGATGTAAGGAAAATGTTCAGAGATAGATTGTGGTGATGAACGCATAACTATGTTATCATACTGTGGACAGTGGATTGTATATCATGGATGACTGTACGGTGTGTGAATGTATTTCAATAAAACTGAATTTAATTTGAAAAAAAAAAAAAAAGTGACTGATTCCTCCTCAAAAAAACACCAGCATTGGAGTAACACCTCTTCCAATACTTTACACCTCATTCTCTGCCTCTAACCTGAGAAGTTGGAGCAAAGCTTTGCAACAACTTTCTATGTTATCTAAAACCTTGTATAGGAGTCATTTGCTAAAAATGAGTCCTTAGGGGTGTGTCAGTTTACCCAAGATGCCCATATTTACCAAGGAGTTAGAGAGAAAATAATAAAAATAGTATCTATTTAGAGTGTAGGTTTTGTGTCCACACTATCTGAGTTCAAGTCCTTCCTTTCCACATACTAGCAGTATAACCGTAAATAAGATGCTTAAATGTTGTACTTAATTTCTTAAAATCATTTTGGGATAAAAAATTTTAACTAACACTTAAAATCATTGTGAGGAACTAAATATTATTAAATGTAAAGCACCAATCTAAGTGTCTCATCTTAATAACTATTTGTACTACTTTTTATTGAAAAATATAAACTGTCTCATAGAACAGGTCTGTAAACCTTCAGGGGAACTATGGAAGGCTCTACTGAAGTCTCATTTTTCAGATCCTAGATACTACTGTCAAGATTACTCCAGCTCTTCTTTGATTAATAGGCATATGTGCTAGTTTGGATATATATTATGTCCCACCAAATGCCATATTCTTTAATACAATCTTGTGGGGGCAGACGTTTTAGTGTTGATCAGGTTGAAATCCTTTGATTGAGTGTTTCCATAGATATGTGACTCAATCAACTGTGGGCGAACTGTTCAATTAAATTATTTCCATGGAGATATGGACCCTGCCCATTCAGGATGGATCTTGATTTAATCACTGGAGTGATATAAGAGCTCAGACAAAAGGAGCTTGCTGTTGCAGCTTAGAGAGACATTTTGGAGATGGCCTTTGAAAGCAGACTTTGCTGACTCTTTGGGGATGCTAGCCTAGCGTTTGCTCCAGAGAAGCTAAGAGAGGACAAAACACCCCAAGATCAACATTTTGAAGAACACAGAGAAGCTGAGAGAGGAGCTGGAACACAAACCGGGATTAGCAGACGTCAGCCATATGCCATCCCAGCTAACGGAGGTTTTCCAGACGCCGTTGGCCTTCCTCTAGTGAAGGTATACTCATGTTGATACCTTAATTTGGACATTTTCATGGCCTTCAGACTATAAATTTGTAACCAAATAAACCCTTTATAAAAGCCAATCCATTTCTGGTATTTTGCATAACAGCAGCATTAGCAAACCAGAACAGTATTGTGTGTGTGTGTGTGTGTGTGTGTGTATGTGTATCAATCACAGATTTTATCATAATTCTGCTGTTGCCACATACTAGCCCTTATGAAGTAAACTAAGTTCTATGGAATCCACTATCTCATTTGTAAAATAATGTAATGAAACTTACATGATGGAGTATTGTGAAAATTAAATAATAGAATGCTTTTTAATAACTTCTGCCATTTCCTAGCATGTTAATAGAGATCCTATAATGGTGTGCATTAATTTTTTTCTGATCCCTTTCTTTATGATTTGAAATAACTGATTTTAAGAATATACATTAGTTTACTTTCAAAATTATTACCTTTACTTTAAGAAATAAAATAACTTGATTAAAGAATCACAAATTTTTTAAAGTATTATCTAACTGTAAAATAAATATTTCAGCATTGTAAAACAAAACAAAAACAAACAAAAGTAGTAGGATCTTGGGAGCCCTGCCTGACTCCTCCTCTATCCCTCAGAGAAAACTGTATCCTAGTGAAGAGGGGACATTGGGAACCATTTAAACAGGGGAATTCCTAGGGCCATATGCACAAGCCCAAGCCAAGAGGCATGCTTAGAAAGGATAAGGGAGGCCCCTATGCTTTGGCCAGAAGCTATTCTTTAAACTGTTACATAGGTAAGTACTGAAGGAGAATGTTCACACGGGTCAATCCGCAAAGACCAGAAACATGTAATCCATTTTTTGTTTGGTTGGTTGGTTTTTGTTGTTAGTTGCTGGCAATCAGGAAAACTTATTAGCTGAATACAAACTTAAGGAACAGACATCTCAAAATCTAAATTCCAATGATAACACATTAAAATGTCAAAATGTCCAGGTTTCAAAAAAAGGTTATAAAACATAGAAAGAAACAGGAAGTGATGACCCAGGCAAAGGAGAAGATTGAAGTATCAGAAACCATCAATGAGAAGGACAAGATCTGGGACACATCAAAAAAAGACTCTTAAAAAAACAGTCCTATGTGTGTCAAAGAGCTAAAGGAAAATATGGACAAAGAACTAAAGGAAACCAGAAAAAAAAATGTTAGATGAACACAAAGAATATCAATAGAAAGAAGGAAATTACAAAAAGGAACCAAACAGAGCTGGAGACCATAGTAAGAGAAATTTAAAATTCCCTAGAGGATTCAAAAGCAGATTGGCACTGTCAGAAGAAAGAATCAGTAAACTTGAAGATAAGACTACTGAAATCAGTTTGTGGAAGAGAAAAAGAAAGAAGAAAAGTGAACCAAGCCTGAGGAACCTGTGGGACACCAACAAGCATACCAATACATGCATTGCGGGAGTCCCAGAAGAAAAAGAGAGAAAGGGGCAGAAAGAATATTCAAAGAAATAATAGCTGAAAACTTCCCAAATTTAATGAAAGACATGAATAGGCACATGCAAGATGCTCAACAAACTCTAAACAAAATAAACCTAAGTAGACCCCTGCTACAGCATTTTATAATCAAACTGTCACAAGTCATATCACAGATGAAAAAAGCTGCAAAAGAAAAGCAATGTGTCATATACAAGGGAGACTCTTAAGATTAAATGCATATTTCTCATAGGAATCCATGAAGGGAAGACAGCAGTGGGATGACACACTTAAAGTGTGAAGAGCAAAAAATTGCCAACCAAGAATTTCATATCTGGCAGAACCGTCTTTCAAAACTGAGTAACAGATAAGACATTCTAGATAAACAAAAGCTGAGAGAGTTTGTCACCACTAGGCCGGTCCTATAAGAGATGCTAAAGAGAGTTCTGCACATTGAAAGGAAAAGACAAAGACAATAGATTGAAGCCATATAAAGAAATAAAGTTCTCCAGTGAGGGCTTTATAAATATAAATGCATTATTGCATTTTTGGTTTATAACTCGACTCCTTGGTTTTGTTGATTCTCTCTATTATTTTCCTGTTCTCAGTTCACTTATTTCTGCCTTGATCTTTGTTATACTTCACACAGTATCTAAAAGGCAAATGCATAAAATGTAATGATAAATCAGTGGTTTTGGGCTCATAATGTATAAACAAGCAATTCATGACCAGAACTACATAAAGGTGGGGGGATGGAGGACAGCGTGTGTACTACTGAAGTTAAATTGGTATCAAAGCGGATGAGATCGTTATAGATTAAGGATGTTAAATTTAAGCCCCATGAATAGGGAGATATAAGGGGTATGGGATTTTTTTAGAAGAAATGAGAATGTTCCCATATTGAATGTGGTGGTAAATACATAACTATGTGATTATACCAAGAGCGATTGATTGTACCCTTAGGATGGATTGTATGGTGTGTGAATAAAACTGTTTAAAAAAAAAAATGAGTGCAGGGATACAACATTGTGAACATAATTAACAACAGTGAAATATATATCTGAATGTGATTAAAAGAAAATGTTACATTGTATATGTGGTAACAGAATAAAAAATTAAAAAAAAAAATTAAGCCCCATGGAAGCTACAAAGGAAAATATGAGAGAATATGCAAGCTCACAGAGACAGAAATTAGAATATAGGTTGCCAGGGCTGCGGGCAGGGAGAATGGGGATATGGGAAAATTAGTACTGGAAGTTGGTAAGGAACTGCAATATTGTGAATGTGATTAAACCCATTGAATGGTATGCTTAGGAGTGACTGAAATGGGAAAGTTTATGTTGTATATATGTTCCCACAATTTAAAAACAAAAAAGAGTAACTAAAGAAACAATGACAATTAATTGCAATACATGATTCTGGACAGGATCTAAAAAGGGAGGAAAAAAGGCTCAGAGGACCTTATTGGAATACAGACTGCAAGCTCTATATCAATGTTAAACTTCTTGAACTTCATAGCAGCACTTAAGGTGGTTACATAAGTGAATATCTTATTCATAGAATATGTACATGGCAGTATAAAGTGTTCAAGAAGCATAACGTATGCAATTTATAATCAAGTTTTCAGAAAATGGATTGATAAATCAATAGAAAGAGAGACAGAAAGATAGAATGATACAACAAATGTGGCAAAATGTTAAAATTGGCGGATCTGGTTATCTAGGGGGTGTAGAAGTATGTTGGAGTTCTCTATATTGGATCTGTATCATTTTTGTAACTGCCCTGTAAATTTTGTAACTACTTCAAAGCAAAAAGTTAAAAGTAAACTATAAGAAAATTAACACAATAAAACAAATTGGGCAGAAAACTTGACCAGACACTTTCCAAAACAGATGTAGGGATTGCAGATAAGCACAAGAAAAGAAGCTCAAAATTATTAGTCACCAAGGAAATGTGAATTAAAGCCACAATGAGATACCATAGCACACCTATTAGATTGGGGAAAAAAAAAACACACACACACACACCTGCTTACAAGATCAGGGCAACTGAAATTCTCATATGTTGTTGATGGAAAAAGAGAAGCATTGGGTAGAGTTAAACATATCCTTACCCTACAATCCAGTAATCACATTCCTAGGTATTTACCCAAGAGAAATAAAAACCTAGTTTCCCCCCACCCAAAAAAATACTGTATGAAAATATTTATAGCAACTTTATGCATACTCAACAAAAACTGGAAAAAAATAAAAAACTAGAAACAGTTGGGAAACAGATAAACAAACTGTGGTACACCCATACAATGGGATACTCATCTGCAATAAAAAGGAATGAAGTATTGATTCATGCAACAACATGGATGAATCTCAAGTGCATTACGCTAAGAGAAAAAAAGTCAGATTGAAAAGCTACATACTGTATGATTCCATTTATATGATCTTCTGGAAGATGGGGAATACCTGCCCTACCAGATATCAAGAATCAGTACAGAGCTACAATAGTTAACACACATACCATATAGTAAACAATGCAGGATTAGATGAAACAAAACAGAGAGGTTAACTAGCAACCATATTTTACAAAGTCACCTGTAGCTAGAGTACTGGATGCATGTTAGGATCATCCAATTAGACGCACCTACACAAGATTTCGACTACAGAAGTGAGGCAGAAGCCATCTTCCTAAGCTCCTGATAAGCGGCTGGCAAGAAATATTAAAGGCAGCACTAGGTTTGGGGTTCTAAGGGACTTGCGGCAGTGCCAGGAGCAGAAGCAGCAGCTTTTTTTTATCTTTGGATCCTAGCTACGATGGGATGACAGGGAAACAAATAATCCAGGGGAAGCTCCTCCCAAAACTTCCTTTCCTACAGGATTTCCAAAGGTTTTGAGAACTTGAATTCATTCAATCCCTTTCTGCTTGAAATGCCTAGAGAGCTTTCTATTTCCTGCACTAAATCATGAAACACAGATTCTAGTCCATAAATCAAAAAATTAAATGGATATGGATTCATTGCAAAAATTTATTTCATCATAAGGTTCAAAACTTCTGTTTCTTACAATCTTAAAAGGAATAAACTGTCCCATATCACAGATGAAAAAACTGACTTTTTTTTTTTAAATCAAGTTTAGATGTTTTAAGAAAGAAAAAGAGACTACTTAAGAAAAGAAAAAGAGGTCATTGCCAGGTACTGTACTTGCAAAACATATATCAATGGTCTTTACCCAAACCACTTTTTTTAAAAATACTGAATCTTTTTCATAGTAAGAGAGAATGGAAGCATACTAGATGTTGGAATACCAAGCTTTCTCATGAAAAAAAAAGGTTAACAAGTACGCCTTAACAAAGTATTACTGTGAACAAACAAACCTACAACAGGGAAGGAAGGAAGGGAGAGAAGGAAAGGAAGAGGGAAGGAGGAGGAAAGGGAGGGAGAGAAACATTTTCATATTAAATGATCTAAAGTAAAATCCAAGGAATCTATGAGTTCTATAAGGCTCTAAAGAGGAGCCTTATAATGGGACCCTAAAAATAACATTGGTTTCATCAATTACTAAGAGGTCGGAAGGAATTTAAATAATTTTCAATCAGCAAATTACCTTGAAGGGTCCTGGTTCTGGTGAGAGCACCTCCAAAGAAGTATTTGAACTTCTGCTTCCAGGTCGTGTTCTTGAATTTGAGGCTGGTTTTGAAATTCCGTCTAGGTTTCCCTTTATAATATCCATTAATATACTGAAACAGAAATAAATTAACAAGCAAGTTAGGACATATATTTAAATGATCCATTAGTCAGTTAATGTTAACATGCAACTCAGAGCCTTTGTTAAAAGAATTATTCTGCAACCCATGTCACACTAAGCATTCCCCAACTTCACCAAAGATGTTTTGGGTACATGGTCATTAAATCTCACATTACCATAGCGCAAATCATGCTGCCCAGGATGTTAGATGCTGAAAGTGGCTAAAAGAGAATGCAGAAGTTAATGTTTTCTCAGTGGCTTCCTGTGCTTCTAAGAGTGTCCTTGGCCTTCTCTGGGGGAACAATAGTGGGGCATCCCTGCCTCTCAACCAAGATCTATGCTTAGCTGTAAAGATTTGCTAAGGCCTCTCTGCTACCTTCTTCTGGTTTTGCCTTCCTTATTCCAGCCTTTCCCATTCTAGCTCAGCCTTCATCCAGGGCTTCCCTCCCAGCTGTGATTTCTACTCTCCTCCTTGGCTCCACATTTTCATGGAGTACTTATCTGCAGGGCACTGCTCTTATGCTATCAATCTTCCCCTTCAAAAACCCATGATTCTACTTCCAACCTCTGGAACAAAAGAGAATAATGCCTACTTACTCTACTACAGCACCGACTTTCTTTTTTTTTTTTAACATTCATTTTTATTGAGATATATTCACATACCATGCAGTCATACAAAGCGTACATTCAGTTGTTCACAGTACCATTATACTGCTGTGCATTCACCCCCAAAATTAATTTTTGAACATTTTCATTACCACACACACAAAAATAATAAGAAAAATTAAAGTGAAAAAGAACAATTAAAGTAAAAAAGAACACTGGGTGCCCTTTTTTTTTTGCCCCCATTTTTCTACTCATCCATCCATACACTGAACAAAGGGGAGTGTGGTCCACATGGCTTTCCCAATCACATTGTCATCCCCATAAGCTACATTTTTATACAATCGTCTTCAAGATTCAAGGGTTCTGGGTTGTAGTTTGATAGTTTCAGATATTTACTGCTAGCTATTCCAATTCATTAGAACCTAAAAAGGGCTGTCTAATATTGTGTGTAAGAGTGCCCACCAGAGTGACCTCTCGGCTCCTTTTGGAATCTCTCTGCCACTGAAGCTTATTTCATTTCCTTTCACATCCCCCTTTTGGTCAAGAAGATGTCCTCCATCCCACGATGCCAGGTCTAGATTCTTCCCCGGAAGTCATATGCCACATTACAGCACAGACTTTCAACTGTTGTTAGATGGCTAAACATAGCCAATCTCTGTATTTTTCATGTGACACTGTCAGCAGACTTCTCACCACCCTGGCTGCTCTATTCTCAGTGCTGTTTTCTGAAGCTGGAAATACTAGTTAGGGTGGTTTAAGCTAGGGGGAAAAGTTGGGCACTGCAGGCACACTGATTCTTCCAAACTGTGCTTTTGTCAAGAACCATTCCAGATTCCTTCAGTGATGTTGGGGGGGTGTGCGTGTGTGTGTGTATGATGAGTAAAATGGAAAATGGAAGAAATAGGGAGAATTCCTCTCACCCCTCAGCTTTACATGTGAATGGATATTTTCCAATAAATTCTTTCCTACATTCCTAGCAATTGGGTATGAAACCATGTCTCTCATAACAGAATGAAGAAACGCAATTCCCTCTTTCCCAGCAAGTGTAACAATGTCCTATTCTTATCCTACAGAATGACTCATCTCTCTCTCTTTCTTTCTTTCTTTGAACAGCAGAGGCAAAATCCAGGGAAGTTTGGGAAATAGGAAGAAGCACAAAGAAGCACAAACATAAACAATCTGAAGCTTCTCCTAGGCACACAGAGGGATAACATGGTTTGGCCTCTAACCATTCAATGTGCCAAAGCTGATGCTTAAGGAACCAGTAGGTCAACTCTTTCCATCTCAGCAAATGGAAAAAAAAAAAAAAAAAAAGTATTGATCTCAACATCAATGAAACTGCAAAAGGATTTGGGCTGACTCAACATTACTGTTGTTGGATGATGGATCACCCTGGCCAACCACATCACAACCCAAAAACATAAGTCACCAAAAGGCCAAATGTCTTGTAAGAGCCCTAAACACCCTGTCAAGGGAGACATTGTAGCTTATAGAAGGAGCAATGAGATGGAAGCATGCGCAGAATAAAGAAAGAGGCACAGTGAACTGTCAATGACTTGGATCAGCAAAAAGGCTTCAGAAATTTTTCCATTTGCCTGTTCTATTATGTTTGTTCCTGAAAATAATAAATCAAATAAAATACAGTTCCAGGAGTAACTGTGGATGTCACCTTATGAATTTGGTCATGTGGGGAAAAGTATCAATAAAGGGCATTGAAATAAGAGCTTATAGATATATTTGAGTATTTGAAATAAACTGTCAATAGCCACATAGAAATTTCCGCAAGAAAAATAAAACATTGTACAAGAAAGAAACCAATAATACATTTAAATCACAACTATTGCATAAAAATATGCAATAACTAAATGTTATTTTAGCCACATATCATGGCTTAATTATATTAGAGATATGTGGGGAGGAGTGTATAAATGGACAAAGGAGGATAATAAATCTAAACTGTGATAATAGAAAATCAATGAGAATGTCCAAAAACTGACAAAGCCCCCCCAAAAAAAGTCAAATAAGCATAATATTTAAGAGTTTAAATGGCTGCCTCTGGTGAGTGACATTAGGAATTGCTTTTTTTTCCCAACTGTAAATGTTATAGTACAGGTTGACATTTTTAACCACACTACTTTAATAAAGATGAAAAGTAATTTTTAAAATCATAAATAAATGTAAAATATGAAATCCCCAAGGGATTGAAAGGAAATGAAAAAGGAAATATAGGCTTACTAAGCATGGCACCAAGAGCAAAAACCAAAAAGGAAAAGACTAATAGATTTGATCATATAACATTTACTGTCCTTGAATCCTGAACATAAAAAGAACTTTAAATAAAATTAAAAGGCACATAAGAAACTAGGGAAAATATATGCAACATAAATGGCATACAAAAAGTTAATGCATTTACAGATTTGAACAGTGTGTACCAATCAATAAGAAAAAGAAGCATTCCAACAGAAAACTGGCTAAGGGGATAAACAAGGAATTCACATACCAAAAGAAAGAAAGAAAGAAAAAGAAATACAAATTGTCAATAATTTTGTCTTTAGAAAAGTTCAATTTCTCTAATGAAAGGAATATACAGAAACGGACCTGAAAGATAATCACATATCAAGGATGTAAGAGTGGTAAATTCTGGATTGGAGGGTTCATGAATGTTTCTGTGTTCTTTTTAACTTTTTGCTTATCTGCATTTTCTCACTGTCTATAAATAAGTATATATGACTTTCATAATTAAAAAATGTATTTATTGTAGAAAAATTCTAGAATACACTAAAAAGTAGTCAAAAATAAATAAAAATCACACAACATCCCATCACTCCAAGTTAAACATTGCTGGTGCATTTTGTTTCCATCTTTGCTCTATGCCTTTTTTCTAGCAAAACTGGACTCATATTGCTCACTGAACATTAAACAATGAGCATTTTCTTATGACATTAAAGACACTTGAAAAATAAAGTATCAAACTTGAGAAAAATGTTGTTTACTTCATGATATTCCATTAAATAGATGCATCATCAGTTTCTAAATTGTAATCAATCACTACTAACATGTACCAATTTTTCACAGCATTCATTTCAAACAAGATTAATTTAAACTTTTTCATATAAGCTTGCAGGGAATGCAACAATCATGGATGATTTAAAACCAAAATAGGGACAGATGGCTGCTGTAATTTGATATTTTTGGATGAATGGAAGAATTAATAGAAAATGAATCCTATGTTTAGTAATTATGAACAGTCAGCCTTTAAAAAAGTGGAATTACATTTAGTTTCATGATTTTTATGTCTAAAAGGGTATTTTATGGACTAATTTTTACTTTATTTTATCATGTAAGGATTACTTGCCCATGAGAGAAAAAAAAAAGTTAAATAATACGGAAGAATGTAAAATTTTTAAAGTTAAAATTCCCCTCACTCCCAGAAACACTGTCAACAGATTTTTGCAGATCTTTTTTTTAGGCATAGGCAAACCTTCCACCCTTTAAACCCACCAAACCCTCACAAACACACACAGAAATGGCATGGTGTTTTGCAACTGCTTTTTTTTCATTAATATATTTTGGAGATTTTTCTATATCAACATTTATAGATATACTTCATGCTTTCCAATTGCAATATGATATTTCATCACATAGCTGTAGCATTTTTTTTAAACTAGCTCATTTAGGATGTATATGGAGTATCTGCTATTAAAATCAATGCTGGGGGCAGGGCAAGATGGCGGACTGGTGAGCTGTATGTTTTAGTTACTCCTCCAGGAAAGTAGGTAGAAAGCCAGGAACTGCGTGGACTGGACACCACAGAGCAATCTGACCTTGGGCATACTTCATACAACACTCATGAAACGTGGAACTGCTGAGATCAGCGAAATCTGTAAGTTTTTGTGGCCAGGGGACCAGCACCCCTCCCTGCCAAGCTCAGTCCCGTGGGAGGAGGGGCTGTCAGCTCCGGGAAGGACAAGGGAGAACTGCAGTGGCAGCCCTTATCGGAAACTCATTCTACTGACCCAAACTCCAACCATAGATAGACTGAGACCAGACACCAGAGAATCTGAGAGCAGCCAGCCCAGCAGAGAAGAGACAGGCATAGAAAAAAAACAGCATGAAAAACTCCAAAATAAAAGGGGAGGATTTTTGGAGTTCTGGTGAACATAGAAAGGGGAAGGGCAGAGCTCAGGCCCTGAGGCTCATATGCAAATCCCGAAGAAAAGCTGATCTCTCTGCCCTGTGGACCCTTCCTTAATGGCCCTAATTGCTTTGTCTCTTAGCATTTCAATAACCCATTAGATCTATGAGGAAGGCTCTTTTTTTTTTTTTTTTAATCTTTTTTCTTTTTCTAAAACAAGTATTCTAAGAAGCCAAATACAGAAAGCTTCAAAAACTTGCAATTTGGGCAGCTCAAGACAAGAGCAGAACTAAGAGAGCTCTGAGACAAAAGGCAATAATCCAGTGGCTGACAAAATTCACTAAACACCACAACTTCCCAAGAAAAGAGAGGTGTCCGCTCACAACCATCATCCTGGTGGACAGGAAACACTCCTGCCCATCGCCAGCCCCATAGCCCACAGCTGCCCCAGACAACCCAGTGTGACGGAAGTGCTTCAAATAACAGGCACACACCACAAAACTGGGCGTGGACATTAGCCTTCCCTGCAACCTCAGCTGATTGTCCCAGAGTTGGGAAGGTAGAGCAGTGTGAATTAACAAAGCCCCATTCAGCCATCATTTCAGCAGACTGGGAGCCTCCCTACACAGCCCAGCAGCCCAGAACCGCCCTGGGGGTCGGCACTCACCTGTGACATAGCACAGTCATCCCTCAACAGAGGACCAGGGGGTGCACGGCCTGGAAGAGGGACCCACTTGCAAGTCTCAGGAGCCAGACACCAATACCAAGGACTTGTGGGTCAGTGGCAGAGACAAACTATGGCAGGACTGAACTGAAGGATTAGACTATTGCAGCAGCTTTAAAACTCCAGGATCATCAGGGAGATTTGATTGTTAGAGCCACCCCCCTCCCTGACTGCCCAGAAACACGCCCCATATACAGGGCGGGCAACACCAACTACACACGCAAGCTTGGTACACCAATTGGACTCCACAAGACTCACTCCCCCACTCACCACAAAGGCAAAGCAGGGGAGAACTGGCTTGTGGAGAACAGGTGGCTCGTGGATGCCACCTGCTGGTTAGTTAAAGTGTACTCCACGAAGCTGTAGATCTGATAAATTAGAGATAAGGACTTCGATTGGTCTACAAATCCTAAAAGAACCCTATCAAGTTCAGCAAATGCCAAGAGGTCAAAAACAACAGAAAATTATAAGGCATATGAAAAAACCAGACGATATGGATAACCCAAGCCCAAGCACCCAAATCAAAAGATCAGAAGAGACACAGCACCTAGAGCAGCTACTCAAAGAACTAAAGATGAACAATGAGACCATAATACGGGATACAAAGGATATCAAGAAGACCCTAGAAGAGCATAAAGAAGACATTGCAAGACTAAATAAAAAAATAGATGACCTTATGGAAATTAAAGAAACTGTTGACCAAATTAAAAAGATTCTGGACACTCATAGTACAAGACTAGAGGAAGTTGAACAACGAATCAGTGACCTCGAAGATGACAGAATGCAAAATGAAAGCATAAAAGAAAGAATGGGGAAAAAAATTGAAAAAATCGAAATGGACCTCAGGGATATGATAGATAATATGAAACGTCCGAATATAAGACTCATTGGTGTTCCAGAAGGGGAAGAAAAGGGTAAAGGTCTAGGAAGAGTATTCAAAGAAATTGTTGGGGAAAACTTCCCAAATCTTCTAAACAACATAAATACACAAATCATAAATGCTCAGTGAACTCCAAATAGAATAAATCCAAATAAACCCACTCCGAGACATATACTGATCACACTGTCAAACACAGAAGAGAAGGAGCAAGTTCTGAAAGCAGCAAGAGAAAAGCAATTCACCACATACAAAGGAAACAGCATAAGACTAAGTAGTGACTACTCAGCAGCTACCATGGAGGCGAGAAGGCAGTGGCACGATATATTTAAAATTCTGAGTGAGAAAAATTCCCAACCAAGAATACTTTATCCAGCAAAGCTCTCCTTCAAATTTGAGGGAGAGCTTAAATTTTTCACAGACAAACAAATGCTGAGAGAATTTGCTAACAAGAGACCTGCCCTACTGGAGATACTAAAGGGAGCCCTACAGACAGAGAAACAAAGAAAAGACAGAGAGACTTGGAGAAAGGTTCAGTACTAAAGAGATTCAGTATGCGTACAATAAAGGATATTAATAGAGAGAAGGGAAAAATATATAGGACAAACATAAACCAAAGGATAAGATGGCTGATTCAAGAAAAGCCTTCACGGTTATAACATTGAATGTAAATGGATTAAACTCCCCAATTAAAAGATATAGATTTGCAGAATGGATCAAAAAAAAATGAACCATCAATATGTTGCATACAAGAGACTCATCTTAGACACAGGGACACAAAGAAATTGAAAGTGAAAGGATGGAAAAAAATATTTCATGCAAGCTACAGCCAAAAGAAAGCAGGTGTAGCAATATTAATCTCAGATAAAACAGACTTTAAATGCAGGGATGTTTTGAGAGACAAAGAAGGCCACTACATATTAATAAAAGGGGCAATTCAACAAGAAGAAATAACAATCATAAATGTCTATGCACTCAATCAAGGTGCCACAAAATACATGAGAGAAACACTGGCAAAACTAAAGGAAGCAATTGATGTTTCCACAAGAATTGTGGGAGACTTCAACACATCACTCTCTCCTATAGATAGATCAACCAGACAGAAGACCAATAAGGAAACTGAAACCCTAAACAATCTGATAAATGAATTAGATTTAACAGACATATACAGGACATTACATCCCAAATCACCAGGATACACATACTTTTCTAGTGCTCACAGAACTTTCTCCAGAATAGATCATATGCTGGGACATAAAACAAGCCTCAATAAATTTAAAAAGATTGAAATTATTCAAAGCACATTCTCTGACCACAATGGAATACAATTAGAAGTCAATAACCATCAGAGACTTAGAAAATTCACAAATACCTGGGGGCTGAACAACACACTCCTAAACAATCAGTGGGTTGAGGAGGAAATAGTAAGAGAAATTGCTGAATGTGTGGAGACGAATGAAAATGAGAACACAGCATACCAAAACCTATGGGATACAGCAAGAGCAGTGCTAAGGGGGAAATTTATAGCACTAAACGCATGTATTAAAAAGGAAGAAAGAGCCAGAATCAAAGAACTAATGGATCAACTGAAGAAGCTACAAAATGAGCAGCAAACCAATCCTAAACCAAGTAGAAGAAAAGAAATAACAAGGATTAAAGCAGAAATAAATGACATGGAGAACAAGGGAACAATGGAGAGGATGAATGTCACCAAAAGTTGGTTCTTTGAGAAGATCAACAAGATTGACAAGCCCCTAGCTGGACTGACAGAATCAAAAAGAGAGAAGACCCATATAAACAAAATAATGAATGAAAAAGGTGGCATAACTGCAGATCCTGAAGAAATTTAAAAAAATTGTAAGAGGATACTATGAACAACTGTATGGCAACAGGCTGGATGATGTGGAGGAAATGGACAATTTCCTGGAAACATGTGAACAGCCTGGACTGACCAGAGAAGAAATAGAAGACCTCAATCAACCCAGCACAAGCAAAGAGATCCAATCAATCATCAAAAATCTTCCCACAGATAAATGCCCAGGGCCAGATGGCTTCACAGGGGAATTCTACCAAACTTTCCAGAAAGAACTGACACCAGTCTTGCTCAAACTCTTTCAAAGCATTGAAGAAAATGGAACACTACCTAACTCGTTTTGTGAAGCTAACATCAATCTAACACCAAAACCAGGCAAAGATGCTACAAAAAAGGAAAACTGCCGGCCAATCTCCCTAATGAATATGGATGCAAAAATCCTCAACAAAATGCTTGCGGATCGAATCCAAAGACACATTAAAGGGATCATACACCATGACCAAGTGGGGTTCATTCCAGGCATGCAAGGATGGTTCAACATAAGAAAATCAATCAATGTATTACAACACATTAAAAATTCGAAAGGGAAAAATCAAATGATCATCTCAATAGATGCTGAAAAAGCATTTGACAAAATCCAACATCCGTTTTTGATAAAAACACTTCAAAAAGTAGGAACTGAAGGAAACTTCCTCAATATGATAAAGAGCATATATGAAAAACCCACAGCCAGCATAGTACTCAATGGTGAGAGACTGAAAGCCTTCCCGCTAAGATCAGGAACAAGACAAGGATGCCCGCTGTCACCACTGTTATTCAACATTGTGCTGGAAGTGCTAGCCAAGGCAATCCGGCAAGACAAAGAAATAAAAGGCATCCAAATTGGAAAAGAAGAAGTAAAACTGTCATTGTTTGCAGATGATATGATCTTATATCTGGAAAACCCTGAGAAATCGACGATACAGCTACTAGAGCTAATAAACAAATTTAGCAAAGTAGCGGGATACAAGGTTAATGCACATAAGTCAGTAATGTTTCTATATGCTAGAAATGAACAAACTGAAGAGACACTCAAGAAGAGGATACCATTTTCAATAGCAACTAAAAAAGTCAAGTACCTAGGAATAAACTTAACCAAAGATGTAAACGACCTATACAAAGAAAACTACATAACTCTACTAAAAAAAATAGAAGGGGACCTTAAAAGATGGAAAAATATTCCATGTTCATGGATAGGAAGGCTAAATGTCATTAAGATGTCAATTCTACCCAAACTCATCTACAGATTCAATGCAATCCCAATCAAAATTCCAACAACCTACTTTGCAGTAGGTTTCCTACTTGGAAAAGCTAGTTATCAAATTTATTTGGAAAGGGAAGATGCCTCGAATTGCTAAAGGCACTCTAAAAAAGAAAAATGAAGTGGGAGGACGTACACTCCCTGACTTTGAAGCTTATTATAAAGCCACAGTTGTCAAAACAGCATGGTACTGGCACAAAGATAGACATATAGATGAATGGAATCGAATTGAGAATTCAGAGATAGACTCTCAGATCTATGGCCGACTGATCTTTGATAAGGCCCCCAAAGTCACTGAACTGAGTCATAATGGTCTTTTCAACAAATGGGGCTGGGAGAGTTGGATATCCATATCCAAAAGAATGAAAGAGGACCCCCTACCTCGCCCCCTACACAAAAATTAACTCAAAATGGACCAAAGATCTCAATATAAAAGAAAGTACCATAAAACTCCTAGAAGATAATGTAGGAAAACATCTTCAAGACCTTGTATTAGGCGGCCACTTCCTAGACTTTACACCCAAAGCACAAGCAACAAAAGAAAAAATAGATAAACGGGAACTCCTCAAGCTTAGAAGTTTATGCACCTCAAAGGAATTTCTCAAAAAGGTAAAGAGGCAGCTAACTCAATGGGAAAAAATTTTTGGAAACCATGTATCTGACAAAAGACTGATATCTTGCATATATAAAGAAATCCTACAACTCAATGACAATAGTACAGACAGCCCAATTATAAAATGGGAAAAAGATATGAAAAGACAGTTCTCTGAAGAGGAAATACAAATGGCCAAGAAACACATGAAAAAATGTTCAGCTTCACTAGCTATTAGAGAGATGCAAATTAAGACCACAATGAGATACCATCTAACACCGATTAGAGTGGCTGCCATTAAACAAACAGGAAACTACAAATGCTAGAGGGGATGTAGAGAAATTGGAACTCTTATTCATTGTTGGTGGGACTGTATAATGGTTCAGCCACTCTGGAAGTCAGTCTGGCAGTTCCTTAGAAAACTAGATATAGAGTTACCATTCGATCCAGCGATTGCACTTCTTGGTATATACCCGGAAGATCAGAAAGCAGTGACACGAACAGATATCTGCACGCCAATGTTCATAGCAGCATTATTCACAATTGCCAAGAGATGGAAACAACCCAAATGTCCTTCAACAGATGAGTGGATAAATAAAATGTGGTATATACACACGATAGAATAGTACACGGCAGTAAGAAGGAATGATCTCGTGAAACATATGACAACATGGATGAACCTTGAAGACATAATGCTGAGTGAAATAAGCCAGGCACAAAAAGAGAAATATTATATGCTACCACTAATGTGAACTTTGAAAAATGTAGAACAAATGGTTTATAATGTAGAATGTAGGGGAACTAGCAATAGAGAGCAACTAAGGAAGGGGGAACAATAATCCAAGAAGAACAGATAAGCTATTTAACATTCTGGGGATGCCCAGGAATGACTATGGTCTGTTAATTTCTGATGGATATAGTAGGAACAAGTTCACAGAAATGTTGCTATATTAGGTAACTTTCTTGGGGTAAAGTAGGAACAGGTTGGAAGTAAAGCAGTTATCTTAGTTAGTTGTCTTTTTCTTACTCCCTTGTTATGGTCTCTTTGAAATGTTCTTTTATTGTATGCATGTTTGTTTGTTTGTTTTGTTTTATTTTTTCCATACAGTTCATTTAAAAAAGAAAGAAAAGTTAAATAAAAAAAAAAAAAAAAAAAGGAAAAAAATATGTAGTGCCCCCTTGAGGAGCCTACCCCACCTCGATGGTTGTTAACATGACCACAGACATAGGGGACTGGTGGTTTGATGGGTTGAGCCCTCTACCATAGGTTTTACCCTTGGGAAGACAGTTGCTGCAAAGGAGAGGCTAGGTCTCCCTATAGTTCTGCCTAAGAGCCTCCTCCCGAATGCCTCTTTGTTGCTCAGATGTGGCCCTCTCTCTCTAGCTAAGCCAACTTGAAAGGTGAAATCACTGCCCTCCCCCCTACGTGGGATCTGACACCCAGGGGAGTGAATCTCCCTGGCAACGTGGAATATGACTCCCGGGGAGGAATGTAGACCTGGCATCGTGGGATGGAGAGCATCTTCTTGACCAAAAGGGGGATGTGAAAGGAAATGAAGTAAGCTTCAGTGGCAGAGAGATTCCAAAAGGAGCCGAGAGGTCACTCTGGTGGGCACTCTGACGCACAATTTAGACAACCCTTTTTAGGTTCTAAAGAATTGGGGTAGCTGGTGGTGGATACCTGAAACTATCAAACTACAACCCAGAACCCATGAATCTCGAAGACAATTGTATAAAAATGTAGCTTATGAGGGGTGACAATGGGATTGGGAAAGCCATAAGGACCACACTCCACTTTGTCTAGTTTATGGATGGATGAGTAGAAAAATAGGGGAAGGAAACAAACAAACAAACAGACAAAGGTACCCAGTGTTCTTTTTTACTTCAATTGCTCTTTTTCACTTTAATTATTATTCTTGTTATTTTTGTGTGTGTGCTAATGAGGGTGTCAGGGATTGATTTGGGTGATGAATGTACAGCTATATGGTGGTACTGTGAACAATCGAATGTACGATTTGTTTTGTATGACTGCATGGTATGTGAATATATCTCAATAAAATGAAGATAAAAAAAAATCAATGCTAAACCTCACATAGAAATTTACTCAAAAGTATCACAGACCTAAAAGTAAAACTTAAAAGTATAAAATTTCTAGAAAATATGTATGACTTTTTTTAGGGAAAGGTTTTTTAGATACAACATCAAAAGCATGATGCAACATCAAAAAATGATGCAACATCAAAAAATATATATACTGATTAAAATTTTGGAATGCATCAAAATTGAAAAACCTCTGCTCTTTAAAAGAAGTTGTTAAGAAAACAAAAACAAAACCACAGACTAGGAGAAAACATTTGCAAAACACATGTCTGATAATGGGCTTGTCTCCCCAAAACACAAAGAAGTCTCAAAACTCAATGAGAGGAGCCGGTAGAGATGAGTGGCAGAGGGACTGGGACCCAGTGGGTTGCAAAGCCGCCACGGGCAGCAGCGGCAAGAGGGACTCTGGGCACCGCAGGCTCACGGGGAGCACCTCATTATCAAGGATCTTGGAGAAACTCACTCAAGACGTTTAGATTACAGACCAGTTATTCAACATGAAACCCTTTACTTTGGGAAAGAATTTGAAGAAAAACGTGGCCTTCGAGAAATGAGAGTTCTTGAAAATTTGAAGAATATGATCCACAAAACAAATGAACAATGTAGAGAGAGAAAGAACAACTTAAACTAAGTTCCCCAGAGATTGCAAGCAGCTGATCACTCAGGCTACAGACTCCAAGAGGGAGCAGGAACAAAAAAAGATTCATAGTGAGCACTTAATAGCTAGTGAAAAATAGCATGCAGTCCAGGGGGATGTTTTCATGAAAGAGCAACACAACAAACAGACTGAAGTGGACCAAGAGTACAAAAAAGCCACGGAGAGACTTAAAGATCAATATGCTGAGATGGATAAAGACCTAGAGAAATTTTCAACCTTTTAAGAACTTGAACCATAACAGTAACAAACTAACGAGAAAACATTGACACCTTCCAGAAAATATTGCCACCAAACCATTAGCCTCTGCTTCAAGCTTAGCAATATTTTCAATGGCACTTTTACATCAAAGAAACAAACTTCTGCTTGAATCCTGATTAAAAGTTTAACAGAAGAGTGCTTTATCCTCCTAGTTCTCAGGTGCCTATACATGATTATTTGGATGGGGAAGAGAAGGAGGAAAAATGGGATAAATTTACACTTTGTTAATTAGAATTGCTCTCCTCTATCACTGATTAGCTCAGAGAACTCTAAGACTTACCACAAAATAATTTAATTCATTCCTGTGCAGGATTAGTATTAGTTTATTATTGTGGCTTAAAAGGCAGGTATAATGGCACCAGTCATAGCTTCCCAGGCTATTGGAAGAACGTATAAAATGTTATTACATAAAAATGTAGACATAACAACTGTCCTTGGAGCAGAAATCACATTTAAGAGAATCAAGAGGCAAAACATTCTCTCACCTATGGCAGAGATGGCCATGTTGGGCTTTTAACTGCCTATGGAAAAGGTTGCAAATTTTGCAGTAAAGCATAATGCCATGTGTTTCACTGGATGATGAGACGCACTTAAGTTTTGTGGCCTTCCAACGGTTAGTATTTTCAGCTTTTAAAACATGCTTAAAAGGAAAAGCTTACCAAAAATACATTTTGACTTTTAACCTTTCCAAGAACCATAATCTTGCCCATAGAATTTACCTCACATTTGTATCTGTTTTGCTGTGGGTAAGTTTTATGGGATAAATAATACCTATAAATGTTTCAATTGTTGAATGACTAATCAGCAAAATCTGCCAAGCAGTCCCTCTGGAAGTGTATAAAGAATCTATGAATGAACCAGAAGTGTTTGCCCACATGACAAATGACCCATGTTAAAAGTAAATCCTTTTTAGTGTTAACGTCTACTCTCATAAGCAGGTGTATTATGGTACAGAAGATGTACCAATTGTCATCACTGCGATCTTTAAAAATCTGCATTTAACAATATAAATAAAGAACTAAGTTGATTTTTTTCATTGGCCAAAAAACAAACAAAATTAAATGCAATACTTTCAAAGGATTTATGGCAAATGAATTTGAGGTATGGATAAATCCTTCAAATATTTTTTATTGCTCTGCAGTAAAGAAAGGGAAAAGAAAGAAAATATCCAACTCTCTGTATTACCTCAGTGTTGCAACTGCATAAAATTGACAATGCTTGCCTGTGTAAATTTATGGCTTACTGTCAAAGCTTCATTCCTGGCTGCAAGCTGAAAATGTGATTAAAGTTAATAGTGGAGAAAAAAAACTCAGTAAGAAGGAAAGATATGAACAGGCATGTCACCACAAAAGATGTATCGATGGCAAATTAGCACAGGAAAAGATGCTTACCATCATTAGTCATTAGGGAAATTCAAATTAAAATCGCAATGAGATATCAGTACACACCTATTAAAATGGCTAAAATTAAATAAATAAATAACTGACAAGTTTGGGGAGCAATCGGAAGTCTCATATATTGCCAGTGAGAATACAAAATGGGACAGTCACTTAGCAAAACCATTGGCAGTCTTACAAAGTTAAACATACACTTACCATATAACTCAGCAATCTTATTCCCAGGTATTTACTCAAGAAATGAAAACTTATATTCACAGAAAAACCTGTACATGAATGTTTATAGGGGCTTTGTTAATAATCACCAAAAACTGGAAACAATCCAAATGTCTCTCAACTAGGGACTGGATAAACTGTGGTACATCCATAAAATGGAATACTACCAAGAAATAAAAGGGAATAAACTTATGATGCATGCAACATGGATGAATCTCAAATGCATTATGCTAAGATGAAAGAAGTCAGATTCCAAAGGTTACAAGCAATCTGCTTCCATTTATGTCATGCTGGTACAGACAAAACTGTAAGGACAGAAAGAACACTGGTGTGTGGTTGCCAGGGGACAGGGGAAGGTGGGGAGGGGTTCACTACAAAGGGGCACTTGAGGATTGTGGGAGGACAAGGGTGAGGAAAATGGTATCTTGAGTGCTGTGGTAATTACATAATTGCATGCGTTTCTCAAAACATTTTAAAGGATTAATTTTATTGTATTTAAATTATACCCCAATTTTGTTACCCTCTTTGTACAGATCTTTGTTTAGTTGTGTTCATATATCCATAAATTATAATTGCTGAGTCAAAGAACACTGGCTTTTCAAATTTTGGTAGTGCACCAAACTGCCCTCCAAAAAGTTTGTACCAAATTATACTTCTACCAACAGGGTATGATCAGAGTGTGTTTCCCCACATCGGCCTGTGGTAAATCTAGTTATCGTCAGTTTTTTCATCTTTGTCTATCTGATAGGCGTCAAAGGTATCTAAGGTCGAGTCTCTAATCAAATGTTTATTGACCATCTTTTTTTTTTCTTCTTTCTTTTGCTGTGAACTTCCAGCTGGCATCCTTTACTATTTATGGTCTGCTTTAAATGGCTGGTGATTAATTCTGACATAAACTCCAGATTTTAGGGGCCACAACGCACGGAACGTTGGGTGTCCTCGGTACTCGGTCCTAATGCCAGGAACGTTCGCCGTCGGGTCAAGGAAATCCCTGGCGAAACAGTCTTGTCAGAGAAAGTGGCCCTCGTGGCCACACCCACCGGCTTACTCTCGGGCCTAGATCCGCCCCAGCTGAGCCGGCTCCCGGGACCCAAACCGCACCCACCCCGCACGGCCCGCCCCTTCACTCGCCCCGCCCCTTCCTCTGACAGCCCGTCTCCAAGCCAAGCAGTTTGACACAACTCCACCCCGACACCGCATTGGCTTGTCGCGCGGCGACAGAGTCCCGCCGCTCGTCCGTGCGGTTTCCTCACCTTCCCGGCGGGAACTCACGGAGCAAGTGCCTGTTGTCAAAGCACCGATGGGGCAGAAGTTCACCATTGGCACTCGCAGCGTCACCCACTTCCCCTCAAGGGCGAAGGATCTATCCCGCCACCTCCGCTTCCACCTCTCTGGACGCGGAAAAGCACCTCAGCCAAAACCCTCCTGCCTCCAAGAACGCTGTTCCCCTGGCAACCAGTAGCGCGACTCTACCAGTCTCGCGATAGGAGAAAAGGACTGTACCATCCAGCAATGAGAAATGGGGGCAGGACAGAACCGCGTGAGCTGGAGCTATCCTGCTGGGGCGGATACTGTAGGTTGGGAAATGGTTTTTCTATTTACCTTGAACTCGGAACAAGAAAGTTTTGAGCTTTCATGGCTCTGTCCTTCGTTCTTCAAATGATGCCCTGCAGGTCACCTATCCTCTCTGATCCTCAGTTTCCTCCTCCGTAAAATGGGGATGGTAATCCTTTTTCCTCACATGATTTCCCAAAAGAAATCATGTATGTGACGTTCTCGGTAAATTTTAAGTGCTGTGTAAATAAAAAAAAAAATAATCTTCCACAGATCGGGCTATTATCCAAAAAAGGGTAATAACTGCTATTTATGCCTTCTTTTATTTGTAGTTTTTCTAATTCCCAGTACGGGAAGACTATTTGCCTAAATCCCCGGGCTGATTTTGTTTTCATCCCGGTATTATCCCATTTCTTCTCCTTTCCCAGTTTGAATAGAACCTTACAGTTTACAAGGCATTTTCACATACTTGGCCCTTTTTATCCCTGTTGTTTTGAGTAGGTAGGATGTGTACTCCTTCAGTTTTTTCCAGCTGGTCAAACAGACATAGGTTAAGTGAGTTGCCCAGAGTCCCATAGCTACAATCTTGGGCAGTGGTAAGTGTAAAATCCTGGCTGTAAAGGCCATTCATATGCTTCTGAGTCCCACATTTCTATTCCCTGCCCAGACTTCTCTCCTGAACTCCAGATGCCTTTATCTAGCTGCCTATTTGACATCTCCACTTAGATATTTAAGATGCATCTGAAACTTAACAGATCAAAAAAACTACTTATCCACAGTCCCTCCACCACCACCACCATCCCCTACCCACTTCCAACTCAGTAAATTAGTAATTCCATCCTTACAATTACTCAGATCAAAAAGCCTGGAGTCATCCTCAGTTCCTCTTCCTCTCACACCCTACAGTCAATTTGTTATAAATCCTATCAGCTCTACCTTCAAAATTTAACCAGAATCCAACCACTTCTCCTCACCTTCTCTGCTTCCAGCCAGTTCATACTGCCATCATCTCTCTTGGATTTTTGCAGTGGCCTCCTAACCACTGCCTCTTCTGCTTCCTACTACTGTAAGTCTGAATGATGCTTTCAAATCCTTACCCAGGGTGTATCATTCCTCTGCTCAAGACTCTCCACGCCTCCCCAGTTTTGCAATCCTAAATTACCAGGCTTCCTTTAACTCTCTGACCTCAGGTTCTACTACCTTCTCCCTAGTAAACTCTGCTGCAGTCTCACTGTCCTCCAACATTTCTCAGGGAATTTGTATGTTTTTTCAATCCCAAATTAAAAAAAAAAAAAAAAATCAATTGAAGAATCAAGAAAATTAGAAGAACTATTCTAGTTGTCCTGTGGGAATTAAAGATTAACAATCAACATAGAAATGCTACAGGGTCAAAGAAATCCACTGAAGCCAAGTCAAAAGCAAGAACAAGAAATGTTGACACACCGAGCCAGGGGTTGAGGTCAACATTTCCAGGAACCAGGACAAGAGCACCTAGGAGGGAAGTGGTCATAATCTTATCAGTCAATTCTGCTGGTAGCTGGTGCCATGTTATAAGTGTGTTTGGCCCTGTCTGCTGCTAACAGTGAATCGTTCTTGCAAATAAAATAAATACTAATGTTTATGCCCATTTTATACTTGATACAATTTCTGTCAGTGGTCTTCCAAGAAACAACAAGTTTTGGACTCAAAGTAAGTCCTTAAATTGACTATTTCTAACCTGGGATTCTGTAAAGTGCCATTAACTTTGCTAGGAGATTCATATGTTACATTTGTCAAATACTACCCAAGAATGTATTCTGTTTTTTTGCTATAGGCTGCAGTTCTTGTAAATGCTTCTAAACTTAATATTTCTTATATCTTAAACAAATCTTTCAGATATTCATGACAAGCAAAGAACATTGGAAGTATTTTGAAAATAACAAGATATTGAAAATTCCTAGGAATTCTCTTCTCAAAGATTAACCTCTGTTGGGAATTTGGAAACACTCCTCTTTGCGCACACACTTGTCCCAACTCATTCCTTCCTCAGCCTGGAATACTGTTCCCCAACTATTTACAGGGCTTGTTCCCTAGGTGTCTGCTTCCTCAGAAGGTCTTTCCTGACCACCCTGAATAAAATGATAATTCTCATTCCCACACCTCCCTACCCTCTGTCTCCTCTACTCTGCTTTATCTTTTAAGGGGAGGAGAGATGCCATTATTTGGAGTCTGACACTAAATAGTCAGGTGATCTTGGGTAAATCCTTAAGCTTTTCTGACCTCAACTGAAAAATGAGCTTGAACTAGTTTCACAATTCTTAACCCTGTTGCATGTTGGAATCACCTGGGAAGACTTTATAAACTACTGATCCCAGGGCCGTATCTGAGATCGAATGAATCTGAAATTCTAGGGCTTCTCAAACTTTAATGTGTATACAAATCACCTGGGAATATTGTTAAAATGTTGATTCAGTCTGGGCAGGGCCCAAGACTCTAAGAAGCTCCCCGGTGATGCCAATGCTGTTAGTCCACAGACCACTCTCTGAGTAGCCAGACGCTGGATAATTTCCAAATGCCCTCGTAGTTCTAATATTCTGTGAACAAAGCCCTTCTTTCAAGTTTTTTATTTTTGGTGATTAATGGTGCTCATTCAGAAAGCAACACATTTCAGATTTCTTGGGGAAGTTTGGGGGGAGAACTAAGTAAAGCAGGGCTATAATCATTGTAGTGATTACTGGTGTTTTCAATTTTTTAAAATTGTTGCTTTTAAAATACACAAAATATAAGATACATATAAAGCAAGTGAAAATAAAATGTGTGGTTTGATAAAATCTTTGTATCTCTTCACTGTAACCTTTCCGAACAAAGTCCCCATTGATTATATTTTACGTAAAATGCGTCTCCATCTTGAATTGTTTTCTGTCTCTTTGTTTACTTACCTCTTGCTGCTTCCATTTTGTAAACTGCTGAGAGACTGCGTGTGCCCTAGGAGCAAATTTTATTAGAAACTATTTATTTTGTGTATTTGTTTGTAATTTCCAGGAATACTTCTGTGTCATCTGTTGCAGCTGACACCCTCAGAACAATTAGCATTTGGATACAAGTTAGAGAGCACCTACTTTTCTATGCTCTGTTTTCCAAGTGCTGTATTCAAAAAACCCAAACACATTCTGGAACGTGTTCCGCCTTTCAAAACAATTCATGAAAATTTCTTCTGGAGTCAAGATGTTTTAAGCAAAAATTTCCCTGGTCTCATTCCAGGTTGGTGACATATGGTAGTGTTGGTTTCAGATTTAGTTTTGTTTTTGTTTTCAGTCTCTCCCTACTCTTGACATCCTCCTTCTAAGTGGAGTCAGATTTGAATGAATGAGAGTGGGCCCACATTACTCTCTCTTGGCTCCAACTACCATTCCAGGCTTGCTGCCCCATCTCCCTTTTCTCACCATAAGCTTTAGCCAAACATAACCACACTAGAGGAGAAACACCTCATTAAGTCTCATATCAAAGATTCTACAAACTGTATTAAATAGCCATTTCTTTTGAAGGGCAGTGTAAGGCGTATGACACTGGACACACTTTCTGGCCCCTGTTTCCTCAGTGGCTCTCAGCAAGAGGTCTGCAGACTCCGGGAGGTTCCCAAGACCCTTCATGGGAATCCCCAAGGACAAAACCATTGTCACAGTACTAAGACATTATTTGGCTTTTTGCAGAGTCGATATTTGTACTGATGGTGCAAAAGCAATGGCAGGCATGTTCGTGTGAATCAATGCTGTGTCACCAATATTAACAAGTAGTGAGTGTATTCTTTACTGTCCCACATTCCCAAGAGGAAAAAATTCCAATTTCACTGAAGAATGTCCTTGATAAAGAAATTAAAATTTTTAATTTTATTAATTTTTGCCCCTCAAATACATACTTTTAATATTTTGTGCAAAGAAAACGGGAAGTAGTATAAAGCACTTCTGCATAGTTTAGTACTACATTTGTGGTCGGTTGAGGCATGACTGAACTAGCCACCTTTTTTGTGGAACAACATTTTACTCTCAAGAATTACTGACAAACTATGATCATTCAGACTTGGGTATTTGCAGGCATTTTCTCAAAAATGCCTTCAAGAAAAACAACTGACTATTTACTGTCGAGGATAAAATTTGAACTTTCAGGAGAAAATTCAAATTTGGGGAATCTTGTATCCACCACCGTGAGTTTGTCAGCTTCCCAACACTTTTTTTTTTTTCCTTTAAATAAGTACTACATTTTAATTAAAATTAAATAAATTAAAATCAATAAAAAAAATTCTGAAACAATTAGTTAATTAAATTTAGGTCATGATTTTGCACATATCCTACAATGATTTTGATTGAACTTTATAACAACAGAGCCAGAATCTTAGCTGAGTCTGGAAGATAAAAGATCCCATTTTTTCTCAAACAAATTTTAGATTGAAAACACATGGCTATCTCCTTTTTAAGTGAAGGGGAAGTAAGTGCATAGGTGTGTGTGGGTGTGCATACGTGTGTGTGTGCAGGGGGGTCAGTGGGAATGCAAAGGAGAGTCCTTCTAAAGTGTAACCAGGAGTAAATTCCAAATAAACCAGCATTTCTTGTATAGCTCTCAGTATTTCTTTTTTTTTTTTATCTTCATTTTATTGAGATATATTCACATACCGCGCAGTCTTACAAAACAAATCGTACATTCGATTGTTCACAGTACCATTACACAGTTGTACATTCATCACCCAAATCAATCCCTGACACCCTCATTAGCACACACACAAAAATAACAAGAATAATAAAGTGAAAAAGAGCAATTGAAGTAAAAAAGAACACTGGGTACCTTTGTCTGTTTGTTTGTTTCCTTCCCCTATTTTTCTACTCATCTATCCATAAACTAGACAAAGTGGAGTGTGGTCCTTATGGCTTTCCCAATCCCATTGTCACCCCTCATAAGCCACATTTTTATACAATTGTCTTCGAGATTCATGGGTTCTGGGTTGTAGTTTGATAGTTTCAGGTATCCACCACCAGCTACCCCAATTCTTTAGAACCTAAAAAGGGTTGTCTAAATTGTGCGTAAGAGTGCCCACCAGAGTGACCTCTCGGCTCCTTTTGGAATCTCTCTGCCACTGAAGCTTATTTCATTTCCTTTCATATCCCCCTTTTGGTCAAGAAGATGTTCTCCGTCCCATGATGCCAGGTCTACATTCCTCCCCGGGAGTCATATTCCACGTTGCCAGGGAGATTCACTCCCCTGGGTGTCTGATCCCACGTAGGAGAGGAGGGCAGTGATTTCACCTTTCAAGTTGGCTTAGCTAGAGAGAGAGGGCCACATCTGAGCAACAAAGAGGCATTTGGGAGGAGGCTCTTAGGCACAATTATAGGGAGGCCTAGCCTCTCCTTTACAGCAACCATCTTCCCAAGGGTAAAACCTATGGTAGAGGGCTCAACCCATCAAACCACCAGTCCCCCATGTCTGTGGTCATGTTAGCAACCATCAAGGTGGGGTAGGCCAATACCCCTCCCAACACTTTTTAATGGGATGAGTAGTGATATTAAATGTGATAGGGGGAGTACTTATTGAATAATGAAATGTAACATGTAGAAGATCTGCATAATTCGGTAAGATGATACTTTCCAAATAACCAAAATAGGATGTTACAAAATCATGCACAGGTGAAAGATCCATTCAACGTACAAGATTTTAATCTAACAACAGATGGTTCCAGATTGTACATTATAACTAATCTTTAGCGCTTGTTAAGTTTGTGTATAGTGTCAAAGAATAGTATCTATAATTATCTAAAAGACTACTAAAATATTTCCTCCATTTTCCAACTGCATATCTGTGTGAAGCCAGGTTTGCTTCAAATACTTCAACCAAACAACATGTCAAAACAGACTGAATGCCAAAGCAGATATGAGAATCCAGCTGTTTTCTTTTAAGACACTTTAAAGAGATCTGCAAAAGTGTAAATCAGTGCCATTCTTCTTACTAATTTTTTTGAAAATACTTATTTTCATTGAAAATATGTTAACATGTAATGGTTTTAATTTTGTTATTTTAAAATAAATAAATATTTTAACTGTATCCATTTTAATTTCCTATTAAATCATCTAATAAACTACTAGTGGTAGCTATCAATAAATATAACCCATATTTTAAAAAGCTTTGGGGATTTCCAATAATTTTTAAGAGTGCAAAGGTGCCCTGAGACCAAAAGTTTTGAGAACTGCTGCATTGGCTAATCTCTATTTTCTTTTCCAATCCTCCCCCCACTTGTGAGTCTATAGCTTGGCATTATTAAAAATTTAACATTTGCTGGGTGTTTAGGACATGCCAGGCGGGAGCTCATTGCTTCAAATGCATCACTTCACTTCACTTCATACAACCTAAGAAGTGCTACTATGATTATCCCGATTTATAGTTGAGAAGCAGAGCATCTAGAGGTTAAGTTATTTGCCCAAGGCCACTAGGGAACTAACCAGTACTGGAATTCCAAGCTAGGTTCCAAAGCCTGCTCCTTTAACCTCACCAGACTGAATTCAAGAAAAGAGGTTATTTGCATCCACTAGATGGTGCTGATTGTCTTCTGTTCAAGACAAAACTTCCAATGCCCTTTCAGAAACTCAACCTTGGATTTTTAGGTGTTAATGCAAGAAACCACTGACCTGAAATAGTCTATATATTTGAACTGTGCTTGGGTACATCTTTAAGTAGCTACCCAAATAAGAAAAGTGAAAAATTAGAACTCAAAAAATAAAAAAGAATGGATTATGGACTTTAAAAAATATCTTAGTGCATACATATTGAAAATGTAGCTAATATCAAATGACCATTTTGGTGACTTGGAAAGACTGAAGTTCTCACACACTTATATTTAAGTAAAATTTGCAGATAAAAAAAAAAACAACCCATGCTTTATTCCAACTTTTATACCAACTTCATTCCCTCCTGCACACTCCCATTCTTATATGGCTACAATGCTGTCCATGTACATAAGGTGAGGGACATGGAAGTAAATAAAGCTTGAAAGAACAAAAATCAAGTTCTTGAACAGGTAATACTATTTCTATTCAAAGCAAAATGCATTTTATCTAAATATATGTTGACTATGTGTTTAGTACCTTTTTAAGTATACTTTTTGGTATTTAAAAGTTATAAATCTTCTGCTTAAAAATGGGTTCTCAAATTTTTATTGTTCATAAGAATCTTTAGGTGTTATTTAAAACGCTAATTCTGGCCCCTATCCCCTGATTCAGTAGGTCTGAAGTTCAGCCCAGAAATCTGCATTTTAGAAGTACTTTGGTGATTCCAGTGCAGCTGAACCATGGGCATACTTTGAAAAACACTGACTTCACATTTGTGTTTTAAAGAGTAACTAGGAAAGAGGCCGCTGTAACCCAAATTACCAAGAACCTCCTGGAGTTGTACAACAGGGACTCTGAATAGTGACATCCAGTGCATCTTTTGTAAATAATAAGCTAGAAAATTGAAAAAATGTTCTCTCTCCCCACTCCCTTGACTCTGAAGCCTTTTCCTCTCCTTTCAGTCTACTGTGGAGGACTGTACGGAATCAGGTACTGCTCTGTGGGATGGTCCCATAAAAAATCAGGGAGAAAAAAAAAAGCTTGCCATTTCTCAATGCCTATTAGCTCAAAAACATGATACCCTTTGGATTTTTTTTTTTAATGAAAGGAGTTAGCCCATTCATTGTTATATGACCTTGTTTAACTTAATGAATTAGTACAAACTCATTCATTTATTTGTTCAAATGATATGAATATCAGTCTAGATAAAACTGAACCAGGAGACTGTGGGGGCACTTAAAAATCAGCAAAAACAAAAAGCAGTGCTGCTCTACATTTATGGCCCAGAAAGCTACTTAGAGGCTTGTTTTTTAATATAGCACAGTAAATCAATGAAGACTAAGATATTTTCTAATATCCAGAGTGATTTTTGTTCTTCTTTTGGTCATCTCAGGTCTGACCCCAAGAGATCAGCTCTGTCAAATGAGTCATTCTCACCAGAAAGACAGCAATCTGTTTTCTTTTCTGAGGGAATTCCCTCACAGTAACAGACCACTTAATTCTCTCATTATATTGCTGTCTCCAAAGTGTGGTTGCCTGAGGCAATTCTGTATCAGTAAAAAATTAAAGAGTTGCTAAAAGCTATGTCTGCCCTTCTGAGACCGGTTGCAGTTTCAGTTGTTGAATGAGGGGTGAAATTGCAGCTTTCTACTCCCAGCATTTCTTCCCAGCCAGCGGAATAGAGGAGAGGAGGAGATGCTGCTTGTTGATAATGAGGAAGAGAAGTCTAGTCATTTCACTGTAATAATAAATCCTGGACCAAAAGCCACAGCCATGCATTGAGTGTCAATGCTTCATGTTCTCCTGGAGAGCTTGTCCTTGATTCCAAAACATAACTTCTGTATTGGGCTGTGTCTCTCTAGTTCTGCAGGGATTCTTTTGTCTGCTTTTTAAAACATCAGGTCCCTGATCTGTAGACTAATATGTATTTTGTTATGTAAGCTTTCACATTACTTTAACACAAAGTAAAGGAAGTTACAGTAATTCACATTGCATATTAGAAAGGTATTCAAACCAAACAGGAAGGGTCTTAAGCAACAATGTACAGAAATGATTTTTCTCGGTGTTAATGTCTCAGGGATTAAGAATAGATAAACAACCACAGGGGTTGTTCATCAGTCAGAGGTCAGGCTACAAGAGGTCTAAGCCCCATCCTGGCATTTTTAGCACTGTACTTTATTTCTTGCACATCTTTTCTCTTGTTAGAATTCGAAGTAGTATTTCTATCTGCATATACAATGTGTTTGTAAGACTAGGAACTAGTGAAACAGTGACTAGTGGATATCTCGCTTAAATATTTTTCTTATTTGGTCATCTAAATTCCTTTTTTGACAGAGGCTGGTTTATTTTCCCTTCAGTTTACCATAATAGACAAACTGGGATTAATATTCTAATTTGCTCAAAATTACACTTTATATTCCTATAATGCATACATCCACAGGTTCTCTTCCTGTCTCTGCCATGTACTGCGTGACTTCAGCCTAACCTCTTCTCTCCAGTTCAGTTTCTTCATTTAGCAAAATAGCAGGGTGGAGGGGGGTTTGTGGTTGACTTTCTGCTCTGAGACCCTGTACTCCTCCCATTTAAGTGGGTTCTGCTCTCTTTGGAAATAACCTGCTCATGTGTCCTGCAACAGCACTGACCAGTCTAAAAGGCGTCTGCTCAACATGCTGGGCAGGGAGAATTGCCTGTTCAGAAACATCTGGCAATGGTAACAGCCATCTGTCTTGTCCCTGCAATCTTCAAACAAAGAATTAATTAAGCAAAGCAAGGCCACAAGAGGAGCGCCCTATTTTTATAGCACGATGCAATAAAATGGATTGAGAATTGATTTAGATTTTAGGAGTTTGGGTTCTTATCCAACCTTTGTTATTGATTCTTGAAGGACAAGCCTTTTCACTTCTCTGGGCTTCAGTTAGTCAGCGCATCTGTTAAATAACAGGACAATGACTTCCTAGCACTTTTCCTTACCTTGTAAAAGTGGAAAAATTAAAATGTTCTCAAGATAAAGGCATTACATAAGTACAAAAATATCAGAAGGGACGTTTCATTGCAATTGTTAATAAATTATGAGTACCTCCATTTCAAATGAAAACTAACAATGCAATCTATGCTTGAGAATGAAACAAAAGAGATGAACTCTTGGGTTCAATTCACGTCTATTATCCATTAAATGCTCATTTATCTTGTTTACCTTGCTACCGTTGACTTGGTATTTTTATGGAAATTGCCACTGTTTTTCATTAAGAATCTAGGGATTATTACCTTGGCCCAAATTTATGAGAATTTTGTATTCAGATGACACACTTGCATACATGCATTCATTCTACTGTTAATTGATCACTTATCCTGAGTCAAATCCCCTAGCAAGCTATTTCTGGGCAAGTGAACTTTCAGCATTTCTCTAACTGTTCCTAGATGCTCAAAGATCCTGACAGGGTCAGGAACTAGCGGAGTCTTCTCTCCAACTCCTCACTTCCACTCATTTTAGATAAGAAAATGTCAGGAGAAAGGGGGATGGCTGGGTTTTAACTCTGTAATAGTCACCTACCTGTTCCCAATAACTAGCAGGAAAGAAATGGAAGGCATTGGTTAGGGAGGTATCTCTTTATCTTCTCAACCTACTGTCTACTGAATTATTTAAAGTACTTCATGCAAAAGACATTTTAAAAAGCATTGGTTTCAGCATCCTCATCTTATGGATTAGGCATTGTTTTTTTATCATGAGTTCTGATCCATGGGTCTTGGACAAAGCATTTTGATCCCCCAGGCCTCAATTCTTCATCTTCAATTGGAGAGTGGGATGTGGCTAGGTAAGATCCTCTAAGTGCCATGACTGTATGAAGTAAAGTAGCTTTTTATGGAAAGAGAGATTTCCTGGCTTTAAAAAAAACCTTGTCGACCATCAGACAAAGTCACTGAGGAGGATGCATACCCTTTCAGTGAAGCATAACCTTTCCAATTTTCTTCAGCACTTCTTGTCAGCAGTTGATCATTTACTGCTCTCCACCTCCTGTGGGTTTTTCCTCCCCTAGAGAGAAGGGACCATATCTTGAACACTTATACTCCATTATAACAGCATATATTAAATGCAATAATATTTACTGTTATGAATGAATGAATCTTGTTAATATTTTACAAACTTGCAAGGAACAGTTTCAAGTGCTCCTGTGGGAGCATGAGCAAATGGGTAAGAGTGATTTGATGGCCATGACTCCAATTAAAGTAAGGGTAAACTTGGCACAGGATTAACAAGGAGGGTGTGAGGCATAAGATGCCCATGCATACTCTCAGCAGAGCTCTCTCAGTCTTGGCATTCCATTAGGAATTTCTTAACATTTACTCTAAACTGAAACCCTCTACAACAAAACGGGGGATGTCAGGAAACAGAAGGAAATTCGGGAAATGACATTGAGAAAAAAGAGCTGCCAGGCTTTAAGCATTTTAATCTAGTCCCCAATACAGTTTAATAATATGTGCCAAGGGGGTATTCAAAAAATAGCCATGATAACAATCAATGATAATGATCATCAGTACTTGGGAGGATGCAGTGGAAGAATTAGGCCTTAATGCCATCTGTACTGTTTTTAGCTCTAATTTGCTTCATCTCTTAGGGCTAATGATACCATCTGTGCCTCTGGTTTCCCCATCTGCAATATAGAAATTATATCATTTCCTATCGAAAGTCTATGTGCTCTGCTTTAATATCCTCCAGTGAAACATCATATATAAATACAAAGCAGGCAAAGAGAAGCCAAATGCCATCAGGGGAGTAAACTTCAGGGGAGAGAATATTATAAGTGAAAATTAATTAGTTCTTCTAAGTAGTATTCTAATACTAAATACTTATAGTGCATTTACTTTGGATAATTTTTAAGTAGATGGAACATCAATTATAAAAAAATAAACAAACCAATACCAGGATGTTTGATTAAGTAAACTGAGTACTTTTACAGTCAGTCCATCCATCTATCTATCTACCCATCTGTCTGTCTATATTTATCAATCCATTTTCTAAACACTTGAATGTAAGTTGTATACATCAGGCTCCTTGAACACTCAATACTGTCATGTACACTTCCTAAGAATAAGGATATTCACTATGTAAACACCTTAAGTGCAGTTTCAAGTTCAAGAAATTTAACCTTAGTATAAAACTTACAGTATATATCCCAATTTTTTCTTATATTCAAATGATGTCCTTTTGAGCCTATTTTCTTCCCTTGTTAGATTCCATCCAGGACCATGTATTGCCCTTAATGGTCATTGTCTCTTTAGCTGCTTTTTCTTTTTTTTTTTTATTGTGGGAACTTATATACAACATAAACTCTCCCATCTCAACTGCTCTGAAGCATACAATTCAGTGGTATTAATCACATTCTCTATGTTGTAATACCCTCACCACCTTCCATTACTAAAACTTTCCCATCTTCCCAAACACACATTTTACATTAACTCCCCATTCCCCCTGCTCCTCACCCCTGGAAACCTGTACTCTAATTCCTGTCTCTGTAAGCTTGCATATTCTCTGATATTTTCTTTTTAATTACCATAGGGCTTAAATTTAACATCCTAAATCTGTAGTCTCATTTTCTTTGATACCAAATTAACTTCGAGAGTATATACAAACTATGTTCCAATACCCTTCTGTCCCCCCACCTTTATGTAGTTCTTGTCATTAATTGCATGTTTATACATTATGAGTCCCAAACCATTGATTTATCATTATATTGATGCATTTGCCTCTTAGACCCTGTAGAAAGTAAAAAGTAGAGTTATGAGCCAAAAATACAATAGTACTGGCATTTATATTTAAAATCCATGTTGTTACCCTCACCAGAGATCTTTATTTCTTTATGTGGCTTTAATCTATTTTCTGTTGTCTTGTCTTTCAACCAGCAGAACTCTTTTTAGCATCTCTTATAGGGTCAGCCTAGTGGTGACAAACTCTTTCAGCTTTGGTTTATCTGGGAATGTCTCAATCTCTTCCCCATTTTTGACAGACAGTTTTCCCAGATATAGAATTCTTTTGGCAATTTTTTTTTTTTTTTTTTTTTGCTTCCACACTTTAAATGTTATCCCATTGCCATCTTCCCTATGTGGTTTCCTGTAAGAAATTGGTACTTAATTTTATTGAGGCCCCCTTGTATGTGACATGTTACTTCTCTCTTGTTGCTTTCAAAATTCTTTTTCTTTGGCATTCAATGGTTTGAGTATAATATGCAGCAGAATGGATCTATTTGGATTTATCTTGTTTGGAATTCATTGAGCAAGTTAGATGTATATATTCATGTCTTCCATTAAATTTAGGAAGTTTTTGGCCATTATTTCTTTGAATATTCTCTCTGTTCCTTTCATTATTCTCTTTCTGGGACTCCTACAATATGTATTTGGTATTTTTGATTGTGTCCCACAGGTTCCTCAAGCTCTGTTCACTTTTCTTCAGTCTTTCTTCTTTCTGCTCTTCTGAATGATTTCTATTGTATTATCTTCAAGTTCTCTGATTCCTTCTTCTGCCAGCTCCAATCTACTATAGAATCCCTCTAGGTAATTTTTAATTTCTGGTCTTCAGCTCTGTTTGGTTTCTTTTCATTATTTCCATCTCTCTATTGGTATTCTCTTTGTGTTCAACTATTGTTTTCCTGATTTCCTTTAGTTCTTTTTCTGTGTTTTCCTTTTGCTCTTTGAGCATATTTAAGATAATTTTTAAAGTCTTTTTCCTGCTATGTCCATGGTCTGGTCCTCTTCATTGATGTTTCTAATACTTTAGTCTTCTCTTTGGCCTGGGATATCCCTTCCAGTTTCTCTGTATATTTTGTATCTGTTTGCTGAAACTTGGACATTTTGATATTTAAGGTGTTATCACTGGAACTTAGACTCTGAGGCATCTGTTCCTTTAGCTTGAATCCAGGTAGTGTTATGACAGAGCTTTCCTTGAATGCCAAGAACTAACAAATAAAAGTAAAAGAGAAGTCAAAAAGACAACAACTTTCCCAGTCTTTGAAGACTGAGCTGTGTGTGCTCTTTCAGGGTTTATCTGTACAATGACCTTCGATAAGCTTGAGGTCAAAGCATGGTAGCCAGCCTGATTCTTTCTGCACATGCATCTTGTCTTGGCACATGCATAGGCCCCTGGGAACTCCCCCTGCTTACACAGATATGACTGGCCCTCTTCCTTATGAAACAATTTCCTCTCAGTCTTGGGCACTGCACTGTATGTCCTACAGCCAGCAATGCCTTGCCCCAGGAAGCCATGTGACTGCTCTCCCACATTATTCTGTAGGAGAATTGTGTGAACAACAAGTCCCTCAGACCACCACCAGACATACATGATCCCGGCATGTGTACAGAGGTTACTGTGCTCCGTCTAGAACCAGGACCAGGTATTCATGCTGGAAATTGCAGGCTGACTCCATGCTAAGCTGGTGAGGAGTGGAAAAAGGGCCTGCCAGGTCACTTTTAAGGTATCTTTTTCTTGATTCAACACTCACCTTGTTTCTGTAATCCTTTTATTGTTTTCTGGAACTTTGAAAAAGATATTTCTGCCAGTTCTTGCTGGTTGTTCAAGGCTTCTGTGGGGGGATGGAGCCCTGAAGCATATCATTCCACCATCTTGATTATGGCAGGGCCCTCTATGACTTTATTTTTAATTCCTTAAATGAAGTGTTAGTGGGATTTTAGCGGGGAATAAAATTAGATATGTATATTCAATCAACCATCTCTTCCCCAGGAACCACAACAGTTTCCTATGTGGAGTTCTCTTCATTAAGTTAATACAAAACTTCAAGTACAGCAAGAAGAAGTAGATTCCAGATGGGAAAACATTAGCTTAGTTGAAAAGATTATTTTATTGAGATTGTACCCCCAAAGAGAAGCAATTTTCAATGTGTTCCTCTTTGCAAATAATAAATTAGCTCATGTATCAGTGAAAATGCTTTCAGCAGTACATCATGAAACTCTGACTTAAACTCACCACACAACATGGAAATTTATTATCTCATATAAGTTGATGTTCAGAGGTGAGGGCACATGATTTATCAGTTAAGTGACATCATCAAGAACTTGTCACACTGTCTCTCCACTCTTGTCTTCATGGCCACCTTCATTCCAAGCCTGGTTGCCCCCATGGTCATTGTGATTCACTGCAGAGTCTGAACTTATGCCATGGAAACTTCCTTTCCTGTTCCTTAACTATAGCCCAGGCAGAGTTATCATTCTTTAGTCACCTTCAGATATTAAAGACTCTAGCACAGTTTAGGACTTCACTATCCTTCCTAATTTAATGCTCTTCTTTTCCTCCAACTCAGGCTTGATTTGTAGCCCAAAGAACTCACCAAGGGGAAGACAAGCAATTGTCTGCACCTGTATCTCACTGCTCTCTCTTCTATGTCTCCCTGTTGCCTCCACAGAGTTTGGTGTAAGGATGGGGGAAAGGAGAAAATGTCTTCTACTTGACATGAGGTCCTCACTGTATACTCCTCTGGTGCCTGAAGTGGCACTGGTGTGACCTCTTCCAGCACCCCTAGATTTCCACCCTTGGTGGTACATCCCACTGTTTCCTCCCAGACTGACCAGTGACCAGCTTTCAAGTCAAGTTTCTATGGTACCTACTTGGCATTTGGGAAAACCCACCGATTCTCACCATGCCAAATGGTGGGTGTGCAGGATTGCTCCTCTTTGCCCTGCCATCTCCCTCCAATTCCTTTCCCACAACCCAAAACTCATGGAGGGAACATGAGCAAGTCCACCTAAGCAGATACGCAAAAGACCATTATCCACCAAGCAGATAGTGGAATCGTCTCTGACCTAGACAATTCAGTTTAAATTTCTTCTGTTTTCTCTATATATATAGACTGAGTGTGTGTGAAGGGCACGGGTGATGGCTGAGGCAGCATCTCATTCTGCTGCTGCTTCTTAGTAAGAGTAAGTCACTTAAATGTAGGGGGTTTTGCACTTATTATCCTCTGCTTGGGGATTCAGCTGCAATCTCAAGACATTGGAAAAAATACTATTGAGCATTTGTTTTACACTCATAAGTGGCCACCAGAGCATTCTGGTCCACGTGCATCCTCATTCACACCTAGCAGAAGTGTACTGCTGAACCATTCATGAAACGTAAGTCATTCCCTCAATCTGATCAACTCAGAATTCATAACCACCCTCAGACCAACAGCAGTCAGCAGGGGAATACCATGTACTGATTAGTTTCCTCTAATCCAGATCGCTCCTGGGGGCAGGGATGGGGTGGACACTGTTAGTGAGGAGGAAAGGGTAATGGATGTTTAGGAGAAAAGTAAGGGCATCTGCTACAGCTTATGATATGTGTTCATGTATTCTCATATGTTCAGAATAGTCTTCACAGTGACTTAATCTATTGACCTTTCTTTCCCCAAATCAACTCCTGGTAAACCAATGAAAGTATTGATCAGATTTTTAGGTATGGTTTTCTTTTTAATTATTTCGATTTTCTCAGTTTCTCCAAAACTGTAGCCATGACTGTGCTGATATTTAGAACTGGCTAGAGTTCCAGTATAATCTTTCAAGGGCTGGGTTTGGGAAGAGAAATACACCTCTTCTTATTTACCTTTTGAGTGATCATGTATTATATTAAAATTTTCTTTTAGAGAAACCACCCAGAGGCAGAGGCCAGTTTTATTCTCTTTGATCCTTAGGACAGTATTATATAAAACTTCCATTTCCACCAAATTTTCTCCATGAAATCTACCAAAGAAAATGCAAAAGGGGAATGAGACTTTTTGGTAGCAGAAAGCCAAAACAAACTATAAAATATATTTTTATAAGCATGTAGTCATGTGGCTTAACAACAGTCTATAGAATCATAAATTTTAGGGTTGAAATGGGCCCTAATATCCAATTCCCCCTTCAATGTTTGAATGCAAACCAGTTGCCTCAGTCCGCAAACTCAATGTGAAAAAATATAATTTTCTTAATTTTTTTCCTAGAGTTTAAGTTTCATTTTGAGACCCCATTCTTCTGGGATGGTGGAAATAATCTTAGACCTTCAAGGCTTCCTTCCCTGTCACATTGTACCATGGTGTTGTGGGGGATGAGAGTGTAAATGACATCTTTCTTCAATGTCACTGCCACATGGTCCTCCATTGTCCCAGCTGATCCAGCAGTCCCAAGCACGTTGTTACCAAAACATCCATCCTTCCTATCTGCTTGCACCTTTGACTTTGAGGCTTTCTCTTTCTTCCATGGCATTCATGTAACTGTCTTTGAGGCCATGTCTGGACTTAATACTAGAATCTTCTATTCTGGGGATTCTTGACCTGGTGAGTGAGGAATACACAGGTTCCTACTGCAATTGCACAAATCTCAGTTTTTCTCCATCCGGGGCTTTGCCTAGGAGACAGCATTAGAGCTCCTTTATCCAGAAAGTACAGATGTCTATGTTCTCATCACTTTCCCCTCTGCAGCATCTCTTCTCTCTGCTACCCTCAACCCCAGGGAATCTACTTCTACTGGGGGGAAATGGTCCCACACTCCTCAAACCACCTCAAATCTTTGGTTTACCCAGGGTTTTTCAACCTTGGCACTATTATTTGGGTCCACATGATTCCCTGTTGGGGGCGGGGAGCTGTCCTACGCATTACAGGCTGTTTATCAGCATCCTTGGCCCCCACTCACTAGATGTCAGCAGTTTCCCCCCAATCTTGTCAAATCAGTGTAGACATTGCCAAATATCCCCTGGGGTGGGGGGTGGGGGCAAAATTGCCTCCCAGTTGAGAACCACTGGCTAACCCCAAGAGTCCCCTGTTTTCCTAAAGACCATGGCTTTGATACACAAAAACCAGGAAGAGATGCTTTCCACCCTGCCTTTCCCTTCCCCTGAAGCAATAAGTTCAGAAACTGCTTGAGTGTAACGGGCAACACAAAAGAGAGAAAAGCAATTAGATGGGTCAGGGAATATGGTTAATATTTCAATAGCAGTATCCCATATGGCATGTTGATTCAAGTACAGCCTTTGTATGTATATTTTGCATATAGACTACAATGAATCAACATATAGGAAGGAATTTAAGTTAGAGGAGGCAGCAAAGAGATTTAATCACTAAATTCTGATTAATACAGCTGAAAAAAAGAATTATTCTTCATACTCAACACATATGCCTGGAAATGTGCTTATCAGTATTGAGCTCCCCTTCCAGGTTTAGAACTTACATTCCCTCTAGTGATTTAGAGCAAAGCTTAGATGTTGGAAAAGAGAGGATATCAAAGACTTTGCTTTTGATGTCTTCAACCCTGGGATGAGTCATTCCAAGGAAATCAATAAGAATCAGCAACAACTTGACTGACAGCAAGTCTTTCATCAGCTCATAGGTGACAGTGTTTCTACCACTGCTCCAGGTGCTGCATCTCTTATTCATTCATTCATTCATTCATCACTCATCCATTTCAGATTGGAAATAAGTGGCTCCTGAGTCCCCAAAACATGAATAGCAGTAGAGTTTCACAAAAATCAAAGAGAAAAATTATAGTTTCCATTATATGAAGATTTCCTTTTCTTTATTATGTCTATTATCTAACCTATCCCCTTGGCACAAATGGGGAAAAACACTGATTGAACCTGAAGCTAAAGGAAGATATCTGACCTTCTGAACCCTTATATATGGAGCACCTAAGATCATTTCAATTTAATTTAAAAGACTCATTCAAAAAGTCTTTTGATGTTGCCCTGGGCATTAATACCGATTTCAATTCTTGTTTTATTTTCATATTCCCAGGTCATTTACTGTGACTCAGTTTTCTTTTGGCTTCAGAAATCCAATGTAACACATTAGCTGTGATATAAATCTGCTCAATTTTTAAAACTATCTGGAGGAAATTAATTGCTTTGTGATGATGTTATTTACATTGTGTATTGTAGATTGGTAGAACATATTACGAAAGCATTAACCCTTCTCCTCACCAAAATTCAGCCAAAAACAAGCTTTTATCCCTGAGCACTTATCTCAGGTTTAACATGCAGTAGCAGCTGTGAGCAAGCCGGGTTACCCCAGCCCTGGGCATAGCTTCGCACTGCACTCAGCAATGCCCGGGCTGAGATTGAGAAGTGACTCTTCTCTCCACTTCAGTCAGACTTGGGGTTGAACTTCAGATTTCAATTTCACACACCAAGGAATTAACTATGGATCCTTTTCTATAGACGAGACCACTGGGTCTTTTTATGTCTGCCTTTAGATACTCTGGGTATTCTGTTCTACTCTTATTTCATCAATACAGTAAATTATGGTCACTCAGATTTGGGATATGGTGTACAGGTGTGCAGCAGAGTTGAATGCTATTTTAACAAACTCATCTTTTTTTTCTTTTGAAACCGGGACTTGTTTGGTTAAGAAATAACTCTGATTACACAGTTAGCTTTTCTTTGGAGATTCAAATAGCCCTTTGGCAGTGTGCACTGCTCTCAAGTATCATCATTATGAATAACAGGAGTATTAATCTTTTTGGATTAACTGATGTAAACACCAGTTAATATAGTTTTCTGAATAACATTTTTTACCATTAGCATTAGCATATAATAAGTAATATTGATTTGACTTCACTCTGTGCCTGGCATTGTGTTAACGGATCACTTCATTTAATCCTCACAAAGGCTCTATGAGGTGTATTATTGTCTTGCTTGGATTTCCCTAGAAACAGAGCTTGAAACAAGGGCTTTGTGCAAGTAGCTTACATGAAAAGGTGATCCCTGAGGGCGGAATCGAGGGCTGGAGAGAGTGAGACTAGAAAGGAGGAAAAGCCAATAAAATGATGTATTATCTGGTAGGCAACAGGGACTCCATTCTGCTTGACCCCCCGAGTAGTGGTGGGCAGATGCCCCCCCACACACACAAACACACAACTGTTCACCAGCAGAACTGATTCCCTTGCCCATAGAGCAGGGCTTATCCCCAGAACTAGGAGCTCTCCCAGGGCAGAAAGCAGAGATGCTGTGCCAATTTGGATGTATTATGTCCCCCCAAATGCCATGTTGTTTGATGCAATCTTGTGTAGGCAGAAATATTAGTGTTGATTAGGTTGGAATCCTTTGACTGAGTGTTTCCATGGAGATGTGACCCACCCAACTGTAGGTGATAACTCTAATTAGATAATTTCCATGGAGGTGTGGCCCCGCCCATTCAGGGTGGGTCTTGATTAGTTTACTAGAGCCCTGTATAAGAGCTCAGATGGAAGGAGCTTGCTGCTGCAGCTGAGACAGACATTTTGAAGATGGCCATTGGAAGCTGACACTGATGCTTAGACATGCTTGGAGTTGCAGACCTCTGACACTGGCAGCTACAGCTGAGAGAGTCATTTTGGAGAAAGCCATTTTGAAACGCAACCTGGGAGCAAGCAGATGCTATCCATGTGCCTTCCCAGCTAACAGGTTTTCCAGATGCCAATGGCCTTTCCCCAGTGAAGATACCCGATTGTTGATGCCTTACCTTGGACACTTTATGGCTTTAAGACTATAATTTTGTAACCAAATAAACTCCCTTATAAAAGCCAATCCATTTTTGGTGTTTTCCATAACAGCAGCATTAGCAAACGGGAACAGAGCTAAGCACTGACTGCTCTAGGGGAAGTGAATAGAAGTACTTATTTAGCACTTATTTATTTATTTACTTATTTAGCAGTTATTTAGCATTTGCTTAGCCAGCAACTTCCCACTAAACACATAGCTAAAACCAGAGGTGAAGCATGTGAGTCAGGGCAACAGAAGCTTCTGATGTAATTATTATCCCCTCATTTTACAAAGAGGAAATCAAAGTACATGGAAGTTACCTCTCCTGCCCAAGGTCACAAAACTAGTTAGTGGTGGGTCAGGATTCAAACATGGGCAATCTGATCTCAAAGCCCATGGCCCAAACTGCTATGCCATGGTCCCTGCTACAAAAGAAAAATTATGACAGCTGCACTCCACGCTTCACTTGTGCAGCTCCAACTAGACATTTGGGCAGTGTGATGGTTAATTTTACCTGTCAACTTGGTTAGGTTACAATGCCCACTTGCTGGGTCAGACGCTGGCCTTGATGTTGCTGAGGAGGTATTCTGTGAATGGGATTAGCATGTATAATTAGTTGACTTTAAGTAAGGTAGCTCACCCTAGAGAATGTGGGTGGGCCTCATTCAGTCATTTGGAGGCCTTAAGACCACAGAACTGAAGGTTTCCAGAGTAATGAAGAGATACTGCCTCAAGACTACAGCATCTACTCTCGGAATTTCCAGCCTGCAGGCTTCCCCTAGAGATGTCAGACTCAAGACTTCAGCATCACTTTTACCAGAATTGCTAGCCTGCTGAACTGTACTACAGAGTTAGGATTTTTCAGCTGCCACCATTATGTGAATCTCTTTCTCTCTCTCTCTCTCTCTCTCTCTCTCTCTCTCTCTCTCTCTCTCTCTCTCTCTCTCTCTCTCTCTCTCTTCTCTCTCTCTCCACATATAGACACACAAACACATCTTGTTGATTCGGTTTCTTTGGAGAAAATTTAGATACAGGCAGATCCACAAACCGAATTTGGAACCAATCTTTATAAAACTTATTCCAATGTTCCATTTTCTCATTGGGGTATATGTATACATTAGTTGCAACAACACAAGAAAATGCAACTACAATGCTGCATCTGCATTTATGGGGGGCGTGAATACCTTTCATCTGAAATCATATAGAAAGAGAGAGGTTCATATAGAGGAAATGAGGAGGAAAAACATAGTTGATACAACTTTTCTTGAGTTCAGAAACTGTTTTTCAATTTTTTATTAAAACGTTATTCTACAAAGAGTATAGAAATACATCTGACAATGACTTGTTAGAAGTCAACCACCTGCTTCAAACATACATAAGAAATATATCCACCAAATTCTGCCTCCTCAGAATTTATTAAATTGTACATATATACGATCCGAACTACACAAAAGTGGCTACAGTTGACAGATTCTTCTAAAGTGGACACAATTTTCTGACAGAATGTTTTTCCCCTTGATAAAAGTTGTCACAACAGTGAAGGTTTTGAAAGATAAGCTTGAAGGGCCACAACGTTAGCTGTCAGGCAGGGACCTATGGATGGGACAGAGGGCCCTGGGAAGTGGGGGCCATAGAAGGGGGTGTGGCAGTTTTCCTTGAGTACTGTGAGCACACAGCACTGCACGGAGACATAGCACAAGGAAAGAGAGTGCCCTCTGCAGGGGCAGGGTCTTTGGGTTCACACTCAGGAACCACAAGACACCCCCACACCCAAGAGAAGGTAGAGGAAACTCCCTGCACATGTCTGAGCTGCCTCTGAGGAGCAGGGGACCAGCTTGGTTAAAGGAGGGGATGTGTGAGGACCCCTGCCTTCAGGATGGTGAAGTTTGCCAGTGAAAACACCTGGGTACACTTCAAGCTTTTCTAGGCACTGGGAAGGTTCCCCTAAGCAATATGAACAAGAATAAACACCCTAGAAAGAAGAATGAGTGGAGCAGACACTTGATTTACCCTCAGTAAGAGAGAAGTGCCATCTGTGGTTTGAATTCAACTTGGAGAAAACCACTCCCGAAAGTGGGCTCAAGTCACTTGGAACACCACCAGGGGACCAGTCAGCTGGGGACAACATCCTCCCTCTTCTATCCACTCTGCTCCTACTAAAACATCACTGAGAAGGAGGAAGTGAGGTGCTTACCCTGGGCTAGGTGTTGCCTTGGTGTTTTATAATGATCAACAAGGGTTATTTCTCTCAGTTCTGTTCCTCTTCATGTCCAAAATGAAGGGAGAACCACAGTTGTACAAACAAACTGAAAATGAGATTGGCCAGGCCTGGGTTCTGAAGTCCTCATCAGAAGGAGCCATCTTTGTCAGAGTCTCCTCAGTCTTTTGGGGAGACTCACCTTTCCTAATTTAATATTTTTAGTTTGATGTGTCCAAAAGAACCAGTTGACACTAACTTTGTATGTTTTTAGATTACCTTTTCATTCTGAAAGTCTGCCTAATTTTTTTCACTGCACCTCACTCATGCTCATTTTTACATAGCATCTTTCATGTGAGATCACATGGGAAGAGAAAAGACTACAGGTGTCATTGCATTGCTCAATATTTCTCTAACTCCAAGCTTCTCTTTCATGTTTCAGAAAACAAAATTTAAGGGGGAAGAATACAGTGAAGGGCTTGCAGTGTTTCCCACACAACACCACCCCTGCCTAGAGGGTGGAGATGCGTCTTTCTGAGAATTGGTGGTGCTAGGGGAATCAGGATAATCAAGACAAAACATCTCCTTTACCCTGGGCACCTCACTTTCCATGTCTGTCAAACAAGGGTGGGACAGTCTGCACTTCCTGATGCCCAATGAGAGGGATGAAGGGCAGCATGGGAAACCCTCAGTCACATGATTGGACCTGCCAGAGAAGAGGTGTCATATCAATATAAAAAGCTCTAATGTTTTGTCATTTTAAGTCAATCAAACTGGCACTTTGTTAGTGGTCACACTGCTCATACTTATCCTGGGCTTCTCGTGGAGTGCCCCTGCTCCCTTTTGAGCTCGCAGGTGCTCTTCTCTCCGTGTGTTTGTTCTCTACAGGACCCAGGGAAATGAGGAGTCCCAGGAAAATGAACATGGAGCACCCACCACAAGAGGAACATGGACTTTACTAAGCATATGTATCATTGAGATAAATATATACATATACAATGAATATATATACGCCCTCAATAAAGAGGACATTTGATTTTATATATATATATATATATATATATATATATTTTTTTTTTTTTTTTTTTCCTTTCCTTTTCATTCAAAAGCATTTGACCCATACAGGAAGAAATTAACCTATACAAGGTTGCAGTGCCAATCCATGAGACCATACAAAATCACACGGCCAGAGTGAAAGAAGGGTAGGAATGTGGAAGCTCCCTGTTGTTTCCAGGAATTCACAATCCTTGCTAGGAATCCACCTTTGGAAAAATGCTCACTTTATTGTTTCTGCTCATCTTCCGCTCCACCCTACCTACCTTGGGCACCTTTGTCTGGATCAGCTCTTCCGGAGTATTACCCAAAGGGGGAAGCAGCCGCTTCTTGCTGTTTCGGGTTTCTGAGAGCCACTGAGGAGGCAACTCAAAAGGCCCAAAGCCAAACTGCAGGGAATACTTGTCAGAAACTGTCTCGGATTCCACAGAGGCTGCTGGTGCCACCTGGGCCATAGAGTCCACCGTGCCTGGGGGCGAGGCAAGGGGTCCAAGCTGTGGCCCCTTCTCCACCTCCAGGCAGCTGGTAGGTAGCTCCTCGGCCTGGAGATCAGCAGAGCCAACGTACTTGGCTTCACCCTCTTCCTCATCCTGTGTGGACTTAAAGATCTGCTGCTGCCCCATGTGGAACATCTCCAGGAGCTGGCTGCCTGAGCGCATGCTGGGCTCCAGGCTGGCATCGGCCACCCCACTCCCCATGCTGACCACATTACGCCGACTGTACCGGTGGTGCAGTTGCACCAAGGTCCCTACCAAGCACTTGCGGACAGATTTGTTCACAGTAAGAAAGAGAACAGGATTCGCCAGCAGAGAGACTTTGGGCAGCCAGATGGCAGTGAGCAGCAGGAAGACAGAAGTGTCAGGGACATGGAGCACAGTCTGGTAGACAACCAGCATGGTGTAGGGCACGCTGCATAAGATGAAGACCATCACCATGGAGAGCAGCGTGGCGTGCAGCTCGGCCTCCCGCTGGGAGGCATAGGGGATTGAGATGGTGTTCTGTGGCGTCCGGAGCGCGGCTATGATGACCTTCTTCTTCTGGCTGGCACTTAGGGCCCGTCGGATCAGTATCAAGAAGAGGAACACCACAGCCACCGGCACGATGACCGTGGTGATGTTATAGATCAGCACGTACACCAGGTGACCCAAGGAGTAGCTCCAGACTTCAGTGCAGGTGGACATGGCATAGATGTCGGCCACGTTGGTCACCGCAAACACAGGGACACTGGCCACCACTGCGTGGACCCAGATGTACATCACCAGTTCACGGGACTTGGCATCAGATATTTTTCTTTCCAGTGGATAGAGGACTGAGTAGTACCTGCAAAATACACAAACAAAATTAATTTCATAGAAGATGCGCTTTTAAATTAGGGGAACTTCTATTACCAAAAGGAGGAGGGGAGAGGGAAAGGTGTCAAGTTCTTTTATTCTGCCTAAGACAGAGGGAACCACTGGGGGAATTCTGCAAGTAATACCCTAAGTTTTGAGGACTTGGCTGCACAATTCGAAATGCATCACTAGACCGAAAAGGACTATTCCAAATGAGCCTAGAGACAAAGCTCCATGCTTCATGGTACCCTCGAGACTCCTTCTCCATCAGGAAAACAAGTCAGTAATTTCAATTCATAGCCAGCTTTATAATTATTGCCACCAGGATTACCTCCCACAGAGTGCCCTCAATACAAAGGAGGGCTCCATCTGCTATAAACACATCTATTTCTCAATTTCAGTTTCAATTTGTAAAAATTTTACATGGGCTATAGAAGCTTTAGGGCCATTTTCAAAGCCACTGGAAGAAAGAAATGTATCTATACACACATCCAAAGAAGAGTCAGGGTGTTCCCTATGCACTGGATATTATTAGCCTTTAAAGCTCAGGGCAGAGGAACCCAGCATGGGGGATGGACTCTAACAGGGTCATCCTACAAAGTCAATCTGGCTGACAAAAAACTAGGACGGCTCAATAGCCATTGTTCCAGTGATAATCACTCAGTAACGCTAAGGGCAATTAATAGGTTTTAAAATGCTTGCACAGTTAGATTTTGTTAAAATCAAATAAGACTCTTCTACCTTCCAAGCTTTAATTTGATTACTCTGTAAACCTAAACAGAATTCCAAGAGCACCTGGTTTCAATGTTAGCAAGGATTTGGGGGACCTGGGTAATTCTTCAGACCCTAGAGCCACATCTGTTATGAAAGGGTTGCACTAGCCATCGGAGGTTCTTAACATTAGCTGGACCCACGTCTCTTCATACTGGAGTTGGCCTTACAAACCTGTTAGCATTCATTCCCTCATGGGGCCAGGAGCAAGTATATAAGCATGCACACCGTCCTGGAACAAGTATTTCTGAGCACCATCTATGTGTCTGGTGCTATGCCTGACACTGGGGTATAAAGATGAAAAGGCACACAGGAAGCTCTCTAAACTCCAGGGGTAAAAAGAAATGCAAAAAATAATTTTAAATGAGATGACGACTCAGCTGGAGGTAGGTACAAAGTGGGTACGGGAAAAGGATCATCTAAAGCTACCTGGGAAAATATCAAAGAGAAGGTGGCACTGTGGCAAAGTTTGGCTGGGAGACAAGCCTGGGGAGAGCATTCCAGGCTGAGGGAGTTGTGCAAACACAACAGTGAGCATGGATAGTCAGGGATGAATGGGGCACGTTCAGGGACGGATACAGCATGGTCAGGTGTGTTCTAGATCTCCTTCTGGGAGGGAGAAACAAAGAGAAAGAAGTGTATAATTATGCATTCTCTCCAAAAATTTTTTTCTGCCTATAAACTTTTCTAATAACAACTGTATAAATACAATGAGATGATGGCGCCACTCCCACACACAAACAGATGACCAAGAGTCCACTGTCTCACACTTCCCTTTGCTCATCAACATGTAACACACTCAGGCTTCCATTAATTTCTGTTATGTATTGGGAAATAGATTGCAAAATAAGTATATATTGGCTCATTATAAATAATTTTTTGGTGTTTACATCTCTAGAAGATGAGGCAGGAAGTGTAGGTGGCCCCCCAAGGAACATACTGACTTGGTGTTAGGAAATAAATAGCTGAGAAAGAAATAAGAGACAGGCTACTGCAGGATTTCCTTTCCTTATTTTTCATGTGCACCATATTCACACTTGTGAGGAATCTGTATCTCTGAATAATAAAATAGGAATTCACCAGCCTTGTTTTTCTACTGAAAGGACCTGTTTAGATTTTTTATTCAATTATGAGAGAAATACAGTAGTTTCTCTGCTGGAAAGAAAATAAGGATCTCACTGTTTGCCTATGTTCTTGTCTGAGACCAATGATCCAGAAATAGCCCCACAGAGATTATCACATTGTTTCCAGGTATAACAGCAAACTGTCCAGAATAATGTGTTCTTAATCTTGTTGGTGCATATTCTTAAAAGACTTTTAGGATTCATAGCAGCATTATTCACAGCAGGCCAAAAGTGGAAACAACCCAAGTGTTCATCATCCAATAAATGGATAAACAAAATGTGGCACACATAGCATGTACAGTGGAATATCTGGGGTAATAAAAAAGGAACAAAGTATTGATAAATGCTACAACACGGATGAACCTCAAAAACATTATGCTAAGTGAAAGGAGCCAGTCACAGAAAAGCACATACTGTACGATTCCATCTATAGGAAATGTCCAAAAAAGGCAAACATACAGAAAGTAGATTAGTGGTTTCTATGGTTGGGGGTGGATGTGAAGTGAAGGAAATGGACACAAAGTTTCTTGTTAGGATGATAACATGTTCTAAAATTAGATTGTGGTAATGGCTGTACAACACTATAAATATACTAAAATTCATTGAATTGTACCCAAAATGAGCAAATTTTATTATATTTAAATTGTATCTCAATAAAGCTGTTTAAAAAAACTTTCAGGAAAGAAAAGTCTACAAGGTAAACTGGAAGACTTGAGATCTCATCAGAGCAGGTGGTTCAAGAGGCAGTGGGGAGGACGTCCCTCATGAACACAACTTGGTTCTACAGGAAATGGATTAGAGTGCCCACCAGACATAAACTTGAGGAAAGGGACTCTGACTTTTCACTGTTACATCACAGTGCCATCCAATGGCATACACGAGATGTTTAAAGACCCCTTGTTGAACAATGAAAGAGATATGCAGAGTCATCACTAGGCAGGCAAACTGGCATCTCACGGTCTACATTTAGCTTGCCAAAGTGATTTGGGTAGTCTGCATGATAGTTTTTAAAGGCAAATTAAATTGCCAACATTTAAAAACAATAAAATTCTGGATAAATGATTTCTCTTTCTGAAAAAAATTAGAAAGTCCTGCCCACTGAGGATCCAGACACCCACAGAGTGGGAACACGTACGCACTCTCTAGAGTGCCACCTGCCTCATCTGCCCAGGTGGCGACTGAGTTTCTAGCCCCTTCCGAAGGGCTGCAGTGATTTCTAGCAAGATATGATGGTAAACTGATTATAGGCATTAACATGTCCAAAGAAAAATGTGCCAATCAGAAGGGAAGCCTGGAGGAAGAGAGTAAATATTGGCACAGTCTATCCAAGCACAGCATGAATAACTCATTGAATCCTAACTGCTGAGGACCCCAGGGCCCAGGAAAGTTAAGCCATCTTTGCTCCAAACCACCCAGCTAGAAGGCAGTACAGATAGGTCTCACAGCCAAGCTTCTGGCTCCAGGGTCCCCTCTCTTAGCCACGAGGCCAACAACCGCCCCTGGTCTGCTGGGGGCTTTGTGTCACTGCAAACAACACTGGGCAGCTGATGAAATCAGGGATCCAAGACCGAGAAGCTGGGGTGACCCCACAGATCTGATTGTGCATCTTCTTTATGTTCTGCACTCAATACCCTCAGGTCACCAAAGTATTAACCATGTTTCAAATGGACAAGGAGTTTTAAAATACCAATTCATCTAAAATGTTAAATTTAAAATAGGGTAGGAAGTCAGAATAGCCAGCACTTTCCCTTCAGCAACTTTTCCTCTCTGTAAGTCTTGAAATCAAAAGTACTCATGGACACAAAATGCTTTTCAATTCTTGTTTGCTTGTTTAATTCTATTCTTTAAATGTATTATGGTCTAAACAGGGTTCACACATAAAAAGGGGAGGGGGAGGCAGGGAGCCAATGATTTCTGTGATCTTTACCATTTAACTTTGATAAATTGGATCAAATTATGTATGGCAGTAGCTAAGATACAAGATATTATTTCCAAGCAAACATCCTTTTAAAAAGAATGGGAAGAAGAAACAACCAGCCCAATGTGGGACCTTGGAAATAAAGCCTCCAGAGGAATTCTGGTGTTATCTGGTTCTGCCCAACCGGACTTGCCTTAGTCATTTGTTAAATAGCCACTGAATCGTTTCCTTGTTCTTTCAAAAATGCTTTTACCCTGCAGCAAAGAGCCCTAATTGCAGAGTTATCAACTCAGATGAGCAATCTGCTGCAAATTGCAAGACAAACCCCACCAATCCCAACCACACTGAAACTACGTCATGATCCGGGAGCTCTGCCCCAGCTTCCTCACGAGGTAATCCTCCTCCTGGGTCTTTTCTTACTGGTCCTCTGTTCTTTGGCTGCTGTTAAATCAACCTGTCCTTTTTGAAGCATCTGTTTCAGACCTTCGTTCTTTCTATTGACCATAAGCAGACTAAAGAGCCGTGTTTGGAACAGCGTCTATTCACCATCTGCGTCATAATGCTTGTTTTTCAATACACTTTAAAAATGAAAAAAAATTTTAAAAGCAAAGCCCCTAGTTGCCTGATCTTACCTGTCCAAAGCAATGGCAGGGAAGCTGAGGATAGTCACAGAACAGAAGACTTTGTGCAAAAATTTGACGCCCTTGCAGAAGAACACGGTGTAGATCCACCAGCAACAGTGAGGGCTGGTGCTGAGGATGATGTCGAAAGGCACACAGACCAGGCTGGCACAAATCCCCGAGCACGCCAGGTTTTTAATGAACCTGTTGGTGACAGATTTGAACACGGTTGTGCGGCAAGTTGACCATAACACCATGAAGTTTCCTGGCCGGATATGAAAAATAAATGAACAGATAAAGAAAGAAAGACAAAAAGAAAGAAAATACAGGTTACAAAAAAGATTTTTAAAACCACCTTTGAGAAAGGGGATCTCACTCCCTTCTTTCCCTGGCTTGCTGGGGCCTTCTTTCTCTTCTTGAAACGCATCAGGGTTGTTCCTGCCCCAATGCCTTTACACAAACTGTTTAAAATCGCCTTTTAAATACTTATAAATTATGATATTGTCAACTTAACATGAAATTGTTCAATCACTTGTGTTTACATTAAAGACTCCAGAAGAAGACTTAGGGGTGAGTTTTGTCATTAAATTCTAGGCATAATAGAACAATGATGATTACGATTCAACCTTATGTGAGTATAAACAATTGGCTCGGTATTACTCAATCTCAGAAAGTCTACTTTTATCAAGGTTGCTAATGACCTCCACCTCACCAAACTCTGCACTAGAAATATGATGCAGGCCATACATGTAATTTTAGATTTTCTAGTAGGCATGTTTTTTAAAAAGTAAAAAGAAATAGGTGAAATTTTAATAATACTTTTTATTTAACCCAATATAGTTGAAATATTATCATGTCAATATGGAATCATTACAAAAAGTTATTAATGAGCTATTTTTTTTGTACTAAGTCTTCAAAATCTGCATGTTTTATTTTACACCCACAGCACATCTCAAGCTGGAGTAGTCACATCTCAAGTGCTCAGTAGGCACAGCAGCTAAGGGCCATGTTACTGTACACTGCTGTTCTAGACCTTTCAGCAGCAGTGACACCATTGCCATTTCTCTTTGAGCACCCCCCTCTCCTGGCTTCCATGAGTCTCTAACCTGCTGACCTTCCTCCTATCCCATCCTCCTCCCGCTGCCCATGGTCTCCTTTACCAGGCTCTCCTCTATTGTCTCTCTACAGCCTCTCCCTGGGTCATGCTACCCATTCCCGTGACTTTCCATCATTATGCTGATCACGCTCACATTCATCTCCCAAACTAGATTCTCTCCCCTCAACTCGAGACTCCTGTATCCAGCGGGACTTCTGGTTCCCCACCCCTTCTAACCCTACTGCGTGCCTTACCATGGCTTTCGGGCCTGTATCATCCAGCACCAACCTGCCTGATCTCCCCCCTTTCCTTCTCTGGCTTGCCGGGGCCTTCTTTCTGTTCTTGGAACACATCAAGGTTGCTCCTGCCCCGGTGCCTTTGCACAAACGTTTCATACTACCTACCATGTTTTTCACGTCTAGTTCCTTTCAATCCAGGTCTTAGCTTAAATGCCGCCTTCTCAAAGAGGCCTTCTCTAACCATCTTTTTATTTTAAATACTCACTGCTCCCCAGTCTCATTATTCTCTATTACAGTAACCTGTGGCATCCTTCATAGCTCTTATCATAATTAATTTCTTTACTTCCTTTAATTACTTTACTTCTGTTTCATGAGTACAAAAGCCACATCGATATTGTTCACTGTTATAACCTCACTGCTTAGGTCAGTATCTAGCACAGAATGGGCATTTGACAAATATCTGTTGAATAAATGAATTTGTAAAATAAAGGGACCAACAGTAATTGAAAGTCCCTGAAGTCCCTGCAGTAAGATATGCCTTTCTGTAGTATGTATGTCATGAGAAGATACTCTAAGTTAGTAGTTCCCAAAATTCACTATGCATCAGAATAACTATCCAAGACTTTCTGAATCAGAGTGAACAGGGATGGCACTGGGATCTGCATTTATAAGAAGCACCACAGATACTCAGCCCAGGACCAAAATTTCAGAAACACAGCTTTTAGAAGTGGAGTCTACAGCCCCACCTGCAGAACCTAACAGGGCCCAAGTCTTCAGGTACACAGGGCATCCTACTCTCTTGATGGAGCTCTTACCTGGGAGAGAGCCAGGTTCATTCAGTAATTCAGTCAAAACCCAGGGGCACTGCTACTTCCGTGCACAAACTCAGAGAATGCCTTCTAGCAAACGGAGCTGAAGAAGAGCGGCCGGGCCAGGGAAGGGGAGCGCGGAGTTCGGGCTATGGCTGAGGTCAGGGAGCTGCCGCAGCATCTCAGATGCTGACACAATTTACTGTGAAGAGTCTCTTCAGACACAACATTCTAGGGCTCCCGAGTATCTGCCAGACAAGGTAGAAAACCCCAGTCCCCATGTTTAGGTATATGTGGCCCTGCGGCTTCCAGGGAATTCTCTACCCATTGTTCTTCACGTTCATCGGCTGACTCGGTGAGATTAAACCAGCAGTGTATCTATATATGCATATTTATTCCACATAAGAGTTGTTATGCTGACTCCACCACACTGCGCCTTCTCCGACTTTCTTGTTACCAAGGTGATAGGCTGACAGTAATGATTTATTTGAGCCTCCACCGATTCAGAGATTTTTCCCTGACCTTTTTCCACTGAAACACAGATTAGAGTCTGGCTGAAGCAGCTTTCCTCACTTACGTTCACATTCCGGACTTAAAATCTCATAACCGTCTGAAATCGAAGGAGCCCACCTGAGCCCACCATGAAGAGAGTGTACGTGACAGTATGTTCGGTTGTCAAAACTGGGGGTGTCTCCAGTCCATGGAGTGGCTTTCCATAACCACAGTCCTTCCTTGTTAGAAAGCAACACCCTCAGTCTTTTCTTTTTCTCTCCTACTGCTAATCTTCATAGTTGGATAGGTTATGCTGCACAGAATATGTTGAGAATCAGAATAAACAGGAAAATTTGTACAAAGGAGAGGGCCAGCTATGGGCCAGGGGTCTCTCATCCACACAGTAACTCCTCTTGGGGCTTAACTGAGACTAATTTCCATCATTACTCTCATGCCCAACTCTCCTTTCTCCTCCCTCCTTACTGTGTCAGGCATGTTTTTAATTGTTTTTGTGTGTGTATGTGTTTTTAATCAAACTTCAGCAGTGTATGTGCTGCTCACATACATTATAGTAATAATTTGAGGTCAGAATATTCCAGCTGTAGGACAGGATACCAGAGGAGTTATCTTCAGAAGTGTATTGGAGTATAATGAACATTTTGTTTGTATGTCTACACTTGTGAGTGAGAAAACTTTTTTCAATGAGTTAGTATTGAAAAAGGTAAGACTGCTATAATCATATTTTATCTGCATTTATTTATGAGACTCTAGTAAGCATTTGAAGTATAATTGCTTTTTCTATTATGACCCTAAACCTAAAGAAGATTGTGCTCTTCCTATTTCTAAACCACTGATTTCTCTTCTCACTTAAAACCAACTCATTTGGCTCTAAGGACCCGCATTGGAACAAAATACCTGGAGGGAAGTACCCACACCCAGTATCTGATTGGCCACACATAAAAGAAAATGATGTGTGTGTGTACATGTATATATAAATATATATAGACACACATGTACATTTATAAGTACACTCACAAATGCATACACACAAATATATAAACAAAACAAGATAATTATATATTTGATCACTTAATGTCATTAGCATTTCAGATTCATTTGGACTTTATAAGGTATACTAAGGATAACTCAGTATACATTTAAATAACTAGTTATTCAACCTCTAGTTAACTTTTTTCCTTTAGAGATCATGTTCTAAATCATCTTATCCCCCCCTTAGAAATAACCCAAGCTCCATACCCATTCTCCCTCACTGTATATCCCATTACACTTTCTAACCCTGAATTCCATGACAGTACTCTGAGCCAGAAATACAGACACAACAGTAGTTAGCCCATACAGCTAAAAGGGACATAAGAGTCCACACTCCCTGGATCTGCTGTAACTCAGCCATTCCTCCTAATCAAAAATGCAAATAAAGATTTCTTTTTACACAGTATACTTGATAGACAAGGTGTAACTGATGTTGAAGACAGACGTACTTTGGCTACAATTCACAGATAGTGCTTGACTGATCATGAGGAGTTACTCAAATTTTTTTTCCAGCTAATTTTGCCTCAGCAAAATTTTGACTGTAACTGTCCTTTTAAACTGGTTTATAACCTTTGCATCTTTGAACACAGCAATACTGGTGTGTTAAAGGGACTAATAGCCAACATCAGAAATATATTCCAAAAGATGCTTAGAAAATTGTGTGCCTTTGAAAATCCTCCTAGGAAAACAGAGACTTTTCCCTTTAAAAACTACCCCAGAGATTTACAATGGCAAAAAGATCATTGATGATACTTTTATAGAAAGATAACAACTACCAAGGACATTCTAAAAACTAAAATTTGTAAAAAGCAAATGTAAACTGGAGACATTTGTTCAATTACAAGGAAAAGCCTAAGAAGACAGACTGTGCTAAGAGAGAGGCCATAATAAAGCAGAATCAACAAAGATTAGAAAGACTACAAAGGAACATTTACATTCAGCAAACACCATGTGACCCAAAAGAAAAGTCTAAGTAAAGTAATTCTAATCCCATAGTAGAACAGACAACAACTTTGTGAGAAGACATTTTTAATTTCTTTTTCATTTTAGTTTTAAGCCAAAAATGTAACCAAGAACAGAGTCTCTGGGGTTACAAGAATTATGTGAAGTGAAGGAGATATTAGAAAACACTTTTAATTAATCCACCAGATAACAATAGGAATTATTTTTAGCTTATCTATGTCTTTATATTTAAAGTGGCTTTCTTATAGACAGAATGTAGTAAGCTCTTGCTTTCATAATCAATGTGACAATTTCTTTTCACTGGTGTATTCGATCATTTAGATTAATGTAATTATTGCTATGGTTGGATTAAAATCTACCATCTTGCTAGTTGCTTCCTGTTTGTTCCATAGGTTCTTTGTTCCTTTTTTTTCCTCTTTATCTTTCTGTTTTTAGATCACCTGAGCATTTTTATGATACCTTTTATCTCCACTTTTGGCTTATTATTTATACCTCTTTTAAAATTATTTTAGTGGTTGCCCTGTGATTACTATATACATCTTGGATTGTTCCCAGTCTAATTTCAAATACTATCATACTGCTTCACATGTAGGGTACAAATCTTATCTAACAATAGGCTCCAAATTCTTCCCTCTCAGTCTGGGGTGAACTTTTATGGTCATACATTTTACTTTTATCTAAACTATAAACTGCAAGTATGTTCCTACGGTTTTTTTATTCTCACAATCAGTTAACTTTTAGAGTAATTAAAAATAAGAAAAAAAGTTTTTTGCATTTATCTTCATTTTAACCATTTCTTCATTTCTTTGTGTAGATCCAATTTTTTGTCTGGTGTCCTTCTGCCTGAAGAAATTCCCTTAACATTTCTTGTAGTGCAGGTCTTCTAGTAATTAATTCCTTCATTTTCAAAAGATATTTTTGCTAGAGATAATATTGTGAGTTGAGAGGGTTTTGTCAGTACCTGAAAGATGTCATTCCATTGCCTTCTGGATTGCATAGCTTCTGACAGAAATCCACAGTAATTCTTGTCTTTGTTGCTTATGTGTGATGTCTTTTTTCTTTAATTCTCTTCAAGACTTTCTCTTTATCTTTTGTTTTCATCTGTTTAAAAATGAGGTCTCTAGGTGTGTATGTGTGTGTGTGTGTGTTTGTATTTACCCTGGTTAGAGTACTCTCATCGTCTTGGATCTATGGTTTGATGTTTTTTATTATTTTTGGAAAATTTTAGGCAATATATCCTCAACTATTGCTTCTGCCCCATTCTCACTTCTCCGTCTGGGGTTCCAATTACATGTAGTGTGTGTGGTTAGCAGAATAATGCCCTTTTCCTGCCACAAGGATGTGCATATCTTAATCCCTGGGATCTGTGAATATGTTTGGTTACACAGCAAAGAGGGATTATGGTTGCTACTCAGCTGTCCTTAAAATAGGGAGGTTATCCTAAATTATCTGGGTGGGCCATAAGGGTCCTTAAAAATGGAAGAGAGGTAGAAGAGGAGGGTTTCAGAAAAAGATGTGACAACAGAAACAGGGTCAGAGAGATGCTAGGCTGCTTCCTTTGAGTATGGAGAAAGGGGGCCATGAGCCAAGGAATATGGGTGGCCCCTACAAGTTGGAAAAGGTAAGAAAACAGATTCTCCCCTAGAAATTTCAGAAGGAACAAAGCCTGTCAACACCTTGATGCTAGCCCAGTGGGACCCATGTCAGATTTCTAACCTACAGAACAGTAAAATAATACTTTGGGGTTGTTTTAAATCACTAAGTTTGGGGTAATTTGTTACAACAGTAAATAGAAAACTCATACAGCATCTTATACCATATTATATTGTCTCACAGCTCTTGGATGCCCTTTTCCATTTTTTCCCCACTCTTCGTTTCTTTGTAATGGTGTCCTGTCCCTCCCCCAGGGGTGCAGTTTTCTTCTAGTCTACCCTCAGCCTCTAAGCACAGGATTTGCTGCTCTTTTCCCAGTGACTAAGCAGGGAAGAAAGATCTGGGCAGAAGTTTCTGCCTTTCCTGCAGTGATGACAATTCCCAGTCTCTAGGTCTGTACCACCAAAGGAGTTTTTCTCCATACTTCTGCCTTGTCCCCAGTCTTTCTCATGAGGTCCCAGTGGAGAGCCCTGGAGAAAGATCAGGAGTGGGCACAACGGCTCTTATGTCTCAACTTCCATGGGTTCTTTTCTCACACACTAATCTACATTTGGCCACTAGAAATTCATTAAAATTTTTAGCTGAATTCTTCTTACCCATTCGTATGGCAGTCTCATCTGCCTCCCATTCTTTGCCACGGGTAAGTCGGGGCTCACATCCCATCACTCCTTGGAGGCGGCCGTCTTTCTTTAGATACAGGCTAGCTAGATGCCCTGAAATCTCATCTCTCTGATAAGTTTAAAAAAACTTATGATGTGATCAAATATTTGGCTTTTTCTTGCTCTCATGATGAGAGCAATGATTTTTCAGCTTTCTACATCCTAAGCAGAACCTGGAAGTCCCAACAGTAGGAAATATACATAGGGTTTATGAGAAAGCAATTTAATTTCTGGCTAAATAAAAAATGTAAATAAAGCAATATTTTAGAAAAAAACAAAGAGTACTAAAGTACCTAGGAATTAAATAATAGTTCATCTAATCTTCTCACCTTGAAATATTCAAGAGAAATTTTGAAAAATACATGTATTATGTTTATGTATATGCATACATGTGTATGTAAAATTTTGCAAGCATAATGAGAATCATAAAGTATAAAACAAATATCAACATATTTGTCTAACACAAACTCTATTTCCTTTTTGGAGAAACAGAAACAATTGTAGTTAGGAAAACAGATGTGGATTTCAAGATAAGAGCATATAATACAAGCTAATCAATAAAATATAGCCTTCAGGAAATCATATCCACAAGATGATTATAAATGATAAGCTGAAAGATAGTAAAGACCCATATTACCTGGGTCTCCAAAGTCCTGGGCTCTATATTTCAATAAGTGACTTCAATGATAAAACAAAGAAAATTCTTATAAAATCATAATATCAAGGTTTAAAAGATCCTAATGCTGTAGTCAATTACCATAAGAATTTTTCTAGAAAAATTAAAGTAGTACAAATTTTTAAAAAGAAAATACAAGTCATATACTAATAAAAAAATAGTTTTAGCTTCTTATTTCTACTGATCTCAGTGAGGTGGCAACCTCCTAAAATCCTAGCCCATTCTGCAGTCCAGGATGTCCCAGGCTGGCCCTGGCTTTCCTTGTAACTCAGAACCGAGGAAAGAGACTTTGGAAAAGAGAAGACCATGGAAAATCCTGCAGGGGAAGCTGTTTAGGCTTTCTCTGCAACACAGGCACTCCCTACAAATCCTTTGGTAGAATCAGCACCACTGTTGAATGCTTGTGGCGTTGGATTTTTGGAATTAGATTTGGTTCTGTGAACTGTGATGAGGTACTGAGTCTAGCCTCAATTCGAGAAGATGAAAGCCAAGGTTGTCCAAAATGTTCCAACCATGTGTGCTACAGGACATTTGGTGACTTCCATCCCCCCTCACCCCACCATGCCCACCATGCAAACACACACAACTCTTCCACAGCAGCACCACTTAGGTCAGAATCCAGATCCCTACCACAGGCCACCACCTCATTTAGTAGTCCCAGTAAATATATATTGGACTTCACATAGGCAAGAAAGAAGAGGGGGACATAAGTGATACTTTTTTTAAATGAGAGGACAAGAAAAGAAGGTGAGGAAAAAAGGAGGGAGAGGTCGTTGAAAAATATAAATATTTTATGGTATGGGGCAGACATCTCCCATTACTACACCGTGCCACAGTTCTGTAGTTCCTAAACCTGGCTGAACATTGGGATCTCCAGGGAAGCTTTTAAATTTCGGATCCCCAGGCCTCACCCCTACTGAATCAGAATCCTGGGGGCCTAGGAATCTTTATTTCTAAGTGCTCAGCAGGTAATTCTGATTATTGACCAGGATGGAGCCCCACAGCCACTCACTGCCTGCTTTCATCATCCTGAGCACCTCAGGAGCACTGTCCTCACTGATGCTTTTTTTTTTTCCAAATATACACACCCCACCCATCCCACCCCCACCTCTTCCTCCAATAACAAAAGCAAAAACATCCTAGTCACAGTGAGTTTTAATTATAGTCTCCACAAAGCCCAAAGCAAATCCTTCTCTGGTCAAGAATCAGTGGACAACTGCTACTTAGCTTCCCAGCACTGCCTACAGACAGCGGTTGAGCTACCACTGCAGAAACAGCTTTTTCTACCAGAGGAGAAACTCTACAATGGTTCACCTCCTTTGGTCAATTTTTGACTATCAATGCTCAATGATGCTTTGCATGTCTCCCAGTTGGTCGCTGTCCATGGCCAACTCAGAAAGGTTAGAAAGCTTTTAATTAACTTCAATCCATTTATTTCCAAAACTTTCAAAAATGAGGTCATTCATGCTGCAAAAATAAAGTACATCTGAGACAATATACTTGATTTTACAAAGAGAGGGGGAAAAACTGAAAAATATAGTTGCTTAATCAAAGCTGCAGAGGGAAGGAGAAAACAGGATGAAACAAAAGGGAATCCAACCCAACAGACTTGCTCTTCAGGCTACAGTTTTGGGTACCATTTTTGAGAGTATATACTTTGGCTGTCTGCGCTGCTCTACATCCTTGCAGGAGGAGAACTTCAGGGTATCATCTGGTTTCAGGTTTGTTTTTTCATATTTCCCAAGCATATTATTTTTCATGATTATTAAAGTAACACACAACTAATTTTAAAAATTCAAATACTGCATAAAAGTATAAAGAGGAAAGTAAAAATTACCCATGCAGTGATAGCTGCCTATAAACTTTAAGTATTCATCCTTCCAAACTTCTTTTTTATAAACAGACTTTTGTTTAGACCAATGGGACCATACTATGCATATTGCTTTATAACTTATTCTTTTTGCCATTATCAATCATCTTTCCAAGACAATAATATTAGACTTATATCATCATTTTAACAGCTGCATAGTAGTGTTTTTAGTATTATACCTTAATTTATTTCATCTATTGCATATTGATGGATTTTTAAGGCCATTTCCAATATTTCTTTGTTATACAATGCTGAGATCAACATCCTGTATATTTAAATCTTTGGGAATTGAAATGCTTGTTCGCTGAGGATAAACTCCTAGAAGCAGAATTTCTGCGTCAAACAACTTGCATGTTTTGGTAGACATTGGCAAATGACCATCCACAAATAACATAAGAGAGAGTTGGTTTTGGTTTCCCCATATGCTTAGCAAAATGTCTTCAGTTTGACTACAACGTGTCTAAGCTTGGATTAGTTCATTTTTCCTGTTTGGAACTTTGTGTGCTTCCTCAATTGTAAGATTTATGTTTTCCTTATTTCTAGAAAATTTTCATCTATTGCCTCTTTGAATTTTACATCACCATGCTTTATTCTTTTCTTCTGAAACTCTTATCATACTTAATGTTAGACCTTCTCATTCTATTGGTTGTATCTTAAACTCCCATTCATGTTTTCCATCAACTTACCTTCTTATGCAAACTGGGTGATTTTTCTCAAGTTTACCTATATTTTATCAATTCTCAAATCATCTAGAGCTAATCATACTGTTTTTTTTAACTTTTTAAAGTTAAACTTTTTGAAAGTTATGTTTAGGTCTACTTCAAACTGCCTATTCTTTATTTCTAATGTCCAATTATTTTCACCTTTTCAATTTCTAAATTATTTTAAGGGTGCTTATAGTTTCTTTCAGATTCTTATTGTGTCTAGTTCAAGAAGTGTCAATCTTGCTATTTGTTGGGTTTGACTGTCCCTTATGGTTTTCCTCATATGGTTTACAATGCTCAATTATGAGCTTATAGGTTGTAGGGATTTGATTTTCTGTGGTAGACTATATTCCCTGGTTGTGGAAGTGTTCCAAGTGGCTAGCAAACCACTCAGCAGCATTTTGTTGCCATTTTCTGAGCAAATAAGACAATATGGTTGAAGGATCAAAGGTTAAGTTTCTAGGGAAATTTTTATCCTACCGAGAAGGGCAGGTTATTTTAATGATTAAAAGCACAGACCCTGAAGTCCTACTCCTAGAATAAAGTTCCAACTCTGCCACTTACTAACTGTGTGACCATGGATAAATTCACCTCTCTGTGCTTCCATTTCTTCATCTGTAAAGTGGGAATAATAATAATGCCTACCTCCTAGGGGCATGTGAGGATTAAACGAGTCAATCGAATAATTTGTATACAGCACTTAGAATGGTTTCTGACTTGTAACATGTCCTATGTAAATGTTAGATGTAATTGTTATTATTCATTGTACAAAGTTTCCAAAGGGCACCAAGGAAAGGTCTGACAGAGAGGGAAAGAGTGAAAGGATGGGTCAGAGGAAAGGAAACATGGAGCCAGGGATAGCGAACATAGATTAGAAGAGGATAGCTCACCAGAGGGCCTTGGGAGGCAACCAGGAATAAGAGCCAGGGTAGGACTGACTGGCCTCCAGGTTCCATGTGGAACACAGGGGACTGCCAAGGAAGAATCACCCAAGGTTAGTACCAGGGAGGTCTCTTGGATGGTGCTGTTCTAGCAGAATCATAGCAGATTGTCTCATGGATTCCAGATGGGTGTCTGGGACCCTGGCCTTTGGGGAGCTGTGGCGAACACAGAGCTCTCTCCTCAGGCCTGTGAGACACACAACTTGTCTCCCTGCTCCCTGCACTTGTCTGGTTTCAGTGATTTCACTAAAGGCTTGTCTCCCAGCATGGAGGGCAGGAGAAGCTGCAAGGCTTACTCCTTCCTAGATTGGCCAGCCTCGAAACTGCAAGCACTCATGAGAGGTCTCGGATCAAGGATGTCTCTTTTCCAGATGGATTCCTGCTTCTAGAATCCATCAAGTCTACTTTAAAACATTCAAAACCCCCTGCAGCAATCTTGCAGCAGCACATAAACATGAGACATCCTAATAGGCACCAGAGTGAATTAAAAACCATGAAGGTCACATTAACAAAAGGAAGGGAAAAAAAACACGCAACCATCTCAATTAATGGAGAAAAGGCATTTGACAAAATCCAGCATTCTTTCTTGATAAAAACACTTAGAAAAATAGGAATAGAAGGGAATTTCCTCAATATTATAAAGAGCATATATGAAAAACCCACAGCAAACATCATATTCCATGGTGAGAGACTGAAAGCTTTCCCTCTAAGATCTGGAATGAGACAAGGATGCCCACTGTCACGACTGTTACTCAGCATTGTACTGGAAGTTCTGGCCAGAGCATTAGGGAAGAAAAATAGATAAAAGGCATCCAAATTGTGATTTTTGATAATGATTGTATAACTATATAGTTTTGATCTTGTGACTGGGTGATTGCAAAAACCTTGTGACTGATACCCTCTTTATCCAGTCTATGGTTAGATGAGTAATGTAATAAACACATGCATAGGAAAAAATGTAGAATATAGGGTACTTAGAGACAGACAGAAGCTAGAGAAGGGGGAGCAGTTCCCTACTATGTCCAGAATTGTTAACAAGATTGAATTTAAACGTTTGGGAGTGGATAGAGGTAACGGTAGCTCATTCTTGGGATTGTAAGAAATAGTAATGTATTACAGGTGAATTTGAATTTGATTGAAAGTGGTTGTTTAAAGTCATGTATGTAAATAAGTTCTTGCATGAACCACTACAAACATAAAAATAAAAATAACAGAAGGGTATATAGGAAAAAACATAACTATTGCAAACTTTGGACTATAGGTAACAATAAAATTTAATATTTTTTCACAACAATATTATGGTCAACAATAGGAGGGGATAAGGGGTAGGGGAGGGCTTGGGTTTTATTATTTTATTATTATTTCTCTTCTGGAGTAATGAAATGTTCTAAAAATCAATCCTGGGGATATATGCACAACTATGTGATGATACTGTGAGCCAGTGATTACATACTTTGGATGGTTAGTGTGGTGTGTGCATATATCTCAGTAAAATTGTGGGGGAGGGGGCATCCAAATTGGAAAGAAAGAAGTAAAAACTTTCACTATTTGCAGATTACATGATCCTATACATAGAAAGTCCCAAAAAATCTACAACAAAGCTACTAGAGCTAATAAATGAATTCAGCAAAGTGGCAGGGTACAGGATCAACATGCAAAAATCAGTTGTGTTTGTATACACTGGTAGTGAGCAATCTGCGGAGGAAATAAAGAAAAATTCCATTTAAAACAGCAACTAAATAATCAAATATGTAGGAATAAATTTAACAAAGAATATAAAGGACCTGTACACAGAAAACTACAAAACATTGCTAAAATAAATCAAAGAAGACCTAAATAAATGGAAGGACATTCCGTGATCACGGACTGGAAGACTAAATATCATTAACATGTCAATTCTGCCCAAAATGATTTACTGATTAAATGCAATCCCAATCAAAATTCCAATAGCTTACTTTGCAGAAATGGGAAAGCCAATCATAAACTTTATTTGGATGCCAAAACATCCAAATAGCCAAAAACATCCTGAGAAAGAAGAACAAAGTTGAAGGACTCATACTTTCTGACTTAAAACTTATTACAAAGCTACAGTGGTCAGACCAGCATGGTACTGTCACAAGGTTAGATATATTGATTAATGGAATCAAATTGAGAGCTCAGAAATAGACCCTCACATCTATGGCCAATTGATTTTTGACAAGGCTGCCAAGTCCACTCAATTGGGAAAGAATAATCTCTTCAACAAATGGTTGACGAGAACTGGATATCCATTTGCAAAAGAATGAAAGAGGACCCCTTCTCACACTATATTCAAAATCAACTAAAAATGGATCAAAGACCTAAATATAAGAGTCAGAACTATAAAATTCCTAGAAAAAAATGTAGGGAAGCATCTTCAGGATCTTGTTTTAGGCAATGGTTTCTAAGATTTTACACCCAAAGCACAAGCAATGTAAGAGAAAATAGATAAATGGGACCTCTTCAAAATTAAAAACTTTTGTGCCTCAAAGAACTTCATCATGAAAGTAAAAAGATAGCCTACTCAACGGGAGAAAATATTTGGAAATCACACATCTGATAAGGGTTTAATATCCAGAATATATGAAGAAATCCTTCAACTTAACAATAAAAAGACGAATCAATTTTTAAAATGGGCAACAGACTTGAATAGACATTTCTCCAAAAAAGATGTACAAATGGCTAAAAAGCACATGAAAAGCTATTAGGGAAATGCAAATCAAAACCACAATGAGATACCATTTCATACCCACTAGAACAGCCGCTATTAAAAAAACAGAAAATTACAAGTTCTGGAGAGGGGTATAGAAATAGGAACACTCATTTATTGCTGAGGGGAATGTAAAATGGCACAGGGCTGTGGAGGGCAGTTGGCAGTTCCTTGGGAAGCTAACTATAGAGTTACCATATGACCCATCAATTCCACTACTGGGTATATACCAAAAAGAATTGAAAGCAGGGACTTGAACCAATATTTGCACAGCAGTGTTCATAATGGCATTATTCACAATTGCCAAAAGATGGAAGCAACCTGTGTTATCCAATGAATGGATAACAAAATGTGATACACACATACAATGGAATATTATTCAGCTGTAAACAGGAATAAAGTCCTGACGCATGTGACAACATGGATGAACCTTGAGGACATTATGCTGAGTGAAATAATCCAGACTGAAAAGGACAAATATTATATGATCTCACTGATATGAACTGATGATAATCAGCAAACATACAGAGTTAGGATCTAGGATATGGGTTACCAGGGGATGAACTGGGGTTAGAAAATGTGGAGTTGATGATTAATTTGTAAAGACTTTCTATTTAAGTTGATTATAAAGTTTTGGAAATGGATGGTAGTGATGGTAGCACATTATTGTGAGTGTAATTAACAGTGCTGAATTATACATGTGAATGTATTTAAAAGGGAAATCTTAGGTCATATATGTTACTAGAATAAAAATGAAAAGATAAAACATAGGACTGTATAACACAGTGAACCCTATTGTAGATGATGGAGTATAGTTAATAGCAAAAGTACAAGAATGTTCTTTCATGAATTATAACAAATGTACGACACTAATTGTGATGGTTAGGTTTATGTGTCAATTTGGCCAGGTGATGGTGCCCAGGTGTCTGGTCAAGCAAGCACTGGCCTAACTGTTACTGCAAGGACATTTGTGGCTGGTTAATAAACCAGAAGGCTGGTTTATGAAATCCTCAGTCAACTGACTGCATCTTGGCTGATTACATCAATGAAGAGCATATCTTCTGCAATGAGAGAATTCAATCAGCTGGATTTCATCCAATCAGTTGAAGACTTTTAAGGGAGAAGAGAGAGAACCTTCATTTCTTCTTCAGCCAGCCAGTGTCTCCTGAGGGGTTCATCGAACACCTTCATCAAAGTTGCCAGTTCACTGCCTGCCCTACGGAATTTGGACTCGTGCATCCCCACAGTTGCATGATACACTTTTATAAAATCATATTTACAGATATCTCTTGTTGGTTCTGTTTCCCTAGAGAACCCTAACTAATACACTAATACAAAGTGTTAATGATAGGATGATATATGGGAAAAAATACACCTGATATAAACTATGGACTATAATTAATAGTACAATTTTAATATTCTTTCATCAGTTATAACGAAGGTACCATGATAATGCAAAGTGTCAACAATAGGGGGGTGTAATGGTTTGAAGCTGTATGTACCCCCAAAAATCAAGTTCTTAAATTTAATCCACTATTGTGGTTGTGGTCTCATTGTAAGTAGGATCTTTTGGTGAATAGGATCTTAAGTTAATATGTGACCCACGTCATTCAGGGTGAGTCTTAATCCTCTTACTGGAGTCCTTCATAAGATAAGGAAATTCAGACAGAGAGAAAGATGCAGAAGCAGAGGAAAGCCACAAAAACATAAGAAGCCACTGAAGCCAGAAGCTGGAAGCAATGAAACCAGGAAGAGAAGGGAGGGACCGGCAGACACCACCATGTGCCTGGCCGTCTGACAAAGGAGTCTAGATCGCCTGCAACCTGTCTTCAGCAAGAAGGTATCACCTTGCTGATACTTTGATTTGTACGTTTTTATGGCCTCAGAACTGTAAACTTGTAAACTAATAAATTCCCATTGTTGAAAGCCAGCCCGTTTCTGGTATATCACACTTCGGCCGCTTTAGCAAACTAAAATGGGGTATGTGGGAACACTGTATTTTTTTACATGATTTCTTCTGTAAACCTACAACATAAGTTTAAATTTAAAAAAAAAATAGGACTCATTTCCCAGGCATGTGTGTATTGGGTGTTTTAAATAAGGTAATCCATGTAAATTGCTTCACACAGTGCCCAGAACATAAAATTTCTCAATAAATGCTGGCTACTATTGTTAAAAAAAAAAAGTACAATTATTAAAAAAAAGTACTCTCATCAATTGTAACAAATGTTCCACACACCAATGTAATGTGTTGGTGGTAGGGTGGTAAATGGTAATACTGTAGTTTATGCATGACTGTTCTGTAATCCCACTTCTCTAATTAAAAAAGAAAACCTACAAAGGGTCAAGAAAATTGAAAAGGGAATCAATGGTCTTGGCATTGTTTCATTAAGAAAAGGAAAAATGTTAAAGTAATGATGACTGCCCAATTATGCTTTAAATTTAATTAGCTTAACAGCTTGAAACCACCAAGAGACTATATCATTATGAAAAATATTTTTAATGTTATCCAGCCAAGGATATGTTACAAATAATAAGACAATGACTATGATATACTTTGATATTGGTAAATAAAAATCTTCAAAAACATTAATCATCTTCCACCATTTTCCTAACATGTAGCCTCTAAGCACCTTGTGAATTTAAGCTCACAAGATGAGCAATTAAAAATTTTAATCAAAATAGAAAAAAAAAACAACTAACCTATGTCCTACCTCCAACACATGAAAATAAAAGTGTCCCTAAGTATCTGAGGGCATTGCTCCATTTTATTTCAGTATCATTCAGATTTGTATCATCGTAACACTGAATTTTGGGAAGAGTTGATAAGAAAAAATTACCAAGGGACAAAAAAGTTTTGAGGTTGATAGATTAACTCCATTTTAAAGAACATCAGAGGTACAAAAGTAACTTCATTCATTTCACCGAAAGTATCTGTTCTAGTTTGCTAAGCTGCTCAAAGCAGATGCCATAAAATACATTGGCTTTAGCAATGGGTATTTGTTAACTGACAAACTTACAGTTTTGAGGCTGAGAAAAATGTCCAAACCAAGGCATCATCAAGTGATGCTCTTTTCCTGCAGACTGGCTGCCAGAAACCCTGGACTCCTCTGTCACATGGCAAAGCACATGGTGGCATCTGCTGGTCTCTCCCTTCTCTTCCAATTTCCCTTGCTTTCAGATTCTTGCTTCTGTGGCTTCTCTCTTCCTCTGAATTTCATTCTCTTATAAAGGATCCCAGTAAGAGGAATAAGAGCCACACTGAATGAGGTGGGCCACACCTTAACTTAAGATTCTATTCACAAAAGATCCTACTTTCAATGGGTCCACACCCACAGGAATGAATTAACTTTAAGAACATACTTTTCTGGGGTCCATACAACTTCAAACCACTACAGTATCCGGTGGTACTATACCGCATTAAGGAAAAATAAACACAAACTCCTTCACATCATGTAACACTCATTAGGATACCCCTGGCTACCCTTACACTACTGCCCAAAGTTGCAGCATCACGATGGGATGGAATGAACCTGGAAATATAAGGGTCAAATCAAATCCATGTTTTCCTCTGAACCCCTAAATCTGCTAAAGCAAAACCCTCAAAGGGAACTCCCTTTCAGAAGAAAGAGAGAGAGAAGGAGCAAGGGAGAATGTGGGGGAAAGACAAGACAGGAATAAAGAACTCCTCAGTGCAGAGCAGCAAAAGGTACCTGTGAAGTGTGTGTGTGGGGGGGGGGGAGGGCACCAACATTAAGCAGCTGAATTTCACAGTTTACACATCCAAAAGAAAGCTTAAATAGTTCTCAAAAGAATTCTGCCTTATCCTCATTTAAAAAAAAAATCTTTCTCTCTTTAATCTATGTGAGTAAATTTCCCAATTATCCAGAGTCAGCAATAGCTAAGTGGAAAGTAGGTTTTTGTGTTTTGTTTGTTTGTTTGTTTTTACCACTGGGAGCAGAAGAACTATGGCCATCAACAAGAATGTGAGGAAAAAACAGCTTAGAGCCAGAGTGCTGTGCCTGGTGGTTTTCAACACAATTTGCTCTTCCTCCCAGTCTAAAAATTTGGGCCTCTTCCCACTAATGAAGTGTCAATTTACTGAAACCTGTGATTAAACTATCTAATACCTGCCCAACTCTGTTTAAGCTGATCACTATTAGGATAAGAAAATTATGTTATTTTAGCTATAATTAATTTGATTCCAGAGGTTTTCCTGAAAATGGTATAGGAGGCTCAAATTAAGCAGGAATCAAATGAACACGAAGAAGCTATGTAGTACATTTATTAAACTTCACGGTGAATTTTAAATAATTACTTTGAATGAGAAACATCTTATGAAATATATATCTCCAATCTAACCTTGGATGGCTTCTCCTTAGAATACTTGATTCCACTGAATGATTCTGATAAGCAATATATTAGCCAGACTCACTTTTGTAATATATAAGAATATTTTTTAAAAGTCCAAGAATAGCCTCTTCCACTCAGCTCCAATGAGGCTGCTAGAGGGGTTTTAGGTGAGTCTACAACAAATGCACATATGTTTTAGCATAGTGGTCTCCCAAAAGGTAAGGCAAACTGGATAGCACGATCAAGACAGAAAGATCTCCATGACCACAAGGCTGCCCGATCCCTGAGTCTCCCGTGGAAGTCACAAAGCCCCTGAAATTAGCCCAGTCCCTCACATCTCTCAACACACAGTGGGACCCACACAGATGTGTAAGGCGAGAAGAAAGACACACAGTTTCAGAGTCTGAAGTAGAATGTCTCCTCCTTCTTTCTTCAACTACTCATGTTTGTTGGTTTGTTTTTCCATGTAAATCAACTAGCAAATGTCCCTGGCTTCATAAGATGTCTTGCTCTCTGATTTCTCACACTGGCTATTAACCTCCCTGAAAAGCTCTGGCAAGAGTCTGAGTACCACTGGCCCCTTCTAACTACGAACCCTTGCTAACCACTCCAGGTGTGTGGAGAAGGCATTCAGAGAAAAGGGGCAAAGTAGTCATCCAACTCTCTCCATCATTAAGCATGCTCCCCTTGGATCAGCATCCAAACAAGCCATTGTTGATTGAATGGAGATGAACAGCTTCACAACCCTGAATATCTGCTACACAGGAGATGAGAACATCAGGCCATCTCACTAAGAGGTCCCTGCCTTTTTTAAATGCTCATCAATCTTTGAAGGCATGGTCCATATCTTCTGCACCATTCACATGCATTTAGCCTAGAGGGGCTATATCTCCCCTATCACATTGTAAGGTTATGAAGCCTGAAAAGAACCTTATCTGAAAAGTCTGTCGACCCTCGTTGGTACCAGTCACAGTTTTATACCTAGGAGTTGCTTCATAAAGACCTGAATAAATGAATAGACACCTGATTTTTAATATCTCTTTATCAGAAGTATCACAAATTTTTTCCTGTGTGCTCAATTTTGTGGGTACTTCTATTGATGGCAACTGCCTTTGATCAACAAGCTGAATGCTTACTACCTCCCCATTGCCAACACCCAGAGTCAGAGCAGCCTGGGAGAGATGTATTGAACAATGATACATCGTGCTATACTATAATTAGTCTAGTGAATATACATAGAATACTCATGCACTCTATTCGCCTACTCCCTCTGTTCCAATAACTATAATTATGCAGTCTGAAAAGGAAATTATGTTGGAAATATTTCCAAAGACCCCAAGGGTAAGATAATTAATGGACTAGGAAAGGAGAGTGTACCAATCCTGCTTCAGTCCACTGGGACCCAGCATGGTTGATGTCAGTTGGAGGTTAAGATTTTGGAAATGGGAACATCTTACTCATGATCTGGAACAATCTCACAATGACGTTAATTGGAAGTTGAAAATTCCATCCCTTTTTCTATGGATGGGGAGGGGAGGCAGTAGGAAGAGGTGAGACTGGGGGTGAGGAATGAGGAATGGCATTTCAATTCTTCTAACAGATTTCAGGTCACTTTCCCACCGCTGGGGGGCAGGGTTTAATTTGCTCTGGATTATACTTCCTATGTTTCCCCTATCACTTTCTCCTGTCCTGGCAAGCAGAGAGAAGGCCAGCAGCAGAGCGGTAAGGAGCTGGCACTAGGAGAGCCAGAGAGCAGATGGCTGAAGAGCTAGAAAAGGCCAGGTCCAGGGCAGGGCCAGGATAAATAACTGAGGCAGGGGAGGATCTGGAAAGAAGTGATGGATCTGAAGGTCAAAGCCAGGTCAAGAGTAGAATGCAAGAGGCATTGAAAGGGTAAGTTACAGCCCAACCTTTCAGGGCCAACTGACAACACCAGAGAATGGAATAAATGCTCCAACAGAACACTAAGCCAAGAGCTCTATAGGAAGGAGAGAGGTGAGCAAAGTGAGCAGAATAACAGATTGGCCCATTGGTAACAAGGAAGGAGCTTGATAACTGAGACAACCTTGGTCTAGACCCAGAAGTTGGCTACAGTTCCTTTTGAGAAGAACTCAACCAACAAGATGTATTTAAGGGCCCTGCAGAGGTTAACATGATTTTGGAAGTACGCATATGTGCTGAAGTGCATGTGGCTGGGCAGAAACAACACCTTTTGGAAAGCAAATCAGCACTTTCTCTCTCTTCCTCTATACCCTTCCTCAAGTAGTAACAGAGGAGAGGGAAAGAAGAGGAGAAGAGTCAAAAATTAAGAGCAAAATAACAGGGAGAATAATTTCAGTTCCAGTCATCTCCCCATGCCAAGCCCTGTTTTGTATATGCATTTCCCAGTGATTATTGAAGGCAACCGAGGCTTCCAATGCCTGAATCTTTATTAGTCATGTTGCTTAAAACCGGACAGAAGGTTTCCTTGCTTTGCATCATGTTCTAAGCATCTAAGATTCATGAGGATGATGCTCACAGGGGCATAGATAAACAGAGAGGGAGAATTCTCCTACTATTTTGGCATTTCATGAATAATCAGCTTCCAACTCCTGCATTTTTCCTCTATTATTAATTGATTTGAATAACCTTGAGTTATTTCCCATGTAATTTTCCTGATGTTTCAAAATAAAATCAGCAGGAAATGCTATTAGCCCCATTTAAAGTACTAAGATCAATGAGGAGAAGTGAGCTCTTATTTTCCCATTATAAAACAAAAGACAGGGGGAAGAATTTTCTATCCTGGGAGAAACTGATTTTCCACTTTGTGGGTTTGTAAATTACTGGCTTTCATAGTATAATCAGTGTTACTGATTCAGTGCGGATGAAGCAAATAAGATAAAATTTGAAATCTGTTCACTTTCATTAAGTCACAGTATCCATTAGTTTTGCCCTTGACATTATTCTTAGAAAGGTTTAAGTGCTCAAATCCCATGGCTAATCACAGAATACCTGCTAACAAATATGAGCTAACAAATTTTAATATTAACCCAAGTAAGGAAATTAAGGTGAGCATATATACAAAGAACATGTGCAGCTTTTAAAATTATTTTTCTAAGGAAGAACACTGAAATTCTTTGGTAGGGGTAAGAAGGTAAACAGCAAATGGACACTCATATGGATGGAAGGAACCTGGAAGAGTCATCTGCACCTTCTCTTATTTCCAGAAAAGATTATAAGCCTTGAAGAGGGAAAAAGATATTTTTACTAAATTGTTATGATTTCTGGGAATGCAATATCTGAAGGCTGCCTCTGATAATCCGCCTCCAAGATGGCCAGTGGTCCTTGCCTCCAGTACTCATGTCCTTGTGTGGGACTCTCCCACAGTGAGTAGGGTCTACTTGTATAAACAATAGCACATGGCAGAAATGACAGTGAGACTTCCAAGGCTCAGTCTTAAAGACGCCACTTCTGTCTTGATCTCTTCAGAATCACTTGCTCTGGGGAAAGCCAGTTGACACATCATGAGGACACTCAAGCAGCCTCATGGAGAGATCCTCAAGATGAAGCCATGAGAGGGTGCCATCTCAGAAGCAGACCCTCCAGCCACTGTCCACCCTTCAAGTGACAGCAGCCCCATGAGGGACCCCAGACCAGAACCACATAGCTAAGCTGCCCCTGAATCTCTGATTCACAGAAACTGTGAGGTAATAAATATTTGTTGTTTTAAGCTGCCATGGGGTCTACCACTTAGACACATCACATAAACTCTGCCTTATTTTTCTCATCTGCAGAATAGGATTGATAAAATTTACCTTGCAGGACTAATATATTAAATGAGAAAATGTATAGGACATTTTAAACACTTCCTCACCTATAGTAAGTATTTAATAACTATAAATTAGTGTGATTTATTTCTAGAAGTCACAAAAGGCATCCCAGTACTCACTGAACAACCACAAAATAATTTTTCTTTAGGGTGTTAGATTTTACTTATACTTCCTTTAAGAAAAAAAATTAAAAATCCTTTCAATTTGACTCCTAAAGGCATCTCATGAATCATCCTATCTACGCTCTGACTTTCTCAGAAGTACAATGACCACCAAAGCCCAAACAATTAATAGTCCTTAAAATAAGTTTATCAGCTTGACTTCTTTCCATCAGCAGTAAAATTAATGAAATAAAAAAATGTGACTACTCAAAGGGCAAAATGACATTGACCCTGATTAAGTGGGTACTTGAAAGACCACAAAACCCTTATCAAGGCACACTGATCATTAACACAGGGCACTAGACCTCTGGGTGGCAGTGAGGGCCTGAGGGTGGCAGCAGCTTCCTTTACTCTATTTTTTTTAAATTGTATGTATCCAAAAAAAAAAAAAAATTTCCAAATAAAACATAGCAAAGGAATAAGAAAAACAAATATGCTGAAATAACTTCATTGCTTCCAATATGCTCCTACCATACCACAAGAAAATTAATGAACCATAGTCATTCCTGAGTATTCCCATATCATTAAAATTACCCTCAATATCTTATCTGTTCTTATCAGATTGTCTTTCCCCCTTCAGTAGCTGCTGTCTATGTCTAGGTCCCCTATATTATAGAATATAATACATTTGTTTTACATTTTTCACAGAGTTCACATTTTACTTTATGGGATGACTTTAACCAGATCATTCAAAGGCCGTGGTTCAGTTGGAAATACGTATGTCCCAAGTACACTGTCCTGGTCTTCCTTCTACTTCTTTGGCCACTTCTTCTCAGTGTATTTTGCTGGCTTCTTTTCTTTCATTAGTACTTAGTCTTTGGCCTTCTCACTATCCTCTCCCTCACCCACGTCAGCTGAAGTTTTAATGGCTCCTAAGTTTTCTGCTCCACCTCAGCTCTCATATGAGCCCTAGACCTAGATACCCATAAGCCCACAAATATCCCCAGGCCTGCCTGGCCTTCCCACTTTGGAGTCTCACAAGCATCTTGAACCTAACATATCCAAAACTGAACTTTTGACCTTCCATCTGTCCCAAAACTCCACCTCCTCCAGTATAATCCATCTCAGGAAATGCACCTCCATCATCTCAGTCGCTTGTGTTAGGAACCCGGGATTCATCCTTGACACCTTCTCTCTCAGCCTCACATCCAATCCAATATTTACTCCCGTCAATTCTACCTGCAAAATACATTTGTAAAATCTGCTCCTCTCCACCCTCACCACTCTGCTCTGTGACCCCCACCCCGACTGCTGCGGGAGCCTCCTAACCCATCCCCCCATTCTAATCCATTCTCCACACAACAACCAGACTGAGCTTTTTAAAGGCAGATAGGAGCATCGCTTCCCTGCTTGAAAACCTCCATTGCTTGCCCACTGTTCGTAAAGACAAAATCCAAAATTCTAGCCTGTCCCACCAACAGAGAATTAGGAAAACTGCCCCTTCACTACACTTTCTCATTTAATCGTAATAAATACACAAGTCTGTGGCTTCGACCATTAAGGGCACTCCCTAGAATAGTGCTTCAGACAAGAAGATGCAGCAGCTCCTATGGGCCTTCTGTGGAATCCCTAAAACTTCAAAGTTCTCCTATGCTTGGGGGCCTTCAGGAGACTGTACCTTCTGCCCTGCACCCCATCCCTGCTCAGTTTACCTCATTTTACAGGTTTTCTTCAAAGAAACTTTCCCTGACCACCACCTTCCCCCGCCCCACCCCAATCGAAATCAGGTCCTTCTGGTATCGTGCTAACTACCTTTTTGTAGCATTTATTATACTGGCAATTAGTTAACCATCCGTGCCAATATCCTTTAAATCACAGCTTTATGAGGGCAGACAAGCGCATCCCACTAGCCCCAAGGTTACTGGACAGGTGGGATCCCATTTGGACCTCAAGTTTGAGAGATGGCCAGAAATAAGATTCTGAACCACACAACACAAGCCCTGCATTTCTTCCCTCTATCCCTCTGTTTTTTCACAGTGAAAAGCTTTAGTTTCTTTCTGAGTTTCTTTTAACTAGCACGTGTTCACTGTTATGTATTCAATGGTTCAGAAAAGTAGAGGAAGAAAGCAAAAATCACCTGGAATCCCATCACTTTAGGATAAACATGATTAATATTTTAGTGATGATCTTTTTTTCATATCGTATACACACATACATACACATACATAATTTAATGTAAATGATATATCTTTTGCACATGCTGTTTTTCTCTGTGGACAAAATCTTCTTAAAGTAACCAAGGTAAATATATCTTGCTCCCTTCTCACCATTTAATCATATATAAACATATATACTGTATTTGCAGACATATATGATCCTATTATCATTATTTTGTAAAAATAGAATTTTATTTTATATATAAATATATTTATTATATATATTCCCCTAGATATTTGCAGGCATATATGATCCTATTGTCATTATTTATCTTGTAAAAATAGAACTTCATTTTATATATATATAAATATATATAATATATATTTATATATATACATATAATGTATATATCCCCCATCTTTTTTTTTTAATGGCACTGTAATATTCCATGGTATATATATTAGTTCCTGGGGCTATAGTAGCAAAGTATCACAAACTGGGTGGTTTAAAGAATGCAAATTTATTCTCTGACAGTTCTAGAAGCCAGAAGTCCAAAATCAAGGTGTCGGTAGGGCCATGCTCCCTCAGAAGGCTTTAGGGAAGGATCTCTCCTTGTCTCTTCCTAGCCTCTGGGGGAATGCCTGCAATCTTTACCATTCTTTGGCTTATAGCTGCATCACTCCAATTTCTCCTTCCATCTTCGCATGGCCATCTTCCCTCTGTGTGTATCTGTGTGTCTCCAAATCTCCCTCTCCTTATAAGGATACCAGCTATTGGAATTAGGACCCACCCTCATCCAGCATGACCTCATCCTAACTTGACTACATCTGCAAAGACCCTATTTCCAAATAAGTTCACATTCACAGGTACTGGGAGTCAGGATTCATCATATCTTTTTGGGGGACACCATTCAACCCAGTACAGTGTGACCATATCACAATTTACTCAGCCTTTATCCCACAGATGGGCAATCACTTCGATTAGAGAGGCTTCTGCCATTATAAACAATCCAGCAATAATATTGTTGTACATATATGCTTATCTTCTGGTGTTTTTATTTCTGTTAGTCTAGTTTCTCACTTCTACCGGCAATGTTTATAGAAACTTTCCCCACAAATACCTGCCAGCAGCAGGTGCTATCACTTCTCACTGCTTTTTGCCAGTTAGTGGAAGAGAAGTTGTATCAAAACCCAGAAAGAGTAGTCTGTGTGCCCTGTGTTTCTGGAGGAGATGCCCATCTTTCATAGGGCATACACTTTTCAGAACTGACTACTATAACATTTCTGAGAGGTAATGCAGCCAGTTTAGGGTTGAACACTATTCTCAGTTCACCATCAGCTCAGCAACAAGCTAAGTGGGTCAGACCCACCCTCCTACTTCAGGGCTCTGTCTCCCAGATCACATTTGCTGCCTTTATGGGAGAAAACACTCTCAAGAGAGTGTGAGCAGGCATTGCACTGGGGTGCCTGCTTCATAGCATGCTGGATGAGAAGGAGAACAGAGTAGCAGGAAAGGAAAAAAGATGGAACCCTTATGCCTTAGAGGAAAGTTACACTCCACAACAAACAAGTCCCAGGGACTCTGGTCTAAGAGATATCCTGTCTCAGCAAGCTGGAACAGAACAGGAGATGGGGGCATTGAGAACGCAGATTAGAAGTAGAGGCAGAAAGTCATTTTCTAGAAAACTCCACTCACTAATCAGCAAAGAACATTAGGAAGGGTGTATGGTTCTGGAAAGAGCTGCAATAAAGACAAGAGACCCTGGGGTTGTCAGTATTGCCCGTGTTCCTGCCTCAGGAGAGGAGGACCATACAGGAAGATGGACCTTGTTTTAGCAGGGAAGGTGGGAGAAAGGTTGGGAAGCTGCTCAACTCTGGGGAATCTCACTGTATGCCTCTCTCCAAACCTGGCACCCTCACAGAGTAGAAGGTCCTCCCCTCCTGCAGGGGGCTCCTGTAGGTTCTGCAGAGAGCAGGGCAGGGCAGGGCAACCGCTGCAGAGCAGGGGAGAAGCCAGGACAGAGCAAAAACCAACACCCATAGCATCTGAGCACATGCATTATCTATTCTTCCCTGCTCGGTAAACTTTCCAAGTGGTATTTGCATGAGATCCATCTTTTGGGGGTTTTAAAATCATACACCACACATCGGCTTCTATGATTAAAATCCATCTTGTTCACTGAAGCTACTTCTTAAGCTCCTGCCGGGAGGATACTGAAGACAGTAGGGCTTGAGAACTGTGAAAGCAGTCCCAAAAGTGCCATCAGGAAAGAACCCTGACCACTGACGCAGTGCTTCCTAAGGGAATGGTAAAATGCAAATTAAAATAAACAGGAGAAACTGTTTTTCACCACTGTTTGCCAAAAATATTATAGACCTGAGAAGATCCAGGATTAACAAGGGTATGGAGATACAGGCATTTTTATATGTTTTTGGTGGGCAAGTAGATAACTAAGAATTTCTGGAAAATAACTTGGCAGTATCTATTAAATGCATGTAACTTTAAGCCAACAGTCCTACTTTTGTGAAACTATCCCACGGACAAAGGATCGACATATAAGGCTACATGTTCAAGTGTGTTGAAGGATTGCTGATAGGAACTCCCAAATGAAAACAACCTGAAAATAAATTATAGCATGTCCCTATATGAGCAGAGAAATGTGTCAAAAGATACATCCCAGGCTGTCAACGTCGATTACCTCAAGTAAAATAGTGTTTAATAAATGTGTGGGAATTATTTGATTTCTTTTTAATCTAAAGAAGAGGGAAAATATGCCTCCCCACAAAAAAAGAAAAAGAAAAAAATTCTCCACTGTTAGCCATTTTGATATGTTGCTCAAAATGTCAACTTTAGGGGTTAATTTTTCTATTTCCATAAGTCAGTTATTAAAATACTGTACAAATATTTCTGGAGGTGTTTTTGTTTGGTTGGTTGGTTGTTTTTTTTGTTTTTGTTTGTTTTGGTTCTGTTTTGTTTTGTTTTGTTTTGCCCTTAACAATGGGGTGTGTGTTGGGGGGAGTGTAGATAATGTTTTGATTGCTTTCCAGCAGTGAGAGCCAGCTGAGAGAAAATGTCCTTAACTAGGATGGGTAAGTTTCTGTGTGGGAAGGAAGGGAGGGAAGGGAAGGCCCCCAGCTCGTGGCCTGACTGACATGCATCTTGCTGACACTGACACCTTGCCTGGGAAGGAGAACCCTAAGAGATGAAAATACACTGAACGGAAGGGCTGATGGGGAACACACATTTCCTACCCTGGGGCCAGTGCTGCTTAGGATGCTGCTCAGGTTTCCTTCCTGGTTCTCCGGGGCTTAGCACACGCCCTGAGGATGGCCCTTTGCCAGCTGGAAGGGCAGCCGACAGAGCCCACAAAGGGGCCGCAGACTTCACACAGGCTGAGAGAGTAGCCTCACCAGCAGGGATCAAAGGCGCCAGACATGGTTTCCAGCAATTAACTTGGAGAGCAGGACAGTCAGGAAAGTGTGATTTTCCTCTGCTGTAATAAGATGAAAGAGGCTGTCCTTGTTATAAAGAACTGGCAGAATCAATAAGGAGACTTTGGCATGCCCGGAGGTGCAAAGCACTGACTAAGGCTTCCACTGTGGTATGAATCTGAGGGCTGATGCTCTTTGTTCTGGATGCAAAACTGCCTTCCTCCCACATGGTAGGAGGACCTGTTTGTCCAGACTGGCGTCACTAGAATGTAAGGAGATTTAGTGTGCTAATATGGGAAAGAATAATACTGCTAGCCAGCATTTAGTGGGCACTTCCTAATTGCCTGTCTTTTTTGCAAAAACCCCATGAGATTGATACTATTTAACACCATTTTTAAAATGGGGAAACTGAGGCACTGAGAGGTTAAATGATTTACCCAAGATCATCAAAGTAAGAGACGGTGGATCTGGAATCCAGCCCCTGGAGTCAGACTCCAGAGCCTGGGATGGAACCACCCCACCACGCTGCCTTCTCATGAAGAGACAACAACTGATAAGGCAATCCCTCATGCTGAGAACAAGGGCCAAGGATGTGTTGCTGAAAAACCTCAAAGTTTGACTCTGGGGCAATGGAATTTTTGTTAAACTTGGTGTAAGTAAGGGAGCTAGGAGATCAGAAAGAATGCCAAACCTCCTTGGGGGAGATGTGAATGTGGCAATAAGGAGCTTTGGATTATATGCAATGATCTGGGGGTAGAACCTGGGAAAGCCCCGTGGTGAGGCTGCCAGTGTCTACAGGGAAAAGGGAGTCATCCTAGCACTGAAGGGTGGGCTTGGGACACACCCAGAGAGGACAGGAGAGCGTAAGGTGCTTACAGACTCTAGTCAAAAATAAAAACAAGAATAACTACATAGGGCAGATCTATAAGCTCTAATTTGCTTTATTTGGCTACTTCTCTGTTATAATACATATATGCTTATTGCCATGACTTTATAACACTGTGTCTACTTCACTTGAAAGCCTGGCTACCTGGCTTTACAGCTCCAAAATGAAAGTTTTTAAAAAAAACCTTCAGGGACAAAGTTGACTTATTCCTCAGTCCCTGTCTTACCTCTCTGAGCACAGAACCAGATGGAAGCATGTCCCAAATACGATGTCCTCGGCCCCTCAATTGGAAGAACATGAGCTCCTTGACTTGTTTTTTTCTCTAAATTGTTATAATACCTAACACTGCAATTTTTATTTAAGAAAAGATTATAAATATTAATTGGGGGTAGATTTAATTTTCTCTTTCTAGAACAACTTAAAGAACTTTGTATGTTCTTAATAAATAACCAATGTTATGGTAATTATATTTTTCTACTCCTAAGCAGTTAGATAAATAAATCTTTTTATTGGTACTAGTGTGACTTATTCACAGAATTCAAATCACCATGAGTATTTTTCAGTATAAGTCAACTGGTTGTACAAAGAGAATCCTAAAATGTTGCTAAGAACATATTATCATTATTTGATCACTTTCTAACTTGTAATTGAGTTATAAACTTACACCCTTTGATATAAAACAACCTATCAACTATGCTTATGATAATAGCAACAATACAAAGTCCACTTACACAACAGAATTTTTAAAAAATGATTGCAGTAGAAGGCCAGGTTCTGAGCTAAGTACCAGGCCTACCAAAATAGACAAGACAAAATCTCAAGGAGCTGACAAAGGGCATGGAGATAGATAAGTAGTTGCCAAACATATGATGGGTGATATACAGGGCACTTTGGAAGCGGAGGGGAAGAGCCAACCTGCCTAGGCTTGGAAGGGATACTCTTGAGTGGAATCTTGGATGGAGGCTCAGGCAAACCACAGAGAGATCCAGGGTTGGGAGAAGGGGCACCCCAGGCATTGAGGCTGAATGCACAGCATGAATAGGGCAAGAGCAAGGAGTTTAGCAAGGCCAGAGAGCAAAATGACTTTGGGGAAATAGAGTATGAGAGTAAGTAGATAGGGTGCCAACCAAAAAGTGTCTCTATTCCCACACTAAATGTCAACAGTTGAAGCTCTGCAAAATAATGGCAAAGATGTCCATTAATGGTATGAGATTTCAATTTTAATGCTGTTTTCAATTTCAAAATACCCCATTAATTTCGATTATTTAAGAAATGTTAGAACATAAAAGAACAAAGGAAATAAGTCAATAACAACTCCTAGAAGAACACATCAGAAGACCACATCCAATTTAAACAGAACAAATAAGTGTTTGCTGTGGGCCTCTGCTTTGCCCCAGAGTCAAGGTCACTATAAGTAAAATCCTCCACTATGTTCCATGTTTCGAAGCTGGTTTCCAAGCATTTCAAGCTGGAAGAGCACTGTCTTTAAGCTTTGTAAGTGGGTTAAACTGATTTAGAGTTATTAAAAATTGAAATAGTTCTTTTCAGGGTAAGGTTGGAATTGAGGACCATTTTTAGGCACCTGTGAAGCATGTGGCAAGTTGATTCTTAAGTAATCAGACATACTATGGGAAAATGCAACTACCTCCATTTTTAGTCTGACCAAACCACAACAGCTGAGGAATCTTCCACCCACCTCTCTCTCTCCCATACTGGTCTCCTTCTCCCTGCCTCATTTTCCCAAAAGATGCTTCAATCCTTAACCCTCTTCCCCTCTCATGCCACACAGTTTTACTCAGTGAATCTCACCCACACCCACAGTCTCAGCTAAATCAACTACTGTTGAGGCTCATTTTCGTCTGCCCAGCACAGATCTCTCTCCTTAGCTCCAGACTCACATGTCAAACCACCCACAGGACATTTCCACTTGGATGCCTTGCAGGATCAACATATGTATTATGGTATTAGTCTCCTTTTTGCTGAAGTCACAGATGACCACAAACTCGGTGGCTTAAAACAACACAAATTCTGGAGGTTAGAAGTCCAAGATGGGTCTTCCTGGGCTAAACTCAAGGTGTCAGCAGGGCTGCGTTCCTCCTGGAAGCTCCAGAAAAGAACCCATTTCCCTTGCCTTTTCCAGCATCTAGAGGCTGATGACACTCCTCAACTTGTGGCCACATTCCATCTTTAAACCCAGAAATGGCCATCAAATATTTCCCGCATCACATCACTCCGATTCTGACTTTCTGCCTCTGTCATCCATCTTTTAAGGACAACTTTGATGACACTGGGTCCACTCAAATAACCCAGAATACTATGCCTATTTTAAGGTGAGCTGATAAGCAAGCTTATTCCATCCATAACTTTAAATCCCCCCTGCCATGTAACACAACATCCTACAGGTTCCAAGGACTGGGATGTGGACATCTTAGGAGCGAAAAGGGAAACGTTATTCTGCCTACCACACCCAGCAATTCCATTCCTAGGTATGTGCCTGAGAGAAATGAAAACATACATCCATGCAAAAACTTGTCCACAAATACTCACAGTAGTATTATTCATAATAGCCCAAATGTCTATCAACCAATGAATGGGTAAATAAATGTGGCTATCCATACCATGGCATACTATTTAGACATAGAAAGGAGTGAAGTACTGATGCACTCTACAACATGGATGAACCTCGAAAACATTACGGTAAGTGGAAGAAGCCAATCATAAAAGGCCATATACTGTATGACTTCATTTACATGAAATGTCCAGAATAAGCAAATCCATAGCCTAGGGCTGGAGGGGCTGGGCAGGGATGGTTGTAAGGAGTGACTGCTATTGCATAGGGATTTCTTTTTGAAATGAGGAAAATGTTCTAAAATTTATTTTGATGATGGTTACACAATTAATATGATTAAAAAACACGGAATTTGTACACTGTAAAGGGGTAAATTGTATAGTAAGTGAATTATATCTTAATAAAGCTGTTATTTAAAAAAAAAAAAAAGTGGCTCAGACAGTATGTTCATGACAGTGTGGGGCACAGAAATGAGAGAAGTCCTAAGACATAGTCAATTACATTTCCCGTAAAGGTTGCTGTCAGTGCGATTTTGCAGGGAATGCCGTCTCCTGAATACGTCAGAGAATAAAGACAGCTGGCACAGAAATGTGTCTGGCCACTCAGACACTGCTCCTTTTTTTTCATGCACCAGAGGAATGTCACATTGCTCCCTCACTGGGATGAGCCCCCGCTCCCTGGAAAGCCACAAAATAGGCAGCAATTGAACATGTCTCTTTTTTCTTTCTTTCACTCACTCACTCACTCGACACACACACAGAAAAAGCACATTTCTACTAGTTCTCCCCAGAAATTATAGTTTAAGTACATTCTCTCTGTCCTTTCACAGTTCAGTAAACAGCTTATTTATTTCACTAAAAGCAAGCTTGTTGTAATCCACTAATAACAAATCACAGGCATAATTAGAATGCTAAGCCAGCCTAGCCAATTCTCTTATGTGTATGTGTGGAGAGAAAATGTGGAGAGAGGGAGAAATAGCTATGAAGGTTTTTTTTTTAAATAAAATGATAATTATTTAAATTAAATGTTCTAAATCCACTGACTGGCAAAAAGCTATAAAATTAAAGCATAAACAAATGCTTATATTCCATAAAGTTTTATTATGAGGAAAAAGCCAATCAATTGTTCTCCATTTTCAGAGACTGAAACAAGAGAAAACAGAAATAAATCACATCAAGGATACTTTTCAAAAAATAAAAAGGAATATTTTACCCTTAAGGATGATTAAGCCCTGTAATAAGCTTCCAGGAAAAGTTATGAAAGCTCCCTTCTGGAAGGAAATTATCACTGAATCACTTAAGATTAGATGTAGCTAAGAACAAAGTAATAGTTTAAGTAAGACAAAGGTGTCTTTCTGTCTTGTATAAAAATCCAGAGACAGTCCAGGGTTGGGCTCTGGATTTTTAGGTGACAGGGGCTCGTCCCATAAAATCCACCTCACCTTCCCAATTCACTGTTCCACCATCCCAAATATGTGGCCCCCATCCTCACAGTCCAAGGTGGCAACTAGAGCTCCACTCAGCACATCTGTACTTTAAGCAGCAGAGTGGAAGAAAGGATGAAGAAGCCGGGAAAAGGGCAGCATCTGTCAGCTGTCTTTAACTTCGCATGGGTCACATGTCCACACTGGTTGCCATGGAGTCTGTCTCTATGCTGGGCAGCCATGTGCCCAAGTAAAAATCAGGGTTTCTAGTGCTATGGAAAGAGTGGGAATGGATATTGGAGACCATCCCACAGTCTATGTTACTGTCATCAACACGCATCTCTTTTACTTTAGGCAGACCCTTCAGAAAGCACTTCTTTTGACAAAATTTTTAAGAAGACTGAGAGAGAGGGACTTTTCACACTTTGTATACCAGAGACATTTAAGCCCCTCCCCATTATCTAGACTTTTGGGTTAGTTTTTAACTTTGTTGTTCTGCTTCCCAGCCCAGCAATATCTGGAATCTTATCAAATAAGTGCAGGGAAAATAGCTAATAGATAAAACTATAAAAATAAATTAAAAAAAAAAAATCCATACTGTCAACAAGTCCCTACACTTATGTCTTCTGGAGGCAGCATATCCGAAGCAGTCATGTGTGACATCAAAACCGTCCCTTAATTAGCCACATTGCTGGATATGGGGGATCCCAGCCTAATTCCTTAGGCAGAAGAGGGATTTGTTCTCATCTGCAGAGTTCAGAGGATTTGTTTCCATCTGCAGAGCCCAAATAGGTCTAGACTATCAAACAATTTCCAGGTACAAGTACCTTGAAGTATTGTTCACAGCCTCTTTGGATTTTGGTTGAGTTTGATTTAGTTTCCAGGTACAAGTACCTACAAGTACTGTTCATGGCCTCTTTGCATTTTGGATGAGTTTGATTTAGTTTAAATAAAGGGGATTTAATATTTTCTTGATATTTGTTATTTCAGAATTCATTGGAAGATATAATAAATACTTCCAATATATACATAATTACTACCAGAGAAAAATACAGGTTTTATTTTTTAGGAAGTGCACAATGATAGATCATGCTAACGATCTTATTTTAAACAATAATAGATCTTGTTATCTAGACAGCCACTGTGCAATTATTTCATATGAGAAGATTATCATTCAGTTATTTACCAAAGTTAACTAAAGCAAATTTCTGTGAATTTATCCTAATTATACAGGCTAATTGTGACAATGTGCGTATGTTCTTTGCTATTCTGTGTTGGAAGAGTGATTATCAGCACCATCAGTTCCCTACCAGATCACAATCGCTCCAGAAGACAAGCACCCCTCCACGCTCTGGTTTTTATTGCTACTGTCTTGGTTCACACCCTAATCTTCTGACTGAGATATGGTGTTTCTGGCTTATCAGGGACTGGGACCACCCTATATTAAAGAGGACCCCAGTCCCATGCCTCTGCCCAAGTCCCTTTACTCAAGAAAGAAAAAATGGGGGACTTTATGGGAACTTTAGCCAGTGCCATCAACATGGGGACTTAAAAAGAGGCAAATTTCTGGGAATTGGGTGGGGAAAGGGAGGTAATCTCAGCCTAGAAGAAATTACAGAATGCACCAGGGGTTTCAGACAGAAAAAAAAAAAAAAGAGCCTTGGGCTTGGCTAAGTTAAACGTGGCTTTGCGTCTGAAACCAGATTTCTGGTCTATGGGCTCAACTAGACTCAAATACCATAGATCTCACTTAGCATCAGATTAACTCAGAAGGGTCCAAGACTGGAAACTGCATGCCAGCAGGGCAGCATGTGGTTCTTCTCTTCAGCAGGGGTTCTTGTAATAGCCCAGCGATTAGTTTCCTTTGCCCTCACCCATACCCCCATAGGTGACAGCTCAGGGGCAAGGAGATGAGCTCACATCATGAGTATGACAAATACCATAGCTTTAAACCTCCATGTCCCAAATAGGAATCAATATAGTGTGTCCCATGGGTGTAGCTTTCAGATCTCGGGGGAGGATGTGTCCAGTTACAAGAGTCACTGCCCTTAGGGAGGCCCAAAGTCACCACTTCTCATCAGGTATTGATATATCCTGGCCCAGATGCAGTTCACCAATAAGGGATCATTTTTATCATAAGCAATGCTGCCTCATCCCACAGCTGACGCTGTAACCTTATTAGGCTTCCAGGGGACAGAGCTATAAAGTTAGCCCAAATTTGTCCTAAGAGAAGGAGAAAGGGAAAGCCTTTTACTAATAGCTTCCTTCAGCTGCTACACTGACCTTTACAGGATAGTTAACCAAGAAGATTAGCTCAGAAAATGCCCCTGTTCTTGAGTCAAACATAGTACTTGGCACATGGAGGTGCCTGATAAATATTTGTCAATGACCAATTGAATTAATGGCAAATAACAAAATTAAAATGTTAGATTAAATTCAGTTTATGCATTCTGGATTTTTCTGATCCTGTAGCTGACACATCTGCCTAAGCCCAGAAAGAAACAAACATAGAGGGTAAGTAACCGAAGATGCCAAAGAGGCAAAGGCATTTCTCAAGGAAATACTGAAGCTTGTATAAACTGATAATAAGGAAAAGCCAAGTTATGGCTCAAGTTCTACGGAAAGACTCCTCACAAAAGCTTTCTCCTACTGAGTGGCGTCTGTTTCCACATCTCTTCTCTTCCAAACCAGCCTTCACATTTTTGCCAGCCATCTTTTAAAAGCCAGACTTTAAAAGATATTTCACTACTTATCCATTGCTGGTGGGAGTGTAAAATGGTACAGCTGCTGTGGAAGACAGTTTGGCGGTTCCTCAGAAAACTAAATATTGAGCTGTCCTATGACCCAGCAATTCCACTACTCGGTATATGCACAGAGGATGTGAAAACAGGGACACAAACAGATATTTTCACACTGATGTTCATAGCAGCATTATTCACAAGTGCCAAAAGATGGAAACTATCCAAATGTCCATCAACAGATGAGTGGAGAAACAAAATGTGGTATATTCATATGATGGAATATTATGCAGCAGTAAGAAGAAATGAGGTCCTGAAGCATGTGACAACATGGATGGACCTTGAGTTCATAATGCTGAGTGAAATAAGTCAGACACAAAAACACAGATACTGTATGATTTCACTAATATAAACTAACTAGAATATGTAAATTCAGAGTCTTAAAGAATAGAATATAGAGTACCTAGAGATAGACAGAAGTTAGAGAAGGGAGAGCAGTTACCTAATATGTACAGAATTTTTAATGAGGTTGAACTTACATGTTTGGAAATGGATAGAGGTGAGGGTGGCTCATTATTGGGATTATAAGTAATAGTGCTGTATTGTAGGTGAATTTGGTTGAAAGGGGTTGTTTAGAGTCATTTATGTCACCAATTAACACTACAAATATAAATAAAGTTCTTGCATGAATTACCACAAATGTATGACACTTGTACAAAGAGTTAATAATACAGTTGTATATGGGGGGAAATTACATATTGCAAGCTATGGACTATAGTTAACAGTAATACTTAAATATTCTTTCATCAACAGTAACAGGTGTACCAAACCGATACTCAGGGTCAGTAATGGGGGGGATAAGGTATCTGGGGTGTTTTGGGTTTTCTTTTTTGTGTCTGGCCTATATTTTTCTTCTTGGAGCAATGAAAATGATCTAAAATTGAGTATGGTGATGATTGCACAACTAAATGATGATACTGTGAGACACTGTGTACTTTGGATGGCATATATGGAATGTGAACATATCTCAATAAAATCTGCAGACTCAAAAACAAAACAAAACAAAACAAAACAGATGCTTCAAATCTTCCATTAAAAACCCTTCAGTGCTCGCTTCGGCAGCACATATACTAAAATTGGAACGATACAGAGAAGATTAGCATGGACCCTGCGCAAGGATGACATGCAAATTCGTGAAGCGTTCCATATTTTTAAATGCTGGAGGGGATGTGGAGAAATTGGAACTCTTATTCATTGTTGGTGGGACTGTATAATGGTTCAGCCACTCTGGAAGTCAGTCTGGCAGTTCCTTAGAAAACTAGATATAGAGTTACCATTCGATTCAGCGACTGCACTTCTCGGTATATACCCGGAAGATCGGAAAGCAGTGACACGAACAGATATCTGCACGCCAATGTTCATAGCAGCATTACTCACAATTGCCAAGAGATGGAAACAACCCAAATGTCCTTCAACAGATGAGTGGATAAAGAAAATGTGGTATATACACACGATGGAATACTACACGGCAGTAAGAAGGAGCGACCTCGTGAAACATATGACAACATGGATGAACCTTGAAGACATAATGCTGAGCGAAATAAGCCAGGCACAGAAAGAGAAATATTATATGCTACCACTAATGTGAACTTTGAAAAATGTAAAACGAATGGTTTATAATGTAGAATGTAGGGGAACTAGCAATAGAGAGCAATTAAGGAAGGGGGAACAGTAATCCAAGAAGAACAGATATGCTATTTAACGTTCTGGGGATGCCCAGGAATTACTATGGTCTGTTAATTTCTGATGGATATAGTAGGAACAAGTTCACAGAAATGTTGCTATATTAGGTAACTTTCTTGGGGTAAAGTAGGAACAGGTTGGAAGTAAAGCAGTTATCTTAGAAAAAAAATAAAATAAAAACAAAACCCTTCAATGGCTGTTCTCTACCCACAGAATGAACCCTAAGTGCCTAACAAGCTGACTAACCAGCAGATCCCAAATTATCTCTGTGCACTCTCATCTGCCTGGAAACCCTATTCACACTTTAAGGATCCACTTCAAAGGTCACCTCCTCTGTGAAGACCTCTCTGATTCCTCAGACCCTGTGCAAACTTAATCTTCTGTTTCCCCATTATCCTTTGTTCACATCAATAACACAGCACTTAACACAGCAGTGGTGATAGTTGAGAAGTGGTAGCTAACATTTATTGAGCAATTACTATAAGCCAGGAATGGTTCTAAGGATCTTACATACATTAAATGATTAACCCCATGGTTTATAGCCTCATTTTCAAGTTAGTTCACATTCTGGAGTTTGAACATACCAGCTGATTGACAAACAGTAGCTGCTAGTGCAAAAGATTATTCCTTAAGTGTAGATCTGACAGTGATGGGAAAGAAAACCAAATGCCCATCTAGGATGTCATCTGGATTTGCAATCCAATAAATCTCATTCTAGAGAAGATATTATTTCTTAAATATTAGATATTTGATAGCTGCTGGTGCAGATAACAGGGAGGAAATGCTGACTTTAACCAAAAAGAAAAAAATATCTTAATGATCGCCTGTGAACTCAGCCCAGTTTCAGAATACAGGGCAGTAAGTGCTATCTTCTTTTCTGTGTGCTTTTGACTCACTTCCCCCAATTTAATTCTCCCTTCAATCCTTGGGGAGGCATGTAGAGCTGAAAGCAAAGGCTGTTAAACTATGATGAAGATATTATTCTGTCACTTACCACCAAGGTTCTCTCTCTTCCCAATGCCCAAAGTAGGAAGAATAGCATTCACAAAGTGTTGGGAGCATTGCTGCAATCGCCCTTCTAAATTTTACCCAAACCTGAGTGCCACACAATTAAAAGAATGACAACAGATAATAAAAACCCTCAAAGTCCCAAATATTTTTTTCATGGCTTTTCAGATGTAAAATCAGATACAGATTTCCCCTGATATCTTCTGAACATCACCTAAATTTTATCAAGCAACAGAACAGTGGTTCTTAAATGTTAGGATTCATAAAAATTACATGGAGTTCTTATAAAAACATAGTTTCCTGGTCTTTTCCCCAAACCTGTTAAATAAAATCCCAGGAATCTGAATTTAATGAGCATCTGCAGGTGATACTGGAAAAGGTCCTGTCATATCACACTTCAGGCAACACTGCTATAACATGTGTATTGAACCTCAACCCACATGCTAAAGCTTCAGTATAGTTATTCACCTATCCCAGTAACCAAACCACAACTAGATAGTGCTGCCTGTTCCTTGCCAGTCAGAGCATCAGACGGATGAGTGGAGACCACGAAAACCTCCCAATTGCTCCTGGTGATGCAATGGGAGGTCCCACAACTCCACCCTAAACTCACTTTACTAGATAAGATCTAGAAGATAGGGAGGGGAAATGAACAAGTTAACAAATAAATAAAGGAGATTACTGACAGTGATGAGAAATGCCTGGGGGAGGTGGCTACTAGATAAGCATAAGTGGCTTCCAACCTTGGCTGCCTACCAGCATCCCCTTGAAAGCTGGGCCCATAGGCAGAGATTTTGATTTAATTAGTCTGGGGTGAAACCTGGTCTTCTGACCCTCTCACTCTAGCTCGGTGATGCCAACACTAAGCCAAGGTGGAAAATCCCTTATCAGATAGAGAGGAAAGCCCTCTGAGGACACATACGAGCTGAGACCTTAGTGAACAGCAGGGAGCTGGGGAAAGAGCATTCCAGCAAGTATAAGTCCCAGAAGCAAGAATGAGCTTGGTGTTATAGGAAGAAACCATGTAAATTCCAGGAGGGCAGGGGCTTGGTGCCTAGAACACCAAGCCTAGACAAGGGTCTAAAATAAAATAGAGGAAATTAATCTTTTAAAAAGGCCAATTGCCTGAAGCAAAGTGAGCAAAGGGGAGGAAGGCATGTGGCAAAGGATGGAGAAGTAGGCATAGCAAGACCGTGTCCTTTCGGGCGTCTATTGCGAGCCCAGTGAAAGTCACTGGAGGGTTTCAGACAGCAGAATGACATGATTTAATTAATTTATTTAAAAGATCACTCTGTACTTCACTTCTGGAAAGATGGAGCAGAGTACTTCTCTCTATTCTTTCCACTAAGTACAATTGAAAAATCGGATATTACATACAGAACATAAATCATATCCTGGGCCCCAAAATGACCCTCAACAAATTTAAAAGAATTTCAACCACACAGAGTATGTTCTCAGACCACAGTGGAATCAAACAAGAAATCAATAACAGACAGATAACAGGAAAATCTCCAAACATTTGGCAACCCATGGGACACCATCAAGTGTGCCAATATGTACACTGTGGGAGTCTCAGAAGGAGAAGAAAGAGAGAAGAGGGCAGAGACTATTCAAAGAAATAATGGCTGAAAACTTCCCAAATTTAACGAAAGACATGGATATACACATCCAAGACGCTCAACAAACTCCAAACAGGATAAACCCAAATAGACCCACACTGCTGCATATTATAATCAAACTGCTGAATGCCAAAGATAAACAGAATTCTGAAACCAGCAAGAGAGAAGCAACCTGTCACATATAAGGGAGTCTCAAAAAGATTAAGTGCCAATTTCTCATTGGAAACCATAGAGGCAAGAAGGCAGTGGAATGACATATTTAGTACTGAGAGCAAAAAAACTGCCAACCAAGAATTCTATACCTGACAAAACTATGTTTCAAAAATGAGGAAGAGATTAAGACACTCCCAGATAAGCTAACACTAAGTGAATTTGTCACAACTAGACCACTCTTACAAGTGATGCTAAAAAGAGTTCTGTAGGTTGAAAGGTAAGGACAATAAACATAGACTGAAGCCATGTAAAGAAATACAGATCTCTGGTAAGGGTAAAAACATGGGTAAATATAAATGTCAGTATATTATAGTTTTGTTTCGTAACACCACTTTTTACTTCCTACAGGATCTAAAAGGCAAATGCATAAAATGTAATGATAAATCAGTGGTTTTGGATTCATAATGTATAAACAAGTAATTTGTGACAAGAACTACATAAAGGTGGGGGCCCAAAGGGGAATAGGGATATGATTTGTGTGTACTATTGAAGTTAAGTTGGTATCAAACCAAATGAGATTGTTATAGATTTTAGGAGGTTGATTTCAGAGTGGAAGACAGTTTGGAAATTTCTTTAAAAACTAAATATGCAACTACGATGCCATCAACAATTGCATTTCCTGGGCATTCATCCCAGAGAAATGAAAAATTATATTTATACAAAAACCTGGCCACGAATGTTTATAGCAGCTTTATTTGCATTGTCAAAAAATGGAAACAAACTAGGTGTCTTTCAGTGGGTGAGTGGCTACAAACTGTGGTACATCCATACAGGGAATACTGCTCAGCAATAAAAAGGAATGAACTATTGATACATGCAATAATCTGGGTGAATCTCCAAAAAATTATGCTGACTCATAAAAGCAATTCCCAAAATGTTAAATACTGTATGATTCCATTTATGAAACATTCTTGAAATGACAAAATTATAAAAATGGGGAACAGCTAAGTGGTTACCAGGGGTAAAGGAGGGCATGGGGTGGAAGGGAAGTGGATGTGGCTGTAAAAAGGAAACATGAGGGATGTGGTGAAGGGAATGTCTTATAGCTTGACTGTATCATAACCTGGCCATGGTATTGGACTAAACTTTTACAAGATGTTACCTCTGAGGGAAATAGGGTAAAGGGTGCATGGGATCTCTCTGTATTATTTCTTATAATCATATGTCAATCGACAGTTATCGCAAAATTAAAAGTTTAATCTGAAAAAAAAAATAGATTGCCCTTTCTTCTCTGAGGAGTGTGTGTGGTAAAAACCAAGCGTGGGGACAGAGAGACAGACTAGTTGGGAGAATGTACAGTCATGCATGCAAGAGAGGACTGTGCTACACTAACATTGTGGGAGTTGAATTAGGGAGCAGTGGGTAGATTTGGGATATATTATGGAGGTAGAATTAACAGGATTTGGTGATGGATGAGCTGTGAACAGGGAAGGAAAGTGAGAAGTCAAAAGTGATTCAGGTTTTTCAGTGCAGCTAAGAGTGACATTTTGAAGAGGAGCTACAGCCAAGAGGGAAGCTTTGAAGAACACATAGCAGCTGAGAGACAGTTTGAAGAGGTCGTTGAAGGCAGACTTTTGCTCTGGAGAAGCCAAGAGAGGAAAAATGCCCCAAGAGCAACTAAGAGTGACATTTTTTGAGGAACTGTGGCCTAGAGAGGAACGTCCTGGGAGAAAACCATTTTGAAACCAGGACTTGGAGCATACTCTGTTAGCTGAGAGCCACATGCCTTCTCAGCTAACAGAGGTTTTCCGGATGCCATTGGCCATCCTCCAGTGAGGGTACCTAATTGTTGATGCATTACCTTGGACACTTTATGGCCTTAAGACTGTAACTCTGTAACCAAATAAACCCCCTTTATTAAAAAAAAAAAAAAAAGTGACTCAGGTTTTTTATTGGATCAACTGGATAGATAATGATGTCATTTACTGAGATAAGGAAGATAAGGAAGATAACTGTGTAACCAAATAAACCCCCTTTATTTAAAAAAAAAAAGTGACTCAGGTTTTTATTGGATCTACTAGATAGATAATGATGTCATTTACTGAGATAAGGAAAACTTTTAAGATTTGAGACTATTAGACCATTGTTTAATTAGTTTATCCCCTTCTTTAAAAACACTCAAACTTTGGGTGTAAATAATCCATCACCACCCCCAATATGAAGAGCCTCCAAGTTTTAACACAGGCTATATTGCTTTGAATAAAATCAATGAAGAAAAAATAAACCTGAAAAGACCATAAACAAGTAAACACTAAGTCAGAAAATTTGTTTCCATCATTTCTTTAAGAATTTGAAGACCCAAGCAAGACAGGGTTCCTTACCCTGAAGTTGTAAACAAATTATTTCATTTAACTGTTTGATAAAAATATTTTTTCTACTCTAACTGATGTCTTCTTGCTTTGATATCTTCTTCCCAATGTCCAACAAGGATGCTTCGCCTAGTTAAAGATAACTGAATAACCTAAACCAAAAGGCAGATGATCATGGTGTGACAGAGAATTTATTTCCTCTAAGACACAAGATGGGGCCTGCCACTTCAGTGAACACACCCCAGATTTGGTCTTTTTTTTCTAAAACAATGCTTGGTTCTCATCCATTAACATCAACTCTTATTTTCCTTAGGAGCAGGAATCAGTGGGGTGCAGTCCCTGGTTGTCATAGAAACTGCAATTTCATGCACCAAAGTGGTTTTCTCACAACATAGATTTAGAGTAGCTTTTTTTTTTGAACATATATTTTAGCACATGAATGATTTGGTGTCATTTCCAGTCATCTTTTTTGTCTCTGATATGTTTTGTTTTTAAAATGTCATGGTGACTGAACACCAAGACCAGCTTTGTCCTTTAATGAGGCTTTTGATTGTAATTGCTCCCTCGGTTGCTATCTGTTCTGAGCAGTCTCCTTTCGGTATCATGGCCTGGGGTATCATAAGGTCATGTAATCAGATTCAGCCCACCAGGCAACAGCAATCAACTGATACATCCTGAATGAAGGGACTTAAATATTCCTTTATTTCATGCATTTCTTATTCTAAGTGTTTCCTGCTGGCCCAGAAAAGGAAAAAAAAAAAAAAAAAAAAAATGAGATTGGGTCAACTAGAATATGAGAAATAAGGAAAAGAATCATGAAGGCAATGGTTTTTTTGTTTGAGAATAGTTTCCAAAATGGCCTTAGAGCACATATAACACATACAGGGTTAGGGTACGATTAGGGTTAGGGTTAAGGTTATGGTTAGGGTTAGGGCTAGAGTTAGGGTTAGGGGTAGGGTTTTACATACTGCCACTCCCCCTCTCTCACCCATGGCAAACACTGCATAACTACCACAGCCCTCCTTCCTCTGAGCTAAATACAGGACCTCAGAATCCTTCTCAACACTGCACTCCAGGCAGTTGCTACCAATCAACTGGAGTTGGCAAAAGCATTAAAATCTATTTGTCGTCTGAGACTAGAGTTGTGGCAAATGTTTAAAAATGTTAAGTTCAGCACATTATGTGACTGTAGGAATCAAAAAGTAAACATAATAAAGAGCTAAAATTTGGGGGGAAAAAAGCTGAAAACTAGTCTGTTTTTATTTCCTGGGTAACTCACACAAAGTGAACTAGTCTGCACCTATTACTTCAGGCTGTTATAATACGATGCTAACTGCAAACAAGGTAATAGGGGGAATCCCAGGTGAGACATTAGCTCTTCTCTCTTGCCAGACTATATTTTTAACCCTAGCTATACTACAAGTATACAATGTATCAGATTAAAAAGACAAACAGGTGAAAAAAAAAGTGGATGTATCACCTCTAAACTATCATTACTAATGGAAGAGCAACTTGAGGTACATATTTCAGTAAGCACATTAGGGGCAGAGCTTGTTTGTCTTATTTATCACTGTATCTACAATGTCTACAACAATGCCTAGCACATAGCGAGCACTAAATAAATACCTGCTAAATCAATGAGTAGAAATATGTCTTTCCTCCTCTAGACCTAGAGCACTTTCTCAACCAGGAACAAATTTGTCCTCCAGGGGACATCTGGGAAAGTTCAGGGAGACATTTCTGATTGCCACACCTGGGGCAGGGGTGCTCCTGGCATCTAGTGGGTGAAGGACAGGGATGCTGTTAAATATCCTCCAATGCCCAGGACAGCTACCTACAGCAAAATTTATCTGGCCCAAAATGTCAGTAGTATTGAGGTTAAGAAACCCCACTCTACAGCTTTCTGTTAAATAAGAGCAGCCTATAGCTCAGAGCCTCAAAAACCATTACCCATCATCATCATTACCACTTTACTTTGAGCTAAGATTGAGATGTTTTTGTTTGCCTGACTTGCATTTGACACAGTAAACTGAGGTCGAGGCACCTACAGAATGAGAGTCTACTGCACGTCCTTTCACATTTGCCATCAGAAAACTTTTGAGAGAAAAAATCCATAGAACAGTCAAAAGTCTCTGGTGCCACCTGGCTAAACCAGTCTCAGACGCTGCACAGAACAATGTTCCTGAGTTGCCAGGCAGTAGAGAAGAAAGAGACCTGAGAGCTCCTAACACACACAGGCCTGCTCTGGCCTGGATAAGAGAAGCTGATTCGGCCTGTAGGCCAATGGAGATTGTGGGATGATACTCCTTTGACCGGAAGTTTTAGCTGCAAACACAGCTCTACCTGAGTCAAAAAGAGCCCAGTTGCCCACTCCTTCCCACAGGATGCTATCTACAAGGTCCATGAGGCTGGGTTTCTTTCCACACCCTGTACCATCCTGAGCAGCAAATCACACCATGTAGCCAGATTTTTAAACAGAAAATGGGCAATTGAAGTCTCTATGGATTATTTTGGTTTGTGGGAGAGGTTAGGTTGTATTTCTTGGTTTTATTTTATTTCAGTCAAACATGTCAGCTTTTGATTTTGTCGAAGGATAAGTGATATATATATATATATATATATATATATATATATATATATATGTTTATCTTTTAAATGTAAATGTTTAAAAGTAGGCATTTATGTGATTCCACAACTGACATCCAATGCAGACCTCATGCTCTCCCCCTCTTCCACCCTCTTTTCATACTCTTGTATTGGTTCTAATAAATGGTTGCTTTTAAAAAAAAAAAAAAAAAAAAAAAAAAAAAGAGCCTCATTTTGGAAAGTGCTTTTGTGAGTATTTACATTTGTTTTTTACAACTTTCCCAATGCTAAAGTCCTGCCTGAAAGTGAAACATAAATTCTATTCTTAATTATTACAGTACTGGACACCTTAGCATAACCCAGTAACCAGCTCTATTTAGAAAGCAGGAACAAGATGGAAAGGCTAAAGGAACTAGCAGTGATTAGCTAGAAGAAGAGATGCTCTCCTAAGGGGGTTTCAACATGGTCCTGATTGCAAGCATTCTGTTCTGTCATGGCCCCAATAAATCGCTAAAATGTCCCAGGAATTCTAATGCTTCAGCAAACTGTAACTGAATGAAGCCAGTAAACTCTAGATGGAAAGCCACAAAACACCCTGCTAATTTTAAAAAAAAATAAAAAATCAAAAAAAATCCACATATTCATGACAGCAACAAAGTTGATCAACCATGATATAATGCAGCCAATGGCAGTATTTTCAGGAACTATATAGTATAGAGTTACTTTAACTACAGTATGAAGAATGTTTCAAATGATCTCATTATAAAATTATATTTTCATGATAACATGACTAAGAACCTGTACCTTTAATGCTGCTTTGCAAAAGAAATCTCTTAAAAAAAAATTGTGATAATCCCCATTTAACATTCCTCACCCTTCACGTGTGAGATAAATGGTGCACCCAGCAGGAAATCTGACATCAATTCAAATCAAAGAGACATCAGTTAGCTATCACTGGAGAGCTTCTAGTATTTCAATTCAGAAATTTCTCAAAAATGTTAAAGACATGCTTTACAAAGGAAGCAGTAACTGCAAATCAAACCTTAACAAGATGACTGTTCCAGAACCTTAGTTTCAATGTTGAACAATCAGCCCCTGCCTTTTAAGAAGATGAAGCATTCAAGGACATAGCGTAGGACTTCAGGCATTCACTCTCTGTTCTAGGTAATTGTTTAGGACCCTTTCTCCCTCTTGGGCCTTTTAGGAACTTACCACTCCAGTGGCCATCTACCTGACTGCAGACCAACTTGGCTTAGTCCCCATCTCTGGCCCTGACACTGCCCTTGGAACGAGAGGTGTGACTCTGGTGTTGGGACTGCCCTGTCCTCTGTGTTCATCGTGTTTCTCCTAGTACTTGGGCAACTTAAAACTTGCCTTGGAAGTATATATAGTACCTAACCTTCCCCCTACAGACACACACATGTGCACACATGGAATCTGAAATTAAGCCTATTTCCATATTGTTTGAAACTAAATGTTCACTAGCACAATCCAAAACCAAAGATCAAAAAACAGGAATGGTCATTTCGTTAAAAAGGAAGGTAAGAACTTTCGATCATGATATCCTACCTGAGGAAGTAATGATGTTCTTCCTGTCAGGAAAAGCAGGTTCATTGATCAGATTGCTGGCATGTGAGCCAGTTCATGTAAATAAAAACCACAGAGGTGCAAATCATACAGATTCTAAGAATCCTTTTCAAAAGCCAATGGATCACTACAATTGGTTGCAGGTCACCGATGTGCAACAATTCTATAAATAACCCATCTGGTACTCCTGTAGATGTAGTAACTGTTTTGGTAAAAGCATTCATATTTGTTCTTGTTTATTCAGTACAAACAAAGACACTGAATCATTTTGTGATCACCAAACTTTTGCCATATTTGAACATTTCTTGTGGCGACATCTAATCTTGAAAGGATATGCATAAAGTTGAAAACGCTGCCAATGTTTGTTTAAATTTTCTAAGTTCTCTTAGAGATTTGAACAAAAACTTGAACAAATGAAAAGACATTGCTTACTCTTATCCAGGGCTATTGAACATCATAAAGATATCACTTCTCTGAAGTTAATATTTAAATTTAATGTGAATCCAATAATAGAACAAGTAAATCTATTTTATTCTGGAATTAGATAAGTTGATTTTAAAGTTCATACGAAAAAATGAACAATCCTTAATAATTAGGAAAATTCTGAAAAAGAAGAGTAATGTGGGAGTAGTCCTACCACTGTTAAAATACCCTATGAAGTTTCTTTGATTAAAGCAGTGGGACTGGCATGAATAGATGAACCAATGAATAGAATAGAACAGAAAGTCAAAAAACAGGCCAAGTACATTTGGAAATTTAGAATATTATAAAGATAGCATCTCAATTCACTGGGCAACAGAAGGAGTTTTTAATAATGGAGTTGGGACACTGGATAACATTTCAAAAGGATAATATTAGTTCCACATTTCACATCATACACTAGAATAAATTCTAAATGGATCAGAGATTTAAATGTAAAATTTGAAAGTTTACAAGTTCTAGAAGAAAAAATGGTGAGTTAATTTACAAACAAGGCATAGGAAAATTTTTCTATGATCCAAAATCTAGAAGCAATTAAAGATAAAATTAACTAATTTGACTATGTAAAAATTAAAATATATATATTTATGGCAAAAGAAAAGTCTTAAGTCAAAAAACAAGTGACAAATTAGGAGAAAATACCTGCAATTTATTTCAAAAAGGACTAATCTCCCTAATGTATAAGGAGATCCTAAAACCTGAGAAAAAATAAGACCAAAAACCCAGCAGTGAACTATACCAAAAAAATAAGAACAGATAGTTCAAAGAAAAAGAAGGCAAATGGCCTTTTAAAATATGGGGAAAAAACACTGAATCTCATAATTAGAGAAAAGAAAATTGAAATTACATTCTGATGCCATTTCTCACCTATCATATTGACAACACATTGTTTTGGCAAGGCTATAGAGAAACAGAAACTTTCCTAGATTGCTGGTGGGAATACAAAATGCTTTAACCTTTATGGAAGGAATATCTCCCAAATTAACATATGCATTGGCAACACCTGACAAAATTACATATGCACTTATCCTTTGACCCAGCAATCACACTTTTAAGAATCTACCCAGAATATGAACTTTCACAAAATACCAAACACACACACACACACACACACACACACACACAAAACAGTGGCAGGTGATATTCTGAGGTGAAGATAGAAAGTACACAACTTACCTGCAGGTGCTCAGCTAGCTGACCCCAATCAGTCCCATAAATATGTGGGCTAGATGTCTAGACAAGGAGACCCACCACCAGCATACTGTGGTACAATGTGACCACAGAAAAGGGGCATCAGAGTCAAGCTGGGGGTTCAGGTTCTGAATTTGGAGGACGAGAATGACATAGACAGAGAAAGATGGGGAGAGGCGACAGCGCTTGCCCAGAGTGGGAGGCCTGGAAAGCATGGCTGGTCAGCAAGCAGCTGGTCCAAGGGGAGGCTGGGGTGAGCCAGATGTGAAAGGCTAGGGAGACTGAACATAACCCTGAAAAGCAGCTGAGTGAAATAATCAGCTGTGGATTTTAGAACGATTGGAGGGGAATGAGACGGAAGGTGCAGAAACATAGTTAGCATCCCTTCATAAGGGCTAAGGCAGTGGTAAGAGAATAGATTCTAGAGGAGTGTTTATGAGGATGGATCGACAGGAAGGAACAGACTCATAGTGAGAAGGGAAGCAGGGCTGAGGAGCCAGGAGTATCCCAACCCTTCCTAGGCCATTGAATATGGTCTATATCAAGTGATGAGAACTGTGGCATCTTTGCTCAAGTATTTCTGGAATAAGAGACAATTTGAGTGCCAGGGTGTGTGTGTGTGTGTGTGTGTGTGTGTGTGTGTGTGTGTGTGTGTGTGTGTGTGTGTGTGTGTGTGTATGCAAGATTTTATGAGGTTTTAAGTCTCTTCCAATCTTAATATTAACTGGTTTCTAGCTATTTTCTCAGGCTGACCCAACCAAAACTTAGGTCATGATGCCACCTGCTGAATCGACAAATGACATTTAACTAAAGAAGGGGCTGTGGGGAACTTCCACCATCCACAGGAGACCACAAAATGAGAAGGGCACCAGAAATTAATAAATTGAGGTTTACACTGGCCTGAGGAGACAGCTGGAGAAGGAAGACAGCAGAAAGTACATCTGGGATAATGGCTCACCAAGTGGCTTCAGGCTCTCAGAGTCGTTAGCACTTTTTGGACACAATTTGACTACTGTTTAGGAGCAGAATGATCAGTGAGGCCATCAGGACACAGGCTGTAGAGGGTTTTCTCAGCAACGACAACCCATAAACCAGCCTGAAAACCAACAGGCACCTAATGTCAACACTGGATACACCAGAGATTTTGAAATTGAAAGCAAAGGGGAAGATGAGGTCAGAGGATTTTAGTATAGCACACAAATGAGATACAACATAGGGAAATAGTACTTGGATATTACTTCATTGGTGCTGGCACACTGCTACATCTTATCTAGGGTAGTGAAGGAGGTCACTCAAAGACAGATTAACACACTGCACGCAGTTTTTAAAACTACTTTTACAAAAGGCTTGCTGTGATTCTTTATCGGGTTTTACTGGAACCCCAAGACAGAGGCTTTATTTAAGACTTAGTGTCCTTAATTAGTGCTAACATAAGCCCATTAACCCAGTGATTACAATCAAACGTGGGGCTTCAGCAAAATTTCAGTTTCTGGTCAGCTTGCCAGTCCTCCACACAGCAAGGGGCTGCCTGCATAGCATTTGCACCCACAGGAGGGGGCAAAGAGCACCAGGCCAGGATCTCTCCCTCTTCAGATACTTGACCTCCCCCTGAGTGACTTGTCTTCAGCAAGATAACAGGTTTAGCTCTGTAAAAGGGTCTGAGTTCTCCAAAAATGGGGACAGCCTGCTACTGAATCAAGTGTTCCCCAGAAAGGAACATTAACCTTCCAGATCATTTTCTGAGACATCTGAGATTCCAAAAACACTGCACATATGCTCTCCTCTTCATTCTGTTCAAGTAGCAGCACTGCCCTTCACCCCACACTTCAGTTTATTTTTGCCACTTAAAAAAAGAAAAAAGGAAGCAATCCCTTGGTGAGTGTTTCATTTTAGTTTAGGGCCCATAATTGTACTTTAAATGGGACTGTATCCTGGGTATTTTAAAAAATACTTAAGTTGGGTGAAATAAAAAATATTCTGTACCTTTTCCTCCATAAAAATGCTTAAAGGGAAAGTGAATATCCTTGGGTCTGGAATCCCAGACAACTCAGCAGTTGAAGACACAAGCCTTGGCGGGGGCAAGCTGCTCATGTGACATCCCTGCAGGGCCATGAAAAGGAAACAGCTCAGTCACGACGTTGACCTCTGGCTGGTCCCTCAGCTCCCGGAGCTCCAGCCCTGAGCCATCAATCCTCCGAACAGAAGGCACTTGTCACAAGCTGCTTATGGAGCCTGGCAGCACAGCCAAATTGTACTTCTTGGTCCTCTTTTTCTTCTTCTCTTCCTTCTCCCCAACTTCATTTCATCTATCCTTTTTTTTGCTTGTATTCCCTCCCTTCTTTTAGAACTCCTTCTGATTATCATGACCAACTCTTGTTCAAAGACCTACCGCTTCCCTGCAGTACCATCATATTAATCCTTTACTACAATCATATTTGATTCTTGGAGATATTCTCCATCTAGCTTCACTTCTTCCAATGCCTGGGAGTTTCACAACTTCTAAATAGCCTCAGAACATTAAAAGAAAAAGTATACATCTTAGATGTGATGACAAATATGTGGGGTAATGATGCCGTGTTCCGGTTTGCTAATGCTGCTGTTATGCAAGATATGAGAAGTGGATTGGCTTTTATAAAGGGGATTTATTAAGTTACAAATTCACAGTTCTAAGGCCATAAAAGCGTCCAAACTAAGGCATCAACAAGAGGATACACAAGAGGATACTTTCACAGAAGAGTGGCTGATGGTGTCTGGAACACCTCTGTCTGCTGGGAAGGCACGTGGCTGGCATCTGCTGTTCCTTTACTACCGGGATACATTTCAAAACGGCATTCTCCAAAATGTCTCTTAGCTTTTCCGGAGCAAATTCTGGGCTAGCATCTCTTAGCTAAGCATCTCCAAACGTCCTTCTGTTTGCATCTTCAAGCATCTCTAAGCATCAATATCAGCAAGGGTCTGGGCCTGGAGCTCTCTTAAGTAGTTCAGTGAACTAATCAAGACCTACCCTGAATGGGTGGGGTCAACTCTCCATGGAAACATTTGATCAAGAGGTCACACCCTAATCAAAAAAGATTAATAAGACTGCCCCCACAAGACTGCATCACAAGATTGCATTAGAGAATATGGCTTTTAGGGGGACATAATATATCCAAACCGGCACATTCCACCCCTTGGACCCCAAAAAGATTTATTATTTCCAAATACAAAATGCATTCATCCCATCACAATAACACTAAAACGTAAATCATTTCAGTAACAATAGGTAAGTACAAGATCTTACCAAAATCAGTTACAGGCATGGTGTGTCCTAAGGCAAAATTCCCCTCTGGCTGTGGACCAAGTTCTCTGCTTCCAACATACAAAGATGGGACAGTCATAGGATAAATGTTCCCAGTGCCATAGGTAGAAACTGAAAGGAAAACAAGGTTCACAGGACCAAAACAGTTCCTAAAACCCACAGGACAAACTCCATTAGATTTCTAAGTCTGAGAGTCATTTATCAAATGTTTTATCCTTGGGGCTTGAGAGAGTGAGAGTCCAACCCTTTCCAAAGGCTTACACAGCAGCCCTTTTCTCTCCAAATGCTGGGGTTAGTGCTCCAACATATCCACGCACTGGGGAGACCACCTTCTCGGCCCCACCCTCCTCAAGCATTGGGGCAGCACCTGGACTCTCTTCCATCTCCTGGGCACAGGCTCAACCCCTTCAGAACAGCGGGGTGGCAGCTAGGCTCTCCCCAATCCCCAGGGAATGTGCCCCACCCCCTCTGGGGCATGGGGCAGCAGCACTCTTCCTGAGCATCAAGGCAGAAGGCCCGCCCTCTGCTTCTGGGGCAAACTCACCCTTTCCATGTGCATGGGTTGCTCTGCTCTCCTTGTTTGCAATTTCCTGACTCCGACCTCAATTTCCATGGTTCCGTCTTTGAAGAAATTTCTCCTTCAATCTGTCCCTTTTTTGTGCCTTTTAGTCCAGACTGGTGGTGGTTCCATTTATGCAGATATCGCAAAAAATTTGTTGGCTTGGCATGCAGCTTACAGGGGTAAAAACCATCAGACAATAGGGCTTTTCACAAATCCTTTCTGGATAACTCCTTTTCTAATCCTGGCTTGCACTGAAATGGCCATCGGTTTCCATATTTGGTTAAATCCTCATGTGGGGCTGTAGCCTCTGGGGTCTCATCTTCTGGAAGCCCAGAATTTTCCAAACTATCAGTTTCTGGTTTTTTTGTACCCAAGAGTTCATTTCTCAGCTTATACTTTCTGCTCACATTTTACTATAAGCTGTAAGAAGAAGCCAGGCTAGTTTCAAAATCACCTCAGCTAAGCATCCCAGCTTGTCACTCTCAAATGCTACCTTTCATCCAACACCAGGACTCAATTTTGCCAAATTCTCTGCCACTTTAAAACAAGCATTGCCTTTCTTCCATTTTGCAACAACGCATTCAACATTTCTGTCTAAGGCCTTGTAGGAAGTATCTTTAGAATCCATACTTCTACCAACAGTCTCTTCCAAGCCATCTAGGCCCTTTCTATCAAGCTCCTCACAACCCTTCCAGAATCTTCCCCTTACCATTTAAAAAGCCGTTACAACATGTTAGGTACCAAAATCTGTTCCAGTTCGCTAATGCTACCATGATGCAAAATACCAGAAATGGATTGGCTTTTATCAATGGGATTTATTAAGTTACAAATTTATACTTCAAAGGCCATAAAAGCATCAAACTAAGGCATCAACATGAGGATACCTAGCATCAGCTCCTAAGCATCTCTTCAAAGTCTCTCTCAGCTGCTCTTGGGACATTTTGTCCTCTTAGCCTCTCTGGAGCAAACTCTGGGCTAGCATCTCAAAGCATCCGCAAGCATCTCTGTCCGTGTTGGCTCTTAGCTTCTCTCTTAAACACTCCAGTGAACTAATCAAGACCCACCCTGAATGGGTGGGGTCAAATCTCCACGGAAACATTCAATCAGGAGGTCACACCCTAATCAAAAATATTAATAAATCTGCTCCCACAAGACTGCATTAAAGAATATGGCTTTTGGGGGGACATAATATATCCAAACTGGCACATGCACCATTGGTGTACCTAGAACTATGTACAGATCTTAGGGATGTATTCATTTCCTATGGCTGCTGTAACAAATTACCACAGACTTGAGTGGTTAAAAACAGCATGAATGTATTCTTTTACAGTTCTGGAAGCCAGAAATACAAAATCAGTTTCACTGAGCTAAAGTCAAGATATCACCAGGGCTGTTTCCTTCAGAAGCTCTAAGAGAGAAATGGTTTCCTTGTCTTTTCTAGCTCCCGGAGGCTGCCTGCATTCCTTGGCTCATGACCCCTTCTTCATATCATTCCAGATTCTTGCTTCCATTGTCACATCTGCTCCTCTGTAATCAAATTTCCCTCTGCCTGCCTCTTAGAAGGTCACCTATGACTACATTTAGGGGCCACCCAAATAATCCAGGATAATCTCCCTATCTCAAAATCTTTAATTTAATCATTATCTGCAAAATCCCTTTTGCCATGTAAGGTGACATTCACCAGTTCCAGAAATTAGGATGTGAAATATTGGGGGCTGTTACTCAGCCTATGGCAAGGGGCTAAAGTAACTCCATCCATTTCTATTCCATTCAATAGACCAAGTGAAAGGGAGTGACTTTATTTAAAGGAAAACCATGAATTTGTTCTTCATTTCTTAGGTCTGCTGTAACTAAGAACCACAAACTGGACGACTTAAAACAACAGAAATGTGTTCTTTCACAGCCCTGGAGGCTAGAAGTCCAAAACCAAGGTGCCAGCAGGGCCACGCTCCCTCTGAAGCCTGCAGGGAAGAATATTCCTTGCTTCTTAGCTTCTGGTAGTGCCAGCAATCCTTTGCATTCCTTGTCTTACAGCTGCAGTACTTCAATTTGTGCCCCTGATATTACATGGCATCCTCCCTTCTGGGTGTTCTTATCTCCCTCTTCTTAAAAGGACCAGTCACACTGGATTGGGACCCCCTGTGATGCAGCTTGGCCTCACCTTAACTGATCACATCTTCAAAGATCACGATTGTAAATAAGGTCACACTCACAAGACTGGGAATTAGGACGCAAACATATCTTTTGAGGGGACACAATTCAATACTCAATACTCTCCTATTGGAAGAAAATATAAAATTTTGGAAATTTATTGATAACCTATTATTTGTGACATCGCACCACTTTTCTCAATTTATCACCTTGTCATACCACCAAAACTAAAAAATGGAGAGTTGGTGTGGTGGGCAGAGCTCTAAAATGGCCCCCAAGATTTCCCACCCCTGGATTACACACCCCATGTAATCCCCTTCCTTGAGTGTTGGTGGGACTGTGAATACAATAGGATAGTCACACCCTCACTGCATTACATAATATATGACTCCTTCAGAGCAGACTGGACTGATATTTTCCCCTGGATTTTAAAGAAGAGGCCATGTTGGTTGAGGGCCACGTCACTAGGACGTCAGGAAGCCCTGTAGGAGCTGGGGATGATTCCCAGCTGATAGCCAGAAAGAAAAGGGGAAGTCCTGTCCTACAGCTACAAGGAAATGAATTTTTCCAACAATCTAAATGAGCTTGCAAGAGGACTCCAAGCTGCAGATGAGAACACAGCTGACACCCTGACTCTGCCCAGTAAGACCCTGAACAGAGGATCAACTCCTGACCCCTGGAAACTCTAAAATAATAAATTTATGTTGTTTTACACCACTAAGTTTGTGGTAATTCATAAGTAAGTAACAGAAAACTAATGCAGTTGGTAAACATGGAATTTGAATGGGGGTTACATGTTTGCCTGTAGGCAAAAATGGAATTTGGAGGGTGAGATGAATGATCTGAAATTATATGAAAAATATAGAGCACCCATATGCATATGCAGTTAACTAAGGAATGGGTCTATAATTTGCATCATATTCTCAACAGACCAGGGGCTCATAAAAGATGAAGAACACTAAATTAGAGGTCTAACATAGCAGTGGAAAAACAACTTTTTTGAAATATATCTTTTGAAGTTTCCATCTGGCAAGATATTAAGAGGAGGGAGAGTCTATAAAGAAAAACTAGAGACTAATAAACCTTTCTTTGTTCATCTCCTAACTCTTACCATCCAGGATAAGGTAGAAAGTGGAGACACAGGATTATATACAAAGTATTTCTGTAGAGAGAAATACAGTAGCACATCCCTTCCTTACTGCAGGTTTCTTGGGCTTTAACTGAAGTTATCTTCCTCAATTGTCACCTTGACTTGACACCCCCTTCCCTAGAAGTCTTCCTCACTGCTTCCTCACTGCTCTATGGATAAATGCTTCAGAACTTTTTTCCAACCTTCTCTGAGTGAACTTGAAATCCTCTCCCTTCTTCTCAAGAGTACCTGCACAAATGTTTCCCCCATTAGGATGACCGATGCCTATTGGAAGGCCATCTTTTTATTACATGATTTCTTAGCAACCAAAACAGTCAACCCACCTGGGAATCTAATATACTGTACTTTGAATTTAAAGTACCTGTATTTATCTAACGTCAACGCCATCTTATGTACTGATCCCTGCTGAGTGGCCCAAAAGCTAAAATGGAAAGACACTTAGAAATAAGCCCTGGAGTAGCACTGCAAATGAAACCGCTGTTAAATGGAGCTAATGAAGCTATAATTATTTTATCCCATTCAGCATTTATGTCCTGAGCACTTGCAAATATGCAACCCACTGAGTTAGATTTTATGGAGGATACAAAGATTCTTAAAACAAGTTCCTTACATTACCAAGGTTAGAAAGTGATGCTGGAAGAGGCATAAAAACAACTCAGTAAACCCCTATTTTAAAGCAGGAAGAAATAAGGTGTATAATAGATACAAACAGTATTATGGGAGAGAGGAAGAAGGTATGAAGTCTGATTTGGTGGACCTTGAAGAATGAGTAGATGAGGACAGGTGAGATATCCCTTCCAAACTGAAGGAGCAATGTAGTCCAAAGACAAAGAGAAAGCAAAAGGTGTGTGATGTGTGCAGGGAGGGGAGGAGTAAGAGTAGGGGCAGCATCGGCTGACAACCTGACCATAAGAGCACATGAAGTTGGAGAGGTAGGGTGGGATCCAACTATAAGAAGCCTCAATAGACAAACCTTATCCTATAGGTAATGAGACGCTGTGAAAGGATTTTCATTGTGTTGTTGTTGCTACTGGTGTGTGGGGGTAGGGGTGTGTGTTGAATCATGAGAGTAATAGAACCAAACACTGTTTTAAGAATATAACTCTGACAGCAGTCGAAGCAAAAGATTAGAGAAATAAAAACCATTAGGAGTCTTCTATAATAATTCAAGTTCTGATAGCTAACACTTATTTGACACTAAGGACTATACTTGCATTATTTCATTTAGCCTTCAAAACAACAACATGGGGTAGGAACTATTATTAACCTCATTTTCTGACTGAGAAAACTGAAAGTCAGAGAAATTAAGTAACTTAATTAAAGCCATAAAGTTGAGCCCAAGTTTTTTTACTACACTGTATCTCAGATGACAAGTTCTGGACTAGGGCAGAGGCAAGTGGTATGGGAAACACTGGCAGGGGGAGAAGCAATTGGACTTGGTGCCAGATAAGATTTGAGAATGGAGGAGATAGAGAAATCAGGTATCTGGCCCAGGAGTCTGAAAAGAAAGGGTAGCCTGAACCAAGAAGATGACAGAACAGGCCTGAAAACTCTACCACTGGCAGCAGCAAATGCAGAGTTACTGAATCTATGAATCTCATGGGGACCATGGCTCATTTAACAGCTCCTCATTTTAAAGGAGAAGCCAACAAGCCACAGACTGAAGCTCTTTTCATTAATGGATATTCAATGAAGGTAAAGTGGCTTCCCAGCAGGCCAACCAAGTGGGAAGCACGGCCACCTTTATCAGCATCCTACACCACCACCTCCAGCAGCCAACCCGCCATGACTATCACTCAGGTCATTGACTTTTCATCTTATTCTCTTCTTGGTCCTCCTTTTGGCCAATGTATTCATTAACCACATCTTTGTTACCAAACAGAAAAGCACAAAGGTAGAAGGTGAAATTCAAACTGACAAAATTTGCTCCCTGTTAGTGATTCTGATTAAAGAATTTTTCAGGGCAGATATTAAAATTACTGGATAAAATGATACCTGTGAAACCAACTAGCCAAAAGCTAACAAGATTAAGAAATCAAAATTTACACCATAATGTTAGGTACCATGAGGCTATTCACCAAGTGATGCAAGTTTGCATTCTGTAGATGCATTTCCACCAAACAGCTGTGTGATACTTGAAAGCTTCATCACTAGTCATCTTCCTCTTCTTTTCATTGCTCTTCCTTAGAATTGGGTATAGTTTTCCAAAATACATGTGCTTATTAAGTAACAACACCCCTCGCCCACCTTAATGACCCTCAAAGAGTTGGCAACCCCTCAGGAGGTGGATTTTGTTTTTTTTTTTTAATCAGATACCAAGGACTCCTCACATGGATGATTTGCTGGTGAGAACAGTTTTAATGCCTGTGAAACCATCCATGGCTTGATTTAAACATTTCATTAACAGCCAAAACCAAGCCTTTTAAGTTCTCAAACTCCTCACCTTCTCTTAAATGAATATTCCGCTAAGTGGCATCCCTTTTTGATATGGACTGACCCCTTCTTGAGTAACACCAAAGTTTTTCCATTTCCTTTTCTTTCATTCTTGCCATGTATTGCTAACTGCATAGGCACAGTAGTTTGCATGTGTCACATGATTTGCAATTTGTGCTTCATAAACATTCTGTTGTCAAATGACTCGCCTTGCAATCCTGCAGAATTCATGGTCTCATTACCCTTCATCATCTTTACTTTCTTAAGAGCCAATAAGAATTGGGGTAATAGAATACTTCTTCCTACCATCACTTCAACACTCTCACTAATTTGGGCCAAATAGACATCAATAAGATTAATTATGTCCATAAAACCCCTCAGAATGAAGTACAAGCCCAACAAACACTGGTCCACCATGGACTAACAGAAAACAGACATCAGTGTCCAAGCAATACCGCCATCAGTTGGTGGCAGGCAGAGTTGACTCCCTTTTCCTTGGGAGTGTGGCTTTGTTCCTACCCATCAGCCTGTAATTCTTAAACTCCTAAATTTAAGTAAGAGCTGCTATCTCACCTTTCGAGCCTGGTAAAGTAAAAGTTCTGAAAACCTTGGATTACCACAATACAAATTTCAGTGTCTATTATTTCTTTAACTACAAATTTTTTTAGTAAAATTTGTTATCAAAGACATATGTGAAGTCTGTTGCTACCCCTTCCTCTAGTTTAATCTCTTGGTCAGAGCAATTTTTGCAGCTCCCCCCATCAAAAAGTGAAGTCTATTCCACCACCTTCTGAAGCGGCTAGGGACTTGTGACTTCCTTTGATCAACAGAGTAAGACAGAAGAGATGGTGTACAACTTCTGAGTAGGGCCTCAAGAGGCCTTGCAGCTTCCACTCTCACCCTCTTGTAACCCTGAGGCCACCATACTGTGAAGAAACCCAGGGTGAAAGGCTCAACCATCCAAGCCAACATATCAGCCATCACAACTATCACAGCTGAGGTCCCAGACATGTAAGTGCGAGCAAAGACTTCTTGTTCCTTTCAGCCCCAGCAGAGTTCCCAGCTGACTTGAGTTTACCACCACCACTACCATACCAGCAGCAAAACTGCCCAGCCATCCTGAGTCTGGAGAAAGGAAAAATTGTCATTTTATGCCAGTAAGTATTGGAGTGGTTTGTTAGGCAGCAGTAGCTAACTGATAAAGCAGGAATATCCTTCAGATAGATTTCCAAAAGTGTGATTGCCGATTCAAATAGTATATGAATTTATAATTTTCATAAATGTTGTCTGGGATGTATCATTTTCCATTCCCACCAGCAATGGGTGAGAGTACCTGTTTCCCCATGGTCTTGCCAAAACAGTGTTTAGTCAAACTTAGGGTTTTTGTTAATGCGATAAAATGGTACTTAAGTAAAAAGAAAAAAGAAAAAGAAATACGTGTCTTTTCAGAAGCGACACTACATGGATAAGTGAGTTCACATCGCTCTTAATACCTGGTATTTTAAAGGCATTCCTGGAGAAATGTATATGTTCTCATACACAAGCAAACTGACTTATTTGTATATACTAAGCTTTTCAATATTACGTATTTAGAAAGATATCAGAGAGTCAATAACCACAGATTCTCATCCAGTCTCCACCGCCCATTAGTTCTATGACCTTGGTCAAATCCTCACTCTCAATATCTTCATATACAAATAGAATTATAATGCCAACCCTCTTTGATCTGCTAAAAAACTCAAATAAGATAATGTGAAAATTTTTGAAAACTATCAAGTATTATAAAAATTTTAAATAGTCTCATCATCCTGCTTAACTAAAAGAAGTTTGTCACACACATATACCCTGAAACTGTCATCAACTGATTCATCTGCTGTGGATTTTTCAGATATCTGAATCTATTCTATATTCTTCCCAAAGTTTGACTTTTTAAAAGAGTAATTTAAAAAAAGAAGAGTATTGGGCAGTGGGATAAAAAGAAGTGTTTCAGTTTTCATATGCTTTGACCCTTTTTATGGTCTTACTAACATGCATTTTTAATTGATATCAAACATGTAAAATAAATAACAGATGCTACATTCCATTAAGGGGAATTGAGGGACACTCTTTTTCCCTTTGTACCAAAGAAATCTTATTGCTAGTATCCTCTTGTGCATAGCGATTTAAGCCTAACACAATTAGATTCTCTCTCATCTTCTTGAATACTGGATTCGTGTGGGCTGCAGTTTTCAAAATAGTGATCTACGAGTGGTTCCAATGCTAGAGGAATAAATGTTAGTTCGCCAGGGCTGCTGTAACAAAGTACCACAGATTAGTTGGCTTAAACAATAGCAGTTTGTTGCTTCATGGTTCTGGAGGCTAGAATCCAGAACCAAGGTGCTGGCAGGGCCATGCTTCCCCTTAAAGGGGAGAATCTGTTCCATGCCTTCTCCTGGCTTCTGGCTGCAGCGTAAATCAGTCTTGACCTCACTCCCATGTCCTCTCTCCCTCTCTCTCTGTCTCTCTGCCTGGGTCCAAATTTCCTCTCCTTATGAGGACACCGGGCACATCGGGTTAGGGCCCACCCTAATCCAGTTTGGCCTCGTCTTAAATGATAATGTCTCCAAGGATCCTATTTTCAAGTAGATTCACATTCACAGGACATGGGGTTGGGACTTGAACATGTGTTGGGGGAGACACAATTCATTCCATAACAGTTGTTTATTTTATGTTAATAATGTTGATACTTCTATTTATTATTATGAAATAGCCTATCTAGCATCTTATGAAAACTAGCATTTTTCTTCACTTATATTATGGTGGGAAGTTTTCACAGTGGCCACGTGGTGGCTCTAAGAACAGGTGGTCTACAGTATCTTTTGCCCCCTTGAGGTGGTCTTAGAATTTATCTTTTAAAAAAGTTATTTCTTCAACTCACAAATAGAACCTCCTTTTCCAGTTCTATAGCTTGGTTGCTTTATGAGGTTAATTTTATTTTATCCTATTTTTCTTAAAGCAATTAAAAGTCTCAAAAGAAACCCAGTTACTGAGTACCACAGCTCTGAAAATACCTAATGGAAATCTATGTTGGTCCCCAGTGCTATTTACACTCTCTCTTTCATTCTTTAGTCTATTGTCTCATTAGGCTTGGAGAGAACTCTTTATCAAAGTTATTGTTACCAGGAAACATAAAAACAAGATGGAGGATAAATGCTAAGAACAGACTAGATTTGTCTACTCCCCTCCCTCTCCACACAGATATGTTCAAGAGAACATCCCTGAACAATCACTTACAATCCCGTTCATCCAGACTCACCCAAATCCAAATGTAGACAAACACAGCAGATACCCATCAAATGTAAGCAAATGATTTTCGAAATATTATTCCCCTTTATCAAATTAGCATCCATCTGTGACCTAGGTCACTAGGTCACTAAACCCAGGTCTCTTGGCCCCCAACTTTGTGCTCTTTCCACTGCACATGCAGTATTTCCCTGATCAGAATGTTAAAAAAAAAAAAAAAAGAGAGAGAGAGATAGCCTATTTTTCTTCACTACAACTACTTCTTGCCTTTTGTTATGCAACCACGCTAAGGCTCTTTGAATAATAAAGGTCACCATTATACCAAAGAAGAGAATAAGACAAAAGTTAATGACCAGAATGACAGTCAGAGAGGGTTGGCTGACTGAAGGGCCATCCTTCGAAGTCAGGTCAGCAAGCAGTCAAGAAACTCCTATGTGTTTAGGCTCTGGGACATGGTCCTTCCTGAATTTCATAGATGGAGTAGAAATAAAAGCAGGCATTGCTGGATGTACACATATTTGGCTGTGCCTGCAAGATGGTCCAGCTTGGTGGAGAATACAGTGAAAGGTCATAGGCTGCTGTAATGGTCCATAAGCACCACATCTAATGGAAGAAAACCAAGGAACAAATGGGGTCAACCTAACATTTCAGAACTGAAAGGGACCTGTCTTCACTTCCTTGGCTGCTCAAGCAAATACCATGCAATGAGCTAGCTTAAACAACAGGAATTTATTAGCTCATGGTGTAGAAGCTCAGGGAAAAGTCCATCTTCAAGCGATGATTTCTTCCTGAAGACTGGTGTTCTGCAGCTGGCTGCCGGCGATCCTTAGTCCTTGGCTCCTCTGTCCTAGGACAATGCACATGGGGGCCTCACTTTACTTCTCCATTCTCTTCTGGGTTCCATTCAATTTCAGCTTCTGGCTACTCCCTGTGGCTTTCTCTCTGTGTGTCTGAATTTCATGCTCTTAAAAAGGACTCCAGCAATAGAATTAAGACACATCCTCATTGAGGCAGGCCACATCTTAACTGAAGTTGCCTCATCAAAAAGTCCTACCTATGGCAAGATGGAGGTATAAGGAGGTGTGGAATTTAGTTACTGTTCTAGAGCAACTAGTAAACAGATAGGAACAACTAGTAAATAGTCTGGAACAACTGTTGGGGGACATCCATAACTGGACACACATGGTACACCAGTCTGGAATGGGTGGAATGGCTGAGATCGCAGCATAGAACTGTAAGTAAAGCTCCCCAAACTGTGGAGCGGCTGCCCCTCCCCCACTGGCACAGCAGGCTGATTTGGAGCATGTCCCTGTGGAAAAAGGAAGCAGTCTACTAGAAACAAGGGAAAGTAATGCAACCAAGCTCCAATTTCAATTTTAATTAACAAATCTGGACTACTGAATATAAGCCATGAGCACAGATAAACCCAGAGCAAGCAAGAAAGGAAACCTAAGGTTTCTCCCAGCAGAGAGGAGGTGGGACTGATGGGAAAATAAATAAATAAACAAACAAACAAACAAACAAAAACAGAGGCTTTTAGAGACAGTTGAGCTCAGAATATTGGAAAACAAGTTATGTCCCAAGAAAAGAGGCTCACAGAACCAAGTACCAACTCTGGTCAACCAGTGAAACTGGGGGGCTGGGGACAGGCTCTGAAAAGGGGATTTTGTGCTTTTTTTTTTTTTCCCTCTCATTCTAAGTAGCTCATTACAGAAAGACTCAGGCATTTTCAATTGTCAGTACTAACCCAGGCAAGGTAGAGGTAAGAGTGTCAGAGAGACAAAGGTAGAAGTCAAATGTACAAGATAAATCTCTAAAGGGCATATCTTCCCTAAGAAAAGGGGGCTGGGGCCCAGCTCAATTGGCTGCCCTCCCTCTGAATATTCAGACCCAAGGGCCTGGGGGGAAAAAAACAGAAACATCTCAAGCTTGGCTTCTGACACCCTCAGCCTCTAGCCAGGACAGGGTCCACTGAGAATTAAAAGCACCACACCTCTTTATACCAGTGGGGAGATGTGGAGCTGACAAACACAACCTGCTGGGCAGGAGAGGAGAAGCACAGAGTCTAGAGGCCTCACGGGAAAGTCTGACAACATGCTGGGTCTCATCCTCAGGGAAATTTGACAATGATTACATCCTCCTCCTGAGACCTGGGCCCATCTAGTCTGGGAAAATCTGATTGGGGTAACCAAGGAAACCAGTCACCTAGACCACAAAAAGTTATGAGTCACACTAGGAAAAATGAAGATATGGACCAGTCAAAGGAAAAAACTTACATTTCAAATGAGATACAAGAGTTGAAACAACTAATTAAAGATGTTCAAACAAATCTTCTAAATCAAATCAATGAACTGAAGGAAAATGTGGCAAAAGAGAGGAAGGATATAAAGAAGAAAATGGGTGACCATAAGAAGAATTGGTAAGCTTGAAAAATCAAATGGCAGAACTTATGGGAATGAAAGGCACAGCAGAAGAGATGCAAAACACAATGGAAACATACAACAGCAGATTTGAAGAGGCAGAAGAAAGGATTCATGAACTGGAGGATATGACATTTGAAATCTTATGCACAAAAAATCAGATAGGGAAAAGAATGGAAAAATATGAGCAGGGTCTCCGGGAAATGAATGATGACATGAAGTGCATGAATATACATGTCATAGGTATCCCAGAAGGAGAAGAGAAGGGAAAGGGGGCAGAAAGACATTACAGATCCAAGAAGCACAGCATATCCCAAACAGAATAGATCCTAATAGACATACTCTAAGACACTTACTAATCAGATTGTCAAATGTCAAAGACAAAGAGAGAATTCTGAAAGCAGTAAGAGAAAAGAGATCCATCACATTCAAGGGAAGCTCAATAAGACTATGTGCAGATTTCCCAGTAGAAATCATGCAGGCAATAAGGCAGTGATAGGATATATTTAAGATACTCAAAGAGAAAAACTGCCAACCAAGAATTCTCTATCCAGCAAAACAGTCTTTGTAAATGAGGGAGAGTTAAAATATTTTCAGGCAAACAGACACTGAGAGTGTTTGTGAACAAGATAAACTGCTCTACAAGAAATACTAAAGGGAGCACTAGAGCCAGATAGGAAAAGATAGGAGAGAGAGGTTCAAAGAAGAGTGTAGAAATGAAGACTATCAGTAAGGATAAAACGAGAAAGATCGAGAAAAAAATAAAATAGGATATGACATAAAAAATCCAAAAGACAAAATGGTAGACAATAAACAATACATTGAGTGAAATTAACCAAAAACAAAAGAACAAATACTGTATGGGTCTCACTAATATGAACTAACACTAATAAGCAAAACTTGAAAATTAAAGTGGAGAACACGGGTTATCAGATGACAGAAAGAGGGTAGACATCAGGCATCTGATGCTGAAGGAGTACAGAATGTTCAACAAGATTGATTGCATACATCCAGAAATAGCATAATACTGTGTGGCTGGTAGAACAATATTGTAAGTACTCTGAACAAAGATAAGTGTGAGTATGGATGAAAGAGGAAAGCTAGGGGCATGTATGATACCAGAAAGAAAAATGGAGTATAAAGACTGGAACTTAGTGAACTTAGTGAAGCCAAGAGTGGTCAATGATAGTGATTAAGTGAACTAATAGAAGAATGTTTTTACATGAGGGAGAACAAATTAATGTCAACATTGCAAGGTGTTGAAAACTGGATAGCATAGGGGAAAAAATGCAATCAATGCAAACTAGAGTCTATAGTTAACAGTAATAATGTAATATGCTTCCAATAACCGTAACAAAGGCAATATACCAAAGCTAAATGTCTGTAAGAGAGTATGCAATTCTTGATGTTGTTGTTGTTCTTGTAGTATATATTTTCACTGTGTTGTATTTTATTTTTTTCTTCTATCTTTTTTTATTATTCATTTTTTTTTCTCCTCTTCCTCTTCCATTGAGGAAGAAATGGAAATGTCCTCATATAGATTGTGGTGGTAAATGCATAACTATGTGATTACACCAGGAATCATTGATTGTTTACTTAGGATGGATTGCATGGTGTGTGAATAAAACTGTTTAAAAAAATAATCAGAGGGATACACGTGCTGGAGAAAATGCGGAGAAAGGGATTGTTCCAGTTTGCTAGAGCTGCTGTTATGCAAAATGCCAGAAATGAATTGACTTAAAGGGGACTTATTAAGTTATAAATTTACAGTTCTAAGGCCATAAAAGTGTCCAAACAAAGGCATCAATAAGAAGATATCTTCACTGAAGAATGGCCAATGGCGTCCGGAAAACCTCTGTCAGCTGGGAAGACACATGGCTGGCATCTCTTGTCACGGGTTGTTTCAGCTCCTGCGTTTCAAAACAGTGCCCTACAAAATGTCTCCAGGTTTGTCTCTCTGAATAAATTCTGGCTAGATGTCTTAGCATCTCTTAAGCATCGGCATCAGAAAGAGTCTGGACCTGGGTGGCTTTTTTTAAAGGACTCCAGTAAACTAATCAAGACCCATGCTGAGGATGGGATCAAATCTTCATGGAAACATTCAATCAAGAGGGCACACCCTAATCAGAAATATTAATAAATCTGCCCCCACAAGATTGCATTAAAGAATATGGCTTTGGGGGAAAAGGGGGTAGGAACATAATATATCCAAACCAGTACAGGGATGTATCCATTCACTGTTGGTGGGGAAGTGGAATAGTGCAGCCCATCTGGAGGACAATGTGGAGGTTCCACAGGAAGCTAAGTAGGGGGTTGCCATATGGTCCTGCAACACTGTTAACTGGTTGTATACTTGGAGGAACTGAGAACTGGAACATCAGTGGGCATTTGCACACTGGTGCTTGTGGCGGCAATATTCACAATTTGCAATGGATGGAGGTGGCCTAAGGGTACATCAACTGATAAACCAAATGGTGAACTGTGGTGTATACATACAATGGGATATTAAGTGGTGGCAAGAAGAAATGTAGTTGTGAGACAGGCAGCTAGGGGAATGGACCTTGAGGCAGTAGGTTGAGTGAAATAAGCCAGAAATGAAAAGACAAACATTATAACACCTCGCTAATATGGACTAACAATAATGTGCAAACTGAGAATTGAATCTGGGAGCATCGGTTATCAGGGGAAGGCTTATGTAAAGGTTCCTAGATTGTAAGCTCTTACAGCAGATACATCTATTCATGAGTTGTAACAGTTATTTCTAAATTCTGGGATGCTGAGCTGTTTGTGTGTGACCCAGTTGGTGCCTGGAGCTTCAAGGGTCTCTGTGGTGCCTGGGATTCGGAGTCAGAGTTCCGCAGCTGTGAGTGTCCACATTGCCCCATGTGGCAACTGAGGCTGAAAAGAGATTAGAGTTCAATTGGAGATATGAATGAAATGAACATGGTTGAGACTAGGGTAGATCATAATAAAGGGTAGAGGATGATATTAACTATGTTTTAAAACTTCGGCTTCTGTGTGGGACCAAAGGAAGACATGTTTGTTTGTTGCAAAATCTGTATTTTCTGTAGCATGCTAAATAATTTAACTTGCATGGTCACTTTACTCAAACACCATAATTACATGAAACCTTGACTAAGGCGTGAGATCTGGTTGGTTTGTACAAGTTAGCGTGAAGCCCCAATACCTCCCAGAGTAATTTGGGCAAAGAATAAAAAGTATTTGCAAAGCCCCCTTGAGGGACTGTGGGAAAATGTGGCAATATTAAACTTCTCCAGCTGGGGAATTACTGATATTCTCACAAGCATTGGGGACTACCAGTTTAGTAGGCTGAGCCCTCAATGTTGGGGCTTGCCTTTATAAAGCTTGTTACTGCAAAGGAGAGGCTAAGCCTCTTCTTATTATTGTCACATTGTTCTCTGGAGAATCACCCCCAGAGAACCTCTTTGTTTCTCAAATGTGGCCTCTCTAAGCCAACTAGACAGGTAAACTCACTGCCCTCTCCCCTACCCCAACGTGGAACATGACTCCTGGGGTGTAATCTCCCTGGCTACATGGGACGTGACTCCCGGGGATGAAACTGGACCCTACTTCTTAGGATCAAGAAAGCCTTCTGGACAAAAAGGGGGAAGAGAATTGGAACAAAATAAAATTTCAGTGGCTGAGAGATTTCAAATGGAGTCAACAGGTCATTCTGGAAGTAACTCTTATGCATTGTATAGATATCCCTTTGTAGTTTTTACTTTATTAGAATAGCCAGAAGGAAATATCTGAAACTGTTGAACAGCAATCCAGTATCCTTGATTCTTGAAGATGACTGTGTAACTGTATAGCTTATATGGTGTGACCGTATGATTGTGAAAACCTTGTGACTCACAATCCTTTTACCCAGTGTATGGACAAATGAGTAGAAAAATGGGGACAAAAAAGTAAATGAATAATAGGGAGGAGGCGGGTTATGGGATGCTTTGGGTGTTCTTTTTTACTTTTATTTTTACTCTCATTTTTATTTTTATGTTTTAGAGTAATGAAAATGTTCAAAAATTGATTGTGGTAATGAATGCACAACCATATGATGGTACTATGAACAACTGACTGTACACTTTGGATGACAGCATGGTATGTGAATATATGTCAATAAAATTGCGTTTCAAAAAAAGTTCTATTTACAATCCCACAGGAATGGATTAAATTTAAGAACATGCTTTTCCAGGATCCATACAGCTCCAAACTACCATAGGACCTAATGAACCATCCAGTCCACCTCCCCTCACTTAAAAATGAAGAAAATGAAGCCTTCAAAGATTAAGTGATTTGCCCAAGACCACAAAGCAAGTCAGAGGCAAAGCTAAGACTAAAACCCAGTCTCTAACCTTTCTCTCCAATACTGAATCCCCGAACAATTATGCTGTTGCGTTATTGAAAAGCCCACCCAATTTCATGCTGTGATATTGGAAAAAGAATATGGTCACAGGGGCCACACACACCTAACTGGAACAGGTTAGTGATCATCAGTTGATTTTGAGGTACTTGTAAACATCTAAAGCAACTTTATCTCAAAGAGCTATTGAACTCTTGAGTCCAATTAATTCCATCACAGTTCACATCCTTGTCATATATCCAGAATTGTACCCTCTTACACTCCTGTCCCCACATTGCTCAGAACTTCCTCTCCCTGACCTTGCTCCACTTTACTCTCCTCCTCCTGGAACCACTCCACTGCATCCTCTAGAACTTCTATTCCATGATTAGACCTAACACTTGACAATAACCTGTCCATACTTAACTACTCCCTGCAGCCGCCCTGGGCCTTGACTACAACCCAAGAGTCCTGCTTCACACTGAATGCTGCTCATTCTGCTGCTTACCCCAGACCCTGGGGTTAGGAATTGGGTCATCAGAATCCTCGCTCTCTACTCCTACTTCTAGACCACTGCCCTTCTCTCTGTATTGATACCACCACCACAGAAACCCAAGCTAGAAAACTAAACATCATCCCAGATGACTCCTTATCTCAACCTCTACCTGCATATCTAATCAGTCACCAAGTCCTGATAATTTTATCTCCTTATATTTCTTCAATTTGTCACCAGCTCTTCATCCCTATTGCCACTGCCCTGGTCTGATCCCCTCATGTCTTACCTGGAATTCTACAACAGCCTCCTAATTGGTCTCCCTGCTTCTAAGCTTGTCTCTCTCTTCACCACCCTCCACAAAGCCAATGGAATGATGTCACTAAAACATAAACTTGGCTTTGTCTCTGCCCTGTTTAAAAACACTCTGTGGTTCCCTGAGACCCAAAGGACAAATTCTAAGTTTCCTAACCAGCCATGTTCAGCCTTCTGGGATCTGGTTTCTGCACACCCCTTCAGCCTCACCTTTCACCACTCTCTGCCTTATAATTTATGCTCCAACAACTCTGAATTGCTTATAGTTTCCATGTGCCATGCTGTGCTATCCCTGGCATATCTCCAGCATTACACTAAACACAATGAATTATAATTACTTGTTTATATTTCTGTCTTCCCCAGCAGACCATGAGCTGACTCCCGAAGGGGAAGAACTATACTCATCTTTAAATCTCCATTATCTAACAAAGTGATTGGCATATAGTTAGCAGTCAATTAATGTTGATGAATGAATGCATAAACTTAGAAACTTCGTCTTAAAGGCATGATGCTACAACCAGCTGTGTCATTAAAGGACCTAACAATATAGGGGTCTCAGGCAATCAGTCAAGCAGCCCCATGGGGACTTGGTAGTTTGGGAGAAATAGTTTCATTCACATATATCTCTCACAAATTAGAAATGCAAAATTGATTAGGATTTTCATGCCAGTTCTGTCGTGTTCTTAATAATCACCATTCTCACCACACTCTTTTTTTTTTCTTATCTTCATTTTATTGAGATATATTCACATACCACGCAGTCATACAAAACAAATCATACTTTCGATTGTTCACAGTACCATTACATAGTTGTACATTCATCACCTAAATCAATCCCTGACACCTTCATTAGCACACACACAAAAATAACAAGAATAATAATTAGAGTGAAAAAGAGCAATTGAAGTAAAAAAGAACACTGGGTACCTTTGTCTGTTTGTTTCCTTCCCCTATTTTTCTACTCATCCATCCGTAAACTAGACAAAGTGGAGTGTGGTCCTTATGGCTTTCCCAATCCCATTGTCACCCCTCATAAGCTACATTTTTATACAATTGTCTTCGAGATTCATGGGTTCTGGGTTGTAGTTTGATAATTTCAGGTATCCACCACCAGCTACCCCAATTCTTTAGAACCTAAAAAGGATTGTCTAAAGTGTGCGTAAGAGTGCCCACGAGAGTGACCTCTCGGCTCCTTTTGGAATCTCTCTGCTACTGAAGCTTATTTCATTTCCTTTCACATCCCCCTTTTGGTCAAGAAGATGTTCTCCGTCCCACGATGCCAGGTCTACATTCCTCCCTGGGAGTCATATTCCACGTTGCCAAGGAGATTCACTCCCCTGGGTGTCTGATCCCACGTAGGGGGGAGGGCAGTGATTTCACCTTTCAAGTTCTCACCACACTCTTTTTTTTTTCTTTTTTTGTTTTTTGTTTTTTTAATCTTCATTTTATTGAGATATATTCACATACCACGCAGTCATACAAAACAAATCGTACTTTCGATTGTTTACAGTACCATTACATAGTTGTACATTCATCACCTAAATCAATCCCTGACACCTTCATTAGCACACACACAAAAATAACAAGAATAATAATTAGAGTGAAAAAGAGCAATTGAAGTAAAAAAGAACACTGGGTACCTTTGTCTGTTTGTTTCCTTCCCCTATTTTTCTACTCATCCATCCATAAACTAGACAAAGTGGAGTGTGGTCCTTATGGCTTTCCCAATCCCATTGTCACCCCTCATAATCTGCATTTTTATACAACTGTCTTCGAGATTCATGGGTTCTGGGTTGTAGTTTGATAGTTTCAGGTATCCACCACCAGCTACCCCAATTCTTTGGAACCTAAAAAGGGTTGTCTAAAGTGTGCATAAGCGTGCCCACCACAAAAAAAAAAAAAAAAAAAAAAAAGAGTGCCCACCAGAGTGACCTCTCGGCTCCTTTTGGAATCTCTCTGCTACTGAAGCTTATTTCATTTCCTTTCACATCCCCCTTTTGGTCAAGAAGATGTTCTCCGTCCCACGATGCCGGGTCTACATTCCTCCCCGGGAGTCATATTCCACGTTGCCAGGGAGATTCACTCCCCTGGGTGTCTGATCCCACGTAGGGGGGAGGGCAGTGATTTCACCTTTCAAGTTGGCTTAGCCAGAGAGAGAGGGCCACATCTGAGCAACAAAGAGGCATTCGGGAGGAGGCTCTTAGGCACAACCATAGGGAGGCCTAGCCTCTCCTTTGCAGCAACCGTCTTCCCAAGGGTAAATCCTATGGTAGAGGGCTCAACCCATCAAACCACCAGTCCCCTATGTCTGTCTCACCACACTCTTAAAGACAGTAGTTGGTGCAGCTGGTCCCTGCTAACGTATTTTGACATCTTTGTGTGTTACTGTTTGTTAATAAAATTTGCATTTTTCACTGTTACTAACATGCTGTGTTTTATCCCCTGCACACACAAATGAATGGATGCTTCAAAAGTGCTCATTAAGGTACAAAAGTAGTAATGAAATTAGCAACCCAAACACTAGAACTCAAGAATTATGTTTAAATATTAACAGTGAACCTCACTCTACTATGATTAAAGAATGTGAATATATAACTGTGATGATTTCACACAAGTGAGAGAAGTTCAATCAACCGCCAAGGAATGCTTAAGACTGCAATTATTCCATTTGCCAGTGTGTTTCTGTGTTTGTAATAAACCCTTATCCAACAGTGACATGAAGCAGCCAAAGCTTTCACATCATTTTCAAACTGCACTTCAAAAATCGCACAGCAACCCCTCAAACTTTTCTGAGTTTTTCCAAAACAAGTACGAAATAATGCTTTCCAGTTTGAAATTAATCCATTTTGTCATTAAAAGCAGAGAAGAGACCAAAACTATAGAAGCATTACTTAAAGTTGCATTTCTCATAGCAAAATCAAGTAAACATTACTTGCTCTATTTCCAAGAAACTCAAAATGCCAGGTGCAAGGTTAACAACCTCTGCTTTGAGGAAAAGCAGATTATGCAAATATGGGTGAAATGATTAATGGCTCTGCTGGACATCATACATCACTGGAAAACAGCACTGAAGACTGACTGCAATCACTTATGTGCACTGGCATGTGTTTTGCTTTACTGTGAGATGCTATCAGTGATGTGTGGAATATGCATATCAGTTGGCATATGAGTGAAACATACTTGAAGGAGAAATACTTAAAACTTTCAGTTCCATCTATCATCCAAAACCCAATCTAAAGAAGAGATTATTCATTTGGTTAACATTTATTTTGTAAGCTATAATATAAATTGTAAAAGATGCATTAGGATCAGTACTGATGGAATAGCCAGATGTGTTTGCTGTGAGGAAGGAGATTCCTGCACAAAGAAGTTTGATTTATATGCCCAACCCCACCCTTTTATTCACCCAAAACAGATGGCATGCATAATATACCTCCTAATTTTAATGCAGCATTGTAGATAAATGTTAAAATTGTGAGTATACTCAAATCACAGCCACTGAGTATATGTTTTCTCAGTATGCTCTGCAAAGAAAGGGGCAGAGAACATTGGACTGATTGTTCCATCCAGAAGTCCTCAGGCTGTCAAGGGTGCAAGGCAAAATGCACATCCTAGGTGACTCTGCCCCTTTCCACCAGGAAAAATGGCATTCGAAGCATGCCACCCAGTAAACTTCCACTTACAACTCACTTGTCAGACCTGGTCACACAGCCACCCCTAGCTGCAAGGGAGTCACTTTTAACTGGGCACATTGTTGCCCTAAACAAAATCAGAGTCCTTTAAGTAAGAAATAACAAGAGGATGGAAATTGAGTAGAAAACCACCAGCAGCTGCCACACAATCAAGGCCATTTTAGGATTTTGCTCAAGTTTCACAATTCAGAAGCCATTGACTCAACCCTCAAACTGTCTACTAACTTCTGTATTTTCTTTTTCCTCCCAGAAATAGCTCTAAGTTCCTGATTCTTTACCATCAAACTTACTTTTCATGATTGACTTATCTTACCTCTGCTCCACCCCCAAAAGGAGTGACCACACTCCAGAAAACACCACTTTAGTAACGATCACAAACAGAATTTGAAAAGTAGAGGTAAGGATTCACAAGCTCATTAGCATTCTCTGAGGGAATCAACCAAACCTACTCTAGCATTGTTCTTTGACAGAATGACTTTCCTGCAGATTCCATTGTAAAACTTTTCCTGCACTTTTTTTAAAAGCCAAGATGGTCTCCAAAGTAAGTCAGGTATAGAAGGGATAAGAGAGGAATGTGAACGCAAAATAAAAACAAACTCTTCCCTCCTCCCACCTCCTCTCCCTTGCTCCTAGGCAGCTGCTCCACCCCATTAATTGAATCACACATAGGTCTCCAAAGCAATTAGAGACAAGTCTTCCAATTAATTAACTGTGGCACAATTATCAAAGGACTTGATAATTACAACGCACCTTCCCTTACCGGCATGGAGAGCAGTCCCCTGGCCTAGATTGCTTCAGCCAGGTGCTGTCCCTCTCCTCTAAAAAGTGAGAGGAGGATCCAGTTTCTATACACAAACTGAATAGAAAACTCAACCCAATTTCCCTGCTTTTGCAGAGAAACGATAGACTATGTATCTTTAGAAATGGAAAACATTGGACTTTGTCTGCCAGGAACTATGAAACTCAGCAGAGAATTTTGCAGGGAACCTTCCCTCCTGCCGGTGAAGTAAACAAGCTCACCTACAAGAGGCAAGACACAGAGGCTGTTTCAGCCCTTACAGTCCCGCTCAAGTCCCTCTGCATTTTGATTTTCACGTCTGTAAGATGACAGCATTGGGTCAGAAACACCTCAGTGGGAAGCTGAATGATTTTTAAAATTTTTAATGATTTGGGAGAACCACACATGGCATACAAATGCCTCAGTGACCCAGGCACGGGTCAGGGACACAAAAAGCGTTTACTCATCCTGATCTTCTTTTTGTCAATTATCATAAAATGGGTTTTTGTGATATAATGTTAGTAGACTTGAACTTTAGCAGCTAAAAACAACCTATAATTGATTATGTTCACCTTCAGCTGTAAGGACTAATTGACCTGGGCTTCCTGGCAGCAAAGTGTCACATAATGGTGACCCTGGGGAATGGGGCTTTGTCCTTACTGGACTATTAGCTCATGTGAGCAACCTAATTTAAATGGGAAAATTAGGCTAAAAACCTTTCCCAGGCTTCACTCCAGGGCCAGGCAGGCTGTATTTGTTCCACTGGGACATGGGTTGGACTCTAGGGGAACTCAGGTTATTTCCTCTCTTACTTTCTGAATCTAAATTAGTGGTTCACAAGCATCAGTGTACCTATGAATCACCTGGGGAACTTATTTTACAATGCAAATTCTAAACCCCACTCCAGAGACTCTGATTCAGTATATGTGGATGCATCACAGGAATGGGTGTGTGTTTTTTTAATAATTTTTTAATTAGAGAAATTGTAGGTTTACAGAAAAATCATGTAGAAAATATAGCATTTTCATATACCACCAACCATTAACATTTTGCATTAGTGTGATAGCTTTGTTACAATTGATGAAAGAATATTATAATTGTACTATTAACTATAGTCCATAGTTTACATTAGAGTGTATTTTTTCACATATACCACCCTATTATTATCACTTTGCATTAGTGTGGTATGTCTGTTATAATTCATGATAACATTTTTATAATTGTACTTTTAACTATAGTCTATCATTTACAATAGGATTCACTATGTTGTACAATCCTATGTTTTATCTTTTAATTTTTATTCTAGTAACATACATACAACCTAAAATTTCCCCTTTTAACCACATTCATATATATAATTCAGTGCTGCTAATTACACTCACAATGTTGTGCTGCCATCACAACCATCTATTTCCAAAATTTTACAATCAACTTAAATAGAAATCTGTACAACTTAAGCATTAATTCCCCATTGCCTACCTCCAACCCAGCCCCTGGTAACCTATTTTCTAGATTCTAACTCTTTGAGTTTGCTTATTCTCATTATTTCATATCTGTGAGATCACACAATATTTGTTCATGTCTGGCTTATTTCACTCAATATAACGTCTTCAAGGATCATCCATGTTGACGCATGAATCAGAACTTCAATCAGGAATGGGTATTTCCAACAAGCACCAGAAGGTGATTCTGATACTGGGTAATCCATAGCCAATACTCAGACAAACATTGGTCATTTTAAAGCAGCTGGGAGGGCTCCTAGTGATTGAAAAGGGTCTGGGTTTTCTTCATTCGATCAAAAACAGTCTGATCAAGAATTTAGTTCAAAATCAGCACAATGAAAATGTATGTTCTTTTTTCCAAGGAAGATCAAGATGGCCTGGGCATGAATGGAGCAGTGAAAATTCCAGACTACCACAGGGGTGAATGTTCCACGATCCATCTACCTTTGTGGGAATGATGATGCTAGGTAAGGCAGCAGCATCATTAGACACTATCTGAAAAGGAATCATTCATTCAGTAGGTATCAAAAAGCACAGGCTGAGGCTCTGGACAGCTCTGCAACCCTGAGCAGGATTTATGCAGTTTCAGTTAAGTTCAAAATTTGTGTGTCTCCTTTCTTTCTGCTTTTGCTTATCTAAAGCTTTTGAGTTTTCTGAGGACCTACATTCCTATAGTAAAATCTCACTGCCTTAAATCACACCACCTATTAGTAAGCCTGCCCTGGCTGTCCTGGTGTTTTTCACTAGGAAAGACTTGAGATTCTTCACTGAGAATCCTAAATCCTCTCTCAAAGGGATATGTATAAGTCATCCTGCTCTCTGGAGCTCTGCCGTCACTAAGTTTCGCCAGCATCTTTCCTGCCTTTTTCTAGGATGTGGACTTCCACAATTCTTGGAGCCATTTCCATTTCCAGAAGCTTGTCCACTCTGATAAACCTCCATCTGTCATAACTTTTAATGGAGCAGGTAATGACTTATAAGTGAAAGTCACCTGGATTAATTAGGGAATTCAAACCCCATGCAAGACCTTTATCTTCTTTGCTCTCTAATCCACCCATAGGGGCACAATGCCAATGTGCCTGACATTGCAAGCTTTAAGGTCTCTGCACCAACAAGATGGAGACAATTCAGAGAGCAGGACTACCCCCTCTTCCTCCATAAGCTCTGCTTCATACCCAAGCAACCTAAAATGAGGCATTTCAAACACATATATGCTAGTTTTTTCCTTTGATAAATTAAGGTGATATGGGAACTTGACTCAAATTGTCCCCAAATATGAGAAAGCTGGGGTCCGAAAAAGTTGAAATTGAATACCTCCCACTGGGTATTAAGCTCCGTGAAACCAGGGATTTGGGTTGGCTCACTATATGAAGAGTACCTAAAGTAGTACTTGGCAAATAGTAGATGCTTGATAAGTATTTGTAGAATGAATAGAATGGACTAAGGACAGCACTAAAAGCTGCTATTCTCAGCATCTCCATAGGCTCTCCAGGGGCTGGAAAAAAAGACACATCCCCTCCATCCTCCAATCTGTTTAGAAACCAGGCATCCTGCACTGCTGTGCTGGAGCCTGCTCCTGGCTGCTGAGAGCAGACCATACACAACTCTTCCCACCTCCACTTCAGAGAGATCACACTGATAGCTTGAAATTGGCCATGGTGGGAGTATTCACACCACGAAAATCAGCAAACACTACAAATCAGGGCTTTTTCCCCAGAGAGAGCCGGTTGTTACCCAATGACCAGCATACCACAACTCCTCAGGCTCACATTCTCTTCTGGGAGCATAAAGGCAAGGACAAATAGAGCTCAGTTTTTGGTGGCTCCAATCTGAAAATAAAGCTGGATTTTTCAACATATTTTGTAAACATATCAATTCACATAAGTTTTCTGATTCAGGGTTTTCACAGGTGTCTATAGAATGGAATGCACTGAAAACTGAAGAGGCTCCTCTGTGAGAACATTTTCCATTTGCAGAAAGTTACAGTCAATGAAAGTTAACTGAACAAAGACAGAAATCTGACAACAGGAGTGACTGGAGGTCTTAGCAGATGAGTCTTAGGCCCAGCCCACCAAGAGCCTGCGGAGATGTTGAAATAGAGCTCTTTCAAATTGAGCCATTTGGGATCCATGCTCTGATTCTGACCTGAGCTCAGGCAGAGTAGAATAACTACAAATTATACTTTTGATTTTATTTTCAAACACTTATATGGCATATACTATGTGCCACGCTCTGTTCTATTTGCTCTGCAAATACTCATTTTCTAGCTACAAACACCACACAAATGCAAATGTTCAATATCACCCAGACAAAATAAACACTACTGATTCTTACCCTTTTGCCCATGAAATACCAGAAACATAAATCTGCTCACTATCCTCTTAATGGCTCTGGGCCTTGTAATGGTAAGAAGCCTGAACTGGAACTGAGGTTCACCAGATAGTGCTTTGCTGGACCACCTTAAGGGGCCACAGACTAAATTAGGTTCCCTTATATGTGTCCCTTCAAATTTACAACTGTGGAGTTTAGTGGAATAGGACACAGCCCAAGAAGGAAGCAGTCAGTGGGGTTGCTTAGGCATTCTCCTTTAGGAAGAGGTAGAAGACAAGATTGGGAAAGCCTCTTGAATCTTTTCCAGCTATGCAACAGTGATGATAACAAAGATAAAACAAACTGCAAAGCTGGTTTCTTTTCACTTTCAGGTATTATACCACTGATAAAAAATTATCTCCCAGACACTGAATTGAGTACGGATAATAAACAACAAAAACTTCTTGCAGAGTAATTGATATGCCCAGAGCATCTGCTTATGCTATTCTAGGGCCAAAATAGGCTATGGCAACAAGATGAGAATAACAGACAATACTGATACTCCAGGTAGAAGTTTTAGAACAAAGAAGAGAAAGCAATAGGCTACCTGAATAATTTAAGCTATTAAGACAGACTTTCTTGGACCCTCAAGGAATTCGAAATTTGGAATTCAAGCACATGAATACATTATTTAATTTTCTTTCCAATCTATAATCTGTGCCCTTCCATGCTATCAGAAAATTAATCAAAATAATTATTAAGCACGTATTACATGCTAGCACTGAGCTAGGTGCTTTAGAATAAAACAAGAAAGTGTAAATCACAATCCCTGTCCTTATGAATGAGAAGATTTAATTAGATGAGGAGAGACAGGACTTTCATGTGGGGGTAACAGCAAAAAAAGGAAAGAATAAGGTTCAAGATTAGGGACAGCAGTTTGTTACAGTAAGAAATCATTTTGGGTAGATAAATTGGAGCAAAAAAAGAAAAATTTAAACCAAATGTAGGAGGCAATGAGAAGCCAGTGAATTAACAACACAACTCAATAAAGTTGAGGTTAGAAATATGCAGTGGATGGGAAGGAAGGAGAGGTGAGTTTCTATTTGAATTCAGTGAGTTTGCCACACTCTATGCAGTAGAATGTGTGAAAATGTAAAAAAAAAAAAAAAAAATCAGATATGACGCTTCATTATTTCCGGATTTTATTTTTCACAATTACCATTTCATACCTCCTTTTCAGGCGGCTCACAGCTTTCAAATTACATTAATTTCTTCTGACAATTGGAGATACCGAGAACATTGATCCCCTTTCTGCCTCTCTTGTTTCTCCCGTCAGCCAACACACACATAACTGAAACACACATTAAATTCAAGCAATCGTGAATGCAAAATCTGACACTGTATTAAAACCATGGATATACTGGCAGTTGGACCATGCTTTCAGTAGATTGCAATAATTTTCTGTTTGATTTTGAGTTCATTTAAAACATTTAATGAAATGCATTAAATAAATACTACACTGCCTTCCCCTTCTGCCTTTCACCTTCAGAAACAAATTTTTAAAAACAAACAGCTTTCAACAAAAGAGATTTAGGCTAGATATTCACATATACAAATTCCATATCACAAGATACACATACAACTCAGTGAAAGTTTATTTTCCTTTTAAAAATGGTAAAGTGTTGGAACGCTTAATGATATGATATGGATTTGATCTGGACCAGGACATATAAAACATTAACAATATTTGCCAGTCATTGTGCTAGGTGCTTTGCAAATATTAGCCCCTATCCTCCCAGCATTATGATGCAGACAGATAAGAAAACTGAATCTCAGTTAAATTACTTACCTTTTACTCTCCTACAATTCTTAATAGACATGCAAACTATCAAAACCTTCTTGAAATACTTTTGTGTATCAAGAGCTTTAAAAGCAAATATTTAAAATGTGCAAACAAACAAAACTCTGTAGCATCCTTCCTAGGAACCTTTCCCACTGAAAAACAAACTTGGACAAACATTATTTTTTAATTAAAAGATTCTTCATAGCCTTATTTATCACGGTGTAACCGAGAAACACCTTCAATGTCCAAAGATATAAAAAAATGGTTAAATAATCAAATACTATAAACATACAAAATGGTGCTTTCAAAGAATGTTTAATGATAAGAGAAAATGCACACATGTTATGTGAATGTTTACTCTTCTTCATAACTTTATATGTTTTCTAAATTCTCTATTATTTTACAAGAAAGAACTTAACTTAAGAACAATAGGAGCTTGCTCAAGGACAAAATGCCAGTAAGCAGCAGAACCAGAACTTAAAAGCAGGCTAATCTGATTCCAGAGCCTTGCTGCCTACCTCCCCACCTGGCTCTCAAGTAAAGTCCTATTTTTATCCTGGGAACATTATCCTCAAAAGAGGAATAGGTTTGGCATGGCCAAGTATGATTTCACAAAACAGACTATTATGAATCTGCATGTTTAAAATTTTAAATAGTCTCTAGCTCTGGTTGTGGTCTCTTGGTTTGCTGGTCCAAACTACCAGAGACAGAGTTCAATTTGAATAAATAAATCGTACTGAAAGGCAATGTAAACCAAGACAGGCATTACCCAGAAACAGACTGGTCAGGAAATCAGTGAAAAGAAAATAGACCAGAGCTCTTACTCCAGGCTTTTCAGCTAGAAAATAATTCATCAACTGTGCCATGTCTCTAGGGAAAAGGAAATTATATCAGTACATGCTATATTCTTAATGAAGGTGACAATTCTAATTCTCTTTTAATATCTCTCTCTCTAATTCCAGAATCTGGGACACAACATGATCCAGTAAGCACAAAACCACACCATAAAGAGCAGTTGCTTAACAAAACCAAAGGTGTTTCCTTCATTTAATTTTAAATATTCCTCATAATTTAGATTCATTCCACACAAATTTACAGAATATCTATTCTGTACCAGGGATTAAGACTTATCTCTGAAGCACACACATTAAGATCATTTTGCAAATAATGTTTTAAGTCTGTTAGGCCCTCAACCTCCACCTTTCACCAATCCTCCTCATATCTGCAAGTGCTATAGCAACGACATATCCGATAGCTAATTGCATTTGTTGCCTGAGAGATTATTGTGACCACAGCTATGGGAAAGATTTTTAAATTTTATTAAAATTTTTATTTAGCCATAGCCTAGTTTCTTATAGGTTTAACTTAATTTATTTTGGGTCCTGCACTGCAATAACTTGAATAATTAACTAATAATCAATCAAGGCCTCAGTGTCTACATCTTTCCAGGTAGCCCTCCATCTCGATTCCCCATTACAGTCAAGAAAACCCAATTAGTTTAGTGTTTTGCATAAGGCCACTCTCTAAACCCTGTTTGTTACTCTACTCCCAGAGGTGGCAAGTGCAAGTTGTTACCAAAATTCTGAGTTAGCATCTGAAAACTTTATCCATCACTGTCTCTGTGGATCATATTAGTGAAAATAATTCTTAGTTGATAAAATAATTGTATTGATGCATTCCCATGAAGCTATAATGCCGATGAATATTGTGTAGGATCAGATAGAGTAATTTATACAATGATAACCTAATTTAAAATATTCTTCTTCCTTTTGCTTTACAGAATGATGGTTAAGTCTTCCTTTTATTTTTTGAACAAGGTTTATACTTGACTTTGCCAAGTGAACTGGTACCCTTAAAGCCCTCCAATAAGACCGACCACCATCATGTCAAGATAACACCTCCTTACAGTAATTCTATAGTTAAACCTGCAACCTAGAGGAGAAAAGTACAAGTACTCCTCCTTTCAGACATTCTTGAATTAAGCAAATAGTAAGTATGAGCAAAGATAGGAACTTAACATTTCTAAGGGAAGACACAGAGTGAAAGGAATTCCTGAAATATGAGAAGAGTTAGCCAGGTGAATAAGGCAGGGAAGAGGTAGATTTTTTTTCACCCTTTAGATAGAGGAAAAACTAAAGCTGAAGCTAAAGCAAGGAGGCTAAAAAGAGAATAATGTGCCCTGGGAACCACGGGTAGCTTGGATCTCCTGGAGTATAAGAGATGACCCGGGGATGAAAACTGGAACCAAGCCCCAGAATGCTACTATAAGGACGTAGAAGGGCTGGGGAGTCATGAAAGGGTTTCAAAGAAGAGAATGACATGATCAGGGATGGGGACTGAGGAATAATCAGAAGGAGATCAAATGGAAGCATGAAATTTAAGGTACTCTCCCAAGAAGACTGACTATGAACAAAAGAAAGAAGAAAGGCCCTATCAGAGAAGACCGTGGACAGAGGGAGGAGAACATTTGTATAGGACTCAGCAAGAGCATGAGATGCTGAAGATTAAGGAATGAGGGAGGATAAAGATGCTGATGAGTTTGTAAGTGTGGGCATAAGAACTTGACAGCATTACTCACCAGAGACCTCCTTTCTGTCTAGAGGAGTACCCAAATCCAGATCTATTTAAAAGACTGAGTGTTCTAGTCCCTAATTACTCAAAGCTTAGTCCATGAACCAACAGCATCAACATTATTTAGAAGTTTGTTAGAAATGTAGAATTTCACCCCATCCCAGACCTCTTAAATCAGAACTACATTATAATAAAATTCCTTGAAGATACTTTTACACATTAGTTTGAGAATCACTATTCTAGACCAGCTCACAAGATCTTTAAGGAATGTTGGAGAACAGGAAAGGAACCAGAAGACTAAAGATAGGGAAAAGGGCAAGAAAAGATGTAGCAAAACTCATATTGGTCAACCTGATGCTAGAATGAATAACTGACAGGAAGGCAAGAACGAGTAACTAGGAGTCAGCATGGATGTCCTAAGAATAAATTACATCAGATGCTCCTTATTTTCTTATATCAGAAATCCTAAGAAATGCAGTAGGCATAGTATAGCTGGTTTTCAGTACAGTATCTGAAAAGAAGTCTCAAAATAATTTTGCAAGCAAAATAAATAAACACAGGCTGGGTGATAGTTCTATTCAATGCATTTGTAACTGTTGAACAATTATTACAAAAGGGTTTTGACTAATGAGTTAAACTCAGCCTTTATTAGCAGGTCTGTGGTGGTAAGACCTCCAACTTTCTCTCCCTGGCCCAATCAACACATTTTTATTGATAAATTAAAGTGCTAATCTGGGCTCCTAAATTGAATAGAACAACGATGGTGAAAAAGAAGCATAATAGCAGTACATGAAATAAAGGCTTGGGAGTTTTAGTAGATGGTAAATTCAACATGAGCCATCATATTGAAGTAAACATGAAGTCAATAGGATAATATATGGGTTCAGTTAAACCTACATTCCTAACTACCCAACAATTGAAGCTCATATTAAGATTAAAAGAGGACAACAGAGAGTAAAACACCTTTTGCATTCTGTAATTCGAGGTAGTATAGCAAAGTACATCTGTCCAAATTAAAGACAGATATTAACAATAAGGAGGTGGCCTAATAAGCAGACCAAACTGAAGTGGAGAGTATTTTTCAAGCTAGCACATGCTCCCTTTTTGTCCATATTCTAACAAGAGATTTGCATGCTGAATCAGTTACAATTCTCCCCAAAGCCAAATAGCCCTTAATCAGTCCTCCTGATTACCCACTTTCTCCCTCTGTTCTCTTTTGTGCCCAGTTGAAGATGATCCTCCACTATATAATGCATGTTCCTATGCTTGTTGCTTTTTTTTTTTAATCATCATTTTATTGAGATATATTCACATACCATGCAGTCATACAAAACAAATTGTACTTTCGATTGTTTACAGTACCACTACATAGTTGTACATTCATCACCTAAATCAATCCCTGACACCTTCATTAGCACACACACAAAAATAACAAGAATAATAATTAGAGTGAAAAAGAGCAATTGAAGTAAAAAAGAACACTGGGTACCTTTGTCTGTTTGTTTCCTTCCCCTACTTTTCTACACATCCATCCATAAACTAGACAAAGTGGAGTTTGGTCCTTATGGCCTTCCCAATCCCATTGTCACCCCTCATAAGCTACATTTTTATACAACTGTCTTCGAGATTCATGGGTTCTGGGTTGTAGCTTGATAGTTTCAGGTATCCACCACCAGCTACCCCAATTCTTTGGAACCTAAAAAGGGTTGTCTAAAGTGTGCATAAGAGTGCCCACCAGAGTGATCTCTCGGCTTGTTTAGGAATCTCTCCGCCACTGAAGCTTATTTCATTTTCTTTCACATCCCCCTTTTGGTCAAGAAGATGTTCTCCGTCCCACGATGCCGGGTCTACATTCCTCCCCGGGAGTCATATTCCACGTTGCCAGGGAGATTCACTCCCCTGGGTGTCTGATCCCACGTAGGGGGGAGGGCAGTGATTTCACCTTTCAAGTTGGCTTAGCCAGAGAGAGAGGGCCACATCTGAGCAACAAAGAGGCATTCAGGAGGAGACTCTTAGGCACAAATATAGGAAGGCCTAGCCTCTCCTTTGCAGCAACTTGTTGCTTTTTTGAAAGAGATTTAGTCCTCAGTCTGGCACTGCTGCTTCATATACTGGATATTTAGACAACACGCTTTGACTTAAAATATGCATACAGGATATCTGGAGGACATGTTTAGACTTAAAATATCTCAGGGACACTGGGAAAGCCTGGACTGGTGGCAGGTGGGTGGAATTTGAAGACTTTAATTATTGAGTTATCAAGAAGTCCCAGAATAGGGTGGAGCACAGCACAACTCAAACGGTGGAAGGGGAGAGGAGCCCAAAACACTAGGAGTGGTATATGATAAGATTCCATGAGATGGTGCACATTGCCTGAATTTTTAATTTATACCTTAATGAAACTATTGTGTATTTTGAAAAATTCTGCATAGAATGAGTACAAAATGATTTAGTGTTTTACCATTTATGTAGCTTCAGACAGTTCTATCATATTAGTGACAGCTAAGTGTTCCAGCTAATCCTCCACACTGAGATATTAGGTTGGAGGTAGAGAATGAGCACATTAAGATGGGGAGTGGTTACATAACCTCAAAACTACTTTTAGGAAAGGATATGCCCCAAAAGGCAAAAAGCAGAACATGATAAATACTTTAGTTATTTCTTATAGAATATGGATTGATATGGAGATGGTTGGCAGGGTCAGAATTAGGAAATGATATTGTCTTATTTATAAAATTTGAGGGTAAGTTTCCTTCTCTAAGTTAGATTTGAGAAGGCACCCTGCCTAATCATATTCAGAGATGCTACTTTTTCTATATTACCCACATACCTTAAGGGGCACTAGTTATGAAAAGGTGGGTAGAACTGGTACCAATAACCCCCAAATTAAATTCCTAACTTTCTCCCCACCCAACACTCTCTTTGCAAGAATAGTGTGGCTGTAGACAATGCTATTACTTCACTATTTAAAAAAAAAGTCTTCTAATGACACCAGCACTTATCTTAAACAACCATCTGTTCTAGTTTGCTAATGCTGCCAGAATGCAAAACACCAGACATGGATTGGCTTTCATAAAAGGGGGTTTATTTGGTTGCACAGTTACACTCTTAAGGCCATAAAGTGTCCAAGGTAACACATCAGCAATTGGGTACCTTCACTGGAGTAGGGCCAATGGTGTCCAGAAAATCTCTGTTAGATGGGAAGGCACATGGCTGGCATCTGCTCCAAGTCCTGGTTTCAAAATGGCTTTCTCCCAGGACGTTCCTCTCTAGGCTTCAGCTTCTCTCCAAAATGTCACTCTTAGTTGTTCTTAGGGCATTTGTCCTCTCTTAGCTTCTCCGGAGCAAAAGTCTGCTTTCAACAGCCGTCTCCAAAATGTCTCTGTAAGCGGCAGCTCCTCTCTCAGCTCTGTGCGTTCTTCAAAGTGTCCCTCTTGGCTGTAGCTCCTCTTCAAAGTGTCACTCTCAGCTTCCCTCTGCCTGTCAGCTCATTTATATAGCTCCACTGATCAAGGCCCACACAGAATGGGTGGGGCCACACCTCCATGGAAATATCTCATCAGAGTTATCACCTATAGTTGGGTGGGGTGCATTTCCATGCAAAAAACCTAATCCAAACATTCCAACTTAATCCCCACTAATATGTCTGCCCCACAAGATTGCATCCAAGAATATGGCTTTTTCTGGGGGACATAATACATTCAAACCAGCACACCATCTTTCTCTCTTTCCATTGTCCTGACATCTACCCCCATTATTTGATGCTCAGGGCTAACCTGGAAGGGAGCATCATGCCCACCTGTCATCTCTGCAGACACCAGACAGTCGTCTGGGCACCCCTTAGATCAATGTGAAAGTGTGAAGCATGTGAAGCACCTGCAGCAGAATCACCTAGAGAGCTCAAGAACATAGACTCCAAGACCCCATGTCAGACTCACTGAAACAGAATTTCTGTCAATGGAGCTCGGGAATCTGCATTTTTAACAAATGATCCTTATGCACACTGGGTTTGAGAATATCGGTCTGGCAGTTACAATCAGCAAAAGAGGCAAAGTGATTTACTAGCAGTCTACCCATCACAGGGTCAGGCTAGAATTCACCCTTCCTAAGCACCTAGTGAGATCCTCTCCAGCTAGAGCCCATTGATTTGTTACTAACAAGAAAAATGGTTTGGCACTCTTCAGAGAAAAGTCCCATCCAATCTTAACAATAAAAGCATCCCGCAGAGAAATAGGGCAGTTAGCCCTCTTGTCCCTAATCCTGCCTCTCAACTGGCGGAGGCAGAAAGCTTCGCCTTAGGGCTTCTGATCTTTTGTAGATTCATCACTGCTAAAGATTTGCAGCCTTGGGAGCAGGCCACAGAAACAGGACAAATGGAATAGGTGCTATTCTCATCAATCAGTGAGAGGGTCTAGAAACCAAAATTTGATTGTTTTGTCTCTGCTTGAGTCTTACTTGAACTCTGTGTTCCTGGAAATTAAATTCACACTCAGTTTGACTTCAGAGAGCTATTCTTTCCTTCCAATTTAATAGCATCTGAAAGTGTTTCTTGTCCTAAGAAACTGCATGGGAAGCCCCAAAAAAAGAAGTAGCTGTAATTAAAGGTGCAAATGAATACATACAGGGATACCCAGGGAGCCAGGGAATAACTATCCCATACCCTCCAACACAAGGCAGAGGTTTTCTCAAAAATTCTCTCGCAGAAAATACAAAGTCACTATTAATACAAGGCACTCCCTCAATTGCTTTATTTTGGACAAGGAAATGCTGATTGGAGGGCACAATGACTTGAAATTACCTCCAAGGCTACTTTGGGCTCCTTGTAGAGGTCATTTGATGGAATATGTTAAAAGGAGGCAACAGTATCATTTGTCCTTACTGAGGGTGTAAGCTCCCCACTGCAAATTTTATCAGGTCTCATAAAAGCCACACATAAGTATGTCATGGAGTTTGTGAATGGCAACCAGACAAGTGAGAAGGAAAAACTGCCCTAAAGAGATCATAATGGTTACTTGAGGATTTGTGTGAAATTTTCAATAGCATGTGTGCTGGTTTGGATGTAATAAGTCACCCAAAATGTGTCACCAAAAAATCTTTGATGCATCTTGTGTGGGCAGGAAATGTATTGGTGATGATTAGGTTGGAGAGTTTTGATTGGATGTTTCCATGGAGATGTGATCACTCAACTGTGGTGAAATCTTTCATTGGATAATTTCCATGGAGATGTGGCCCTGCCCATTCAGCATTGGACTTGATTAGCTTACTAGAGCACTATATAAGCTCAGACAGAAGGAGTGAGCTTGCTACACTCAAGAGGGACACTGAAGAACGCACAGGAGCTGAGAGAGGAGATGCAGCTTACAGAGACATTTTGGAGGCAGCCTTTGAAAGCAGACTTTTGCTCCAGAGAAGCTAAGAGAGAACAAATGCCCTAAGAACAACTAAGAGTGACATTTTGGAGAGGAGCTGAAGCCTAGAGAGGAACATCCTGGAAGAAAGCCATTTTGAAACCAGAACTTGAAGCAGATGCCAACCACGTGCCTTCCCAGCTAACAGAGGTTTTCCGGACGCCATTGGCCATCCTCCAGTGAAGGTTGATGCATTACCTTGGACACTTTATGGCCTTAAGACTGTAACTCTGTAACCATATAAACCCCCTTTATAAAAGTCTATCCCTTTCTGGTATTTTGCAATCTGGCAGCATTAGCAAACTGGAACACCATGTCACATATGAGTTTAAAAAAAAAAAAGATGGTCTCTCACTCATACCACTTGGAAGTGAGGATGATGGGCCTGGAAAAACTGTTAGATGGCTCCAAAAGTGCTTCCAGCAAAAGCAGATGCTGATGTCAAAGAAGTATGTGGAGAGTTTAGATAAAAGTTGCTCCATGAAATTCAAGGAGGAAAAAAGCATTTTTTTCATTGGAATTGGAAAATTCTACAAGGCATTAAGGTATAAAATTATAGCATATGAAAGTAAGGTGTCAGATCAAGATGCAAATTTTTCCAAGTTAAGGCCAAATAGATTTTAAGACTCAAACCCTCATCTGCCTGGAAGGTATAAAAGAATAGAATGGAACCAATGTTCATAGCAGCATTGTTCACAATTGCCAAGAGATGGAAAAAATCCAAATATCCTTCAACAGATGAGTGGATACAAAACAGGTGGTATATACATACCATGGAATAATACACAGCTGTAAAAAGGAATGAGTTCATGAAACATATGACAACATGGATGAACCCTGAAGACAGTGTTGAGTGAAATAAGCCAGACACAAAAGGAGGGATATTGTATGTTACCACCAATACAAACTCCATGAAAAAAGTAAAAATAAGTGTCTTATAATGTAGAATATAGGGGACCTAGAAATAGACAGAATTAGTAAAGGGGGAATTATAATCTAATATGTACAGATATGATAATGAGGGTGAACTTAATGGTATGGTAATGGTCAGGTGTGACTATGGTTCGTTAATGGGATTATAAGTATCAGTGACACAATGAAGGAGAACATGTTCATAAATGGTTGTTTAAAGGCATGTAACCCTCAGAATCGCACCACAAACCTAAATAAATAAGTGTTAGCATGATATACTTACAAGGTATGACACTGGTGCAGAGGGTTAACAACAGAGTGGTATATACGGAAAAACTACCCATTACATGTTAAAGACTATATTTAATAGGAATATCTTCCAACACTACACTAATACTAGGGATGAATAATTAGCAGCTGATAAGAACTCTGGGATGTATTATGTTATGATAATTGTTTAAACTTGAGAGTATGATGATTGTACAACTAAGTGAAGATAATGTAAGAAACTGACTGTTTATCTTGGGATAGAATATATATTAAGTGCAATTAGGAACCCACTACTTAATAAATCAAGCCCTTGACTTGAGGCTTGCTCTTGTGAAACTTAGAGTTGTAACTGGGAGGCTGAGCCCTCCTATAATTATGCCTAAGAGGCATCTCCAGGGAACCTCTTTTGTTGCTCAGATGTGGCCTTTCTCTAAGCACAACTCAGCAAATAAATCCATTAACCTCCCCCCAACAAGGGGCATGACTCCCAGGAGAATAAATCTCCCTGGCAACATGGGACATGACTCCCAGGAGTGAGCTTGGCCCTGGCAGCAAGGGAATGAAAATTCCTACTTGACCAAAAGGGGGAAAAAAAGAAAGGTAACAAGCTGACATCACAGTGGCTGACAGATCCCAAATAGAATTGAGAGGCTATCCTGGAGGTGTCTCTTATGCAAGCTCCAGCTAGACATCCCAAATGGCCATAGTACGCCATGCCCTTACCAAAATAGTCCCCAAATACCTAGGTTCCTACCTGAGATTCTATAAAAGATTCACTCACTAAGTTTTATCTCTCAGAAACTTAAATCTACCAGAGTGTTCCTATGCCAGACAAGTCACAAAACCCAGAGACAACAGCCTCTTTAAAAACAACAATCAGATGCAGCTCCCTTCCCCATACTGTTGACACCCCCTTTCAATATGAACAAGTGAGGGTGCTCGCTGCCTAGACATCCCTGAAGATGGAGAAAGAGATTAAGTGAGAGGAAGGGGTAGCAACAAATAAAATTTAACAAAGGTCTATGAATACGGAAACTTTATATAAATATATGTATTTCTTTTAGATGTTGGGGTGTTGGAGTAGCTGGAAGGAGGTAAATGACATGGTCGAACTGTAATCAATAACATCCTTTGAAATTTGCTCTATAGCTACTCATTGAATTGTGCTTTGAAAGTCCTCACCTTTCTGTAAATACCCTATATTGCATAACAAGGAAAGAACCGAAATTGTGGAACTGTAACCCATAAAACTTTTTGAAATTACCTACAAAACTGCTTGTTGAGCTGTACATCAAAAGTAATACCTTTCTGTATGTATGTTATATTTTACAAAAATGGAAATAGCTGAAGTTGTGGAACTGTGACCCATGACATTCTTTGAAATTTGTTCTCTAACTACTTGCTAAATCATACTTTGAAAGTTATCAGTTATGTATGTATGTTAAAGTCCACAATAAATAATGCATTTTAAAAAAAGAAAGAATAGAGAAGAAAGAGAGCTGTTTGGTGGGCTGTGAATTTTACTCACCCAAGGGGGAAGGGAAGAGGGTATCTGTCTCTCCCCTTAAGCCTAATAAGGGGCCTTCAAGAAGCCCATTCAGACAGCTTGATTGTGTCCCCTGCAACTGAGGCTCACAGTGAATTTGTGACAAATTCCTGTCTGGGAAAGCTTAAGTGCAAGAGATGGGCTGATGACCTGCTACAAAGAGGCTGTGGTGGACCACCTACACTCCCACAGCAGAAGATGCACATGAGTTCCCCATGGATCAAGCATGGACAAAGGAGTGAGAGCAATGGCATTGGGGTGTCAAGATATGCCCAAGGGGGTCACCTGCAGGGGCAAACAGGGCTCCACAGAGAAAAGCTGGAGGCCCAATGGCATTCACGGGACTGAGAAGAGAGTAAGCTACCAACCAAGACTAGGAGCCCTAGTATAATCAGGACAACAGATGAAAGCTGAGGGAGCATGAAGCCACTCTCAACATGTCAGTCACATAATGCCATTTTGTCCCTCCAATGCCTCCCTCTACACGCTCTACACCGCCAATCCCCACACCTGCTCCATCCTAGAGGGTCAAGAAATCTTGGCCAGAAGCTCAAGATGGAAAAGGAAAAAGATCAGATTCCTTTGCCCAATTTCAGTCTTCACCCAGGCAATACACCTGGGTTTGGGGTTGCAGGGAGGAGGAAATTTTTCATTTAAATCAAGTTTGGCACTTGAACTTTTTCGTCTAACTGTACATATTAAGTACTAAATCGAGAGTTTTTTTTGCATCTTAAGAGTAACCAGAAAAGTTGTGGGGCTGCTCAAGCTTTCATTCAAGAAAGTTATGTAAACGACATTGAATTAAAAAGGAACAAACCATTGATACACGCAACAAATTGGATGACTCTCCAGGGAATTATGCTGAGTGGGGGAAAAAAACCCTATCCAAAAATGTACAAACTATATGATTCCATTTATATGATGCTCTTAAAATGACAAAATTATAGAAATGGAGAACAGATTAACAGTTGCCAAGAGTTAAGGAGTGTGTGGGGGCAGGAGGGAAGTAGGTGTGGCTATAAAAGGGCAGCGAGAAGAGTCCTTGTGGTCATGGAAATGTCCTGAATCTGACTGTCTCAACATCAGTATCCTGGCTGTGATCACTGGACTACAGTTTTCCAAGATGTTATCATTGGGGGAAACTGGATAAAGCGTACACAGGCTCTCTCGGTATCATTTCTTACAACTGCATGTGACTCTACAATCATCTCAAAATAAAATGTTTAATTAAAAAAAAATAGATGCTGAAATCTATGTGTGCACAAATGAGTGAAACAAGTGACGATCAGCCTTTATTGCACTCATACACATTCTATCAGCTTTGCATGGTGCTTTCTATGACTTTTCCTACTACATCCAGTTGTGCAAAAGTAGGGAATTGGAGAGAAGAGGTTCAACCTAACATTTGCTGGCTGCCTTGGCTAGAATCAAAATATTCTGTTGTTTTGGGCCCTTATTCAATAACCCCCAGGGTGGTCCCCTAAAAGTTGATAAAAACTCAAGGGCATCACTCTGAACCCATGTAACCTAGAAGACATCTGCGCTGGCACAGGCAAATGCTACCTGTGGCTCCCTTATGACAATAATACCTCCTAAAAACTCTCCCACAGGGAGGGTTATGCCCCCGGGCTGCTTCCAGCAATAATTTGACCTTATCCAGGATCCAAAAGCCTCAAAAAGTTATAGTGATGTCCTCATATACATAATGCTACCTAGTTCAAAAGGCTGCCTATCTTATTTCTAGGCTCACTCTAATTTTTGAAGTCCAGCTATAAAGTTCTGCTCTCGTGGATGTCCTATTGAGACCTGCTATCCCTCCAGATATCTGGCTCCTGTCAGCACCACTCTAGTCTGCTGGACATGTCTGTCTGTGTGTGAATCCTACCCGTGGACTAGGTTTGGGTTCACCTCCACAAGGCTCCTAAGCCACCTGCAAATCAGGACAGTGGCTAGTCACCTGTTTAATTATCCCCAGCATTTCATTCATTTGCTCAGAATTTATTGGGCACTAAGTCTATGCCAGGTGCTGTTCCAGATATAGGGGACACAGCAGTGTAGGAAACAAAGTTCCTGTCCTTATGGAACCTGCATTCCAAGGGAGGGGAATAGAACACAAAACAAAGAAACAAGATATTTTCTGGGATTATAACTGCTGTAGAGGAAATAAACAGGGTCATGTGATGAGAGTGGGGTGGGGCGGAGCAAATTTAGATAAGTGGTCAGGGAAGCCCTGTTGGAGGACTTGACATTTGGGCTGCAATTTAAAGGATGAACACTCGAGCCAGGGAAGGCATCGAGGGAAGAACACTCCCAGGCAGGGGGAACAGCAAGGACAATGGCCTTGCATAGTATTGAGCTTGCATGTTCAAGAAACTGAAAGGTGGTTGGGAGGCTGTGCTGGATGTCTCTGGTTTGCTCCTCTCCACCTTCCCCTACATGCTCTGTGCCTTCTGCCTTTGTATTGTCTATTTAACTTGACAATGCCCAGATGAGCATGGCCCAGATTCCTCTATACTTGTGCTGACAAAGAACCCACTCTCCCCTCCATGCCTTGAGCTTGGATCAACCGAGGACACTCATTGCCCCTCACAGAAATGTTCTGCTTTGACTCCTGAGAGCTGGGCACTGGCGACAGTGAAATGCAAAGCAGAAAACAGAGCAGCTCGGTCCCCCTGACCATATCCCCACAGAAGTCCAGAACCTCATCCACCATCCATTAGATGCCTTGACTGTGGTGAGGGTTGTTTCCCAGGACTTACCCAGAGCCTTGCTCACTGGCCTCCCCAGGACCTCCTGTAACCGCTCAGGAAAGCCGAAGCCAGATTATGGCTCAGAGACTGTTGGGATCATCTCCTGGGAGGCCACATCTAACAAGAGAATTATTTCCGTTTTTTAACACAGCCAGATTTTTTTCTTGCTACTAAGTTTTTACATTAAGTATGAACAACCATTTATGGTAAATAGTTGTTGATCTACTTACATGTAAATAGTTGTTGATTTTTTTAAAAAGGATGTTAAACTGAAAGAGAAAAGAATTAGAGACTGTATGCTGATTCAGGACAGTTGCCACTGGTCAGCAGAATCTTCTCTGGGCTTCTGCCTCTGCATACCCTCCTTTACATTCTTACTGGGTTCTCACCCTCAGACTCTACCTCTGAGCCTGAGAATGACATTCCATCCTGACCTCTTCAACTGCCAGACTTTACAATACTCCTCAGCATCTATGAGCATCTCTCCAGCTATCAGACCATCTCAGGCTCCTGCCTAGTTCTCCAGTGGCCCTGGATTCCAGCTGCTGTTCTTTCCTGGGCATCAGATGTCCATTGCATCAGGCCCTGCCTGGCTGTGAGACTGTGTTGTAAATAAATCAAAACACTAATCCCTCTGAACTTATTTGCCCAAATGTTATAAAGGAATAGTGACAAAAATACTATATTTAGTAGTCAGGATGTTTCTGTTGTATGTGACAGAAACCGAACTCAAATAAGTTTAAGTAAAACAAAGTGTGGAGTTTTTTGTTTGTTTGTTGGGTTGGCCTTTGTATTTTGGGGTTGGGGGGGGTAGGGTTTGGTGTGCATGTAACTGGAAAACGCAGGGATGGTGTTAGGCTCAGGACCTCCAGGAATTGAAACAAGGACATCAGGACTCTCTCTTTCCATCTTCAGCTCTGCATCTTTCTCTGTGTTGGCTTTACACTCTCCTGAGCAGACCAGTTCCTGGTTCCATTATCTCTGCTTAGCAACCCTTTGGAAAAGGGCTTCTCTACCAGCATCTCCACAGCAAGGACTTGGATTGACCAAGCTTGGATCCCATGACCATCCCTGAGCCAGTCACTGTGAACAGGGAAATAGGATTCTGGGTTCAGCAAAGCCTGGATCACGTGCCCACCCCCAGTTCACAGGGTGGGAGTGGAGCCATGAAGAGAGTATTGTGAGGAACAGACAAATAGGAATCAATATAAAGTAGAAAGTGGCAGATACTGCAGTTTGGTTCATATAAAATTCCCTCCATTACCCTCCAACCATCTGGCTACCCTCTGCTACAAAGGATGGAAAGCTAAAAACAACACTTTTCAGACAGCCTTGCTGCTAGGCTGCAGCCTTTTGAACTAGGTTCTGCCAAGCAGATGTACCCAAGGAAAGTGGATGTGATTAACATGAAGTGGGGGCTGGCTGCAGAGTCATCAGATCATCTTGTAAGTACAGTAAGATGACAGACATCTTTTTCTTCTGGGCCAGCTGTGTCCTAAGGTTCTAGGATCTAATCCCTCACATCATTGGTAGTACATGGTAACAGCTACATGGTTTCTGCTAGAACCAACAGGTATAATTGTGCACATTTCTTAACTGTGTCCCTAAATCTATGGCATCCAAGCTTGGTTCCCAGAAAGCAACTGCAGGGGATTGGATTGTATACCCCATGTTCTTGGTCTTGGCCCACATTCTAGAGGGCGTGGACCCATTGTAAATAGGATCTCTTGAAGCTGTTTCTTCAGTTAAGGAAGGTATGGCCCAACTGAATCAGGATGGACTTGAATCAAGATTACTGGAGTCTTTTATAAACAGAATGAATTTCAAACATCAAGGGAGAAAGCTCTCCATGGGAAGAAGCTGAAAGTCAAAGGAGAAGACATCACCATGTGACAGAAAAGCCAAGGATCAAGGATCACCAACAGCCAGCCCCAGAAAGCCACCGTCTTCAGGGAGAAAGCAGGGCCTTGGTGATGCCTCAATACACGACTTCCCCTCACCTCAAAACCATGTCGACCCAATGTACCGTATTTGTCTTAGCAACTGGGAAACTAAAACAGCAACTCTGCAATAAACTTCTTTCTTCATAAACTGGCTATATTGGTGTAAAAGCAAAGTTAACACCTTGCCTTGTTGCATTATGGAGAAATGTGAACATTATGTCCCACAGTCGGGAGAGAAAAAGCACTTGCACCCTGAGCCCCTTTCCTCTACCAAAAAAAAAAAAAAAAGACACATTTAAAAATCCAAGACTACTCTATCTAGTTCTAGTTCTCAAAATAAATGAAATCTGAGCCTTTCCTGTAAGTTAATGACTCCTAATAAAAACAACTTTGCACTACTGATGTCTGAAGATATGACACAATCTCTGAGGTTGTAACACTCATATGAGAAAACCGCTTTTTTGTTTTGTTTCATTTTTTTTTTTTTTACCAACAACAGAGAAACTGTAAATATCATAACCTTATGGTTGTTTTCTTTTAAATATTCATTGTATGTTAAATTTGGCAAGCCAGTTCTTCTAAAGCCTGGACCCCCCTGCAATTCATCTTTAAAAGTAAACGTTTTTCTTTTCTAAAATGTTTTTTTTAGCTGGGTCTTCTTTTGACAGTAGGGTCTGTAGTCGGCAACTAAGAAGCCTAATGGAAACTAGAAGGGAGGCTCACCAATGGATATGCATGTATTAATGAAGAGTGGTGGTGCTTTGAGAAGGAAGGGTTGTGCTGAGAAAATGAAATCAGAAAATGTCCCTTACATTATTTTAAAAGGTTATTACAATAATTGAATGAAATGTGATATATGTAAATATGTCATGTAACAGTGTGTGTATGTGTGTGTATGTGTGTGTGTGTGTGCGGTGTAAATATAAAGCTTGTGCTGGTTTGAGTGTATTGTGTCCCCCAAATGCCATTATCTTTTTGGTCTTGTGTGGCAGGCGTTTGGGTGCTGGTTAGATTTGCTTGCAATGTGCCCCACCCAGCTGTGGGTGATGAATTTGATGAGATGTTCCCATGGAGGTGTGGCCCCGCCCATTCAGGGTGGGACTTGATCAGTGGAGCCATATAAATGAGCTGACTCAGAGAGGGAACGGAGTGCAGCTGTGAGTGATGTTTTGAGGAGGAGCAAGCTTGCTGGAGAGGAACGTCCTAGGAGAAAGCCGTTTTGAGGCCAGAGCTTTGGAGCAGACGCCGGCTGCCTTCCTAGCTAGCAGAGGTTTTCCAGACGCCAATGGCCGTCCTCCGGTGAAGGTACCCGACTGCTGGTGTGCTACCTTGGACGCTTTGTGGCCTTAAGACTGTAACTGTGTAGCGAAATAAACCCCCGTTTTATAAAAGCCTATCCATCTCTGGTGTTTTGCATTCTGCAGCATTAGCATTAGCAAACTAGAACAAAGCTAAAGCAGTATTCTTGGTTCTTGGTTGGCAGTAACATGTTTGCAGATAAGCCAGGGGTACCTAAATTGCACAGGAAGCAGCCATCTCCCATTAGCAAAACCCTCCTTGTCTTTCCTCATTAAAAGTCTCTATGAATGTTCTAAACTTCCATGTATAATGATTTCCCAGACTAGGTAACCATCATTTGGAAATCAACATTGTGTATGGATTCATCTTTCCACGCAATAGGCAATGACTAAGTATTAGCTGGCAAAAACTTCACAATCACAGGCAAGAGTCAGGCAGAACCAAAAGGTCAAAGACAGGAAAGAAGTTTAAATTATACACCAATTTCACATAGCAACTGCTGCTGGAAGAGAAGGAGGAGAATGGATTGGGGAGAGACAGGGGAAATTCAATTGCACTTGTAACATTTTATTCATTTTTATAAAATAAAAGATATGAAACAAACATTACAGAATGTTAGCATGTATTATTTCAGAGTGGTGGGTCTGTGACAATTTAATATTTTTTTCTGTTATTTTAAAAATCACTCAAAAGAAAAAAAAGTGAGGGAGCCAAAGAGAAAGACTGTAGCGACAGGTTACATGCCTCTACCTTTGTAAATGGGCCCCTAGGCAGGAACCTTTCATCAGAAATAATCAGAAAAAGCATGAATTCCGAAACTGATAATAAACCATTGTTGGAATTTTATTTAAAATTGTATTAAACCTGTGGTTTAATCTGAAAACTTTTTCAGGGTGTCTCTGATCTAGTGAAGCAAGGTTTCAGTACTGGACAGAAAGAACCATTTCCCAACATTCCTCAGAACTAAGTGTGACCACCAGTCAAAACATTGCTTGAGTCAGTCTAAAGGCATTTCCCTGTAAATCACTTGCAAATGCAAAAGCAAAACAAACCACCACCACCAAAAGGGCATTCAAGGATTTTCAGTAGTACTGGTCAAAGAGAAACCCTTGGTGGGAGGGCTTTCTTTTCTTTAAATTAATATAGTGATAACTGAGAGGTTCAAGGCTGCACACCTGGAGTACTGGGTTTGGGACATGACTTAAAGTGTGCAAAGGGAGGCTTTATCTTTACTTACTTTCCTTTTGTCAGTAATCCTTTTTAACACCTAGTTTCACGATGGACTTTTAGGTTAAACTTACACAACTCAGTATAGTATAATTAATTTAATTCCACAATTACTAATTGATAGACGCTTAGGGACAAGAGCCCTGGAGACAGTCAACTGTATAAATGATACAATTCTAGTTCACAAAATTGGGTTAAAAACTATTTGGCTAGCAATCTCAAGTGTGTCCCCCCATTCCCTCACTTCTCAAGTAGTAGATTCTGCATTTGATCCATGGGCCACATTTGCAGATACACCCAGAAACTATGGGATTAGAAAGAAAAGAGAAACATTTTTAATATTTTATGAGTATAAAGTAACAGGAACCCAGATTTTACTCTCTCACGTATGCAATAAAAATGTACTGAAGTCCCACACTGTATATCAGAAACAGGCACTCAATCAATGAGTTCCAACACTCTTCTTTCCAGAACTTCCATCTGACCTCAGAATGCTTTTCTTTGCTTCCAGATACCCTCAAATGACAAGGGTTCCTTTCTTGATATCCAACTTGAATTTGCATATCATAAATATGCCAATATTTTGTAATCAGGTAGTTCCTTAATAAATAATTTTTAAATGCCTCTATTAACCTCTATAAATTTTAAAATGGCTCTTTTAAACTTATTTCTATACATCTTTTTATTTTTTAAGAATTACTATTAGTTTGTAGCATATAATATTGCAGTGTTTGAAAGTCAAAAATGGTTAAATATTGGCAATATATACACAATCTTGATATTTTTTAGAATAGATTTCCTAAAATTTCTTGAGCTTAATCTTTCCTCATACCACTTACTAATTTCTTTTCCTTTATCTTACAGGGTATTTTTATTCTAACCAGATGGCCACCACCTCACTTTACAGTGAGCCGATTTTTGGTTAAATGTCTTCTGGAATCAAATTTGACAATCAACCCATCTTTTACTTTTAGTGTGTTTTGCTTATTCCTCAGCTTCTGATTCTGGCAAAATGGTGGCCTAAGTTTTAGACAGAACTCTCCCTGTTTTGTACACCTAGAAGTGCTGGATAAAACAGATGACATCTTTAAATTCACAGCTGAGCTTACATGAAATAAAAGGAAATTCCCTGTCACCTGAAACAAAGATTTCAGAGTGCTTGCACTGAGGGATGATTTTCAGACCAGGAAATGGGCCCAAATAGCTAGAATTTTGGGTTGCAACACCCACACAAGGACTGGAAACTAGAACTTGGGCCTACCTGATGCAAGAAGTTGGAATGGAAACTCCTCTATAAAGCCATTATCCTCAAAGAGTAGACACCTTAATGAAAAGGAAGTTAAAAAATTATGCCTTCTACCTCAGAGGTAACAATGCAATCTGTCTCTTCTTGCAGTTGAGGTCTTGGGCTGGCAATGACTCTGTGATACCTGGCAAGAACAAATATGAAACTGCTCTAGAGGCCACTTCTACAACCAAAATGTAATAGAATCCTTCAGAAAAAAGTAGAGGACTCACAATCAAAAATTTAGAAACACACAAGGAAATAATCTACCACAGGGGAGAGTTGGCAGACACAATAAGCAACAAGCAGACACAAGTAACAATCTGAAATAGTATGTTTAAAATTATTAGAGATAAAAGAGGGAATTAAAACCATAAAGAAAGAGCAAGACACTAGTATTAACTGACACCCTCCTCCCTTTATGTGACACGTTTGTGCCTATACCCTCAACTTTTCTAAATGCTTTACCTGCAATAGTCTTGCCTGTATGATGGGACTAGATGTTCCTAAAAGATCCATCCACCCTATTCCTCCCCATCACCTGTGAAATGTATGAAATGCTCAAGTTAGTCACCCTTTTGCTTAAGATAGTGAACTTCTTAAAAAATACCTGAAATGCCTTCTTAAAGTACCTGAAAAGGTCAACAAATACATTACCTTTTAACATCTAAGTTTGAAGTAATTTATTTATTTAGCATGCCAGGCGATGGAAGGGAACACAGCACTGTTAAATTTGAAAGAAAGAGGATATTCATGTAAGTAAGAAACTCAGAATAAGGTCAATAGCATCCAAAAGGACAACAAGAAAGGGGTATCTGAGAGGAGACAGGCAGCTAGTACAAAGACTATATGTGAACATAAAATCTCTGAAAGTGGAGGTTGCTTTTTCTGAAAATAAAGTTTTCTTACTTTTTTGTTTTGCCTAAGGCAAATCCTTACTTCCAAATTTTGCCTAGAGCCACTCCTAAATTTTTATGCTAATGAAGATGGTTCCAGTCACTATTCAATCTAAATGACTTATTCAGAAAAAATGACTTGTGGAAATTCTTCAGCCAACTCTACAGAAGAAATACTTTCAAAGAGTTGAATGTCCCCAGATGAAAACAGAGCCATATCTGTTTGTTCCCCACTTTGAGACAAATTCCTTTCCATTCTACAAAATGCCACGAAATAAAGTAAAAGTATACATCTCTGTAGGAGAACCAAGGATATTTGGATCTGAGACTTTGAAAGCAACAAAAAATGGTGGGAGGGAGGTCCTAAAAAATAAAAACTCCAGACAATAAATGAACTGATTGCTCTACCAGAATCAAAAATGGTCTACTGCTTCACCATTAACTACCAGCATACAAAGGGAAGTTTTAACACCATGTAAACACTACTCTGATGTGGGAATGAGGTATTTGCAAAGGATTTATGTATTTCAGTAGCACAGGCCCACCAACTAAGGTCCAGAACAAAACAGGGCTAGACAAAAGAGGATCCAGCAGCAAAACAAGACAACGGACCAAACTTTCAACATGTCCTCCTGCTCCACTGGGCTCATGGCTGTCAGAACATTTGTAAAGAGGGAATTGTTGTAAATATTTCTGGAGTTAGTTATTTTAGATGACAGCAGTTCCTGTCAGAAACAGCATAAATGAGGCAGAGTTATGATGCAGCCAGATTATCTATTAACATCCCAGCAATTACAAATGACAGCCCTAAAAAAAAAAGACATTAGCACACACAAAAAGGGCCTAATTGCTGTTTGAGGTCAAAGAATCTAAGAAACACAGACTAAGTCTCTATTAATACATTGGTTAAGTTATTCATCTCCTCTATGCCTCTGGAAAACTCTGTTTCTAAACTACGTTTTTAAAGAACATTTAAAATTGATTCAAGCAAGTTGCTGGCAAGGGGTATGGGGGTAGGGAGAGGAGATTTATTTCCCTCTTATTTATTTATTCCTTGTCAAAGGCTTATAACAATTCTTCAATGGGACAACAGAATCCAAAGTTTTCGGAGGGTAGATAAGAATGCCCAGACAATTCGATAGGTAAAGAATAGGCTTTTCAAATGATGGTAGGACAACTGGGTGTCCGTAAAAGGATGCAAAAGAATGAATTTGGATCCCTAACTCACACCATATACAAAAATTAACTTAAAACAGATCAAAGATCTAAATATGAAAGCTAAAACCATAAAAATATTAGAACTAACCATAGGAGGAAATCTTCATGACTTCGGATTTGGCAATGGATTCTTAGTTATAACACCAAAAGCACAAGCAACAACTCAGTAAATATACTAAAAACCATTGAGTTGTACACCTAATTGGGTGAATTGTATGGCACGTATGACAATTAAGCTCTTATTTAAAAAAAAAAAAAAAGTTTCACAGGAGAATTAATTTCCAGGAAGAATTGGCAAGTGGGAGGACATACATTTAAAGGCCTAGAAAGGAAACACATAGGGTTATCAACAGTGTATCATTCAGATGGAGGTCAGATTGATTATCTTGGCCAAGCGTGTTGCACTATGAAAGAATGGGTGGAAATGCATCCATTACATGGAAATCAAAGACAATGTGAGGCAATTTGATTCAATGCATAAGAAGTTCACCTACCCAGGCTGGTGACTACTGACCCCATTTCATACTCCTTAGGTCAATTCAAGATACCTTATTCTTGATGTAGTCTCCTAGGTTTCAAGGCACATCAAAAACAGAAACAGCAAGCAGCAGTAAGACTGTTGACACTGTGTTATTACCGGCTACAATTATGGTTAACTAAAATCATCCTGTGTAATTATGAATTATAAGCACAAACTAGTATTAACACTGTTTCTATCGAGCACTTAAGTAAGGAACTCCCAGATTTATTCAGGTATTATCTGCTTAATTTCCACTAGTATTGAAAGCACAAATATATTCCTTCGTCAAACACAGTACCATAAACATTGCTGGCACCCAATATGATCTGTTGAATGACTATAAACAAATGTCATAGTTTCCTGGCTGCTGAAAAAATACCATAAAATAGGCTGGCTTAGACAACTGTGAATTTATGATTTCACAGTTTTGAGGCTAGGAGAACTCCAAAATTGAGGTGATGCTTTCTCCCCGAAGTCTGTGGCATTCTGGGTCTGGCTGCCAGCAATCCTTGGGGTTCCTTGGCTTTTACCTCACATGGCGATGTCCTCTCCTTTCTCTTCTGGGTTTCACTTGATTCCACCTCATGGAATCAACTCACAGACAAGTTGGACTGTCACTTGGGGTCATCAATTTCACCCTGGTTCACTATAGACATTTATATAGAAGAGGGTATAGCTTAAAAATAAGAACCTTCTCTTTTGGTTTGGTAAAGCTGATGAAATGCAATATACCAGAAATGGACTGCCTTTTAAAAATAGGGATGTATAAGCTTACAAGTTTACAATTCAAAGGCTGTAAAAATGTCCAATTAAGGCATCAGTAGGACATCTTCTCTGAAGACCGGTTACTGGCGAGCTTAGGCTCCTCTGTCAGATAACAAGACACATGGTGATATCTGCTGGTCCTTCTCTCCCAGGTGTCCTTGCTTCCAGCTTCTCACTTCAGTCGCTTCCTCTCTCACCTTCTGTGGGTGTGTCATTGTCTCTTAGTTTCTCTGAGACTTATCCCATGAGTGTCTCTGGGGCTTTTTTCTTTTATTCTCTCATAAAGGACTCCAGTAAAAGGATTAAAACCCACCTTGAATGAGATGGGTCACAACTCAATTGAAACAACCTAACCAAAAGGGTCCCACCACAACAGGTCTACACACCCACAGGAATGGATTAAAAGAACATAATCTTTTCTGGAGTACATAGCTTCAAATTACCACACCATACATACGACAGTTTGGCAGGAGGGAATGAGGCTGATTTCTCTATTTGGAAACATTTAAAAATAGACATTGGGAATTCAGGATAGGCCATACTTGTTGGTTATCGTCCACAGTACCAACATTCTTTAAATAAGTGCAAATTCATTTGTAAAAATCTCCTAAATGTCTCCAATGAATGGCAGGCATTGTGCTAATAAGGACAGAGACAATCAGTCCTGGAAGAACTTTGAGGTAATAAGCCAAGTCACAACCACTGACCTTTTTCAGGTCAATGCTCAAGAAAGGAGGCCAGCTCTCTAGACACCTGAATTGTGATTCCAAGGAAGCGGGGTGGGTCAACCCTGAGAAGTTAGATCCAAACCATCTGTGCTGGTTTGAATCTATTATGTCCCCCACAAAAACCATGTCCTTTTAAGCCAACCTTGTGGGTGCAGACTTATTGTGGGTGGGACCTCCTGATTAGATGATTTCCATGGAGATGCGACCCACCAATTGTGTATTAGACCTTTTGATTAGATTATTTCCATGAAGTGTGACCCCACCCATTTAAGGTGGGTTTGATTAGCTTACCAGAGTCCTTAAGAGAGCTCAGGGACCAACACAGATCCAGAGGCTTGGAGATGGACACAGAAGGATGTTTGGAGATGCTAAGCTAAGAGATGAAGACCCAAGTTCACCCCAGAAAAGCTAAGAGAGGACCACAGACGCTTTGAGAGAAATGCCCTAGGAGAACAAGGAAGGATGCACAGGAGCTGAGAGGGAGAAACTAAGAGAGACAGAGGCCAAGAAGCCATTTTGAAACCAGAACCTGGGAGCAAAGGACCAGCAGGTTCCAGCCACATGCCTTCCCAGATGACACAGGTGTTCCGGACACCACTGGCCTTTCTTCAGTGAAGGAATCCTCTTGTTGATGCCTTAGTTTGGACATTTTTATGGCCTCAGAACTATAAATTTGTAACCTAATAATTCCCCTTTATAAAAGTCAACCCATTTCTGGTATTTTGCATAATGGCAGCTTTAGCAAACCATGGCAGCTTTAGCAAACCAGACCATCTACTTAAAATGGTGATTCCAGACCTTTTTGAGTCTTTGATTTCCCACCATTCACTGCTAAAAGTGATGTGTGCCATAAATTTATTGGAGGGGAATTATTTGATCCTCTTTCAAGATGTGAAGATATCCCAAAATGTTGCATGAAGGTTGAGAAACACTAACCCCCAAAAGGCATTATTTGAATATTTTATACAATTCTTGACTTCATTTTGACACAGTGAATAATGTTCCCCAGGGTTGAAAATTACTGTTATTTTGAGTTCTTGGGGATTTCTCCTATTACAGGGCACTAAAACAGTTTTCAAAAAGAGCTGCAAGATATTGATAGTACAAAGAATTATTTCCACATAAGAGTGGACCTCTGGAAATCTCAATGAAGAAGAAATTCTATTTAGAGAACATATGAAGTATATTTGAATTTATGTAAAGGGAAAAAATAAAATAAAAACTCATTTGTCTGTTTGGGGCAGGGCAAGTAAGTAGATTAAATCAGTGCCATATGCTATTCAAGATACAATTTCATTCCTTCACAATCTATTATCCAGCCATACAGATTCTTCTCCCACAATAAATCCTTTTTTTTATTCCTAATCTGACTTCTCTATTTTTGGGCTTCATGAAACTATGTTTCCCCAATTTATTTCTAGCTCTCAAAATGACTGCACAAGGCTTCATTACGTAAGCTCTGAGCCTTAACTGCCATTACCAGGAGAATTCAATGTACACAGACATGTTTGTATGGGGCAAATCCTTAAAGAACAATGAATCAAGAATACCATTAAGTAACAAAAACCTCAGTGCAATATGATTCAGTTAAGCTTTTAAGGAAATAAGAAAAGCTTTTCACTTTTGCACATGTTCTTTGACTTTTGATTTCAAGATTTTATTCAGATTTATGCTTCTTCTGAACATAAAAAGGAACTAATGGAATTCTCTCTTAGAAGAGCCCAAGTAATGTGGAAGAGGTAAAAACATATCCCCATGGTCAAACTGGGCATAACCAAAGATCAAGGAGAAAATCATTCTCTTCTCTGGAGACATCCACAAAAGCAGTTTTTGCAAGTCACTTAAGGTGTTTGTGTAGAAAAGAGCTGACATAAGGTCAGACTTATCTAGGAATTCCTGAATCCAATGCAAGCTACAAAAATGGAAAGGAAATAGGAAGCAGCACTAACATTTACATAGAGGCTCTGTCTTCTATTTCCATGGTACTCGAATTTTTAAGAGTCAAACTATGGGGAAATTTCTAACACCACCATTTTTCTTTAGCATTAAAGTTACTGATGTTCTCATCTGTTTTCCTGCCTTTTTATCTAAAGCAAGACTGAAGCCCACCCCCTGCTTATGGTAAATAATGCTGATTCAGATGCCAGTTTTCCTGTTCTGTATTTCTGACTTTGGGAACATATGGCTGTAGCTGCACCCTCTGAACTGAATGGACTGCAACCACATGCTGATTCCCAATTTGGTGAGCACGAGGTCAATATAACATCTACATGTCATTGCCTTGAAGGATTCGACAGCCCATCTTTCCAGGGGTTTATGAAATCAGTCAAGAAAGGAAACCAAGTGTTTCTAAAGAATAATAATAAACTACATTGTGGGAATACCAAACAATAGTGTACACAGGTAAATGCATTCTCTCCTAAGAGGCAGAGCATAGCCTCTACAACCAGATGGCTGGGGTTTAAATCTCAATTCTGGTACTTGTTCAGTGACCTTGGGCGAATTACTTAACCTCTCTGTGCCTCTTTTAGTTTCTTAATGTGTAAAATGGAGATAGTAACTGTAATACAACCCCAGAGTTCTTAGGAGAATTCAATAAGTGTTTAGTTGTAAAGCACTTAGAACTGTGCTTGCCACACAGAAACCATAATATTCATGTTAGCTATAATTATTATTTCTAGATTAGTGAAATGTGAGTCTAGTTATAGAAATATTTGATATTAAGTGTCTCTAAAATCACTAGAAATTCTTAAGAAATATAATATCTTCCCCTGCCCCACACCCCTCCCACCTAAAATCAAAGATGTAAAAACTAGACTAAACGATTAACTTAACTCTCAGTCAAAATGCTAGTAGGTCTATTACCTAGATGAGCACCATCCACTAGACCTTTCTGCCGTAATGGGAAAGTTCTGTATCAGTGCTGTACCATCTGATAGTTACATGTGACTATTTAACACTTGAATTGCAAATCATGCCCGTGAGAAGATGAAGTTTTTATTTTATTTAATTTTATTTTTATTTTAAATAGGCACACTGGGCTAGTGGCTTCCATACCGCACCATGCAGACTAGACTACAACTATAATTGCTCTAAGGAAAGAAGAGCCTATCATCACACAAAAGGACTAAGGTTTTTCTTGCCCTCACCTAACATCCGAAGACTCTGAACTTGGTTTGTTTTATGTTTTTGCTTATTTATTTCACTTTTTATCAAGTACCTATATGACTTCTGCTTTAAGAGTCTTGTCTTCTCCTTATGTCTTGTCCTAGTCCTAGCATCAGATACAAAATTTATTAAGACAGGGTGAACTCTTCTACTTACATAGGACTAGAAGTAGCCAGCACACATCCCAGAATGGTTGCATAACACCATTAAACGTTTATTAAAATCATGTACACAAATAGAAGAACCAAAATGTTATAATACTGGGGCTGGGGAAAACAACAACAAAAATATATATACATATATATATGTTGGTTAAAAAACAACTGCAGAAATAAATATGCATCCACTTATACTGCCTTCCTGATACACTTTAAGTACACGTGACAATTAATTTAACTCTCATTAATTTACAATGCATCAGGTCTGATACCTACTAGGTGTTCAATAAGTGTCTGTAAAATGAATGTTGATGTTTGGAATACAGGCTCTTGCTTTATTAATGACCATTTAACAATCCACTCACATCCTTTAAAAAAAAATCTAGACAGCCCCATTTATGTCTACCTCGAAAATACCCTCAGTAGAGTAAGTGGAAAATTAAATACTATGACAGAGTAGAATGGGATCATGACAATTATGGAAACTATGAGGGGATTTCCAAAATTTAAAAATTTTTCCCAACACATTCCTTTTTATGTCAGTCATCTTGGTTTCCATGGAAATTCACAAGTGTCTCCAAAAAGTAACCCATACTTACTTTTAACTTTAAGACTCTTCTCGGTTACTGTACCACATATAATCATAAGCAATCTTTTTATGTCCTTATAAATGCTACATCAGAGATTTACATGTAAAGGGGAGCCACATATTAACAAGCAGGATGTATCATGTTCAACAAACCTCAAAACAAAAGAATATTGATTGTATCATTTATCATTTTAAAGAGTAGCTATCATAAGTACCCTTAATTCTCCCACTGGTGGGCAAACGTTTTTACAAACCACTCATTTCAGTTCGTTCATCATTTCTTCTCTGGACCACAAATACACGTGTTTTGTTGTTGTTCTTTTTAATCCTGTCTTTATTCTGTACTTCAAACAAAACATAGGTAGGAAACAGAGGGGGTTTTGTTTGGTTTGGGGGTTTTAAAAATATCTGAAGGCAACACAGAGTTTAACTTCACAGGGTTGTTTACCAGCAAGTCGGTGTTCCGAAGAAGTAAGCCATAAAACACGCACAAAATAAGGCTCTTTCAAAATAATTTTAAACATAAGCAATAGATGGTAGCACAAAATACGTTAACAGAGAGTAACATTCACCCCAGTCATCAGCAACATATTCCCAGAGAAGCTCTGTTCCTCGCTATTTGTAAACAAGAGCTCGGGCTACAGCTCCACCCTGGCACCCGGGAAGTAATGAATGATGTGCTCAACCCTGAGCCCATCCCGGAGCGTTCCGCAAGGGCTGTCTAGGGAGGGTGACCTCCACCTGGTCCGGGCACCGATCCTTGGGCCAAGAGAAAGCCCCATGAGAATTCTTCTGCTTCCAGCTTGGCAGCTGGAGGCTGCTTAAAACTTCACTGCAGTTACCCCGGGATTCCTCAACCTCCTTCAACTACTTGCACTTTGCCTGACACCCCGATACCCACCGCGGTTCCGGCGACACCAGCTCCCCGCTCTCGCGAGTGTGTGCCCTCGAGGAGCTCCACCCGGCAGGCGCCCCGTGAGTGGCTTACCGAGTAGCGAGCCTATGAAGATGACAATCTGCACCGTGGTGGTGAAGTGCCGGTACAGCTGCGCCTCGCCGAACTCCCCCAGCGCGCTGCGGTTCGCGCCCATTGCCTCGGCGCCCGACGCGTTGAGCCGCTCGCTGGCGTTTCTGGAGATCCAGGTCCCGTTCTGCCCCATGGCGAGGCTGGGGCTCCCGCTCCGCTCGCTGCCCGCCCGCCCGCCTCGGAGCCCTGCGCGGAGCCTCTCCTATCCGGGGCGCGGAGAGACGCGCAGATGCCTGGAGGAATCCTGGTGAACCCGGGGCAGCTGGTGGGTCCCCTCACGTCTCCACATCTCCAACCCCGGAGCCCGGGAGGAGGGGAGGGAAAGAGACGAGGCTGCGCCCCATGTCCGTCCCCCCCTGAGTCGCCGTCAGCAGCCACATGAAGGCGGCGAGGTCAGAACCCGCCGAGCGTCGTCCGTCCCTCCTTCCGCGTGGTCAGCGCGGCCAAGCCCACTTAGCAGAGACAGAAACCCAGAAGGAGGCATTTGATGGTCAGGCTCTCCACTCCTGCCACCCCTTCAGCCCCTGCTCCTTCCGCTCGCGGGACGACGGGGCATCCCTCTCCAGTCCCCTCGGGCTGATGGGCTCAACCCCACTCCTTAGAGGGAAACGAACATTTGGCGCTATTTTTCAATCTTGCTGGCTTCGAGGCTGGGTGGCGATGAGATACCCGTGAAACGCCCAAGCCAAGTAGTCCAAGCCCCGAGGGGACCCGCGAGTCCCCGACGGTGCCCAGAGCCTGGACGCAATCCCCTGAATCTGCCCCACAACCTCACCCTCCCCGCCTGGCCGTCCTGCAGGACACCAGGCGGTTTCCTCCGGCCCAGCCCCTCGCCGGGGGCTCCGACCACCCGCCCCGATGCTGCGCACCGCGTTCCGCAGCCCCTCTTTGCCTCTGTCCTGCCCGGCGCCCCTTTTTCTATTCCCGCTCCGGCTCTCCGCTGCTGGGAGTGAGCCTCGCGGGTACGCGGGGACAGAGAAAGATACCCTTAGCGGGAAAAGAACACCGCCTGCGCGGCCGCAAGGATCCCGACGCGAGTCTCGGGCAGCAGGCGCCGCGCGACCGGAGGGGCGGTCACGTGGCGCGCGCGGCCCCGCCCCCCACGCCGAGGCGGGCCCGGGGATGGCGCCATCTTGGGCCCGTGGTGCGTGTCTGCCTCGGCGGGGAGTGTGGGAAGCACGAACCGCTAGCGTCTGCTGCGGTGGGCAGGCTTGCGGCTCCTCCCAGGCTTCCCTTGATCTACTACTGACGTTACTGCTCGTGGCTTCAGCAGGGGCTGCCTGCAGGATTTAATTATGCCTTGCTGCCACTTGGGCAGAGAGCTCAGTCTCCCCGGCTCCTCAGTCAGGCCTTATGTGTAGCTTAAGCATTTAAGAAAGTTGGAATTTAGGAACCCAGTGCATGGTTTCCTGGGCCTTTTTATTGGTTGTTCTTTCAAAAAATTTACACAACATAACCCGGGCCTGGCGGAGGAGGAGTTGGTTGGGAAAAGAGTTGTTAAAGGGTTGGGAAGCTGGGATAACCAAGTCAACAAGAAGAAACGGTAAAGTAAGAGAAAACGAATGGGAGAAATGAACGTGTATGGCATCCAGAGAAAGGATCTTCATAAAAGAGAAATGAGAAGGAGAAAGACAAGATAGGCTTGGTTTGGCTTTGTGAAAACTGGTTTCTTTTTAATAACTGAAGGACATCGTAGATGACTATGACACATTGTGTGTCAAGGGTGATTGTGGTTTAAGAGATTTGGACATGATTTAATTATGTTAAATGCCTATAGTAGTGTTGTTTATACCTATTCTGGTCAGTTAGTGCTGCATAAAAAAAAACCATTGCAAACTTAATGACTTAAACAACAGTATTCATTTATTTAGCTCACAAATCTGCAATTTGTGGAAGGTTCGTGGGACAGCTTGTCTCTGCTCCACATGGTGTCAGCTGGGGCAGCTCAGAAGGTGACAGTATTCTGGAATCTGGAGGCTTGTTCACTCATATGTCTGGCAGTTGATGCTGGCTATTGTCTAGGAACTCAGCTGGAACTGCCAGCTGTAGCCTCTCCATGTGGCTGCTCAGCTTCCTTACAGCATGGCAGCAATATTCCAAAAGAGACCCAAGAGGGTGAGGCAGAAGAATCAGTGACATTTATGACGTAAACTCAGAAGTCAGGTAGCATCACTTCCACTGTACTATATTTGTCACAAAACCATCACATTTAAGGGGAGAGAATATAGACATACCTCTCAGTGGTTGGAGTGTCAAAGTCACATTGAAAGAACAGCTTATGAAATGAGATGTTGTTGTAGTCATTTAAAGAAAAATACAATGTGCTACAATATCTATTTTCCTTTTGTCAGAAATCCTTCAAAATGCCCCATGTCAGATATTTTTCTTTTTTGGAATTAAACTTGAACAGATCAAAAACCACATTGTTTATAGTCCACTTTAATTTCTTACCATGTTCATATGAGGTGACCAGTATTAACAACTGGCAGCATTCAGATATACAGTTATAGGAAGGCAGATGATTAGAACCATCAATTCATTTGTGCGCTAATTTCAATTTTTTTTCCTCAAAACTTTCTGGAGCTACACTAAAAGTATAATATATAATATGTAATGGGAAATGGAGTAGAGTAAAAAATAGGCATCACCTAGCACTTACATAATGCTGTCACTAGTGATTATTCCTTACATTCCTTCCCCATAATCAATAGTATAAAAAGACATTCTCCCAACTTGAAAATACCTTATACTCCCTTGTTTTGCATTCAGGATCCATTTCCCAATAGAAATAGTAAATATAGTGATAGGGTTCCCAGACAGAGTTGGGGGCTAAAAGAGGGATTGAGAGGCTCTGAGGAGGAAGGACTCCCCCACAGCTCCTACTCAGTCTGCAGGTCTACCTCTCTGTCCAAAGACCTGCCTCCTTCAGTCTCCACAGTGTTAGCAGGGTTACTCTCCTCCTTGAGCCAGTAGTTCATTCAATTAACAAAATGTAAGCCCCTGTGTTGGAAAGAGTTAGGTAAACAGTGCTGTGGAATAGAACAGATTCTCACAGCTTTCTCCAGTTACCTATTCTAGATTAATTATTTGCCTACTAGGATTTCTGTGCTGGTTTGTATATATTATGTCCCCCAGAAAAAGCTATATTCTTTAATGGCATTTAAAGAATATGGAATAAGAATTGTGGGTGCAGATTGATTAGGGTGTGACCTCTTGATTGAATGTTTCCATGGAGATTTGACCCTGCCCATTCAGGGTAGGTCTTGATTAGTTTACTGGAGTCCTTTAAAGAGAGCTTACATAGAGAGCAGAGAGATGAAAACACCCTGGGATATGCTAAGCCAGGACACACAGATGTTAGATGCTCGCTGATACTTGGGAGAGGCTAGCCCAGAGATTGCTCCAGAGAAGCTAAGAGAGACTGAAGCCCAGAGACATTTTGGAGAAAGTCATTTTGAAACCAGAACCCCAGAGCAGACATCAGCCACATGCCTTCACAGCTAACAGGTTTTCCAGACACCATCAGCTGTTTTATAATGAAGGTATCATCTTGTTGATGCCTTAGTTTAGACACTTTTATGGCTGTAGAACTGTAAATTTGTAGCCAAATAAACCCTCTTGATAAAAGCCAGTCCATTTCTGGTATTTTGCATAATGGCAGCATTAGCAAACTGGAACAATTTCCTAAGGATTTTTCCTCCTAGAAACCATGGGAAAAGAAATAATTAAAAAACAAAACTCTTTCCTACTATTTCCTTCTCTCTTTTTAATCTTATACTCCTACAAGGTAGTGAGAGGCAAATTCTGCACATAGTTGCTAATTGTGTCGGTTGGGATGTATTACGTCCCCCCAAATACCGTGTTCTTTGATGCAGTCTTGTGGGGGCAGACGTATTAGTGTTGATTACATTGGAATCTATTGAATGAGTGCTTCCATTGAGATGTAACCCCATTAACTGTGGGCAAGACCTTTGATTGGATAATTTCCATGGAGGTGTTACCCCAGTCATTCAGGGTGGGTCTTAATTAAATCACTGGAGCCCTAAAAGCTCAGACAGAAGGAGCTCAAAGAAGCTGCAGCTTAGAGATGCATTTTGATGATGTCCCTTGGGAACTGACACTGACATTTTGGAGAATGCCATTTTGAAATGCAACTTGGGAACAAGCAGATGCCAACCATGTGCCTACCCAGCTAACAGAGATTTTTGGACGCCATTGGCCATCGTTCAGTGAAGGTACCCTATTGTTGATGCCTTACCTTAGACCCTTTATGGCCTTAAGACTGTAACTTTCTAACGAAATAAACCCCCTTTATAAAAGCCAATCCATTTCTGGTGTTTTGCAAAACGGCAGCATTAGCAAACTGGAACACTAATAACAACTCAGTATGCACAGAATATGATTACAGAATGTGATAGGATCCATTCACATTCAAAAGAATTCCCAGATTCCAACTTTCTTGAACATTTATTGAGGTGTGGGAAGGGACTTGGTTGGGGAAAGAAGAGATGGAGTAAGATTTAGGATAATTGCAAAGACCAAGGTGACAGATGAAAGTGATGTGTAGTCTGTGAGTCTTATTTTTCCTTTCTTTCTTCCCTCTCATCATTGAAGAGTCTCTTCCTCCTCTCTTTGCTCCCCCACATGCAACCACACATGCTCCTTTGTGACTTCTGTTAAAAGAGGAGAGAAGAAAAAAGTGGGGAAATGGGGGTATTTTTGTGTTGGTAAGCCCAAGTAGCAGCATGCTGAGAAAGGAAGAGTCCATATGGCCACTGGCTGCCCATCTGGAATAAGCAGTTCTACTTCTAAATGATTATGTCTATGTCTATATGAAAGACATAGACAATGCAGGTTATTATGTAGACATTACTAGTGTTCATCAATATCTGATTCCCCTCTTCTTCCAGGCACACAAGACTATATTTCTCAGCTTCCCTTGTAATTGGGCAGGGTCATGTGACTATTATGGCTAATGGAATGTTAGCAGAAGTGACAAATCATTTCTGGGCTGAGACAGTGAAAATCTATTTGTGAGTCTCACATCCCTACCCTGCCATTGCGGTTATGGGAGAAACCTTGTGTTGAGATGGAAGAGCCAAAAGATGGAAGCAGCCAGTGTCTCTGAGTCACCATATGGGTGGCAGATGTCTTGAGAGACACCCAGACCCACAACAAATTTTGTATGAAAAAAAAATAAACTTCTATTATGTTAGGCCATTAAGATTTTTTGAATTGCTTGCTACCACAGCATAATTCAGACTATCCTGGAAGATAGTTATGAAAATTGGGGACTGCGTATTTAAGAGAGCACAGACTTTATTTCTCAGGAATGGAAGGTATTGACTCAGGACTTTAAAAAATCTCTGTGTAATATGGCAATAAGGAAATCCTGGGCCCTTGTAAAATGAAAGTGGTCACTGATAATAGAGCCTCTGGTCATCTTTGAACTGAACTGTTGGGCTTTAAAAGTATGTTGGTCTCCAATAAATTTATGTCATTTAAATGGTTTTGGTTTTTTTTTCTTTTTTGGACATACTTTAGTATAGGTGATAACCCATTTCTCTTTTCCTGGGAATGCAGATTCTCTCTTTACATAGGCAGACCTGCCAACTCTCTGAAGATTAAAAACTTTAGTATACTGGGGGTGGGAAGAGGGGAGAAACATGAATGTTGGTGTCAAACCTGGGTTTGAATGCCTGCTTCACCATTTCCTGTTGTGATATTGGGTAGTTACTTGATCTCTCTACGCTGTTTCCTCCTCTACCACCCAAGGATAAAAATACCTATTTTGTAAGCCTCTTTTGAGGACAATAAAATAACAAATTAATGAAAATCCCTTACACAGTATCTGCCACATTGTAGGAACTCAGTAAAGGATAACTATATAAAATCAATTTCTGTTTGATGTGTAAAGAAAACAAATGTCAAAGCTTTGGAAGTCATCACCTTCCAACATTTTAAAAATTCCCTCTCCATAGATTTAAAGCACTGCCTTGCATTTCAGAAAAAAAAAAAAAAAAAAAAAAAAAGCTAGTTACTTTGCAATTGGCAAAGGATGAGTGATTTCAGGGGAATTTTTTCTTGAAGGTTTAGAAGCACACAATTTATTCTTTACATAATTGGGCTGAGTATGTTTACTTTTTGGTATGTTACATTACCATCCAAGCAATAATCTGTTTAAAAAGATACTGATACAGTCCATAATTTATTCCAAATTATCCCAACATGTCTATTGGGAATTGGCTTCCTACTGATAGGAATCTTCGACTGTATCCCCTAATGCAGTTTCCCAATTTCTAATGGTCCTCATACTTACAGACTTGCCAGAGAATTTACCAAAAGGTGGGAAGTTGAATGCCGCCTACCCACACCCAGGTAGCCTAATAGTCACAACAAGCACACGCGTGCGCACACACACACACACACACACACACACGGTGATCATAAAGCAAACTGAATAAATTTTTAATAACAAATATGCCAAGACTAAAAAAACCTCATGAGTGCTATCAGCTTCAAAGGAGTTACCTTGGGAAACTAATTAGCTATTGACAAATATCATGATTCACCAATACCTTTTTGGGACTCCTCTTCTATAGTTACTTTCAGAAGTTGGCACATACTTTCCTATATCCCTGATCATGTGCTGGGAAGTCATGGATGGTTCAGCAGCCATCTCCCAGACCTCACCTACCTCCCCAGCTTTTCTTTGTGTGTAGATATTTCAATATGTTTCCATTCTACAGCCAAGAGGAGATATTGTGTCTAATGTAATGGCCTGACCGTACCTTGAACCCAAAACTGGGAACAGGTAGCCCCAGATACTTATCAGGGTGGGAGTTCTGCACAAAGGTTGCTTGATACATGCTCTCTGCTCAGTGGCAGGGTCACTTTCTGCTAGGGTATATAAAGTCCCCACACTCAGACAACACAGGCGTTGGTCCTCTGTGCAGTGATGCAGTGCATGTGGAGCTGCCATCCACTGACCCTGACCCGAGCAGTTGGCCTCCCCTCGGACTGCTCTTTCGGACCCTTTGTGCATGTAAGTAATAAGGCAGTCATTTGCTGAAAGTCTTTGCTGGGTCTGAGCCTGTGTCCCCACTACATACCTTATAACAACTGGCTCCACATCATAACAAACGTAATAATAATAAATTTGATTTTTTTTTTTTTTTTGAAGAGCCAAAGATTACCTAGGGCTGATTCTGGTGAATTAAATGATCAAGGTAATAACCTTCTATAGTAAAAGATGAGCTATGATTGTAAAGTACTACAACTCACAATCTGACTTTGAAGGCAATGGCACAACTTTGGAATAAAAGTGTAAACTTAATTTATTCCAAATTTAAAGGACAAGACTTATTTGGATATATAAACATCTAGGTACACACAGGCACCCATAGAGTGATGCAAGTCACTAAGTCATTTTTATTTAATACTTCCTTGAGCAATTGGATCAGTGTTGCCTCTCCTGCTCCTGGCTGCCAGGCCACAGAGAGAAGAAGAACAAGTAACCTTACCTCCCTGGCCTCCTAGCCCAGGTATCACACCATCTTTAGATGAAGAAAGAAGTAGTTGCCTGAGGTCCTCATACCATTCAAACATCTGCATGTTCCTCTGGGTGAAATCCCATCATGCTTTTACTGCTCTGTGCATCTCCTACTTTGATCCAATCCCCCACTCTTCCCCACTCTCCAAAACTCTTTCACTATGTGTCTTCTCTGTAATTTCTGATCCACATTCAGCATATTCCCTTAAATCCTCAGTCTCAGCACTAAATAATCCCTTGCTGCCTTGCCTTAAATGAAACCTGGCAAGATCTGAATTCCTCTCAGGTGAATTCTGGTTTCTCCTTTACACAACCAACATTATCTCAAGGCCAGGGCATCCTCCTGGCTCTCCATTTCCACTTTCTAACCATGTCTTTCTCCTCCTTAAAAACCTCAACTCTTTTGAAATCCATCCCATTGGGCTTTATCACCTACTTTTCCTCCTTATTGCTACCTTGTACTACCTCCCAGTTGTTCTTCAGCTTTCAGTGATAACCAGAGCACTCTCCACCCCTGTTCCTAGGTTCATTCTTGGGGACCTCATGTCCATGTGGATGATCCATCCACAGTCCTGGCCTCCCTTTCCTTTGATCTCCTTTCCAAAGAAAGTCCAAGTAAGGTATCATCAAGGCGATGCTTTCTCCCCAAAGACTATCATTTTCTGGATCTGGCTGCCATCAATCCTTGGCTCCTCTGTCACATGTAAAGGCTCATGGCAGCATCTCTTGGTCTCTTCCTTCTCTTCTGGGCTCTGTTTCAGCTTATTGCTTCCTGTGGCTTTCTCTGCATGTCTGAATTTCATTCTATTTATAAAGGATTCCAGTAATAGGATTAAGACCCATCCTGATTGAGGTAGGTCACACCTTCACTGAGGTAGTCTCATCAAAAGGTTCTACTTACAATGGGTTCATACCCACAGGAATGGATTAAATTTTAAGAATGTTTTTCTGGGGGGCATACAGCTTCAAACCACCATACAAGTTAACATGCAGATCTTATCATCACCAGTTATAGCACTATGTCCAAAATCTCACCTTCAAGCATCCTACTTTCCAAGCTCCACCTCTGAAACTCCCAGGGTGCTTATTTGGGATGCCACTGCTACAATTCTTTAATCTCAGCAAGATCCTACTGCTTTTCACTATCCATCAGGCTCCTTAGCTTTACTTCCAACATCACTCAGCCCAGAATACATGATCCATCATTACACTTACACACACACATAGCCTTAACTCCATTTCTCCTCTCTTCCTCTGCTGTGTGATTTTTTACAACTCCAATACAGGGTAAGCCTAACTATCACTTTCTCTACCCTTGCACCAACACAGCTGAAGCTGGCTGGCAAATATCACACTTTCAAGCTGACCGGATTCACTTTAAATTCCTTACTAAAATCTCAAGTGGGCATTTCTTTCCCTCCAAGACATATATTATTTAGCTTCTCTATTCAGACCTTCCACATTGCCTCTCCCCCTTTCCATAACCTGTCACTCACCTCATCTGAGTCCTGGTCTCATATTTCCTTGAGAAAATAGGGGAACTTCCTTATATTCCAAACCCCCAAACCCTTAAACCTTCTTGCATCCACACCCATATCTTCTATTCCCTTTCTGTTATAACCACTGAAGTGTTCTATGCCACAAAAGATCAGACCCTTATTTGTGCTCTAAATCTGTACCCTTTGACTTCCCACAGCCATCCTCTCTACTGCATCATTGCTGTCTCCCTCCTATTATATGTTAGGACAGAAATATGCACTTATTGGGATGTAGTCTTTAAAAACCCTTCCGTAATCCCATACCCCTCCAACTACCAACCTATTTTTCTATTCCTCAGCAAGTGTCTACACTCACTGGTTGAATTCAACCTTTCGTTTACTCCCGAATCCATTCCAATATAGCTTCCATTTCCATCAAGCCACTGAAGCTATTTGCAAGGACCTCAATAGCCTCTATGTTGCCAAATCTGGGTATATCTACAATTTTAACCTCGCCTTCTTAAATTACTTTTTCTCCCTTGGCTTCCGTCATATCACTTCTAGTCATATCTCATAGGCTATTCCTGATTCTCACTTGATGGCTCCTTCAATTTCATGGAAAATATTGGAGTAGCTGTGGTCTGCCTCAGCTCTCTCATCCATTCTTTTTCTTTAATTAACCTCTATATACTGATGTCTTCCAGATGTTATCTCCAGTTCTGACCCATCCCCCAAGTCCAGATCCATAGGACCAACTCTGTTTACACACTTGAATATCTGATGGGCATTTCAAACTTAGTAAACCACTAAAAGAAGTGTATTTTTTCCTAGAAATCCAGTTTCACTAGCAGCCTTCTTTATCTCAGGAAATAGCCCACTATTCACTCTTTTGTTCAAGCAAAACACAAGGAATCATCCTTGAACTCTCTTTACCTCTCATCCATTCCATTCACTCATTCATTTATCCATTCAACAAAAATTTATTGAGTACCTACTATAGGCCAACTGATGTTGCAGGCACAAGGGATACAGAAGTGAACAAAACATGTCAAATGGGCATATACTGTGAAAGCAAAGAAAGAGGATAGAGAGTTTGTTTTAAAATAGGGTGACTAGAGAAGGGCTCACTCAAAAAGTGCTATTTGAGCAAAGACCTGAAGGAGGGTGCGGGAGAAAGCCACATGGATATCTGGGGAAAGAGAATTCCAAACAGAAAAAACAGCAAGTACAAAAGTCTTCAGGCAAGAATTTAATTGTTGAGTCCAAGGAATAGCAAGCAGGCTGAAGGAACAGAATGGTAAGAGATAAGATCAGAGGAAATAAGAGGAGGGCTTGAGGGTAAGATCACATGGGAACTTGTCAAAGCTTTGACTTTTTCTCTGGGTGAAATGGGAAGCCATTGGAGGATTTGTAACAAGAGTGATGTGATCTGACTTACCTTTTTAAAAGACAGCTCTGGCTGTTATATTAGCAATAGATGGAGCTGAGCAAGGACTGAAGCAGGGAGACATTTAGACTTAGAATACAATATGAGTGATGTCCCCTGGAGGTGTGTGATACAGTGGTACTGCTTAGGAGAGGGTTGTAAAACTCTGGACAAGAGATGATGGTGTGCTGGTTTGGAACTGTACCCCAGAAAACACCATGTTTTTTTAATCCATACTTGTGGGTGCAGACCTATTGTGGGTGGGACTTTTGGATAGTCTATTTCGATTGACATGTGACCCAGCCCATTCAAGGTGGGTCTTAACCCTTTCCTGGAGTCCGCTATGAGAGGATAAAAGGCAGGTAAAGCAGGAAGTCATAGAGAGAAACACCCAAAGACATTTGAAGACAGCCATTGAAATCAGAACCAGGAGAGAAGGACCAGCAGATGTCGCCATGTGCCTTCCCATGTGACAGAGAAAACCCAGATACCAGCAGCCTTTCTTCAAAGTAGGTATCATTCTCTTGTTGATGCCTTAATTCGGATATTTTCATGGCCTTAGAATTGTAACTTGTAAATTAATAAATCCCCATCACTAAAAGCCAACCCATTTCTGGTATATTGCATTCCAACAGCTTTAGCAAACCAAATACAGATGGTGACTTGAGAAGGCCAGTAGCAGTTATCAAATTCTGGGTATATTTTGAAAGTTGAACAACAGGATTTGCTGAGAGGAGCAAAGGGTGATGACGAAATTTTGACCTAAGCATCTAGAAGAATGGAGGAGGCAATGGGAATAGCAGATTGGGGTGGGGGGAGAAGGAGTTCAGATTTGGATATGTTAAGCTTGAGACACCTTTCAGTCATCAAAATGGACACATGGCATAGGCACTTAGATATATGAATCTGGAATTCAGGAGAGAAGTCCAGGCTAAAGATGTACATTTGGGAGTTGTACAAAAAACAATTTACTTTCATTTTTTAAAAATAATTCTTTGGGGATTTAATCTTGGCCAGCAGAATTCTTTCTGTACTCCACTGTCATCTATCATAGGATCCCAATATTGGTATCATTGGGGAATAAAATCTGTCCATACTTTTTGTCATCCTTGTAATTCTTGATACTGTTTGAAAAGCAAGTGCCTTTACTTCTCCATCACTCCCACCCTGTTGATGTCTCTTCTCACAAATCTCAGCAAGGCACCTCCTATAACTGGCCATCTCAGCCCTTTCCACTGGATCCTTTGGACCTTCTGTTTCATATATCTTCAATCTTTTATGAGAAAATCCTCTATAATGTGAACCTAACTGTTGTTAGTTTCTTCTTTCAGTACTGGGAATTTTATTTTTCCACTATAAATTGACTTGTAAGTGGATGCTACTACAAATATGGCTGAGTATTTAAGGGAAGGACTAAAAGCACCTCATGTGGATCAAACAATTCAATTTAAAGAAATCCTAGTTCTTTTTTTCCCCCTACTTCTTTTCAAAGTAAAGCAGATCATTAGTACAGACAATATCTGAAAACTTTACCACATCCAAAAACTCTTCCTGGAACACTAACCTATTTTATTGGAATCTTACCGATTTAGTTCTTTCAGCAATAAATTGAACTAGAAAAAATATAAAATTTTAAATAATAAGTTGTTTGATGAAAACATTTAAATGAGTAGAAACTCTATAAACGAATATATAGACATGCAAATTTAGAACAAATTACTGGCCTTGAACATACAAACCTAAAAAAAATGTGTAACAGAGTCTCTGTATTTATCATCCATACCGTTGGAATTCTTAGGTAGCTATGATCATCACAATCCCAGAACTAGCTTGGAGTTACTGGGAAAATATGCCAAAGGAAGTCAGAGCCCAGAGTTCACCAAAATAAAAAAATCAATACTTTTGTGACTGGTCAATCAGTGCTGAAGGAATACAGGGAGAGAGAGAAACAAAAGTGATAAAGGGGAAAGATGCAAAGGCAGTTGGAAAGAAGAATGTGAACTGAAAACTCAGGCAGCACTTTTCCAAAACCTGAAGAATGCTGCAGGCAACCTAAGGGGACAAGAGGACTCTCCGCACAAGGGAGTATTGTACCACTGCACTGCAAATACGAAAGCCAGCATAGTCAAAAGACTGATGAATATGCACTGTAACTACATTCTATCATATGGCTCCAAAATTCCTAAACTGAAAGACAAAGGATAAAAGCATAAATGTGTTAGGCATCAAAGAGAAAATAATCATCTCTTTGAAAGGGGCAAGAACTAGAAAGCTTTGATGGGCTGGCATTGATTTGTATTACATGACCTTAGGCCTCAGAAATAATAGCTGCCAGTTTCAGCTGCAAAATTCCCTTATAAGATGGTCTTTGGAGCAGCAACCCCGGCAAGGGGAGTGCTATAGAATGCAAGCAGAGGAAGGGAAGAACTAGGGAGTTTTCTTGAAGTGGCACTTGCATTGCTAGCATAGTTTTTTTTTAGATTGTATATTTCTAATCAATAAGAAATTTTCTAGATGTTATTAGCATTACTACTCTTATTAATAAGTGGTTTTGAGATGCTGCTGCAGAGTATGGAGGTGGGAGCTACATCCCCTAAAGCCACTCTTGGCCCTGGCACCAATAGCAGCTGCTGCTCAAATTCATTGCTAGTTCTGAGTCAAATAAAACTTTGATTAACCATATTCTTAATGCCACTAAGGGCACGTAGGCCATGTTTTAAATGAGCAGTGGTTAATAAGAGTGACAGGGATACTCCTATCTAGGGCTCAATGATTATCTTTTAAAATGAACTGAGGATTCTTTGACATTTTAGATTTATACAGTGATCTGGTTAAAAAAAAAAACTATTATATAACAAAGGGTATCAAAGCAATTTAAAAAAACCTTTTTTCCTGAAGAATAAGATATGTCCTATGAATACTTTTACAATGATGAAGCTGGTCTGTTTTATTTGAAGGCATTTGACAAATTCTGTACAAATGGGCTTAATCCAATTAAAGTGATGTCCCAAGTCACCAATAGCCTGTTTAATGAAGATACATAGTCAACATTGGGGGGCTGTAAAAATGGGTGATTCATTTTCAGTTTGGACTCTAGGAATAAAGAGACTCACTGACCAGAATTGTGAGAGACATAGCAACTGGACCAGGAGAGCACTGATTCCCAAAGACAGGAGATAAACACAGCTCCTGAAGCTGTGAGCTCACGGCCATTGGCCCAGAGCAGGTGCTTTGTGTATGTGAATAAACATCCTTAAGTAGAAAGACAGAGAGCTATTGCATTCCTCCACCATAGTCAGTCTTCTGAGCAAGCAGACGTCTAAGCAAAAAAAAGACTCAGATCAGCAACAGAGTTCCCAAAGCAGGGAGCAGAGGTGCCAGTGCATACAAACCACAGGCAAAGAGAATAATGCTGGAGACCCATAAGAGGATACAGATGAGACCAATATTAAGTCTCTTCCTATAGCCAATGATTAAGGATTATTGTCAGCTTCCTATTGGAGAGGAGTAATCAAAACTTTTTATTAGAAAGCAAACTATTCTACTGCAAAAAATATATATATATTTTAAAGTTTTAGGGGAGGGAGTGGGATTGGGAGGAAGTGGTAAAATGGAAAGTACATGTACTTTGGAATCAAATAGACTAAGGTTAATGCAAGTTCTGCCATTACCCAGCTGTGTATGGCCATCAAGTTACTTCTTGGACTTAACTACAGGGTTTGATAACATTACCCACTTCATAGAACATTACGGTAATTAAATATGATTATTAAATCTCTCTGTCTCTATCCTCCCTAGTTACTGTTTGTCTTTCCTTGTCCTTCACAGTCAAGACAAGAGTTCTACTCTATCTTGTCTTCATTTCCTCATTTTCCATTCCTCAAACTACTATAATCTAGTCAAGTAGTCTTTCAAGATTTTCTGGGTGTCACCTCCTTAGGTGATCTCTCCTACATGGTCTTGTAGAGCCCAGTAGTCACCTGATGTAAGATTTATGAAAGCACTTAGCACAGCACCTGATACATAGTGAGTTCCCAGGAAACCCTGGTTTTCTTGCCTTTTCCATGTTATCACACAATGATTCAATCTATGAACCAGCACGTCATTCAGAGCATGAAATATTACTATAGCAGACACTCTTCAGCCTGGCATTCAAGGCTTTCCACCCTATAGCCTCAATCTACACTTCTAACTTCAGTCAGTGAACAAATACTCATTGAAAACTCACTACACGTCAGGTGCAATTTTAGGCATTGGGGATACCTTGAACAGAAAATTCCCACCCTTATGGAGCTTAATTTAGGGGGTCAGGAGTAAGACAAAAAATAAATATAAACAAATAATAAATAATATAGTGGTAGGAAGAACTTTCACTTCAGGAAAGATCGAGTAGACATACTTTTCCCTATTCCTCCCATTAAGAACAACTAAAACCCCTGGACATTATGCATGAAATAAACACAAGACAACTCAGAAAAGTGAAGAGATGAAGGCAGATCTGATAGGAATCTTGGGACAGTAGGAAACTGGGATTTCCTTTTTTTCCTCATATATTCCAACTGGATACTAGAGAAGCCAACAACCAGAAAACACCAATAGGTACAGACAAGGGCCAGGAAAGTGGCAGCCTAATGGGACAGAAAAGCCTTTAGACAATAATTGCTAAACACTCTAGCTAATCACTAAAGAAAATAACCACAGCCTCATCCACCAGGAAAAGCTGATTGGACAGCCTAGCCCTCTACCTCCGCCCCAGAGGGGTGATGTCAGAGGAGGCCCCGTGGAGAATCAGGACTTCTACCACCCCTCAGCTCAGAGGTAAGGAGGCCACATGTGGATCAGTAGAGGGGCAGCCTTCTCCCTCCCATGCAGGGCAGTACTAGCGAAGCCCTAGTGAGAGGCCTGAATTCCCTCCCCTGCCCCACCCCAACCCAATACTTTCAAACTTACAGAAAGTTGCGAGGACCATCTAAAGAACTCCCATATATCCTTCACCCAAATTCCACCATGGCCAACATTCTACATTTGCCTTATCGTCATCCCTCTCATATATGAGAATATAGTTTTTCTTGTATCATTTAAAATAAATGTATATGTCTATCTTTTTTGGGGGGGGGACAAAAATTCGATGAAGAATAGGGTGCAATGGAGGGGATGGAAAGATTTAGGTTTTCTTTTTTGCTTTTATTTTTATTTTGGAGTAAGGAAAAGGTTCAAAAATTGATTCTTGTGATGAACGCACAAATGTATGATGGTGTTGTGAATAACTGCACACTGTGGATTACTCTAGGGCGTGTGAATATATCTTAATAAAACCATATTTAAAAAAGTAAATGAACAATGAGGGGAGGAGGGGAATGGGATGTTTTGGATGTTCTTTTTATTTTAAGTTTTATTTTATTTTTTTGGAGTAATGAAAATGTTCAAAGATTGGTTGTGGTGATGATTGCACAACTATGTGACAATACTGGGAACAACTGATTGTACACATCAAATGTTTATATGTTATGTGACTATATCTCAATAAAATTGCATTAAAAAATAAATAAATGTGTACATGTATTTTTTACTTAAATCAATTGTGAGCTAACTGCATGCATAATGCCCTATTAGCCCTTAATACTGCAGTACATATTTCCTAATAATGAGGATATGATCACAATACAACCATTAAAGTCAGGAAATTAACATTGATACAATACTGTCATCTAAACCACAGGCCCCTTTCATATTTTGCTGATTATTTTGATTATATTCTCTACAAGTCCAGCAACAGTACAGATCCGTATTTTAGATAAGTGGAGTACAGATTATGTATTAAATGGTAACCAGAAATTGTTACTTTTTAAGGTGTAAGGATGATATTAGGTTATGTTTGTAAAAAATCCTTATCTGTTACAAATACATAATTGTTTATAGAAAAAAATGATATGATGTCTGTTCTAGTTTGCTAATGCTGCCAGAATGCAAAACACCAGAAATGGATTGGCTTTTATAAAGGGGGTTTATTTGGTTACACAGTTACGGTCTTAAGGCCATAAAGTATCCAAGGTAACACATGAACAATCGGGTACCTTCACTGGAGGATGGCCAATGGTGTCCGGAAAACTTCTGTTAGCTGGGAAGGCACATGGCCAGGATCTGCTCCAAGTTCTGGGTTCAGAATGGCTTTCTCCCAGGACGTTCCTCTCTAGGCTTCAGCTCCTCAGAAATATCACTCTTAGTTACTCTTGAGGCGTTCGACCTCTCTTAGCTTCTCCGAAGCAAAAGTCTGCTTTCAACAGCCATCTTCAAACTGTCTCTCATCTGCAGCTACTCTCACAGCTTCTGTGCCTTCTTCAAAGTGTCCCTCTTGGCTGTAGCTCCTCTTCAAAATGTCACTCCCAGCTGCACTGAGTTCCTTCTGTTTGTCAGCTCATTTATATGGCCCCAGTGATTTAATTTAGACCCACCCTGAATGGGTGGGGTAACACCTCCATGGAAATTATCCAATCAGAGTCATCACCCACAATTGGGTGGGGTGCGTCTCCATGGAAACACTCAAAGAATTACAATCTAATCAACACTGATACATCTGTCCACACAAGATCACATCAAAGATAATGGCGTTTTGGGGGACATAATACATTCAAACTGGCACAATGTCTAAGATTTTCTTTAAAACACTTCTGGGGAAGGGGGAAGAATAGAAAGATGAAATAAGATTGGCAAAATATCTGCCTATAATTGTTGAAGCTGGGTGATGAGTACAGGGCAGCTTATTATAATATTTCCTCTATTTTTATGTGTGTTTGAAATTTCCCATAATTAGAGGTTTGTTTGTTTGTTTGTTGTTTTAAGAAAGAACAATGAAGAAAAAAATTTAAGGTTTGGTGTGATTTGATCATATTTCTGGTTTAGAAACATTACTCTGGCTGCAGTGGAAAGAATGGTTTAAAGTGGTGCAAGACTAAAGACGGGAGTGATGTCATCAACATGGCGATGTAAACAGCTATTGAAATCTTCTCCCCAGATAGTCAGCAAAAAAAGGGGATAATCTTGACTTGTCTGGAACTCTGGAGGAGGGTATAGACAGAAGGACCCTACAGATACCGAATTGAAGAAGAAGACAGTTATCAGAAATGGAAGTGTCCGCATATAGATTGTGGTGGTGAATACATAATTATGTGATTATACCGGGAACCACGGATTGTTTATTTAGGATGGAATGTTTACAAAATAACCAGAGGGATTCAAATGCTGGAGAAAAGGTGGAGAGAAATACGTACCTATTCCCTGTTTGTGGGGAAGTAGAGTGAAGCAGCCCATCTGGAGGGCAGTGTGGTGGTTCCACAGGAAGCTAAGTATGGGGTTGCCATATGGTTCTGCAACTTGTTATTGGGTATATACTTGGAAGAACTGAGAGCAAGGACATGAATGGACAGTTTCACACTGGTGTTTATAGCAGCAGAGTTCATGATTCACAATGTATACAGGTGGCCTAAGGGTACATCAACTGATGAATGGAATGGTGAACTGTGGTGTGTACATGCAGCAGAATATTGAGCCGCTGCAAGAAGAAATGAAGTTGTGAGGTATGCAACTAGGTAAATGGACCTTGAGGATAGTAATTGTGTGAAATAAGCCAGAAAGAAAAGACAGACATTATAACACCTCACTAATATGGACTATTATGTGCAAACTCTGAGAGTTGAATCTGAGAGCAAGGGTTATCTGGGGAAGGCTTATTGTAATGGTTCCTAGACGGTAAGCTCTTATAGCAGCTTACAATCTATTCCTGAGTTGTAATGGCTATTTCTAGATTCTGGGATGCAGAGCTCTTTGTGTATAATCTGGTCGGTCCCTGGAACTTCAGGTATCTGTGAGACACCTGAGACTCAGAGCCAGAGTTCAGCAGCTATGAATGTCAACATTATCCCATACAACAAATGTTAAAGAAGCTGAAAAAGAGATCAGACTTCAACTGGAGATATGAACAAAATGGACTTGGTTAGGACTAAGGAAAATCAGATTTAATGGTAAAGGATGATACTGACTGTGTTTTAAAATTCCAATTTCTGTGTGAGACCAAAGGAAGAGATGTTTATTTAGTGGAAAATCTTTATTTTCTGTAGCATGCTATATAATTTAATTTGTATAATCGGTTTACTCAAACACCATAATTACATGGAATCTTGAATAGGGGATGAGATCTGGTTTGTTTGTGCAGGTTAGTGTGAAGCCCAATACATCCCAGAGTAATTTGGACAGAGGATAAAAAAGTATTTGAAAAGTCCCCTTGAGGGACTGGGGGAAAATGTGGAAATATTCAATTTACCCACCTGGGGAATTCCTTATATTCTCGCAAGCATAGGGGACTACCAATTAGTAGGCCAAGCCCTCAATCTTGGGGCTTGCCCTTATGAAGCCTGTTACTGCAAAGGAGAGGCTAAGCCTACTTATAGTTGTGCCTAAGAGTCACCCCCAGAGAAACTCTTTTGTTGCTCAGATGTGTCCACTCTCTCTAAGCCAACTTAGCAGGTAGACTCACTACCCTCTCCCCTACGTGGTACATGACTCCCAGGGGTGTAAATCTCCCTGGCAATGCCGGACATGACTCCTGGGGATGAGTCTGGACCTTGCATCACAGGATTGAGAAAGCCTTCTTGACCAAAAGTGGAAAGAGAAATGAAACAAAGTAAAGTTTCAGGGGCTGAGAGATTTCAAATGGAGTCAAGAAGTCATTCTGGAGGTTATTCTATGCAGTATATAGATATCCTTTTTTAGTTTTTAGGGTAATGGAATAGCTAGAAGGCAATACCTGAAACTGTAGAACTGCAACCCAGTAGCCTTGATTCTTGAAGAAGAGTATATAATTATATAGTTTATATGGTGTGACTGTGTGATTTTGAAAACTCCCTTTATCCAGTGTATGGACAGATGAGTAGAAAAATGAGGACAAAAAGTAAATGCATAATGGGGGGATGGGGGAATGGGATGTTTTGGGTGTTCTATTTTAATTTCATTTTTATTCTTATTTTTATTTTTATTACTTTTTTGGGAGTAATGAAAATGTTCAAAAATTGATTGTGGTGATGAATGCACAACTATATGATGATACTGTGAACACTTGATTGTACACTGTGGGTGATTGTATGGTATGTGACTATATCTCAATAAAATTGCAGGAAAATGTGATTGAGTTAATCTTTTTGGACTTCAATGTAAAGGAAGGAAGGAAGGAAGGAAGAACAAAAGAAGAATAAAGACTGAGTGACTGGTTAGCAAGCTGTTGAAGTAATCCAGGGAAGAGATGATGATGGCCTGAACTAAGTAAGTGGCAATAAAATGGAGTAAAGTGAATGGATTAGAGGAGTAGTTAAGAGATAGCAACAATAGTATACGGTAACTCTCTGGATGTGGGAGTTGAGAGAATGTGAGGAGTCCAGTATGACACTTGTTGGCCTGGGCCACGGGGGTGGTGGTAGTGGTGCCATTTACCTAGATAGGGATTATTGGAAAAGAACAGGTACTGGGTGGAGGGAAGAGATGGTTTCTTGGGACAAGCTAGTGTTATTTGTGTTATCTGGCCAGAACTGAGCAGATCGATGACAGCAAGATACTCAACAATCTTTATTTAGCAAATAGTACAGGGGTAAGCAAGGTGAACTGAGGAAACATGTCACTTAAACCCAACTTCAGGTAACAGAATGTGATTGTTCTAAATTGACATGCAGCATTAGTTGGCAATTGACAGTGAATCACAATGACATTGTCTGTATAGATAATTTTATAAATATTTTAAAAAATATGCTTGGAGGCAGGATAAGACGGAAGGACTCCCTAAATTCACGTTAAGTGAGCTGGCCAGGAGCATAATTCTTTTCATGGATGCCGGGGTGGGAAGACATTTTTCAGTTGAAATTGCAAGGCGGAACCAGAGAGCTCTAAAGATGGTAATACAAGGGCAGAGGACATGCTGGGGATGTTGCATTCATGGTTAAGAGGATGAGTTTGGGATACTCAACTGGAGGAAAGGGAGTAGCGGTCGCGATTTTTACTCCTGGTAGCCTTGTTTCGGGAAAGTTCAAGGTGACGCTGCAGGTGACTAAAACCCATCAAAGTCTGCCACTCTTTAAAGAGTTCCCTCTCTCTATCCACGCCAGGTTGGAGAAGTTCCAGCACACACTTCTCTTGTTAAACAGACTTATTTGATGAAAACCGCACAATTTGGCATTGTCACCTGATTCTGCATGATTTGTTCTCTCCCACATTCCGGTAAGTTCCTCCACTCTCGTAAATGAAACCCTCTCTCTGCTTCCCTCCCTCGTTCGAGTTCCTCTCACCGGGGAGGCGTAGAGCTCCACCCCGCCCCCTAGCCCGGCACGGAGCCTCTTCCCGAGCACGAAGCCCCACCCCTGGCACTTAGCCCCGCCCCCTGCACAGAGCTCCGCCCCCGGCCCAGAGCCTCTTCGCCAGCACGGAGCCCCGCCCCCTGCACAGAGCTCCGCCCCCGGCACTGGGGCTCGTCCGGCACGGAGCACCGCCCTCGCGCCCACCCGGGGCCCACCTCCACCTCCAGGCCGCCCTGCCTCGGCCACCGCGCTGCCATGGTTGGGGGCCTTGGGGCCCCCGGGCGCGGCCGCGACGAGCCGCCGGAGAGCTACCCACAGCGGCAGGACCACGAGCTGCAGGCTCTGGAGGCCATCTACGGCGCCGATTTCCAGGACCTGCGGCCTGAAGCGTGCGGACGGGTAGGAATATGGGTCGTCCGGCCTGGCCTTCCCCGGCCCAGGGCCCGAGACGAGACGTTTCCAGATTGGGCCGATCCTTAGGATCCTGCAGCCCTTCCATCCTGTCCGGTTCCACCCGCGCTCACTTTTTGTCCTTGCACCCGCAGCCGCCCGGATCTCTAGAACCCCCATCTGGGTAGAATTCTCTTATCGCCTTTCACCGCAAGTAGGCTCCTCTTACCTGGCAGTGCTTTTTATCCCTGCTGACACTGACCCCGTACCATTCCTGCCTCCCTCCAGCCTTGCCCTTTATGTTTTCTTGAAAGCTCTTGAGGATGATTTTTATCCTTCTTTATATAGACTCACTGCAACTTTGTTCTGGGAACACTTTCTGGGGCTTGCACAGGCCTTTCAAGTCTCACCCTTCCGTGTATTCAAAACTGTAAACCAAATAATCCGCACTTTTCTCCCCAGGCATCCTCACTGTGTTTTCCAGTATGGAGGAACTTTCTCTCGGTACCTTCCTCTAAGGTGCTTAACTGAAAGACCACGTTCTTCTTAGCTGTAATAGAGAAGTGTGCCGAGTCTAGATATTTAAAAATGGCATTTGATTTAACATACTGTTTTCCCTTTTGTCTGGAAGTAAGTCAAGGCGTATTATAAACTGCTAGTACACCTCCATCTCACCCCCCTTGAAGAGTTCATCTACCAAGCTATTATGTCTCTGAATATTATTTTTAAAGTAGCACTTTCCTTCATCTGCCTTTACTTCTGTCATTCCACAGCATCTGCCTCCTCTACACGTCCAGGATTTCCTCCAGAAACAGGATCTTCTGAGCTGTCAGGGCAGCTCACCCAATGGGCTGCTTCCTTCATTCATCAAATATTTATTGTTCTAGGCATTGAGAATATAGCAGTAGGCAAAACAGACAAAACCTCTATCCCTAGGGAGTTTACTTTTCTAGTGCTTAATTTCAAAAGATATTTTTAACCTGAAATAGCAAGAATGTAAATATTCCCCTTATACATGCTTACAATAAAATAACATGACTTTCTAGTGATCTGGTAACTTCTCTGTTCCAAAACATTATAGAGAATCAGGAAGTAGGCCCAATAGCAGCCAAAACATGTCACACAGTGCACACCCTTCCTCAATGCAGAGCCCCTAAGAATTCATTCAGAGCCGATTTATTTACTTTATACAAACTTAGTTATCAGGTTCTAGGGAAGCAGGAATATAGAGAGGAAAATGAAGTTACTCAAGGTAGGGATACTGACAATCCCAACAATTTACAGCTGCTCACCTTTTTAACAAGATAGGAGACCAAAAAAAACAAAACAAAAACTGTAGCAGACAGGCAGAAGAATTCAAATAGCTGTCTGTGGCCCATGATGCACAGATGCACAAATGGCCCTAAACACTTTCATTAGGCCCCATAGGCAAATAATTGATGGTCATAAAGTCATAATCAGAGTTTAGTCATTCAACAAGTACTTATTATCACCGGCTGTTTGCCAGTGGTCAGGAAAAGGCTGTACAGGTCCACAATCCCTTCTCCTTGAGGCCCGATGGATTTCACAGTTCAGATGTGTTCATGTGTGTTCATGTGAATGTTACCTAATACCTCCTGTGGTGCATGGGGCAGCATACACAAAGACAACAACAAAATGAATGAATATTCAGATAGTCACAGAGTGGGATGAATAAAAACTACAAATAGCCTCTGGTCAATTCAGGCCAAATTTGCAATTGATAAATTCAGGTCAGATTTTTTTTTTAAACTTCTTTTGGGGGGACATATTATAAATGTAGATTTCAGTTTAGAAGCACATGTATATAATTTTTAAATAACTAAACAGTCTTGGAGTGCATACTAAAAATTAACTGAAAAAATTCGAACACCGCTGGTTTAAAATATGATTAACCATATAGTTGCAAATTTATTATTAACTTAATTAGCTTGGCCAGCTTTCCATATCAGCAAAGGGTCTGCTCATTTATAATTTAATGGCTATTGCAAATTTCCCTCCAAAAAGCTTGCTTCTATCTCTGGGTCCACCAGTAGTGTATAAGGGTGTTTCTTTTCCCAAATCTACCAACATTATATATCTCAGACTTTTTCGTCTTTGCCAGCAGGTAGATGAAATATCTCTCATTTTAATGTTTATTTCTTCAGTTATAAATTATGTAGACTATCTATGTTTGCAAGCCATGGATTTTTCTGTGAACTGCTCATGTTCTTTACTATTTTTCCACTGTATTGTCTTTTTTCTTATACATATATAGTCAGAATATCTACTTTTTGTTTTATGGTCTCTGTGATTGGGTTTTTTTTTCTTTTTCCTTTCCTGGAAAAGACATCCCTACTCCAGTGTTACCAAAAAATCAATTCCCCAAGGTTTTCTTTTAATTCTTTCATGACTTCATTTTTAAACTACCAAATTAAAGATAAAAATAACTTTTAAAAAAAGAGTTCTTAGCTCCATCTAAGTATGAATCTAGCCATCCCTACCTCTCCCTGCCCCCATAGCTAACCAGTTAGACAAACATAGTTGAGTTTAAATTTTTTTTGCACTACTAATTTGAAATTCTGCCTTTATACTACATGAGACTAGCTTTGTGAGGACAGGGTCTGTGTATTTGTTCACTCCTATATGCCCCGTGCCTGGTTTCAAGCTCTCAAAAATGTTTATTGAATGAAATAATTTCCATATGTTTTGGGTCTATATTTTGACTGTCTATTCTATTCCATTAATCTATGTAAGCAACAATACCACACTGCTTTACTTACACTAGTTTTATACCAAAGCCTTAATATTTAATGCGGTTGCCTTTTATAAGGCATTCTTGTAATTTCTTCACTAATTTACATTCTTTTTTTATATGAGCTTTAGAATCAGCTTGCCTGGTTCAAAAATTCTGTTGGCATATTTATTGGAATAACATTACATGTATATAATTTGGGGAGAATTCAGATTTACTTCTGAATATTTTAATGTTTGTTTACAGTGGAGCTATGGGTTATTAAATTTTTAAGAATCTAGCATTTCTTAGATTGACAAAAGGCAAATTCTTGGACAGAAAATGAATGAACTTGGTGATTTTTATATGGTAAGTTACAGAAAATATTCATTCTTAAAAAAAGAGATATGAGGATATTAGTAATTTTTAAGGCATTTAATATAAAATCCAGAGGGATGTTATCTAATTTCCATTTTCTGAGCTTTTTACTCTCAGCATTTTTATTTTGGGCATCTTCACAGATTTAAGAAAAATCAAAGGCCTGCCCAGACTACCTAGCTTTCATATGTTCCTTTATTTCTAGGTTTTTTAATATTTTCACATTGACTAGAGTTTCTCCACCATGTTTCTCCCCCATGTTACAGATCCAAAGCAGGTAAGAAATAAGAGGCCATGGTGAGCAAAATCTTGCCATCAAAATTCAAAGAGGCTATGATTAGCAGAGTCCTAGGTAACAATTGTAGGTAACCGAACACCTGAAAGTGATTTGAATTGTGTGTAATTTTCATTTAATTTCCCCAACTTCATCCTTATTCTGCTCTTGCCTTGTAAATAGTGAAGTTTAGTTACAGGCTGTCATTGACCCTCATGCTTCAGATTTGCAGCTGCATAAGATGGCTGATAAAATCCTTGTGTTTTAAGTCTTGCCCTTCATTCCAGTACTGTAAACACAGTCAGATACTTTATTTTATTGGGACTGAGTGGTAGAATGTGCCTGAGAAAAGCACGTTCTGACCAAGCAGCAGGGATTTCTGGCAGCATTGGGTGGGGCTCCTCCAGGAGGTGTGTATTGCACAGAGAAGGGTCCCTGAGTTGTGTTCCTCATCCTTTGGGGTATTTTAAGAACCTTGACTGATTTTGTTTCTTGAAGAACTGATGCTTTTGTTGTTGTTATTGTTGAGCTCAAATGAGCATTATTTCATGTTTTAGGGCTGAATTTGCATAACTCTTTGGATTTATATGTTTGAGATTTGTTTGGTTATTTGATAACAGTTCAGGAGAGTATCCAACTTGATGATCCTATTAAGATGCAAATTTAATTTATATCGTATGGTAGCAATATATGGCCTTCTCTCCTTGTGCTGGTTTCATGTCACTTGCATTTCCAGTTTTCAAAACAAATACTTTGTTTCTCATTGAGGACTTCATGTATTTTGTAGCTGGTAAACTTTACACTGTGTTTTTCTTTCCTTTGGTGTGCTTGAAAAAGCTCAGTTACTCCTTGCTTTGTGTTAGTCTGCAAATATTCCAGGAATTCATTACTTCCTTGTTCAAGTGAAGTCAAAGATTTTTATCAACACTGAATTCTCATGACCATTTATAGTCATGGAGGTCCTAACCCACCCAGCATCTGGTTGGTTAAACTGTTTTTAATCAGTCCTGTTTTAGCTCCAGTAGAAGTCCTTGAATGCACTAGTATCAGCGCTACTTGGTATCCTAAACTTGTCTTACATAAAAGTCTCTTCATGGGTTGGGGAGCCTCTTAGTTTGCTTGAGAAAGGCCTGACAAATAGTCTTATCTCTGAAAGCACTATTCCCTGAGATTTTTATTTATTTTTATTTTCACATTTATTTTCACTGAGCCTGTATTGTTTAGGATTATATTTGGCTGCATGCAACCAAAAAAAAAAGTTAAAATAATAAAAAAAAAGTTTATTTTCTCTCATGTAAAATCTGTAGTCTAGGGCTCCTTCTGTTTTGCTCTTCTACCATCCTTGTTGTGCCCCTCATAATCCAAAATGGCTATCTGAACTCCAGCTATCAGATCTGCATTCTGGATGCAGACAGCTGGAAGGAAAAAGAGATGAAGAAATTACACCCCTTTCCTTTAACATCACTTCCTGGAAGTTGCATTTGATATTTCTTCCTACATCTTATTGGCCACACTTAGCTGCAAAGGTCTCTGGTATCCAGCTGAATTATCAGGGTTCTTTCTATGGCTAAGAAATAAGGAGAGAATGGATGTTGGGGGATAATTAGTAGGCTGCTGAGAAATCCCCCCAAATCTGTGCAGAATATCATTCTGGTCCAGTTAAATTCTGTCAAAGAAAGATCAGGGCCTTACCAGTAGCCCATCAGACCAGTAACTTAAGTGTCCTGCTGTTCTCACTTTGGGTTGGCCTCACGTGGTACTCAGATCCAGACAAGCTGTTGGGTTTGTCCCCAACCATATGTTATTCCTGAGTGCTCATGGGCGTGTTCCTTCATCCAGGCCACCCTCACTGGACTCACGTACCTCCTAAAGCCAAAGTCTTTATGCATCCAGGAGTCTTCATTTTGCACCAAAAATCTTTCCTCTTTCCTAAAAGTTTATTTGGACACTATCTGGGCTCACTGCCAATATCATTGCTGTCCTGCTAGTGTTCCTTTGCTGTGGAAGTTACGGGAACCCTAGACCTGCCTGATGTTCTATGGCTAGTTCCACCCAGGAGTGTTTGCAGGGTCCTAACTCTCCTTTTTCAGCTCCCTCTTGGTGTGTGGCCTGTGTTTTACATACCAGCATCCCTCACCAGGGGAATTTCATCCCAGGGGCTGGCTGAGTGAGTCGAGGGTTTAAAGGCCTCCCTCCCTGAGGCTTGCCAGCAGTCCTTACTGGACTCATTGTGCTTTGTTAAACATTCCCTTTAGCAAAGGATATCTTCATAATGTGTAGAACCCCAGTAGGTCCTGTTTCATGAAGCTTACTTCTTGTTCCAGTGGCTCTGGGCATAAAGTCATGCTCCACCCCAAGCCATTTCTGAAGACGGTTAGTTACATTCAGATATACTCTTAATTTCTTTCATAAAAACAAAAGGGAATCTTAAACCAGATTTGTTACCTTATATATGCAGAGATTACTCACTTCATGTGGCATATGTTATCCTTGTTGCAAGTTTATTTCCATACTGGGCCCAATAAAGGCCTGTCCTTTGATTTGCATCTATATAGTTTCTACTTGGACAACTTGCAGATAATGATAGTTCTACTTCTTATTATTTACATGCTTCTTGCTCTTTCCAGTTATAAAGGGCTATTCCTGTTTTGTTGCTTCAAAAACAGATCTACCATTACTCCTAGGTGGGGTTCTTATATTTTAACACCTTGATTTAGCCCTTTCACATTGGGCCTGCTGAGTGTTGAATATCTTTAAGGAGACATTACCCCGTTCTTCCTTTTCTTTCTCACTCCCTCTCCCTCTCTTTTTCTTTCTCTTTATTGTGGTAAAATATACATAATTTTAAATTTACCATTTTAACCATTTTTGAGTATATAATTCAGTGACATTAAGTATATTCACGACCTTCTGTAAATGTGACCACTGTTTCTAGAACTTACAATCATCCCAAACAAAAACTCTACACCCATTAAGCAAGAGCCTTCTTTCCCCCAGCCCCTGGTAGCCTGGTAGCCTCAATGAATTTGTCTATTCTAGTTAGTTCTGGCTTATTTTGCTAAGCATACTGTTTTCAAGGTTGATCCGTGTTGTAGCATGTATCAGAACTTCATTCCTTTTTATGGCAGAATAATATTCCATTGTCTGTATATACCACATTTTGTTTATCCATTCAACTGTTGATGGATTTTGGGGTTGCCTCTACCTCTTGTCTATTGTGAATAATGCTGCTGTTAACACTAGTGTACAAGTATCTGTTTGAGTTCCTGTTTTCAAATCTTTTGGTTATATACTGGAATTTCTGGGTCACATAGTAATTCTTTTTAACTTTCTGAGGAATCAGGGAACTGTATTCCACAGCAACTATATGATTTTGCATTCTCCACATATTCATCAATACTTTTAGTCTCTATTTTTTTATTATTATTCCTAAATAATAACCATCCTTCTGGGTGTGAAGTGATATCTCTTCATTTTGATTTGCATTTGAAATGATATTTGCTGTTAAGCATCTTTTCATGTGCTTGTTGACCATTTGTGTATCTTTTCGGGAGAAATGAGAGAAATGTTTGTTCAGTCATTTTCTCTTTTTAAAATTGGTTTCTTTCTGTTGTTGATGAATTGTAAGAGTTCTTTATTATTCTGAATATTACTCTCTTATCAGACATATGATTTGCAATTATTTTCTCTTATTCTGTGGGTTGTCTTTTCACTCTTGATAGTGTCCTTTGATGCACAAAAGTTTTAAGTTTTTACACAGTTCAATTTATCTATTTTTTCTTTTCTTGCCTGTGTTTTGAGTTTTACACTTAATAAACTACTACCAAATCCAAGGCTATGAAGATCTTCCCTATGTTTTCTTCTAAGAGTTTTATAGTTTTATCTCTTACATTTAGGCCTTTGATCTGTTTTGAGTTCATTGTTGCATATGGCATAAGGTAACGATCCTACTTCATTCTTTTGCATGTAGATATCAAGTTTTCCCAGCACTATTTATTGAAAAGACTATCCTTTCCCTATTGAATGGCCTTGGCACTCCTGTCAAAAATCAATTGACCATGTATGTGAGCGTTTATTTCTGAACTCTCAGTTCCATTCCATTGATCTGTATGGCTGTTTTTATGCTGGTACCACAATGTTTTGATTACTGTCACTTTGTAGTTTTGAAATTGAGAAGTGTGAGTTCTCCAACTCTATCCTTTTTCAAGATTATTTTGATTGTTTGGGTCCCTTGAAATTCTCCTCTTATTTTCTTACCTCTTTATTTCTTTTTGTATCTTTTGAACTAGGTCAACTATGAACTTAGAACACTATTCTCATTTGCTATTTTGAAATAAAGTTTTCACTGGTTGTTTCACTGGTCAACAGCAAAATGAGAAAATTAAAGTCAAAATAATGTGAGTAAAGATACATCTGTGTAACATAAATTGACCGTTCTTAAGACATGACTGTTCTTTATTCTGAGATATTCTTCCTTCTGCTTTGGTATTAAAATATCCTCTATCTTCTAAGGTGATATCTACAGTAAAGGGGTGGGGCAAAAAAGAATTTTCTTGACAGAATTATTAGCTGGTGATTATAAGTCTCTCCAAATTTTGTGACCTAGGAAATGAGAAAGCCTGCAAAGATTTGCAATGTTGAAAATATCCAACATTGCACTGGTAAAATATTGTCTGAGTCTAATTTCTCTGTTTTAATGTCTTTAAAATGTGGTTGTAAAACCTCTGGACTGGATTGTTGTCAGGAAATGAGTAACAATAACACAGGCAAAGACTGGCTGATGGCATTTGCTTCAGAATAAGTTGGCCATAAGTTGATAATTATCTAAAGTGAGTGATGGGTGCCTGGAGTTCATTATACTATTATCTCTGCTTTTGTTTGAAAATTTCCACAATGAAAAGTTAAAAATAAAAAAGTAGCTGAAAGGATATTTAAGGAGACCTGTCAAAGCAGTAGTTTTTCATCTTTTTCTTAGCAACTAAATATTTTAGTTTCTGTTAGCAGCTAAAAGCTTTGTATGCTAACTTCTGTCTAATATATAAAGCAGATAAACATTGCACTGCCCTGGCCCAATTGGTTAGAGGAGGTGTGGAGCCCTGTAAGGTTAGACTCACCCTTGCCTCTTTTGTGTCCTCTCCAAGGAAATCACCAGCTTTCCTTTTTTTCTCATCCTTCTAATCCTCTAGGCTCCTATCAAAGTCCAGTCTGTCTCTGTAGGGCCCAACTTTGACAAGGAAAATGCGTTCTCTCTGGCACAGGGTTTGTTTTTAAACCATGCTTTAAGAAAATATGACTGGGAGAAACTAAGATGGCGGCTAGGTGAGACAGGGCAAAAAAACACCTCTGTGAAAAACACTAGATAAAAACCAGAAAGTGACCCAGAATACTGGTTACAGTGATGTGCCAGCTGGACGAGGTCTGTATACTTGGTGAAACTGGGAGTCTGCATTCTGAAATGAGTGAGTAAGCTGGCTGGAAGACCCGCAGCCGCGCGGCGTTGTGGGGAAGCCAGGGCTTGGCATTTGGAGACCGACTGGCTCTTTTAAAAAAAAACAAAAAGGGAAAAACCCAGGAGCGGCTGCAGTTGCGGGAGTGGGAACCACGCAGTAAAACAGCAAGAGGGGGCTGGGCCGGCCTCTTGGTGTCTGACCTGGAGGATGGTCCGCTGCAGATACCCTCGGGGCCGGGGGAACGGAGGGGAGAGCTGGAAGCAGAAAGAAACCCCGCGGCTAGCAGCTGGCTCCCCGGAGGGCTGGATAAACTCCTGCCCAGGGCCGTGCCCACAGCCCAGAGCCCCACCAGTTGTCCCGGAGCTGGGAAGGAGGAACTGTGCAAGGGGGGGGGTGTTGAGACGCCCCATTCAGCCATCTTTGCATCAGGCTGAGAGCACCCCGCACAGCCCAGCAGCCCGGGGCTTCCCTTGAGGGACAGCGCTCACTTGTGACGTAGCACGGCATTCCCTCCGCAGAGGTCCTGGAGGATCACGACTAGGAGGGGGGACCCGCTCAGAGAACCCAGGGACGCTACGCCAAGTCCGGTGGTTTGTGGGACACAGCAAGAGAGAAGGTCTGGGGCTGAAATGAAATGAAGGCTTAGACTCTTGCGGCGGCCTTGAATCTCCGGGAACTTGGGGGATTTGAATATTAAAGCTGCCCTTCCTCCCTGGCCACCCATACACACGCCCCACATTCAGGGCAGATGGCTCCAGCAACACACCCAAACTGAGTTCTCCAACTGAACCCCACAAGAATCATTTCCCCACACACCGCGGGAACAAGGTTGAGAACTGACTTGAGAGGTATAGATGACTCACAGATGCCATCTGCTGGTTAGTTAGAGAAAGTGTATGCCACCAAACTGTGTTTCTGAAAAATTAGATTGGTATCTTTTTTTTTACAACTTGAAAGAACCCTATCAAGCAAAGCAAATGCCAAGAGGCCAAAAACAAGAGAAAATCTTAATGCATATGATAAAACCAGACAATATGGAGAATCCAACTCCAAACACACAAATCAAGATATCAGAAGAGACTCAGTACTTGGCAGAATTAATCAAAGAACTACAATCAAGGAATGAAAACATGGCAAAGGATTTAAAGGACATCAAGAAGACCATGACTCAGGGTATAAGTGACATAAAGAAGAGCCTAGAAGAGCATAAAGAAGACATTGCAAGAGTAAATAAAAAAATACAAGATCTTATGGAAATAAAAGAAACTGTTGGTCAAATTAAAAAGACTCCGGATATTCACAGTACAAGATTAGAGGAAGTTGAACAACGTCTCAGTGTCCTAGAAGTCCACAGAATAGAAAATGAAAGAACAGAAGAAAGTACTGAGAAAAAAATTGAAAAAATCGAAATGGATCTCAGGAGTACGATAGATAAAGTAAAACGTCCAAACTTAAGACTCATTGGTGTCCCAGAAGGGGAAGAGAAGGGTAAAGGTCTAGAAAGAGTATTCAAAGAAATTGTTGGGGATAATGTCCCCAACCTTCTACACAATATAAATACACAAAGCATAAATGCCCAGTGAACTCCAAATACATCCACTCCCAGACATATTCTGATCAGACTCTCAAATACTGAAGAGAAGGAGCAAGTTCTGAAAGCAGCAAGAGAAAAGCAATTCACCACATACAAAGGAAACAATGTAGGACTAAGTTGTGACTACTCAGCGGCCACCATGGAGGTGAGAAGGCAGTGGCATGACATATTTAAAACTCTGAGAGAAAAAAATTTCCAACCAAGAATACTTTTATCCAGCAAAACTCTCCTTCAAATTTGAGGGAGAGCTTAAATTTTTCACAAACAAATGCTGAGAGACTTTGCCAATAAAAGACCTGCCCTACTTCAGATTCTAAAGGGAGCCCTACCAACAGAGAAACAAAGAAAGGAGAAAGAGATATAGAGAATTTTAACAGACATATATAGTACCTTACATCCCAAATCACCAGGACATTCATTTTTCTCTAGTGATCATGGGTCTTTCTCCAGAAGGGACCATAAGTTAGGACATAAAACAAGCCTCAATAAATTAAAAAAAAAATTTTTTTGAATATACTCAAAGCAAATTCTCCAACCACAGTGGAATACAAATAGAAGTCAATAATTTTTAAACTGTAACTCCACTGTTTACTTCCTACATGATATAAAATACACAAACTCTGATGACAAATCAGTGGTTTTGAACTCAACGTAAAATATGTAATTTTAGACAACTATATAAAGGTGGGGTAACGGAAGAGTATAGGAACATAGTTTATGTGTCCTATTGAAATGAAGATGGTATCAAAGAAAAACAAGATTGTTATGGATTTAAGAGGTTAATTTTAAGCCCCACAGTAAACACAAAGAAATTATCAGAGAATATAACCATAGAAATGAAAAGTAGAGTATGGGTTAAGAGAAATGGGGGAAGGGGCAATGAGGAGTTAAGAAATGAGTGTAGGGTTGCTGTTTGAGGTGAAGGGAAATTTCTAGTAATGGATGGTGGGAAAGAGCATTACAACATTCTAAATGTGATTAATCCCACAAATGGAGGGCTAGGGAGGGGGTGGAATGGGAAGATTTAGGCTGTATATATGATTCCACAATTGAAAAAAAAAAAAAGTCTAAATAGATGACAATTGAATGCCAAGTATGAACCTGGATGGGATTGGAGAATGGAGGACAGGAGGCCCAAAGGAACACAGTTGAGACATAAGAAAAAGGAAATATAGAATGTAAGCTTTGTATCATTGTTGAATCTCTTGTACTTCTTAGCTGCACTTAATGGGATTGCATAAAAGAATGTTCTTATTCATGGGCAGTGTATATGTGAATTATAGTGTTTGTTCAAGGGTGTGTGCAGCTAGCTCTCATATGTTCAGAAGACAGAGCAATAGATGGATGATAGGGAGGGAGGGAGGGAAAGAAACAGCGATATGACAGCATGTTAAAGTTGGTGGATTGGGCTATCGGGGGAGGGGGGTCAGAGTATGATGGAATTCTGTGTATGGGTTTAGTATTGTTTTTGCAACTGTTCCTATAACTTTGAATTTATTTCAAAATTAAAAAAATATTTTTTTAAATAAAAAAAAGAAAATATGACTGAACACCTATATAGAATATAATTACCTATAATATTTTAAAAATAGAACTTTTGAGCTAAGATGATTATCATCCTAATCTTTATTGATTGGCTATCTAGGAAGAAAAATATTTTCTTTTTCTCTTTTAGGTCAAAAAGCCCCCTGAAATCAATTTAGTTCTGTACCCTCAAGGCCTGACTGGTGAAGAAGTATATGTGAAAGTGGATTTGAGGGTTAAATGCCCGCCAACCTATCCAGATGTGTGAGTACATATGTAAAAAGCTTTGATGTGATTTCAGTTTTCTGTTTTGACAGCTCGAAATTAGTGGTATTTTCTCCTTCTTTTCCCCATTCCACTTAAAGTTTTATTTCCTATCCCTTGTTTCATCAAAACTACATCAACAATAGAAATTTTCACAAAGACTGTCTTGTTTTAAGTCTGCTTGTAATTGTTGAATAGTCGCTACAGATATTGTTATTTGTACAGTGACTAATTGTTTACTTCCTCTGAAGTGTTAGCTTTTGTTTATCTAATTCTTCATAAAATAGGAAGAGTAAGACTTTAGAAGGAAAAGAGGAAGTTTGGTGACTATTAAAGCACTTGTGTACTTAGTCTTAAAGTGATTGGCATCAGAATTCAGAGTAGCCTTCTGTGCCTAAGACGTTTACTTCTAGAGTGAAGGGGTGAAAGCCACCCTGCTTCACAGTGGGGCCCTCCTGGTATCGCTTCCTTGCACAGAGCTGTCCCACACACTGCAGCATGTTTAGCATCCCTAGCCCCTCCCCCAAAGGCCAGGAGTGTTCTCCACTCCACTGAGACAACCACAAAAACCCCACACATTTCCAAACTCCCCCTGGAGGTGATACCACTTCTGGTCGAGAATCACTGGTTAGAGCAAAAGCATTAGCCTATCAGGACTCACGTGTTCTTTTTTTTATTTTTTTGAATATTATGGATATTTGGTAGAATCTTTCCCCAGACATTCCATGTGAAAAGGCAGATTGGCTTGGATGATGTTATGTGGTTTGAACTTATTTTGCAGGGTACCAGTCCAGATTTTTGAGTAGGAAAGTGACAAAAGAGAACATTGCCTTACACAGTGGATGGTAAATTTATGGAATTTGTTTTCCTAAGAGGTGATGGAGGATGTGAATATACAGATAAGTCAAGGCTGAGCAACTTGAGACAACCCTCTGTGGGCCCCGACACTATACCTAGAGTGTATATATAGTAGGTATGCAAAAGCTAATTAATGAATTAATTAAAGGGAAAATAAATTTATGAAAGAAAAATAAGACAGTACCTCAAGAACTCAAAATGTTTATTCTTCTGGAAAAATCAGAATGAAGAAAACCTTAGATATATAAGTGCTAAAATGTTCATTGTAGCATTATTTATGAAACTGAAAACTGGAACCAGTCTAATATCAGATGCTAGTGCAATGTTACTCAACCTTTGGCTCTGTTGACATGTAGGGCTGGATAATTCTTAGTTGTGGGGCTTGTCCTATGCATTGTAGGAGGTTTAGCAGTATCCCTGGCCTCTACCCACTAGAGCCAGGAACACCGTCTTCACCAGCTTGTGACAGCCAAAAATGTCTCCAGACATTGTCAGATATCCCCTGGGGGGCAAAATGGATGAGAACCACTGTACTAGAGAACCATTCAGGTAAATCTTGATGTGTCCACTTGGTAAAAATATTGTGGAATGATTTTTAAAAACAACATGGAAATACTTATAAAAAGTTAGAAAATAAAAATGATAATATCAACTATATAAAATTATGAATTAATGTGGCAAAGACTTCAAGAGAACCGTGGAAAATAAGAAAAAGTTTCATTAACTGGGTACTGTAGGTGACATTTTCACCATTCTATTAGTATTGCTGTATAGTGTTTGTTTAATTTTTAAAAAATAATTATGGAAAGCTTGACTTAGGGGGACATTCCTCATCCTTTTGAAATGACGTTTTGTAGGAAAACTTTCTTTTTCTGCAAATAGTCTTTGATGCCTCTGTGAGAGAGAACATCCTGAGTTAAATGGACCGTATGTGGACTCAGAACTGTAGTTCTACTATTGTTTTCTCATATAAACTGCTTTCTCCCAGATTGCCATCCATCCAAGTAGATAATGATTACAGTGACTTATCACACTGAAGTGTTGGGAGAATGCATAGAATAGGTGAATAGGCTTTGTTAACTTAAGGTACCATGCATTCATTACTCAGGAATATTTGAGATAAAGTATTGAATAATCTATACTTCAGTAAAACTAAATGAAATCTATTTAATCTCAGTCAGTTGTTATTGGATGTTAATTGGTTGCAAATAAAAAGAAATCTGAGCTTTCCTTGAGTAGAAAATGTTGACTCTTAGAGAAGCTCTATAGGAATGAAGAGGGGCATGGATTAGGCAAACTAGGAACAATCAGAGTTTGCAGAGTATGTAAGACTGGATTTATATGTGAGTGAGTGAGCATTTCCACCCTGTGTCCAATCATAGAAGAGTGACTAGCAGGTTGTGGGAATACTATGTGGATCACTATGGTACCATCTTGCCTAGTCCTTCTTGTTCTGCTTTATGCTGGAGCACACAAACAAGGGCAGAACACTTGGGCTCTTGCCAGAGAGCTGCCAGAGCCAGATTAACTGATGTTGGAGGCAAGCCAAGATCAAGAATTACCGTAAAATGATACAAGGAAGTACACAGAGCTGGAATGATATTCTAAAAAGAGTTGGGACCTGGGCCGATTGTGGCAGCCATAGGAAGGCTGTGAATTCAGATTTGAGGCATCGCTGAGCCCGCGGAGAAGATACCATGAGCAAGGCTCATCTGCCCGAGTTGAAAAAATTTATGGGCAAGAAGCTATCGTTGAAATTAAATGGTGGCAGACATGTCCAAGGAATATTGCAGGAATGTGATCCCTTTATGAATCTTGTGATGGATGAATGTGTGGAGATGGCAACTAGTGGGCAACAGAACAATATTGGAATGGTGGTAATACGAGGAAATAATATCATTGTTAGAAGCCTTGGAACGAGTATAAAGAATGGCTGTGTTCAGTAGAGAAATAAATTGCTTCCACATGTCCCCTCCCCAAAAGGCCTTTTTTACTGTGATATAATAATTAGGTCATGTGTAGTCTTCATATTAAAATTTTTTGTTAAACTTAAAAAAAAAAAAGAGATGAGAGTCTGGGGCAAAACAGAGGCAAATATAATTGATGTTGGGAACATGGGAAACCTTAATCAGATTATAAAGCCAAAATCAGAAAAAGAGAAGTTGGGAGAAACCAAAATCAGACCTAGGGGGGCCAGATCACCCACCTGACAGCCCAGACTGAAGCTTTTGACTAGTCCACCGCCTCCCCAAAAGGTGCCATTCACTCCATGCAAAGCACTGTGGCAAATGGAGTTGCTGGGATATAGTTGAAATCCTTTTGAGATGAAGGGAAATGTTGCTGGGGGCATAGAGAGGTTCACATATGAGGCCCATACGAAATCCCCAGGACCAGTGTTGGAGCTTAGCAAATGTTCATGTGTGCTTTCTGGAGTAACTCCCTTTTTGTTTTCTTTTCCAGAGTCCCTGAAATAGAGTTAAAGAATGCTAAAGGTCTATCAAATGAAAGTGTTAATTTATTAAAATCCCGCCTAGAAGAACTTGCCAAAAAACATTGCGGGGAGGTAAGATTTGTTTATGTATAAGAAGACAAAAAAAATCTCATTGTGTTCACCAGCATTTGCCTTATTGCCCTTTCTTTAGTTTAAAGGCTTTTCCTGTGTACCTCATTCCAATTTGGACTAGGATATTTTGTTTTTATTGGTAGTTATGAAGGGGAGCATTGTAATTTATATTTCTTTAATTTACAATGTTTGTGAATTACAAATTGAAGAGTATATTTAGATGGTACTAATGATGCTTAAATTAGAATTTTTGTGAAAATAGTTGATGTGAACCTGGCTGTAGTTCTTTCACATTTTGGGCCTGCCATCATGACTTGATCTTGACTTAAACCTTCATGTTGGAAAATGTTAGCAGACAGGCAATTTCTAACCAAACTTTGCCACCTCTTCTCTTTTTGTATTAGAATTCACTGTTTTCCTTCTCAATAATTAGCACATTCTCTACTCCTTCACTGTCCCTTCTGTGCCTGAGCGTTTAGTTCAGTACCAAATTCTTTTGTAACCCTCTGAACGTAGGGGTGCACAGGAGTTCACCGTTGGGTAGTAGAGCTCCCCGTGGAGGGCAAGACTAGGTGACTGCTGAGAGCTGACTATTACTGTGATTTCCTTAAACCATGCTTCTTCTCTTTGAGTATAATCCATCTTTGTGTCACTTTTGTATAAAGTCACTCCATGTTTTTGCCTGGGCAGCTTGTGATTAATTATCCCATCATGTCAAAACTGAGAAGCCTTAAGAAAGGACTAGCCCTAGACCGCCATGTCTATTTTGGACCTCTCCTAAAGATGATCAGATGTAACTTTCACTTTCTATAAAATGATTGGACTGCTTTTCACGTGCATTCTGTAACATAGTGAACCATAATGTGGTCTGTAGGGTGCATTTGGCTATAAAATTATGTCCACCTAAATTGCTGTTTCCAAGACTTTAGTGATTGATGAGAACAGCCTGGTAAAAAAAAAATTAGAAATTAAAAATAAGCCTTGGGAGTTATTCTAAAGTTTTTTCTAGTGTCAGGGTACTCTAATTCTAACTAAAAAATGCTATATTGGAAATTCAGTACAAAAATTCATTGGTTTCTTGGATTCATTATTTGTGATTTTTTTTCTGAAAATTGTTTTGCTTTATTTTGAATTAAACCTTTTATTTTGAAATAATTATAGATTCACATGCAGTTGTAAGAAATAACACAGAGAGATCCCTGTATCATTTACCTACTTTTCCACAATGATACATCTTGCAAAACTGTAGTACAATATCACAACCAAGATATTGACATTGCTACAGTCAAGATACAGTACATTTCCGTCCCCACAAGGATCCCTCATGTTGCCCTTTTCTAGCCACCTTCCCACCCCTACCCCATGTTTGACACCTGGCAAACACTAATCTGTTCTCCATCTGTATAATTTTGACAATTCAAGAATATTATATAAATGGAATCATGTAGTATGTAACCTTTTGGAATTGGCTTTTTTCAGTCAGGGTAATTCTCTGGAGATTCCATTGTTACATGTATCAATAGTTTACTGATTTTTATTGTTGAGTAGTATTTAACCTTTCATCCTTTGAAAAGCATCTGAGTTGTTTCCAGTCCGGGGCTATTACAATTAAAGCTGTTATAAGCATTCCTGTACAGGATTTTGTGTGAACATAGGTTTTTTCCTCTGGGATAAATTCCCAGGCGTGCAATTGCGGGTGGTTCATTATTTGCATGTCCAGTTTTTTAGGAAACTGCCAAACTGTTTTTCAGAGTAGCTATACCATTTTACATCCACATAGCAATGTGTGAGTGATCCAGTTTTTCCACATCCTTGCCAGCATTTAATAATGTCACTATTTTACATTTTATTTTTATATTTTTAATTGACTTTAATTTTTAGAACACTTTTAGATTTACAGAAAAATTGAGCAAATAATTCAGAGTTCCCATATATCCCCCCAAACAATTTGTGTGTTAATGTTACCCATTAATGAACCAATTATTATTTTAATATCCATAGCATATGTTCAGGGGTTCACTGTGTTATACAGTTCTCTGGGTTCCAAGAATCCCCTGTAATTTGCCTGCTCATCCTTCTCCCCAAATCCCAGGCAACTACACATCATTTTGCTGAATATAGTTTTGCCTTTTCCAGAATGTCTTATAGCTATAATCCTACAGTATGTAGCCTTTCAGACTGGGTTCATTCACTTAGGAATATGCATTTAAGGTTCCTCCATGTCTGTTGTGGCTTTTGATGGCTCATTTCTTTCTTTTCTTTTTTTAAATTTTTATTTGAAAATAATTTCAAGCCTACAAGACAGTTGCAAAAATGATAGAAAAACCAGACCGAGAACTCCAGCATTCCCCCACTCAGATGCTCATTTGCTACATTTGCCATATCATTTTATCTATCCATCCAGCCATCCATCCACCCACCTACCTACATATTTTCTAAACATTTGGCAGTAAGTTATATATACAATGCTCCTTGAACACTTATATTTCTGTGTACACTTTCCTAAGTACAGGGATATTCACTAATGTAACCACTTAAGTACAGTTACAAGTTCAAGAAATTTAACATTAATATAAAGCTTACAGTCTACATTCCAGTTTCTTTGTGTGTCCTAATGATGTCCTTTTGGGTATTTTCTCCTCCATTATTTGATCCACTCCAGGATCATATATTGCATTTAATTTTCATTGTCTCTTTATCCCCCCCTTTTTTTTTTATTATGGAAACATATTTACAACATAAACTTTCCCATCTCAACCACTCCCAAGCATGCAATTGGTGGGATTAATCACTTCCATAGTTTTGTGCTACCTCACCACCATCCATTACAAGAACGTTTTCAACGCCCCAAAGAGAAACTGTGTACTCGTTATGCATTAACTCCTCATTCCCTTTCACCCCTGCCCCAGTAACTTGTGCTCTACTTTCTATCTCTATGCATTCAGGTATTCTAGCTATTTCATTCAGGTGGAATCATACAATTTCTGTCCCTTTGTGTCTGGCTTTTGTCATCCAACATAATGTCTTCAAGGTTCATCCATGAAATATCACATATCAGAATTTCATTCCTTTTTTAGGCTGAAGAATATTCCATTCTGTTTATCTGTTATATCTACATTTTGTTTATCCATTCATCTGTTGATGTATGCTTGGTATGCTTCCACCTCTTCACTATTGTGAATAATGCTGCTATGAACATTGATGTATAAATATCTGTCCAAGTATCTATTCTTAGTTCTTTGGGATATATACCTAGAAGTGGGATTCCCACATTATATGACAGTTCTATGTTTAGCTTTTTGAAGAACCACCAAATTGTCTTCCACAGTTGCTATTACCATTTTACATTCTCACAATGTGCTAAGGCTCCTATTTCTCTGTATCCTCACCAGTACTTGTTATTTTCTGGTTTTTTTTTTGTTTTGTTTTGTTTTATTTTTAGTAATAGCCAATTAGTTGGTGTGAAGTTTTATCATTGTGGTTTTGATTTGCATTTCCCTAATGGCTAATTATGTTGAGCATCTTTTCATGTGCTTATTGGCCATAAGTATATCTTCTTTGGAGAAAGTCTATTAAATCCTTTGCCATTTTTAAATTGGGTTGTTTGTCTTTTTGTTGTTGAGTTGGAGGAGTTAATATATTCTAGATATTAAACCCTTAACAGATAAATATCTTCCAAATATTTTCTCCCATTCTGTTGGTTGTCTTTTTACTTTTTTTGATAATATCCTTTGATGCACAAAAGTTTTAAATTTTGATGAAATCCAATTTATCTGTTTTTTTTCTTCTATTGCTCATGCTTTCAATATAAAGTCTATGAATTCATTGCCTAATACGAGGTCCTGAAGATATTGCCTTTGCTTTCTTCTAAGAGTTTTATAATTTTGTTTCTTATATTTAGATCTTTGACCCATTTTGATTTAATTTTTGTATATTCTGTGAGAGTCCAATTTCATTCTTGTACATGTGGCTATTCAGTATGATTTGTTAAAAAGACTATTCTTTACTCGCTGCCCTCCCCCCTACGTGGGACCCAACTCCCAGGGGTGTAAATCTCCCTGGCAACGCAGAGTATGACTCCCGGGGATGAATGTAGACCCGGCATCGTGGGACTGAGAGTATCTTCTTGACCAAAAGGGGGATGCAAAATGAGACAAAATGGTTTCAGTGGCTGAGAGATTCCAAATGGAGTCGAGAGGTCACTCTGGTGGACATTCTTATGCACTATATAGATAACACCTCTTAGGCTTTAATGTATTGGAATAGCTAGAAGTAAATACCTGACACTACCAAACTCCAACCCAGCAGCCTGGACTCCTGAAGACAATTATATAATAATGTAGATTACAAGGGGTGACAGTGTGATTTTGAAGACCTTGTGGATCACACCCCCTTTATCTAGTGTATGGATGAGTGGAGGAATGGGGATAAAAACTAAAGGACAAATGGGGTGGGATGGGGGGATGATTTGGGTGTTTTTTTTTCACTTTTATTTTTTATTCTTGTTCTGCTTCTTTCTGATGTAAGGAAAATGTTCAGAGATAGATTGTGGTGATGAACGCATAACTATGTTATCATACTGTGGACAGTGGATTGCATATCATGGATGATTGTATGATGTGTGAATGTATTTCAATAAAACTGAATTTAAAAAAAAAAAAAAATTAAAAAAAAAAAAAAAAAAAAAAATAATATTCTTTCCCCATTGGATAATCTTGTTGAAAATCAGTTGATCACAGATGTGTGGGTGTTTTTCTCAACTCTCAGTTCTATTCCGTTGACCCATCTTTGCGCATGTACCACACTGCTTGATTACCTTTGCTTTGTAGTAAGTTTTGAAATTAAGAAGTGTGAATCTCCTATTTGTTCTGTTTCAAGATTGTTTGGCTATTCAGGGTTCCTTCCAATTCCATATGAATTTTAGAATCAGCTTATTAATTTCTACAAAGAAGTCAGCTGTAATTCTTATATAGGGATTGTCTTGAATCTGTAGGTCATTTTGGAGAGTATTGCCATCTTAATGATAAGACCTCTGATCCATGAACATGATGTTTTATAGGTTATTTAGATCTCCTTTAATTTTTTAACAATGTTTTATGGTTTTTAGAGTATATATTTTGAATTTATTTTATTACATTTATTCCTAAGAATTTTATTCTTTTGATTCCATTGTAAATGGAATTGTTTTTTTAATGGCATTTTCAGATTCTTTAAAAATTTTAGCTATTTTAATACAAGTGTAGTGATATCTCATTTTAATTTTTTTATATTTTTTATTGTAAAGTATAACATATGTACATAGAAGTGATAACTTTCCAAGTGCAATTTAACAAGTAGTTAGAGAGCAAATTTCAAAGAATATTATCGGTTACAGTTCCACAGTTTCAGTTATTTCCTTATTATGAAATATAAATGTATACAAAAAAGGTAGTATCTTTCAAAGTATGATTTAACAAGTAGATAATATAGGAAATTTCCAAAGTTGTTATGTGTTACAGTACCGTAGTTTCAGTTATTTCCTTATTGTGAAATATAACATATATACAAAAAGGTGATAGCGTTCAAGTTACAATTTAACAAGTAGCTATAGAACAAATTTCAAAGGATACTATGTGTTACAGTTCCACCATTCTTTCCTTCTATTTCAATCCTTTTCTTCTAGCAACTAATACCCTAGCAACTAATAAAGAGAAAATAATATAAAGATTCAGTATCCATTATCCTTTGTTAAATTCCATCTTGTCTGTTGCTACCCCTTCCTCTAGTTTAATCACTTTCCCACTCTTCAGGGATGTATAGGCAGTGACCGCCCTAACCTGTTCATGTTGAAAAGGGGTGTTGACTTTATGAGCAAAGGGGACACATCTAGTTGATGTTCTTGAAGAAGCTATTGCCTCTAGGTTTGGGGACTTAGCTGGCATAAGAGCTCTCTGAAGGATTTAAGTTTCTGAAGAATAAACTTTAGTGAGTGAAACTTCTATAGAGTCTCAGATAAAGACCTGGGTATTCTTTAAGTTTTCGGTACTACTGTTGACTTGGGCTTATCATATTGTGGTCATTTGGCATATCTAGCTGAAGCTTACGTAGGAGTAACCTCCAGGACATCATTTCGTTTTTAATTTGCATTTTCCTAATGGCTAATAATGCTTAACATGTTCTCGTGTGTTGTCATTTGTATATTCTGTTCAGCAAAATGTCACTTCATGCCTTTGCCATTTCTAATTGGATTGTTTGCTTTCATATTGTTGAGTCTTGAGAGTTCTTTATATATTCTAGAAACCAGTACAAAAAAACATGTGACTTAAAATAAAAACTGGAAACCATCTAGTTGAAAAGAAAAATAAAGTGGGAGGTATCAGCATACACAATTTCAAGACTTTGAATAGCTGTGGTAATCAAGACTGTAATATTGGCTGAGGGATAGGCGCATAGATCAGTGAAATAGTACAGGGAACCCAGAGGTAGAGCCGTATAAGCATAATTTAGAAAACTCAAAAGGAGACAGAAAATCTATTGTAGTTACCCATATTTTTTGCTTGCTATGTTCTTTCTTTCCCTCTTCCTTCCTTCCTTTCTGATATTCCAAGTTTCCTTATTTTATCATTTCCTTTCTCTTTATAGAATTTCCTTCAACCATTCTTTTGGAGTAGGTCTAATGGTAAGAAATTCCCTTAGTTTTCGTTTTTCTGAGAATGCTTTGATATCTTCTTCATTCCCATGGAATATTTTCACTGGGTATACAATTCTGAGTTGACAGCTCTTTACTTTCATCACTTGAAAAATTTTATGCCACTTCCTTCTAGCCTACATGGTTTCTGATGAGAAATCTGCTGTCCTTTGAATTGTTTTTTTCCCCTGTAGAAAAGGTGTCATTGCTTTCTTGCTACTTACAAGATTTTTCCTTTGTCTTCAGTTTTCAGATGTTTGACTATGATGTGTCTTGGTGGAAATTTATTTGGGTTTATCAACTGGGTTTCACTTGGCTTCTTGAATGTATAGGTTTATGTCATATCAAATTCAGGATGTTTTCAGCTGTCATTTCTTGGAATACTTTTTAGCCCCACTCTTTTTTACCTCTCTTTCTGGGATTCCAAAGACAAGAATAATAGATCTTTTGTTACAGTCCCACAAGTTCCTGAGGCTCTATTTTTTTGTTTTTGTTTTTGTTTTCCCAGCCTATTTTCTTTTGGTTTTTTAGATTGTGTAATTTCTACTTCTCTATATTAAGGTGTACTTCTTCCTGTTCTCTCCATTCTGCTGTTGAGCCCAACCAATAGGTTTCTTTTTTCTTTCTTTCTTTAATGCAATTTTATTGAGATATATTCACATACCATATAGTCCATCCAAAGTATACAGTTAGTGGCTCACAGTATCATCACATAGTTGTGCATTCATCACCATGATCAATTCTAGAACATTCTCATTACTCCAAGAAGGGGAAAAAAAAAAAAAAAAGGAGAAGAAGGAGGAGGAGGAGGAGAAGGAGGAGAGAACACCCAAAACATCCTGTACCTCTTATCTTCCCCATCATTGATCCCTAGCATTGGTGCAGTATATTTGTTAATGTTGATGAAAGAATATTAAGGTATTACTATTAACTACAGTCAATAGTTTACAGTAGCTGTGTTTTTCCCCATATACTACTCTATTATTAATTCTCTGTAATAGTTTCATACATTTGTTCTAGTTCATAGAGGAAATATTTTATATTTATACTGTTAATCGCAGTCATCATCCACTATAAGATTTACTGAATTATACATTCCCATGTATTAACCTCTGGCTTTCCTTCTGGTGACATATGACTCTAAACTTCCCCTATCAGTTCAGCACTGTTAAGTATACTCACAGTAAGGTGCTACCATTACCTCTATCCATTTCCCCTCATTTAAATTCAACCTCATTAAAAAATTCTGCACATTTTAAGCAGCCACTCCCCAATCTCTAACCTTGTTCTATCTCCTGATAACCTATATTCTAGATTCTATATCTATGAGTTCATATAATAATATTAGTTCATATTAGTGAGATCATACAATATTTGTCCTTTTGTACCTGACTTATTTCACTCAACATTATATCCTCAAAGGTTCATCCATGTTGTTACATGCTTCAGGACTTCATCTGTTCTCACTGCTGAATAATATTCCATCATATGTATATACCACATTTTGTTTATCCATTCATTGGTTGATGGACACTTGGATTGTTTCCATCTTTCAGCAGTTGTGAATGATGCCACTGTAACATTGGTACGCAAGTGTCTGTTCATGTCCCTGCTTTCAGATCTTCTGGGTATGTACTGAGTGTGCCGGTTTGAATGTATTATGTCCCCCAAAACTCCATTATCTTTGATGTAATCTTGTGTGGGCAGAGGTAATAGTGTTGATTAGATTGTAATTCTTTGAGTGATTCCATGGAGATGCGCCCCACCCAACTGTGAGTGATGACTCTGATTGGATAATTCCCATGGAGGTGTTACACCACCCATTCAGGGTGGGCCTAAATTAAATCACTGGGGGCCACGTAAATGAGCTGGCAAACAGAAGGAACTCAGTGCAGCTGAGAGTGACATTTTGAAGAGGAGCTACAGCCAAGAGGGACACTTTGAAGAACACACAGAAGTTGAGAGAGCAGCTGCAGATGAGAGACAGTTTGAAGACGGCCGTTGAAAGCAGACTCTTGCTCCAGAGAAGCTAAGAGAGGACAAACTCCCCAAGAGTAACTAAGAGTGACATTTTTGAAGAGGAGCTGAAGCCTAGAGAGGAATGTCCTGGGAGAAAGCCATTTTGAAACCAGAACTTGGAGCAGATGCGAGCCACGTGCCGTCCCAGCTAACAGAGGTTTTCTGGACGCCATTGGCCATCTTCCAGTGAAGGTACCCGATTGTTGATGCATTACCTTGGACACTTTATGGCCTTACGACTGTAACTGTGTAACCAAATAAACCCCCTTTTATAAAAGCCAATCCATTTCTGGTGTTTTGCATTCCGGCAGCATTAGCAAACTAGAACACCGAGTAGCAGGATTCCTAGATTGTAGAACAACTCTATACTTAGCCTTCTGAGGAACCCCCAAACTGTCTCCCACAAAGTCTGTACCATTTTACATCCCTAACAGCAGTGAAAAAGTGTTTCTATTTCTCCACATCCTCTCCAGCACTTGTAGTTTCCCATTTGTTTTAATAGTGGCCACTCTGAGAGGTGTAGAAATGATATCTCTTTGTGGTTTTTATTTGCATTTCCCTAATAGCTAGTGAAGACAAGCATCTTTTCATGTGCCTTTTAGCCATTGGAAAAATGTCTATTCATGTCTTTTGCCCATTTTGTAATTGAGTTATTTGTCTTTTTATTGTTGTATTGTAGGATTTCTTTATATTTTCTGGATATCAAACCCTTATCAGCTATGTGGTTTCCAAACCCCATATTTGTAATTTCATACCACATAGTTTTTTGTTTGTTTGTTTGCTTGTTTTAAATTCAGTTTTATTGAGATATATTCACATACCATACAGTCATCCATGGTATACAATCAACTGTTCACAGTACGATCATGTAGTTATGCATTCATCACCACAATCTATTTCTGAACATTTTCCTTACATCAGAAAGAATCAGAATAAGAATAAAAAATAAAAGTAAAAAAAGAACCCCCAAACCATTCCCCCCGTCCCACCCTATTTGTCATTTAGTTTTTATCCCCATTTTTCTACTCATCCATCCATACACCAGATAAAGGGAGTGTGATCCACAAGGTTTTCACAATCACACTGTCATCCCTTGTAATCTACATTATTATAGTATCATCTTCAGGGTTCCATACTACTGGGTTGGAGTTTGGTAGTTTCAGATATTTACTTCTAGCTATTCGAATACATTAAAACCTAAGTTTTAATTATTTGACAAAGTTTAAGTGCATAAGAATGTTCACCAGAGTGACCTCTCGACTCCATTTGAAATCTCTCAGCCACCGAAACTATTTCGTCTCATTTTGCATCCCCCTTTTGGGCAAGAAGATATTCTCAATCCCACGATGCCAGGTTCAGATTCATCCCTGGGAATCATATCCTGTGCTGCCAGGGAGATTTACACCCCTGGGAGTCAGGTCCCATGTAGGGGGTAGGGCAGTGAGTTCACCTGCTGAGGTGGCTTAGTTAGAGAGAGAGAGGGCCACATCTGAGCATCAAAGAGGCACTCAGGGGGAGACTCTTAGGCACAATTATATGCAAGTTTACCCTCTCCTTTGCAGTAACGAGCTTCATAAGGGCAAGTCCCACGATCGAGGGCTCGGCACATCAAACCGCCAGTCCCAATGTTTGTGACAACATCGACACCAGTCCAAGTGAGGAAGTCCAACACTTCTGCACCTTCCCCCAGCTCCTCAGGGTTGTGGGGGGCGTGGGGGGGGGCTGAAAATATATTTTTTTATTCTCTGCCCAAATTACTTCGGGATGTGTCACTATTTCACTTTAACTTACACTAACCTACTGTATCTCACTTCCTATTCAAAGTTTCATGTAATTGCTACCACATAGTTTTTTATTTCAGTTATTTTATTTTTCATTTGTTAAACTTTCATTTGGTTCTTCAATATATCATCTGTTCCTTTGCTGAGACTTTCCAGGTTTTTGCTAAGATTTTCTTTTTTCATTTGTTTTAAATGTGTTTGTAATAGCTCATTAAAACATTTTCTTGATGCCTGCTTTAAAATCTTTGTCAAATAATTATAACATCTCTTTCATCTTGTTGTTGCCATCTATTGATTGTCTTTTCTCATTCAGTTTGAAATCTCCTTGTTCATGGTATGATGAGTGACTTCTTTTATTAAAACCTACACATTTTGGGGATTATGTTATGACACTCTGGATCCTATTTATATCTTCTGCTTTAACTGGCTTCCCATGAGACCACTCTGTCAGAGGAAGGGGGTGCACCACCTCATTACTGCAAGGTGGGGTTAAAGTCCAGGTTCTCCACTCAGCCTCCATTGACACTTGAGGGGACGGGTGAGGCTCCGGGTTTACCACTGGACAGGGATGGGAGTTTCAGCTTCCCACTAGGCCTTCAGTGATACTTCTCTGACTCAGGGGGTGGAGGTGCCTCGTTACTGCTCCCACCCTGACCTCCACTGAACCCCAGGAGGGTTGGTGGCTTTTTTACCTCCAAGCAGTGGTGAGCAGTGGCATGCTCTGACACTACCCAGTGGGGAGGGGAGGGATGCCTTGTTACTGCCAGGTGGAGGTCGGAGCCCAGGCTCCCCTTGTCATCTCCACTGACACCTTGGGAGAGGGGAGCAGTTTCTGCCTGGTGGGGGTGAAAGTCCTGCCTCCTTCTTGGCCTTCTCTGACACCACTCTGGTGGCAGAGGGTGGGGGGTAGGCGGGTGCTGGGAGCTGGCTTGTTACCGCCTGCGTAGGATGGAAGTCTAAGCTCTCCACTTGGCCTCTGCTAGCAGAGTGGGATCAGGGCCATGAGTTTTTGTGTGATGCTTATCTGGAATAAAATGGTTGTTGTCTAAAAGTTTTCTGTCTTGCTAGGCTTCTCCTCTCCTGGTCTTTGACTAGAGCGAGCAGGCTTTTCTGGACAGATTTTGTTTATTTATTTGCTTGTACCTTTTCCCAGGTTGCTGGTTTCTTAAGCTCCCAGTCTGGAATATATGAGGCAAAATGTAAACCTAGGTAACTCTTGGGTCCCAAGATCCCTCTCTGGTCTGCCTTCTTCTCTCCACCCTTCAGGATCTTCTTATGTTTGTCTTATACATATTTAATGTCCAGGGTTTTTAGTTGCACTCAGTAGGAAGAATAGGAAAAAGTACATTGACTTCATCTTCCTGGAAGTGGGAGTCCCAATTTGTGATTTTTAATATTTGTTGTGTTCCCAATGCCTTGTGAGACTTCCATGCCTTTCCTGTCAGTAGCACTATAGCTGCCATTTGCAAAGGAAGCACATCTTGATTTAAAGGGATATAAACTGTTGTTTGACATACTAGTATCAACAGAGGTATCAGCATGTAATGAAATTTGAAAGGGCATTAAACATGGGTATGCATCATGCAACTCACTGTTGTTGTTTGTCTAAAAATGTTTCTGTTAAGTCTGAACTAGTGGAAGTCTAAAATATGCATAATTTCTAGGGAAGTAGATTTATTTTCAGGTCAGATAGCGTATAATTAGATATTAAAGTGTGGCTTAGGGATTTGTTGAGGTAATACATTCACTGAGAAACCAACTTTTAAAATAAGGAGTCATTTAATTATTTGACTGGATATAGGTACTCAAAAATAATTTATTTGTAAGCACTTCTTGCCTCTGAAATATTTTTAATCTCTATAGCAACTGCATTTTTCAGTTATATAAAAGTAAACCTAGGTGTACTCCTTAGACTTAACTTTTTTTAAAATTAGTAAAGTCAAATCCATTTATTCTTTCCTTAATTCATGCAGTGAACAAAACCGTTCAAGCCATGTCCTGAGGGAAACACAGAAAGCCAGCAAATAGCTTTCCAACAAGTCAGGGGGAGAAAAGTCTATGAAGAAAAATCAAAGTAAGGGGTTTATAGAATGATGGTAAAGGGGCTGTTTTATGTATAAATTGGTAGTATTGGAGCAGAGGCCTGAGGGAAACAAAGAAATGAACCATGTAGATGTGGAGGAAGTGGGAGGTGAGTTCTCATTTTCATCCAATCTCATGTATTTTGTCAGGTTTATTTGTACAGAAAAGCTAGTAAATTAAATAAATTTGTAAAGGAAAAACCCGCCACCACTTGACTCCTGGCTCCTTTTTGGTTTAAAAGTGGTTTCTCTTTGACATAATAGAAAGTGCCTACTTTTCCCAGCTCTCCTTAGAAGAGTTGTTCTTAGACGATCTTGCCTCTTAGACTCTAGACTGAGTGTTTCTCAACTGTAAATTGAAGTATATTCAGTAAATACCAAAGCTTCTGGTGTAATGAAATATAATGTTAACTTCCCCCAACAATAGCTGTGGTTTCTTTGTGTTTGACCCCCTGAGAGAAAGGTAGAACATCAAGTTCACTAACTTCTGGATTTTTGTGTACATGAGTGCTATTATTGTATACCACCCTGAGTCCCTGTTGAAACTGTTTTAAACATGTAATTGAAATAAGAATTTTTAAATTGTTTTATTATATTTGAAAAAGAAATGTCAGTGTGGGGTTCCTCATCTGCGTAAAGAGCTTGGCACTCTTGGAGGGGAACTTTGAGTCAGTGTGAAGTCTCTGGAATTCTTGTTCTATTGCTTTACTAACCCAGGCATGATCCATGGTTCCAGGTACGATTTATGGGGTAGAGGAGAGTGGCTTCCTATATTCACATCAAGAATGTCTTAAGAGGGGGGGGCCTTTTTCCTTCTGGTACTATCTATGAATACTCCCCTAGACGGAATTGAAATACATTCTAAATATTGATCAGCCTCCAGCTAGTCCATTACTAACAGGAGGTGGTGAAGGCTTTGAGATTTGCCTATATACACTAACAATATTTTCAGTGTTCTGTGGGGATAGATGAAAGCTCTGATGTTGGCAATGTTTATTCTCTCTACAACTGTCATTATGTAGACAGGTTTTCTCGGGTGGGAGGTAGTTCTTATTTTCATCCAGATTTAAATATTTCATCAGACTTGTAGAGAAAACTATTGTGTTGGATTTATTACACAGAAAATGCCAATGAATTGAATAGGTCTACAAAAGAAAAGTAACATTTTATTTGTCTGGTTAGTGATTTGTCTTGATAGCATCACAATGAGATGAGACATTTAAAAGCTTTCTCCTGCCATGAGTGCATCTCATACCTAATTCAGAATGTGTCATATAAAAATGAATATCACTATTGTAAGTGGTCTCTGATTGCCTGCTTGTTTTTTCTGTAGTCGTTCTCCTATGAGCCCTGTCTTCCCATTGTGTGATCGATTGTGGTTGATTTTGGTCTACACGTTTAGGTGATGATATTTGAACTGGCTTACCACGTACAGTCATTTCTCAGCGAGCACAACAAGCCCCCTCCCAAGTCTTTCCATGAAGAAATGCTGGAAAGGAGGGCTCAGGAGGAGCAGCGGAGGCTGCTGGAGGCCAAGCAGAAAGAGGAGCAGGAGGTGAGACGCTGCCGCCAGCCTGAGACTACAACCTGTTGTGGGTTTTTGTTCTCTCTCTGCCTGACCCTAGGCTCGTCTTCCTTTAAGTTTTGCTCAGATTTGATTCAAGAAATATGGATTAGAATGAGAAGAGGTCCTAAGAGTAACTGGAAAATAATTGAGTGGTTATTGCCCTCTCAATGATCAGTGCTGCCACTTAGAACCCTTAGTCCAGATCTAAAAATAAACAAACAAACAAACAAACCAGGCTTCCTGTGGCCGTCCTGCACTTGTTAAGCTGTCTGGGAACTCCCTGAGTTTTGGAGGCTGTTTTCTTCTTCCCTTTGTGAGACAAATATCTCCATGCCCAAATGGATAGCAAAAGCCAGGGATGGAACTTTTTTAATGTTCACTAACAATTTGTATTTTTTCTTCAATCTATTTGTGTAAAGATATAAAATCCTGTTTATTTTTAGGAATATTTTTCTACTTTGTGTTTTTCTATGATTTTTTTCCATGTGCAGGATTTAATTTTTACCACAGCTAATTTTTGTTTAGGGCTTCTTTCATTGCTGTTGTTTTTTTTAAAGTCCTTTATCCAAAGGTAATATATATATATCTAAATTTCCTCCTAGATTTCAACTTAATTTTTTTCTACTAGGTCCTTTAGTTAATCAACTTATCTAGAAACTTATTTTGGTGCAGGTTGTAAAAAAAAGGATCTAAATTTATTTTTTTCCCAGACATCTTAATACCATTTATTAAATAATTATTCTTTCTTAAGTGATTAGTAATACTTTCCTTAAAGCATCTTTTAACCACACACACACACACACACACACACACACACACACACACACACATATTCTGCTCAATGTGTCTCTTTTTCTTGAGTCTCTATCAAACTCTGAAGTATTTAAAATCTGGGTAGTCAAGCTTTTCTTTGTCCCTCCCCTTTCTATTCTTCTTCTTCTTCTTATTATTATTATTATTATTATTGTTATTGTTATTATTTATATATATGTATATTTCTCAGCCATTCTCACCCATTTATTTTTACAGGTGAACTGTAGAATTGCTTTCTCAAAATCAAAACAAAATAAACCCTTTGGGATTTTAATTGAAATTGTTCTAAACTTACATTTTCATTTGGGAAGAATTGATATCTTGACAATATTAAACTTCCCACTCAGAAATGTTTCTCCATTTATTTTTATCTCTTTGTGAGGATTTCTAATTTTCTTCATATAGATGTAATTATTTCTTACAGATATTTCTAGGATTTTTGTTCTTCCCCCTGCTTTTCTTAAGTTCTTATGCCTGGTTTATTTTTCTTTCCCCCTTCATTTTGTTATCCTCTCCTTATGTTAATTAACCCTGTCTCTTTGTTAGTCCCATTCTTTCTGTTACTGCCTATCTCCTATTTAATTGTAAATCCTGGTTATCATTTAGCATTTAAGGTTCCTTATAATGATTCCTTATGTCATTGTTTTTAGGAAGGCATATTTTTACTTAGAAGGTAGTGAATGTTTAACCAACAGTCTTGTTTTGGTATACTGCTCTAACTATCTAAAAATTTGGGATATGTTTTTATACTTTATAGTATTATTGTTACAGTTTTTAGTGATTCTCTTAATAGTTTTTATAATTACAATCTGGACTTGTAGGGGGCCAATAAACAGAACACTCTTTTTCCCTACCTAAATTCAGAACTAATTAAGTGATAGATAAATGAGTCAAGTGGATGAAGCTCAAAATACCACTTAATACTGAGAAAGGTGGTGGAGAATGCAGCTGAAGGCTTATGGCAAAAAGGCATGGTGCCTCTGCCATCGCCACCCCCACTCCAGACGCAGGCACTGAGGGCAGCGGAACCCTCCTCCAGTGAGTGAGCCCCTGACCCCCTGGCAGAAAGCAGGCACAGAGCATGCTCTCTGTAAACAAGCAGATGTCAAAGTAGAGAGGCTAAGTCAAAGCACTGTAGTGAAAATCCCTCCACATGGAAGCATGACTAGTGGGGATTAAATGCCTCTCCCAGCAGTCTTCAAACCTGTTTAAGTGGAAATGCCTGTTGGATAAGAACTCTGATAAAATTATCTAACTGCAGTTTGTATTACAATTCTGTATATTCAGGTCTCTTAGGAAAGAGGGACTTGAGTTATTGAAATTCACAATATTTTCTGTGGTCCCAGAATTTATGTGTTGCATAGGTTTTGGAGATGGGCTTTTGATGATAGTGTAATTTATTTCAGCAACGTGAAATCCTTCATGAGATTCAGAGAAGGAAAGAAGAGATAAAAGAAGAGAAGAAAAGGAAAGAAATGGCTAAGCAGGTATTGTATCATTAATTCTACCAATATTTACTGCTTTAGTTTTATAGGCTGCTTAAAGCAATGCCATAGAATGGTTTGGCTTAAGCAATGGGAATTTATTCACTTACAGTTAGAGTCTGGAAAAACGTTCTAATCAAGGCATAATTAAGGTGAAGCTTTCTTTATGAAGACTAGCTGCCAGTGATCCTTGGCTCTTCTCCCACAGGGCAAGGCACATGGAAGCATCTGCTGATCGCTCCCTTCTCTTCTGGATTTCGTTAAGTTCAGCTTCTTGCTTCCAGGGCTCACTTCCCACCCCACCTCACGCCCCCCTTCATTCCACTTATAAAGGACTCCAATAAGAGGGTTAAGACCCATCCTGAATGAGGTGGGTCACACCTTAACTGAAGTAAGCCTCATGGGAAGGTCCTACTTAAAATGGGTCCACACCCACAGGAAAGGATTAAATTTAAGAACATGTCTTTCTCGGGGGTGGGGGTGGGTGGGTGGTACATACAGCTTCAAACTACCATATTTGTTACTAAATAAAAAATGTTTTTATTTCCATTGATAATACTTTGCCCTTCCTTATTACTATCAGTAGCAAAGCTTAAAAGAAGCAGTAGGAAACCAAAAATATCATTGCAAACTTAGATTCCCCAAATAGGTAGCAAAATTTAGAGTTGTATGTAATCTACAGATGACTTCGTGTAACTAAGTAGCTTATCAAATGAGTCAAAGGAAAGAAGAGGTTAGAGAAGAGTTGAAGCTTTGATAATTAGCCTAGACTGGAATTTTTAATACTTGGAAAATAAAACTGTTTGTTCATACCTAAGAGTGAATGAAAACAATATGGATCTACCTGAGATTTTATTTAGTGATGGAGAAGAAAGATTCAGCAGAGCAGGTTTTAAAGGCAGTGGTAAAAAGGATAACGTACCTTTTCCTTTATCTTTCCCAAATCCAACTCAATCAAAAAACAGTTCTACATGTTTGGAGAAATTTGTACTTACTCTTTTTTTATAGAATTGTAGAATTTAACTTAAGGGAAGCTGTGCGATGTAGCAGAAGGAGGCACTGACATAAGAGGGAGCCACACCTGGCTTATGGCTTTGGCTTTTTACTGCCTCGCTCTGTGACCTGGGATGTGACACTCTGTGACTCATTTTCATCTCCTAAAATGGGACTGATAGTGCCGTCCTTTCTGCCTCGTGTATTTATTCCCATGTATGAGTGTGCTGCCTGTGTAAAAACACAAAGCCATGTATAAATGTAAGGTGATTTTACTGTTTCTACTATTTCTCTCTTATATCTGATCTGCCTTCCCATCGGTCACTCCTGCTCTTTGAATGCCCCCTTCTTCCGTTCACCTCCTCTTGCTCTTCTCTCTCACTTCTTACCCAAATTCCAAGATTCTAAGCATTTCCACGTATAAATGTACATTATCTCAAAACCATAACATGGACTTCAGACTGTGTTTCTTAAACTAGTACATATTTTAACATTAAATCTTTCAAAGTTGAGTTAGACTCTATTGTGTTTGTAAGCATTCAGTTTAAATAAAATTTGCAGTCTGTACAGTGACTTATATCTACTGTGACTTATATCTAACATAAGTTTTCCTTTTTCTAGGAACGCTTGGAAATTGCTAGTTTATCAAACCAAGATCATACTCCTAGGAAAGACCCAGGAGGACACAAAACAGCTGCCATTCTCCACGGAGGTTCTCCTGACTTTGTAGGAAATGGTAAACATCGGACAAACTCTTCAGGAAGAGTTAAGTAAGTTCCCTTATTTCTGATCTGGGAGAATGAGAGGTGTAGAATTAAAACAAGTTGTAGTGAAATTTGGGGGATATTTCAGGTAGTAGATGTAATAACTTTTTAAAAGCTTATATATTTTAATATGTTAGCAGTATAAAACGTTTTCATTTAACCTTTTCCAAATATCTTTAATGAAAGTTTTGCAGCTTATTTGCCATAGATAAACCTCTTTATAACAGCCTTTAACACTTTATAGTCTTATCTACAGTATGGTTTGAGCTGACTTTTAATGACCCAACTACCCTGTAAGTGATTTTTAAAAATTCTGCCATCTGAATAATCATCATCCAATCAAATTTCATACTGTATGTGTTTCCGTCTGTAACTCCTTTGGTTCCACAACAGATTTGGGGAATGGTCCATAATGGGCACTGGTGTAAGAATATCCTTTACATGAAAACAGGAGACCCAGTTTGCTGTCAGGCCTCCCTCCCTACTGTTACCAAGGATATTTGGCTTCCCTGTCCTTGCAAGTGGGCTCTTGGGTTGTTCCCTGTCACCTGAGGTCACATGAAGGATATTACTTCTTCCACATCATTTTCTACTAAAGAATTGAAAAAAAGGCCCCCATAGGCCAGAAATGAATTTTAGTACAGAACCCATTTATGAGTGGGTAGGTTATTAAGTAATGTAAGCATTGTAATTCAGCTTCTTTATGTGTTTAAACTATCTCTTGTGAGACTCCTAAGCAGCACTTAAAACCAACATTTACTTTGCATCTATGAAAAGAAAAATTTTAGATACTATACTAAAGACTTATATGAACTTTGGGGCTATAGCTTGTTTATTAAAAAGGAAGCATTTAGTTCTTTTCCTAATTATCTATTTTTTTAAAAATCAGCTCAGAAAATCATTTTTCTGTTAATATTTAATCACCTGCTGTTAAGGTGAATTAAATATTTTTTGAATACTGTTCCTGAGAACAGTTCCTTTTAAGGTTGTAACTCCTACCAATTATTTCTGCAACTGTGCCAGAATATAATGGGCTCCCAGTAGGCAACATAGTTTGAAATTGTCAGGAGATTTCACTAGGAAATGTTTGGCAAATTCTTATTGTATAAGAAACATAGAATTAAATCACTGGTATGAATAAGCCTTTTCGAACATATGGAAAAAAATTGTTTAAATATCTGAATTTTTGCGACTAACTATAAACAATAGGTCCAAGGTTAGACTTGCTTTTGAGATTAAAAAGAAAGTTAGCAAGTTTAGGAGGAGAAGAAATTCTTTCTCCCCCCAACATAGGTAGAACAGCTTTTTATATAATACCTGTAGAGTGGCATTTTTGCATCTTGGATAGAACAACATTCCATGAGCATTCAAGAAGGAGAATGAAAAGAAATAATTTTCATCCTTCTTATCTGTTGTTTGCCAAAGTCGTTGCACACACCTGCATGGAACTGTGCATTTGCACTAACTTTTTTGTCTACTGACTAGAAAAGAATAAATCTTTCCTGAAATGTAGTTTACATGCTGCCTTTGGTTTAAAAAAAAAAAAGTCCTTGATACTCCAAAGTAAGTATTAGTTTACTCTCGATTCTTTTTCTTCCTTGCTGTTCATTGGTCTTTATGGGTTGGAAAATTAGAGGAAATAAGCAGTATTCCATTTTCAAAAAAAAATTTATTGAGCATTTACCATGCACCAGGCACTATTCAGTAAACAAGACTGAGAAAGACCCAGCTCCCATGGAGCTTATATTCTAGTTGGAGGAGACCGTCTCCAAGTAAACAAGAAAATATCAGATAATGATTAGTGTTATGCATTAAAATTAGTACTATGAATTAAAATAAGGCTATGTGAAGGAAAGACTGGTTGACTACTTTAGATTGGATGTTTGGAGGGAAAAATACAAGGGATTGGATATTGAGTGATAAAGGAGGGTGGTTTTAGATTGTGGGATGTGAGATCTGGATGACAAGAAGGAGCCAGCCACACAAACCAGAGAGCAGCTGGTACAGGAGACCTGAGGCTGGCACAGACTTGTGTGCAAAGCTCATCAAACAGGACAGTGTGGTTAGAGTTAGTGTGCATGGGAGTGGTTCAAGGGGCTAGACAGGGGCAGGTCACAGAGGTCTTTGTTGGCCAGACCATGAGTTGAGATATATTGAGAAGTCTTTGAAGGATTTAAACAGGAATAGGACATCATCCAATTCATATTTTTAAAAAATTTTTCCTCGCTGCAAGTGGAGAATGGCTAGCAGGGGGACAAAAGTAGAAGAATGGTTTCCACACCTCATTTCTTACCACTCTTCCCATCTCCCTCACCACTAATCTTTGCAGCCACACTAATCCTTCAGTTCCTTGAGCACACCAAGCTCCCCCCATCTCAGGGGCTCTGCGATCACTCGGCCTGGCTTTGCATGGTTCTTTCCTTATCACTCAGGTCTCCCCTCAAACAGGACTTCCTCAGAGAATCCTCTCTGCTGCCCTCCCCTGCTGGGTCAGTCATTATCCAGTTCTCTGTTTTATTTTTCTCTATAACCCTTACCATTCACTGAAATTCTTATTCATTTGTTTGCTTTTTTGTTGTCTTGTCTCCTTTCATGAGATTGTAGAGTTTATGAGAACAAGGAACCTCGTCTGTTTTTCTCAGTGCCTGGAACACTGCCTGACAGACAGTAGGTCCTTAATAAACATTTGATGAAGGAAAGAAGGGAGGGAAGATGAAAGAAAGAAACAGAGAAACTGTTTTGGGCACTCTTAGGGTCTGTAACCTCTTTAACCAGCACAACTGTGCTTTTCTTTATCTGTGGGGTATATCAAGAGTCAGTAAGATTTTGTTTAAACAAAAGGTTTCCAACTGCTTAAAACATGAGAAAGGAGAAAAGAAAACTTAATATTGTAGTAGGAAGAACTTAAAGGCGTGATACTCAGAGGTCTGGCCTCTTGGCCCAGCATTTTTTTTAGCTGGCTTTCTCTCTCTTTTTTTTCCCCAATTCAGTTTCATTGAGATATATTCACATACCCTACAATCATCTGCAGTGTACAATCAGTTGTTCGCAGTACCATCATATAGTTGTGCATTCATTACCACAATCAATTTTTGAAAATTTTCATTACTCAAAAAAAAAAAAAAAGAGTAAAAATACAAGTAAAAAAGAACACCCAAAACATCCCATCCCCTGTCTTATTCGTTTAATTTTTGTTCCCATTTTCTACTCATCTGTCCATACACTGGATAAAGGGAATATGAGTCACAGGGTTTTCACAATCATACAGTCACATCATGTAAGCTATATAGTTATACAATTGTCTTCAAGAATCAAGGTTACTGGGTTACAGTTCAACAGTTTCAGGTATTTCCTTCTAGCTATTCCAATACACTAAAAACTAAAAAAGGATATCTATATAACGCATAAGAATAACCTCCAGAATGACTCTTGACTCCATGTGAGATCTCTCCGCACTGAAACTTTATTTTGTTTCATTTCTCTTCCCTTTTTTGGTCAGGAAGGCTTTCTCAGTCCCATGATGCCAGATCCAGGCTCATCCCTGGGTTGGCCTAGCTTTTTGCTGACGAGTCTTTGCCTTTTTGAAAAACGTTTTGTTCTGTGTTCTTATAGCTGTCTTTTGTAACATGTCAGCATAGTCTTCCCCAATCCTTGCCTTCTTCCCAGGGATATTGTATCTTATAAAGAGGCATTTGAGCTTTTCAGAAGAAATAAACAAACAAATCTTATAATGAATGGCTCGTGGTAGAGAATTATTTTTACATATTCCAATGACTTGCCCTTTTTTTCAGATTATTAACTTGAAGTGTATTTCCACTATCAAACAAGATCAGGTTATCTCCTTGTTTGTTTTTCCCATCCTAAAACCAGGGTATGGTAACTGCTGGCTCGTCAGCCCTACAGAGAAGTTACATCAAGTGAGTACGCATCAGGCGTGGAATTCCTTCCACTCTCCCCAGAAAGCCAGTGAACCATCTAATGTGTAAAAGACGGGAGGAGACGGGGAGGTGGGGGCAGTTTAACACATCTCTGCAAACCTGTGCTCCTCCGTTGTTCTCCACTTCTCTAGTTGGTTCCATGGGGGCATGCACTGGTTCACCTCCAATTAAACAATATCAGGAATTCTTATTAATTTGGTTTCCACAAAGCTACCCTGAGTTTCAAATTGAGGGATCAAGAGCTAGAGTTTTTTGTGACATCTTGATGAATTAGGCAAAAAGGTAAGACTATCCTAGCCCCCTGTGTCTCAGGTGAGATCCTCTCTCTCCATCCCATCCCAGCCACCTGCAGCGTTGGCCAGCCCTGTTGGCTGAGCAGTCTGTTGGATGGTAGCCCAGTTCTCAAGTACCCACTTGACAAATTGCCACCTCTCCCCTTGCCTACTTGGCTTTTTTGTTGTCATCTGTTCTTCCATTTTTCAGGTATCAAGGTCCTATTTGCCTAATGTAGTCTTCTAAATTTGAGTTATGATTCTGTTCTCTATAAGACTAGTTAATATTATTCAACAATTTTGTTTAAAACATCCTGTCTCCTCAGTAGGTTATATACTACCATAGCTACTAGAAAAAAACTGATAACATGGCTGCTGTTCCTAGTTGTATTGCAAACGCCCATGAACCTTCCACAATCCTAGAATAGACCATTGGAGATGAAACCACAGCATCATTGCTTCTAAATACCATTTGTGTGTATCAGAAGAGCTATTTCTACTGGAGTTCAGTTAGGAACGGGTTATGTTCCAAAAGGTTACTTGAAACCCAGTTGTTGATGAATCCAAAGTAGACAGTGTGAGCAGCCAACTTATACACATCTATGTAAAGTTAACTTTTGAGTGAAAATAATACATATTGATGACATTGGATTTTGCTTCTTTATTATTTTCAAATTCTATGTGATTTGCTTTGTAATTCTTCAGAATTGTTCCTACTGTCAAACAGTCTGTCCCATCTGGCATGTACCACATTTATCATTTTCTTGCCACTTTCACTTTAAAATTTCTCTCTACTTTTCCTTCAATACTAATTATATAACTTTTCTTAATAGCACTCTTAACACTCTCACTGTTTTTGTATTTGCCAATCATGATGGAGGTATTAATATTCCTAAATACCTTAAAACTAAGCATTCTTATGCTGTACACTAAAGAACAAAATGGTAGCCTAGACTAAAATGACTTTTAGCAGATGTAGAGGTGCTTCTGGATAATTTATGTTAATAAGTCTAGCATATCATTTTAAACCAGTTTGCTTTTATCCTTTTCTCCATTATCATCTAAGTCTCCCCCTGGTTGCAAAAATAACTTTAGAGGTAGAAATTTAAACAGAACCACTGTGGATTAATTATTCCCTGTTACTTATAATATGTGGACACATTTGTAATATGAGTGAAATATTAAAGACCCATATCATAATAGGTCCTGGCAGGAGTATGGAAGGGCAAGGTTTGGGGAGGAGAAGATTGATAGGTTAGCAAGTGAAGAGACCAGTTAATGATAGAGCATTTCACATGTCCAAAAGGAAGCTGGTGACGACCTGAATGGGGACAGGAGAAATGGAGAGGTGAAGATGGTACTTGGGGGTTAATTAGATGCAGGAGATCAAGGGACCCAGGAAACTCACAAGTTTCTGGCCAGTGAGACAGAGTGGATGAATGTGCCACCCACCAAAGTTGAGCCCTCTACCATAGGTTTTACCCTTGGGAAGACGGTTGCTTCAAAGGAGAGGCTAGGCCTCCCTATAATTGTGCCTAAGAGCCTCCTCCCGAATGCCTCTTTGTTGCTCAGATGTGGCCCTCTCTCTCTAGCTAAGCCAACTTGAAAGGTGAAATCACTGCCCTCCCCCCTACGTGGGATCTGACACCCAGGGGAGTGAATCTCCCTGGCAACGTGGAATATGACTCCCGGGGAGGAATGTAGACCTGGCATCGTGGGACGGAGAACATCTTCTTGGCCAAAGGGGGGGGTGTGAAAGGAAATGAAATAAGCTTCAGTGGCAGAGAGATTCCAGAAGGAGCCGAGAGGTCACTCTGGTGGGCACTCTTATGCACACTTTAGACAACCCTTTTTAGGTTCTGGAGAATTGGGGTGGCTGGTGGTGGATACCTGAAACTATCAAACTACAACCCAGAACCCATGAATCTCGAAGACAATTGTATAAAAATGTAGCTTATGAGGGGTGACAATGGGATTGGGAAAGCCATAAGGCCCCCACTCCACTTTGTCTAGTTTATGGATGGATGAGTAGAAAAATAGGGGAAGGAAACAAACAAACAAACAGACAAAGGTACCCAGTGTTCTTTTTTACTTCAATTGCTCTTTTTCACTTTAATTATTATTCTTGTTATTTTTGTGTGTGTGCTAATGAAGTTGTCAGGGATTGATTTAGGTGATGAATGTACAACTATGTAATGGTACCGTGAACAATCAAATGTATGATTTGTTTTGTATGACTGCGTGGTATGTGAATATATCTCAGTAAAATGAAGATAAAAAAAAGAACTATTCAGATTGAGAGTGTGTGGGAGGGAGGCGGCAGTTTTATTGACATTGCAGTGTCAGGAGGAATTGATAGAAGGTGAGGATGTGGAGACAGCAAGTGTAGAAGTTTGAATATGAAGAACAAGATGGGGTAGATGGTGCAGGATTGAGGGAGGGGAGTTTGGGGATGGATGAAATTTATGGGCTGAGGGGAGGAGCCAGTGTAGAGGGACAGATGGAACATACAAAAGAGAGGAACTAACAGAGAGACCAAAAGCCCAGAGGGGACATAGGGACTGGAACTGAGAACACTGTGACCTTCCTCAGAATCTGGGAGAAAGAAAGAATGGTGCAGATGCCAAGTAAGTTTATAGGTGGAACCATAGAAATTGTGGGGCTTCATTTCTCATTGCCTCATGTTCTCAGTGAAAATAAAAGCCAAGATCATGCTTAGAGTGAGAAGAGAGCTTTCTAGAGGTCTGTGTACCTTATCAAAGCATTTCTTGCAAGTAGCCAATGCTGGTCATCAAGAGCTCTCTCTCTTTCCTCTTCCCTGCAACCCCTTCCCCAATTTATTGATTATTTTTGCATTATAATCTAGTTTCTCAGCTATTATTCTCCATCAAGGAAAAAGGTTGGGAAAAAAAGAAAATGAGGGTTGGGTTGCGAGTGTATTGGAGAAATCTTGGAGGGAAATGGAACAAGTAAAAGAATGAATGTGTATTCAATGGTAGAGAGCCCAACTGGAAATCAGGAACATATAGTGGCCCCAAACCCCCTGTTATGCAGCTTTCTCCATATGTACATGTCCATGGGAATGAAGAGAAGTGGAATCTATGTGGAATTGATCTAAATTGTTGCTGTCTAATAGAACTTTCTGTGATAATGGAAATATTCTGTATATGGCAGCCACTACCCACTTGTGGCCACTGAGTACCTGAAATATGGTGACTGTAGTCAAGGAACTGAAATTTTAATTTTATCTAATTTTAATTAATTTAAATTTAAATAGCCACATGTGGCTAGTGGCTACCATATTGAACAGCATAAATCAGGAGTTAGGGGTTTGTAGAGTTCACATGGAGAAGACCACACTGGGGATTCAGGGTGGGGAGGTTGAACAACTTTCCCATTAGCACCTTCAACTTAATTCCCAGTGAAGATGGATGTCAAACTGTGAATGGGCTAATAAACAGAAGAAAATGATGGCGCAAGGATTTCCCATATTAATCTTAAGTTAAATAAAAAAATCATTGTCCAAATTTATTTTTAAGGCGAGAACGTCAGTATTCTATATGTAGTAGTGAAGATTCTCCTGGCTCTTGTGAAATCCTGTATTTCAGTATGGGTAGTCCTGAGCAGCTCATGGTGCACAAAGGGAAATGTATTGGTGAGTAAACTAGCTAAATTCATTTAAATTATTCTAACAACAAAAGTTAATCATTAAGGAGCAGGATAGAATAGAGACTGTGACATCTAACCAGTGCAGGCCAAGGAAGCCCATCAAAGCAGTAGTGTCATTCTAGCTCTCATTCATTCCTGATGACTAGAAGAAGTTGTTACTAAGATTTCCGCATCTATAAGTTGGAAATAAATTCCTATGCTCTCAGAAATATTGTTAGAATGAGATCATTTTAAATTTGTCATCAGTATAATTATCTTTGAAACAAAAAAAATGATTGAAATATTATGAATCTGAATTTTGCATTATATGCATCTGTTACTGATAAAATATGTGTAGTGAAATGAATCCTAATGTCTGTGATCTTTATTGATCAAGCCTTGTTTTCTTACATTGATACTCATCTATTTGGCGTTTTCCTGCATGGCATGTTGTACCTGACCAGGAAAACCACTTTATTTTCTAAATGTTTTATTTAGCAGTTTTTTCTACCGATGGCTATTGGGAGTGAAGCAATTCAGAATTTGAAGCAATTCAGAATCAGGTTTTTAGAATCTACTTCCTTTGCCATAAACATGCATCACCTTTCATCAGACATAAAAATATAGCCATTCATTGGTAGGGATCACTTTCATACACCAAATTTGACAACTTGAGTTTTCAGTACAATTGGTATTTTTACCAGTGCTGAAAGGTATTCAAATCATCTAAATTGAATTTGCTTTCTCTTGGCATTGTTTTCCCTTCCTCCTTAAGGAAGTACAAATAAGCAGGGAAGCCACCAGGGAGCAGGCAGCAGGTGAAAGGAGAAGAAACCAAACATCTGAATAGCCTATGAACTGGGCACTTAACCTTGGGTGACCGAAAGTTGCCTGGACAGTTCAGGGTCCTGCGTGTGCTCAGTGTCTGCCATATTCAGAAAAGCAACAATGTGGACAGGTTTAAGCACTTGGTTGAGATGATTGGCTTTGGACCTGAGACTGTCCTTGACTCAGAGGCATTTCAGATTCATGAAATTGACAACCTAACACTCACTACTGCTTAATAATCTGGGGAAATCAGGAAGGCAAATTAATCCAACTGCTTATTACCTTGGCTCAGTCTGTAATTCTCACTGGTACTCATTAGACAGATTCACCTTAGTTAATAACCTCATTAGGAGGTAAACTGGCAATTTGAAATTTTTTTATAAAACCACTGAGTAAATTATTTGTTTTCTCACAATGGGTCCAATTATTAAAATAAGCCCTAATTTTCTATGACATGTTTTAATAAAAGATCAACTAATTAATTTTGTTTTTCAGTTTAAAGCAGTTGTAACTAGAGAGAAAAGAAAACTTACATTATAGGTTATAGCATTTTTTAAAACAGCAATTAAAATACCTAACTACTCCCAATTGGGAAGATAGATATTGAAAGATATTGCACTGCATACTGCACAGATTTTACTAGGCTTTATGTAAATAACATTGCCCTCCATCCCATAAACATTTAATATCATTTGTCTCTCACATGTGCCCCTTAGATCCCACATGTCACAATTAGCTTTCTTTGGTTGACAAATCTTCAAACATCAGGATTCCTCCCCCCCACCCCACTTAGTCTAAAATGTTAGGAGTTATTTATGACAAGTATAGCAGATCATTTTAATTAAAATCTATAAATTTTCAGTATTTCTATGAAGCAGAAACTTTCTCAGGTAAAAATTCTAGGTAAGTTACTTTAGCCATCTTTCTCTGAAGTATTTCTGCTATGACCACTTTGTTTTATATATATATAGACTACTGCACTTTTCATTTTTCAAATGAAAAAATAATTATCAGTGTTTCTTTGAAAAGTTTTTTTTCATTCTGAAGACAATGGTAGTAGCATCATGGAAAGCTGTTGCTTATATGCTAAGAGGTAAAGGGAGAATACTATATATTAGTGGTTCTCAACTGAGGTCAATTTTGTCCTCTAGAGGACATTTGGTGATGTCCGGGGACATTTTTGATGGTCACGACAAGAGTAAGGATGGTAATGACATCCCATGGGTAGAGGCCAGGGGTGCTGCTAAAGAACCTGTACTGCACAGGACAGCCCCCTACAACCAAGGATTCCCAGTTCAAAATGCCAATGGTACTGAGGGTGAAAAACCCTGCTATCTATGCTATGATTTGGCAGATTAGGGGAAAAAGAGTAGAGGAACTAGAAGAAAAATAAAACAAAATGGTGATATTGTGGGTATTTTTCTCCATTTTCCAATTTTTCAGGAATTTTCTATCATAGTCTCTAATGAAAGTATCAATTTTTAAAAGAAAATTGTTAATGTTACAGAAATTTAGCTCTCCCTGGTAAAAGTGGAAACCATATGCCTATTACTAAATAAATGTGTTTCTTTCTCTAGTTTCAAATTTAAACTCCCATTTCCAGTTTATTTTCTTGAAACCATTGACCAGTTTGTATTTGCTGAGCATTTGCAAAATTTGTACTTAGAAAGTCGTTAATGAGTTTAAATTTCCAAATTACTAATCCTGCTTTTACTGTGCACACTAATCTCCACTGACAGAATAATCTAGATGGAGTGTTCTCTATTTCCAAATTCTTTCTGTCATTTTAGTTGGTATTCAGCTGTGGCACACTGCCCAGTCATCAGAAGTGAATTGGTTGTGAGAGTAACATTATGAATAATGGCCAGTAGGAAAAACCATTGGTCTCTTCACTTGGTCATATACTAAGATCTCATTGTTGGTTCTTGTTCCTTTGTAAAAAAAAAAAAAAATATATATATATATATATATATATATATATATTTTAGAGCACAGGGTATATTGTTAAATATTAAAAATCTGTTATAAAGCGCATATATTACACAAAGTCATATTTTTCATCGTACCCATTGATGAACAAATGAATGTATATCCCCACCCCACCCCTTTTTTCCCACAGAAAATGTACCAGTGAGATTAATTACATTTTCTGTTGAATGTGCAGGCAGTGATGAAGAGCTTGGAAAAGTCGTCTACAATGCTTTGGAAACAGCTACTGGCAGCTTTGTCTTGTTGTATGAATGGGTCCTTCAGTGGCAGAAAAAGATGGGCCCTTTCCTTACCAGTCAGGAAAGAGAGAAGATTGATAAGTGCAAAAAGCAGGTAGGCACTGCGTGCTTCCAGGGTGGCTGCCTGAGCAATGGGAGCTTTAGGAGACGACAAAGAAGCTCTCTACATTTGGTTAGCTTGCAAAGATGGTCCGGAATGGCATGAGATCTGTTTCACCAGAGACCAGCCCTTTTGCTTTTCTCGGTCTTTTCTTGCCTCTTTCGGAACTTTCACAACATGGCCAAAGCTTTTGCAGCTTCTTCCTTCCTCAGCTCTTATTATGGCCTTAACAGCCATCTCTACAGCTGAGACTAAACCATAGTGCATAAATTTTGCTTTTTTGCATTCATTTTTATTTTCTCCACACTTCTGAGTATTGCTTCAAAACAGAATTTTGGAAGACTGGAGAATTTTAAAGTTAATGTTTAATACTGAGCTTAAGGAGAACATTTAATATTGCATATTGCAGTGCTAAGTAATAAGGAGATTACAAAAGAATAGTTAAATATTGCATTTGGAAATGTTTGTGTTTTTATATACAGAAAGAAAAACTGGAAGTAAATATGATGAAATTGTTATCTTTGTATAGCGGCAAAAATAGATTATTTGGGCTTTCTCTTTTCTTTGTATTAGTACTTGAAAAAATGTTGGCAGTATATCTTTATAATCAGAAAAGGCTATTTTAAAATTAATGTTTCTTCTTTTTTCTGGTGGCCATATCTCAAAAGAAATGGCTTTCAAAAGCTGTTGACTAATTTTATACTATTTCCAGACTAGATTTTGAGGTTAGAAGTTGAGAATTAGCTAAATTTTTCCATCTTTATGAACTATTAGGTGGGCCATGTAGTTTAAAAGAAGATTCAATTCAGGACATATTCAATCTCCTCTCCTTTGAAAGTATGTTTTCTATCAAATACTTCACTTTAGAAGCGAAACACCACTTAATGCTGATCAGACCAATATTATCTTATTGTTTTTTTTCTCTATCAGATCCAAGGGGTAGAAACGGAATTCAACTCACTGGTGAAACTCAGTCATCCAAATGTAGTACGCTACTTTGCAATGAATCTCAAAGAGCAAGACGACTCCATTGTGGTAGACATTTTAGTGGAGCATATCACTGGGGTCTCTCTCACCACACACCTGAGCCACTCAGGCCCCCTCCCCGTGCACCAGCTTCGCAGGTACACTTCTCAGCTTTTGGCAGGCCTCGATTATTTGCACAGCAATTCTGTGGTGCACAAGGTTCTCAGTGCCTCCAATGTCTTGGTGGATGCAACAGGCACTGTCAAGATTACAGACTACAGCATTTCCAAGCGCCTAGCAGACATTTGCAAGGAGGATGTTTTCGAGCAAACCCGAGTTCGTTTTAGTGACAACGCCCTGCCTAATAAAACAGGGAAGAAAGGAGATGTTTGGCGTCTTGGCCTTCTGTTGCTCTCCCTCAGCCAAGGTCAAGAATGTGGAGAGTATCCGGTAACCATCCCTGGTGACTTACCAGCTGACTTTCAAGATTTTCTAAAGAAGTGAGTATCACTGAGATTCTTTCTGATTGAATTTTATTCCTATTCTTTTGATTGTGCTTGGGTGGGCTAAGCATCTAAGTGATGTATAAACTGCAAAGTTGAGAACCAGGATAAGAGATAATTCTTTGCTCCCCCAGTCCTTTCCCAACCACATATTTTCTGTTTTCTTTCTTATGTTTATCATTCCCTCAATTCCCACATTCTCCTAAATTTGTTTGGACTTAATTGATTTTCAAATTAATTTTGAGGACTGCCTCATGTACTCTAGGAAGTCAAGAGGGATTGCTGTACCTATTGCTGTGCCCCTGTTATCCCAAGTGGAAGACCCTCTCCGTCTGTCTCTGCTACTGGTTCTTCAGGGGTCCAAGACAATGCCTCCTATTTAGATCTAGGAGTGCAATTCTGCCTCTCATTCTTCTTAACCGTTCTTCTTCATTAGCAGTGTCTTATTCAGCCAAGTTGTTGAATGCAAATGACTTCTTAACTCCACTGAGAGGATTTTTGATACCAGTAAATGACAGGTGTGCATTTCATTGCAGGCCACGTTTTATCTAATTTGAGGGAATCTTCCCTGAGAGGCTTTTCTTGGGCCCAAAGTCTTGTCCAGGTCCTTTATTTCAGGCCTTTCTAATGTAGACCTTAGCCTTCTCTGTGATTCAGAAAATTGCAGTCTGTCCTGCCTCTGTTTTCAGTCTAAGCCGAGCTGAGTTTCCTCAGTTTCTCTGTTAGATGGGAACTAAGATCCCCAGTCTGAGTTTTTCCAGATACTCACCTGATCCATCCTTCCTGCAGGACTGGTCTCCCTGTTCTAACACTCTCGTCCTGTTTCTCAGCTTGTTTATTTTTTCCCAACCATTTGCTTTTCTTCACTTCATTCACTCCCTACATGTCTTTTCTTTTACCCTTCACATTTCTTTCCCTGTCCCCATACATCCCAATTGCCAACTGACCTGATCCATACTGTTATTTCCTATCCCTCATCATCTTACCCATTATAAATGTGTAAGTGACTGCACTTTTTTTTAAATAAGAAAGTTTTTGTCCACTACAAAATAGAAGTAGACCTGATAAACAGGTAGTTGGTAAAAAACTGACTTTGATTCTTTATACTGTGTTCTTACCTTAAAGAATATAAAAATCTTTCTTTGATGATTTATTTGAAATGCAATAGAACTTCAAAAATATTTATTTAAATGAACCCTAATAAAATTAGCTAAAGTGACTCAAAGGCAATATGGTGAGAGAACCACTGAAGGAAAGACTAATTTCATTCTTTAAAATCGTTCCTTTAGCTTTCTGCCCTTCTTCATTGGTCAAGAGTAATTTTGTAAAGGTTAATGATAGTATTTGTATATTTTTAAAAATGGTTCTGGGAGATTTAGGTAGATCGTATCTTTCACATTTAGTAGCAAAATGGCTGGCTCCTTAGCTAAAGCTTTCGTAGTTCTTGTCTTATGGAAAACAGCTCTGTGCTCTTTAGTTTTGAACTTGAGATCAGTGTTATTCTGATGTTTTTTATAGTCCTCTCTCTTCCTGGAGTGGTTTGCTAGGCAGTGCTTGGTAAAGTAGGAGCTGCAGAGTATTGTTTTATTCCCTTTCTTGCTGCCTGTCCAGCCCCAGTTAAAAAGGAAACAATCATTTGCAAAGAACAAAAGAATGACAGCATTTCATTGGTACATATTTTCATTTGTACATAGTTTTACTTATGGGCAAACACCCTTTGGAGAAAGATTTTGTGTTGTCAGTCTCCGTGGAGATTAAGAGCCCAGACTCTGGAACCAGCAACTGGGTTCAGCTCCTACCTCTATTCCAAACTGACTGAGTGTCTTCAATTCCCAGCCCTGAGTTTCCTCCTTTGTAAAATAGGGTTAGTACGTTGCCTGCCTTGTGTTTTGTGAGGCATATGGTTAGACTGTTAGTTATCATCCTCCTCCTCAGCAGTGAGGACTGTGGACCTAATGTGTACTTTTCGAGGCACTTCATTGTACCTTTTGGTCCAAAGCTGGACCTGCTGTCTGCCTTTGCTACTTTTGGCTACTGTGTTGCCAAAATATTGGCTCGGAGAATTTCTCCTAAGTGAGATTTTGGTAACTATAAAACAATAAAATCCCTTAAAGTTAAAACTCATTCTAGATAGAGTTCCACCTTTATTTTTTTTTTTTCGGGGGGGGGGGGTCCAGATTTATTACCATGTCAATCACAGTAATGTTTCAGCTAAGTTAAAATGGATATAGACCTCAGAAACCCAACAAGCCATGTATAGGGATGCCCTTTGTGGCATTTTTGTACGCATAAACATAAATGCCCTTTGTGGCACTTTGTACGCATACCTAAAAGTCTAATAGTAGGAGAATGTAAAAGTAAATTCTGGTAGGTCCATACCTATACAGGAGTTAAAAAGAACTTTAAAAACTAACTTAGAAAGATCTCCAAGACACACAGTTGAATGAAAAAAAACAAGTTGAAGAATAACAAATACAGGGTGATGCCATTAGAAAAAACACCTATAGCCACAAAAAAACACCATATCCTTTGTTTGGATAGCTGTGTGTTTATATATGATGAACGCATAGAAAAAGGCCTGGAGTGATGCATGTTAAGGGGAGGGGAGGAAGTGAAGAGAGTGGGGATTTGGTCACAAACTTGATCATTATCAATAATGTTTTAATATTCACAAGGAGAAGGTATTCATCTTTTACTGATAATTAAAAGCTAATTTTAAATTTAGGGAAAAATACAGTGTCTTATGTAGGTGGTTTTATTGGAATCTTTCTTTGCCCTTCCAAGGTGTGAAATTAGGAGTGCTTAGTGCTTTTAGTGTTGTGACATAAAAAATAATAAACATGTTACCCTTTGTGATAGTTTTGCTGTCACCACTTTATATGTACAGATTTTAAAGTTCAGATTCACCATGGTGCTCGATTCTTTTAAGCACATTGTTTACAATTAGGGCCAAGTGCTACCACCTGACATTACTTGGGTTCTCCCTGCCATCACTGAGACCCAGACAGCTCAGATTAGTTAAAACAGTGGTACCCAGACTTTAGATTGAATTGAAATCACCTGGAGGGCTCATTAAGCCACAGAGGACTATGAATCCAGATTTGCTGATTTATTAGGTCTGGGGTAGAGTAGAATTTGTAGTTCTAACACATTCCCAGGTGCTGCTGGTCTAGGGACCCCACCTTGAGAACCATTGGATTAAAAACGACTGAGATTGAGGACTTTTGCTCATTAAAAATAACAACAATGACAACAAAATAAACCATTTACCAGAACATTAAATAATAAGTTAATAGGCTCAAGAGACAGGGTTAAAAGAAAATGTATGGTAAAATGTGGGACTTTAAAAAATTAGTCTCTAATTGTTACCAACTTATTTCATATTATGCACAAGCTTCAGTTAAAGTTTATCAGATTGGGCCCAACCCTCCAAAAGTGATCAGATTTGCTTCCTTTAGAAAGCTTTATGACTGGTCCCCAGAAAGGCTTGTTTAGCATGGCAAGTCCTTAAACTGTTAATGGAAGTGGAAATTCATAGGCTACTTGTGCTATCTTAAATTTTTTTTAATTGTTCCATGAGGCTGTCTTCCTGCCTCTAGAGACTGTACTTTTTTTTTTTTTTTTTAATTCCCCACTGCATCCACCCTGGTGTTCAGCATCTAATCAAGAATATTTATTGATTTAAATTAACCCAATGAGTGCATTTTGGTCCATAAGTAACATGAACTCTCTAATGTGTATCTTTAAAAAATAAACTCATAGTTAAATGCCTTGGATTAACCAGCTTTGTATTTATTTTGTGAGTTGC